>NC_091473.1:199213326-200413326 GCF_036971445.1 Narcine bancroftii | reverse complement strand
GGCTAATGGCTCCACCATCAGGGCACAGATCCAGATCGGGAGGGAGAAGTTCCACTCCACATGACTGGACACAGCAGACACCTGCAGGCCTGAAATCACCACTGTAGCTGCCACCAGAGATGAGTTCACGGGCATCTTCCACAAGTTCCCCACCATGGTTCAATGCCGCCATGCCCCAACATGGGGTCTTCCACCACATCACCACTCAAGGCCCCCCCCCACTGCAGGCTAGGCCCAGACAGCTGCCACCTGAGAAGCTCCAGCAAGCAAAGGAGGAGTTCTCCAGACTCCAAGAACCCTGAATCGTCCGGTGCTCGGGCGGTGCCTGGGCATCACCGCTCCATATGGTCCCAAAATCGTCTGGGGGCTGGAGACCATGCAGGGACTACTGTCAGTTGAATGATGCAACCACCCTCGACAGGTACCTAGTGCCCCACATACAGGATTTCTCCACCAACCTCCACGGTGCACGGATCTTCTCCAAGGTGGACCTCGTGCGGGGATACCATTAAATCCCGGTGCATTCAGACGACATGGGTAAGATGGCCATTATCACCCCTTTTGGCCTCTTCGAGTTCCTGCATATGCCCTTCGGCCTAAAGAACGCGGCCCAAATGTTCCAGCACTTCATGGACGCAGTAGGGAGGGATTTGGACTTTGTGTTCATTTACCTGGATGATATACTCATTGCTAGTCGCAGCTACGATGAACATAAAGCCCACCTCCGCACCCTCTTTGCTCACCTGGTGGATTTCAGCCTCATAGTCAACTTGGCCAAATGCCAGATCGTCAAAGACCTTCCAGTTCTTGGGTCATACCATTTCGGCGGCCGGGGCCGCACCAGCACCAGAGAAGGTGGCGGCTGTCCAATGTTTTCCCAAACCTCCCCCACCCTAAAAGGCCTTCAGGAGTTTGTGGGGATGGTGAACTTTTACCATCGTTTCACCACCGGAGCTGCTCACACCATGTGCCCATTATTTGTGTTGATGGCCAACAAAGAAAAGACTCTATCCTGGCCAGAAGAGGCAAATAAGGCTTTCATCGTGACGAAGGTTGCCCTAGCCAATGCGACACTACTAGTGCACCCATGGCTGGAGGCACACCCAGCCAAATTCAAATAAAAACAGTTGTTAACAACCCTCAACATGGTGGTTGTGTCTCTCTCACTGCTCACACCACCACACAGGTATGTTTCTTTCTTTTACTAGACTTAAGGAAAAATTTGGGATATTGCCAAATTCTTTATCAGTATATTATCAAGTGCGTGCTTTATTAATGGATAATTTTGGACGTGATTTGACACTACCTAAACAAATTAAATTTGAAATTTTAATTGTTGATGGTGTAATAAAATGGTTTTATTTCTGAAATTATGCTTTGTTACAAGAGAAGATGATTAAGCCAGATTTATATAAAAAAAAGAGTAAATATCTATTTTAATGTCTCAGGAAGAATAGAATGGCTATGGGTGAAGATAGTGTAACTAAATTAATTAATGTGAGGTATAGTTTAGTTAATTATAATTTCTTGCATCAGTTGTATTTAACTCCTGAGCAGTTAAAAAGATATGGCTTTAGTTCTTCGTTGTAGAAAACAGATCGGTACTTTTCTACATTCAGTTTGGACCTGTTAAAAAGTTAAACCTTTTTGGGAAAGAATTATGGAGCTTTTGGAAGATTTATTCAAATTCGAATTAATACTTGATCCATTACTTTTTTTAATGGGCTATACTACAACCTTAACAATGGGTTTAAGATTGAACAAATTTCAAATTGAATTTATTCGCCTGGCTTTGGCTGTAGCCAGGAAATGTATTGTAATCACATGGAAAAAAGATATTGAACTGAATATACATAGATGGCATAATGAATTGAAATCTTGTATTTATTTAGAAAAGATAATTATAATTATTCAGAAAATAATAATTATTCCTTTTTTATTAAAATGTAGACCCCTTATTTGAAATGTATGGGTTTGGATATATCTTAAAAGCTTTTTTTTTGAAGATATTAAGGGTTTGGCACGCTCCACAGCAACAGATAATTAACCGATAAGTTTCTGGCTCTTTTCGTAGGGGTAGTTAGGGGTGGGATGTAGGGGTGGAGGGTGGGAGGGGGACGAATGGTAGGGAGGATATTATGTATTTTGTAGGGTTTTAGTTTTATTTTCTATCTGTATTTTATATCTTATAAATAAAGTTTTAAAAAAACACTGACTGCAGTAAACCTTGAAAGACATTCTTACTAGATACACCAAACAGTCTTAAAGAAAACGGCACGGCTAAGACATTAAGACTTTTATGATAACAAACTGAGAGAAAAAAAGAGGTCCACCTACAACATGAGAACTTTATTGTTATGCCTCTTGTCGCCCTGACATTTGAACTGAATACTAAAGTCGTGACTGAAAAGAGGAATTTTGGGCAGAAGCATAATAACTTTTTAAATGTGTCTTACTTGTACGTTGATAAGATTAATGTTTATAGCTGTTGAATCTATTCCCTATTTTTTCATTTGAAATAATCCTCTTTAAACTCAATCGTAAGTTTACATAGTGTTCCTGAAAACTGTCATAGCTAATGCAATCAATAAGAGGTTAAATTGAAAATCATGCAATTTCTGAATGGATTGAAATGCAGCCACTCAGTAACAGAGACAAGATAACTGAACAAAAAATGCAAACAGTATTTTTCATTCAGTGAAAGTTAGGATATAAACATGTGGAAGATAGCATGACATCTTTTGAAACCCCACCACCTGTTATTGGTTAATGGAACTTTTACTACTGCCATTACAGGAAACAGTCTCTCACCTTGTTTGCAATAGGGATGTTAGATCCTCAAGTAGTCCCGTGCCCTGAGAATGCTCAAGCCAGAAGATGGATCATCACCTGAGGAGTGACAAAGGAATTCTGTGTGGACTATCATAGTCCAATATCCCTAGGGTCTGACGCTGCATGGGGAGTGCACAGTTACATATCCAATGGAGAACTGGCAGGGATGATGGCTATGAAGAATCTGCGGCTTGATGGAGTTGGGCACACAGGCCAAGGATTTTATTATGGTTCCTACCTCAACAAAGAAACATAAGGATCAGAGGAGGAGGAGCTTGCTGAAAGTGACAGGGTTAATTGGTCAAGGGGCCAATAAAAGGAGTGAAAGGGTGTGATAGTACAGATCTATCACCAATGTATATAGTGTATATAGTTACAGTATCTAGACTGTGCTTACAGCGATTGGCTGAGAGCTAAGCCACACCTACTGTCTGGGCCTTAAAGGGTTGTGTCCCTAACCAGGTCGGATCATTCTGGACTGGTCGGCCACCTGTGAAGAGCTCCTGTCTTTTGCTAATAAAAGCCTTGGTTTGCAGAAACAAGTCTTTGATTCTTTCGACGAGCTCTACAAAGGGGAGGGAGCAGCCAGCGAGGAGTGGCTGAAGGAGTGAGACTTCCTGGCTTTGGCTTATCAGGCTTCGGCGAAAGCAGGCAAGGAGAAAAGGTAAGCTGAGTTATTTGCCTTCGTATTCAGAGTCATGTCATTAGGGTTAGTGCTCTGTACTGGGTGTCAGATGTGGGAACAATGGGTGACCTCCATCCTCCCAAATGGCCACATCTGCACCAGGTGTACCGAGATGCAGTTACTAAGGGAGCGAATTAGGGATATGGAGTTGCAGATTGATGACCTGCGGCTTGTAAGGGAGAGTGAGGAGTTAATCGACTCAACTTTCAGGGCAATAAATACTCCAGAACCCGTGTCAGGTAAGTGGGAAACCGTTGGGGGGGGAAAGAAAAAAGCGAGAAAAACAGAGAGCACACCATGACTATCCCACTCAGCAACAGTTATGTTGTGTTGGATTCTTTTGAGGGAGATGACCGGACAGAAGATGGCCACACGCACCAGGTCAATGGCAATAAGCCTGGCAGAGTGGTGCAAAAGAAAAGGAAAAGGAGAAATGCAGTAGTTATTGGGGACTCCATTGTCAGGGGTACAGACAGGAGGTTCTGTGAGCCAGATAAGTATACCCGCATGGTGTGCTGCCTCCCTGGTGCAAGGGTACGAGATATCACAAATCGGGTCCAAAATATTCTGAGAGGAGAGGGAGAGCAGCCTGATGTCTTGGTACATGTGGGTACAAACGACATTGACAAGAAAAGGGAGGAGGTAATGAAAAGGGATTACAGTGAGCTGGGACGAAAGCTGAAAGACAGGAACGCTAGGGTGGTGATCTCGGGATTACTACCTGTTCCAAATGCAAGTGATGAAAAGAATGTAAGGATAAGGAAAATGAATGTGTGGCTGAGATGCTGGTGTCCAAGGCGAGGATTTGGCTTCTTGGATTATTGGGATCTCTTTTGGGGAAGGCATGATCCTTACAAGAGGGACGGGTTGCACCTAAATCTAAAAGGTGTCAACATTTTGGCAAGTATGTTTGGTACAGCAGTGGGGCAAGGTTTAAACTAATTTGGCAGGGGCATGGGAACCAGAGTGATAGGGAAAAGGGTAGGGAAGATAAAGTAATGGCCAGGAAAAGTAAAATAGGAAAAATAATGTTGGGAGGAGAAAGTAAAAAATCAGATGGTGCAGTGAGTTTTCGGGTGAATGATAGTCTTAAGAAAATTACAAAGAAAAATAGTGGGTAGAAAAATCAAAATAAAAGGTTACAGAAGTCACTAGATATTAAAAGGACAAAGAGCATAAGGGCACTTTATCTGAATGCCCGCAGTATTAGAAATAAGGTTAGTGAACTTGAGGCGCAAATCGGTACCCATGCCTATGATTTGGTAGCCATCACGGAAACATGGCTACAAGGTGACCCTAAATGGGAATTAAACTTTCAAGGGTATCAGGTGGTGCAAGAGATAGACAGGATGGTAAGGGAGGTGGACTTGCACTCTTAATCAAAGATGAGCTCCAGGCAGTAGTGAGGAATGATATAAGATCTAAAGAGCCCATTTGGGTAGAGATAAAGAATAACAAAGGGAAAAAATGATTGGTGGGTGTTATCTATCGCCCACCAAATAACAATAGTTTAGTGGCACAGGAAATAACTAGATATAAGTGAGGCATGTAATAATGATACGGCAGTAGTCATGGGGGACTTTAACTTCCACGTAGATTGGGAAAATCAAGTTGGTCGTGGGAGTCTGGAAGAGGACTTCATAGAATGCATCCGCGATAGCTTTATTGAGCAGCATGTTAAGGAACCCACAAGAGAAAATGCAAGAAAAGGGAGGAGGTAATGGGGAGGGCCTAGATCTAGTATTGTGCAATGAGATAGATAGAGTAAATGATGTAATAGTCAGAGACCATCTGGGAAATAGCGATCATAGTATGATTGAATTTCTCATTCAGATGGAAGGGGAAATAGTTAGATCTAAAACTAATATATTATGCTTAAACAGGGATGACTACCATAGGATGAGGGAGGAATTGGGCAGATTGGACTGGGAGCACAGGCTAATTGATGAAACAGTTGAAGAACAGTGGAAGATTTTCAAATAAATATTTTGTAATGCTCAACAAAAATATATTCCGGTCAGGAAAAAGGGCAGCAAGAGAGGGAAAAATCAACCGTGGTTAACAAAGGAAATAAAGGAGAGTATAAAATTGAAGGCGCAGGTGTACAAAGCTGCAAAGAGCAGTGGGAAACTGGAAGATTGGGAAAACTTTAAGAGACAACAAGGGGTTACAAAGGGGTTAATAAGAAATGGGAAAAAGGATTATGAAAGTAAATTGGCACAAAATATAAAAACAGAAAGCAAAAAATTTTATAAATGTATAAAACGGAAGAGAGTGGCCAGAGTTAATATAGGATCCTTGGAGGATGAGAAAGGAAAACTGGTAGCAAAAAATGAGGAAATGGCCGAGGCATTAAACAAATATTTTGTGTCAGTTTTCACGAAGGAAGACACGTCCAGCATGCCCAAGTGCGGAGTTAAGGATGCAACTGTTGGGGAGGGCCTTGATAAAATAGTTGTTACAAAGGAAATAGTGATGGAGAAACTAATGGGACTAAAGCCAGACAAATCACCTGGTCCTGATGATATGCATCCAAGGGTTCTGAAGGAAATGGCAGAAGTTATAGTTGATGCATTGGTGGTCATATACCAAAATTCTGGGCAGGTCCCGGCAGACTGGAAGACAGCAAATGTCACGCCACTTTTTAAGAAGGGATGTAGGCAGAAGATTGGAAATTATCGGCCAATTAGCTTGACGTCTGTAGTTGGAAAAATGCTTGAAGCCGTCATTAAAGATGAAACTTTTGGAATGTAAGGGTTCAATCAGGCAGGCGCAGCATGGTTTTAGAAAGGGAAGATCCTGTTTGACAAACTTGTTAGGATTCTTTGAGGATATAATGGGTGCGGTGGATAGAGGGGAACAGGGTGATGTTGTATATTTGGATTTCCAGAAAGCATTTGATAAGGTGCCACACAAGAGACTTATCAGTAAGTTACAGGAAAGTGGAGTCCGGGGAAGTATATTGGCCTGGATTGAAAATTGGTTGTCTGACAGGAGGCAGAGAGTTGGGATAAATGGGAGTTTTTCAGGTTGGTAGAGAGTGGTAAGTGGGGTGCCGCAGGGGTCAGTGTTAGGCCCACAACTGTTCATCATTTACATTGATGACTTGGAGGAGGGGACAAAATGTGATGTAGCCAAGTTTGCGGATGACACCAAATTGAGTGGAAGAGCAAATTGTAATTAGGATGTGGAGAGTCTGCAGAGGGATATAGTTAAGCTGGATGAGTGGGCAAAGGTCTGGCAGATGGAGTACAATGTTAGTGTGAGGTTATCCACTTTGGCAAGAAAAATAAAAGAGCTGAATATTATTTAAAGGGTGAAAAACTACAGCATGCTGTTGTGCAGAGGGACTTGGGAGTGCTTGTGCATGAATTGCAAAAAGTTAGGTTGCAGGTGCAGCAGGTTATTAAGAAGGCAAATGGAATGTTGGCCATCATCACTAGAGGAATTGAATTCAGGAGTAGGGAGGTAATGTTGCAACTGTATAAGGTACTGGTGAGACTGCACCTGGAGTACTGTGTCCAGTTCTGGTCTCCATATTTGAGGAAGGATATACTGGCTTTGGAGATGGTCCAGAGGAGGTTTACTAGGTTTATCCCTGGGATGAAGGGGTTGACTTATGATAAAGATTAAATCGTCTAGGATTGTATTCGCTCGAGTTCAGAAGAATGAGAGATCTTATAGAAACATATAGGATTATGAAGGGTATGGATAGGATAGATGTAGGAAGGTTTTATGTACTGGCCGGGGAAACTAAAACGAGAGGACACAGTCTCAAGATTTGGGGGAGTAGATTTAGGACAGAGATGAGGAAAAATAGTTTTTCCCAGAGAGTAGTGAATGTTTGGAATTCTCTAACCAGGGAAGTAGTTGAGGCTGCCTCATTAAACATATTTAAAATTTAGTTAGATAAATTTTTACATGATAGAGGAATTAGGGGATATGGGGAGAAGGCAGGTAGGTGGAGTTAGGTCATAAATTAGATCAGCCATGATTGTATTGAATGGTGGAGCAGGCTCGATGGGCCATTTTTGGCCGACTCCTTTTCCTACTTCCTCTGTTCCTATGTTCTACTCCTATTATTAATAGCTACAGCTTTCGTAGGCTATGTATTGCCATGAGGACAAATATCCTTCTGAGGTGCTACAGTAATTACTAACCTCCTCTCGGCACTTTCTTACATCGGAAATATACTAGTACAATGAATCTGAGGTGGATTTTCAATAGATAATGCCATCCTCACCCAATTCTTTGCTTTCCATTTTATTTTTTTAAAAACTTTATTTATTCGTTCAAAATACAAATAGTCGATAACATATACAACAATTAACCATAAACATGTGATTAGTAAGGGATTGCTTAAGGTGGTATGTGAGTGGAAAGAAAAAGTTTGAAAACCACTGTTTTAATCGTATCTAATTGACTCATTACGTGCACAGTTTCATAACTCCAAAGGAAATCAGCCATTGACAACTTTTCTCAAGCAAAATATTTCGGTCACAATTTGAGTCTAGAGCAATGATTTCAACCTTCCCATTCACATACCACCTTAAGTAATTCCTTATTAATTATGGCACAAGGATTACTTAAAGTGGTGTGCGCTTTGTGCATGGTAGGTCATGTTTTCACATTTGTAGTCATTAGGAAAGCTGCAATAATGGGCTGAAAAATGGCAGATGGACTTCATGCAGACAAGTGTGAGAGTTGCATTTTAAAAAATACAGACCCAGTTAGGACAAATATAGTAAATGGTAGGGAACTGAGGCATGTGGTAGAACAGAGGGATCTTGAAATATCAATATTACTGGGATCTTAGGAACCGAGTTACAGGGGAAGGTTAAACAGATTGGGACTATTCCCTGGAGAAAAGAAGAATGTGGGGAGATTTGATGGAGGTATACAAAATTATGAAAGGTCTCGACAGAGTAAATGCAAGTATGCTTCTTCCACTGAGGGGAGGTGAGATACAAACCAGAGGACACGAGTTAGAAGTGAAAGGGAAAAATTTAGGGGGAACATTAGGAGGAACCTTGTTCACACAGAGAGCAGAGGGAGTTTTGAATGAGCTGCCAGCTGAAGTGACGAATGTGGGCATATTTTAATGTTTAAGAAAAATTTAGACATGTGCGTGGATGGGAGTGGAATGGAGGGATAGACTAGATTGGCCAAATGCCCTATTTTCTGTGCTTTATGTTCTATGGGTCTTTGGTTCTACGGAACCCTAATTTATAGCAATTTTATACCTGTAATGTACAATACTGCTCTGTATAACAACAAATGTCATGACAATAAACTTAATTCTGACACTCACTGATCACTGCCCACCAGGCAAGAAGAGAAGAAACCAAGGTCCATAGTGGATAGACAGTCAGGTCACAGACACATGAGAATGGCAGAGAGCAATCACCACCTTCTCCATCTCCACATCCATCTGCAAACCACAAGAGAAGTCAAACAGGTGACTTCCCATCCTCTCAACTCCAACAAGTACAGGCCGACTCCACTTCAGTTCAGGCCTTGACTTCAGGCTCCAATTTTCAGACGGAAGAAAACACTGCAGATCCCAAACAAAGACAGAAACTGCTGGAACTTTTCAGTCACTCAGGCAGTGTCTGTGGCGAGAGAAGCAGAACATTAAAAAATAGGAGCAAGAGTAGGCTATGCAGCCCGTCAAGCCTCCTCCACCATTGAACACGATCATGGCTGATCTGATGATTGGCTCATCTGCACAGACCTGCCTTTTTCCCCATGTCCCTAAATCCTGCTAGTCCAGTCCAAAAATCCAGACTTCTTAGAAACTTTTGGCTGAAATCCAGACCATTCAAGAATCTGGACTTCTTGAAAACACGCTGTATTTGCATGCTTGAATGCATTCATGCCACAGAAGCTCAGCATCAAAAAGTGAGCATGCAGAAGTCGCAGAAATGCAAGACAAAATATTGAATTTTTTTTTGTACTTTGTATTTTAAATTGATAAACTATTGAAATTTACCTGTTTCTTCTCCTTTAATTTGAATTTTACAAGTACTGCCCCAGAAACAGGAATATCCAAACTGACACGATCCCTGAGCAGTCCAGATTTTAGGACTTTTACTGTATGTAGACATCGATCCAACCTTGTCCTAAATATATTTACTGAGGTCACCTCCTGAAGTGCCAGTTGATGAAGTAGACAAAGATGATGTGGTCAAACAATAATCATGGCAGACACAGTAATACCCAAGGGGAGGGTCTTTAATAGTAGAGATAATGCGCAGCTAATGTTAGTTCAGCAAGGATCGCCGAAGGGAAGACAGACAGCTTAGCAGAGATTCACCACACCTCCAGTGCTTCAATGGGCAGAGAATTGCTATAGATTAACCACCCTCTGGGAAACCAGTTCCTCCTCATCTCCATCTGAAATCTACTACCCTGAATATTTAGGTGATGTCCCCTTGTTCTAGTTCCCAAAACCAACTTTTTGTAATTCAAACACAAGCACTCCCAAGTCCTTCTGCATGGCAGCTTGCTGCAATCACTTTCCTTTCAAATAACCTGATCTTCGATTTTTCCTTCCAAAGTGGATAACTTCACATTTACCAACATTGTACTCCATCTGGAGTACATTGTACTCAATCTTCTTCAGCATGATGCTGAACCAAGCCATGAAAGACCCCAACAATGAAGACGCTGTTTACATCCGGTACCGCACGGATGGCAGTCTCTTCAATCTGAGGCGCCTGCAAGCTCACACCAAGACACAAGAGAAACTTGTCCGTGAACTACTCTTTGCAGACGATGCCGCTTTAGTTGCCCATTCAGAGCCAGCTCTTCAGCGCTTGACGTCCTGCTTTGCGGAAACTGCCAAAATGTTTGGCCTGGAAGTCAGCCTGAAGAAAACTGAGGTCCTCCATCAGCCAGCTCCCCACCATGACTACCAGCCCCCCCACATCTCCATCGGGCACACAAAACTCAAAACGGTCAACCAGTTTACCTATCTCGGCTGCACCATTTCATCAGATGCAAGGATCGACAATGAGATAGACAACAGACTCGCCAAGGCAAATAGCGCCTTTGGAAGACTACACAAAAGAGTCTGGAAAAACAACCAACTGAAAAACCTCACAAAGATAAGCGTATACAGAGCCGTTGTCATACCCACACTCCTGTTCGGCTCCGAATCATGGGTCCTCTACCGGCACCACCTACGGCTCCTAGAACGCTTCCACCAGCGTTGTCTCCGCTCCATCCTCAACATCCATTGGAGCGCTTACACCCCTAACGTCGAAGTACTCGAGATATGGCGAGCTCTCCACTGGCCACCGTGACAGAGGTGCACCAAAGAAAAGGTACAAGGACTGCCTAAAGAAATCTCTTGGTGCCTGCCACATTGACCACCGCCAGTGGGCTGATATCGCCTCAAACCGTGCATCTTGGCGCCTCACAGTTTGGCGGGCAGCAACCTCCTTTGAAGAAGACCGCAGAGCCTACCTCACTGACAAAAGGCAAAGGAGGAAAAACCCAACACCCATCCCCAACCAACCAATTTTCCCCTGCAACCGCTGCAATCGTGTCTGCCTGTCCCGCATCGGACTTGTCAGCCACAAACGAGTCTGCGGCTGACGTGGACTTTTTACCCCTTCCATAAATCTTCGTCCGCGAAGCCAAGCCAAAGACTCCATCTGGCAGACCCTTGCCCACTCACTTAACCAACCTATATCTCTCTGCAGCCTCTCTAATTCCTCCACACAACTGGCTTTTCCATTCAATTTAATGCAATCAAAAAACTTCAACACACAACACTTTATACCTTCTTCCAAATTGCTGATGCAAACTGTGAACAGTTGCAGGCCCAGCACCAACCCCTGGCTTGTCTCTGCTTCTTCTGTTCACTCAATCCATGTCATTTCAACTGCTTTTCAGCCACAGCTTTCCCATCTGCAAGACAACTGTTTTGGGTCAAAACCCCCTGCCCTAGTACATCTTCCTGACGTGATCTGGGGGCTCCTCCACTTCAGGACCACCTGCCTCCAACCTGGAACAGTTCCTCAGCCAAAAAATTTAACTTCACCATCTTTAAATTCCTTGCCACTCCGCGACTCGTGTTGTAAATGTCAGCTCAAAATACTCAAGATCTTTTAACTTGCTACTCAAGACTTGTGGCGGCGCGCTCTCTCATGGTGAACCGGCCCTGTGTGTAATGCCACGTGGTGGGGCAGGCATGGGAAGATGGTACTGTCATGGTTTCTCCCTGCCTCATCTCCTGCCCAGCATGCACCTGGGGCAGCGCTTATGATGCCACAATGCACGAGGTGACTGAGCTCTTAAAGGGTCACGTGCTGAATTTGAATAAAAATAGTAATTAACGACTTTCAATGTGGTGGCTGAGTCTTTCTTGGCGTGCACTGCAGACTCAAATTTCTCTCTGAAGAATCTCATCTTGTTTATGTTGCTGACGTCATTGGAATGAAGCCCCTCTTGCACATATCCCACCTACTGTGGGAGAGAGCCCCTGGTCCATATATGTGAAGCCATCACACCTGCATCAGCTCCTTAGTCACATGTTTGACTGGAAGGTTTTCCAATTTCTCCCCTCACTACATCACTGGTTCAGGACATCCTGAGATGACAACACTGCATTTCTAATTCTGGATGCTGTAAACTCTAACTGCAAGATCTCATCTCTCTTCCTGCCAATGTCATCAGTACCACGATGAATCACCAACTCCCGCTGCTCCTTCTCCTTGTCCAGGAGACTGGATCCTGAACCTGCTGGGAAACATCCGTGACCCTGGCACCAAGGAGGCAACTCCCCGTCCTGGACCCCCACCCCCCCACGGGCGTTTCTGTGCCCCGGACCCCAGTCCCTGGGCACCGGGACTGAGCGCCACCCGGCTTCACAGCAGCCCCAGTGGTGGGGGCTCAGACCCGGCTGATGTTGCTGTTTCCCCTGAGAAGGGATCTCCCCCAACAGGATGCCCCGGGTGTCCGTGTGTGAGACAGGGTCGGTGACAGGAGCCGGCCCACCCTGTGTGAGACCATGTTTGCCCCCTGTCTCCCCCCCCCCCCATCTGTCCGACTGCTGCCCCCACTCAACCGTGCGGCCGGGGGGACAGGGGCTGCAGCCGGACACACTTGCTGCCCACGGCGTTGTCAGGGACCCTTCTCCCTGATTTCCGCCCCCCCCCCCCACCCGTGTGACAGGAGGCACCGGGAACAAGGGAGAATAAAGCAGCGAAGAATTAGGGGGATAAATAAATAAGGGAAACGGGAGTGTGGGATAAAACTGGCCCGAAATGGGGAGAATAGACGGTCAGAGTTCATGTTGAGGGTTTTCACAGCCAAACGGTGCCGAAAGTGAGCGGTGAAGCTGCGCTCAGTGAGTGTCGGGCGGGCGGGCTCTGGGCTCAGTGATGGACAATAAGGAGAGAGCAGATTGAGAAAGAGGGTTTAGCATCATCCTGCTCAAACGTTGGTTCGGACTCAGCTGGAGATGTTGGCGATGGAATCCGATTTCCGCGCTCCCTCCCTCCCTCCATCATGTTCCCGCGGCTTCAGTGGACGAGGCTCCCTTTCAAACGGACCCGCGTCTCCTCTCCCCGATCCGGTTGAGCTCCCTGTCGCCCCACCTTCCGCACAGCGACAGCAGCGCCCGGGCCCGAGGGGAGCATTAATCTCCAGTGCGGAAGCAATAAATGGGAACCTTTCCAACAGCCCTAATTCCACATTGGATGAGAACTCAGATCAATAACGGATCTTCACTCACATGGTTCCAATTCTGTTCAATGGGGAAGCTCATGTTCACCAAGTCCAGGCAGATGACGGAGCTCCGCCCCTTTAAGGAAGGCAGGACAAGGACGTCCCACGGGGTGACGTCGACACGTTCGACAGCCCGATAACGCGCGTTTAAATGCTTCACAGGGGCGCGCAGTGCACTTCTACTCAATCGATTCCTAACCGGGTGCCGGTCGTGGAGCGCAGCACCGGGTCCTGGCACTAGACCCAGCCTCGTTGTTGATTTAACCCGCGGCTTAACTCTACTGGACTCCCCATCGGGCTGAGTCCGCGCTGTGGCTCCGGGGCAGAACTGCATTGATTCAGTGCTCTGACTGCAAGAACTACTTTAAATGATCGAGTCAGTTAAGGAGACACCAGCGGGTCCACACCGGGGAGAGGCCCTTCACCTATCCCAAAGGGGTTTTCCCAGATCACCAATCTGCTGACCCACCACCGGATCCAGACTGGGAAAATTCCATTCGTCTGTCCTAAGTGTGAGAAGACCTTCACCAACAGATCCAACCCTGAGGCACATCGGCAAGAAGCCCTGCACCTGCCCCAATTTCATTTTCAAATGATTTAATTTTCACCTCCAGCTTGCAGAAGCACCAATTGTTCCAAAGCGGGGAAATGTGGATTCCAGTTCTTTTGGTGATCTCTTATGAAATTATTTATAACCCAAACTTTAGTCTTGGTCAGACTTCCTTTAAACTACAGAATTATGAGTTATCTGCACAGGTGCTCTCTCTGTGAAAGCTGGCAGAGACTGCTCTCATGTTTCATAGCTCCTTCTTTTGTCTTGCTCACACATGGGCAAAGTTACATTTGGCCCAATCAAAAGTTCACACAATACATTCTTACCCAATGCAATTGCTACTAAGAGAGAGAGAGAGAGGAGAAAGAGAGAGAGAGGGGGGAGAGAGAGAGGGGAGAAAGAGAGGGGGAGAGAGAGAGGGGAGAAAGAGAGGGGGAGAGAGAGGGAGAAAGAGAGGGGAGAGAGAGGGGGAGAAAGAGAGAGGGAGGGAGAAAGAGAGAGGGGGGAGAGAGAGAGGGGAGAAAGAGGGGGGGAGAAAGAGGGGGGAGAAAGAGGGGGGGAGAAAGAGGGGGGGAGAAAGAGAGGGGGGAGAAAGAGAGAGGGGAGAAAGAGAGAGAGAGAGAGGGGGGAGAAAGAGAGAGAGGGAGAGGAGGGATAGAGGGTAGGGAGGGGGGGAGAGAGGGAGGGAGAGATAGAGAGTGTTGGGACCTCAGCTTTATACACCCACCTGGTGGAGTGGATGTCATTAGGCTGGGTGCCGTGTCTCTCTGGGCCAACCTGGTGGCCGAGTGATGTACTGCAGATCATTCACCCCCGATAAAAAAAGCCCTGGTATTGCTCACAAATTTCCACACCCTCTGGAACCTCCAAGGGGGGTTGCGTGGTTTGGGCTGGAGGGGTCGGTCATTTGGCCAGATGTTCTGGGTACACTGGGTGGGTTGGGGGTCCCCAGGGGGGTGGCATTCATCCTCCATGGTGCAGCTGAGGGGGGTGTGGGTATTTGGAAAGGTGTCAATTGTACTTCGATTGGGTCGGGCTGGGGTTCTTCTGGTTCTTTCTCTTCTTCTTTGGCCGGTTCTTCTTCAGCTGGCACCAGTTCCCCTTCGGGGAATGTCACAAATGTATAGTTCTGGTCCACATGGATCAGCTCTCCCCTCTCGACCAGCGGGTTCATCTTAAGTGTTCGGCCATGTTTCTTGATCAGCACTGGGATCATCCAATGGGTCATCTCCAAACGGGGTCAATTTCCTTTGAAAAAGAAAAATCGGTCATGTGGGGTCATGTTTGTGGCAGTACACAATAATGAGCGTATCACGTGTAATACCTCGGGTAACACTTTCTGCCACCTGGATACCAGGAGGTCATTTGTCCTTAGTATCAGAATGGTACCATTCTCCCTCTCTACTTGCCCATTCCCCTGGGGGTTGTAGCTTGTGGTGCAGCTGGTAGCAGTTACCCTCTCTTGGAAATATTGCTGCAGCTCGGTACTCATGAAGGCTGCCCCCTCCCCATCTGTGTGGATGTAGTTAGGGGATCCACACATGCTGAAGATGGGTTTCAGGCACTTAATTACTGCTGCCATGGACACATCTGTGCAGGGGATGGTGAAGGAGAACCGGGAGAACTCTTCTATCATGGTGAGAAAGTAACAGTTCTTATTGGTGGATGGGAGGGGGCTTTTAAAATCTATGCTAAAAAGCTCTGATGGCTGCCTTGTGGATTCTGGTTCTTTCTGTGGACTGTACAAAATGATTTATACCCCAAACTTTAGTCTTGGTCAGACCTCCTTTATTTTGCAGAATTGTAAGTTATCTGCATGGAGACTCACAGAGTTGCTCTCTCTGTGAAAGCTGGCAGAGAGACTGACCTTGTGTTTCAAAGATATTCCATTGTCTGGTTCAAACATGGGTGGAGTTACACTTGGCCCAATCAAAATTTCACACAATACATTCTTACCCAATGCAATTGCTACTAAGTACAAATTCCATTGCTACAGATGATTGACAACCTCTTATCAGACCTGCTTGTTTCATTGGATCAGAGTAAATTCCTACAGTTGGTCATTGTGCTAATTCATCCTTTTGAATTGCCATGCCCGCCTTACTAGAATGCAACAAAACCGAGCTACACTGTCACTAGCTGTTAACCCTTTCCTTTCTCAGCCTCAGGCAGGCGGTAGAACTGTGGTTTGCACTCCACACACATACAACAACTCCTTGTAGTAGTCCTTACCTTTTCTGTGGAGAACGGCAGGATGGCATTCTTAATGAAGTGGAACATCCTAGTCACTCCGGGGAGCCCCAACTCACTGTGGATGTTCTGCAGCTGGGACATGTATTGAGTGGCCGTGCAAGCACCCCTGGATGCGCATCTGGGGGCTCATTGAACTTACTGGGGCGGTATCAGATCTCATACTAGTAAGTAGACAGTTTGATTCTCCAACATAAGATTTTAATCATTCTTAATTTTCCCCCTGTTCTGGTCGTCAAACATAAAAGCTTCCGACTGTTGGTCTGTGGCCAGTGTAAAGTGGCTGCCTGCCAGGTAGTGCCTCCAGTGCCTTACTGCCTCCACTATGGCCTGGGCCTCTTTCTCCACTGCTGAATGCATGGTTTCTGAGCCCTGCTGCATTTGAAAAAAGAAAGCCACCGGGTGACCCTCCTGGTTCAGGATGGCTGCTATGGCTACATCTGAGGAATTGGTCTCCACCTGGAAGGGGAGTGTTTCATCTAAAGCCCTCATGGTGATGTGTGCCAAGTGGTCACGCAGGCTGTTAAATGCCTGGTCCGCCTCACTGGGCAGAGGGAATCCTTTTGCTCTCATCAGTGGAAGGGCCCTATCTGCGTACTGGGGTATCCACTGCTCATAATAGGCAAATAAGCCCAGGTATCTTTTGAGTGATTTGGGTGTAGTGGGGATGGGTAGGTCCCAGGGCCTGCATGTGAGCCAGATCTGGACCCACCTCCCCATTCTGTACTACATAACCCAACAAAGCCAGCTTCCTAGCCCCGAACACACTCTTGTCTTTGTTGCGTTCTTTGGCTGCCTCCAGGAATCTCTTTAGGTTTGTATTGTGGTCGTTCACCGAGTGTCCGCAGATGGAAACATTATCCAGGTATGGGAAAACAGCCTTCAGGTGGTAGTCATCCACCAATCGGTTTATTTCCCTCTGGAACAGTGATATCCTGTTAGTGACTCCGAACGGGAGTCAGAGGAACTGATGGAGTCGGCCATTGGCTTCAAATGCCGTGAATTTATTAATGGTCTGGCTGTAGTCGACCACTAAGCGTAGTTTCTCCCCCATCTTTGCTACGACTACCTGGGCTCGCCATGGGCTGTTGCTGGGTTCAATGATGCCCTCCTACAGCAATCGACGTGTCTCCATTTTAATAAAAGCTCTGTCTCTGGGACTGTACCTCCTGCTCTTTGTGGCTATGGGTTTACAGTCTGGGGTGAGGTGGGTAAATAAGGGGGGGGGGGGCTCGATATTAAGGACCAATTGCGCACATCACTCTTGGCTCATAAGCACTAGCGGGGGCTGTGGGCAGTTGTGGATGACTGTAAGGCTCTCCAGCTGGCACTGGGTCTAATCCCAACAGCACCAGGGTGCAGAGCTGTTCCAGATCCAGCAGATGGAAATTCCTATACTCCCTCCCTTTAATTTCTAGTGTCACCACACAATACCCCTTTACTTCCACTGAGTGGTTGTTGGACGCTAGGAGAATCTGGGGAACCCATGGTCTTTGGCTAATTTCAGCTCTATGAAACTCTCCGTACTACCGCTACCCAACAGACATTTAAATTTCAACCCGTTCAACCGCACAGAGACCGTAGCCTCTGATAAAGTGTGTGGACTCACCTGATTGATCCTGAGGGAGGCCAGTATGCACTCCTTGGTCTCCTCGTGGTCTCCGTAGTAGTGATGCTCCTCCTCTGGATCCCAGGTCCAAGATGGCCACTCCTTCTGGGTGCACATGGCATTCCTTCCTGGCTGACCTGAGGAAGAAGCAGAGCTATCCTGCCGCCATTTACATGACAATGGGTCTTGGTGGTCACCCGCAGACTCCTGGAGACCCGAGCATAATGGCCTAATTTTCTACATTTCAAGCAGTAATATCTCTTGCTGGGCAGCGTGCCCGGGGTGGGATTTTGGTCGCAGAACTGGCATCTACGGGTCACATCCGGCTGAGCCGCCATTGTTGCAGGCATTGTCATCTCCACATTATCGGCTCAATCTTGGCGGGGTTTCAGCGAATCCAGCAGGGTTGGAGTGGGGTGCTTGGTGCTATGGTCAGGGAGGTATTCCCCAAGTTTGTTTCTAGCTGTCCCCATTGCCTCTGCCACCCTTACAGCCTCTTCCAGGGACACCATGCTTTGTTCTAACAGCCGCTGGCAGATTTCATTTGACCAGACCCCCGCCACCAGCATGTCCCTCATCAGGTCCTGTGCTATTTGCTGTGGGGTTCTAGTGCAGAAGTTGCATGCCCATGCTAGGGATCTTACTGAGAGCATGAAATCCCAGAAAGAATCCCCTGGCTCCTGTCATCTGGTCAGGAGACGGTGTCTCACGTGTACTTCACCTCCCCCTTGGAGATAGTGAGGCACAGTCATGGACTGGAGGTCTGGGATTAGACTGGATGTCTCCCAGCTGGGCCACCAGCAGCATGAAAAGGTCTTTCAGGTGCGCAGTGGGCATCATCCCGTAAGTGTAGTTCAGGAAACAATGTCTCCAGTGGCTGAAGTGCATATGTGCGCACGGGGCTCAGGGCTCCGGCCGTAGCATCATTAAGAGGTGCTGCTGTTGATTCATTTCTAGGCACACCAATCATGCTGGGGCTGGGGACTGTTGCCTTCATTGGTGGACTTGGGGCTCCCCGGGGACCGGCATAACCTGGTAGGCATCCGCTGAGGGTCTGGCATCCTTGCTCTCATTCCCGTGTCTGAGCCAGTCTCCACCAGGTTTTGGTGGGGGGAGGAGGAAATCGTACATGTCTCAACCATGAAGGGTTTGTTCCCCTCCTCGATCTCGTGTGAGATCGCCCACATTTTATGTGAGTAGAATAAATTGTGGCAGGCTGCACCTAAGGAAAACAGGCACAATACTGTTTGAGCAACACAGCTTTATTCTACTCACATAAAGGTTTAGTTGGCTGCTGGCTTGTGCTTGCAGTGGTGTGTGTGAGAGAGAGAGAGAGAGAGAGAGAGAGAGAGAGAGAGAGAACACGGTCGGGACCTCAGCTTTGTACCATGGGCCCTCTGTGCCTACCTGGTGGTCAGATGTCATTAGGCCGGGTGCCGTGTCTCTGGGCCACCTGTTGGCCGAGTGAGGTACTGCAGCGTATCATCACATGGAGCATCAAAGCCAGAGGTCTAATGTTAAAATTGTGCGATTACTGGAAGATATTGAAGGTTCAAATCCACTTCAGTTTTTCTGAAAATAGATTCCTGAGATCTTGGGAGTGACTTCATTTTCAGAGTGCACCAGGCTATTCGAAGAAAACCATACCTGGGCCAAGCTCCACGGTCTATTCTGATCCAGAGTCTACGCTAAAAAAACCAAGCGATGACTTTAAGACTTGTGGTGCAGAATGCCAGGTGTAATCAGAGCCCTTAGATTGTGCAGAATAATAGAGTATTTTTTATGCTGATTTAAGAAAGGATATTATTAAACGTCGTAAAAAATTTAATTCAGCTCAAGCTATTTTGTGGAAGGTTATCCACTTTCGAGGCAAGCAGGAGAGAAGATTATTACCTAAGTGGTCTCCATTTAGGAAAAGGAGAGATGCAACGAGACCTGGGTGTGGCTGTGCACCAGTCAGTGACCATGCAGGTACAGCAGGCAGTGAGGAAAGTGAATGGTATGTGGGCATTCATAGCAAAAGGATTCAAGTGCAGGAGCGGAGATGTTCTACTGCAGCTGGACAGGGCTTTGTGTACAGGTTTTTTATCTGAGGAAAGACATCCTTGCCATAGAGAGAGTGCAAAGAAGGTCCACTAGATCGATACCAGGTTTGGCATGAAGAAAGGTTGGATCGACTAGGCTTATACTCACTGGAATTTAGAAGATTGAGGGGGAATCTTAGAGAAAAGTATAAAATTCTTAAGGGATTGGACAGGCAGGAAGGCTGTTCCCGATGTTGGGGAAAACCAAAACCAGGGCTTACAGTTTAAGGATGAGAGGTAAGTCATTTAGGACCGAGATGAGGAAAATATTTCACTCAGAGAAGGGTTAATCTGTGGAATTCTCTGCCACAGGAAGTAGTTGAAGCCAGTTCCTTAACTATATTTAAGAGGGAGTTAGATTTGGCCCTTGTGGCTAAGGGAATCAGTAGGTATGGAGAGAAGGCAGGTACTGGGGACTGAGGGGACGATCAACCATGATCAAAATGAATTGTGTTGTAGGCTTGAAGGACCAAATGGCCTCTCCTGCACCTATTTTCTATGTTTCTATGATTGTGACGGGCATCACTGTATATTTTAAGCAGTGAATCTTCACCACTCAGTTTACCTTTGCCCGGGGTACGTGAATATTTCAATTCAAAAATGTTAAATCGCGGACAGAGTCCTTTGAATTCTAAAATAGAACCTATTATTGTCTTTCCAATTCTATGTTCTTGTCTCCAATTTACACACTTTAATTAAAAATGCATTTGAACAACCTGTTCACTCACAAGGTGACCTGTGTCCATGCGTGTGATAATTAACCCTGTGAAAATACATTTTTAAACATTGATTTGCCCAAGTTTAGACGACTCCCTGTTGTTAGTAAATGGCTTTTTACAATAACAGGTATTTATACTTGCACAAAACAATTTTTAAAAATGCACTTCACAGGTTAATTATCGCACACACAGGAACGAGGTTTGGTATTTTATCATTTTTGTGTATTTTTTAAATTTAGGGCCCCTTTATAACATCTGCAACAAGCCCCACACTAGCTAAATCTGGCCCTGCCTCCAATCTACCGGCACTTCACCCAAGGATAAGGATGTTTTAAATATTTCTGCCAGGGCCCCCTCAAGTTCCAAAAGGACCATTATGTCAGGCTTAGGGTGGCGGGGGGGGGGTGGTGGAATTTATCTTCCTTTATTTGCTGTAAGGCAGCAAGCATCTCCTCCTCTTTCATCTCTCTTTGTTCCATGCCACTACTGCTTGTTTCCCTTCCTTTCTTATACCCAATGGCAGTTTCCTGACTAAATACTGATTTTTTAAAAATCCATCTCTGTAACTGCTCTCCTGCACTCTAACTTATTTGCTGCACTATGTACAGGATGTCCAGCTGGACTGCTCCAAAGCAAACTTCCCCACTGCACTTTTGTACATGTGTCAATGAACTTGAACCTGAAAACTAATTGCAAATTTTCAACAAAACCAAGACATGTTTAAATTTGTTGCTTCAATAACCACAAGACTCCAGTCCCTCCTAGTGTTTGAGTGAGTGTGTTTAAATATTCCACACTCTGCAACTTTCTGTGTGGGCTCGTTGATGCTTCACCAGGCTGTTCGACTTGGCGAACCCCTTCCCGCACTCGGACAGGTGAAGGGCTTCTCCCTGGAGTGGATCCGCTGTTGCTTCATTAACTCACTTGACTTTTTAAAGTTCTTCCAGAGTTGGAGCACTGAAATGGGTTCATTGCTGTGGAGACGAGAGGATGTGACCAGGGGATAAATCAATGGAATCCTTCCCCAGGCCCCACAGCGTGGTCTCAGCCTAGTGTTAAATCAACACCAAGGCTGGGACTAGGGCCAGGACCCGGGGACGTGTCCTCTAGCCAGGCATTTCAAGCCCTGGATCTACGGGAGCTTTCCGTTCCAGGACCCAGTGCTGTGCTCTTCTCCCGGCGCTGAATCGCCTTCGGTCCCCGACACAGACCAGTCCAAGGAAGGTGAATGCAGAGAAGGGCAGCCATCCCCAAGCATGTACACCATGGAGTCAGGAGCTGTCCCCATGCCTGCGTGCTATGGAGTTAGGAGTTGTCCCCATGCATGTGTACCATGGAGCCGGGAGCCATCACTGCGCATGCGTACCACGGAGCCAAATGGCATCCTCGGGTATCCGCAGATGGACTAAGACCCTGAGGAAGAGGCCGTGACACTGGTTCAGACCCAGAGGGAGAGGCCGTGGCACCAGGTCTCTGGTGAGATATATATACTGTTCTGCGCTGCTCTGTGTATGTGGCTGGCCCACCCCCTGATGACTCGATCCCCTATAACCCCTCCCCCTATAACCTGGCCATAAAAGTTGACCTCCCTCCCCCTTCTATTCATTCGAGCACATGGAGTTGGACCAGCTGAAATCTAATGTGTATTAAAGCCTATTACTCAGTCCTTGGAGTCATTGATAGTTCATATCAATTAATTTTCCACATGGGATGGACAAGCTGCTGAGACCCAACTGGTTCAAAATCGATCCGTAGACACACGGACCTGCTGAATGGTATGAGTGGTGAATCGCCTACTTCACAAACTTCCTCGAAGTCACAGCAGGCCTGGTGGACTCTAACGAGAAGAAACTCAAGGTCCTGCAAGCTAGAATGGGCCACCGAGCGTACCTGTGATCCAGAGTGGTACGGCATACCTGGAGGCCATGGCTGAACTCTGCAACCTTTACCGACCCTGGGTGAACAAAGTGTAATCACAATATCGACTGGCCTTGAGGAGACAGCAACCGAGTTCCTCCGAGCGCTCTATGACTTGGGGAGAGAATGCTGGGGCACTGCTACAGCCCCTGTGCCCATAGCCCAGTGTGTGGAGTTGGTCCGAAATGCCTGCATGGCTGGACTGAGGTCTGACTACATTCGTCAGCGACTGCTCAAGGAGGACAAGCTTCTCCTGAAGAGAGCCTTCCAGCTCACCAGGACCCTCGACTCGGCCCAACATTACGCCGACGAGATCACTGGTAAGAACAGGGCTTCCATATGCAGACTGCAGGCGCTACCATATTGGGTCCCGGCATCACAGATGGCCTTCGCAATAGCAAGCCATAACCCCACCGCTGCCGCAATTGGACACCCAAGGTGCCACTTATGTGGCCACCAACGACTCTAACTAAGGACGCGATCTGTTTGGGACGTGGGAAGAAGGGACATTACCAGCGTGTCAGTGTCCAAACCCTCCCGAGTGAGCAGCGTGGTGTCGACATCACATCCAGCCTCGAACGGCTCGACAGCATGCATGACTCGGGAGTCGCCATCTTACCCAGCGCCTCCTCTGGCTTTCTGGATGGTGTCATCTCCGCCTTCTGCTGCCCAGATGGGGTCACTTCCTCCTTCTTCCCCCGATGCGACAGCATGGCCAACATGGAGGCTGCCATCTTATTGGTCAGGACTCCCCTCCGACAGCAACAATGACCTGATCCTGGACTTCGTGACTCTGAACCAGGCAACCCTCATCTGATCGCCCACTCGATAATGGAGATTGAGGTAAATTGGAAAAGAACAAACTGCCTGTTCAACAGTGGGAGCACAGAGAGCTTTATTCACGCAGACACTGTCCAAAAACTCTCTCTCTCTGTCAACCCATGAGCGGTACCATCTCCATGGCCGCAAAGGACCAATCCGCGGAAATCCGGGGTTACTGTGTAGCGTCGTTAATGGTGGGGGGGGTGAATGTTATGATAACTTTAATTTACTTGTGATGCCACAGCACGGGACTCGACTTCCAGAGCCAGTTTAGGGGCGTGACAATGGAGTTCAGAAGACCACAACCACCCATAACGGTACACAACCCTCGACTCACAGCCCCTCCCCCAGACATTAGCCCCTGCCTGCTGCCTCTCCACCTTCCGCATATCCCCTCTGTCATTATTTGAGAACCTGACCCGAGACGAAAAGCAGGGACTATAACACCGAGGATCAGGCATTTATAAAGTCCGAGGGGCAACGACTCCTGGCAGAGGGGATCATTGCTCCTAGTTTGAACCGTGGCAGGCCCAGGTTGTGGTGGACAGGGGCGGAAGCAAACCTGCATGGTGATAGATTACAACCAGATAGTCAACCGCTTCACCCAGCTCGATGCTTACCCCTTCCTCCGGATAGCCAACATGGTCAGTAAAATAGCCCAATACAAAGTGTACTCCACAATTGACCTAAAATCGGTGTACCACCAACTCCCCCTTCTCCCGGGGGGACCACAAATACACTGCCTTCGAAGCAGATGGCAGGCTTTATCACTTCCTCAGGGTCCCCTTTGGAGTTCCAAAGGGAGATGGATCGGATGGTAGACAGGCGTAAAATGACAGCGACGTTCCCCTACCTTGACAATCTCACCATCTGCGGCCATGACCAGCAGGACCACGATGCAATCTGGCAAAATTTCTCAGGTGTCTGACTTATAACAAGGAGAAGTGTGTGTTTAGTACCACTTGCCTGGCCCTCCTTGGATGTGTCGTGGCGCATGGTGTCATTGCCCCCAACTCCGACCGCATGCGTCCCCTTATAGAACTCCCAGACCACACAACCTTAAGGCACAGGAACGGTGCCTGGGGTTCTTTTCTTACTATGCCCTGTGGTTGCCCAATTATGCCAATAAAGCCTACCCCTTAGTAAAGTCCACATGCTTCCCCTTATTGGCAGAAGCCCAGGTGGCATTCAACCAAATCAAAGGAGACATCGCTGAATGCATGATGTATGCCGTGGAGGAATCCATCTCATTCCAGGGGAAGAACAATGCCTCCGACTTAGCGCTGGCTGCCATTCTCAACCAGGTGGGCAGGCCAGTAGTATTTTTTTCCCGCACCCTCCACTGCCCTGAGACACGGCACTCCTCAGTCAAGAAGGAGGCACAGGTGATCATTGGGGTCGTGCATCACTGGCGTCACTACCTGGCTGGAAAAAGATTTACACTGCTGAAAGACCAACAGGCCGTCACCTTCACGTTTAACACAAAACTGTGGGGTAAAATCATAATAAAATCCTGAGATGGAGAATCAAAACCTCTGTGGCAGTTCACCACAAGGCAGGAGAACCGGCCCCGCTTGTAAGCCACGCGGCGGGGCAGCTGGCCAAAATGGCGCTGTCGGGGGTTTCCCTTCCTTCCAGCTCAAGGCTCAGAAACCCGCACTTGGGGACCACGTGGTGCCCGGGTGACGTCAGCACCCTCCAGCGCAGTTGTCAGCCAGGTCCAGGCTGGGAGTATAAGTGCAGCCCAGCAGCCTGCAATAAACCAGTCTGCTCATTGAGCTCAACCCGTCTGGTTGTGTGTGTTACTGCAGGAGCAGTGTAGCCACCACTACAATTGGTGACCCTGACTGGTTCAAACGTCTTTGAACCCATCATGAATGAACCTGAGATCAGTGCTATAACCGTGAAACTGCCTGAATTCTGGGTTCAGTAGCTACGCGGGGGCCCAGTTTCACCTCGTCCAGATTTCATCCGACATGACCAGATTCTATGATGTGTTCACTGCCCTTGCCCAGGCCACCACCAGACGTGTGCTGCACCTTGTTCAGCACACATCCAACGAGGACAAATATGAGACCATCAAGTGAGTGATAGTCCTTCGGACTATCCAGACACCTTGATGCCCTGGGGAACAAGTCCCTGATGGAACTGATGGACAAGATGCTCACGCTCATGGGTGAGCATACCAACTCCCCACTTTTCGAGCGCATCTTCTTCGAACATATGCCCGGGGACATCCAGCCGCTGCTGGTCCTGGAGAGCTTTATCGACCCGAGGAAGGTCACCCAGAAGGCCCAAGAGCTATAGCTCGCATGATTCTCAGAAGGCTCAGTAGTCCAGCAGGTCATGAGCCACAGGCATGACCACGCCAAGCCCACCCAAGTGCTGTGGTAGAGGACCTGGCCCCTGCAGGCCCCCAAGAGCATAACCAAGGCCACAGCATCCACTTCAGGCCTTTGCTTCTACCACCAGCGCTGGGGAGCCAAGGCTCGGAAGTATCTTCAGCCCTGCTTGTTCAAGGGAAACAACCAGGCTGGCCGCTGTTAATGGCTGCGGCGGCTGGCCAAGGACATCGCCTACTCTACTTGCAGGACTCAGTCAGCGGCCGGTAGTTCCTCGTCGACACTGGAGCCCAGATCAGCATCATCCCGGCCATGGCCATCGAATCCAGGAACCAACCTCGTGGACATACCCTCCGTGTGGCCAACGCAACAGCAATCCAGACATATGGAGACAAGACCGTCCACTTCCAGATCGGCCAGTGGAAGTTCTCATGGAGATTCACCGTCTCGTCCCTCCTGACTGCCATCCTGGGTGCAGACTTCCTCCTCGCACATGGGCTTCTAATGGACATTCGAGGTAGGCACCTGGTGGACACCTGCACCTTCCAGGCCATTTGCCTCGATGCCTCCCACTCAGAGCAACCGCAGATGACCACGATCAGCACATCCAGAGACAAGTTCCAGCAAATCCTGGATGAATTCCCGACACTCCTCAAGCCACAGTTCTCCGTTGCCTTGCCGCACCACAGGGTGTTCCAACACATCCCCACCCAGGGCCCACTGGTTCATGCCAAGGCACACCGGCTCCCGCCTGACAAGCTCCAGGTAGCGAAAGAGATTTTGCAGCTGGCGTCCCTGCGGATACTATCAATGGCTCAATGAAGCCACAGTTCCTGACCATTACCCCATCCCTCACATCCAAGACTTTATGGCCAACCTGCTTAGTGCAAGGGTTTTCTGCAAGGTTGACCTGGTGCGCGGATATCACCAGATCCCGGTGCACACTGATGACATACCCAAGACGACCATCATCACCCCCTTTGGCCTGTTCAAATTCCTGCACATGCCGTTCAGGTTGAAGAACACCTCTCATGGACTCTGTGGGCAGGAACTTGGATTTCGTCTTTATTTATTTGGATGACATCCTTGTCGCCAGCAAAGACTGGGCACGACACAAGGCCCACCTACATGCCCTTTTCTCCTGGCTGGCCGACTTTGGCCTTACCATCAACTCAGCCAAGTGCCAGTTCAGGAAAGAGTCCATGCACTTCCTGAGCCATACGATCACGGCCAAAGGAGCCACACCCGCCACTGCGAAGATTGCCGCTATCAGGGAGTTCCCACACCCAAACAGCCTCAAGGGGTTGCAGGAGTTCGCGGGTATGGTCAACTTTTACAACAGCTTCATCCCGGGAGCTGCACGCATCATGCAGTCGCTATTTGCCCTCATTGCAGGCAAGCACAAGATGCTCACTTGGATCCCAGAAGCCTGCACTGCATTCGAGGCCACCAAGGACGCCCTCGCGAAGGCCACCATGCTTGCCCACCCGCACACCGACCTGCATATGGCACTTTCTGTCAATGCCTCTGCCACAGCCATTGGTGCTGTCCTGGAGCAGTAGGTGAATGGGCATTGGAAGCCGCTGACATTCTTCAGCTGCCTGCTCCGCCCGCCGGAATGCAAGTATAGCGCCTTTCACCTCGAGTTACTGGGCATGTACCTGGTGGTGCGGCATTTCCACTATTTTTTGGAGGGGATGACTTTTACCATCTTCACCGACCACAAACCCCTCACCCAGGTGCTCGCATTGGCAAAGGATCCCCAGTCGGCTCGCCAGCAGTGTCACCTCTCCTTCGCATCGGAGTTTACCACCGACATGCGGCACAAGGCAGGGAAGGACAATGTGGTTGCCGATGTACTCTCATGACCAGCCATCTGCGCGCTGATGCCCGGCCTCTACTTTGACCAGCTCGCCTGGGACCAGGAAGCTGATGAGGAGACTAAGGCCTTCAAGACCTCCATCACCGGCCTGCGGTTCTGAGACCTCCCAACTCTGAGCAGTGAAGGCTGTGCGATATCTCCTTGGGCACTCCGCAGCCAGTGGTTCCCCAGCAGTGGCGCAGGCAGGACTTCCATCACATCCACGATCTTTCATATCCATCCATCAGGTCCACGGTCTGGATGGTGGCAGAACGGTTCATATGGCATGGGCTGCGGAAGCAGATTGCGAGCTGGGCCAGAACATGCACCCATTGCCAGACATCCAAGGTGCACAGGCACACCAGACTGCCTGTACAGGAGTTCGAGCACGTCCAGGAACGGTTCAGCCGCATTCACGTGGACATAGTCGGGCCCTTACCAGTTTCCCGGGACAACCGTTACCTGTTTACTGTGGTGGACCACACCACTCGCTGGCCCGAGGTGACCCCAATGCCAGACGCCTCCACTGACTCCTGGTCCCGAGCCCTGTTGCCTGGTTGGGTCGCTCGGTTCGGCATCCCGGCTCACCTCACCCGCTATCGGGGTGCCCAGTTCACATCTGTGCTCTGGGTACAGCTCTCCAACAGGTTGGGGATACAGCTACACCGCACCACGGCCTACCAACCACAGGCCAATGGACTGGTCGAATGTCTGCAGCACTACCTTATGTCAGCGCTCATGGCCCGCCTCACCGATCCCAACTGGATGAACGAACTGCCTTGGGTGCTCCTGGGCATCTGCTCCACTCCCAAGGAAGATCTGCAGGCATCATCAGCTGAGCTGGTCTACAGTGCGCCGTTGGCACTACCTGGTGAGTTCATCAATGCACTTCACGATCCCCAGCAGTTGCCACACAAACTACTTCCTCACCTCAGGGCACGCTTGGACTCCTTCGAACCCCCACCACCACCCAGGCATGACACCCGCCCATCTCATGTCTCTGCCAAGCTGCTTTCCACAGAGTTCGTTTTTGATAGGTGGGGCCTGACCACGGCACCTCTTCAGTGAGGGGCCATACAGGGTTATACAGCGTTCCGGCTCGATGTTCACGCTGGACTTGGGCAGCAGGCCTGAGCTATTTACCATGGACAGGCTGAAGCCAGCGCACCTCAATCCCATTGACCCTGTGGTCATTGCCCAGCCCAAGATGCGAGGCCGTCCAGCAAAAAAATGACATTGGCATCGGTTCTTGGTGGGGGCGGGGGCTGTGTGGCGGCTCACCACAAGGCAGGCAAACTGGCCCCGCTTGTAAGCCATGCAGCGGGGCGGCCGGCCAAAATGGCATCATCGGGGGTTTCCCTTCCTTCCAGTTCGGGGCTCAGAAACCCACGTTTGGGGACCACGTGATGCCTGGGTGACGTCAACGCCCTCCAGCGTAGTTCTCATCCAGGTCTGGGCTGGGAGTATAAGTGCAGCCCAGCAGCCTTCAATAAACTAGTCTGCTCACTGAGCTCAACCCGCCTGGTTGTGTGTGTTATTGCAGGAACAGTTTAGCCGCTGCTACACCTCCACCTATAACTACAATATCCTGTACCAGCCAGGCAAAATCAATGATCCCCCAGTTACCCTATCCTGGGAGACATGCACCAGCACACCTTAACTGCCTCCAGTTCCTCCACGATGACCTCTGCCACCCCAGGGTCATGAGGTTGTTCCGCTTCATAAAAGCCCAGAACAGACACTGTCAGGTCTGCACAGAATGTAAATGGCAGTTCTTCAGGCCTGACAAGGCACACCTCATCAAGGCCACACGCCCCTTAGAACAACTGAGTGTTGATTTCAAGGGACCCCTGCCCTCGACCAATAGGAACTTCTATTTCCTTAATGTCACAGATGAGTTCTCCTGATTCCCATTTGCAATGCCCTGTCCCGACATGATCTCTGCCACAGTTATCAGGGCATTCCGCAGCATATTCACCCTCTTCGGGTACCTGGACTATATCCATAGTGATCAGGGGTCCTCGTTCATGTGCAACGTGCTGCAGCAGTACCTGTTGGCTAGTGGCATAGCCACTAGTAGGACTACGAGCTACAAGCTCAGGGGAAACGGCCAGGAGGAGGCGATCCTCCTGACCCTTAAGTCGAAAGGCCTGGTGGTGTCTCACTGGCAGGAAGTCCTGCCAGAGGCAATCCACGCCATCTGATCCCTCCTATGCACTGCTACAAATGTGACCCCACATGAACACCTGTTTTCCTTCACCAGGAAGCCACTCTGCTGCCCTGGCTCTCATCTCTGGGACCCGTCCTGCTGAGGAAGCACGTGAGGGGCCATAAGACTGACCCATTGGTGGAAGGGGTGCAGCTGCTGCACGCAAATCCACAATACGCATACGTCCAGTACCCTGATGACCATGAGGACACAGTACCTGTCCGGGACCTGGTGCATGCCTGAGACACCCACCCACCCCTGCCCCCGACCACCACATACATACACATCGTCCTGTACAGGGACTTGGTACAGGCCAAAGATGCCCCCAGGGACCCACACCACATGACCGGGACACTCACCCAACTGAGTCGACCACCACGACCTCCCCCACAGACAACCACACCCCACCCTCTATGGCAACAGCTTTGCCCATCTGCCTCAAGACACCTGGCCGGCAACAGAGGCAACTGGTACACCCCCGGTGGAGCTGCACAGGTCACAGAGTCTGAACCTTCAAGTCTGGGTCATGTGTTTTTTTTTAAAAAGAGGAGACTGGCCCTCCCCCTGACCTGGCCATAAAGGTCTTCTTGCCCCCTTTGTTACGAGCCCAGGGGGATCCCAAAACCCAGCCGCAATAGATATTCACCAAGACAAATGGTTACTCAAACAAAAGTTGCTTTTAATTATCTTTAAACATGAAAACAGAATCACATGTTAACTTGTCACTATTAACTAACCTAACTTCTAATTCTAAGCGTACATGTTTGTAATGTGTGTGTAAATTCAGGAAAGTTCTTTGATTCACAGTCCAATCTCACTTCTCATTCCTCCAAGTTCATTGGATGTAGGCAATTCTTATACTGTGCACAGAATTTAACATTTATAAAGTTCACCAGGCTTTGGTGCTTGAAAGGTAAATCGTTACTGTTCAGGAAGGTTCTTGTCAGTTTTCAGAGAGAGATTTGTTGTATGCTGACACCCACAACTGATTTACTTCCATCAGCTACTTCAGTGTCTTGCTGAAGAAACTTAACCCCTCAGGGTTTTCCAGATGATAACCTCTTTCTTTCAGGTCACTACAAAGTTCCTTTTTGTTTCCCTTATTCAAAGTGAAACATTAGACAGCCACTCCTCTCCTCTTGCATGAACCTGAAGGGCTTTGACCAGGCTGAACTAAACACTCACAACCCATCTTCCAAATGGGGTTTTCCACATGCTTGCCAGTTTGTCCTGTTGACTGTAGAACTGATCTCTCTCCCTCTCTCAGAGAAAAACCTATTTGACTCTCTCTTCTTGCAAAACCACATGACTCTTGTCAGACTCTGGCTTTACCCTACCCTCAATTTAGTCTATGTGTCGTCTGAGTCCAGCATGCTCGTTGAATGAAGTGATAGGAGAAGGTATTCGATTCAACAATCAGTTTATTACACAGCACAAGAATAAAGCTTAACAGAGCTCAGGTTCAGTCGTTAGTTCATAGGTCACCTGCTCAGTGAGTTATTCCCCAAGACTGACCCCTACTGTCCAGTCTCTTCTGTTTATATAGATCAACATTGTTACACTGAACAAAAGTTGGCTTTCTTTGATAGGCTCCTTGCCTAAGATGTATCTCAAGCAATTTCCTGCTCTGTAATTATCTATGGTGTAGACCTCGTATCTTAATCCCCAAGGCCAGAATATCCTGTTGTTTTGATCAGAAGTCAATTCATACCACAGATATTTCTAATTATTCTTTTGTTCTTGTCTGGCCATAGTCTTCTGTTCTAATCAACACCTCCCGTGTATCCTTATGATTTAGTATTTTTACTAAATTGGTTTATCCATTTTGTTTGTCTCTTACATTCTCAGTCATGGTACTCTTTTATCACTTATCCTTGCAATCCACTTATCATCCTGTCCCTAGCCTGTTTCAGAATAAATCACTGTCCCTATGGTTCCTCCAACTTCATCCTGTCTAACTTCTCCTATCTGCTATCCTATTATTCTCATGTGTGTTTTACAATTAGCAGTGTAACCGTGGGGGTGAAAGTATTTTCTCTCTTTGTATTTGGAGGCAGCAAATTCTACACATACTATAATCAGCCAACTTTTCTACATACTGTAGCTGTTACTTAATTGCATTAATATTTCCCTTAAACAGAATAATTGAAGTAAATAGTAAATTGTTATATAGTAATGGATTAATGAATACATAATGAATAGTACATAGGCATATTTTCCATGATTACAACTCCTTGGTTCCAACACTCTCCTAGAACAGCAAGTTCCACTCCAGACAATCTGCAGCTCTGACAAGCTCTTTCATCTGTTGCCTTTTTGTGAACAACAATCCATGAGTGAAGTCTCTTGGGCACTCTCCAAAGCTTTTGCAAAGGCTCTTGAGCCAACATGATTAGCATAAGCAGAGCTCCAGTATATTAAATAAGATCTGTTTTAAAGTGTTTGTATGTGACCTACACTAACAAACCTTCCCCAATTTATCTCCCCAAAACATATCTATATTCTGTCACACCTTCCATTCGTTTATACACATGGAGTTGGGCCAGACAATATCTAAAGTGTATTAAACCCTATCGTTCCTCACTCAATCTTTAAAGTCATTGATAGTGCGTATCAGGGTCGGCCCTGTAGGGAGAGGCCGCGGGGACCCACAACACTGCAGGAACGTGGGGCGACATTTGCGCCCCGTCCTCCCCGCGTCTGTACCCGGGGCCGAGAAGGGTTTCGGCGGTCGGTCGCCCACCTGGCCTAAGCGACCTCTCCCTCTGCCCAGGGGGACGGGAACGTAAATCACAAAAATCCTCAGACCCCGTGGTTGAAGTAAAAACACAAACTGCTGGAGAAAAGCAATCTTTCTTTTTCAATCTTTTGATTGAATTTTAATCCAATACAGGAGACAATTCCCGGAGAGAATCAGGAGACGGGATGGACAAGATTAGAATCTACAACAACCAATGAAACTAATAATCGTGTCTTCATCTCCCCAAACACAGTGAGAGAGAAAGAAACAGAATCCACATGATACTAAACCACCCACCCCCCCCTCCCCGCACTCATCTAGAAATAAGGATGAGAAACGAAAACACAAAAAATAAACCCTGGGGCCTTGGATCAACGTTCATCAAACACAAGAAGCCCCGTCCTCACCCGTTGAGGATCATTCGGATTTTGTCCGATACTTTCTGGCGAGAATTGTATAAGATTTCCATTAAATGCAAATGATTTTCAAACAGCGTCAAGCTCATGCGGCACGCGATTGTTCGTCTGTCCGATCACCCCAGTCAGCGCCTCCCGCCGCCTCTCCCGCGCGAGGGGTTGGGCTTCACTGGGCAATGGGGGAAGGGGGCGATGCTCATTTCCCCGGAAGCCCCGTGAAGGCAGGGGCGCCGATCTGGGCGCATCCTTGGTCGGATTTTCAGGGACAGTCGTTCCCATCCACAGGGGGATCTCGGCACATCCGCCACTGGACGGCACAGGAACAAAAAAAAATCCCTTCCGGCTTTACAAATAGACAGCAATTTTCTCATTCCCAAAAGCAAGACTTGGATTCTGAGTCACGTTCGGAGAAGTTGCCAAAACGACCCCAGAAACTGGGTGACAATCACTTCAAGGAACAATTCCACTTTGACTTTGCAGAATCAAGCTTGAGGAAGAAAATGAGGAGCCCGGCAGTGAAGCGGGGAGACTGTCTGTGTGCGATGCTTGTCGAAACGAACGCGGACCAGGGCCCAGTTTACCCACCGCATGCACAAGGGACGCGAGAAGCTCCGAGCGAGTCACCGTGTCTTGTGCGCTCCTTCTCTCCACCGGGAAGCCGATAAAGTTGGGCACTATAGCTATTAATTTATTCAGCCTCATTGAGCTGTTCCACCAGTAACAGAAAGTAAACCGACGTGATGTGCATGAATGAAGCGTTGGTCGCACCGCAGTCGCTGCTGAAGGTGGGACCCCGATCCCCGAGGGGAGTTGCGCAGCTCTGCTGCCGTTTCGGTCACAACGACTTCGGATTCATGAAGTCAAGTTCCTGGGGCGTTGGGAGGGCGGGAAGATCATCTGGTTAGATTCCCCCAGGGCCGGCGCTACCAGGAGGCGAAAATTGAAGTTGCTATTTTTGTGGGGGTGGGGGTGCAAGTCGAGGGGACCAAATAGTCCAGTACCAGCCCCGCTCCCCGCCCCACGGACCCTACCCTTCGTCCGCCGCGGTGACTGTGGGAAGACACTGAAATGCTGAGTAACTCAGCCGGTCTTGTCGCGTCCACAGGAGGTAAAGATCCCGCGAAGAAGGACTCTGGCCCGAAATGTCGCTACTAAAACTTTACCTCTTTCGGACGCTGCAAGACCGGCTGAGTTCCTCCGCATTGTGATTTTACTACAATTTACTAACGTGAGTTCGGCTTCTTCAACTTCCGACAAACAGAGGTCGCCGGCCCCCGGCCCGCTGTCAAGATGATAATTTCTCCGATTCTTGTTCATTTGCCTTTTAGCTGATCGCCCTTTCATTGTCCCGCCAATAATTTACCTTTTTTCTTCATGTACATAAAATAGCTCCGGCCCTTCAGCAATTGTTGTTCAATGGGATAAGTTGTAAAAAGGTCAAATTTAGTTTTAGGTTCGACTCTTTAATATAAATCTGGATCGTTACCTTGGGCCATTAATAAATAAATTTGTTTGATTTGGTTAATTAACTCACAGCTTTTCCTTATTAGTTTTCTTCTTAATATTAGATTTGGCCTCTTAAATATGTCTTCATTGTATCCCATTGTATCTGATTAGATATCGTAGGAGAAGAATTAGTAGGGAAAAAATTGTATTTGCCTCACCTTACAACTTAAACATTCTTTATCTGCAAGTAACGAAATATTAAATTTCCCCTGTCTGTTGATAAAAGATGAATCCGGAAATTCTCGTGTTCGAGTAATAGGAGCATGATCGATAAAAAAAACCTATTCCTTGATGTTCGCGTTTCTTAGTCACAGAAATCAGTTGGTTATCAATTAAATAATAGTCAATTCTAAAATACAAACGGTGCACTTCTGGATACTTTCCAATCAGACGGGATTAACATCGACTTCTCCAGTTTCCATTAAACCCCTCCCCGAGTCCCTCTCTCTTTTCCTATTCCCCATCTCCTCTCTCCCAGCTCCCCTCTCCCCTTCCCAATCAGAGAGCTAACCCCATCCCATCTCAGCTTTTTTCTCTTTTTCCCCCCACCCACCTACCTATCTACCCGTACATCTCTCCTGTTCGCGTGAGCTCCTTCCTCTCCTTTTTATTCAGGTGCCTGCGTTTTGCTGAAACCTCGTTGAAAGCTGAAAGCTCAGACCTATAGCTGTTGAGTGACCTGCTGAGTTTCTCCAGTCTCAGCGTCTGCAGACTCCCCTATTTAACTTTACCCGGAGGGTGGTGGGAGTGGGGGGGGGGGGGGTACATGTGAATGAGCTGCCAGAGGAAGTAGTGGAGGTGGGTGAACTTAGATGACATATATCCAGGAACATGGTTTGGAAGGGTGTTACAGGGATGTGGGCCAAATGGGGCCAGCACGAACAAGCTGGGCTGAAACGGCCAACTCTGAATGCCCACCGGTACCCCATTATCCCTTGGTTCAGAAAACATTCATTTACCTTGATATCCCAAATGACAGTTTAAAAAACCCCATTCCCACTTGTGGCAAAGGCTTCCAGAATCTTATCCCACCCCCACCATCGCAGGTACTGCTCCGCAAATGGCCAGGGTCCCTAATCCCAACAACCCACAGCCCCTCCGTCATCAGAATAAGGAAAGGAGGGAGAAGCTATCAGTTGTCTTATGGAAATGGGATTGGGCAGAATAATAGATGGGCCAAGTGACCTGTTTCTGTGCTGTTCTGTGGTTCAACAGAAGAAAGACCATCCTAACTGAAGCTCAGGTCAAGCCCTCTCTATTCAACAGATAACACGCTGGACGTACAAGGTCCAGGTCATTTATTTGGCATGTGACAAGTACATTAGGCTACTGGACTGTTACATGGGCTGTTAAGATCAACTGGACGAGACGGGATGGTGGACGCGGTCCGACCCTGGTTAGAATGAGAGGGATGTGGGGTTAGATCAGTAAAAGAATCCAGTTCACTTGTGGACCCGCTGGTGCTTCGGCTGACTGGGTGAAGGTCTTGATGCCGCGGAAACAGGTGAAGAGCTCCTCGCCCGTGTGGACCCGCTGGTGGGTTCTCAGGTGGGAGGACTGGGTGAAGCTGCTTCCGCACTCAGGGGAGGGGAACGGCCTCTCCCCAGTGTGGTCCTGCTGGTGTTCATTTACATTTTTTTCCGACAGTCCGAACTCTGAAACGGGTTCATCGCTGTGAGGATGCGACCAGGGGATAAATCAATGCAGTCAATCAGTGCTCAGCCCGATGGAGGCTCCCCTAGAGCTGGGCCATGGGTTAAATCAATACCGAGGCTGGGACTAGGGCCGGGACCAGGGGAGAAGTGTCCTCTAGCCTGGCGTTGCAAGTCCTGGAACTACGGGAGGCCCCCCACCCCCGCCCGCCCCCCGGTGCTGCGCTCTGTTCCCGCCGCCCGACATCCGTTGCTGAATTGCCTTCGATCGCCGACAAGCACCGAAATTTGGTGCAGCTCACGGCCACGTGAGGTCACTTTTCACGTGGCTGCGCCTCCCTTCTTTCACACGTTAATGGGGCACTTTCTTCTCCGATGAGATTTCTTGGTAATGGTCATCGCCATGATTAAACCGGCTGTTCTCGGGCCGTGTCTCCCAAATCAATCTCCCAGCGACTTCTCCAATGACGGAAATTCGGCCCCCAATCCATGCACAGAAAGATCCCAGCAGAGCGGAGCGACCAGTGCAACGTTATTATTACAATGCCAGGGCCCTGGGTCCGACAGGCACTAACATTCAAAACTTATGACTTAACATTAACAACGTAACGCACTGAATTCACCAAAGTGGAAATAAGGATCGAGGTTCTGTCATCTCAAAGGCCAAGTTCTGACCCAGACATTCTAAAACCCCACCTCCATCAGATCCTCCCCTATCTACGACCCCTCTCCGTTTCTGATCTAAACCCTGCCCCTGGTTGATCACATTTGCAGACACGAGGCCTTACCACCATCTCTGGAACACTTCACTCTGTCAGGCCGCTCACACTGTTCAGCCAACACGGGAATGAGCAGAAATTTTCCATACGTGAATCTGGGGAAGACGCTGCCGTTGTGTTTGGACCTAGTACAACCTCTACTTCCATTCCCTGGGACGCAGCAGGGATTTAAAATCGACATCTCCAATGCGCTGTCAAGTTCCATCTCTGTCCCGTCCCTGGCTGAGTTCATCGGCTGATGGAAACCTCATCTCTGTCTCTCTTGGAGAACACAAAAGGAATAGGAGCAGGAATCAGCTTGTTCTGCCGTTCACTGGGACCATGGTTGATGCGGCCGGGGACTCGGCTCCATTTACTCGCCCTTAGAACACAGGATAGGATAGAGAGGCGTAGCGGGGGGAGGGGAGGTGGGTGCAGGGGGAGAGCACATTTTTCAATAGTGGCGCCTGTTCGTCTTGTCTCCGATGATCGGTCCGTGTCTGTTCTGGGCAGCGTGACCCGGGATCCGGATTCGGAAACACCGTCAACGCCGATGAAAATGAACGCTCCGAATTCTATCTCGTCATCGAAGTAACGGCGGAACAGTCGGCCACTTATTACTGGGCCTTATGGCTGGACACAGCGCGCAACAGGAACACAAGCTCAGCACAAAAACCCGAGCCGCCTGTCACGGACACAAGCACCTGGTCCAGAGACGGCACCGACCCACAGCTCAGGCTGCGATGACCCTTCCGCGGGGGCAGGTGCTTGGGTCCGGACAAGAGGCGGTCACTGAAGTTTGAACTTCTGAAGTGGCCGGACGTAGATAAAAGGAAGCGGCCTGGCGCTGTCCACGTTTCTGCAGGGTCTCTTCCTATGGGTGAGGGACCCTGTCACCTGGAACACGCCTCGGCCTGACCTGTGGGATGGTAGAGGGGCTCACAATGCGCGATTCCGGACCAGTTTTCCCCTGGTGCGGTGTCCTCTGACTTTCCAATCTCCCGACCCTTCTCCTCAAAAACCGGCGCTGCGGGTCCAAAGCGAGATCGTTGCCGGCGACAGCGAGTGAAGAGTGGGAGAATTCTGAGCTGGAGTGGTCCAGAGGGAGATGGGAAGGGATAAGGAGGAGGGAGCGGATGGAGGGAGACAGGAGGTTAAAGCAGTGGGATAAGGGGTAGGGGAGGAGGGGGCGAATGTGCAGAGGGAGGGGGGAAGGCAGAGAGGAGTGTGGGAAAGGTGAGAAGGATTGGTGAGGGGGCGGAGGGAAAGGGGTTGAAGGTGGGAGGGGAAGGGGAGGGAGACGGGTGAGTTGGGCAGCGAAGAGTGGAGGAGGATATGAAAAGAAGGTAAGAGAGAGCGAAGAGGCTGGAGGGAGAGAGGAGGGGTGGGTGGGGAGGAGAGTGGGACTTCGTGTATCTCAGGCCAATTGGCCGAGTTTACAACGATGGGAGGATTCAGCAATGCAGGGCGATGAGAAACCGCGAGGGTGGAAAATAGATGGAGGGAAGGGAGAAATCAAGTCATTAGGAAAGGTTAATGTTAATGGAGCCCGAGACACAACAAAAATAATTTGGGTGCAAATCAATATATCGAAATGGTTTCCCCGCAAGAAGTTTCCCGGCAAGACCACCTTCCGAAAGCGGTTGCCCTGCGCTCTCGCCGGCTGTGAAGAGTAAACAGTGACCACTGATGCAGACACAATTTCTCCGCTGATTGACTGAGAAATGAACCATTCGCTGTTCAGAACTGAGATGCAACAATCTTGATGCTGCCGAACCAGCACTTTTTTCTGACCACTTTTGCATGAAAATGAGAAAGTCAAATTCTGTGTCTTTAACAGGAACATTTTAGCAGCAAACCCGGGGAATTTGGACGGGGTGGGAAAAGACAACATTGTTAAAGAAACGGCGCCGGGAAATGGAGAAGCTGCGCGGAAGGTGTGGCGACAGGGAGCTCAACCTGATCAGGGAGAGGAGACGCGGGTCCGTTTGAAAGGGAGCCTCGTCCACTGAAGCCGCGGGAACATGATGGAGGGAGCGAGCGCGGAAATCGGATTCCATCAGTGATGTAGAGATCGTGGCGGCCACATGGTGGCGCCGCCGGGCTTCTGTTCGGTGGACATTGCATGTCAATCAAGGCCAGGCTCATCCCAAGCCATCAGTGTGACCCTCGTGTTTGCCCAGTTCAAATTACCAAATACTGGACAGCCTGACTGGACTAAGTCTTGACCTTTACCTAAATGGCCCAGGGGCAGGGGCTAACCCCTGCCCAGCTCCTGCACTTGGCTTCGAGCCATTGGTCACAGCAGCCAATAGGAGTGAATACTGCAGGGTTATAAGGACCATGCTTTCCTTTAGCTTTCTCTCTCGACTCCTCGTGACCGTGAATATCACCTTCTGCATTCGGTTGGGGTGAGTCCCGAGGCCAGTTAGTTAGAGCCATGGGTGGGGCATGTAGCGTTACCTTGATCTGATTGTGTGTTTGTACCATTCCTAAGTTCTGTCGGTTTCCTTCGTTACCACCAGTGCATATCCATCCCTTTGTGAACTGTGTGTTTAAGTTAATTTAGCATTTAGATTCCGTTGTTTCCTCTGCATCTTTGAGAATAAACTTGTGCTTTGCATCGCAGTCTCGGTCTGGTTCTTAACCTGTGGGAACCACACGAACCTTCACTTATTACACCATCGCAGGATGATGCTAAGTAAGCCCTGTTTCTCAATCTGCTCTCTCCTTATTGTCCAACACTGTGCACAGAGCCCGCCCGACACTCACTGAGCGAAGGCTGCCTGGTGCCCAGTACCTGGTCATTTGAGGGTCGCCTTGATGGTTTGGAGCGAGCCCAGCCTTGATTGGCATGCGATGTGTCCTCCGAATAGGAGCCTCGCACTTTTCCTCAACATGAACTCTGACCGACTATTTTCCCCATTTCGGGCGAGTTTTATCCCACACTCCCGTTTCCCTTCTTTATTTATCCCCCTCACCCTTCGCTGTTTTATTCCCCTTGTTCCCGCTTCCAATGAAAACTTCACTTCCCCGAGGGCAAATTCCACCGAGTAAGGGCTCAGGGAAGTCCATGTGCGCACGCGCAGAGATGGACCGGGTGCTGCAGCTCGTCTGATTGACAGCTTCCTCCGTCCCTTCTCCCTGGCAGCGGACGCTCCGTCACGGGCGAGTGCGCGCTGACGTCACAGGGCCTGTGTGCGTCCCTGAGCGCCGTTCACTCAGCAACAGGTCGGTCCACAGAGGAGGTCTTGGCCCGGAGGTGGAGGTGGAGGTGAGACTTGCTCCGGGCAAAGCGGGAGGAGAGCGGCCGGAGTGCTCGGTGCTCGGCCCTTGTTGAAGCCGCGCTGCCCAGAGCTGGACTCTGTGTTACCGGAGGGTGAGGCCGGCCTTGGGGAGAAGGGCGTGTGGCACCAAGGTCCGGCTGGGGCCTTGTTATCCCACAGTCGGGCCGGTGAGGGGAGGGAAGAGAAGAGAAGGGGAGGGGGGAGATTGCAGGGACCGCGCCTCCTGTCACATGGGGGGGGAGGGACAGGGGATCAGGGAGAAGGGTCCCCCCCCCCCCCCACCCTGGCCGCATGGATGGATGGGTGCAGCAGTCGGACTAACGGGGGACAGGGGGCAGACAGGGTCTCATACAGGAGGAGCAGGAACAGGGTCCCCACCACAGAACGGGCCGGCTCGCAGGAGGCCCCTTTCATCGACCCCGTCTCACACACGGACACCCGGGGCACCCTGTTGGGGGGGGTGTGGAATCCCTTCTCGGGGGAAACAGCAACATCAGCCGGGTCCGTGGCCCCACCACTGGAGCTGCTGTGAAGCTGGGTGGCGCTCAGTCCCGGTGCCCAGTGACAGGGGACTCTGGGGTCCGGGGCACAGACACGAACGTGTGAGGGGGGATCCAGGACGGGGAGTTGCCTCCTTTGTGCCAGGGTCACGGATGTTTCACAGCAGCTTCAGGGTCCAGTCTGGAAGGGGAGAAGGAGCAGCCAGAATTGGTGGTTCATCATGGTACTGATGACATTGGCAGGAAGAGAGGCAGGGAGAGTTTACAGCATCCAAAATTAGAAATGCAGTGTTGTCATCTCAGGATATCCTGAACCAGTGATATTGTGAGGGGAGAAATTGGAAAACCTTCCAGTCAAACATGTGACTAAGGAGCTGGTGCAGGTGTGATGACTTCAATTATACTCTTCTTCAGTAGGTAGGATGAGTACAATGGAGCAGTTCAGTGTGGTTCTTTGTACCAATGAAGTCTGCAACATAAACAGGATGAGATTGTTCAAAGAAAAATCTGAGACTTGGGTAGACCTTGAGTATTACGATCTGAGAGTTACTCCACGTGCCGCTGAGCGGCAAGAAATTGAAATATGGTGAAGTTGATTCTGTGGATGAGGAACTGATGCGGAAAGGTGAGCCTGAAGTGGAGGAGCACCTGTATCACGTCAGGGAGATATGCTGGGGTTGATTTGGCAGGGGGTTCAACCCAAAACAGTCATCTTGCAGATGGGAAAACTGTGGCTGAAAACAGATGAAAGGACACACATTGAATGGACAGGAGGGGAAGAGGTAAGTCAGGGGTCAGTGCTGGGCCTACAACTATTCACAGTATACATCAGTGATCTGGAAGAGTGTAGTGTATTGAAGTTTACTGATTTCATTAAATTGAGTGGAAAAACATATTGTGCAGAGGAATCGGAGAGGCTACAGAGAGATATAGATTGGTTAAGTGAGTGGACAAGAGTCTAGCAGATGGTAAATGTGAGGTTATATATAAAATAGAAGATCAGATTATTATTTAAATGGCAAGTGATTGTAGCAAGCTGCCATGCAGATGCTTGTGCATGAATTGCAAGAGGATGGTTTGCAAGTGCTATCAAGAAGATAAATGTTACCCTCTATTGATAGAGGAATTGAATTTAAGAGTAGGGAGGTTATGCTGCAACTGAACAGGTACTGGTGAAGCCGCATCTGGAGAACTGTGTGCCGTTCTGGTCTCCTGACCTGAGGAAGGATTTACTGGGTTTGGAGGTATTGCAGAGGAGGTTTACCAATTGTTTCTTGAGATGAGGGGGTTAGTCTGAGGAGAGATTGCTGTGATTTAGAAGAATGAGAGGGGATCTTTGAGAAACATATAAAATTATGAAAGGCATAAATAAGTTATTTGTGAGAGAAACTAGAACTAGGGGACATAGCCTCAATATTCAGGGTAGTAGATTTTGGATGGTGATGGGGAGGAACTGGTTTTCTCAGACATTGATTAATCTATGGAATTCTCTGCCCACTGAAGCAGTGCAGGTGACTTCAGTACTTAAGAAAAGGTTAGATCGATGTTTACATTCAGTAAAATTCTTAAAATCTGTACTGCTCAGGGATTGGATCTGTTTTCTCAGGCAGTACTTGTAAAACTCAAATTTAAGAAGAAACAAGTAAATTTTAATATTTTGTCTTGCATTTCTGCGACTTCTGCATGGTCACTTTTTCCGCTGTGCTTATGTGACACCGACATATACAAACACACAAAAGCCAAGTGTTTTTGAGGTCTGGATTCTTGAATGGTCCAGATTTCAGCCAAGAGTTTCCTCGAAGTCTGTATTTTTGGACTTTGACTGGCCTAATGGAATTAAGGGACATGGGAAAGAGGCAGGTCAGTACAGATGAGCCAATCATCAGATCACCCATGATCTCGTTGATTGGCGGAGGAGGCTTGATGGGTCGCATAGTCTACTCTTGCTCCTATTTCTTATCTTCTCCTGCTTCTCTCCTCAGACACTGCCTGAGCAACTGAATATTTCCAGCAGTTTCTGTCTTTATTTGAGATTTCCAGCATCTGCAGTGTTTTCTTTTCCATCTGAAAATTAGAGCCTGAGGTCAAAGCCTGAATTGAAGTGGGTCGGTCTGTACTTGCTGGAGATGAGAAGGATGGGAGGTGATCTGATCAGCTTCTCTTGTGGTTTGTAGATTGATTGTGGAAATGGAGAAGGCAATGATTGCATCAAACGACCTAGTCCTTGCTCTCTGCCATTTCCATGTGGGTCTGTGACCTTACGTGGGCCTGGCTGTTCATCCATTGTGGTCCATTGTGGACCTCGGTGTCTTCTCCTCCTGCCTGGTGGTGAGTGTCTGTCAGAATAAGGTTTATTATCATGAGCACGTCACAAAATTTGTTGTTATATGGAGCATTACAGGTGTAAAATTCCTATAAATTAGGGTTCTGTAAAATATAATATTAGAACCATAGAACATGCAGCACAGAAAATGGGGTGTTAGGTCCATCTAGTCAGTACTGAACTATAATCAGCCCAATTTCACTGACCTGTACTCAATCCATATCCCTCCATTCCACTCCCATCCACGCATATGTCCAAATTTTTCTGAAATATTAAAATAAGCCCACATTCATCACTTCAGCTGGCAGCTTATTCCCAACTCCCATGACTCTCTGATTAACAAGTTTTCTCTAATGTTCCCCCTCAATTTTTTCCCTTTTTGACCCTCCTCTTGGTTTTATTTCACCCCACCTCAGTGGAAAAAGCATACTTGCATTTACTCTGTCTGTACCTTTCATAATTTGGTATACCTCGATCAAATCTCCCCTCATTCTTCTATGCTCCTAACCTGTTTACCTGTAACTCAGTTCCTAGGTCCCAATAACAATAATCTTCTGTGTTCTGCCACATTCCTCAATTTCCTACCATTTACCATGTATATCCTAACTTGGTTTGTCATTTGAAAATGGAACACCCCACACTTGTCTGCATTAAATCCATGTGCCATTTTTCAGCCCATTTTTCCAGCTGGTTCAGTTTCCCCGCAAGCTTTGAAAACCTTAGTCACTCTCCGCAACACCTCCAGTCTTTGTGTAATCTGCAAACTTGTTGATGCAATTTACACATTACCATCCAGATCACTGATAAAGATGACAAACAACAATGGTTCCAATACTGATGCCTGATACACCACAGGACTCCATCTGAGAAGCAATCCTCCACTGCTACTTTCTGGCTTCTCCCTTATTGTCCTTAATACACCTATAGAAACCCTGAGGATATCCCTCTTACTTTTTGTCTGCATTTTTATACTCTACAAGTACCTCATTTGCTCCCTGTTTCCTATTCCTGCAATATGCTCTTCGTCTTCTTATCCAGATCCCCAATAACCCTCCAAAACCAATATTCCTTATGTCTTTTAATTTTGCCTTTAATTCTGACAAGAACATACAGACTCTGTACTCTCAAAATGTCGCCTTTGAAGGCCTTCCACTTACCGACCACATCTTTGCCAGAAAGCAACAACCCAATTTCTAGATCCTTTCTCATTTCCTCAAAATTATCTTTTCTCCAATTCATAATCTCAATCCTTGGACTCATTAAAAATAAATAATCAGTGCAAAAGAGAGAAAAAAGTGAGGAACTGTAGTGATAAAACCACCAGCCGACTGCATTGTACCTGCAGGAAGACAACCTAATGGGCTGACTCCACCTGGCCGGCTATCAAGCCAGTCACACAGAAACCACCAAAGCATGAACTGGTGTTCAGACTTTTACAGGAATAAAGCCTGTTGTACAGTCTTTTTTTTGAGTTTGTCCTTGCTTGCTGCTACTTTAGCGCACCACAATATAAAGAGAGACCATGAAGAGGTTTCTGACAATTGGGACCCTGGAAATTGACCCCCCAACACCCAGATGCCCAGGCACACTTCGAGATCTGGAAGCACTCTACTGAGGTGATCAACACCAACCAGAAACAGCTCATGGTGCTCCGCACTAAGTTGGGCCCATGAGCTTTCCAGGATATCAAGAACTGTGCTGACTACGAACCTGCGATGGCCGTCCTGGAGAGCATGTACAAGCCCCCAACAATCGTGGTCTACGCCCAGTACCTGCATAGCATCAGGGACAAGCAGCCAGGTGAGATGGCAGATTCCTATCTGGGGGTCCCGTGTGAGCTAGCCCACCCGTGCCGGACCGAGACCAGGGTTACCAAAGGGGAAATGGAGCGACTGCTCTGGGATGCCTGTGTGCGAGGACTGCGCTTGAGGAGGGCCCGACAGAAGCTGCTGGAGGAAAACATTGGGTCACTCACCAGGACAGTGGAGGTTGTCCACTCCCTGGAGGCTGCTGCTCATCATGCAGAGGTCTTTGATGCCCGACTCCCCCAACCCATGGCCTGGCAGATGCAAACGTCTGCCATCGTGGACAAGCCCTATGTGGAGGAGATGATCACAGGCGCCAGCTCAGCTCGCCCCTGTAATTACTGCGGGTCCCAGAGTGGGTTAGACAGGTGATCCCACAAAGGGTGCCCAGTGAGGAACTCCCGTTGCTCCTGATGCGGGAAGAAAGGCCACTTCACTAAGGTGTGCCTTTCCAGGCCCGGAGGGAGCGCTGCGTCCCTTCGCGACCAGCTGGGAGCCCTCCCAAACGCAGCCATGTGCTCACCCCGGGCACCACCATTTTCCTCCGGTTGACTTCTGCCCGCACTGAAGGTGTCACTTCTGCCCACATGAATGATGTCATCTCCAGCTTCACTGCTGGTCGGGTTGCCCGACCGCACTGATGCCATGTGCATCCACCAGGCACCGCCATCTTGGGCCAGCTGGCCCCCGACTGCCACATTGTGCACACCACTTTGATGGGATGATGTGTCAACATGGGTGCATACTTAATTGACCACCCGATGCACACCACTCCCCGGAAGGAAGTCGCTGGCCATTACTCGCCACATTCATTGGAGAGTAGCCACTCGGACCACGAAATGGTCCTAGTGTCCACCACCTTAAAAACGAACATTTCCCATGGACTCAGGCGCTCACTGATGGACATCGTTGTCAATGGGAAGGTAACAAAATGCCTATTCGATAGCGGTAGCCAGTTTCGTGCACCCAAATATGGCCCAGACACTAAAACTCAAAATCTATCCCACAAACTTTTCCATCGCATTCACTGACAGGACCACTCCATCACGGGCCTCAGGCGCTGCTCAGTGGAATTGACAGTGGAGGGGGAAAACGTACCAAGGGTTCAAGCTCCTGCTCATGCCCCAGCTCAGAGTCCCAGTCATCTTAGGGGTGGACTAATAGTGTCACCTCCAAATCCTCATCCTCGCCTTCAGCGGGCCCCTCCCCCCGCTTACACTCCATAGCACGCAGCCCAGCGACTGCCCCTAGTCCACCTGCTGTCAAGACAAGGTGCTATTTCGCGGCCGACAGGGCCTTCATTAAGGCAGAAGTGAGGCAGCTCTGGTGGAAGGTAGCCCAGCACCAGTCCCTGGAGAGCCTAAATCCTAGTGATAAAAGGGGGTAGCAAATCAAGGATGATCATTGATTATAGGCAGAATATAAACTGGTACACGCAACTGGGCACCTACCCCGAATAGCCGACGAATAGCCCACCATAAGGTCTTCTTGACAATTGACCTAGATTCAGCCTACCACCAGCTCCCTATCCACACCCGGAATAAACCATATACTGCCTTCGAGGCAGATGGGTGCCTCTACCAGTTCCATTGGGTCCCGTTTAAGGTCTTTCAGAGGGAGATGGACTGCATGATAGACCGGCACAACCTTTCCATTCTTGGACAATGTCATCAGCTGCGGCCATGACCAGCAGGACCATAATGTCAACCTGGAGAGATTTCTCTGGACAGCCGAGGACATGAACCTCATTTACAATAAAGAGAAGTGCATATTCAGCACCACCTACCTGCCTTGCCATCCTAAGGTACATCCTGACCCAGAACACACGTGCCCACTAATGGAACTGCCCCTCCCCCCACACACTCAAGGTCCTCCCCAGGTACCTTGGGATTTTGTCCTATTACTCCCAATGGGTCCCCCATTTTCTGAAGGTCCGCCCACTGAAATAAGCTACCAACTTTCCCCTCCACACCCCCCCCCCCCCCACCCCGTGAGGCACAAGCAGCTTTCGCTCACATCAGGCAGGACATCGCCGATGCCACGATGCATGCCATGAATGAGGACACCCCATTTTAGGTGGAGTGCGATGCCTCTGATGTTGCCCTCGCGGCTACCCTCAACCAAGGGGGCCTTCTCCAGGGCCCTCCACGGTTCCAAGTTTGGGCACTCTGACATTGAAAAGGAGGCCCAGGTGATTGTGTAAACGATCTGCCACTGGCACCACTACCTGACAGGCAGGAGGTTCACCCTCCTCACCGACCAGTGAGCAGTGGCTTTCATGTTCAGCACCACCTATAAAGACAAAATCAAGAACGATAAAATCTTGCACTGGAGGGTTGAGCTGGCCAAGTTCAGCTACGATATCCAGTACAGACCAGGGAAGTTCAGCGACTCCCCTGATGCCCTGTCCCGGACCTGCACCACTGCAGTTTGACCAGCTGCAGGCACTGCACAACACCCTTTGTACCATTTGATCAAGTCCCGGAACCTCCCCTTCACTGTCCAAATCAGGACCATGACCAAGTCATGCAGGTTATGTGCGGAGTGTAAACCACGCTTCTTCCGCCCGCTGCAGGCCCACGTCATCAAGCCACTCGGCCCTTCAAACGACTTAGTATCGATTTCAAGGGCCCCCTGCCTCCCATGAACAAGAATATCTACTTTCTCGCAGTCATAGACGTATATTCCCATTTTCCCTTCGCCATCCCTTGCCTTGACACCTCCATAGCCACTGTTATCAGAAGCAAATTTTCACCGCATTCGGATACCCGGTATTCATCCACAGTGATCGGGGGTCCAGTTTCATGAGTGAGGAGCTCCACCAGTACCTGGTAGCATAAGGCATTGTGGCTAGTCATGCGACTAGCTACAACCTGAGGGGCAACAGGCAGGTGGAGCACGAAAATGGGGTGATCTAGAAGCCATTCCTCCTGGCCCTAAGATCCAAATGCTGGTCCATTGACTACTGGCAAGAGACCCTCCCCAAGGGACTCCATGCTGTTAGGTCGCTCTTGTGCATGGCTACTAATCAGATCCCTCACGAGCACCTTTTCTCGTTCCCTAGGAAATCGGCGACTGGAATCTCCGTCCCAACTTGGCTCACATCTCCGGAACCAGTGCTCCTCCACAAACATGTGCGGGCCCACAAGTCTGAGCTGCTGGTCGAGCAGGTGCTCCTCCTCCACGCCAACCAGAACTACACTACATCAGGTACACCAGTGGCTGTGAGGACATTGTCTCGACCAGCGATCTGGCACCAGCAGGGCCCCACACCCCCAGCATCACGATGACCAGCCCAACCTCCCCACCGTGGTACCCTTGGCCACCCACGATTCAGGGGTCCAACAGAGGGACCCATTCGTAATGGACCAGACCCACCTAGGGTCAGACGTACAGATAGATACCACTGCCCACACCGATGCCCACCATGGCTACACCAGACCCAGCCAACCCTCAGGCAACCATGCCTTCACCAACCTTTGACCAGGAGCCAACTCTGCGATGGTCCCAGAGACTCTGACAGCTGCCGGACCACCTGAATCTGTAAATACCACCCGGCACAGTTTTTACACACCGCCCTCAGGACAACTTTAAGGAGTGGGTGAATGTGTGATGCAACCACCAGCCGACTCCAGGGGGCGATCTCTGTACCTGCAGGAAGATCACTTAAGGGGTTGACTCCATCTGCCTGGCTGTCAATCAGCCAACCTGAATAGAAACCTGAGCCGGCCTCCTGAACCAGTCACATGGGAGCCACCAAGGCATGAACTGGTGTTCAGACTTTTACTGGAATAAAGCTTTTTCGAGTTTTATGCTTGCTTGCTGCTACCTCAGCGCACCACAGGTACTGTCTTCATGTTCATTGTCCGTTTAGAAATCTGATAGCGGAGGGGAAGAAGCTGTTTTTGTACTGATGGGTGTGTCTCTTCAGGTTCCTGTACGTCATTACTGATCGTAGCAGTGAGAAAAGGACATGGCCTGGGTAGTGAGGGTCCATGATGATCAAGACGACTCTACTGAGATACCAGCTCTTTAAGATGCCCTTAATGGAGTGAAGACTAATGCCCGTAATGGCGTTAGTCGAGTTCACAACCCTTTGCAGCCTTTTTCTGTCCTGAGCCTTGTCAGACAGAGATGCAACCTGTCAGAATGCTCTCCACAGTACTCCTGTAGAAATTGTCAGGAGTCTTTGGTGACAGACCAAACCTTCTTAAGCTCACAATGTAGACACCGGCGAGCCATCTACATGGCCCCACGATAAATCTTCAGAGATGCTAACAATGAGGAATTTGAAGTTCCTTTATGCTCTCCACTGCTGACCCCTCAATGGTTTGTGTTCTCCTGCCTTCCCCTTCCTGAATCAATTTCTTAATTTTGCGAACATTGAGTGCAAGGGTGTTGATGTGGCTCCACTCCACCAGCTGATCAATCTCATTCCTGTCAGTGCTTCACTCCCCCTGCCTCAGATTTAGCATTCCCATGTTCAGACCCCTCCTTGGCCCTCGTCTCCTCATTCTCTCTGTAACCTCCCTCAGTCATCCTCTAAAATTTCTCCTCCCCCATCTGTGACCCTGTTTTGCATACCTGCATCTTTTCAGAATGAAGCCTGTGACCAGTGGGGTGCTGCAGGGATAAGTGCTGGGTCCTGTTACTTGTCCGATATATTAATGATTTCTATGAGAATGTAGGTGGCAGGATCAGCAAGTTTGCGGAGGATGTCACAACATGTGGATGGTGAAGAAGTTTGTGTCAGGTTACAAAAGGAGAGAGATCAACTGGGAAAGTGGACAAAGGAACGGCAGATGCAGTTTAACTCAGACAAATGCGATGTGATGCATTTTGGGAAGTGAAACCAGGACAGGAGTGTTTTGGAGCAGAGAGACCTTGGGGTACAAGTACACAGTTCTCTGACAGTGGTGATGCGGGTAGACAGGGTGGGGAAGAAGGTGGATACATGCTTGCCTTCATCAGATGAGGCATTGAGGGCAGAAATGGGAAAGTGATGTTCCACTTGGACAAAGTGCTGGTTGGTCCAAACCTGGAATGTGATGTTCAGTTCTGGTTTTCGCACTGCAGGAAGGATGTGATTAAACTGGGCCATGTGCAGGAAAGATTCACAAGATGGTGCCAGGATTGAAGGGTCTGGTTACAAGGAGAGATTGGCTGTTTACTGCAGGCACTGCACAACACCCTTTGTACCATTTGATCAAGTCCCAGAACCTCCCCTTCACTGTCCAAATCAGGACCATGACCAAGTCATGCAGGGTATGTGCGGAGTGCAAACCACGCTTCTTCCGCCCGCTGCAGGCCCACGTCATCAAGGAGGCTGAGGGGTGACATGAGAGGGGGCAGAACATTAGATCAGATAGGGTCTGTGTCCCACGGTAGGAGTGTGTAAAACTGGAGGGAATGGGTTGAAGGTGAGAGGGAGGAGGTTTAAAGGGGATCTGAGGTGTAAATGTTTCACACACAGGAACAGTCACAGAATTTCAGAGGCATCTGTACTAGTGGAGCCACAGAACCATAGAACATTACAGCACAGAAACAGGCCCCTTTGGCCCTTCTAGTCTGTGCCAAATCATTTTTTTTTGTCCACTCCCACTGACCTGCATCTAGTCCATAGCCCCCCAGACCTCTTCCATCTATGTACCTGTCCAAATTCTTCTTAAATGTTAAAATTGAAACGACATTCACCACTTCAGCTGCCACATCCCTCCACTCTCTGTGTGAAGAAGTTTCCCCCTCGTGTTCCCCAAATCTTTTCCCCTTTCACTCTTCACCCATGCCCTCTGGTTTGCATCTCCCCTACCCTCAGTGGAAAAGGCCTATCTACATCCCCCTCTTAATTTTAAATATCAAATCTCCCCTCATTCTCTTATGCTTCAAGGAATAAAGTCCTAACCTGTTTAAACTTTCCCTGTGTGAGGATGTAATGGGGGGGGGGGGGGGGATATTATACTGACCGGTTGCTATTTGCTATGGCTGTAGATATACTCCACCCTACTGGTATAACAGATGGAATTGCTTTCCCACTGGCCAGTGTAGAGGTGGGTCTTCTTTTCTTTGGCTTGGCTTCGCGGACGAAGATTTATGGAGGGGGGTAAATGTCCACGTCAACTGCAGGCTATTGGTATAATACTTTATTGGTCCATGACTATGGCATATCACCCTGTAACTCAGTTCCTGAAGTCCAGGTAACATCCTAGTAAATCTTCTCTGCACTCTTTCCACTTTATTGATATCTTTCCTGTAGTTAGGTGACCTAAACTGTACACAATACTCCAAATTTGGCCTCACCAGAGTCTTGTACAACTCTACCATAACATCCCAGCTCCTATTACTATTATAAAGGCCTATATGCCAAAAGCTCTCTTTACAACCCTATACACTGAGATACCACTTTGAGGGAATTGTGTATCTGAATTCCCAAAACCCTCTGTGTTCCCACATTCCTCAGTGCCCTACCATTTACCATGAATGTCCTTTCATGGTTTGTCCTTCCAAAATCCAACACCTCATTAAATTCCATCTGCCATTTTTCTGCCCATTTTTCTTTGTTGTCCACAAGGCGTCCAGTCTTAGTGTTATCTGCAAACTTGCTGATCCAATTTACCACATTATTATACAGACCATTGAGAAACAACAATGGTCCCTAAGACACACCACTAGTGTTACGAGTCCAGAGGACCCCAAAACCCAGCAGCAATAGATATTCACCAAGACAAATAGTTACTTAAACAAAAGTTGCTTTTAATTATCTTTCAACATGAAAACAGAATCACACTTTAACTTATCTGTATTGACTTAACTAACCTAACTTAACCCCCCCCTTCTAATTCTAAGTGTATGTAATGTGTGTGTAAGTTCAGAAAAGGTCTTTGATTCACAGTCAAATCTCATTTTTCATTTCTCCAAGTTCACTGGTTGCAGGCAATTCTTATACTGTGCACAGAATTTAACATTTATAAAGTTCACCAGGCTTTGGTGCTTGAAAGGTAAATGCTTACTGCTCAGAAAGTTTCTTGTGGGTTTTTCAGAGAGAGATTTGTTGTCTATTTACTTTGATCAATTTATTGTAATTTACTTTAATGTCTTGCTGAAACTTGCCCCCTCAGGGTTCTCCAAATGATCACCTTTTTCTTTCAGGTCACCACAGAGTTCCTTTTTGTTTCCCTATTCCAAGTGAAACATTAGACAGCCAGTCCTCTCATGAACCATGAGGGCTTTGAGCAGGCCCTCTTCTAAAATGGGGCTCTCCACAAGCTTGCCAACTTGTCCTGTTCCAGTCCCAGCTACTGTTACTGGCTTTAACACTGCAGACATGATCTCTATGTGTGTGTCTTTCTCTCTCTCTCGCTCTGAGAAAAAGCCTGTTTTACCCTCTCTGCTTACAAAACCACTTGACCCTCTTACAATAGCAAGCCCTCCTCCAGACAATATGTGGCTCTATCAAGCTCTTTCATATGTTGCCTTTTGTAAACAACAATCCATTATTGAAGTCTGTTGGGCACTCTTCAAAGCTCTTACAAAAGCTCTGAGGCCCCGATATATCTAGCATTAGCAGAGCTCCAGTATTTCAAATAAGATCTGTTTGTATGTAACCTTCCTGCCAAAAACATATCTGTATACTCTGTCACATTAGTCACAGGCCTTCAGTTTAAGAAGCATCATCCACCTCTACTCTCTGGCTTTTCCCATCCAGCCATTGTCAAATTCAGTTCACTACTTCACCATGAAGTGACAAACTTCCAATGTGGGACCTTGACCATGTGGACAATATTCACAGCCTTAATCAATTTTCCTGGTAACCTCCTCGAAAAACTTGAAAAGTTGAGTTAAACACGACCTACCATGCACTAAGGCATGTTGACTCTACCTAATCAGTTTCTGACAATACAAATAATTGTATATCTGATCACTTAATAATTTACTGACGTCAGGCTCACTGACCTATAATTTACAGGGTTACTTTTGGAGCTGTTTTTTAAACAATGGAAAAATATGAGCTCCCCTCCAATCCTCCAGTACCACATCCGTGGCTGAGGACATTTTATATATAACTCGATCCCGACTTACGATGTTGTGACTTACGATATGTCAAAGTTACGATGATCAGAATCTGTTTTGAATAAAGGTAAGTAGGGGTCGATCTGTATGAACGTGGTTGCTTTTCCTTCTCTGAAGGAAATGTTTCTGTCCAATCAGCACACACTGATCGTTTCCCACCTTCCTCCATTCCTTCCTCCCCTAACCCCAAACGTCATCATCTCGGTGCTCCTCTTAATAATGTTAAGGAAACTGTTTTATCGGACCCAACACCATTTTAATAAAAAGATAATTTGGAACATGCACAGATTATCGTCGTTGGGGAGGGAGAGAGAGATTGAAGAGGTTGTGAAGTGACGTCACCAGATGCCATCTCGGGGTCCCAGCAGGAGTGGGGACATCGGCCTCCCGGCAAGTATACCCCAGCTTATGATAATTTCACCTTACAAAACAAGTGGTGGAACCAAAGCCCATGTAAATTGCCCCAGCAAGGTCCAAAGGAATATGTTGTCAGACCCTGGGGATTTATCCACCCTGATTTACTTTAAGGCAGGAAGCACTTCCTCCTCTAATCTGTATAGGTTCCATGACCACACTGCTTATTTTCATAACTTCCCACAACTTTGAGCCCATTTCCTGAGTGAATTCATTAAAAAGAATATTGTAATCCCCCTTCTCTTTTGTCTCCATACAAAGCCGATCACTCTGATCTCCAAGGGGACCAATTTTGTCCTGTACTATCCTTTTGCTCTTAATATAACTGCTGAAACCCTTAGGATTTTCCTTCACATTGTCTGCAAAGCAACCTCATGTCTTCTTTCAACCTTCTTGATTGTTTTCTTGAAGTTTTTCTTGCATATTTTATACACCTCATTTGCTCCATGTTGTCTACACCTGCTATACTCCGCTCTCTACTTCCGAACCAGACCCACAATATCCCTCGAAAACCAAGGTTCCCTCTGCCTGTTAACCTTGCCTTCAATCCTGACAGGAACATAAAATTCTGCTCTGAAGATGTCACCTTTAAAGCACTTCCACTTCCCTCACACATCCTTGCCTGAAAACAACTTATCCCAATCCACGCATTCTAGATCCTTTCTCATTTCTTCAAAATTGGCCTTTCCCCAATTTGGAATCTTAACCCGAGGCCCAGAACTATTCTTCTCCATAATTAACCTGTAACTAATGGCATTATGTTCACTGGATCCAAAATTTTCCATTACACATACTTCTGTCACCTGTCCTTTCTCGTTCCCTAATAGGAGATCCAGTATTGATCTCTCTCAAGCAGGTACCTCTAAATATTGATTTAGAAAACTTTCCTAAACAAATTTGACAAACTGCAAGCCATCCAGCCCTTTTACAGTATGGGAATCCCAGTCAGTATTGGAAAATTTAAATCTCCTACTATCAAAATCTTATGTTTCCTGCAGCTGTCTGCTATGTCCGTACAGATTAACCCCTCCAATTCTCGCTGACTATGGGGCAGACTATAATACAACCCTATGAGTATGGTCATACCTTTCCTGTTCTTGCACTCCACCCATCTAACCTCAGTAGACGGAGCCCTCTGGTCTGTTCTGCCCGAGAACAGTTGTGATATTTTCCCTGACGAGCAATGCCACTCCTCCCTCTTTCACCCACCCCCCCAGAGCACCCACATCCCCCTCCCCCGCACCGAGCACCCCCAACCCCACAGACAGAGTCCCCACCATCCACAGAGCCCCTCACACCCCATGGGCAGAGTCCCAAACCCCCGAGCCCCAACACACCCCCTTCGTCAGAGCCCCCAGCCCCCTTGTCAGAACCCCCAGCTGCCAGACAGAGCCACCATCCCTCCCGGACAAATCCCTTTTTTATGTGCTCTCCGGGAACCCCGGGAACATGCACTGTGCACCCCTTGGCAGGACTGCATTGATTTATCCCCAGTCACACCCTCTCATTCCCACAGCGATGAACCCATTTCTCTGTTCCATCTGCGGGAAGAACTTTAAAAGGTCGAGTGAGTTAATGAAACACCAGCGGATCCACACCAGGAAGAGGCCCTTCTCCTGCCCCGAGTGTGGCAAGGACTTCACCCAGACATCCAGCCTGGTGAGACACCAGCGGATCCACACCGGGGAGAGGCCTTTCGTCTGCTCTGAGTGCGGCAAGGGCTTCACCCAGACCTCCAGCCTGCTGAGACACCAGCAGGTCCACTCAGGGGAGAGGCCTTTTGTCTGCTCAGAGTGCGGCAAGGGCTTCACCCAGACCTCTGACCTGCTGAACCACCAGCGCGTCCACACTGGAGAAAGGCCGTTCATCTGCTCAGAATGTGGCAAGAGCTTCACCCATACCTCCAGCCTGCTGATGCACCAGCGAGTCCACTCTGGGGAGAAGCCGTTTGTCTGCTCTGAGTGTGGCAAGGGCTTCACCCAGACCTCCAGCCTGCTGATACACCAGCGGGTTCATACTGGGGAGAGGCCGTTCATCTGCTCTGAGTGCGGTAAAGGCTTCACCCACGCCAACAGCCTGAGGATACATCAGCGGGTCCACACCGGGGAAAGGCCATTCATCTGCTCCAAGTGCAGTAAGGACTTCGCCCATGCCAACACCCTAAGGATACACCAGCGGGTCCACACCGGAGAGAGGCCATTCATCTGCTCTGAGTGTGGCAAGGGCTTTACCCAGACCTCCAGCCTGCTGAGACACCAGCAGGTCCACTCCGGGGAGAGGCCTTTCGTCTGCTCAGAATGCGGTAAGGGCTTCAGCCAGACCTCCGACCTGCTGAACCACCAGCGGGTCCACACTGGGGAGAGGCCGTTCATCTGCTCAGAATGTGGCAAGGGCTTCACACATATCTCCAGCCTGCTGATGCACCAACGAGTCCACTCTGGGGAGAGGCCATTCGTGTGTTCTGAATGTGGCAAGGGTTTCACCCAGACCTCCAACCTGTTGACCCACCAGCGGGTCCACACCGGGAAGAGGCCCTTCACCCGCCCTGAGTGTGGTAAGGGCTTCATTCAGTCCTCCCAGCTGCAGAAGCACCAGCAGGACCTCAAGAGAACCGAATTCTGTTGCTGATTTGACCCCACACCTCTGTCATTCTACCCAGGGTCGGACCGTGTCCACTCTCCCATTCAGCTGATCGTAACAGCCCCGTAACTGTCCTGCAGCTGAACGTACTTGGCACATGTCAAATAAATGACCTGGACCCTGAACATTCGACGTGTTGTCTTTTGAACAGCGAGGGATGTACTTGGGCTTTAGTTACAATTGTTTGAATGGTTTTTCTGCTGTTGAAGCACAGAACAGAAACAGGTTATTTAGCCATCGAGTTGAAATATTAATGTATAAAAAGAAATATTAAAGCCTTTAGGAGCTTAAACCTTTGGAAGTTTGTTGGATTTCAGTGTTTTGGGAAGAGGTGAAAGGTTAAAAGCAGGACTGTGTGTTAGTGCCTCTCACAGACGGGTGCTGACTGGAACAATCTTGGGGTACCTGGGGATGGAGCCAAAGCAGATGGTGCAGGAATGCAGAGATGAGAAAGATGTATTTTCATTGAGCTTAAAGAATTATAAACTGTCTTGTTCTGTAAACATGTTTGAACCTTGTGTTATCATCTATGATATCGCAGGCTTTGGTGGGGGGTGGGATAGAGGGTAGTGCCTACATGCTTTAGTGCCTTCGTGTAATGCTTTACTTTGAGATCATGTGAGTGGTGACTGATGTTATCTTTTTCTAACTTGCTTGAATGTATAAATACCTGATACATCCCTTTGTTGGACGGAGACCTGACGAGACTGCTTCAAGTGTGACAGCAGGAGAGGGCTCTCCCAGGTCACTGCTACTTAATAAAGAGTTAACAAAAAGATTTCTGTGGACTTGATTGCATCAGGAGTGACGGAAACCAGAACCACATTTGGCGATCAAGCCAGGAGCCCAAATGAGAAGTGCTCACCGGATGGTGTAAGTGACCGACTGAGCTGGCACCAAAGACTAGAGAACAGGCCCATGGGACGCTTTCCCAGTACTCCTCAAGGGGTCAGTCCAGCTGAATCCCCTCCTCCAATGGTACAACTCTGACAAGTACCAGACAGACTGAAAGTGTCACATCCCTGTCACGTAGAAGGAAGGGCTTGAGGATTTGCCCAGGGAAAGGATAAAAGTGTTGTCCTAGTTCTGATGCCCTACCTTAGACTGGTAGATAAGAAGGGAAATACCCCACACGAAGGTCAGGACCCTGAAGTGAGTGCAGAGCAACAAAAGGGCAACATGGAATAAGTGTGTGATCAATCAGGAGTAACACTCCTTTGGGTAAAATGTCAGAAATGAGTGACGTGGGGACCCCGGGACAGCAAATGTGTTATTTGTGCCTGAAATGTGGTAAAGATGAAAAGTAAGAACTAAATTGGACAGTGAGTTGTGCAACTCAGTAAAAGAAGTTAGGAATTGAGCAGGAGGCCAGAAAAGGGCTGGCGGAGAAATTTATGGAGAGCGTGGGACAGAGTTGAAAAGGTTCTCTGGGGAAGGGAATGTGTGATTTATACTCTGGAGATGAAAAGAATTGAAAAATGTTTAAGTGTGACCCAAACAAATGAAGCGGGGCCAGCAGGAGGAAGAACTTAGAAAACTAGTAACAGAGCCGAGGCAGAACAACTAATGTGGGGGAAAAGGTGCATCAAATAAATGGAAAAACAGAATTCGAGAGTGAAAAGAGGAGGCCCACAAGAAGTGGGAGTAAAATCGAGTAAGAGCTGAAGAGATAATGGGAGTCTCAGGGGAGGAGACTTTGGGGATCCCAATCACGTCTGACATATCGACCCTGACCTTGCTTAGTCATCAAAGCAAAGTTAATAATGATCGGCAGCTCTTGTCGTGTCTGTGCAGGATATTTTTTGAAGACTGAAATGAAACTTTTCTCCAGAAGTTACAGAAACGAACCCAGCGAGTTATTTGGATGAGCAGCATATTAAACTAGAAGGTGCTCGTCAATTGTGATCAGTACTGAAATAACAATTAAATGCGATATTTAAATAAATTATATTTATTATTAAAATGGTAGTGCACAATTTATAGCATGGGGAAAAACTGGTGGGAACAGTTTATAATCTCTCGCCCACACCCCCACCTTAGAGAGAAGAGCCCAATGGAGAAGTTCTGCAGGATGAATGTGGGAGGAAAGAAATCAGGTGCCAAATGGTGAACAGACAGATGGTGAGAGAAGGAAACCCCAAGGACCTGATGTCAGGCACGGCCACCCTATTCTTGCAGAACGATGAGGAATCAAAACATTCCTTGTGGGCAAGACCACCCCCATATGTACCCCAGCAGCCACCGTCACCAGTCCTATGTCTCACTAGTTACGATGAAGAAGGTTTCAGACTTTGAGGGAGAATTGTTGATCATTTTGGAAAAAAGAAACTTGGAAAAGTTTTCTCCCACCTTTTGTTTGTGTAATGAGACTGTGTTTGAGTGAGGAAGAAATGGTTTAAAAAAAGACTCAGTTTCCCAGCTATTGAACATTAATCACAGTGGGGAAATGGTGTTCAACTCCTTCAGTGTTACCGTCTCCAGTTAAGTCCCTTCCGAAAGACACTGCACAGGAATTTTGGAAACGCATCAGACTTACGCTGCAGATCAGACATTTAACGATGGCCGGCCCACAGCTTAATTTAATGCAATGCTCACCAGAAAAAAACTACAACATTGTTTAAGAGTAAACTGGTGAGATAATGCCAAAGAACAATCTAGAAGAGCAGTGATGGCCTTCTGGTCAAGTAATAAAGAGAGAGAGCTGAGGCACCTTTGAAACCCAGAGTGAAATCCATCCAGCGTCTAATCAAACAGGCCACGTGACTCAAGCACTTTTGAACCACTGTGAACTTTTGTCGTGCATTCATATCAGACCTTCCACGACTGTATCACTGTTAACTCAACAGCATTTTTAACACCACTTGAGGAACCAGATGATGATTATTTGCAGCATAATTATCTTGACAGTCCCATTGATGAAACTACAACTTGTTTATTGGCTGGACGGCCTTTGTTTTTTTTAAATTTTATTTTTCATTGCATCAATAACAAACAGTACTTATCTGTAATAGAATAATAAAAAAGATGCAAAAAGAATACATATTTTTATATTTTCTCCCCCCCTACCTTCCCCCTCCCTCCCCAAAAAAGAAAAAGCCTGCCTGAATTAATCATATATCCTTCATTGATTAATTGAATTTCAAATTTGCACACATTATCTTATGTAGCAGCTGCTACATACACAGAAACACACCACAGGACACGGTGGAGGTTTCAGTTGAACTGTTTATTTGAATTTAACGTGCATCCATTTAAGGACAACGGGAGTTCTGCCCTGCGAAGTGGTGATGTCATCACGTTGCTTGGGGCACAGGCTATGGTCTAAGCCAAGCTCTGACTGCGCCATCTAGCGGGTTGGTCTAAGTCCATGTGTGCCGCTTTCAGTTTGTCAATTGTAAATAACTCCTCCCTTCCCCCATGTCCAGGGTAAATGTCTTTCCTGACTGGTATAGGACCTTGTACAGACCCTCGTTTGTGTGCTGCAGGGGGGTAGGTTGAGGGCCATGCTGGACGAAAATGAACTCCGCTGAGGCCAGCTTCTTGGGAACGTTCGCCAGGTGTTTGCCGTGGTGGATTGGCGGTTGGGGTGCCAGCGAGGTGAGCCTGTTGCAGTGGTCTGTGAGGAGGATTGGGTTCTCACCTCCGGATTCTGCCCCCATCCTAAAAAATAACTCTTGGCAGCGACAACAGTGCACCATAGATGAGTTCTGCAGATGAACTCTGGAGATTTTCCTTTCAGAGCCATTTGAATACCAAGCAGGGCCCACGGCAAAATGTCTGCCCAATTGGATCCTTTGAGCCGTGCAATGAGGTGCCGATGGAAGTGCTCCACGAGTCAATTGGCCTGGGGATTATAAGCATGGTGGAGCTTGATCCCCTGGTGGTTTGCCAGTTGCACCCAGAGGCCGGAGGTTAACTGGGCACCACTGTTGCTGGTCATATGAGCTGGGATGCTGAACCAGGCGACCCAGTTAGTGAGCAGGGCTCTGGGGCAGGACTTGGTGAAAATGTCTCCGATGGGAATGGCTTCTGGCCACCTCTTCTTCCGGTTGACCATACTCAGGAGGTAGGTGGCATCCCTGGACACCAGTAGGGGCCCCCACAATATCGATGAAAGTAGCGGAAGTGCCTGATGGAGAGGTATAAGACCAGGAGCTCCCTGTAGAAAACACTGTATTGTAACTCAGGAGGTCGGAGGTGCCGGCTGAAGAACACTAGCGGGTGCCACTGTCCGCTTACCGCTTGCTTGAGAATGCCCCCGACGGCTGTTGCGGATTCGCCCACCGAGAGTGCTGTGTGGGCATTGGGTCATGGTGGGCCAGTAGGGCGGCACTAGCGAGGATGTCTTTGGTGTGGGTGAAAGTTGTTTTGGCCTCCTTCGTCCACTCGAGTTTTTTGTTTCGCTGAGATCAGGGTGAACAGTGGGCTGTTACAAGCCCAAAGGACCCCAAAATCTCTCTCTCTCTCTCTTGCAAAATCCCCACCTTCGTACCCAGAAGTGACCTTTCTGTGAGCATTTTGCAGAAGTAAACTTATAGTCACCCTGGCTCCAGTTCCAAACATTTTATGACGTCAGTTCAATTAACACCAACTTGTCAAAAGTCCTTACATTCTCCAGAAATATTCAGTTTTTCAAATAAGATCGGTTTTAATATGTGTGAATGTATGTGACCTACTCTAAATCTTATAAGTTGTCCCCAAATTTTAATATTGTTACAGGGCGCATTATGCAGGCAGTCCCCAGGATGAAGCGATGGTAGAAGTTAACCATCCCGGTGAACTCCTGCAGGCCTTTGAGGGTATCTGGCTTGGGGAACTGCTGTATGGCCTTGACCTTGTCCTGTGATGGTGCTGCCCCATTTGCAGTGATGATATGGCCCAGAAACTGTAACGACTCCTTCCTGAACTGGCATTTGGCCACGTTGACAGTGAAGCCAAATTCTGCCAGATGGGCGATTAGTGTGCGGAGATTGGTCTTGTGCTCATTGTGATCTCGACTTGCAATGAGAAATGAACACAAAGTCCAGGTCTCTACCCGCTGTGTCCATGAGCCGCTGGAAAGTTTGGGTCGCATTCTTCAGACCAAAAAGCATCCGCAGGAATTCGAAAAGGCCAAACAGGGTGATGATGGCAGTTTTGCCAATATCATCTGGGTGGACAGGGTTAGGGTTAGGGTAGCCCCTCACCAGTCGACCTTCGAGAAAACCCTGGTGCCATGCAGGTTGAACGTAAAGTCTTTTATATGGGGGATGGTATCAATCAGGCATGGTTGCATCATTGAGCCAGCGGTAGTCCCCACGCGGGCGCCAACCCCCAGAGGCCTTTGGGACCATGTGTAGGGGAGAGGTCCAAGGGCTGTCTGACCTGCAGACTATGCCGAGTTCCTGGAGGAGGGAGAACTCTTTCGTGAGCTGCTGCTTCTCCGGCGGCAGTCGTCTGGCCTTGGCGTGGAGTGGGAGGTGATGTGGTGGCGGACGCCATGCTGAGGCATGGTGGCAGTGAATTGTGGCTGTAGGATGGTGGGGAACTTGTCCAGGATGTGGGAATACTCGTTTCTGGGCGTACAGGTGGTGGCTATCCCTGGGCCGTTTGTGCTGAACAACTCGAGTCAGAGGGTCTGGAAAGTGTGGGCATGTACAAATCTTTTGCCCTTAAGGTCGACCAGCAGGCTGTGCGCCTGAAGGAAATTGGGTCTCAGCAGCGCAGTGCCCACGGTGGCTAGCAGGAACTTAGTGATACTTGTTTGGCCTGAGGTGTACATGAATGCTCCTTGTGCTGAAGGTCTTTATGTCGGTACCGTTCGCTGCCTGTGCGGGATTCAAGAGCAGTTGGTGGGGGGGGAGCATGCTCAACTCCGCTCCAGTGTCAACCAGGAAACGCCATCCATTGGTCTTGATGACAACATGCAGGAGGGTGTTCGTGTGGCCAGCCGTCGCAGCCATTGTGGTTGGCCTGGTTGTTTCTCTGGTATGAGCAGGGCTGTTGGTACTTGTGGGCTTGGGCTCCCCAGCATTGGTGGTAGAAACACCAAGTGGTTTGGTGCTCTTCTGGCTTCTGCTTGGGGGTGGCCTGTGGTTGGCTGGGTCCATGACAGGTGACCTGATTCATGGGGGCCTCGTTCTCCCATTTGGTTCCCCACAGCATGTCAGCGCGGGCTGCAACGTTCCGGATGTCCGATAAATCCTCATCCGCCAGAAGGAATCTTCCAACATTTGTTCCAGGAAGGCTTGCTCAAACATCAGGCAAGATTTGCGGCCTTCTGCCATTGCAAGCATTTCATCCATTAGAGCATACTGGGCTCTTGAGGTGTATCAGTCTGGATGCGCGCTGCCAACGGGAGAGACCGAAGGTGCTGAGGAGGAGGGTTTTGAGGACGACATACTTGCCCTCCTCTGGTGGATCATGGATCAGGTCTTCCACTCTGGTCGCAGTTTCTTCATTGAGGGCGCTCACCACATGGTAGAACATCGTGGAGTCAGAGGTGATCTGTCTGAGATGAAAGTGCACCTCCGCCTGCCTGAACCACGTGCAAAGTCGATGGGTCCAAAAAGGGGGGGATGGGGATTTCACAGCCACAGCACTGATCTCTGACGAATTCCTGGTTGGAGACCAGATAACATCTGGGATCTGTGGGATCACCAATGTAGCGGCTGCTACAGACACAGAAACATACCACAGGACATGGTGGAGGTTTCAGTTGAACTGTTTATTTTAATTTCCCATGTGCCCCTTTAAGGCCAATGGAGTTCTGCCCCGCATGGTAGTGACGTCATCATGTTGCCCGGGGCACGAGCTGTGCCCTAAGCAATGAGGTAATCAGCAAGCCCCGACAGCGTCATCTTCCTGCAGTTGCCCTGCCAGCGCAGCGATTTGCTACAAGAGATGTGTGCCGCCACACTTAGACCTTGAAGTAACTAGGGTGAGATGATTGGGAGCAGCAGACGCCGTAGATGAACTCTTAACAATAAAGTCCATATAATTTTCCAAATAAAATTTTTCTTGTTGATTCTGTAAATTATACATTATTTCCTCTAATACAATTTTGTAATTCCATTTGTCATCTATTCAACCCCACATTATTGTCTAGTTTCAACATTAATGTTATTGCAGCACTTAAAAACTTTCTCTGATAAATGTATAACTTCAAATCATGAATATCCCTGAACAAAAATATTTTTGGGTCTTTTGGAAGTTGTATCTTCATAATTTGTCCCAGTAAAATAATTAAATCATCCCCAAATGTTTCCACATTTTCACATTGCCAGACTGCATCTAAAAAATTAATCAGAGCAATTTGAATCAAGTCCGTGTAATTTATGTGGAGTATAATATAATTGAGATAAAAATTTAAATTGTATCATTTGATATCTGACATTAATTGTATTGGTTACTCGTAACATAATTTTGACTCTACTTCTTGAATTTGTATAAATCTCTTTCCCATCTCAATTTAGATTTAAATATATATATTTTCTGCATAGTCTCTTGCAATTTTATATGCATATTAGTAATAAATCTTTTGATAAATGTATCAGTTATTAAATATTCAAATTGACTTTGTTCAGGTAATCAACAATTCAGACCTAACTTTCTTTTGAATTATGATTTAAGTTGATAATAAGAAAAAATTATTATTTGGTACATTATATTTATCTTTCAATTGGTCAAATGTCAGAAAAACAGAACCCAAAAAAAGATCCTTTATCCTTTTTATTCTACAGTTATTAATTGTAAAGGACATTAAAGGACTTTGCTGTAATAACACTTTGGCTATTTGGTAATTCTTCGTTCCTCTTTCTACATGGATTCCATTCCATACTTTAAGTACATGTTTCAAAATTGGTGTATCTATTTTCCCTTTCAACAATTCTTCATGCCATTTATACAAAATATGTTTGGAATTATTTTCCCCTATTTTATTCATTTCAATCTGTACCCACACTGTCTTTCACCAGTCTGATAACAGGAAGTCAAGAATCTAAATTGAGCTGCTTTATAATAATTTTTTAATTAGACATTTGTAGTCCCCCGATCATATTTTCATGTTAATTTTTCCAATGCCAAATAAATTTTCGTACATTTGTATTTGAATCTTGAAAAATCATTGTTGGTACAAAAATTGGGAATGATTGGAATAAGTTATGTAATAAATATTCATCTTCACACAATTTATCCTTCCTATTAAAGAAATTGGTAAATCCTTCCATCTTGTTAAATCTTCTTTAATTTTCTTCAGTAAAGGTATATAATTTAATTTAATAAATTATTCAAATTCTTATCAATATTAATTCCTAAATATTTAACTGCCTCCTTCTGCCATTTAAATTTTGTCATTTTCTTAGCTTGAGTATAATCAATAATTTTATCAATATTTATAACCTGATATTAACCCATACTCTGCCAATTGTACTTTATTTTTTTCAATGACATTTCAAGGTTTGTAAGATATAATATATCATCTGCAAAAGACTAATTTTATGTTCTTTATCTTTTATCTTAAAGCCTGTAATCTCATTATCTCTTCTTATCACCTCTGCTAAAGGTTCTATAGCCAACACAAAATAAAAAGTCATAATGGACAACCTTGTCTAGATAATCTTTCCAATAAAAAAGTTTTTGATATTTGTCTATTTGTAATGACTTTAGCCTTTGGGTGATTATATAATGCCCTCATCCAATTTATGAAATTATTGGAATTCCAAAAACCTTCAATATTTCAAATAAATAGTCCCATTCTAATCTGTCAAATGCTTTTTCTGCATCTAAAAAGCTATTGATGGTATTTTTCTTTTCTGAGCTACATTTAATAAACTTAAAAACTTAGCAATATTATCAGTAATCTGATCTTCTATTCCTGATGAAACCTGTTTGGTCCATATTAATCAATTTAGGTAAACATTTAGTTATTAATTTAGACAAATTTTTAAGATCTGTATTCAATAATAATGGTCTACATGAAGATGGAAGCAAAGGATCCTTTTTTTTGGAATGACTATTGTTAATGCTGTTTTAAACAACTCTGGTAGATCACAGGAATTGTTCATTTGGTCTAACAATCCCATAAATATAGGGATCAATAACTCTTTAAATTCTTTGTAAAACTCCAGAGAGAAATCATCTTCTCCTGGAGCCTTATTGTTTGGTAAAGACATCAATATATCATATAATTCTGTAACATTAATATAATTTGATATTAAAATATCAATGTTTTCCTTGATATTTAATTCCAATAATTTGTGATTATTTATGAATATAATATTCATCTATTTTCTATCCCTCTGATTCTTATAAAATGACATAAAATCATCATTAATACCCTGTGTTTTATAAGTAAGATAACCCAATTCCTCTTTTGCTCTTGATAATTACTCTGTCTTCAATTGCTATGCTCAATCATTATCTCCCCACTCATAATATTTTTGTCAAGTTCGCCTAATATCTCTCTCCACTTTATATATTTGTATTTCATTAAATTTCAATTTTTTAAATTCCAATTTTCTTCATTTCTCATCATTCATTTGATTCTGTAATTCTTTTTCCAACTTTGTTATTTCATTTTCCAAATGATTAACTTTAGACATGCATTCTTTTTTAAAATCTTAGCTGTATAACTTATTATTTTCCCTATTAAATAAGCCTTCATACAGAGTGTTAATTGGTGTCAAAAATTTTGTTATCGGAGGAGTCACGTGATGGAGTAGTGGCCGGACGGTGAACTCCAGCCCTCTCCAGAAAAGTCGGGAAAAACAAAGGAAAACACAAAGGCACAGAAATAAAAGTTACAGAAAAGTGAGTATAAAGGTGGAAAGAAGATGGCGACAAAAAAAGAAAAATCGAAAGCAACGGTAAGAAGAGGAAGAGAAGACAGGAGGAAAAAGGTGAAGGCCTTACCTGTCCGAAGAGGCCCGCTGCGGAGAGAGAAACCCGCTCCCTCAGGTCGGTAAATAATGGACTACAAAAATGGCCCGCTGAGCCGAGTAAAAGTGCGCAAACGCGCATGAAAAAAAACACCGACGGGAGGGGGGACCAGCTGGGGAGTCGATCTCCACAGCCGGCAACGACAGCTGCAGAACACCTGCAGCAAGAAGAGACCACAGAAAACAATAGAAACAAGAAAGAAGAGAAGGAAAGGACACCAAAGAAACAACAGATGGCCAACCCAGAGGAAGAAGAAGAGGAAGAGGAAGAGTACAGTGAAATAGAAGAAGAAAAGAAAGGCAAGATAAAGGATATACTTTCTCTTATTAAAGGATACATGGAATCATTTAAAGAATGGCAAACACAGGAATTTAATGATTTAAGAAAAAGAATAAACAACACAGAAGAGAAAATGAATAAAATAGAGATGACCTTAACAGAAATGGGAAAGAAAATGGACAAGATGGAAGAGCGGGCAGTAGCAGCAGAAATGGAGGTAGAAGACTTAAAAAAGAAATTGGAGGAATCTAATAAAAAAACTAAAGAGACACAAGAACTACTTGCTCAAAAAATAGATACAATGGAAAATTATAACAGAAGAAATAACATAAAGATAGTGGGCCTTAAGGAAGATGAAGAAGGCAAGAATATGAGGGAGTTTATAAAAGAGTGGATCCCTAAGACCCTAGGATGTCCAGAACTACAGCAAGAAATGGAAATAGAAAGGGCACATAGAGCATTGGCCTCTAAACCACAACCACAACAAAAACCAAGATCTATTGTAGTAAAATTCCTAAGATATACTACAAGAGAAAAGGTACTGGAGAAGACAATGGAAAAAGTAAGAGAGGGCAACAAACCACTGGAGTATAAAGGACAAAAAATCTTCATCTATCCAGATATAAGTTTTGAACTCCTGAAGAAGAGAAAAGAGTTCAATACAGCAAAGGCGATTTTATGGAAGAAAGGGTATAAATTTATACTAAAGCATCCAGCGGTATTGAAAATATTTATTCCAGGACAACAAAACAGACTATTCTCGGATCCAGAAGAAGCACGAAAATTTGCAGAACAATTACAAAAATAGACTGAGGGAGGAAGACGGGTAATGAGAGTTAAAATGATCACGATTGATATGTATGTGGGTAAAGACAAAAATAGACTGAGGGATGAAGACGGGTAATGAGAGTAAAAATGATCACGATTGATATGTATGCGGGTAAAGAGGTATAAGAGTGAATAGAGACAATGTGCATACGTGAAAGTATCTGTACTTAGAGGAAAATATAGATAGTATAGACAAGAATTAATAAGGGAAGGTAATGGAATAGAGAGAATAAGGAGGGAATTAAAAGAGTGACCTTTGTGACATATGAGAAGTGAAATCTTTTCTGGGGGGGGGCGGGGTGGGGGGAAATAGCGGTCACTGCAAAATCAGTTGACGCTTGCGAGTAGATTCGCAAATCCAAATGGAGAGGGGAGATGTGGTTGTCCGACAAGGGATAAAGGACAACTCAGGAGGGGAAGGGGAGATTGGGGATAAATAAGATAGAAATAGGAGAATAAGGAAAATGTTGGATGTTGTAGGAATGTTGTCTTATAAAGAGTTGAAAATAAGAAAACAAATGGAAAAGGAGGAAAGGTAATGATGGAAAAACGGAAAGAGAAGATAAACAAAATATAAAAGGGCTACGCTGAACTATATGACTTTAAATATTAATGGAATACATAACCAAATTAAAAGGAAGAAACTACTAAATTTAAATGAATAAATGTATTCCATTAGAAAAAATAACATATAGGTTAAGAAATAATATTGAAATATTCGAACAAGTGTAGGAGCCTTACATTAAATACAATAGCGAAAACCTACCGGGGACAAACATTACCTAAGTTGATGGAAGGAGAAGGAAAGAAAAGAATGGACTCAGTAGAATTTCTGGTGTATTTTTGTTGAATGACAACATTGTCTGACTGGCTTAATGCAACCTAGATTGTATACCTAAAATGGATGAGAGGGGGGGTGGGGGGGTGGCTTGGGAGGAGGGGGGGGAGAAAAAGTCACTGTATATGTGTGAAAAAGAAATAGTGTATATCATGGCTAATGTGATTTATGGTGTGAAAAATAAAAAATTAAATAAATAAAAAATAAGAAAATTTTGTTATCTGCTGGCTTATAAATTCACAAAAATCTTGCCTTTTTAACAATGCAGTATTAAACCTCCATCTATCACCTATATTTTGCTCTTCTTTCAATACAATTGACATAACTAAAGGTGAATGATCAGACAATCTTTTGAACTGTTGCTTGTAGTTGAGAGGAAATAAAAACATACCTATACAGGAATATGTCTTACGTCTAAAAGAATACAATGAGTCATCCCTAATACCAGGATGCATCTTCCTCCAACTATCAACAAATTTCATTTAATTCATAAAATTCATCACAGTTTTAACTACCTTGTTTTTAACCATAATTCCACCTGATCTGTCCAACTTCAGATCAAAAGTAAAATTAAAATCTCCCATGATTATTTTGCCCTTTGCATTAGCTAATTGCATAAAAAACATCTTGTATAAATTTTCCATCATCTTTATTCAATGCATATATATATATATATATATATATATATATATTCATCAATGTCCAATATTCTGAATAAATTTTACAATTTACCATCACATACTTCCCACTTTATCATTAGATATATCCAATATTCTAATTGATAAACTTTTATGTAGTAATATCACTACCCCTCTGGCTTTAGAGTTAAATGAACAAGACAAAACTATTCCTACTCAATCCCCTCTTTAATTTCACATGTTCTATTTCCATTAAATAAGTTTCTTGTAAAAAAGCTACATCCACTTTAGTTCTTTTCATATAACTTAATAATCTTTTTCTCTTCATTGGATTCTGAATTCTGTTAATATTAATACTAATAAAAGTAAATTTCCCTGCCATTAAACATCAGTATTAAACCATATGTCCATCCAGCATCTCCCTCTCCCCCCCACCCCCCACTCACCCCAATACTCCTTATATAACATGCTACATTCATAAACTATCCAGGTTTGAACCAAAAAAGAAAGATAATCAAAAGAAGAAGAAGGTAAGGAAATCCCCAGCGGCGCATGATGATAAAATGTCTCTAATCTTCTGATCAATACAGGATGAAAAAAATATCACATTTGTGCCCATGACTCTGCAGTGGTCAGCCTCATATTCCCCACTAACTCACTTGATACACCATTCCATCCCTGACTGTAGTTTTTCCAATAAATCTAATAATCCATTCATCTTATCAAAATATAAGCCTTCCCCCATTTAAGCTCTCTCGAAACACAATTTAATTTCAGTTGCAGCAAAATTCTTTCAGTTATGTAATTAATTCAAGTAACAATGTAGCAAACAATGAATCATCATATACCTTTGCTTCATTGGACTCTGTAAAAAAATCTGTTTCTCCCACCCGGGACAAATACTTTCAGGGCAGCAGGATATCTCAAAACAAAGGCATTGCCTTTTTTTTTTCAATGTTTTGATTTATTTCAACCAGTGAAATAGTTAGCACATGCCATGACTTTGAACATTGCTTTTTGGAACAACCAATTTCACTTAAATCTCAGGGATTGTTTTTTTTTAAATTTTTCACACCATAAATCACATTAGCCATGATATACACTTTTTCTTTTTCACACATATACAGTGACTTTTTCTCCCCCCCCCTCCCTCCTCCCAAGCCACCCCCCACCCCCCCCCCCCCCCTCTCATCCATTTTAGGTATACAATCTAGGTTGCATTAAACCAGTCAGACAATGTTGTCATTTCACAAAAATACACCAGAAATTCTACTGAGTCCATTCTTTTCTTTCCTTCTCCTTCCATCAACTTAGGTAATGTTTGTCCCCGGTAGGTTTTCGCTATTGTATTTAATGTAAGGCTCCCATACTTGTTCGAATATTTCAATATTATTTCTTAAACTATGTGTTATTTTTTCTATATATCATTGTTGTATTTTCAAATTGTCTTCCAATTTCCAGGTTGACATAGTACATTTTTTTTGCTACGGCTAGGGCTATCTTAACAAATCTTTTTTGTGCATCCTAATGGCACATTTTTGCTAATTAGTATAGCCACTCCTCTTGCTTTTGAATTATACGTTGCTGCTGTTACATGTCCTACCCAATCTCTCTTTAATTTCTTGTGCTCCAATTCAGTTAAGTGTGTTTCTTGGGTAAATGCTATATCAATTTTTTCCTTTTTCAGTAAATTTAGTAGTTTCTTCCTTTTAATTTGGTTATGTATTCCATTAATAGTTCAGCGTAGCCATTTTATATTTTGTTTATCTTCTCTTTCCGTTTTTCCATCATTACCTTTCCTCCTTTTCCATTTCTGTTTTCTTATTTTCAACTCTTTATAAGACAACATTCCTACAACATCCAACATTTTCCTTATTCTCCTATTTCTATCTTCTTTATCCCCACTCTCCCCTTCCCCTCCTGAGTTGTCCTTTATCCCTTGTCGGACAACCGCATCTCCCCTCTCCATTTGGATTTGCGAATCCACTCGCAAGCGTCAACTGATTTTGCAGTGACCGCTATTTCCCCCCACCCAGCCCCCCCCAGAAAAGATTTCACTTTTCATATGTCACAAAGGTCACTCTTTTAATTCCCTCCTTATTCTCTCTATTCCATTACCTTCCCTTATTAATTCTTGTCTATACTATCTATATTTTCCTCTAAGTACAGATACATTCACGTATGCACATTGTCTCTATTCACTCTTATACCTCTTTACCCGCATACATATCAATCATGATCATTTTTACTCTCATTACCCGTCTTCATCCCTCAGTCTATTTTTGTCTTTACCCACATACATATCAATCTTGATCATTTTTACTCTCATTACCCGTCTTCATCCCTCAGTCTATTTTTGTAATTGTTCTGCAAATTTTCGTGCTTCTTCTGGATCCGAGAATAGTCTGTTTTGTTGTCCTGGAATAAATATTTTCAATACCGCTGGATGCTTTAGTATATATTTATACCCTTTCTTCCATAAAATCGCCTTTGCTGTATTGAACTCTTTTCTCTTCTTTAGGAGTTCAAAACTTATATCTGGATAGATGAAGATTTTTTGCCCTTTATACTCCAGTGGTTTGTTGCCCTCTCTTACTTTTTCCATTGTCTTCTCCAGTACCTTTTCTCTTGTAGTATATCTTAGGAATTTTACTACAATAGATCTTGGTTTTTGTTGTGGTTGTGGTTTAGAGGCCAATGCTCTATGTGCCCTTTCTATTTCCATTTCTTGCTGTAGTTCTGGACATCCTAGGGTCTTAGGGATCCACTCTTTTATAAACTCCCTCATATTCTTGCCTTCTTCGTCTTCCTTAAGGCCCACTATCTTTATGTTATTTCTTCTGTTATAATTTTCCATTATATCTATTTTTTGAGCAAGTAGTTCTTGTGTCTCTTTAGTTTTTTTATTAGATTCCTCCAATTTCTTTTTTAAGTCTTCTACCTCCATTTCTGCTGCTACTGCCCGCTCTTCCATCTTGTCCATTTTCTTTCCCATTTCTGTTAAGGTCATATCTATTTTATTCATTTTCTCTTCTGTGTTGTTTATTCTTTTTCTTAAATCATTAAATTCCTGTGTTTGCCATTCTTTAAATGACTCCATGTATCCTTTAATAAGAGAAAGTACCTCCTTTATCTTGCCTTTCTTTTCTTCTTCTATTTCACTGTACTCTTCCTCTTCCTCATCTTCTTCCTCTGGGTTGGCCATCTGTTGTTTCTTTGTTGCCCTTTCCTTCTCTTCTTTCTTGTTTCTATTGTCTTCTGTGGTCTCTTCTTGCTGCAGGTGTTCTGCAGCTGTCGTTGCCGGCTGTGGAGATCGACTCCCCAGCTGGTCCCCCCTCCCGTCGGTGTGTTTTTTTTCATGCGCGGTTGCGCACTTTTACTCGGCTCAGCGAGCCATTTTTGAAGTCCATTATTTATCGACCTGAGGGAGCGGGTTTCTCTCTCCACAGCGGGCCTCTTCGAACAGGTAAGGCCTTCACCTTTTTCCTCCGTTGTCTTCTCTTCCTCTCTTCTTACCGTTGCTTTCGATTTTTCTTTTTTTGTCACCATCTTCTTTCCACCTTTATACTCACTTTTCTTTAACTTTTATTTCTGTGCCTTTGTATTTTCTCTTGTTTTTCCCGACTTTTCTGGAGAGGGCTGGAGTTCACCGTCCGGCCACTACTCCATCACGTGACTCCTCGGCATTGCCTTTTTTCCATGACACAACTTTAACCAGATTAAACTTTTCTCTTTTTTAACAAATCAAAACTTATGTCTAGATAAAAGAAAATCTCATTTCCATTATAAATCAAATGTGATTGTCTTTCTTTAGCTTGTTTCACTCCCAACTCCAATATCTTCTCTCTTACTTCATATCAAAGGAATTGGACAAGTATTAGACAGGACCTTTGGCCAGGCTGAGGTTTAGGTCTCAGTGCCCTATGGGCTTGCTCAATCTCCAAATATCCATGAAATTCGGCCTGACCCAAAGATTCATCGTTGCAAAACCTTTTACAAATCTTGACCTTCATCACCTTCTTTAAGTTCAACAATCTTGATATTCTGTCTACTAAAATTTTCCACATTGTTTATTTTTTGCATTAACTGATCATTCTTGGCAGCAGCTTCTGCATGTACTTTCTTCATTCGATCTGTAATATTTTGAATCTCAAATTCATTTCCTTTAATTTTCCCATCCACTATTTTGAATCTTGTGTCAACTTGTTGCATTAATCTTTCCATCTTGTCAACATTCCTCCTTCTTCAGTTAATACTTCCATAGATTGTTGAAAAGAATCTAAAAATTGTTTAATTTCTCCAGATTGTAGATCGTTCTTGGTCTTTCCTTTGCTTTTCCAGGTCCTCTTCTTGATCATTGGAGCTGTGAGTATCTTGTATTTTTTTAAAATTTCCTCTGTCTTTTTGTGTGTGCTCTACACATGTGCAAATTCACTTCTTCACTTGATGTTGGCAGCCATTGTCGGAGGAGACCCTGTGGAGCAGTGTTCAAGGTTTCTCAGGCTTTTGGCCTCTCTCCTTTGGATATTACCTTGTGGTCAACTCCAGGAAACTTTCTCAAGGTAGGCCTCGCTTCTTTTACCTGTCCTTTTTCTTCCTTTGGTGGCGTTGTTAATGTCCTCTGTATGTCTGTAGACAGTTCTTCCTTATAGTTTCTGTAACTTTTATAGAACTTTTTATCAACTTTTCCAAGGAGAGCCGGGGGGGTCTCCACAATATCGCCCCTGGTCAGCCTTTGTTGATGATACAGGTCTACACTGTGCAGTTTTTGCTGTTGTGAAAGATACAGATGAAGTAATAAAGACGGCTGCTTCAAGTCTTTCCCAACAATTTGAATTGTTTGCCCTTATTCGAGCCTCCATGATCGGGAAAGGAATACTTCTGCCCGTACAGGAACCCTGTAGCCTTTGGGGATGATTACACACCATTTATTCAGAAAGTGATGAACTGCTTGAATATAGAATGGTCTTGTCTGATATGGGGATGTAGTATAACTTCAGGGGACTCCCCTGCCCTGCTAATTTCATTCACCTCTGCAAACAGAAATCCAGAAACCACCCCTGCCGGACAATTTCTGTACCTAATGCACCTTTTTACCTGTACTGCTTAATTATATACATATAATAATATATTTGACTAAGGAGGAATGGTTTGAGAAAAGAGGCAGAAATGTATAATCTGTCAGCAAAATAATCCTGATAGAGAAATTAAATGCCCTCAGGGAAGGACATGAATGCCTCTCATTTCAGTGTTTACAGACTGGTTTTATAGAATAACTATGTAGTGTATTGATCTACCTGGCGCCTTAAAGAATAAGTTGGCCAAGTTGTCAGAAGAAACTGAGTTGAATTGGATAAAGGTATTGCCGTTGACTTTATTTGAAATGCATCTCACCCACATGGCAGTACGAAGACTGACTTTAGACTGACTTACTTTAGATATACATGCGTTAAGTGACAAAATAGTCACCTGTGTATAGCAACAACCCGAAGCACTGTCAGTCCAACACTCACAGATGTAAGAGACCCAGAGGCATCACAAGGAACCCATTGGTGGCAAACAGGTGCCCCTCCTCCAGCCTGGTGACTACGCGCTTTGAAGTAGAACAATGCTTGATAATCATTGACTATGCATCATGACGACCTGAACATTCCATCCAACCAGCTCCAACCACTCCACGAAGACCTCTGCCACCCCAGCATCACCAGGCTTTTTCATTTCATCAAAGTCAAAACCCTCCTCTACTCCATTGACAACATCCAGATCCTAACTAGAAACTGCTGGGTTTCCACTGAATGCAAACCACGTTTCTACAGGCCTAATAAGTCACATTTGATCAAGGCCACTCATCCCTTAGAGCACTTGAGTATGGATTTCAAGGGCCTCCAATACTCCAATTGTAATCGGTACCTCCTCAACAATGTTGACGAGTACTCCCGATTCCCATTTGCCTTCTCCAGCCCAGATATGACCATGGCCACTGTTAAACAGGCTCTAAGCAGTATCTTTACCCTATTCAGTACCTGAGCTACATCCATAGTGATCGGGGGTCCTCATTCATGAATGATGAGCTGCGGCAGTAACTTTTGGCAGGGGGCATAGCTACCAGCTGAACCACCAGGGGTAATGGTCAGGTGGAGTGGGAGAATGCCACAATTTGGAAGGCTGTCCTCCTGGCATTGAAGTCCAGAGGCCCACCCATCTCCCAGTGGCAGGAAGACCTTCCTGAGGTGCTCCACGCAATTAATTCCCTCCTGTGTACTGCCACCAATACCACGCCACATGAAAGAATGTTTTCCTTCTGCAGGAAGTCCGCATCAGGGTAATTGCTACCATTCTGTCTGACGTCCCTGGGACCTGTCCTGCTACTGAGATATGTACGGGACCACAAAACCAACTCACTGGTCGAGAAAGTCCACCTCCTCCATGCAAACCCCCAATACAGCTACGTGGCATTCATGGACGGGCATGAGGACACAGTCTCTGTCCTGGACCAGGCTTGCGCAGGAGATCCTGACACCACTGCAGACCCAGAAAAGCCTCGCACATACATTGACCCGTCCACACCCGGCACCCCACCCCAACCCAAGCACCAGCTGCTATGACCACCACGGCCAACCCCCTGCACCCTACCTGGACCTGCCCCATCTATCCTGCCCCTGGCCCTGGATATTCCAAATGCCAACATACCACCAACCAACCAGGAACCGGCAGGTGCATCACAAGGAACAGAAGACCACTGGACTGGCTGAACCTGTGATGGACGCTGAACTTTCCCACCCCTGGGACTTTTGTTTAAAAAAGGGGGTGAATGTGGTGATGCACCACTGTGTGCTGTTACTATGTCACTGGCTCTGCATCCCTTTGTATAGCTGGCCCACCTTTCCTCTGTAACTCCTCCCCTGGAATCCTCATAAAGGTGGTTATACCCGAGACCCTCCCTCAGTACGAGCCCTAAAATCAGACCAGAACAGGAATATGTGTCCAGTCTGATGGTAATAAAACCTTGTTGCTCAGCCTTTTAGTGTAATTGATGGTACATCATCTTTATTAAGGTTCTCTACATGCAAAAAGGAGCCATGGGCCTGAATAAATGATGGGGTAGGGGCAAGATCACTGAATGACAGAGAAGGGGTCATAGGTAGATATGACAGGGAAGGCAAATAGGATGGATGCACTTTGAAATTTTTATGTTTTGCAAAATACATGCATACAAAATAATCTAACAAAAAAAAGTAAGTCCCTACTACCCTCCCTCCCCCCACCTCCCACTTAGCCCACCCACTGCAACTCCCCCCCACCCCCGAGCTAAAAAAAAGCAATTATGTGGGGTTTTTAATGGTTGCTGCTTGGTGTGCCAACCCTTTACATCACAAAAAAAACATTTACATAATATCCAAGCCTAATCATTCTAAATATAAATTCCACATTTTAACAAAAAAAGGATAATTATTTTGCAAATTATAAGTTGACCTCCAAATAAAGACACGATTGTAATTCATTATGCCATCTTCATATATTCAATTCAACATCATTTTACCACGCAACAGCTGTACATTTCCTAGCTACTGCCAACCCTAAACGCATAAATGCAATTTGAGATTTATCCAATCACAATCCTGTCATTAGTGTATTCATATAACCCATTAAACATACCATCAGATCAAGTTACAAATCTATCTTAAATAAATCTAAAAACTTGATAATTTTTTTCCCCAAAAAGGTCTACTTTTGTACATACCCATGCTGAATGCAAGAAAGTACCTGTCTGTTCTCCACATCTAAAACACAAATCGAAAGAACTAAAACCATATTTTTTCAACTTTTCAGGGGTTAAATACAATTTATGTAAAAAGTTATAATTAACCAAACTATATCTCACATTAATTAACTTTGTAACACTATCAACACACATATTCAACCATTCCTCCCAATACAATAGATAAATCCTTCTCCCATTTGTCCTTCATTTTATGTACATAAACCTTAGTTATATTTTCCTGTAATAATATATACATTTCAGAAATAAACCCTTTCTTTCCCTTATCAGCAATTAATATCTCAAATTTCATTTGACCAGGTAACACCAAATCTCATCCAAAATTTTTTAACAATAAATCTTGAACTTGATAATAACCAAATAGAGAATTTGGTAAAATACCAAACTCTAAAGCTATTAAAAAAAAAGAAACATACCTGTTTCAAAACAGTTCTCCACCAACTTCACACCTCTCACTTCCCAATCTTTCAGATAGGGGTTGTTAAGAGAAAAAGGAATGATCTTATTCTGATATAATGGTGTCTTAGCTGAAATTTTACCTTTAGTTCCTTTAATTTGGTCCCGTTTATACCATATATCCATTAAATGTCTCAATGCTGGCAATTTATACTTTTGCAAAAGAGAAGGATTCCATTTATATATAAATTGATGTATTTTATTTTTGGAAATCTGATCCAACTCCACCTTCATAATAATTCTGAAAATGTGGTAATTGAAGTCCACCTAAATCATACCTCCATGTCAACTTCTGCATAGAAACTCTCGACAACTTACCTTTACATAAAAACAAATGAATTACTTTATTTAATTCCTTAAAAATTTCCTCAGTACGGCACTCGGAATAAGCATGGAAACAGGCCGTGTCAGCCCTTTTGAGTCCACACCAGTTCACTTGAACAACTCCACTAGCTCCCCCCTCCAACCCCTTTACATCCATATATACATCCAACCTTCTCCGGCTGCAACTATCTCTTCTGGAAGATCATCCCATTCTGCCATCACTCTCTGAGTGCAAAAGCATCCTCTAACATTTCTCCTAAAGTTTTGCCCCCTTACCTTTAACATGCCCTCTTGTTCCAATCTCCCCTTCCCTCGGGGAAAGAGTCTATTTATGTCTAGTTTATCTATTCCCTTCATAATTTTAAATAGCTCTATCAAATCTCCTCTCAGCCATCTACATTCCAATGAATAAAGTCCCAGTCTCCTTAATCTTTCTCCATACTCTAAATGCTGTAATCCAGGCAACATCCTTGTAAATTTTCTCTGCACCCTCTCCACTTTATCTATATCCTTTCTATAATTTGGAGACCAGAACTGCACACAATACTCCAAACCTGGCCTCACCAATGCCTTAAACAGCCGCAGCTCCTATACTCTATACTATGATTTATGAAGGCCAGCATACCATGTGCATTCTTAACCACCCTATCTACATGGGAATCCACCTTCAATGAACTCTATCATAACCCCAAGGTCCCTCTGTTCCTCTGCATACTTCAATGCCATCCCTTTAACTGCATATGTCCTATTTTGGTTATTTTTTCTGAAATGCAGCACCTCGCACTTGTCTACATTAAATTCCATCTGCCATCTTTCAGCCCATTTTTCCAAACAAACCAAATCCTTCTGTAATCCAAGAAAGCCTTCCTCGCTATCCACCAAATTGTCTGCATATTTGCTTACCCAGTTAATCACACCCTCCTCCAAATCATTAATATAAATGATAACAACAAGGCACCCAACACCAATCCCTGAGGCACCCTGCTTGTCACTGGCTTCATACTGACATACAGTTGTCCACCATGACACTCTGCTGTCTATCTTCCAGCCACTTCTGAATCCATCTCACTATCTCTTTATTTATCCCTAGTGACTGAACCTTCCTTATTAACCTTACACGTGGAACCTTATCAAAAGCCTTACTAAAATCCAAATAGATTACATCAACCACCCTAACTTAATCCACTGTTTTTTGTCACCTCCTTAAAAAACTCAACAAGGTTAATCAAACATGACTTTCCCTTTACAAACACGTGCTGGGTTCCCCTAATCAATCCCTGCCTATCCAGATATGTATATATACTATCTTGAAGAATACCCTCCATAATTTTCCCCACCACCGAAGTCAAACTTACTGGCTGAATATTACTTGGCCTGCACCTTGTGCCTTTTTAAACCTCAGCTATCCTGTGGTACCACACCCTCCAGTGATAGTTGAAAAATCACTGACAGAGCCCCCGCTATTTTCTCTCTGACCTCCCTTAACATCCTGGGAAAAATCCCATCAGGACCAGGAGACTTATCCAACTTTATTGACCCAAGAAGCTCCAAAACCCTCACTTTACTAATCCCTATCCTTTCCATAACTAAGCCATTTCCCTCACTTATCTCAGATAGCCCAATGTCCCTTTCCCTCGTGAATACAGACAAAAAAAAGATAATGGATATGAGGGTATATATTCATTTTGATATAATTTACTTGTCCAATCAAAGTTAAGGGTAAATCTTTCCATCTATTTAAGTCAAATTTAATCTTATTTAATAATGGTATCGTGGTGGTGTGAGCAGTGGGAGAAACACAACCACCACATTGAGGGTCGTTAAGGACTGTTTTTATTCAAATTCAGCGACCCCCCCCCCTTTAAGGGCAGCATGAACTCAGTCACCTGGTGCATTGTGACATCATAATCGCTGCCCAGGATGCGAGCGGGAAGGGAGGATGGAATCAGAGAGAAACCTCTGAAAAACGCCATTTCCCCATGGCTGCCCCGCCACGTGGTGATAAAAGCGGGGCCGGTTTGCCATGAGGATGTGTGGCACCACACAATCCCACCCCCCCCCCCAGAACCGGCAATGCGTTCTATCACTGGTGGCCGGCCCCGGCACTTGGGCACGGCTGTCTGCACTGGCTGTGATGGTCCACAGTGAAAAGTTTCTCTCTTCCCCCCCCCCCCCCAATGTCCAGGGTGAAGGTTCATGGCCCCTCGAACGGTCACTGCAGCAGTCCACCTTCTGGTCCCCTCCACACGAAAATAAACTGGGCTGAGTTGAGCTCTTTGGGGAGATGAAATGGCCGGGTGCCATGGCATGCCAGGGGTAGGGAAGCTAGTGAGGCCAGTCGCCTGTGTAGGTCTGCCAGTTGGTTTTTGTCAGTGGCCGTGGTGTCAGGGTCTGGGCCGAAAAACTTACCTGACAGGGAAAGCGCTGCACCATAGACCATCTCTGCTGCTGAGGCCTGCAGGTCCTCCTTGGGTGCCGTCCTAATCCTGAGGAGGACCCAGGGTAGTTCGTCCGCCCAGTCTGGTCTGGAGAGCCTAGTCATAAGTGATGCCTTCAGGTGCCTGTGGAACCTCTCCACCAACCCGTTGGACTGTGGGTGGTATGCTGTGGAGGTGGAACTTGACCCCCAGGAGCTTCGCCATCTGAGTCCATAGGGAAGACATGAATTGCACCCCTCTGTTGCTAGTGATGTGCGCCGGGACTCTGAAAATGAGCTGACTAGAGTCCTGGCACATGTCTCCGTGGAGGCCTCTTTAATCGGACGGCCTCCGGCCACCTTATGTCCCGGTCCACCACTGTGAGGAGGTAACAAGCCTTCTTGGACACAAGCAGGGGCCTGACAAAATCAACGTGGATGTGATGGAATCTGTGAACCGCCAGGTCAAAGTTCTGGATGGGGGCTCGCGTATGTCGCTGGACCCTGGAGATCTGGCACCTGGTACAGTTCCGCCACCTCCTTTTTCAGCCCATGCACAAAAACTGCTCTGTGACCATCTGCAAGGTTGTCTTTACTGCTGGGTGAGCAAGGCCATGGATCAGACTGAAGAACTTCGCCCTCCAGTGCGGCGGGACCACCGTGCGTGGCGTGACTGTTGAAACGTCACAGACCAATGTGTCTGGGCTGCTGGGCACCCAGACATCCTTGAGTTTGAGGCCCGAGATGGGTGGACCGCAAGGCCTGCATCTCTGAATCATTCCTCTGTGCCTGAGCCAGTTGCTCGTAATCCAGGCCAGGTGCGAGAGTGTTGATGGCTGGATGGGAGAACGCATCTACCACTACATTGTCCTTGCCGGCCCTGTGTCAGATGTCGATCGTGAACTCAGACACATACAAGAGGTGGTGCTGCTCTCTGGTGGACCATCGATCCTTGGCCATTGCCAGTGCTTGAGTGAGGGGCTTGTGATCCGTGAAGGCTGTGAATGGCCTGGCCTTGAGGAAGCAGCGGAAATGGCGGATGGCCAAATACAGCACCAGGAGCTCCTGGTCGAAGGCACTGTATTTGACCTCCGACAGGCGCAGCCACTTGCTGAAAAAGGCAAGCGGGTGCCATTATCCCTCGAGCCACTCTTCCAGAACCTCCCCTCCCACTGCTGAAGCTGAGGCATCCACGGAAAGCGCCGTGTACGCCTCTGGCCGCGGGTGCACCAGCAGCGTGGTGCTGACTAGAGCCTCCTTTGTCACGATGAAAGCCCTGTCCGCCTCCTCTGACCATGAAAAAGTATTTTCTTTGGTGGCCATGAGCATGAACAATGGGTGCATGGTGCACGCGGCTCCAGGGATGAAACAATGGTAAAAGTTCACCATCCCTGCGAACTCTTGGAGGCCTTTCAGGGTGAAGGGTTTAGGAAATCGTTGAACAGCCGTTACCTTCTCCAGTGCCAGTGTGGCCCTAGCCGCTGAAATGTTGTGCCCCAGGAACTGGAGGGACTCCTTGCCAAACTGGCATTTGGCCGCATTGACTGTGAGGCCGAAGTCCGCCAGCCAGGCAAAGAGTGTGCGGATATGGGCTTTATGTTTGTCACAGTTGCGGCTAGCAATAAGAATATTGTCTAGGTAAATGAGCACAAAGTCCAAGTCTTTCCCAACCGTGTCCATGAGGCGCTGGAACATTTGGGCCATGTTCTTTAGACCGAAGGGCATACACAGGAACTCGAAGAGGCCGAAAGGGGTGATAATGGCCGTCTTACCCACATCGTCTGGATGCACTGGAATCTGATTGTATCCCTGCACGAGGTCCACTTTGGAGAAGGCCCATGCGCTGTGGAGGTTGGCGGAGAAGTCTTGTATGTGGGGCACCGGGTAGCTGTCAGGGGTGGTTGTGTCGTTCAACTGATGGTAGTTCCCACATGGTCTCCAGCCCCTGGATGATTTTGGGACTATATGGAGCACCGAAGCCCAGGTGCTGTCCAAGCGCCGGACGATTCCCAGTTCCTGGAGCCTGGAGAAATCCTCCTTTGCCTGTTGGAGCTTCTCGGGGGGCATCCGTCTGGGTCAAGTGTGCAGCGGGGTGCTCTGTGTGGCAATGTAGTGGAAGATCCCATGCTGGAGCAGAGCAGCATTGAACTGTGATTCGAAGATAGCAGGGAATTCATGAAGGATCTCGTTGAACTCGTCCCTGGCGGCAGCTATGGTGGTGATTTCAGGCCTGCGGGTTTCTGCTGTGACCAGTTGGGTGGAGTGGAACATTCGGGTATTGACCAGCCTTTTGCCCTTCATGTCAACCAGTAGGCCGTGAGCTCTGAGGAAGTTGGCCCCTAACAGCATGGTGCCCACTGAAGATAGGACAGAACTTCTCCTTCCCAATCTGGATCTGTGCCCTGTGGGTGCCGTAGGTCCTGTTGGTGGAGCCATTGGCTGCCCGCAGGGTTGGACCTTGAGATCGGGTGTGAGTCTAATGCTGTGGGGGGGGAAGGACGCTGAGCTCAGCCCCTATGTCCACCAGGAATCGGTGGCCAGTGGATCTGTCTGTCACATGAAGGAGGCTGTTTGTGTGGCCACCCATCGCAGCCATCAATGGCGGCTGGCCTGGTTGTTTTCCTGAAACCTACAGGGCTGGTGACACATGGGCTTGTGCTCCCCAGCGCTGGTGGTAGAAACACCAGGTCAGTTGGTCCTCCTCTGGCTTGGTCTTGGGAGTGGCTTCCGGTCAGTTGACTCCTGGTCATGCCACCTGGTTGAGGGCTGCCTCGTTCTCCCTCTTCATGCACCAGAGGGCATCTGCACGGGCTGCTGCTCTCCTAGGGTTCGAGAAGTCTTCATCTGTGAGGAGCAGCTGGATGTCCTTTGGCATCAGTTCCAGGAATATCTGGAGGGAGAGAAAACAAGGCTTGTGGTCTTCCGCAAGGGCCAGCATTTCATCCATCAGCACCGACGGACTATGGTCCCCAAGCCCATCCAGGTGAAGGAGCCTGGAAGCCCGTTGCTAGGGAGTTAGCCTGAAAGTTCCAGCAGCAGGTCTTTGAGGATGGTATACTTGCCATAGCCGGGGGGGGGGGGGGGGGGGTGGGGGTGGTGGATGGTGGATGATGTCGTCCACCCTCACTGCCGTATTTTGGTCCAGAGTGCTCATGACATGATAGAACATTGTGGTGTCTGAGGAGATGTTGCAGAGTTAAAATTGTGCTACTGCTTGCCTGAACAACGTTCTAGGTCGGTGGGACCAAAAGGAGGGAAGCTTGATGGAGACAGCGTTAACCTCTGCTGAATCCATGGTGTTTTGAGTCCAGGAAAATGTCTGGGCTCGTCGGGGTCACCACTGTGATGGTGTGAGCAGTGGGAGAAACATTGAGGGTCGTTAATGACAGTTTTTATTCAAATTCGGCCCCCCTTTAAGGGGAGCAGGAACTCAGTCATCTGGTGCATTGTGACATCATAATCATTGCCCAGGGTGTGCGCTGGAAGGGAGGATGGAATCAGAGAGAAACCTCTGATGATGCCATTTCTCCATGGTTGCCCCACCACATGGTGATACAAGTGGGGCCGGTTCGCCATGAGGATGTGCGCCGCCACAGTATATAATTTAAACTATAGATTTTGATATTCTCTATCCACTATTTCTCCTAAATATTTAATTTTATTAGACCATCTAAACTTCGTAAGCTGTTTACAATCTGAATAGTCTTTATTCAATATTGATAATATCTCGCTTTTATCCCAATTAACTTTATAACCCAAGATCACTCCATATTGGTTCAACAAATTTTGTAATGGTTCTAAAGAATTTTTAGGATAAGATAAATATATCAACACATCATCTGCAAACAGATTAATTTTATACTCTTGATTCCCTTAATATCTCCTTACCACTTGAGCCAAAGGTTCTATAATAAGGTTCTATAATGCAAATAAGGCTGGTGACAGCAGACAGCCCTGTCTAGTTAATCTGAACAAATTAAATACAGGTGAAACCTGCCCAATCATCCCCACCCAAGCAGAAGGATTGCCTTAATCCAACCAATTAAGAGTGGTCCAAATTTAAATATTTCTAACACCTTAAATAAAAAATTCCACTCAACATGGTCAAAAGCTTTTCCGCATCTGGCTGATTGAGCTGCCATCTTGAAGCATTAATTATTCTGATCAATTTAGAAATGTTATCAGTTGAATATCTATTCTTGATAAAGCCTGCTTGGTCCACATATACTAATTTTGGTAAAAAATTAACCAATCTCTTTGCTAATACCTTTGCTACAATCATAATCCACATTCAATAAAGATATTGGTCTTTATGAAGCCACTTTTAATGGATCCCTGTCATTCTTTGGAATAACAGTTATTATCGCCCTTGAGAATGACTCTGGAAATGAACCCATTTCTGTCACTTGTTTAAGTACTTCTGTATATACAGGAAGTAGCAAATCATAAAATTCTTTATAAAACTTCATTGTAAATCCATCTTCTCCTGGAGATTTCCCACTGCGCATAGATTGCAATGCCCCCTTAAGCTCAAAATCTGTTTCATTTAACAAAGGTAAATTTAAATTAGCCAAAAAAGATTCAATTTGATCAGTATCTTGAGTCCCCCAGATATCCTGATAAATTGTGCGAAATTCATCATTAATTTCCTGGGGTTTATATGTTATCAACTGCATTGATCATTCTAGATACTTGTTCAATCTTCAGCTGCCAGGCTAAAACCTTATGGGCCCTCTCACCTAACTCATAATAAGGTTGTTTCGATCGTTGAATAATTTTCTCATAATTATGTTTGCAAAGTATTATAATGTATTTTCAATTTAGATAATTGTATAATCTTCAGTCAAACTCTTCTGAAATTTCTTCTCTAACACTGCTATCTCTTTCTCTAAATTTTGACTTTCTGCCAAATACGGTTTCTTCACTCTCGCTGTATAACCCTGACCCCTTAAATATACCTTTAATGTACTTTGTACTGAGCCTTCACTCATTTGCAAAAAAAAGCCGATCTGATCTCTAACATATTCAATAAATTCAGGTTTCTTTAACAACACTTCATTAAATCTCCAACAGTAAGTAATTTCTGCCACCAGTACATGAAATTAGTAACAATGAATAATCAGTCAAAATCCTACTCTTATATTCAGAAATTGTGCTGATACCAAAAATAAGTCAATTTTAGAAAATGATTCATGACGGGCAGAATAGAATGAAAAATCTTTTTCAGTCAGGTTCATCCGCCTACACATTTCCACTAAATTTAAGTGTCTCATCAGCTCAGTTATTCTTTTAGCCATTTTAGTTTTTTTTTCCACAGTTTTTGGAGATTTATCCAATAATGGATCCAAATAGCAATTAAAGTCCCCTCCTACCAAAAGATTCTCATTCGATTAATCAGGTTCACAAATGGATCCAAAACAAATTCTACATCATCTTTATTTGGTGCATACACATTCATCAGGATCCAGGCTTCTGAAAATATTTTACAGTAACCTTCAACACTCTACCTGCATTGGCAGAGAAAGACTCCAAAATAAAAGGTACTTTTTTATGTATCAAAATTTCTATCCCTCTCGCCTTAGAATTAAAAGATGATGCTATCACATGACCTACTCAATTCCATTTCAATTTCAAGTGTTCTTTCTCAGTCAAATTAGTTTCTTATAAAAATGCAACGTTCACCTTCATCTTCTCAAAATAATCCAGTATTCATTTCCGTTTTATCGTATGATTAATTCTTTTAACATTAAATGCCGCAAAATTCAGATTATTCATTGTTCCCATTAGAGTGGCACCTGACACAGCTAACCCCTACACAAATTGAAAGCTCCAAGAAAAAAAAACCCAAAAACTATAGGGTTTTTATATATAAAAAAAGTGGGAAAAAAAGCAAATTTTATTTAAAAACCCCTTTTCAGAATAAAATAAAAAAAAAACACCTCAGTGGTACCCCCCCTCTATGGGTGTGGTTGAGACCGCTAGTGGTAGACAACTTCGTTTCAGAGTCATCCACCCGCCCACCCCCCCCACCCCACCCCCAAGCCAATCGTCAAAAAAACCCAAAATTTAGACATTCAACCTCCGGAATCCAAGCCTCTAACAGCTTGATCTTCTCCATCAATCTCAATCAATTGCTGTACTTTTGGAACCTGCTTTCCATTCCCATTCCTGTTCTTCTTCAGGAATACCTGCAGCTTCAACTATTTCTGCAACTCAGAACTTGGTGAATTATTTGGTAAAGAATTAGCAAAAGTTAAACTATCACTTTCATTCTCAAAAAATTGAGCCTGAAAATTTCCATAGAACACTTTTAGTATTGCCCGATATCTGAAAGCAAATCTATACCCCTTCTTCCACAACACCGCCTTCGCAGGATTAAATTCCTTACATCTTGGCTCAAATCGGCCCAGAAAAAAACTCTATTGCCTTGAATTATCAAAGGGCCCTGATTTTGACGAGCTTTCTGTACTGCAAGTCATAAAATCAACTCACGATCCTGATACCGCAAACAACGAATAAGAACAGCCCGAGGGGGTTGGTCTGGAAAAGGTTTTCTCCTTATCGCTCTATGTGCTCGATCTAACTCCAACCCTTCTGGAAACGCATCTTCCTCCAAAGTTTCTGGAATCCATTTCCAAAAATATTTCACCAGGTCCGCTCCCTCTATATCTTCCGGTAAACCTACTATTTTGACATTATTACGCTGACTTTGATTTTCCAGTGAGTCGATTTTCTTCAATAACTCTCGTTTCTGTACATCCCAACCAATTCAACATAATCCATCCTCTCAGTATATCTCTCCACCTTATCAATACAATCACAAAATGCCAGTTTAATTTCTTTAAATTCATATTGCACCGTATCCACCGCTCTCAAACATTTATTAATGTCCATTTTAATTGCAGACACTTCTTATATATTAGCCATTTTCCCTCTCAATTCAGCAAATTGGGTCTTATTATCTAAAAAACCCCTGAGTTACTTGTACAGCCATATTGTCCATTTTTCTTATAAATTCTTCTGTTAAAGATACTGTAGTTTCACCTTCAACAACTGAAGTTTTAAAAGTTTGTAATTGAATAGGTTTGTACCTTTGAGGCCAACCTTCTATAATTCTGGCTGCTTGCAGAATTGCTTCTTCTTCTGCTTCTTCCAGCATCGTCAGCATCTCTTACTCTTCTTTCTGCTCTACCGAGACCATCACGGCACGAGCCACTTGGCTGCGGGTCTGAAACCATCCCCATCCCACTTTGAGCCGACATCGTCGGCCCGACAGAGGCCAGTCAACCCCGCAGCCTGGGCTTGATCGGGTGCAGCATGCATGCACGACTCCTTGCGAATCCCCAGATCAGCCAGGGCTCGTATATCCTCTGACCCTGCGCTAGCGGTAGCGATGCCACCAGCCGCGCGCATGTGTTTGCGCTCACAATTGGGGCACTCACCCTCGCGCTCCCCAACCTCTTCAGGCGCATGTCTGGTGCCGTACTCGCGCCCCACTCCGAGGTAGGACTAACTGCACCGGTTCCATCTTGCATTCCTGAATGCAACGAGGGCACTGGTGTAACTGTTAACTTTGTCTGGAGAGTCCTCTGTGGTTTTGGGGCTTTTCCACTCAACTCCCGTGGATCCTTCTGGAAGGTAGGCCTCAGTTCCTCTGCACTTTTTGCTCTTTTAAAATGTAATTTCTTCACTAATTGGCCTCTCGTTTTCTTCATTGTTACTGTATACAATACGTGGTGCGCTGTCAGTCAGAAGCAAACACACAAAACCAAAAGACTGTACAACAGGCTCAGGCTTATATCCCGGAGAGTGATTGACACCCGATGACAGGTGTTGTCTTGTCCCCATGTTCTTCTGCAGGTACAGAAGTTGCCCCCTGCAGTAATTCTCCTTTATTTCACATTCCCAGCAGAGGAGTGTGTCGATGACTCAATAACTGCTCTTTCTCCTGCCTTTGTTCAACTCTTTCCTGTCTTTGTGAACTCCTTTTATTGATGCCTCCTTCAGACAGATCAACTGCAACGAACAAAAATTCATCCCCCCTCACTCAGCCACACCCCTGCTGTGTCCGTGCACCCACTCCCACCGTTTTCTTCTCACTGTCCTTTCCTTTCAATGCTAATTAAAATAAGTTTGGTTTCCGTTCCTCTCTCCTGATTTGTACTTTCAAATTTTCAGCATCAAAACTGCAGGGACACCAAGGAGACCTCGAGCTGAAGGACTTATAGGGTTTATACCAGAAAATAAAGGAAACTATTCAACATTGAACAGAGATGCCCTGTTATTGTTCTGTCAGAGCAATTAAAGGGACCTCAGGGATTGGGGGAGAAAAGTTCATAGTGAAATGTTATGTTTATTTAAATTGGAGTAGAAATAAATTCAAAAAGATTACTTGAGAATGGTACTTATACATTTGACAAACAGAGAATCATCAGTAATGGCAGCCAAACAGCTCTTGTCAATGCAAACCAACTTGCCATCCCGAGATAGTCCCAGTGGCCTGATGTGGCCTTCAACCTATTATATCCATCTCCCTGTCCAAATGTTCTTTTAAAACACAATTCAACCTGCCTCTACCATTTCCTCTGGCAGCTCATTCCGTTTGCCCACTGTAGTGACAAGTGCTGTAGTCCTCCTGACCACTAGAGGGAGTGGGAGTCTCGTTGGTTGCAGCTTCGGTTGGATTCAAGATGGATGCTTCCACACGGCCTTGTACTTTAGCTAATAAAGTATTCTCTAAAAGAACCCAAGTTTCTTTATTACAATAAAAGAAACATCACACCCACCGCCCTTTTTATAATTTCACATTTCCATCATCTCTAGTGTTTGGATTGAAAAATAACATCTGTAGTGTTTCATAGATCCACTTGTGCTCAATAAATGATCGACTTATTCAGCAAAAAAAGGCAACTCCACACTCATCCAAGTTAAATTCCATTGGCCATTTTCCCATTTCATCTGGATTATGTAGGATCCTTCATCACTATCCACTATTCCACCTATTTTGCTGTTGTTTGTGGATCTACTGACTCACCCAACTACATTCTCATCCAATATCAATCCATGTGACACACTTCTGGTCACTGCCCTGCCATTATCAATCCTCCTGGTCACCTCTTCCAAACACTCAACTACATTTGTGAGTCGATATTTTCCATGCACAAAGCTAAGCTGATGATCGTGAATCAATCCCTGTCTTTCCAAAGGCAGGAAGTTCCTGTCTCTACAGTTCACTCCAGTAACTTTCCAAACACTGACATTGGGCTCATCTGCCAATAGGGCTTGTCCTTTCAGCCCTTAAATAAAGGCACAATGTGAGCCTCTCTCCGGCCTTCTGCTACCTCACCCAAGGCTCATGATGATACGAAATTCTCTGTCAGGGCATCAGCAATTTCTTCCTAGCTTCCTGCAAAGTCCGAGGATACTCAGGCTTGAGGGACTTTACCTCTTTTAATTTTTTTTATTTCTTGCACCATCTTTTCTTTCTTCTTCTTTGGCTTGGCTTCGCAGACGAAGATTTATGGAGGGGTAATGTCCACGTGAGCTGCAGGCTCGTTTGTGGCTGACAAGTCCGATGCGGGACAGGCAGACACGGTTGCAGCGGTTGCAAGGGAAAATTGGTTGGTTGGGGTTGGGTGTTGGGTTTTTCCTCTTTTGTCTTTTGTCAGTGAGGTGGGCTCTGCGGTCTTCTTCAAAGGAGGTTGCTGCCCGCCGAACTGTGAGGCGCCAAGATGCATGGTTTGAGGCGATATCAGCCCACTGGCGGTGGTCACTGTGGCAGGCACCAAGAGATTTATTTGGCAGTCCTTGTACCTCTTCTTTGGTGCACCTCTGTCTCAGTGGCCAGTGGAGAGCTCGCCTTATAACACGATCTTGGGAAGGTGATGGTCCTCCATTCTGGAGATGTGGCCTACCCAGCGCAGTTGGATCTTCAGCAGCGTGGATTCGATGCTGTCGGCCTCTGCCATCTCGAGTACTTCGATGTTGGAGATGAAGTCGCTCCAATGAATGTTGAGGATGGAGCGGAGACAACGCTGATGGAAGCGTTCTAGGAGCCGTAGGTGATGCCGGTAGAGGACCCATGATTCAGAGATGAACAGGAATGTGGATATGACAACGGCTCTGTATGCGCTCATCTTTGTGAGGTTTTTCAGTTGGTTGTTTTTCCAGACTCTTTTGTGTAGTCTTCCAAAGGCGCTATTTGCCGTGGCGAGTCTGTTGTCTATCTCGTTGTCGCTCCTTGCATCCGATGAAATGGTACAGCCGAGATAGGTAAACTGGTTGACCGTTTTGAGTTTTGTGTGCCCGATGGAGATGTGGGGGGGTTGATAGTCATGGTGGGGAGCTGGCTGATGGAGGACCTCAGTTTTCTTCAGGCTGACTTCCAGGCCAAACATTTTGGCAGTTTCCGCAAAACAGGACGTCAAGCACCATATATATCAATAACAACATTCACAAATGATCATCATTAATATATAAACAGTAACACTTCTTCTATTCCCCCCCCCTTTTTCCCCCTTTCATCCCTCCCCCCTCTCCACCCCATTCAAAAACCAATAAATAATAAAAGGACTTTTTCACCTTTATGAGGTTTAAGAAGTTGGTTTTAGGTGGTTTTAGCACCACCTCATATGTAAAATGCTTGTTTTAAAATATCACCATTCTCTTCCCTGAATTCCCTGGCTTCCATGACCAGTGTAAATATAGACAAGGAATATTCATTGAAGATTTTGCCTCTGCGACTGTGACTCCTCTCAGAAACAATATCATCGATGCTTCGAGGCCCATCATCCCTCCTGACTCACTTTTGGCTCTTCAGAAACATACACTTTCTTTGGATGTTATTTGACTGTCTATGCCTCTCGTGCCCTTTTTTGCCTCCTGATTTTCTCTTCAGTGTAAGTTTACATTTCTCATTCTCCTCAAAAGAAAAAAAACCCTCCAGAACATTTAATGGAACAAATGAAGAAGCCAGAGGTTTTCTGACTGGATGAACAGAACTTTGCTGAATTAACCTTCTTCGTTTGTAATGATCCTAGAATCCTGCGGTTGAAACAGGCGCCTGTCATTTTTAATGAATGCGTCCAGCTGAGATCAAAGTAGCAGATCCTGCTCCAAAGAGTAAATATCACTCTCCTCAGTCAGGGGCTGGTGGGCCAAACAATGTCTCCCACTGACCTTGTCATCCTCACACTAACACCTCAGTCCCTGCAGCAACAGGTGACCCATCCCCCACCTCTGTGCAGGATGCTGATTTGTTACGAGTGTGGAGAAGGAAGAGGGGTCTGTGTCATGGTTCAACCCCAACAGCAGCATGGCAGAGAACTCTCTGACCTCCAGGCTGTACCTGGGGTTGGATACAGTCAGACATCCAGAAATGCTGGAAGACGTACTTTGGTCAGCCCGAAACCTGTTGGTGAAGGAATTCAGCCAACTGGCTCATTCTAGGCTGCGGGAGTATGTTCTGAGGGATGCACTGAGGCTTGGTGCAGTCAACGTGAGGTCGCTGCGGGGAAGGACCACGGTCTAGAGTCCTGGGAACTGGGGCTGAGACCAAGGGGAAGCTCCTCAAACAACAGAGGGGGAGTAAGGACAAGGTGCCACAGGGGTGGTAACGGGGTAAACAGAAATGAATGTTACAATGTGCAGTGATGGAAATGTATGGATACGAAACTGAGGGTGGGAAGAGATTTGGAACAGTTTTCACTTTGTAAATAATTTATTGTGAATAAAGTCTATTTTTAGTAAAACCAAATTGTGCTGCTGTTAAACCATCAGTGCTGAGAGCTACATTTGATTGGCTGCCTCCTTGGAGATGGAGATTTAAACCAAGCCCTCACCTGCACATGACAAGGTCCTAAAGAGCCATTTTTTGTATAACAAAGGGGAGTCCCCAACATATATCTTTCAGCCAGCATGTGAATTCGTTACCATTTGGGAGATGTTTTGATGAGAATTGGCTGCCATATTTCCTACACAGTAACCAATGGCATCATTGGGGGTGGGGGATGTATGGAGGGTGTGGGGGGTGGGGGGTGTAACCACAAAGACGAGGCAGAGGGAACAATAGGCTTTAATGTACAGAAGAACCTTGCTGGCCTGGATCCCAATATAGGAATGGCGGGAAGGGAAAGGTGGCTCGACCTTTATGGCCCAAGACCATGGGGGAGGAGTCATAGGGTATGAGTCAGTGGGTGGGCCAGCTACATATATACAGTAGTCAACCATAACTATATACCATGGAGGAAACATTTCACCACATGGTGATTGTGGGGTGCGGACCACACCGGGTGATACCATCAGAGGGGGTGGACACCAAAATGATTGCAAAGTTTTTATGCAGTGTTTCCAGCAGAATTTTAAAAAAATATGCTTTGTAAAAATATTCCTGTAGTTAGTTTTAACAACAAAACATTTCTCGTAAGCCCAGCTGAATGTATCAATGTACCCCCAAGGCTAAAACTCAATGCACATTTACTTTTTGAACCTTCTAATGTGCTCCAGTCAGAGCCATCATTATTACCCAGTTACCATGATGCTTCACATCACGTGGTTTCATCTGCACGCGCTACAAGCCCGAGCTGCTGTCTACGTTGCTGCCAGTGTTTTTCTGGTCACTGCTGCTTTGCAGCTACCATCCTGTCCTATAATGCCACCAGCCAATTCTCCTGTGCTCTTGTCGAATTTGGTCAGGATGGTGAATGGTCGCCTCGCCCTCATCAACTTCCTGTGGACATGAAGATGTAGCTGTGCCTTCCAGCCTCACGAGGAGATGTTGTGGGTCAAGGATAAGTTGTCCTTTAGATGTGCACTAAAGTCCACAATCATCTCCTTTGTCTTGTCTACATTGAGACTCAGGTTGTTGCTCTTGCACCACTGTCCAAGGCTTTCATCCTCCTCTCTGTCAGCCAACCCATCATTGTTGCCGATGAGGACAACTCCAAAATATGGCACTGGTCTTGGTGCTGGGTCCTCAACATTATAGAAGTTTATCAAAGTTACAAAGATGTGGGCACTGGTTGCTCAAAGGTCGGAAGGAAAATAAATTGCAAAGAGGCCTTGAGGAAACCACAAAGGAATAGAGACACAATAAATGAGTGGACAACAACCTGGCAAATGGAGTCGAATAGGAGACAATGTGAAACTCCATTTTTGTAGGAAAATATAAAATAAAAGAAGCATTATTATTTAAATGGGGGAAAGAATGCAGAGCATGGAGATGGGTTTCCTGGTGCACGGTTCACCAAAGCAAAGTTCACATACAGCAAGTAGTTTGTGAAACTAACAATATTTGTGTTTATTGCAAGGAGGGTTGAATACAAAGGTGAGGAGGTTGTACTTCAGTCCCCCAGAGAAGTGTCTCCAATAACTGAAGGTCCCATAGTTTACCCGATCTTTTCTCCAACCAGGAAGGATTGTTGGAAATTTCCACTCACCTTTGAACCCTTACTCCCTGTTATTTTTGTCATGCTCTTTATGTGAAAAGGTGAATAATATCCATAGAAAGAAACGGATTTGGATCTGACAATAAAATTTGTTGAAGCAGGTAAGAGACTGCATATTCAGTGACTGGTCGCTCACCCTTGGCTCACCAAAGCCTCTCAACTTCTTGAAGGTCCAAGTTAAGGGGAGGAGGAAACATTTGTCAGAATGATCCCGGCTGCAGTAATTTGCAGGACTTGAGATGCATAATTGACCATCTTGCACATCCTCGACATCCAGTTATTTGACACCACACAGGATTACTTCCGTCATCTTGTCCTGCTTCCTTTGACAGATCAGGGACCATTTCCAGCTGGAGTACGGGCACTATCCCTTTCTGGGATGGGGCTACATTGACGTTCCACATTATTCATCAGGGCCATTTGTGTAAACAATATTTGTGCTGTTACCAAGCCAGTGACCTGGGTTCAAATCTATTGCTGTCTGTAAAGAATATGAATAAATCTTATTTAATTAGCTGGGAGCAGGTCAAAGAAGGGTTACAGAACTGGTAGATGTAATGGGCAGGGCATCTCATGAGGATGTTTGACTTTTCACTGCTGGAGTTTAGAAGAGTCGCAGGTGACTTGATTTAAATGTATTAAACCCTGAGAGGTCTTGACAATGTATGTTTCTTCTTGGTGAAAATTTGAAACAAGGTGCTCTCTGTTTAAAAAGGGGACATCCATTTTCATTAAAGATGCATATTTTTCAATCCAAAGATTGTGAGTTTTCAAAACTCCCTTTCTGAAGGGATGATAGCAGAATGTCATTGAATGCTTTTATGGAAGAAGTTGATCAATTCTTGATAAATACGAGTGGGTGGGGGAATGAAAGGTTTCCAGGGGTGGAGAGAAATGTGCAGCTGAGCTTACAATCAAGATCTGATTGAAGGTTGGAGCAGGTGAAAAGAACTATTCCTAGTTGGTATCTTTCTAAAACCTGCTGAGGGAAAGTTGTGACATTGCGGCAGGTGAGGCCATTGCTGAGCACGAGGCTCTGGTGCCACATCACTGGATTGGGCCCCGATAAACTAAGACCCAGGCGTTATGTTTAATCCATGAGATTCTAGAATAGAAATGACACCACCTATTCTCCTCCCCATCCCAGGAAGCCCTTCCCGCACTCGGGGGCAGGTGAAGGGCCTCTCCCCGGTATGAACCCGCTGGGGCCTCCTCAACTTGCTGGACTCACTGAACTTCTCACCGCATTCAAAGCAATCGTGGGAGTGTCTCAAGGGTGGGGTTAAGGCTTTCTCACACTCAGGGAACAGCATTTCCCCGGTGTCGTCCCACTCATGCCTCCACAGGTTGGAGATCTGGATGAAGCCCTCGAGCAGACAGACGGACTCTCCCCAGTGTGGAGCAGCTGGTGGGTCTGCAGGTGGGAGGAGTGGGTGAAGGCCTTCCTGCATGGAGGAGGTGAAGGGCCACTCCAGTGTGGACCCACTGGTGGATCAGCAGGTTGGAGGACTGGGCCTTGTTCGCTATTTCTTTCCCATGGATCAAGTCCACTCAGTCATCACAAACTTATGAAGCAAAGAAATAGCCTCATTTATTAATTGTTTTTGGCATTTGCCAGAGTTTTTGGCTTTCCACACTGGGGGCAGTTGAATGGCCTCTCCCTGGTGTGGACCTGCTGGTGGTTCAGCAGATGTGAGGCTGGGGGAAGGCCTTCCCACACTCAAGGCAGACAAGAGGCCTGTCACTGCTGTGAATCTTCTGGTGGATCCGCAGATTGGAGATCTGGGTGAAGCTCTTGCTGCTATCGGGACAGATAAATAGCTTTTCCCTACTGTGGACATGCTAGTGCAATTGCAGGTTGGAGGAGCAGAAGAAGGGCCTCACTCAGAGCAGGAGAAGGGCCTCTCGCCAGTGGGGACTCACTGGTGTCTCTCAAGGTGTATTGGGAAGGGTTGTGGCTGTCATGTGACAGCACTGACCCCCAGCGAATTGGAGGACACACCAGCTGCCAAGCAAGGTTTGGTGCCACCCCACCCATTAGTGCACACCTTGCTGTTGGAACCATGTAAATGACCCGGACTGCACTCTCCAGCCTGCCTGGACTTGGCCTTGTTCGCTATTTCTTTCCCATGGATCAAGTCCACTCAGTCATCACAAACTTATGAAGCAAAGAAATAGCCTCATTTATTAATTGTTTTTGGCATTTGCCAGAGTTTTTGGCTTTTATTTTGCATGAAACATGAAGAATAATTAAAAGTGCAAGAACAGGGCAATAAGGACAATAATAAGAGTTTGGAAACACATGAAGAAAGGACGATTGACTACTTTTTATCAAACTCCTCACAATGTGCAAGTGTGGAATCATCTCAGATCCGTCCAGCTTGTGGAGGAAGGATGAAGTCATTTGACCCATCCGTGTGGATGAGGCTGTGACTGTTCCGTGGTGGAGTAGAGTGATGGCGCCTCTGGGATGCGGGGAGAGGGACTGGGTTGGGGCGGTTCGGTAACGTTGAGAGGGGGGTCGGACCTAATGCCAGTGGTGGATGAACGACCACCCGGACCCTTAGGCTGAGCTTCAGTAAGGCTCCCCCGGTGTCTGCGTCATGGGGGGCAACTGTTCACCTCCTTCCACCACCCCCCCCCCCCCACACGTTGTCCCACAGCTTGGTGGCTGGTTCAGTGGAGCTTCAGTACAAATTGGGGCGTGGAGGTGGTCAATTTAATTTAATTTGTGGAATAAAATTGGGAGGGGGAACGACTTTGAACCGGCTGTAGTTGCAACGCTCGTGTGTTTCAATGGAAGATTCCGCTGTTGAAATTGAAGCTGATCCCCGCTCTCATCAGAGGACGAGTCTGTGTGGATGTGGAGCAGGTTTGGGGAATAAGCCCATCAATTCCGAGGATCTGAGCCGAGCTCATATTGGGCTCCTGACGGCTTCAGCCTTTCCCGCTGTTCTCCGCCCCTTCGGGCTGGTTTCGGGACATTGCGGTTCATGTTGGCGAGAATGGGCTGAATTAATCCGAAATGCCCGCTCCCTCACCCTCTCGTTGACGCCGCTCTTCTCCGTGGGCGCTGCCCAAGCCACGAGGCCCCACCAGCGTTTGCCAGACTGTCCGTGTCCCCATTCCCTGCCCACCCATCGGCCCCTCACTGTGGTGATATGTTTCCTCTATTGTATATCTGGAGCTGGCCTGCCCACTGATGACTCATACCCTATGACTCCTCCCCGTGGTCTTGGGCCATAAAGGTGAAGCTATCCTGGGATCCGGGCCAGCAAGTTTCTTCCGTGTATTAAAGCCTATAGTTTCCTCAGCTTTCTCTGTGGTTTCTCGTAGTGACCCATGCCCCGTCAGCCGCTCCGCTCTGACCCCCCCCCCCCCCCGTGATGGGCCGATAACGCTCCCATCCGACTGCCAGTGGAAGCGCAAAGGATCCTCAATGCAAACTCTGGCACGAGGAAGACCCTTCATGCTGTCTAAAGATCACGTTCTGCTCAGCATGGTCTTCCATCTCATCTTGTTTAAAGAGTTTATCTCACGCAACATTTTTCCACTCACCTACCGCCTTAAGTAATCCCTGATGACCCACAGAGCGCCTGTGACATCCTGTGTCAGAGAATAGATGCTCTGTGGGTCGTCAGGGATTATTTAAATTGGGAATGGTGGAAAAATAAAGGTTGAGAACCACTGATCGAAATACATTGGACACGGAGAAAGATCCTGCCCCCACCAGCTCGCCCAGAAGCCAACAGTGGAGCATCTTCCAACATCGTTCTCTTATCCACTCTGCTTCCACTGTCAACCCCCCACAGGGAAATAAATGTCATGATGCCCAATGGGGAGGAAAGATGTGTCACTGAGTGCCATGAACCACCGGGTGCAGTGATCAGTGGACGTCGGCAACGTTAGGAATAGGACCACTGGGTGCAGGACATTTTGGACGGTATGTTAATAACCATATAACCACTTACAGCACAGAACAGGCCAGTTCGGCCCTACTAGTCCATGCCGTAGCAAATCCCCACCCTCCTAGTCCCACTGACCAGCACCCGGTCCATACCCCTCTAGTCCCCTCCTATCCGTGTAACGATCCAGTCTTTCCTTAAATGTAACCAATGATCCCGCCTCGACCACTTCTGCCGGAAGCTCATTCCACATCCCCATCACCCTTTGCATAAAGAAATTTCCCCTCATGTTCCCCTTATAATTTTCCCCCTTCAATCTTAAACCATGTCCTCTAGTTTGAATCTCCCCCTTTCTTAATTGAAAAAGCCTATCCACATTTACTCTGTCTGTCCCTTAATAAAGTCAAACAGTGTGGGATAGGCCCTTCAGCCCAACTAACATGGGGTAATCCCATCTCCCTTCACCTGACCCATGACCCTCCAAGGCACAACTGAAGGAGAAATTAATACTTTATCTGATTAATGTTGTGTTCAGTGTTACCTGTTCGTGGGTCTGCATCACGTCTCAGTCAGGCAGTGTTTATGAATATAATGTACCGTCGGTCACTGAGCGTCGTTAGAGCCTGAAATGATGCATTTATATATTAACCTCAATATTTGATGAGCAATTTGGAAAGCATGATTTTTTTAAAGATATGCCATATAAAATTTAATACAGATTTTCTTCCAACTGAGTTTGGGGGGGTGGAGGCGGGGGGTGGGGGTGGAGGCGGGGGGTGGGGGTGGAGGCGGGGGGTGGGGGTGGAGGCGGGGGGTGGGGGTGGAGGCGGGGGGTGGGGGTGGAGGCGGGGGGTGGGGGTGGAGGCGGGGGGTGGGGGTGGAGGCGGGGGGTGGGGGTGGAGGCGGGGGGTGGGGGTGGAGGCGGGGGGTGGGGGTGGTGCTGGTGCTTTGAAAGGATTAAATTCGGAAAAGCTTTATTTCGGGAGGGGTGGTTCAAATGTCGTTCTCTCTGGGATGTGACCGGTCATCCCACACTGGCCATTTCATTGCAAGTCGCCAACGCGAGGAAATGATACAACTTGGCAAAATAAGAATGTTGTTTCAAGCTTGGATGATCGATAATGCGTCTCGTTTCCACAGAATTCGTCCCCTCTGCTCGAGAAATGAACGGGAGTGTTTTACCAATCTAATGACGAGTTGCGCTGGATTTCACGGTGGGATCCTGCCTGGGTCCAAACCAACCGAGCGGGCCAGGCGTCTCCAGCCGACAGGGGCAGACGGAAGAGTTTCACACCTTGTTTCCCAGCTACTAGTTTGTGTTGGTTATTTGCTGGAGCAGCCGCGTGTGCGTTTATTCTGATTTGCGATGCATTGCCGAATGTGGTTTTATTTGTGTGTGTGTGTGACAGTGCGCGTTTTAACGGCATAACTCGGCACAGGAATGCCTTCCCCGGCGCTGGCACAGGCAGAGCGGGTCCAGCTGCGTGGGGGGGATTCTGGGTAACGAAGACGGTCATTGAGCCCGTTGATTTTAGATTTCCGACAGGAGCGTTAAAAGCGCTGTCCAACTAACGACTCAGGTTCGAATCCAGTCCTGTCTGTATGGAGTCTGTATGTTCCCACCCTGATTGGTAGGTTAAATGGGCGGCACTTGTTGCATGGGCCGGAAAACCTTCAACCGTGTTGTATTGTTAATTTTTAAAAATATTTAATCGGAGTCACTAACATTGACGGGAGAATCCATTCCACCTCCACTACCCGCTGTCTTGGAAAAACAACCAACATAATAAATGACTCACCCCTCTCCAGACACACTCCCTCTCCAGACACACTCCCTCTCCCCTCCTCCCCATGGAGAAGAAGATTCCCCAGTGTGAGATCACACCCCACCAGATTAGATTCAAGGACAGTTCCTTCCCCGTGTTATCAGACGCTTGAATAATCCTCGTAAAATGCTGCTTTTGCTTTGTACCAACTGATCTGTCCCTGGAACTTGGACTCCTGCAGGGTGACTTATTACTGGACTATGAACGGGATGTTCAGCTGGACTGTTCCAAAACAAATTTCCCCATTGCACCTTTGTACGCGTGACAATAAACTTGAACCTGAAAACAAATTGCAAATTGAAAACAAAACCAAGACCCGTTTTGATTTGTGGCCTCCAGTTCCTCCTGGTGTTTGAGTGAGTGATGCTATTTCTTTTTATAATATTTTATTGATTTTAATAAAGAAATTATACAAACAAAAATGGCACAATTCAATATGAACAATTACATACACTAAATAAAATATTTTATAAATCACTAACGGACATAAATTGTAAATGAGATCCATAATTCATATCCTAAATAGTGTAAACCTTTTTTCTTTCTTTTTAAAAATATTTTGTTGCTATTTCCATTATACACATGCGCTTAGAATTAAGTTATTAGTAATAAGTTAGATTTTGATCCTGGTTTTATGTTTAAAGATATTTAAAAGCAACTTTTTAAAGTAACCATTTATCTTGGTGAATTTCTATTGCTGCTGGGTTTCGGGGTCCCCAGGGCTCGTAACAACAGAACCTCAGCTTCAGAATAGCCCAAATTCTTTAGGTTATGATAATAGGCCCAAGATCTTTTGAAAGTTAATATTTGAATCTTTAATGGCATATCTATTTTGTTCTAATCTTAAACAAGACATAATATCACTGAACCATTGTGTATGTGGAGCTGGAGAATTGTCTTTCCATTTAGTCAAAATTGCACGTCTGGCCATCAATGAAGTAAAATATAAAATTCGGGTTTGACTTGGAGTCAGTAAAACATCATCATTCTGAAATGGTCCAAACTGAGCAATTAAAGGACAAGGCTCTAATTTAGACCAGTCACGTGATGGAGTAGTGGCCGGACGGTGAACTCCAGCCCTCTCCAGAAAAGTCGGGAAAAACAAGAGAAAATACAAAGGCACAGAAATACAAGTTAAAGAAAAGTGAGTATAAAGGTGGAAAGAAGATGGAGACAAAAGGAGAAAAATCAAAATCAACGGAAAGAAGAGAGGAAGAGAAGACAACGGAGGAAAAAGGTGAAGGCCTTACCTGTCCGAAGAAGCCCGCTGTGGAGAGAAGACCCCACTACCTCAGGTCGGTAGAAAAAGAACTACAACAATGGCTCACAGAGCCGAGTAAAAGTGCGCAACTGCGCATGCGCGAGGAGTCGCGCATGAAAAAAAACACACCGACGGGAGGGGGGACCAGCTGGGGAGTCGATCTCCACAGCCGGCAACGACAGCTGCAGAACACCTGCAGCAAGAAGAGACCACAGAAGACAATGGAAACAAGAAAGAAGAGGAGGAAAGGGCAGCAAAGAAACAACAGATGGCCAACCTAGAGGAAGAAGAAGAGGAAGAATACAGTGAAATAGATAAAGGGAAAGGCAAGGTAAAGGATATAATTGCTCTTGTTAGAGGATACATGGAGTCATTTAAAGAATGGCAAACACAGGAATTCAATGATTTAAGAAGAAGAATAAACAACACAGAAAAGAAAATAAATAAAATGGATATGACCTTAACAGAAATGGGGAAAAAAATGGACAAGATGGAAGAGCGGGCAGTAGCAGCAGAAATGGAGGTAGAAGACTTAAAAAAGAAATTGGAGGAATCTAATAAAAAAACTAAAGAGACACAAGAATTACTAGCCCAAAAAATAGATATAATGGAAAATTATAACAGAAGAAATAACATAAAGATAGTGGGCCTTAAGGAAGATGAAGAAGGCAAGAATATGAGGGAGTTTATAAAAGAATGGATCCCTAAGGCCCTAGGATGTCCAGAACTACAGCAAGAAATGGAAATAGAAAGGGCACATAGAGCATTGGCCCCTAAACCACAACCACAACAAAAACCAAGATCTATTGTAGTAAAATTCCTAAGATATACTACAAGAGAAAAGGTACTGGAGAAGACAATGGAAAAAGTAAGAGAGGGCAACAAACCACTGGAGTATAAAGGGCAAAAAATCTTCATTTATCCAGATATAAGCTTTGAACTCCTAAAGAAGAGAAAAGAGTTCAATACAGCAAAAGCGATTTTATGGAAGAAAGGATATAAATTTACACTGAAGCATCCTGCGGTATTGAAAATATTTATTCCAGGACAACAAAACAGACTATTCTCGGATCCAGAAGAAGCACGAAAATTTGCAGAACAATTACAAAAATAGACTGAGGGATGAAGACGGGTAATGAGAGCAAAAATTATCACGATTGATATGTATGTGGGTAAAGACAAAAATAGACTGAGGGATGAAGACGGGTAAGGAGCGTAAAAATGACCACGATTGATATGTATGCGGGTAAAGAGGTATAAGAGTGAATAGAGACAATGGGCATATGTGAAAGTATCTGTAATTAGAGGAAAACATAGAGAGTATAGACAAGAATTAATAAGGGAAGGTAATGGAATAGAGAGAATAAGGAGGGAATTAAAAGAGTGACCTTTGTGACATATAAAAAGCGAAATCTTTTCTGGGGGGGGCTGGGTGGGGGAAAAGAGCGGTCACTGCAAAATCAGTTGACGCTTGCGAGTGGATTCGCAAATCCAAATGGAGAGGGGAGATGTGGTTGTCCGATATGAGCCGAGCTCATATTGGGCTCCTGACGGCTTCAGCCTTTCCCGCTGTTCTCCGCCCCTTCGGGCTGGTTTCGGGACATTGCGGTTCATGTTGGCGAGAATGGGCTGAATTAATCCGAAATGCCCGCTCCCTCACCCTCTCGTTGACGCCGCTCTTCTCCGTGGGCGCTGCCCAAGCCACGAGGCCCCACCAGCGTTTGCCAGACTGTCCGTGTCCCCATTCCCTGCCCACCCATCGGCCCCTCACTGTGGTGATATGTTTCCTCTATTGTATATCTGGAGCTGGCCTGCCCACTGATGACTCATACCCTATGACTCCTCCCCGTGGTCTTGGGCCATAAAGGTGAAGCTATCCTGGGATCCGGGCCAGCAAGTTTCTTCCGTGTATTAAAGCCTATAGTTTCCTCAGCTTTCTCTGTGGTTTCTCGTAGTGACCCATGCCCCGTCAGCCGCTCCGCTCTGACCCCCCCCCCCCCCCCCGTGATGGGCCGATAACGCTCCCATCCGACTGCCAGTGGAAGCGCAAAGGATCCTCAATGCAAACTCTGGCACGAGGAAGACCCTTCATGCTGTCTAAAGATCACGTTCTGCTCAGCATGGTCTTCCATCTCATCTTGTTTAAAGAGTTTATCTCACGCAACATTTTTCCACTCACCTACCGCCTTAAGTAATCCCTGATGACCCACAGAGCGCCTGTGACATCCTGTGTCAGAGAATAGATGCTCTGTGGGTCGTCAGGGATTATTTAAATTGGGAATGGTGGAAAAATAAAGGTTGAGAACCACTGATCGAAATACATTGGACACGGAGAAAGATCCTGCCCCCACCAGCTCGCCCAGAAGCCAACAGTGGAGCATCTTCCAACATCGTTCTCTTATCCACTCTGCTTCCACTGTCAACCCCCCACAGGGAAATAAATGTCATGATGCCCAATGGGGAGGAAAGATGTGTCACTGAGTGCCATGAACCACCGGGTGCAGTGATCAGTGGACGTCGGCAACGTTAGGAATAGGACCACTGGGTGCAGGACATTTTGGACGGTATGTTAATAACCATATAACCACTTACAGCACAGAACAGGCCAGTTCGGCCCTACTAGTCCATGCCGTAGCAAATCCCCACCCTCCTAGTCCCACTGACCAGCACCCGGTCCATACCCCTCTAGTCCCCTCCTATCCGTGTAACGATCCAGTCTTTCCTTAAATGTAACCAATGATCCCGCCTCGACCACTTCTGCCGGAAGCTCATTCCACATCCCCATCACCCTTTGCATAAAGAAATTTCCCCTCATGTTCCCCTTATAATTTTCCCCCTTCAATCTTAAACCATGTCCTCTAGTTTGAATCTCCCCCTTTCTTAATTGAAAAAGCCTATCCACATTTACTCTGTCTGTCCCTTAATAAAGTCAAACAGTGTGGGATAGGCCCTTCAGCCCAACTAACATGGGGTAATCCCATCTCCCTTCACCTGACCCATGACCCTCCAAGGCACAACTGAAGGAGAAATTAATACTTTATCTGATTAATGTTGTGTTCAGTGTTACCTGTTCGTGGGTCTGCATCACGTCTCAGTCAGGCAGTGTTTATGAATATAATGTACCGTCGGTCACTGAGCGTCGTTAGAGCCTGAAATGATGCATTTATATATTAACCTCAATATTTGATGAGCAATTTGGAAAGCATGATTTTTTTAAAGATATGCCATATAAAATTTAATACAGATTTTCTTCCAACTGAGTTTGGGGGGGTGGAGGCGGGGGGTGGGGGTGGAGGCGGGGGGTGGGGGTGGAGGCGGGGGGTGGGGGTGGAGGCGGGGGGTGGGGGTGGAGGCGGGGGGTGGGGGTGGAGGCGGGGGGTGGGGGTGGAGGCGGGGGGTGGGGGTGGAGGCGGGGGGTGGGGGTGGAGGCGGGGGGTGGGGGTGGAGGCGGGGGGTGGGGGTGGAGGCGGGGGGTGGGGGTGGAGGCGGGGGGTGGGGGTGGAGGCGGGGGGTGGGGGTGGTGCTGGTGCTTTGAAAGGATTAAATTCGGAAAAGCTTTATTTCGGGAGGGGTGGTTCAAATGTCGTTCTCTCTGGGATGTGACCGGTCATCCCACACTGGCCATTTCATTGCAAGTCGCCAACGCGAGGAAATGATACAACTTGGCAAAATAAGAATGTTGTTTCAAGCTTGGATGATCGATAATGCGTCTCGTTTCCACAGAATTCGTCCCCTCTGCTCGAGAAATGAACGGGAGTGTTTTACCAATCTAATGACGAGTTGCGCTGGATTTCACGGTGGGATCCTGCCTGGGTCCAAACCAACCGAGCGGGCCAGGCGTCTCCAGCCGACAGGGGCAGACGGAAGAGTTTCACACCTTGTTTCCCAGCTACTAGTTTGTGTTGGTTATTTGCTGGAGCAGCCGCGTGTGCGTTTATTCTGATTTGCGATGCATTGCCGAATGTGGTTTTATTTGTGTGTGTGTGTGACAGTGCGCGTTTTAACGGCATAACTCGGCACAGGAATGCCTTCCCCGGCGCTGGCACAGGCAGAGCGGGTCCAGCTGCGTGGGGGGGATTCTGGGTAACGAAGACGGTCATTGAGCCCGTTGATTTTAGATTTCCGACAGGAGCGTTAAAAGCGCTGTCCAACTAACGACTCAGGTTCGAATCCAGTCCTGTCTGTATGGAGTCTGTATGTTCCCACCCTGATTGGTAGGTTAAATGGGCGGCACTTGTTGCATGGGCCGGAAAACCTTCAACCGTGTTGTATTGTTAATTTTTAAAAATATTTAATCGGAGTCACTAACATTGACGGGAGAATCCATTCCACCTCCACTACCCGCTGTCTTGGAAAAACAACCAACATAATAAATGACTCACCCCTCTCCAGACACACTCCCTCTCCAGACACACTCCCTCTCCCCTCCTCCCCATGGAGAAGAAGATTCCCCAGTGTGAGATCACACCCCACCAGATTAGATTCAAGGACAGTTCCTTCCCCGTGTTATCAGACGCTTGAATAATCCTCGTAAAATGCTGCTTTTGCTTTGTACCAACTGATCTGTCCCTGGAACTTGGACTCCTGCAGGGTGACTTATTACTGGACTATGAACGGGATGTTCAGCTGGACTGTTCCAAAACAAATTTCCCCATTGCACCTTTGTACGCGTGACAATAAACTTGAACCTGAAAACAAATTGCAAATTGAAAACAAAACCAAGACCCGTTTTGATTTGTGGCCTCCAGTTCCTCCTGGTGTTTGAGTGAGTGATGCTATTTCTTTTTATAATATTTTATTGATTTTAATAAAGAAATTATACAAACAAAAATGGCACAATTCAATATGAACAATTACATACACTAAATAAAATATTTTATAAATCACTAACGGACATAAATTGTAAATGAGATCCATAATTCATATCCTAAATAGTGTAAACCTTTTTTCTTTCTTTTTAAAAATATTTTGTTGCTATTTCCATTATACACATGCGCTTAGAATTAAGTTATTAGTAATAAGTTAGATTTTGATCCTGGTTTTATGTTTAAAGATATTTAAAAGCAACTTTTTAAAGTAACCATTTATCTTGGTGAATTTCTATTGCTGCTGGGTTTCGGGGTCCCCAGGGCTCGTAACAACAGAACCTCAGCTTCAGAATAGCCCAAATTCTTTAGGTTATGATAATAGGCCCAAGATCTTTTGAAAGTTAATATTTGAATCTTTAATGGCATATCTATTTTGTTCTAATCTTAAACAAGACATAATATCACTGAACCATTGTGTATGTGGAGCTGGAGAATTGTCTTTCCATTTAGTCAAAATTGCACGTCTGGCCATCAATGAAGTAAAATATAAAATTCGGGTTTGACTTGGAGTCAGTAAAACATCATCATTCTGAAATGGTCCAAACTGAGCAATTAAAGGACAAGGCTCTAATTTAGACCAGTCACGTGATGGAGTAGTGGCCGGACGGTGAACTCCAGCCCTCTCCAGAAAAGTCGGGAAAAACAAGAGAAAATACAAAGGCACAGAAATACAAGTTAAAGAAAAGTGAGTATAAAGGTGGAAAGAAGATGGAGACAAAAGGAGAAAAATCAAAATCAACGGAAAGAAGAGAGGAAGAGAAGACAACGGAGGAAAAAGGTGAAGGCCTTACCTGTCCGAAGAAGCCCGCTGTGGAGAGAAGACCCCACTACCTCAGGTCGGTAGAAAAAGAACTACAACAATGGCTCACAGAGCCGAGTAAAAGTGCGCAACTGCGCATGCGCGAGGAGTCGCGCATGAAAAAAAACACACCGACGGGAGGGGGGACCAGCTGGGGAGTCGATCTCCACAGCCGGCAACGACAGCTGCAGAACACCTGCAGCAAGAAGAGACCACAGAAGACAATGGAAACAAGAAAGAAGAGGAGGAAAGGGCAGCAAAGAAACAACAGATGGCCAACCTAGAGGAAGAAGAAGAGGAAGAATACAGTGAAATAGATAAAGGGAAAGGCAAGGTAAAGGATATACTTGCTCTTGTTAGAGGATACATGGAGTCATTTAAAGAATGGCAAACACAGGAATTCAATGATTTAAGAAGAAGAATAAACAACACAGAAAAGAAAATAAATAAAATGGATATGACCTTAACAGAAATGGGGAAAAAAATGGACAAGATGGAAGAGCGGGCAGTAGCAGCAGAAATGGAGGTAGAAGACTTAAAAAAGAAATTGGAGGAATCTAATAAAAAAACTAAAGAGACACAAGAATTACTAGCCCAAAAAATAGATATAATGGAAAATTATAACAGAAGAAATAACATAAAGATAGTGGGCCTTAAGGAAGATGAAGAAGGCAAGAATATGAGGGAGTTTATAAAAGAATGGATCCCTAAGGCCCTAGGATGTCCAGAACTACAGCAAGAAATGGAAATAGAAAGGGCACATAGAGCATTGGCCCCTAAACCACAACCACAACAAAAACCAAGATCTATTGTAGTAAAATTCCTAAGATATACTACAAGAGAAAAGGTACTGGAGAAGACAATGGAAAAAGTAAGAGAGGGCAACAAACCACTGGAGTATAAAGGGCAAAAAATCTTCATTTATCCAGATATAAGCTTTGAACTCCTAAAGAAGAGAAAAGAGTTCAATACAGCAAAAGCGATTTTATGGAAGAAAGGATATAAATTTACACTGAAGCATCCTGCGGTATTGAAAATATTTATTCCAGGACAACAAAACAGACTATTCTCGGATCCAGAAGAAGCACGAAAATTTGCAGAACAATTACAAAAATAGACTGAGGGATGAAGACGGGTAATGAGAGCAAAAATTATCACGATTGATATGTATGTGGGTAAAGACAAAAATAGACTGAGGGATGAAGACGGGTAAGGAGCGTAAAAATGACCACGATTGATATGTATGCGGGTAAAGAGGTATAAGAGTGAATAGAGACAATGGGCATATGTGAAAGTATCTGTAATTAGAGGAAAACATAGAGAGTATAGACAAGAATTAATAAGGGAAGGTAATGGAATAGAGAGAATAAGGAGGGAATTAAAAGAGTGACCTTTGTGACATATAAAAAGCGAAATCTTTTCTGGGGGGGGCTGGGTGGGGGAAAAGAGCGGTCACTGCAAAATCAGTTGACGCTTGCGAGTGGATTCGCAAATCCAAATGGAGAGGGGAGATGTGGTTGTCCGACAAGGGATAAAGGGCAACTCAGGAGGGGAAGGGGAGATTGGGGATAAAGAAGATAGAAATAGGAGAATAAGGAAAATGTTGGATGTTGTAGGAATGTTGTCTGGTAAAGAGTTGAAAATAAGAAAACAGAAATGGAAAAGGAGGAAAGGTAATGATGGAAAAATGGAAAGAGAAGATAAACAAAATATAAAATGGCTACGCTGAACTATATGACTCTAAATATTAATGGAATACATAACCAAATTAAAAGGAAGAAACTACTAAATTTACTGAAAAAGGAAAAAATAGATATAGCATTTGTCCAAGAAACACACTTAACTGAATTGGAGCACAAGAAATTAAAGAGAGATTGGGTAGGACATGTAACAGCAGCATCGTATAATTCAAAAGCAAGAGGAGTGGCTATATTAATTAGCAAAAATGTGCCATTTAAAATAGAAGAGGAAATAATAGATCCAGCAGGGAGATATGTTATGATAAAATGTCAGATATATTCAGAGCTTTGGAATCTACTTAATATATATTCACCTAACGAAGAAGATCAAAAGTTTATGCAAGATATCTTTTTGAAGGTAGCTAATACGCAAGGGAACATACTAATAGGAGGGGATTTCAATCTGAATTTGGATCCAAATATGGATAAAACGGGGAAAAAAATTAACAGGAAGAACAAAGTAACCAAATTTATAACTAAATCAATGCAAGAAATGAAACTTGTGGACATATGGAGGAAACAAAACCCAAAAGAAAAGGAATACTCACACTACTCGACTAGACATAAAACATACTCAAGGATAGACCTATTCCTGTTATCAGCCCACATTCAAGGGAGAGTTAGGAAAACGGAATATAAAGCTAGACTATTATCGGACCACTCACCCCTGTTATTGGCAATAGAGCTAGAGGACATCCCTCCAAGAATGTATAGATGGAGATTAAACCCCATGCTACTTAAAAGACAGGATTTTAGAGAATTTATTGAAAAACAATTTAAAATGTACTTTGAAGTAAATACGGAATCAGTGGAAGATAAGTTTATACTATGGGACGCAATGAAAGCATTCATTAGAGGGCAAATAATAAGTTATGCAACCAAGATGAAGAAGGACTATAATCAGGAAACAGAGCGGTTGGAAAGGGAAATAATAAACATAGAAAAAAAATTAGCAATAAAGGAAGATACAACCAAAAGAAGAGAATTGGCGGATAAAAAAATAAAATATGAAACATTACAAACATATAAGGTGGAGAAGAATATAATGAAGACAAAACAGAAATATTATGAACTAGGTGAAAAAACACACAAAATCTTAGCATGGCAGCTTAAGACAGAGCAAACTAAGAAAATGGTATTGGCAACAAGGAAAAAAGACAAACAAATTACATATAATCCAAAAGAAATTAAGGAAAACTTCAGAGAATTCTATGAACAATTATACCGAACCGAAAACAAAGGGAAAGAAGGGAAAATAGATGAATTTTTGACTAAAATTGAACTACCAAAACTACAAATAGAGGAACAAAATAAATTAACAGAACCATTTGGAACAGTAGAAATACAAGAGATAATAAAAAATTTACCAAATAATAAGACACCAGGAGAGGATGGACTCCCAATAGAATTCTACAAAACATTTAAAGACCTAATAATACCGCCCCTCCTGGATGTAATCAACCAGATTGATGAGACACAAAACTTACCAGATTCATGTAAAACAGCAATAATTACAGTGATACTAAAACAAGGGAAAGATCCACTCTCACCAGCGTCATATCTGCTAAACACAGATTATAAGATAATAGCTAAACTATTAGCGAACAGATTAGCAGAACAGGTACCGAAAATGGTAAATTTAGACCAAACTGGATTTATCAAAAAAAGACGCACAACAGACAATATTTGTAAATTTATTAACTTAATTCATGCAGTAGAAGGAAATAAAGCACCGGCAGTAGCAGTTGCTTTAGACGCAGAGAAGGCCTTCGACAGAGTAGAATGGAATTACTTGTTCAAAGTATTGCAAAAATTCAGTTTACCGGAGAAGTATATTAATTGGATTAAAGCATTATATAAGGGACCGTTAGCGAAAGTGACAGTAAATGGACATGTATCAAAGCAATTTAACTTAAGCAGGTCAACGCGGCAGGGATGCCCACTATCACCATTATTGTTTGCGCTAGCTATAGAACCACTAGCAGAATCGATAAGAAGAGATAATAATATAAAAGGAATAAAAATAAAAGACAGGGAATATAAAATCAGTCTGTTTGCGGATGATGTGATAGTGTACTTAACAGAACCAGAACTATCAATAAAAGAACTATATAAGAAATTGAAGGAATATGGAGAAGTGTCGGGATACAAGATAAACGTAAATAAAAGTGAAGCAATGCCTATGAATAACGCGGATTTCTCAAAATTTAAGGAGGAATCCCCATTCAGATGGCAAACGCAGGCAATAAGATACCTAGGTGTGCAAATAAACAAAAATCTAGGCCAATTATATAAACTCAATTACAATCCACTAATGAAAAAATTACAGGACGATTTAGAGCATTGGAAAGAGCTACCACTAACACTGATAGGAAGGATAAACTGTATTAAAATGAACATTTTTCCAAGGATACTATACTTATTTCAGGCATTGCCAATACAACTGACAGAAAAATTCTTCAAAGAGTTAAAGAAAATAATAAGGAGATTTTTATGGAGAGGGGGGAAACCGAGGATAGCACTAGATAAATTAACAGAATGGTATAAACAAGGAGGCTTACAATTGCCAAACTTCAAAAATTATTATAGAGCCGCACAATTAAGGTACCTATCAGATTTTTATCAAACAAGGGAAAAACCAGACTGGACGAGACTAGAATTAGATAAAATAGGGGAAAAGATACCTGAACACATATTATATAAATGGGACGAAAAATTGGTACAACATAGAACTTCTCCAGTATTACACCATCTCCTCAATATATGGAAGAAGATTCATGTAGAAAGAAATAAAATAAATTACCAAATACCAAAACTAATATTGACGCAAAATAAGCTACTCCCTTTTACAATAGACAACCTTGCCTTTAGAAAATGGGAAAAAAAAGGGATTAAAAGAATAGAAAATTGTTTTTCAGGAAGTAGATTCTTATCCTTTGAACAAATGAGAGATAAGTACAATATAACTGGAGATACAGCGCTGGCATATTACCAACTGAGATCCTACTTGAAAGATAAATTAGGAAGCAACTTGAGTTTACCAGAGGGAAGTAACCTTGAATATGTGATTACAGATACAATGTTAATCAAAAGATTTATAAAAAATATGTATATTAAACTGCAAGAAAAGGAGAATGAGGAAACAAATGGTAAAACTAAACAAAAATGGGAACAAGATTTAAATATAAAGATAAAAAAGGAAACATGGGAGAAGTTATGCTCTGGAACGATGAGAAATACAATAAATACGAGGCTGCGAAGGAACAATATAATTGGTTACACAGACTATACATAGCACCGCAAAAGTTAAATAAATGGGACCCAACAGTATCTGATAGATGTTTTCGATGTAAAAAAGAAAGGGGAACAACAATTCATGCAATCTGGACATGTGAGAGAGTAGAAAAATTTTGGGATGATCTCAATCAGATATTAAATAAAATAACAGAAAACAATATACCAAAGAATCCAGAGATCTTTCTCCTAAGTAACATAAAAAATAAAGAATTTGGAATTGACTTGGAAGATGCACAAAAAAGATTTGTCAAGATAGCCCTAGCCGTAGCAAAAAAATGTATTATGTCAACCTGGAAATTGGAAGATAATTTGAAAATACAACAATGGTATATAGAAATGAATAAATGTATTCCATTAGAAAAAATAACATATAGTTTAAGAAATAATATTGAAATATTCGAACAAGTATGGGAGCCTTACATTAAATACAATAGCGAAAACCTACCGGGAACAAACATTACCTAAGTTGATGGAAGGAGAAGAAAAGAAAAGAATGGACTCAGTAGAATTTCTGGTGTATTTTTGTTGAATGACAACATTGTCTAACTGAATTAATGCAACCTAGATTGTATACCTAAAATGGATGAGAGGGGGGGGTGGGGGGGTGGCTTGGGAGGAGGGAGGGGGGAGGGAGAAAAAGTCACTGTAAATGTGTGGAAAAGAAAAAGTGTATATCATGGCTATTGTGATTTATGGTGTGAAAAATAAAAAAGTTTAAAAAAAAAGGCTCTAATTTAGACCGAAAGATAGCTTTCCAGATTTTTCTGAACAAGGGCAAGTCCAGAACATGTGAACCAAAGAGGCAACAACAATTTTACATTTATCACATAGAGGATTTATATCTGAATAAAAACAAGCCAATTTTACTTTAGATCTATGGACTACTTTAAATTGCAACAAACAGGGTGGTGAACAAAAGGAAGTTGTATTAATCAGATTCCAAATAGAGTCACAAACCTCATCTCAGAATGAAAGATTCAAATCCTGTTCCCAATTGCTCTTGAGTTTAACTAACGAGGCAATTCTTAAATCAAGCAATTATAAATAAGATATTAAACCTTCATGAGAAAGTTGTAAATCAAAACATAAATCAAGGATGTTTACCTCGGAAAGTCAGTGATCTGAGATTGGACAAAATGTGTAACTTGTAAATTTCTAACAAACTGAGTGTTTTACCTCCAATTGTTTAAATTGTTTCAAATAAAAATGACTTTAAAACTTTTAATACCCAATCTGTGCCAGTCATTAAACAGTATCTTGCAAAGAAGGTTGAAAAATATGATTAGATAAAATAGGGCTGGCAAGAGAAAAGTTCTGAAAGCTCTGAAATTAAAAAAAACTTTCTAAATTGTGCCCATATTCTGAAACTATGTCTGATTATCGGATCATCAATTAATTTATATAAGGAAAGAGATTAAAAAAAGACATGAGAATTGCCAACTAATAAGTATTTTTAGTAAGCCAATTCTGTTTCTAACCACGAAAGGTAGCCAATTAGATTATCAAAATGTAACTAAAGAAGCAAATTCCGTATATTGACACCCAATAATAAAATCTAAAATTAGGAAACACCAATCCACCACTCCTTTTAGTGTTTTAAAGATGAGCTTTATGTCAATGAGGGCATTTTCCTTGCCATATGTCGGAAGACATGAGTGAATCAAGTAAGTTAAAAAAAGATTTGGATAAGAAAATTGGAAAAGAGACAAAAGCATAGGTAAAATGCTCATTTTAAAAGAACTGACGTGACCTATGATGGAATGAAATCAAGGCGACCAACTCGATAGCAGTAATTTTATCTGATTAAATAAAGTAGAAAGATTTTCCTTAAAAAGATATTTATAACTCCTAGTAATTGTAATACCGAGGTAAGTAAATCAATCTTTCACAATCTTAAAAGGAAAATTAGAGTAACTTGGTATAGAACCATTTAAAGGTAAAAGTTCACTTTTATGCAGATTAAACTTGTACCCAAGAAACAGATTAATATGAGAAAACAAAGCTAATTTCCTTGAAAAGAAACATTGGATTAGATACAAAAAGCAAACAATAATCTGCATATACAGAAACCTTGTGTTCAATACCATTCCTATGAACCCCTGTAAAATCTCTACCTTCACGAAGAGCAATTGCTAAAAGTTCTAATACCAAGTCAAAAAGTAATAGACTTAAAGGACAACCTTGACAAGTACCCCGTTGAAGATTAAAAGGTTTTGGCTACTGTAAATTAGCAAGAATTGAGGCAGAAGGAAATAAATATAATAATTTAACCCATTTAATAAAATATGGTCCAAAATTAAATTTTTCCTAATTGGAAAATAGATAATCCATTCCACCCAATCAAACACCTTCTCTGCATCTAGAGAGGGAACACATTCAGGGGCAGAAGTGGGAGGTAAATATAAAATATTCAACAAACAATGTAGACTAAAATAAGAATAATGATTTTTTAATAAAACTGGTTTGATCCTCAGAAATGATTAATGGTCAAATATTCTCCAATCTCTGGGCCAATATTTTGGACAAAATCTTCATATCTACTATTTATATACCTATAAGAAACACATTCAAGTGGATCCTTCCCTTTTTCAGAATTAGAGAAATACAAGCTTAATTAAAAATGATGGAAGATTCCCTTGTTTAAATGAGTCATTAAAGACTTAATTGGGGTACAAGCAATTTGGAAAAGGATTCATAACATTTCACAGGGTCCTGGAGATTTACCAGATTGTAAAGAGGAAATTGCAAAAGGTATTTCCTCTTGAGGAATATGTGCTTCCAGACTCATACGATAATTCTGAGAAAGAGTAGGCAAATTAAGGCAAGCCAGAAACTCCCACAGTGAAGTACTATCATTATTAGATTCAGAAGTATACAATCTGGAATAAAATTCTCTAAAAGTATCATTTATTTCAGAATGGTCTTTAGTGACCATACCATCTTCCATCTGAATCTTACTAATTTGTCTCTTAGCAGCCATTGCTTTCAAATGGCTGGGCAAAAGTTTACCAGATTTCTCACCATGGATGTAGAACTGACTCTTACACTTCAAAAGCTGCTGTTCAATGGGATAAGATCAAATTTTGTTTTAAGTTCAACTCTCCTTTTATATAAATCAGGATTTTTAACTTGTGCATCCTGTAAATCAACTTGTTTAATCTGATTGATTAAATCTAATCTTTCCTTATCTTCTTTATATTCTCTTCTCTTTGGCTTGGCTTCGCGGACGAAGATTTATGGAGGGGGTAAAAAGTCCACGTCAGCTGCAGGCTCGTTTGTGGCTGACAAGTCCGATGCGGGACAGGCAGACACGATTGCAGCGGTTGCAGGGGAAAATTGGTGGGTTGGGGTTGGGTGTTGGGTTTTTCCTCCTTTGCCTTTTGTCAGTGAGGTAGGCTCTGCGGTCTTCTTCAAAGGAGGTTGCTGCCTGCCAAACTGTGAGGCGCCAAGATGCACGGTTTGAGGCGATATCAGCCCACTGGCGGTGGTCAATGTGGCAGGCACCAAGAGATTTCTTTAGGCAGTCCTTGTACCTTTTCTTTGGTGCACCTCTGTCACGGTGGCCAGTGGAGAGCTCGCCATATAACACGATCTTGGGAAGGCGATGGTCCTCCATTCTGGAGACGTGACCCATCCAGCGCAGCTGGATCTTCAGCAGCGTGGACTCGATGCTGTCGACCTCTGCCATCTCGAGTACTTCGACGTTAGGGATGTAAGCGCTCCAATGGATGTTGAGGATGGAGCGGAGACAACGCTGGTGGAAGCGTTCTAGGAGCCGTAGGTGGTGCCGGTAGAGGACCCATGATTCGGAGCCGAACAGGAGTGTGGGTATGACAACGGCTCTGTATACGCTTATCTTTGTGAGGTTTTTCAGTTGGTTGTTTTTCCAGACTCTTTTGTGTAGTCTTCCAAAGGCGCTATTTGCCTTGGCGAGTCTGTTGTCTATCTCATTGTCGATCCTTGCATCTGATGAAATGGTGCAGCCGAGATAGGTAAACTGGTTGACCGTTTTGAGTTTTGTGTGCCCGATGCCACATCTTCTTTATATTAGCTGTATAAGAAATAATTTGTCCCCTCAGATATGTTTTCATAGTGTCCCAGACAATCAGGTTAGAAATTGTTGGAGAAGAGTGAAGAAAAATTGGATTTGCTCTTCCATACAATTCAAAACATCATTATCTGAGCATCAGATAACACCAACGTTTCTTTGTAAAAGGAATGTTGGGAAAATTCCAAGACAAGATAACAGGAGATGATCAGATATCACTATTCTTTGATATTCACATGATTGAGTCAATGAAATTAGTTGATTATCTATTTAAAAATAATCAATGTGAATATCGGGACGATGTACATTTCAAAAAAATATTCTCTGTTGTTAGGATTTTTTTTAAAACTCAAAATATCTGAAATACCAAAATTTGTTTAAAAAGCCTTAAACCTTCAAAATAATATCAAATCATTAGTAATTAAAAAGGAAGGCTCCTTAAATTATAAAAATCTACATTTAACTTACCAAACTCAGTAACATGAACACAAGAACTTATATTTGCTTATTATAAGACGTTTTCCCACCTAAACTAGATGAAGTGCATATCCGTTATTCCAATGCTGACTGTAGTTCCCCAGGGTCCTAGAATAAACGAACCGTACAAACCTTCTTTCCCACTGTTGAATAATAAACGACATACATTATGTCACTTGTGGTGTTAATAAATGAATAAGCAACAGAGGCAAATACTGTCAACATTAATAAAGTAAGATTAATACAATCTATTAAATCTTTAATATCAAAGATAAACAAAATAAACTAAATGAATAAAATTAAAATAAAAACCATTCTTATTAAATCAATTAACCCTTCAATTGACACAAGAAAAGAGCGGTCAGACTTCCCCCATTTGAAAAAAGACCCCCCCTTCAAGATAGAAAAAAACTTCAGACACAGACTATTTGTTCATATTAAACTTGCAGTTGGAACAGAATCAACTAAAACTTTGCAAGCTTCATCCACCGAATTAAAAAAATTCTTGTGGCCGTTTTCCAAGGTGATCCACAGACAAACCAGATACAACAAAGTGGGTTTGAACCTTTTTTGTACAGCTCTGTTATAACCTCTCTGTAATCTTTCCACATCTCCACAACTTCATGGCAAAAAATATTCCACAAATCTAACTTGTTGACCCTGATCATTCAAATTTCTTTTTCCTTGGTAATAATGAAAATGAAGAATTACCGAACGTGAACAATGTTCCGAGGTTGCCTTGGGAACCAGAGACCGATGTGCTCTGTCAAAAAAAACTCTCTTCCAAATCTCACCATGAGCAGAAGTCAGTTAACTGGCCTTTTTCAGTGTCTTTCTTTCAGCCCAGGACCTGATTATTGTGGCGTCCATACCTGCTCTCCAGGTAAATCAACCACCTTCCAGATCAACTTGGAGTTGGAGGCTGACAATTACTTCACATCGAGTTTCTAGATTATCTATACCAGGGGTCCCCAAACATTTTAGACCCTCATCCCCTTCGGAGACTACGTGGTTCCTCATTGACCCCCAGGCTTGGAATCCCAATGCTGGACTGGGGGGAAGGGAGTCAACAGGGGAGCTGGACAGGATGGGGGGCTGATGGGGGTGGGGCTGGGTAGGGTGGCCAGTCATCCAGTTTTAGGCCACCTCAAGCCAGACGTTAATTTGTCCTCCATTTGGTGGTGTAAACTCTTCACCCCATGCACGATGAGGTGAAAATATGATGGCGAAGCTCAAAGTGCTGGCTGATGCATACGGGATGAGGGGGAAGTTTAACGGTGACGCACAAAGCTTCCTGGTAGGTCAGCCTCTCCCATTTCCACCACCCTCCACCCCCTCCACAGATGAACCTGGGGGGAGGGAGGAACATGTGGAGGTGCTATTTTAAATTGACTCTCGTATATTCGACCCCCTGAATGGTCCCATTGACCCTTGGGGGTCGACATCAACCACTTTAGAGACTCCATTTTATACAGACATGAACAGACTTCAAACTATTCTCCACAGTTTACAAACTCTCATCAATTGCTGAAATCACTTGTAAAACCTTCTCAAGTCTAGAATTAATCTATCGTTGACCTTCTTTTACGGATGTGGTTATTTCTCGTGTTATCTCCTGTGATTGTTTTTTCAACATGTTTGAAACGGTCTTCAGTCAGAGGGGCAGAATCTTTTTTTTACCATTTTTTGCTGCTTTAGCTCCTCTGGTAGTCGTCATCTCCAAAGGCAATGATATTAAATTACGAAGGGGATAAGTTTTAGGCACTTTGGTTAAAGATGACTAAGTGAGAAATGTTTGAACATTGGCAGGAGCACATAACGACGGCCACCAGCCTCATGCAGCCACCAGCCCGAAGTCTGAGTGATTCTTCAATATTCCACACTCTGCAAACTTTATGTGTGAGCTCTAATGGTGTTTCAGCAGGATGCCCTTCCCACGTTCGAAGTAGGTGAACAGCTTTTCAAGACTGGACAACCTGGTGAAGGACGTCTTGCAGTCGGGCAGGTGAACAGCTTTTCCTTGGTATGGACCTGCTGGTGCCTCTGCAGGCTGGAGATGTAGGTGAAGCCTTTGCCACACTTGGGGCAGAAGAAATGTGTCCTGATGGGTCAGCAGGTCGCATTTGGGGCAGGTGAAGGGCCTTTGCCCTGCGTGGACCCTCCGGTGTATCTCTGGGCTGGACAACCTGGTGAAGGCCTTCTTGCACTCGGGGCAGTTGAACGATCTCTCCCTGGTGTGGATCTGCTGGTGTCTCATTAAATAACAACCTTTTAAAGGAAGAGAAATGAGTTCATTGCTGTGGGGATGAGAGGATGTGGCCAGGGGCTAAATCAATGCAGTCCTGGCCTGGGGCCTCTGTGTGTGCGCAGCCTGATGGAGGTGCCCAGAGATCTGGGCCGCCGGTTAAAACATCAACAAGGCTGGGACTAGGGCCATGACGCGGGGAGAAGCATCCTCTAACCAGGCATTGCAAGCCACTGAACCACGGGAGCCCTCTGTTCCGGGATCTGGTGCTGGAGGGGGGGGGGTTCGTGAGATGGGATGTTGTGAGGGGGGGTTGTGAGAGGGGGAGGGGTGGGGGAAGGGGCCAGGGGGGCTGTGGGGTGGGAGATGCCGGGGCCTGGGTGGGGGCCCATGGGTGGGGTGGGGGAGGGGAGGGGGACGGTGGGAGAGGGGAGAGGGGAAAGGGGAGGGGTGAGAGGGAGGGGAAGTGGCACCGTACAGTAGGATCAGTGAGGCCGAGGCAGTCGGGTGTCGGGAGTTAGATGATGGGCTTGGGACAGTTGGAATTGTTTTGCGCTTTAACCCCAGGCACTGCCTTTTTGAGACAGTCTGCGCTCTCCCATTAATCTAATATCATTTTAAGAATAGTCGCCCATACCTCAAAGTTATTTTTTCAGATTCTTTGTTGGGCTCGAAGTTTGAGATTGGGTGGGAGAGGCAAGGGCAGTGGTGCCCCCTTCAAGTGGTGCGCAGGGGTTGAGTCCTGGATGACACCCTACAAATGCCAATAGGGAGAAGCCAGAGTGGTTGTGGACAACTGCTTCTCAGCTGGAGGCCTGTGACGAGTCATGTGCCTCCCAGATCAGTGCTGAGACCATTGTTGCTTGTCATCTCTATCAATGATCTGCAGGATAATGTGGTAAATTGGACTAGCAACTTCGCAGATGACATAAAGATTGGTGGTATTGTGGAGAGCGATCAAGGGTTCAAAGCTTGCAGGGGGAACTGGACTTGATGGAAAAATTGGCTGATGATGGCAGATGGAATTTAATGCGGACAAATGAAATGATAAACCAAGTTAGGACAGACATGGTGTGAGAGATGAGTAAACTTGACATAAAAATATGAAAGATGGGGAAACTAGTACAGACACATGGAGTGATGGATTAAACCAGTATGAACAGGCTAAGCATGCTAAGCATGGAAATTAGGATGCAGGAAGCAGAGTCAGCCTATGTAAGATAAGAACCTTCTAGTCCTTTCGACAGGATCAGTGAGCCCACTGTATGAATAAGATAAGGAGAGGTAAGGAATAATAGAATGTAGGAAGTTGAGATAGTCTGGATGAGATAAGGGTCTCCTAGCCCTAGACAGAAGTACCAATTTCTACATATATAATTAGTAAGCCATACACAGATTTATCAAGTTAGGCATATTTAATTAGTAAACCCGAGACAGGATTAGCGAACTCTGCATATGAAGGGACTGTAGCTCTGAGAGTTGGAAAGGTGTGAATGGGGACAAGGGCAAGGTTGTGAATAAGGACAATGGGGATAATGACATGAGAAGACACCGACAGGATACCCCCTGGTCCTCCAAGTCCACTAAAACTGCACGTAGGCAGGAAGGATTGCCTATGCCAAACCCATCCAAGGGTCAGAAGAATGTAAGGGGGAGGGTATTCTGATACTGAAATTCACTGTATAAAAGTTGGGTGAGCCCCAGTGTATGTGTGTATTCCCAGGGTAAGGGGAAGCACCCAACTTTGCATTGTTGTTATAATAAATGTTCTTTGTTCTCAATTTTTGTCTCGAGCAATTTCTGTTAAGGTATTTCTATTTCTAACACATGGTAAACAGAAGGGCAATGAGGCATCTGGGAGAACACGGGGATCTTGGAATATCAATGTTGCTGAGACCTCAGGAACTGAGATACAGGGGAAAGTTAAGCAGATTGGGACAATTCCCTGGAGCGTAGAAGAATGAGGGGAAATTTGATAGATGGAGACAAAATTATGAAAGGTGTAGACAGAGTAAATGCAAGAATGCTCTTTCCACTGAGGGGAAACCAGAGGTCATGGGTTAGGGGCAAAAAGGGAAATGTTTAGGGGGAACTTGTTCACACAGAGAGTTGTGGGAGTTGGGAATAAACTCTCAGCTGAGGTGATAAATGTGGGCTTATTTTAATACTTAAGAAAAATTTGGACATGTGCGTGGATGGGAGTGGAATGGAGGAATATGGACTGGGTACAGGTCAGTGAAACTCAGCTGATTATAGTTCAGCACAGACTAGATGGGCCAAATGCTCTATTTTCTGTGCTGTATGTTCTATGGTTCTAATATTATATTTACAGATCCTTAATTTATAGGAATTTTACACCTGGAATGCACAAAAATACTCCATATAACAACAAATTTTGTTACAAGTGCTCATGACAATAAACTTGATTCTGGCAGACACTCACTGTTCACTGCCAACCAGGCAGGAAGAGAAGGCACCGAGGTCCACAGTGGATGAACAGTCAGGCCACAAGTCAGGTCAAAAACCCACATGAGAATGGCAGAGAGCAAGGACCAGCTCGTTTGATGCAATCACCGCCTTCTCCATCTCCACATCAATCTGCAAACCACAAGAGAAGCCGATCAGATCACCTCCCATCCTTCTCAACTCCAGCATGTACAGACCGATTTCACTTCAGTTCAGGCCTTGACCTCAGGCTCCAATTTTCGAAGGAAAGAAAACACTGCAGAGGCTGGAAACCCCAAATAAAGACAGAAACTGCTGGGAATCTTCAGTTGTTCAGGCAGTGTTTTTGGAGAGAGAAGCAAAAGAAGATAAGAAATAGGAGCAAGAGTAGGCTATGTGTCCCATCGAGCCTCCTCCGCCAATCAACAAGATCATGGCTGATCTGATGATTAGCTCATCTGCACTGACCTGCCTTTTTCCCCATGTCCCTTAATTCCATTAGTCCAGTCAAAGTCCAAAAATCTGGACTTCTAGGAAAGTCTTGGCTGAAATCTGGACCATTCCATAATCTAGACTTCTCAAAAACACTAAGCCTTTGTGCCACAGAAGCCCAGCAGCAACAAGCGACCATGCAGAAGCTGCAGAAATGCAAGGCAAAATATTGATTCTTTTTTCTTTGTATTTTATTTGAAAACTTTCATTAATAAACTATTAAAATTTACCTGTTTATTAAATTTGAGATTTACAAGCATTGCCCGAGAATCTGGAAAATCCAAAAATCTGGACAGACAAGATTCCTGAGCAGTCAGAATTTGAGGACTTTTACTGTATGTAAACATCGATCCAACCTTGTCTTAAATGTATTTACTGAGGTCACCTCCACTGCTTCAATGGGCAGAGAATTCCATAGATTAACCACCCTCTGGGAAAACCAATTTCTCCTCATCTCTTTTTTTAAAATATTTTATTTTTCACACTATAAACCATATTGACCAAGATACATACATTTTCCTTCTTAAATATATACAGTGTCGTTTTATCCCCCCCTTCCCTCCTCCCCTCCCTCCCTCCCTCCCTCACCTCCCCTTCCATTTATTTAAAGTTCAGAATATAAGATACATTAAACCCGTCGAACAATGTTATCACTCAATAAAAATAAACAAGAAATTCCACTGAGTCAGTTCTTTTCATTATCTTCTCCTTCTGTCATTTTAGGTGGTAGTTGTCCACGGTAGGTTTTCTCTATTGTGTTTTATGTATGGCTCCCATATTTGTTCAAATATTGTAATATTATTTCTTAAATTATATGTTATTTTTTCTAATGGAATACATTTATTCATTTCTATATACCATTGTTGTATTCTCAAGTTATCTTCTAATTTCCAGGTTGACATAATACATTTTTTTTGCTATCATAACAAATCTTTTTTGTGCTCCATCCAAATCGAGTCCAAATTCTTTGTTTTTTATATTACTTAGGAGGAAGATCTCTGGGTTTTTTGGTATATTGCTTTTTGTGATTTTATTTAATATCTGGTTTAGATCTTCCCAAAATTTTTTCACTTTCTCACATGTCCAAATTGCACGAAATGTTGTTCCCATTTCCTTTTTACAGCGAAAACATCTGTCTGATACTGTTGGGTCCCATTTATTTAACTTTTGAGGTGTAATATATAGCCGATGTATCCAGTTATATTGTATCAAACATAACCTTGTGTTTATTGTATTTCTCATATTTCTGGAGCATAACTTCTCCCATGTTTCGTTCTTTATCTTTATGTTTAGATCTTGTTCCCATTATTGTTTAGTTTTACCATTTGTTTCCTCGTTCTCCTTTTCTTGTAGTTTAATATACATGTTTGTTACAAATTTTTTGATTATCATTGTATCTGTAATCACATATTCAAAATTACTTCCTTCTGGTAACCTCAGACTGTTTCCCAATTTGTCATTCAAATAGGATTTCAGTTGGTAGTATGCCAACATTGTATCATGAGTTATATTATATTTATCCTTCATTTGTTCAAAGGATAATAATTTATTTCCCGAAAAACAATTTTCTATTCTTTTGATCCCTTTTTTCTCCCATTCTCTAAAAGAAAGGTTATCTATTGTAAAAGGGATTAGCTGATTATTTGTTTTGGTAGTTGGTAATTTGTTTTATTCCTTTCTACATGAATCTTCTTCCAAATGTTGAGCAGATGATGCAATACTGGAGAATTTCTACGTTGTACCACTTTTTCATCCCATTTATATAATATATGCTCAGGTATCTTCTCCCCTATTTTATCTAGTTCTAATCTAGTCCAATCTGGACTATCAACCCTTGTTTGATAAAAATGTGATAGGTATCTGAATTGTGCGGCTCTATAATAAGTTTTAAAGTTTGGTAGTTGTAAGCCTCCTTGTTTATACCATTCTGTTAATTTATCTAGTGCTATCCTCGGTTTCCCCCCTTTCCATAAAAATTTCCTTATTATTTTCTTTAACTCCTTGAAGAATTTCTCTGTTAAGCATATTGGTAATGTCTGAAATAGGTATTGTATCCTTGGGAAAATGTTCATTTTAATACAGTTTATCCTTCCTATCAGTGTTAGTGGTAAGTCTTTCCAATGCTCTAAGTTGTAATTTTTTCATTAGTGGATAATAATTGAGTTTATATCGATGGCCGAGGTTTTTATTTATTTTTATACCTAGGTATCGCATTGCTTGCGTTTGCCATCTGAATGGTGATTCTTTCTTAAATTTTGAGAAATCCGCATTATTCATTGGCATTGCTTCACTTTTATTTGCGTTAATTTTGTACCCCAACACTTCTCCATATTCCTTCAATTTCCTATATAATTCTTTTATTGACATTTCTGGTTCTGCTAAGTATATTATAACGTTATCTGCAAATAGACTGATTTTATATTCCTTGTCTTTTATTTTTATCCCTTTTATTTTATTTTCTGTTCTTATCAGTTCTGCTAGTGGTTCTATGGCTAACGTGAACAATAAGGGAGATAGTGGGCATCCCTGCCTTGTTGATCTGCTTAAGTTAAATTGTTTTGATATATATCCATTTACTGTCACTTTCGCTAACAGTCCCTTATATAATGCTTTAATCCAATTAATATATTTCTCTGGTAAGCTGAATTTTTGTAGTACTTTGAATAAATAATTCCATTCTTCTCTGTCAAAGGCCTTCTCTGCGTCGAAAGCAACCGCTACTGTTGGAGTTTTATTTCCTTCTACTGCATGAATTAAGTTAATGAATTTACAGATATTGTCTGTTGTTCGTCTTTTTTTAATAAATCCAGTTTGGTCTAGATTTACTATTTTTGGTACATAGTCGGCTAATCTATTTGCTAATAGTTTAGCTATTATCTTGTAATCTGTGTTAAGTAAAGATATTGGTCTAAATGACGCTGGTGCGAGTGGATCTTTCCCTGTCTTTGGTATTACTGTAATTATTGCTGTTTTGCATGAATCTGGTAAGCTTTGTGTTTTATCAATCTGGTTGATTACTTCCAGAAGGGGAGGAATTAATAAATCTTTAAATGTTTTATAGAATTCTATTGGGAATCCATCCTCTCCTGGTGTTTTATTGTTCGGTAGTTTTTTTATTATCTCCTGTATTTCTTCTATTTCAAATGGTTTTGTTAATTTATTTTGTTCCTCTATTTGTAATTTCGGTAGTTCAATTTTAGTTAAAAATTCATCTATTTTGTCTTCTTTCCCTTCGTTTTCAGTCTGATATAGTTGTTCTTAGAATTCTCTGAAGTTTTCATTAATCTCCATTGGATTATATGTGATTTGCTTGTCTTTTTTCCTTAATGCCAATACCATTCTCTTAGTTTGTTCTGTCTTAAGCTGCCACGTTAGAATTTTGTGCATTTTTTCTCCTAGTTCATAATATTTCTGTTTTGTCTTCATTATGTTCTTCTCCACCTTATATGTTTGTAGTGTTTCATATTTTATTTTTTTATCTGCCAATTCTCTTCTTTTAGTTATATCTTCCTTTATTGCTAATTCTTTTTCTATATTTGTTATTTTCCTTTCCAACTGTTCTGTTTCCTGATTGTAGTCCTTCTTCATCTTAGTTACATAACTTATTATTTGCCCTCTGATGAACGCTTTAATTGTGTCCCATAGTATAAACTTATCTTTCACTGATTCCGTATTTATTTCAAAGTACATTTTAATTTGTCGTTCAATTAATTCTCTAAAATCCTGCCTTTTAAGTAGCATGGAGTTTAATCTCCATCTATACATTCTTGGTGGGATGTCCTCTAACTCTATTGTCAATAACAGGGGTGAGTGGTCCGATAATAGTCTAGCTTTATATTCCGTTTTCCTAACTCTCTCTTGCATACGAGCTGATAACAGGAATAGGTCTATTCTTGAGTATGTTTTATGTCTGCCCGAATAATATGAATATTTCTTTTCCTTTGGGTGTTGTTTCCTCCATATATCCAAAAGTTGCATTTCTTGCATTGATTTAATTATAAATTTGGTTACTTTGTTCTTTCTGTTAGTTTTTTTTTCCAGTTTTATCCATGTTTGAATCCAAGTTAAGGTTGAAATCCCCTCCTATTAGTATATTCCCTTGCATGTCTGCTATCTTCAAAAAGATATCTTGCATAAAATTTTGATCTTCTTATTTAGGTGAATATACATTGAGTAAATTCCAAAACTCTGAATATATCTGACATTTTATCATTACATATCTCCCTGCTGGGTCTATTATTTCCTCTTCTATTTTAATTGGTACAATTTTACTGATTAATATAGCTACTCCTCTAGCTTTTGAATTATATGATGCTGTTACATGTCCTATCCAATCTCTCTTTAATTTCTTGTGTTCCACTTCAGTTAAGTGTGTTTCTTGTACGAATGCTATATCAATTTTTTCTTTTTTGAGTAAATTTAACACTTTCTTCCTTTTGATTTGGTTATGTATTCCATTAATATTTAAAGTCATATAGTTCAACATAGCCATTTCATACTTTGTTTATCTTTCCTTTCTGTTTCCTCATCATCACCTTTCTTTCTTATCCATTTCTGCTTTCTTTTTTTAACACATTATAAGACAACATTTCTAAAACATAAAATATTTCCATTATTCTCCTATCTAAAATTCCTTTAACCCCACTATCCCCTCCCCTTCCTGAGTTGCCCTTTGTCCCTTGTCGGGCAACCACATCTCCCCTCTTCATTTGGATTTGCGAATTCACTCGCAAGCGTCAACTGATTTCGCAGTGACCGTAATTCTTCCCCACCCAGCCCCCCCAGAAAAGATTTTAATCTTCATATATAACAAAGGTCACACTCTTAATTCCCCCCATACTTCCTTTCTTCCCTTTCTTTCCCTTCTTAGTTCTTACCTATACTCTATTTTTTTATATATACATACACACATATACATATATATATATATATATATATATATAATACCTACATACACACATACATATAGTTTGTGGTCATTTTTGTTCTCGTTACATGTCTTCATCTCTTTGTCTGTTTTGTAGTTGTTCTGCAAATTTTCGTGCTTCCTCCGGATTCAAGAATCGTCTGTTTTGCTGCCCTGGAATATCTATTTTAAGTACCGCTGGGTACTTTTTTCCATAGGATCGTTTTTGCTATATTAAACTCCTTCCTCTTCTTCAGGAGTTCAAAACTTATATCTGGATAGAAAAAAATTTTTTGACCTTTTTGTCTTCTCTTATTTTCCTCATTGCTTTCTCCAATATATTTTCTCTTGTTGTATATCTTAGGAATTTTACTAGAATGGATCTTGGTTTTTGTTGTGGTTGCAGTTTAGGGGCTAATGTTCTGTGTGCCCTTTCTATTTCCATTTCTTCCTGTAATTCTGGTCTTCCTAGGACCCTGGGGATCCATTCTTTTATAAATTCTCTCATATTCTTGCCTTCTTCATCTTCCTTAAGGCCCACTATCTTTATATTGTTTCTTCTGTTATAATTTTCCATTATATCTATCTTCTGAGCTAACAGCTCTTGTGTCTCTTTAACTTTTTTATCAGATTATTCTAATTTCTTTTTTAAGTCATCTACTTCCATTTCTATGGCTGTTTCTCGTTCTTCCACCTTGTCCACTCTTTTTCCTATATCTGACATGATCATCTCTAATCTATTCACTTTTTCTTCTGTACTTTTTATTCTTCTTTTTATTTCACTGAATTCTTGTGATTGCCATTCTTTTACTGATTCCATATATTCTTTAAAAAAATATATCCATGTACTTGCCCTTCCCTTCATCTTCCATTTCTCTGTGTTCTTCCTCCTCCTCTTCTGAGTCCACTTCAGGATCTGTGTCCTTTACCTCTGTCTTTCTGGTTTGCTTGTTGGGTTGTTTGTTTTATTTTGTTGGGTATTTTTGGTCTTCTTATTTTTACTAGAAGTGTCTTTATGCTGGTCTTCTTCCTCTGGGTTGGTCCTCTGTTGTTTCTTTGATTTCTTTTTACTCTCTTCTTTCTTGTTCTCGTTATCTTCTATGTTTTCCTCTTGCTGCTGTGTTGTAGTTGTCAATTTCAGCTGTGGAGATCGACTCTTCAGCTGGTTCCCCCTCCCGTCAGTGTTATTTTTGTCTTGCGCCTCGCGCATGCGTGACTCCTCGTGCAGGCACGGTTGCGCACTTTTATTTGGCTCCGTGAGCCATTTTTGTAGTCCCGAGTTCAGGGCTTCAACTGACCTGAGGGAGCGGGCTTCTCTCTCCGCGGCGGGCCTCATTGGACAGGTAAAGCCTTCACCTTCTTCTTCCGACGTCTTTTCTTCTTCTCTTCTTCCCGTTGCTTTTGGCTTTTCTTTCTTCGCTGCCATTTTCTCCACACCTTTACTTTCACTTTATTTTGGTTTTTGTGTTTGTGCCTTTGTTTTTTTACTGTCTTTTTTTAACTTTTCCGGAGAGGGCTGGAGTTCCCCAACCGGCCACTACTCCATCATGTGACTCCTCCAATTTCTCCTCATCTCCATCCAAAATCGATTACCCTGAATATTGAGGTGATGTCCCTTTTTCTGGTTCCCCCCACCAAAAGAAATAATTTACCCTCTTCAATCTTATCTGTGCCCTTCATTATTTTGTACATTTCCAGAAGATCCCCTCTCATTCTTCTAAGTCCCATCAATCTCTCCTCATATACTAACCCCCTCATCTCTAGAATCAACTGGTGAACCTCCTCTGAACCACCTCCAAATCCAGTACATTCTTCCTTAAGTCAGGAGACCAGAACTGTACACATTATTTCAGATGCGGCTTCACCAGTACCTTGAACAGTTGCAGCATAACCTCCTTGCTCTTAAATTCAATCCCTATAGCAATGAAGGACAACATTTGTCTTCTTGATAGCACCTGCAAACCAACCTTTTGCAATTCATGTACAAGGACCTCCAACCTTCTGCATGCTGTAATCACTTGCCATTTAAATAATAATCTGATCTTCTATTTTTCTTTCCAAATTGGACAACCTCTCATTTACCAACATTGTACTCCATGTGCCAAACCCTCGCCCACTCACGTAACCAATCTCTATCTCTCTGCAGCCTCTCCAATTGCTCTGCACAATTTGCTTTTCCACTCAATTTAGTGTAATCAGCAAACTTCGATACACTACACTCTGTTCCCTCTTCCAGATCGCTGATGTAGACTGTGAACAGATGCAGGGCCAGCACCCTTGCCTCTGACTCTCTTGTCCATTCAATGTGTGTCCTTTCATCTGTTTATCAGCCACAGCATTTCCATCTGCAAGACGACTGTTTTGGGTCAAACCCCCAGCCAGACCAGCCCCAGCACATCTCCCTGACATGATCTGGGTGCTCCTCCATTTCAGGCCAACCTGCCCCCACCCTGCACCAGATCCTCAACCACAGAATCAACTTCACCATCTTTTAATTCCTTGCCGCTCTGTGGTTCATGCTGTAAACCTCAGATCAGAATTCTTTTTTTTTTATATTTTTTTATTTTTCACACCATAAATCACATTAGCCATGATACACACTTTTTCATTTTCACACATATACAGTGACATTTTCTCCCCCCCCCCCTCCTCCCAACCCACCCCCCCACCCCCCCTCACACCCATTTAAGGTATACAATCTAGGATACATTAAACCAGTCAGACAATGTTGTCACTCAACAAAAATACACCAGAAATTCTACTGAGTCCATTCTTTTCTTTCCTTCTCCTTCAATCAACTTAGGTATTGATTGTCCCCGGTAGGTTTTCGCTATTGTATTTAATGTAAGGCTCCCATATTTGTTCGAATATTACAATATTATTTCTTAAACTATATGTTATTTTTTCTAATGGAATACATTTATTCATTTCTATATACCATTGTTGTATTTTCAAATTATCTTCCAATTTCCAGGTTGACATAATACATTTTTTTGCTACGGCTAGAGCTATCTTAACAAATCTTTTTTGTGCATCCTCCAAATCAATTCCAAATTATTTGTTTTTTATGTTACTTAGGAGAAAGATCTCTGGATTCTTTGGTATATTGTTTTCTGTTATTTTATTTTATATCTGATTGAGATCTTCCCAAAATTTTTCTACTTTCTCACATGTCCAGATTGCATGAATTGTTGTTCCCATTTCTTTTTTACATCGAAAACATCTATCAGATACTGTTGGGTCCCATTTATTTAACTTTTGAGGTGTAATGTATAGTCTGTGTATCCAGTTATATTGTATCATACGTAGCCTCGTATTTATTGTATTTCTCATCGTTCCAGAACATAATTTCTCCCGTTTCCTTTTTTATCTCTATATTTAAATCTTGTTCCCATTTTTGTTTAGTTTTACCATTTGTTTCCTCATTCTCCTTTTCTTGCAGTTTAATATACATATTTGTTATAAATCTTTTGATTATCATTGTATCTGTAATCACATATTCAAGGTTACTTGCCTCTGGCAAACTCAAACTGCTTCCTAATTTATCCTTCAAGTAGGATCTCAATTGGTAATATGCCAGCGCTGTATCTTGAGTTATATTGTACTTATCTTTCATTTGTTCAAAGGATAAGAATCTATTTCCTGAAAAACAATTTTCTATTCTTTTAATCCTTTTTTTCCCATTCTCTAAAGGAAAGGTTATCTATTGTAAAAGGGAGTAACTTGTTTTGCGTCAATATTAGTTTTGGTAATTGATAATTTGTTTTATTTCTTTCTACATGAATCTTCTTCCAAATATTGAGGAGATGATGTAATACTGGAGAACTTCTATGTTGTACCAATTTTTCTTTCTTTTTCAATCTTTTTATTATTATTATAATTTATAAACACATACAGTTCAAAGAGATATAAAAAAAATACATAGTAAGTAATGAATTAATACAGAGATATTAAACAATAATATTACAGAATAAAAATATATCATAAAAAATTTTTTTTGATCAGTTTAGGGTGTGAACTATCTCTAAAAAAAAAGATATAATTAATAACAATATATGAAAAAAGAGAAAAAAAAACCAAAAAAGAAGAAAAAACAAATCTGAATTTAAAAAAAACTTTAAAAAAACTAAAAAAAACCTACAGATATAGCTAAACCACGCCGATCACTCCGATCTCATCTTACAGCCCAATTATCATACATAATCATAGAAAGAAAACAGAGCCAGATCAACTCACCACAAATGAAAATATTGAATAAATGGTCGCCAGGTTAACTCAAACTTCGAAGGGGATTCATAGACAGAGTTTCTAATTTTCTCTAAATTTAAACATAGTATAGTTTGGGTAAACCATTGGAAAACAGTGGGAGGATTTACCTCTTTCCAATTTAATAGTATAGATCTTCTAGCCATTAGTGTAAGAAAAGCAATCATACGATCCGCAGGAAGAGATAAATAAGTCAAATCTATCATAGGTAATCCAAAAATTGCAGTAATGGGATGTGGTTGTAAATCAATATTCAAAACAGTAGATATAATGGAAAAAATTTCCTTCCAATAATTCTGTAAAGAGGGACAGGACCAAAACATATGTGTAAGGGAAGCTATTTCCAATTGACATTTATCACATATAGGATCGATATGAGAATAAAAGCGATGGAGTTTATCTTTAGACATATGAGCTCTATGAACAACTTTAAACTGTATTAGTGAATGTTTTGCACATAGAGAAGAAGAGTTTACCAGTCGCAGAATTTTATTCCAATTTTCATTAGAAATATGAAGGTTGAGTTCTCTTTCCCAATCATTTTTAAACTTTTCAAAAGTCCCAGAATTTATTTTTGTAATTATATTATCTTTTTTTGGCTTGGCTTCGCGGACGAAGATTTATGGAGGGGGTAAAAAGTCCACGTCAGCTGCAGGCTCGTTTGTGGCTGACAAGTCCGATGCGGGACAGGCAGACACGATTGCAGCGGTTGCAAGGGAAAATTGGTTGGTTGGGGTTGGGTGTTGGGTTTTTCCTCCTTTGCCTTTTGTCAGTGAGGTGGGCTCTGCGGTCTTCTTCAAAGGAGGTTGCTGCCCGCCAAACTGTGAGGCGCCAAGATGCACGGTTTGAGGCGTTATCAGCCCACTGGCGGTGGTCAATGTGGCAGGCACCAAGAGATTTCTTTAGGCAGTCCTTGTACCTTTTCTTTGGTGCACCTCTGTCACGGTGGCCAGTGGAGAGCTCGCCATATAACACGATCTTGGGAAGGCGATGGTCCTCCATTCTGGAGACGTGACCCATCCAGCGCAGCTGGATCTTCAGCAGCGTGGACTCGATGCTGTCGACCTCTGCCATCTCGAGTACTTCGACGTTAGGGGTGTAAGCGCTCCAATGGATGTTGAGGATGGAGCGGAGACAACGCTGGTGGAAGCGTTCTAGGAGCCGTAGGTGGTGCCGGTAGAGGACCCATGATTCGGAGCCGAACAGGAGTGTGGGTATAAATTATATAATTTATATATCACACCTTTTGGAGGGAATTTTGAATGTTGTACCAATTTTTCATCCCATTTATATAATATGTGTTCAGGTATCTTTTCCCCTATTTTATCTAATTCTAATCTCATCCAGTCTGGTTTTTCCCTTGTTTGATAAAAATCCGATAGGTATCTTAATTGTGCGGCTCTATAATAATTTTTAAAGTTTGGCAGTTGTAACCCTCCTTGTTTATACCATTCTGTTAATTTATCTAGTGCTATCCTCGGTTTCCCCCGTCTTCATAAAAATTTCCTTATTATTTTCTTCAACTCCTTGAAGAATTTTTCTGTCAGTTGTATTGGCAATGCCTGAAATAAGTATAATATCCTTGGAAAAATGTTCATTTTAATACAGTTTATCCTTCCTATTAGTGTTAGTGGCAAATCTTTCCAATGCTCTAAATCGTCCTGTAATTTTTTCATTAGTGGATAATAATTGAGTTTATATAGTTGGCCGAGATTTTTGTTTATTTGTACACCTAGGTATCTTATTGCCTGCATTTGCCATCTAAATGGAGATTCCTTCTTAAATTTTGAGAAATCCGCATTATTCATAGGCATTGCTTCACTTTTATTTACGTTTATCTTGTAACCCAACACTTCTCCATATTCCTTCAATTTCTTATATAATTCTTTTATTGATAGTTCTGGTTCTGTTAAGTACACTATAACATCATCCGCAAATAGACTGATTTTATATTCCTTGTCTTTTATTTTTATTCCTTTTATATTATTATCTATTCTTATCAATTCTGCTAGTGGTTCTATAGCTAACGCAAACAATAAAGGTGATAGTGGGCATCCCTGCCGCGTTGACCTGCTTAAGTTAAATTGCTTTGATACATGTCCATTTACTGTCACTTTCGCTAACGGTCCCTTCTATAATGCTTTAATCCAATTAATATACTTCTCGGGTAAACTGAATTTTTGCAATACTTTGAACAAATAATTCCATTCTACTCTGTCAAAGGCCTTCTCTGCGTCTAAAGCAACTGCTACTGTAGGTGCTTTATTTCCTTCTACTGCATGAATTAAGTTAATAAATTTACAAATATTGTCTGTTGTGCGTCTTTTTTTGATAAATCCAGTTTGGTCTAAATTTACCATTTTCGGTACATGCTCTGCTAATCTGTTTGCTAATAGTTTAGCTATTATCTTATAATCTGTGTTTAGTAAAGATATTGGTCTGTATGACGCTGGTGAGAGTGGATCTTTCCCTTGCTTTAGTATTACTGTAATTATTGCTATTTTACATGAATCTGGTAAGCTTTGTGTTTCATCAATCTGGTTGATTACATCCAGGAGGGGCGGAATTAATAAGTCTTTAAATGTTTTGTAGAATTCTATTGGGAATCCATCCTCTCCTGGTGTCTTATTATTTGGTAATTTTTTTATTATGTCTTGTATTTCTACTATTCCAAATGGTTCTGTTAATTTATTTTGTTCCTCTATTTGTAGTTTTGGTAGTTCAATTTTAGTCAGAAATTCATCTATTTTCCCTTCTTTCCCTTCGTTTTCAGTTCGGTATAATTGTTCATAGAATTCTCTAAAGTTTTCCTTAATTTCTTTTGGATTATATGTAATTTGTTTGTCTTTTTTCCTTGATGCCAATACCATTTTCTTAGCTTGTTCTGTCTTAAGCTGCCATGCTAGGATTTTGTGCGTTTTTTCACCCAGTTCATAATATTTCTGTTTTGTCTTCATTATATTCTTCTCCACCTTATATGTTTGTAGTGTTTCATATTTTATTTTTTTATCCGCCAATTCTCTTCTTTTAGTTGTATCTTCCTTCATTGCTAATTTTTTTTCTATATTTACTATTTCCCTTTCCAACTGCTCTGTTTCCTGATTATAGTCCTTCTTCATCTTGGTTACATAACTTATTATTTGGCCTCTAATGAATGCTTTCATTGCATCCCATAGTATAAACTTATCTTCCACTGATTCCGTATTTATTTCAAAATACATTTTTATTTGTTTTTCAATAAATTCTCTAAAATCCTGCCTTTTAAGTAACATGGGGTTTAATCTCCATCTATACATTCTTGGAGGGATGTCCTCTAGCTTTACTGTCAATATTAAGGGTGAATGGTCCGATAGTATTCTAGCTTTATATTCTGTTTTTCTTACTCTATCTTGCATACTAGCTGATAACAAAAATAGGTCTATTCTTGAGTATGTTTTATGTCTAGCCGAGTAATATGAATATTCCTTTTCTTTTGGGTGTTGTTTCCTCCATATATCCAAAAGTTGCATTTCTTCCATTGATTTAATTATAAATTTGGTTACTTTGTTCTTTCTGTTAATTTTTTTCCCAGTTTTATCCATATTTGAATCCAAATTCAGGTTGAAATCCCCTCCTATTAATATGTTCCCTTGCGTTTTAGCTACCTTCAAAAAGATATCTTGCATCAACTTTTGATCTTCTTCGTTAGGTGAATATACATTGAGTAGATTCCAAAACTCTGAATATATCTGACATTTTATCATTACATATCTCCCTGCTGGATCTATTATTTCCTCTTCTATTTTAAATGGCACATTTTTACTAATTAATATAGCCACTCCTCTTGCTTTTGAATTATACGATGCTGCTGTTACATGTCCTACCCAATCTCTCTTTAATTTCTTGTGCTCCAATTCAGTTAAGTGTGTTTCTTGCACAAATGCTATATCAATTTTTTCTTTTTTCAGTAAATTTAGCAGTTTCTTCCTTTTAATTTGGTTATGTATTCCATTAATATTTAAAGTCATATAGTTCAACATAGCCATTTTATACTTTGTTTATCTTCCCTTTCCGTTTTTCCATCATTACCTTTCCTCCTTTTCCATTTCTGTTTTCTTATTTTAAACCCTTTATAAGACAACATTCCTAAAACATCAAACATTTTCCTTATTCTCCTATTTAAAACTTCTTTAGCCCCAATCTCCCCTTCCCCTCCTGAGTTGTCCTTTATCCCTTGTCGGACAACCACATCTCCCCTCTCCATTTGGGTTTGCGAATTCACTCGCAAGCGTCAGCTGATTTTGCAGTGACCGCAACTCCTCCCCACCCAGCCCCCCCCAGAAAATGTTTCACTTTTCATATGTAACAAAGGTCACTCTTTTAGTTCCCTCCTTATTCCGTCTATTCCATTTCCTTCCCTTATTAATTCTTGTCTATACTATCTATATTTTCCTCTAAATACGGATACATTCACGTATGCACATTATACATCTAAACACTTATACCTCTTTACCCACATACATATAAATCGTGGTCATTTTTACTCTCATTACACGTCCTCATCCCTCAGTCTATTTTGTAATTGTTCTGCAAATTTTCGTGCTTCTTCTGGATCCGAGAATAGTCTGTTTTGTTGTCCTGGAATAAATATTTTCAATACCGCTGGATGCTTTATTATAAATTTATACCCTTTCTTCCATAAAATTGCCTTTGCTGTATTGAACTCCTTTCTCTTCTTTAGGAGTTCAAAACTTATATCTGGATAAATGAAGATTTTTTGCCCTTTGTACTCCAGTGGCTTGTTGCCCTCTCTTACTTTTTCCATTGTCTTCTCCAGTACCTTTTCTCTTGTAGTATATCTTAGGAATTTTACTAAAATAGATCTTGGTTTTTGTTGTGGTTGTGGTTTAAAGGCCAATGCTCTATGTGCCCTTTCTATTTCCATTTCTTGCTGTAGTTCTGGACATCCTAGGATCCTCGGGATCCAATCTTTTATAAACTCTCTCATATTCTTGCCTTCTTCATCTTCCTTAAGGCCCACTATCTTTATGTTATTTCTTCTGTTATAATTTTCCATTATATCTATTTTCTGAGCTAACAGTTCTTGTGTCTCTGTAACTTTTTTATTAGATTCCTCTAATTTATTTTTTAAATCCTCTACCTCCATTTCTACTGCTGCTTCCCGCTCTTCCATCTTGTCCATTTTCTTTCCCATTTCTGTTAAGGTCATATCTATTTTATTCATTTTCTCTTCTGTGTTGTTTATTCTTCTTCTTAAATCATTAAATTTCTGTGTTTGCCATTCTTTAAATGACTCAGATCAGAATTCTTGAGGGCTTTTAACTTGTTACCCAAGTCTCAGATTTTTCTTTGAAGAACCTTATCCTGTTTATATTGCTGATGTTGGTATAAAGAACCACACTGACCTGCCCCATTGTACCCATCACACCTACAGTGGAAGAGAGCCCTGTGGTCCATATATGTGAAGCCATCACACATGCACCAGCTCCTTAGTCACATGGAAGGTTTTCCAATTTCTCTCCTCACTACATCACTGGTTCAGGACATCCTGAGATGACAACACTGCATTTCTAATTTTGGATGCTGCAGACTCTACCTGCAAGATCTCATCTCCCTTCCTGCCAGTGTCATCAGTACAGGTACACGATCCTTTATCCAGAACCCTTGGGGAACAGTGTGTTCTGAATTATGGATCTTTATGGATTTCAGAACAAAAGCCAGCTGTCCCAGATTTAAGCCCACCCGAATTGTGCTGCTGTATCCACTGCTTCCAGTCGCACTGCCGTCTCTCTCCACCCCACCGCCTGCCGAATTGTGCTGCCATCTCTCTCCCATCTGAGTCACTCTGCCACCTCTCTCCTTGCCTGTAGAGCTCATCGAAAGAATCAAAGACTTGTTGATCCAAATCAAGGCTTTTATTAGCAAAAGACAGGAGCTCTTCACAGGTGGCCGACCAGTCCGGAATGATCCGACCTGGCTAGGGACACAACCCTTTAAGGACCAGACAGTAGGCATGGCTAAGCTCTCAGCCAATCGCTGTAAGCACAGTCTAGATACTGTAACTATATACACTATATACATTGGTGATAGATCTGTACTATCACACCGCCTGCCCGAGTCGTGCTGCCGTCTTTCTCCCCCTCACACCCACCCGAGATGCGCTGCCGTCTCTCTCTCTCTCTCTCTTCCTCTGCTGTACTAAGAAAAAAATGGCAATTTTTGGAGCTTTCTGGATTTTAGACGTACCATGATGAACCACCAACTCCACCTGCTCCTTCTCCCCGTCCAGGATATTGGACCCTGAACCTGTGAAACATCCGTGACCCTGGCACCAAGGAGGGAACTCCCCATCCTGAATACCCCCCTCACGCGTGTGTGTCTGTGCCTCATTTCCCAGAGCCCCCAGTCATTTGTGAGGGGCCCATTCCAGGTTGTGGGTGATGCATGGTGTATGTTGGTAAAAGGTGGAGGGTCCACTCCAGGTTGAGGGCCATGGGTGATGCATGGTGTATGACGGTAAAGGGTGGAGGTTCCACTCCAGGTTGTGGGCCGTGGGTGATGCATGGTGTATGTCGGTAAAGGGTGGAGGTTCCACTCCAGGTTGTGGGCTGTGGGTGATGCATGGTGTATGTCAGAAAAGGGTGGAGGGTTCACTCCAGGTTGTGGGCTGTGGGTGATACATGGTGTATGTCAGTAAAGGGTGGAGGTTATTGTGACATATGCCTGGGAAAGGCTGTTGCGTCTCACCCATTGTAATTTGTAACTGGACGTGTTCCTTCATGAAACACACACAGAAATGTTGGAGGAGTCAGCAGGTCTTGCAACATCTGTGGAAGGTAAAGATATATTCCCGACATTTCGGGCCTGAGCCCTGTGTGTTTTTACTACAATCACAGCGACTGTGAGGTCATGTGATGTGGAGAGAGTAGGAGGAGGTGAAATCCGAGACTCCCAGAATGTAAACCTCAACTGGACATTCTAAAATACCAGAAAAGGATGTAAGAACAGTTTTCCAACACAATATGACTAATGTTAGAAGATCAAACCAGCAACCACAAAGAAGGCATATCACACAGGTAAAGTTGAACAATTACTATATTAACAAAAATTCACCTTCAAACTTTAATTCAAAATCCCCCCTTTTATAACAATTCCCACTGGTTACTATGCAAAATTCTGTAAGAGTGTAAAACTAATAAATTCCCCAGCCTAAATATAACATATGTAATTAAAGTCTAAGTTATATTTCCAACCAGCCCACAGAAAAACTTAGACACAAAACAAACTCAAAACACACAAGACTCACAAAACTTCGATCTCAACCAATGCAAAGATCATAAACAAAATTCAATTTGTTTAGTAAACTGAAGCCAAAAGATCTTTGAGAGAGAGAGAGCACAAAATTCTAAGTTGTCTTCTGTTGCTGCAGAGAGAGGAACCACTGGCTTGGTCTGGATCCTTCTGGCTGCCTTCAAAATGTTCATCCATTTCATCCATGCCCAACATTCTAAACTGTTCTACAATATGTAGAGGTGCCGACCAGAGAAGGAGCAGTGTTAGATCTACTGTTGGCAAATGGGATGGGTCAAGTGACGGAGGTTAGTGTTGGCGAGCACTTCGGGTCCAGTGATCATAATGCCATCAGCTTCAATGTCATTATGGAAAGAGATAAGTCAGGGCCAAGGGTTGAGGTTTTTGATTGGGGAAAAGCTAGATTTGAGGAGATGCGAAAGGACTTACAGGGTGTGCATTGGGACAATTTGTTTTATAGACAGGATGTAGTAGAGAGATGGAAGTCTTTTAAAGATCAGATTTTGAGAGTGCAAAAGCTTTATGTTCCTGTTAGGTTAAAAGGAGGGGCAAAAGGTTTGAAAGAGCCGTGGTTTTCAAGGAATATTGGAAACTTGGTTCGAAGAAAAAGGGAGGCATACGTTAGGTATAAGAAGTATGGAATTAAGGAGATGTTTGAAAAATACATTGAATGTAAGAGGAATCTTAAGAGAGGAATTAGGAAAGCTAAAAGAAGGTACGAGGAGACTATAGCAAACAGGGTGAAAATTAATCCAAAAAGGTTCTACAAATATGTTAATGGTAAAAGGAAAGCGAGAGACAAAATTGGTCCCTTAGAGAATCAGAGCGGAAAACTGTGTGTGGAGCCTAGAGAAATGGGGGAGATATTGAACAGTTTCTTTTCTTCGGTATTCACCAAGGAGAAGGATATTGGGATATGTGAGATAAAAAAAAGCAAATTGGGTAAATATGGAGAATATAGTGATTACGAAAGATGTAGTGTTAGGGCTTTTGAGGTATATAAAGGTGGATAAGTCTCCGGGACCAGACGGGATCTTCCCCAGGACATTGAGAGAAGTAAAGGAGGAAATAGCAGAGGCTCTGACGGTAATTTTCCAAATATCATTAGAGATGGGGATAGTGCCGGAGGATTGGCGTATTGCGCATGTGGTTCCATTATTTAAAAAAGGTTCAAGGAAGAAGCCTGGCAATTATTGGCCTGTAAGTTTGACATCTGTGGTAGGTAAATTAATGGAGAAAGTTCTTAGAGATAGTACTTACAAATATCTGGATAGAAAGGGTCTGATCAGGAGCACTCAACACGGATTCGTGGGCGGAAGGTCCTGTTTGACCAATCTGATTGAATTTTTTGAAGAGGTGACTAGGAATGTGGATGAGGGTAGCGCGGTAGATGTTGTCTATATGGACTTCAGTAAGGCCTTCGATAAGGTACCACATGGAAGGTTAGTTAGGAAGGTGCAGTCTTTAGGTATAAATTTTGAGATGGTCAAATGGATTGAACATTGGCTGAAAGGAAGAGGCCAGAGAGTGGTAGTGGAAAATTGTCTGTCAGGTTGGAGGCCGGTGACCAGTGGTGTGCCTCAGGGATCTGTATTGGGCCCATTGTTGTTCGTTATATACATTAATGATCTAGATGATGGGGTGGTGAATTGGATTAGTAAATAAGCAGACGAAACTAAGATAGGTGAAATAGTGGATAATGAAGAAGGTTTTCAAGGATTGCAGAGGGATTTGGACTGCTTAGAAAAGTGGGCTGAAAAATGGCAGATGGAATTTAATGCTGATAAGTGTGAGGTGCTTCATTTTGGTCAGAAGAATCAGAACAGGACATACGTAGTAAATGGGAGAGCATTGATGAATACAGAAGAGCAGAAGGATTTAGGAGTAATGGTACATCATTCCCTGAAGGTAGAAACTCATGTGAATAGGGTGGTGAAGAAGGCTTTTAGTATGCTGGCCTTTATCAATCATTGCATGGAATATAGGAGTTGGGAAGTGATGTTGAGATTGTATAAGGCGTTGGTGCGGCCTAATTTAGAGTTCTGTGTGCAGTTCTGGTCACCTAATTATAGGAAGGATATAAACAGAGTGGAGAGAGTGCAGAGAAGATTTACCAGAATGTTACCTGGGTTTAAGCATCTAGAGTACAGGGAGAGATTGGGCAGATTAGGTCTTTATTCTTTGGAGCGTAGAAGGTTGAGAGGGGATTTGATAGAGGTATTTAGGTTATGAAAGGGATAGACAGAGTGGATGTGGATAGACTATTTCCGTTAAGAGTAGGAGAGATTGAAACAAGAGGACATAAGTTAAGAGTTAAGGGGCAGAGGTTTAGAGGTAACATGAGGGGGAACTTCTTTACTCAGAGAGTGGTAGCGGTGTGGAACGAGCTTCCAGGAGAAATAGTGGCGGCAGAGTCAATTTTATTATTTAAGAAAAAGCTGGACAGGTGGGGGGTTATGGTCATTGTGCAGGTAGGTGGGACTAGAGAGGAGTGTTTGGTTTGGTGCGGACTAGAAGGGCCTAATAGCCTGTTTCCGTGCTGTAATTGTTATGTTATGTTCTCCAGACCATGACTCCTGCTCTGGGCCTCCTTCCGCTCCACAGCACCCCCAGTGGTGGTTTATCATCCAAGTCCAGACATTTTTAGATCATTTTCTGCACATGCTCAGTCCGTCTCCCACTCTCTCAGCAGTCCACCTTCACCTTGGCTCTCTAAGGCAAACTGTAACTTTCCAACACAAAACCACACAACACATAAGCCAATACACAACACAGAACTCTGTAACACTAAGAAAAGCAAAACTACAAGCAAGAGCATGAGGAATCATCAACGAGACAAGAGAGGCTAGGAATGCCTCGTAGTGAGGAAAATAATGGGGCCGCCTGAGGGCCTGAAGTGGGAGCCACAATCTTAAAGGAGGGATCCACCAGCAGGGGAGAAAGATACTTGGACAAAAACATTATTAATACCTGACAGGTACACAAGGAAACCCCTCTGGAAGCCTCTGGAGAAGGGAAAGGACTGGGTGCCCCCTCACACAATGGAAATGCCTGGTAAGGAATGCTTGTGGTGGGTGTGAGGACCGAGATGAAGTTGGCGCCAGCGTTGGCGACAGATATGGATCAACGGTGTTGAACCCCACAGGGAACTGGCTGGCCCAACAAAAGAAGAAATTACAAGAAACTGGAGTCACTGCCTGCATCGAGGGGAAAGATGAAACTTACCTCTGCCCTGACAGTGGGTCTGGAGCTGTAATGCGAGGTGCAGCAGGTGTCCCAACAGCCAGTGGTGTCAGAGGGAATGGAGCAGACTCTGGGTCCAGCGCTGAATCGGAGGAGGCAGCGAGTACCAGCAGCAGTGAAGATGGGTCCAGGAGTTCAGAGGAGGATGAGTCCAATGGCCAGGGGAGATCCTGTGAGGCTGTGAGACTCAGGGAAAAAGGGCTGTCAAGGAAAAGTAAGCAGGGAGGCTTAGAGCCCTCCCTGCAGGATGTAATTAAAAAGCTGGGGTAGGTGGAGGGCAGGCTCTTCCTAGCTGTGGACAAAAGTGCCCAGGACATGGAGGTAAAACTGGACAGGATCCAGAGCACCCTATCTGGGCTAATGGGCAGGGTGTCCGAGGCAGAGGAAAGGGTGAGCAAAAATGAAGATGATAATGCATAATGTGAGCAATAAAATAGAAATGCTGATAAGTGAAAGAGAGAGCATCTAGAGGAAGATGGATGCCCTCGAGAATTATAGTAGGTGGAACAATATTAAGATAGTGGGGCTAAGGTGGAAGGGCAGAATCCAGTATGCTTTTTTCAGACCTGGATCCCTGAAGTACTGGGCAAAGAGATATTGGGTGAAAGAATCAAGGTGGAGAGAGCGAATAGGTCCCTTTTCCCTAGACCCAGTCCCGGACAAAGACTACATTCTGACCTGTTATGGCACACATGTCAAACTCTGGCCCGCGGGTCAAATTTGGCCCGCGATATAATTATATTTGGCCCGCAAGATCATATTAAATATATATTAGAGTTGGCCCGCTGGCCGCCGCGCCAGTATAGCACATGCACACTGAAGGTGAAAATGAAGACGCCGGAGGTGTGGAGGGATCTCAGAGTCCCGAATCCCGGGGATCCGAGTGCCGCACTCAGCCCACCCGGCTCCCGGACACACAGACGCAGCTGGAGTTGGGGACCATCCTTGCTGGGTCTGCGCTTCAGCGGCGACGCCGGACCGAACGTCTCGTTGGCGATGCCTTCCCCCTCGCTCCATGCGCGGCGGACCGTGCCTCCCGCTCCTTTTGTTGGAGACGAGCCCGGCGTCGTGAGATCGCAGTTTAATCCCTCTCCAACCATGGGAGGGGGGTGGGAGCAACGTGCTCTTCTCAGCCAATTCCTCCACCGCCCCAGACGCCAGCGTTTCAACGGGGAGTTCGGGTGCCTTCGTCAGGCGACCGACCTGTTGGTCCAAGACAAGGGGAGAGCGTACAAACTCCACACAGACAGCACCTGAACTCGGGTGAACGTGGAGCTGCGACCCCACATTCCACATCAGGACTGTGTGTAAGATTGGGAGCAGTGAGACGGAAGCTTATTTTGTTCCTGTGATTTAAGCCTTTCTTGGGGTGGGGGGGGTCCTTCTCTGACCACTTGCCTAACAATTAACCTAATCAGATGTGGAGTTACCACAATACAACAGTTCTCAACCTTTTTCTTTCCACTCGCGTCCCTGTGCCATTGGTGCTCTGTGATTAGTAAGGGATTGCTTAAGGTGGTCTGTGGGTGGGAAGAAAAAGTTTGAAGACCACTGCTTTAATCATCCCTCATTGACTCATCTTGTGCACGGTTTCAGAACGCTAAAGGAAATGGGCCAATGACAATTTTTCTCAAGCAAAATATTTCAGTAACAATTGGGTCTAGAGCAGTGATTCTCACCCTTTCCTTCCCACTCACATCCCACCTTAAGCAATCCCTTACTAATTACAGAGTTCCGATGGCATAGGGCACACATGTCAAACTCTGGCCCGCGGGTCAAATTTGGCCTGCGATATAATTATATTTGGCCCACAAGATCATTTCAAAAATGTATTAGAGGTGGCCCGCTGGCCGCCACGCCAGTATAGCGCATGCACAGTAATACAACAAATCCCAGAATGCATTGGCGTCAGCCCGCTAATCGCCCCCACCTCCTCTGTTTACGTTGCAGGGTCTCACCGTGGACTCTGGTTTTGGGGCCTGGCTGGTGTCAGGGGAAGCCAAGGCCGGTTCCCAGCGCCCGGAACCGGAGGCCTCAGGCCTGACCTCGCCAGGACCGTTGCCCACTCACCCTCCCTGCCGCAGGCCGACCCGCGACTCATGGTGACGGGGCCGCTGATCCGCCGAGATGCCGCCCTGCAGCGAGAGCCGATGCCCCCGCACTGTCGTTGTCCAACCCGATCGCCCGCAAACCCCGCCCTCCCGCACACAGGCCTGAGTAAGTATTATGAACTTTAATCTCAGGTAAGACGATCTTCCAATAGTTTCATGTCACAGTGATAAATATATTCCTGGTTAAAAATGGTCCTGCACCTGGATACAAGCTCATTAGGCATAAAACTTGAAAAGTGTGTAAATCAAAGGATATCTGTACCAATGGAAAAAGGGCATGGAAAATAACCCTGCTAGAGTTCATGCCCACAATCAGTCACCCATTTGATTGTTTCAGGAATCATGTTATTCTCCCACATTCTCAATAGCCCTCAGATTTTACTATTCGACAGCACACTAGCAACATTTGACAAATCCTCTATAGAGAAATATTATTTATTGAATATTTTATTTCTCATTTGTTAATGCTTCTGGAAAGAGTTTATCCAAAACTTTATTTTAATAAGAAAAAGTTTAACATTACATATGTTGAAAGAAGAGAAAACATGCAGATGTTGTTGAAAATTTTCAATAAATATTTAGTTCGGCCATCGACTTAGTCCAAGTTTTTAATTTTGGCCCTCCGTGAATTTGAGTTTGACACCCCTGTGTTACAGTATTAAGATAGGGAAAAAATACTAGGGCGGCAGTGATGGGGGCATAAAGAAGGGGGTCCCCTCTAGAGATAGAGGGCAGTAAAATCTTTTTTTACCCAAATATTAGCTCAGCATTCCTGAAGGCCAGGAAAGTATTCGAATCGGCTAAGAGGCTGCTTGAGCAGAAGGGCTATGAATGCGTATTGAGATACCCAGCCACCTTGAAAGTGTCACTGCCAGAAGGGATAACGAAATTCATTACGGACCCAGAAAAAGCGCAGGAATTCGCTGTAGGCTTGCCCACATTAGGGAGCTCAGAGGGAAAGTAAAGTCCGGCTGGAGACAGCCTGCGGTGGTTTTAATAGATAACAAATTTGACCCACATGGGGCTATAGATACATTTTGGACTCTGACTATATGATATTTCTTATTGTATTTAAATTGTATAAATACAAGTTTTAAGAAAGAGTTTAGACCGAATAGATTAAAAGTTGTTACAACAATTTTTCCTGGTGAGCTCAGGAGATGAGGAAAGGAGTAGATGGGTGCCGGTAGAACAACCCGTTGTATGAGGGGTCTGTTAGCAATCAAAGAAGGTCGTCAACAAAATAGAGGGGGGGAGGGGGTAGTATGGGGCCGAGGGTAAGCGGGGAGGGTAATAAGGGGTTATGACCTTGAATGATTTTTGCATTTTGTTTTATGTTGTTTTGGTTAGCTATTTGAGTTGTTGTCCTTGTCCTTGTCTCTCTCCTCATTTTCTATTTGTCTATTCTCGCAAATCGGATGGAGCGGAGCAAGGCGCAAACAGTAAGAGATTGGGGATGCGTGGGGGGGAGATATTTGGGAAGGAACCTGAGGATAATGGCTAAGAGCATAAGGTTGGTTTCTTTTAATGTCAATGCCTTAAACAGTCCAGTGAAATGGAAAAGGGTCTTGGCATACATTAAAAAGGGGTAGATCTGACCTTCCTTCAAAAGACACATTTAACTGAATGGGAACATCAAAAGTTAAAAAGGGTTGGGTGGGTCGGGTCATATCCTCCTCGTTCAGCCCAAAAGCAAGGGAAGTAGCATTTCTAGTAAGGAAAAGAATTCCAGTGCAGATGCAGAATGTACTGCGGACAAAATGGGAAGATTCATAATGGTGCACTCTCAGATATACTCAGAGTCCTGGACCCTAGTCAATATGTATGCACCCCAATTTGGATGATGAAAAATTTATACAGGACATTTCCCTACTTTTGGCAGAGGGGAGGAAGAATGTTTTAATAGGGGGCAACTTTAATTTATGCCTGGATCTTGTATTGGACAAGTCCACAAAACATATAACTAGGAATAGAGTGGCGAAAGCCACCATTGTCTATATGAGAGAGTTGAATTTAATAGATGTGTGGCGTAGAAAGCATCCAAGAGAAACGGACTACTCACTTAACTAGAATAAAAAAATTTCTGGCTTCAGCCCATTTAGAGGGTAGGATCATGGAAGTCAAGTACAAATCAAGACTCCTCTCAGACCACTCCCCCCTTGTCTTGACTATAGACATGCCAGATAAGCAGGACACAGGATACAGGTAGCGTCTGAGCACTTTGCTGTTGAAGAAGCCTTGTTTTGCGAGACGAACAGCCCCTAGACTTCAAAAAATATTATTGGGCAGCTCAATTGAGATACATCACCTCTCTCTTTCAGGGAGGAGATATACCATCTTGGGTGCAAATTGATCTGCACCTGGTAGGTGAGAAGATAGCAGAGGATTTTATTTATAAATGGGACACCAAATTGTTGACAGTGCAGCCCCATACTAAAACAAAATTAACCAGTATTTGAAGGCTAAAGTGGAGCTGTCACCAAAAATTCCCCTAACTCCTAATAAATTAATACCACTGACAGTGGGCAACAGGATTCTGGACATCTGGCACCATAATGACATCAGGCATATAGAGGACTGTTATGAGCAGGGGCAACTCAAGTCATTTGAACAGCTTAAAAACAAATACTCTTTACTGAATAAAATATTCCACTATCTTCAAATAAGATCATTTCTACGGGACATATTAGGTCCAAGTATTGCCCTACCTCAGTGCAGTAACAGAGAGGCCCTGATTTGAAGGGGGATCATCAAGAAATTTATTTCAGCAATGTATTACCTGTTCCAGTCACAGGAACCCAAACCAGGCCTTCATAGGTCGAGAGAAAGGTGGGAGTCAGACTTGGGCATTATAATTGGTGAGAGATGCTGGTCTGACTTGTACCAGGAAAGCATGACCACAGTCATAATGCAAGCTACAGGCTGGTCCAGTATAACTTTTTGCAACAATTTTACATAACACCACAGAAAATTAACAGATCAAAACCAGAACTCCCAGACCAATGCTTCAGGTGTGGTGTTGCAACCGGGATGTTTGTGCACATGACCTGGCCATGTCAAGGTGAGGCCCTTTTGGGTAGATCTAGGCCAACTCCTGGACAAAATTATAGGCAATAGATTCTGAGGACCCAGAGTTGTTCCTGTTGGGAAATATAATGGAAATAGGGCTTACAATGAAGCTGTCCAAATTTCAAATCCAGTTTGTGTTAATTGCATTGGCAGTGGCCAGGAAGGGCATTGTGGGGACTTGGAAGTTCAACTCTAGTCTTAGTATCGAACGATGGAACAAGGAAATGCAAAGTTACGTTCACCTGGAGAAAATAACTTATAATCTGTGAAACAAATACAGTACCTTTCATAAGATATGGCAGCCGTACATGCACTACATAGGTGTTTAGTGGTGATTGCTTTCCCCATTCACTGCTGCCACTTTCTCACCCCCATGCTGGCCCCGATCAAGGAAAGTCAAGAATGAGCACCAACTGGGAGGCCGCCCATTCAGCTGCACAGTCCCTGCCTTTTTTTTTCTTTTTCCCCTAATGTTAATGTTTGTTATTGTCATTGTAGCATGAATAGTCTTGTTCTACAGGTGGGGAGAGGGGGGATGGTAGAGGCATGGGCTTGTATATATATAGTCATAAAGAAACACATGTATATGTATATATGATTGTGAACTGCCATCATTGGCAGGATGGAGTATACTGTACAAGCTTGTGCGAAAATATAAATAAAATATTCAAAACAAAATCACAGTGTCTGCAGACTTTTTTGTTTCATTTGTGTTCCTGTACTGATCGCTGTGCTGTACCTGCTTGTTATAGAGAGGGAGGCGGGTATCGTTTGTTTGACCCTTGCTTCACAATCGGGAGGTACGATTATCTGTGATTAACCAGTGTCCGATGTGTGTGATTTGTGTGTTGTTCCCTGTTGCGAATTCTATAGTTAATACAAACACATGCCCAGGACTTATTGCTTCTTGAACATGTTCCCCCATCACCCCTTCACGACCCTCTGTCCTCTTCCCCATCACTTCTCTGCTTCTTTCCCTTCTGCCCTTCCTCCTGTATCCACCTGTTGGCCTGTTCCCCCTCCCCCTCAGTTCTCATTGCCCCAGACACCCTCCTACTTGCTTCAGCATCTCTCTGGTCCCTTTCCTCCTCTTTCCCCTCCCCCCAACCACCTTCCCTGTCCATCACCCACACCTTACTCCAGCTCCCCACCCCCTCCCCTTCATCCAATCAGAATGCACCTTTCCCAGCCCTCTGCCCCTTTACTTCCTCCCCCAACCCCTCGAGGCTCTTCTGCTTCTTCTTCCTGCCACCTGCATTCCCCTGTCACCTGCCAGCCCATACCCCTTCCCCACCCAGCCCAATTCTTTGGTGAAGTGTTCCTGCTCAAGTCGTCGACTGTCAATTTCATTCCACAGATGCTGCCCGACCCATTGAGTTCCCCCAGCACTCTGCGCCCTGCTCCAGCTTTCCATCATCTGTGGGCTTCTCATTTGGCCTCCTTTCCTACTGGAACCCTGTTTGGGTTTGAACATCTTCGATCAGTGGGTGGTTCAAGTTCACCCATGCGAGCTCATCTTAGTTGAAATCTTGTCTGGAGAAAATCCACATCCGACACTCCACCTTCCCCTCCTCCATCGTGCTGGATTCCCGCATCCGAGTTTTGGGAATTGGAGAGAACATGCAAACCTTGGGTTCCAAAGGTATGAGTGCAGGCAGTGAGTTCAAGTTCAATATCACCTGACTGTACATTAAACACCCAGATGGAATAGTGTTTTGCCAGGGGGAAGAGACTTCACACTCTAACACACACTAATTCTCATGACATACAGTGCCTGTGCTGTTGACTGTAACAGGAATGGTTCGAGCTGCTGCTCACAATGGGAGTTTTAGTGGACAGGGCTTGAGTGATTGTTGCAGTTCTCAAAAATCTGAAGTTAATCGCATTGTGGGTCTTGCATTAAGCAAGTTTGGCCAGCCCTGAGCTAGAGATAACGTCCACTCAGCTTGTTCCCCACCTCAACATTCTTCTCAACTTCAATAAGTAACAGGTCAAACTTTTTCACTTCTCCCCTTAGGGCAAACCTTCTGCACCCAGCGTCATCCCACTGAACCTTCTGTGAATGGCCTACAATAGGATTAGACTTTTCCTTAAGTATGAACACAATGAAGATGTGGACACAGTTGAAAGAGGGCAGAGAAAATTGACAAGGACGTTGCTGGGCTTTGAAGTGCTGAGATATGGGGAAAGGTTGAATAGGTTGGGACTTTATGCCCAGGGGTCGGAGAATGAGGAGAAAGTTCCTTTCAATCTTTTTATTAACATTTTATAATAAACACAGCATAAGGGGAATAGAAATAACACAATTAAAATGGTTTGTCCACATCCACATAGTGTAAGTATTGGGACGGCTTGGTGACAGATCCAACTGAGAGAGCTCCAGGTGCGGGGTAAGCCCACAGCCTGGTGGCTGATGTTATAAAGGTCTCAGGAGTTGCACCATCAGGTTCCCAGGGAATTAAATGCGTGCAAAGTTCAACTAACTTTCAACTGTGTGGTTCTTTCGCTCACTACATGCCTGGTGCGACGATACGAAAATTCCCTACATCAGGTATTTTATACTTCTCTGTGATCATGTTGTTCTGTGATATAATCCGTGATCTGTAGTTAAACCCAACCACCCCCCCCTTTACTTGCTCGTCTTAACAATAAAAAGGAAAAATAATTCATCCTCCTAATCTCCCCCTCCCTCTAAACAAGGTTTATCTGTAAAGATTATAAATATGAATCGAATATCAGCCCCAGACACCAGGCAGGGAATCCCCGGAGCATCCGGGAAAGCTTCCAGATGATGATAATAATCCATGAATGGGCCCCTCATCTTCTCAAATTCACACTTCACATTTTTAATATTAGCCCTAATTTTCCCCCAACTTAAATAAGACACGATACCACATAACCACTGGATGTGAGTGGAATAATAATCACATGATGTGATTATTATTTTAACACAGTTATTAAAGGGAGTGTGGTATCTGTGTGGTATGTAGAGGATGTATAAATACAAAGGGACGTTATGTGAAACTAAAGGACTGTTACTATTAACTTGAAGCAATTCTCCACTGTCAGCATGATTTGAGAACTCGGATGCACAAACTACACATCAAATTTGCGCACAATTTATCGCGACGAGTCCAAGTAGCAGCCTGTTCCCAAAGTAAACGTCGCCCCCGCTGAGCCCTCTTCCCACCTCTCTCCCTGAATAAGATTGCAGAGTCTTTCTGGCAGTTTTTCATGAAGCCTTCCTTTCATGGAGGCTGCACTGGGTGACGTGTAGATAGTACCACTAACACGTGAGTGGGAAGAAATTAGATGAAGAAATTTGTCCAGCTCTTAATTCCACCGCTACATCAATGTTGCCATGGAAATGACACGAGGAAGAGAATCAACTCCTGGCAGCTATGTGTCTATTAACATTAGCAGCACCAGGGTACGGCTTGGGATCTGTCGTATGACAAAGATAGATGATTGCAATGAACATTAAACATGGCTCCTGTCGTAATTAGTCGAGCTGCCTTTTATAAAACCACTAAAGTCATAGGGTGGATTCCCAAAAGAAATTCAACATGGTGGCTGAGTGAATGAAGCGCCATCCTTCCCCCTGCATCAGTGACTTCACCTTAGGGCTCTTCATCGAATTTGCTGCAGAACTTGACTCATTTGGTGATTGTGACGGGCATCATTGTACATTTTAAGCAGCAAATCTTCACCCCTCAGTTTATCTGTGCCCAGGGTACGTGAATATTTCAGTAAAAAAAATTTAAATCGCGGACAGAATCAAAATAGTTATTCTTGTCTTTTCAATTCTATGTTGTTTCCAATGTACACACTTTGATTAAAAATGCATTTTAACAACCTGTTCACTCATAAGGCGACTTGTGCCTATGTGTGCGATAATTAACCATGTGAAAATACATTTTTAAACATTGATTTACCCAAGTATAAACTACTCCCTGTTGTTAGAAAAAGGCTTTATATAACAATAGGTATCTATACTTGCTCAAAGCAATGTTTAAAAATGTATTTCACATGGTTAATTATTGCACGCCCAGGCACGGGGTTAGGGGGTTTTAATATTTTTGTGTATTTTTTTAATTTAGGGACCCTTTATAACAGGCCCCATACGAGCTAAATCCAGCCCTGCCTCCAATCCGCTGGCACCTCACCCGAAGATAAGGATGTTTTAAATATTTCTGCCAGGGCCCTTGCAGTTACTACACTCATCTCCCTCAAGGTCCGAAGGGACTATCATGTCAGGCCCAGGGTGGGGGGGGGAATTTATCTTCCTTTATACACTCTAAGGCAGCAAGCACCTCCTCCTCTTTAATATCTTTGTTCCATGCCACTACTGCTTGTTTCCCTTCCTTCCTTATACCCAATGCCAGTTTCCTGACCAAATACTGATGCAAAAAAAAATTATCCGTCTATGTAACTGCTCTCCTGCACTGTAACTTATTTGCTGGATTGTGTATGGGATGTCCAGCTGGACTGCTCCAAAACAAACTTTCCCATTGCATCTTTGTACATGTGACAATAAACTACAACCTGAAAACAAATTGCAAATTGGCTTTGATTTGTTGTTTCAATAACCACTAGACTCCAGTCCCTCCTGGTGTTTGTTTAAATATTCTACACACTGCAAACTTTCTGTGTGAACTCACTGGTGTTTTACTAGACTGTTTGACTAAGCGAATCCTTTCCCACACCCAGAGTGGAATGGGCCTCTCCCTGGTGTGGACCTGCTGGTGGATGAGCAGTTTGGAGGACTGGGTGAACCCCTTTCTGTACTCAGGACAAATGAATGGCCTCTCCCTGGAGTGTACCCGCTAGTGGTTCAGCAGGTGGGAGGACTGGATGAAGCCCTTCCCACACTCAGGGCAGATAAACGACTTCTCCAGAGTGGACCTCAGTTCATATAACTGTATAAACCCCTTCCTGCACTTGGGGCAGACGAATGGACTGTCTCTGCTGTGAATGCTCTGGCGGGTTAGCAAGTTTGATTGCTCGCTGAAGCCTTTGCTGCACTCGGGCAGGTGAAGGGCTTCTTGCCGGTATGGAACCGCTGGTCTCTCCTCAACTTGCGAGGCTCATTGAACCTCTTGTCACACTCAAAGCGGGTAAAGGGCATCTGCCCCTTGTGCATCCGTTGGTGTATCTTAAGGCTGGATCTATTGGTGAAGGCCTTCTTACACTCAGGGCAGACGAACGGCTTTTCCCCAGTGTGGACCCGCTGGTGCGTCCGCAGATTGGAGATCTGGGTGAAGCCCTTCCCACACTCAGGGCAGATGAATGGCCTCTCCCCAGTATGGAGCAGCTGATGGGTGTGCAGGTAGGAATAATGAGTGAAGCCCTTCCCGCACTCGAAGCAGGTGAATGGCCTCTCCCCAGTGTGGATCCGCTGGTGGGTCAGCAGGTTAGAGGACTGGGCAAATTCCTTTCCGCACTCAAAGCAGGTGAATGGCCTCTCTCCAGAGTGGACCCGCTGGTGGTCTAGCAGGTGGGAGGATCGGGCAAACCCCTTTCTGCACTGGGGGCAGACGAATGGCTTCTCTCTGGTATGGACACGTTGATGCGTCTGCAAATGGGAAGAGTGGATGAAGCCCCTGCCGCACTCGGGGCAGACAAACGGCCTGTCACTGCTGTGAGTCTTTTGGTGGGTCCGCAGGCTGGAGATCTGGGTGAAACTCTTGCCGCACTCGGGGCAGATGAACGGCTTTTCCCCGGTGTGGACCCGCTGGTGCGAACGGAGATTGCCAGACTGGGTGAACCCCTTGCCGCATTCGGGACAGGTGAACGGCTTTTCTCCGGAGTGGACCCGCTGGTGCTTCTGCAGGCTGGAAGTGTCGGTGAAACCTTTTCCACACTTGGGGCAAGTGCAGGGCTTCTCACCAGTATGGACCCGCCGGTGTACCTCAAGGTTGGATCTATTGATGAAGGCCTTCTTGCACTCGGGGCAGGTGAACGGTTTTTCCCCGGTGTGTACCCGCTGATGGGTCAGCAGGTTGGTGATCTGGGCAAACCCCTTTCCGCAATCAGGACAGGTGAAGGGTCTCTCCCCGGTGTGGACCCGCAAGTGTATCTCAAGGCTGGACAACCTAGCGAAGGCCTTCTTGCAATCGGGGCAGGTGAAGGGTCTCTCCCCGGTGTGGACCCGCTGGTGTCTCTTTAAGTTACCCAGACTTTTAAAGTTCTTCCCGCAGTCGGTGCATTGAAACGGGTTCATCGCTGTGGGGACGAGAGGATGTGACCAGCTTGCTGGTCAATGCAGTCCTGCCCTGGGACCAAAGCGCGGTCTCAGCCTGATGGATGGTCCGGGAGAGCTGGGCCGCGGGTTAAATCAACATCGAGGCTGGAACTAGGGCCGCGACCCGGGGAGAAGCGTCCTCTAGCCAGGCGTTGCAAGCCCCGCAATCACGGGAGTCCCCGTTCCGGGACCCGGTGCTGCCCTTCCGGCGATGAATCAGCTTCGGTCCCGACCAGCTCCTCTCCTGGGAACACTCGCCGCCTGTCACGGAAACGCGCACTGCGCATGCCTGTGAACATATTCATGAACTGCATCCCCACGTCGTTGGGCTGTCGAACGCGATGACGTCACCCGGTGGGACGTCCCTGTCCCGCCTTCCTTAAAGGGGCGGAGCTCCGTCATCTGCCTGGACTTGGTGAACATGAGCTTCCCCATTGAACAGAATTGGAACAACGTGAGTGAAGATCCGTCATTGATTTGAGTTCTCATCCAATGTGGAGTTAGGGCTGTTGGAAAGGTTCCCATTTATTGCTTTCACACTGGAGATTAATGCTCCCTTCTGGACCTGGCGCTGCCGCTCCTATGATTGACAGCTCCCTCCTCCAGGGAGGAGTGACGAAGTGCCCCGGCCCAGGCGTGTGCGCGCTGACGTCACAGGGCCAGTGAGGGTCCCTGAACGCCGTTCCCTCAGGAGGCCATGGCCTGGACGTGGAGGTGAGATTTACCTCGGATGGCAGCGTCCGGGGGGTGGGGTGAGTGGAGATGGTCTCAAGTGTTCGGTGCCTGGCCCTTGTTGGAGCCGTTGCTGCCGGGGGGGTGAGGGCGGCCTTGGGGAGGAGGGCAAGCGGCCCCCCACAGTCGGGCCGGGGAGGGAAGGGAACGGGCGGGGAGGGAAGGGAACGGGCGGGGAGTGCAGGGACCGCGCCTTCTGTCACACGGGGAGGGATCAGGGAGAAGGGTCCCTGACAACGCCGTGGGCAGCGAGTGTGGCTGGCTGCAGCCCCTGTCCCTTCCGCCGTACGGATGGGTGGGATGGAGATAGGAGGGTCTGGGACGGGATCCCCACCACAGGGCGGGCCGGCTCGCTGAGGGAAGGGCAGGAGATCCTGTCACCGTCCCCGTCTCACACACGGACACTTGGAGCATCCTGTTGAGGGGGAGATCCCTTCTCAGGGAAAACAGCAGCTTCAGCCGGGTCCGTGGCCCTACCACTGGGGCTGCTGTACAGTGTTGTCATCTCAGAATGTCCTGAACCAGTGATGTAGTGACCAAGGAGCTGGTGTAGGTGTGATGGCTTCAGATACATGGACCACTAGACTCTCTTCCACAGTAGATGGTGTGATCAGTGTGGTCCTTCGTACCATCAACATCAGCATCATAAACAAGATGATGTTCTTCGAAGAAAAATTCAAGGCTTGGGTAGCAAGTTAGAAGACTTTGAGTTTTCCGATCTGTTTGCTCCACATGCCACGGAGCGGCAAGGAATTGAACGATGGTGAATTTGATTCTAGGTTAAGATACTGGTGCAGGGTGGGGGCAGGTGGGCCTGAAGTGGAGGTGCGCCCAGATCACATCGTGGAGATGTGCTGGGGCTAGTCTGGCTGGTGGTTTGACCCAAAACAGTCGTCTTGCAGATAGGAAAGCTGTGGCTGTTAAACATGAAAGGACGCAGGTTGAGTGGCAGAGGCAAGTCAGCAGTCGGTGCTGAGCCTGCAAGTTTTTCCAGTCTCCATAAACAATCTGGAAGGGGGTACAGAGTGTAATGTTTGCTGATTATACTAAATTAAGTGGGAAAGCAAATTGTGCAGAGGAATCGGAGAGGCTACAGAGATATAAATTGGTTAAGTGAGTGGGCAAGGATCTGGCAGATGGAGTATAATGTTGGTAAATGTGAGGTCATCCACTTTGGAAGGAAAAATAGAAGATCAGGTTATTATTTAAATGCAAAGTGATTGCAGCAAGCTGCCATGCGAAAGGACTTGGGAGTGCTTGTGTATGAATTGCAAAAGATTGATTTGTAGGTGATCGAGAAGACAAATGTTGGCCTTCATTATGAGAGGGATTGAATTTAAGAGCAGGGGGTGTATGCTGCCATTGAACAAGGTACTGGTGGGGCCATATCTGGAGTATTGCATGCAGTTCTGGTCTCCTGACTTCAGGAAGGATTTGCTGGGTTTGGAGGTATTCCAGAGGTGGTTCACCATTTGATTCTAGAGATGAGGGCGTTAGCCTATGAGAAGAGATTGTTGGGATTGTTACGAGCACAAAGGACCCCAAAACCCACCAGAAAAAGATATTCACCATGACAAGTAGTTACAGTTGTTTTTAATTATCCTTAAACATGAAAACAGAATCAAATTTAACTTATCACTATTAACTTAACTAACCCAACTAAACCCCCTTCTAATTCGAAGCACATGTTTATGTAATGTGTGTATAAATTTAAGAAAGTTCTTGGTTCACAGTTCAATCTCACCTCATTCTTGCAAGTTCTCTGGTTGCAGGCAATTCTGATACTATGCACAGATTTTAACATGTATAAAGTTCACCATGCTTTCGTGCTCGAAAGGTAAATGTTTACCACTCAGGAAGGTTCTAGTCGGTTTTTAGAGAGAGATTCATTGTGCCAGGACATCCACAACTGATGTACTTCCATCAGCCATTCCAGTGTCTTGCTGATGAAACTTGCCCCATCAGGGTTCTCCAGATGATAACCTCTTTCTGTCAGGCTATCACCGAGTTCCTTTCTGTTCCACTTATTCTAAGTGAAACATTAGACAGCCAGTCCTCTCCTCTGCCTGACACGGCCTGAGCGACTGAGGGTTTGCAGCAGTTTCTGTCTTTAGGGTTTCCAGCATCTGCAGTGTTTTCTTTCCATCTGAAAATTGGAGCCAGAGGTCAAGGCCTGAACTAAAATGGGGTCGGTGTGTACTTTCTTCAGTTGAGAAGGATGGGAGGTGAACTGATCGGCTTCTCTTGTGGTTTGCAGATCGATGTGGAGATGGAGAAGGCGGAGATTACATCAAACCAGCTGGTCCTTGCTCTCTGCCATTCCTTTGTAGGTCTTGACCTTTCGTGGACCTGACTGTTCATCCACTGTGGATCTTCCTGTCTGATGGGTAGTAAACAGTGAGTGTCTGTCAGAATCAGGTTTGTTGTCATGAGTTGTCTCAAACTTTGTTGTTATGCAGACCAATTTTGTACATTCCAGGTGTAAAATTCTTATAAATTAGGGTTCCGTAAATATAATATTAGAACCAAAAACCATAGAACATAAGGAACAGAAACTAGGGTGTTTGGCCTGTCTAGTCTTTGCCAAACTATATCAGACCAGCTTCACTGACCTGTACCCAGTCTTTATCCCTCCATTCCACTCCCATCCAAGCATATGTCCAAGATATTTACTAAATATTAAAATAAACCCACATTCATCACTTCAGCTGGTAGCTCGTTCTGAACTCCCACTACTGTCTGTGTGAACAAGTTCCCCCTAATGTTCCTCCTAAATATTTCCCTTTTCACCCCTAACCCATGTCCTCTGGTTTCTATGTCACCTCACCTCAGTGGAGAAAGCATTATTGCATTTACTCTTTCTATACCTTTCATAATTTTGTATACCTCTATCAAATCTCCCCTTATTCTTCTATGATCCAGGAAATAGTCCCAACCTCCGTTCCTTAGATCCCAATAACATTGACATTCCCAGATCCCTGTATTCCACCACACACCTCATTGTCCTACCATTTATCATGTATGTCCTAACTTGGTTTGTTATTTCAGAATGTAGCACCTCACCCTTGCCTGCAGGAAATCCATCTGCCATTTTTCAGACCATTTTTCCAGCTGGTCCAGTTCCCCCTGAAAGCTTTGAAAACCTTAGTCACTCTCCACAACTCCTCCAATCTTTGTGTCATCTGCAAACTTGCTGATCATATTTGCCTCATTATCAACAAGATCATTGATACAGATGACAAACAGCTTGTTCCATTACTTTCGTAAATAATGGAATTAATATAACCAAAGGTGAATGATCAGACAATATTGGGACAGTATATGGACATGTTTTGGGGAGAAAAATTGGGACAGGTTTTCTACTGTAGGTCACATTCAAACACTTTAAAATACTGGAGTTCTGCTAATCTTAGACATGTCAGGGCCCCAGAGCCTTTGCAAAAGCTTTGGAAAGTGCCCAAGAGACTTCCCTAATAGATTGTTGTTTACAAAAAGGCAACAGATGAAAGAACTTGTTGTAGCCGCAGATTGTCAGCAGTGGAACTTGCTGTTCTAAGAGGGTTGTGTGGTTTTGCAAGCAGAGAGTCAAACAGGCTTTCTTTGAGAGAGAGAGAGATCAGTTCTACAGTAAGCAACTGGAACAAGACAAACTGGCAAGTTTGTGGAAAACCCCATTTGGAAGACAGGTTGTGAGTGGATAGTTCAGCCTGGTCTAAGCCCTCGTGATTTATGCAAGAGGAGAGGACTGGCTGTCTAATGTTTCACTTGGAATAAGAGAAACAAAGAGGCTACCTGAAAGAAATAGGTTATCATCTGGAAAATCCTGATGGGACAAGTTTCTTCGGCAAGACACTGAAATGGTTGGTTACAAGGCATCAGTTGTGGGTGTCAGCGTACAATGAATCTCTCTCTGAAAACTGACAAGAACCTTCCTGAGTGGTAACTATTTACCTTTCAAGCACCAAAGCCTGGTGAACTTTATAAAAGTTAAATTCCATGCACAGTATAAGAATTGCCTGTAACCAGTGAACTTGGAGGAATGAGAAGCGAGATTAGACTGTGAATTAAAGAACTTTTCTGAATTTACACACACATTACATACACGCGCTTAGAATTAGAAGGGGGTTAAGTTAGACTAATTAAGTCAATAGTGATAAGTTAAAGTATGATTCTGTTTTCATATTTAAAGATAATTAAAAGCAACTTTTGTTTAAGTAACCATTTGTCTTGGTCAATATCTACTGCTGCTGGGTTTTGGGGTCCTCTGTGCTCATAACAATATCCTTGCTTGATATTCAATATTTTGAACTCTTGCTTGCAGTTCAGAGCAGATTAAAAAATGTCTTACGTCTAAGGGAATAAAATAAATAATCTCTAATATTCTTGTCCAACTGTCAAGTTTCATTTCATTCATTCTGTCCAACTTCAAATCAAAAGTAAAATTAAAATATCCTCCCATAATTATTTTCCCCTTTGCATTAGCTAATTGCCTAAAAAACATCCTGAATAAATTTTCCATCATCTAAATTCAGTGCATATATATTCAAAGTCCAATATTCAGAATAAATTTTACTATTCACCATTACATATCACTATCAATAATTACATCCAATATTTTAATTGGTAAACTTTTATTAATATTGCTATTCCTCTAGCTTTAGAATTATATGAAAAAGACAGTACCATTCCTACACAGTCTCTCTTTAATTTTACATGTTCTGTTTCCATTAAACGAGTTTCTTGTAAAAAAAAAGCCATATCTATTTTAGTTTCATATAGCTTAATAACCTTTTTCTCTTTATCAGATTTTGAATTCCATTCATTTTAATACTAATAAAAGACAATGAGCTTTGATTTATAATGGAAATAAGAATTTTTTTTATCCAGACATAAGGTTTGTTTGTTGAAAAAGAGTTTAATCCAGTTAAAGATGTGTAATGGAAAAAAGGCGATGTCTTTGTTTTGAGATATCCATTTGTATTGAAAGTATTCATCCTGGGAGGGAGGAATAGATTTTTTACTGAGCCTAATGAGGCAAAGGTATATGCCAATTCACTGCCTGCTAAAGACCAGCAGATGGCTGTAGATACATGAATTAATTACACAACTGAAAGATTTCTGCTGTAACTGAAAGTATGTTTCCAGTGAGCTTAAAGAGGGAGGAAGGTCTATTAGATTTGATGAGATTAATGGATTATAAAGTCTATTGAAAAGATTATAGTAGGGGAGGTATGGTATTTCGAGCGAGTTAGTGGGGAGTACGATGCTGACCTCTGCGGAGTCAAGGGCGCTAATGTGATTTTTTTGCACCTCGCATAAATCAGGGAAGTAGAGACGCTTCAACATCACGCACCTCTGGGGCTTTTCTTTACTTTTTTTTTCTCTTTTCCTTTCTCTATCTTTTCTTCTTTTGTTTTAAGCCTGGACTGTTTATATATGTAGTATTGTGGCAGCCCGCCACCACAGAGATCGAGCCGGCACATTGCACAGTGCACATGGTAGTAAACAGCCTGGAAGTCAGCCTGAAGAAAACTGAGGTCCTCCATCAGCCAGCTCCCCACCATGATTACCAGCCCCCCCACATCTCCATCGGGCACACAAAACTCAAAACGGTCAACCAGTTTACCTATCTCGGCTGCACCATTTCATCAGATGCAAGGATCGACAATGAGATAGACAACAGACTCGCCAAGGCAAATAGCGCCTTTGGAAGACTACACAAAAGAGTCTGGAAAAACAACCAACTGAAGAACCTCACAAAGATAAGTGTATACAGAGCCGTTGTCATACCCACACTCCTGTTCGGCTCCGAATCATGGGTCCTCTACCGGCACCACCTACGGCTCCTAGAACGCTTCCACCAGCGTTGTCTCCGCTCCCACCAGCGTTGTCTCCGCTCCATCCTCAACATCCCTAACGTCGAAGTACTCGAGATGGCAGAGGTCGACAGCATCGAGTCCACGCTGCTGAAGATCCAGCTGCGCTGGATGGGTCACGTCTCCAGAATGGAGGACCATCGCCTTCCCAAGATCGTGTTATATGGCGAGCTCTCCACTGGCCACCGTGACAGAGGTGCACCAAAGAAAAGGTACAAGGACTGCCTAAAGAAATCTCTTGGTGCCTGCCACATTGACCACCGCCAGTGGGCTGATAACGCCTCAAACCGTGCATCTTGGCGCCTCACAGTTTGGCGGGCAGCAACCTCCTTTGAAGAAGACCGCAGAGCCCACCTCACTGACAAAAGGCAAAGGAGGAAAAACCCAACCCCAACCAACCAATTTTCCCCTGCAACTGCTGCAATCGTGTCTGCCTGTCCCGCATCGGACTTGTCAGCCACAAACGAGCCTGCAGCTGACGTGGACTTTTTACCCCCTCCATAAATCTTCGTCCGCGAAGCCAAGCCAAAGAAAAGAAACAAAGAAAGAACACACTGTAACACGTCCCTAACACAGTGAACCAGCGCGGTTGAAAGCTGGAGCAGTACAAGACCAGCAGCCCTAAAAAGGTGCTGGCCAAGATGCCCAACTAACAGATCAAGAACAGGCTGGGGAAGAAGGGTCTTCACATGCAAGAATATTCCCACCTGCTATTGTTATTCATATGGCTGATGTCAGCCAATCAAACCAACAGTGGGAATTCCAACTGTATAAAAGGAACCTTTCCAACCTCAATAAATCTCAGTGCTTAACCTCCCACACTGCGAGTGTGTGTGTTTCTTTGTAGCAGTCGGCTACAATTGGTGACCCTGACAGTTTAGATGGCATCTAAACCCAACAATGGAGAATGAAGCATTGGTCAGTGCAGTTGGCCTCAAGCTCCGACCTTCTGGAAAGTTCAACCCGGCATGTGGTTTGAGCAGGCTGAGGCTCAGTTCCAGATTCGGGGCATCACATCCGAGTCCGCACGCTACTACCACGTGGGTCAGCGCCCTGGATCCAGAGACTGCAGACAGAGTGGCACTTGCACTGCATTCAAAGAGCTTGTAACCAAGACCTTTGGGCTCTCACAAAGAGAGAGAGAGAGACGGCTGCTTCACCTGGATGGGCTAGGGAACAGATCTCCATCAGGGTTGATGAACGAGATGCTGGCCCTCCTGGAAGACCACAAGCCCTGCATCATGCTCGAGCAGGCATTCTTGCAGCAGCTGCCCAAGCACATCCAACTGCTTGACCCCCCTGGAAAGTCTCAGCATGGTCAGATATTCTGTGGAAGAAGAAACAGAAGTGCTCGGCTACCATGGCACTCGTCACGAAGTCTTGCAACAAGACCTGGAAAGGAGCGGCAGGCAAGAGGCAGGGACGAGTCCAAGGAGAGGATTGGACACTAGATGCAGGCAAGCAGGCCTGGCGTTAAGGGCTGCCAACAGCAGCAGCATTCGGACCTATGGGAGGTGTAGGGTCGAGCTGCAGTTTGGATACAGTCATTTATCATGGGAGTTCACGCTGGCAGGAGTGGAACAGCCACTCCTCGGAGCGGTCTTCCTGCGGGCCCACAGCCTCCTAGTAGACTTCAAAGGGAAGGGACTTGTGCACACGGAGACGTTCAAAACCTTCTGACTGAAGGGTGCCAGGCTCCCAGCACTGCACCTGGACTCCGTCCATAGCTCAGACGATGAGTTCTCCAAGGTGCTGGTCATTCCTGGCAATCTTTTCCCCTCAGTTCGTGGTGGAAGTGCTCCGACATGGCGTCAGGCATCGCATCCTCAGCAAGGGTCCATCTCTCCATGCAATGGTGACACAACTTCACCCAGAGATCCTCCAACTGGCTAAGGAGTAGTTTCGCAAACTTGAGGAGTTGGGCATCATTCTGTGGTCAGACAGTCTTCTGTGCAGGGCTTCTCCCCTGCACATGGTGCCTAAAGCATCTGGGGGCTGGAGACTGTCATCTTCACGAGATCACCACTCCAGATCGTTAACCACTGCCACCACCACCCCCCCCCCCCCCCGGCCGCATATCCAGGACTTTGCAGCAAACCTGCATGGAGTGACAATCTTCTCCAAAGTAGACGGTGCGAGGGTACCACTAAATCACCGTGCACCCTGACAACATCCCCAAGATGGCCATCATCACCCCATTCGGGCTGTTCGAGTTCCTGAATATGCCATTTGGGCTCAAGAACACAGCACAGACCTTCCAGCGACCAATGGGTGCGGTGGGCTGAGACCTGGATGGCACTTTCAACTACTTAAGACGATATCCTGGTGGCGAGCAAAACCCAGCAGGAACATCTACAACACCTCCAAAGCTTCTACAGTTGCCTAAATGAGTTCAGCCTTACTATCAACCTGGCTAAGTGCCAGTTCAGGCTGAGCAGGATTGTCTTTCTGGGCCACAGGATTACCAAATTTTTAAATTTAGGGCCCCTTTATAACATCTGCTACAGGCCCCACATGAGCTAAATCTGGCCCTGCCTCCAATCCTCCGGCACCTCACCCGAGGATAAGAATGTTTTAAATATTTCTGCCAGGGCCCCTGCAGTTACTACACTAGTCTCCCTCAAGGTCTATCTTGTCAGGCCTGGGGTTGGGTGGGGGGGGAGGGGATTTATCTCCCTTTATTTGCAGCAAGCACCTCCACCTCTTTAATCTCTCTTTGTTCCATGCCACTACTGCTTTTTTCCCTTCCTTCCTTATACCCAATGCCAGTTTCCTGAGTAAATACTGATGCAAAAAAAAAATCTCTGGAACTTGTACTGTGACTTATTTGCTGAACTCTGTATGGGATGTCCAGCTGGACTGTTCCAAAACAAACTTCCCTACTGCACCTTTGTACACATGACAATAAACATGAACCTGAAAAGAAATTGCAAATTGACAACAAAACCAGGACCTGTTTTGATTTGTTGCCTCAATAACCACAAGACTCCAGTCCCTTCTGGTGTTTCAGTGAGTGATGTTTAAATATTCCACACTCTGCAAACATATGTGTGAACCTGGTGGTCCTTCACCAGGTTGTTCAACTGGGTGAAGTTCTTCCTGCACTCAGAGCAGGTGAATGGCCTCTCCTCGGAGTAGACCTGCTGGTGGATCAGCAGGTGGGATGACTGAGTGTACTCTTTCCCACACACGGAGCAGGTGTGTTTTTGCTTGTGAATCAGCAGGTGAGAGGATTGGGTGAAGCCCTTCCTGCACTTGGGGCCTCTTCCTGGAGACCCACTGGTGAGTCAGTAGGTTGGATGACTGGATGAACCCCTTTCCACATTTGTGGCAGATGTACTGCCTCTCCCCAGAGTGGACCCACTGGTGGATCAGCAGGTGGGATGACTGGATGAACCCCTTTCCACATTTGGGGCAGAAGCACTTTGAGCAGATGAATGGCCTCTGTTGTGGACCCGCTAGTGGGCCAGTAGATTGGAGGTCAGGGCAAACGCCTTCCCGCACTCGAAGCAGACAAATGGCCTCTCCCCAGTGTGGACCCGCTGGTGGATTAGCAGATGGGAGGACAAGATGAAGGCCTTGCTGCACTTGGGGCAGACGAACTGCCTCTCTCCTCTGTGGATCCGCTGGCGCTTCCGCTGGTGCTTCCGCAGGTTGGACAACACAGTGAACCCCTTCCCGCATTTGAGGCAGGTGAAGGGCCTCTCCCCGGAGTGGACCCACTGGTGTTTCATTAACGCACTTGACTTTTTAAAGTTCTTCCCGCAGTTAGAGCACTGAAACGGGTTCAATGCTGTGCGGATGAGAAGATGTGACCAGGGGAAAAATCAATGCAGTCCTGCCCCGGGGCCACAGCGCGGGCTCAGCACGATGGAGGGTCCTGGAGATCTGGGCCGCGGGTTAAATCAACACCGAGTCTGGGACTAGGGCTGGGACCCAGGGAGAAGCTTCCTCTAGATAGGCGTTGCAAGTCCCCGACCTACGGAAGCTCCTGTTTCGAGACCTGGTAGTGCGTTCTGCTCCCGGCACTGAATCACCTTCGGTCCCTGACAACAGACAGGTCCAAAGGAGGTGAAACCACCAGAGGCCACTGTCCCCACGCATGCGCGTCGCGGAGTTACGTCTGTGGCGGGTTTCGGCGGTCAGTCACCCACATGGCCTGAGAGACCTCTATTTGCCCAGTGGGATGGGGACAGGGGCCTCGGACCCTCTCCCTGGCCATCAGGTCGGGGACGTAAATCACAAAAATCCTTGTAGTAAAAACACAAAATGCTGGAGAAAATCAATCTTTCTTTTTCAATCTTTTGATTGAATTTTAATCCAATACAGGAGACAATTCCCGGAGAGAATCAGGAGACGGGACGGACAAAATTAGAATCTACAACAACCAATGAAACTAATAATCGTGTCTTCATCTCCCCAAACACAGTGAGAGAGAAAGAAACAGAATCCACATGATACTAAACCCCGCCCCCCTCCCCCAAGCACTCATCTAGAAAATAATAAGGATGACAAACGAAAACACAAAAAATAAACCCTGGGGCCTTGGATCAACGTTCATCAAACACAAGAAGCCCCGTCCTCACCCACAAGAGAAATTTGCCAGGATCAGGAAGGGACAACTCCCAAAGGAAAACGGTCAAACGGGGATGAAAATGTTGTGTGACTGGGCGCAGTTTCTTCACATTCAGCAGGTCGAGGAGTTGGGGGCCAGGGATGAGTGATGGGACCAGCTTGTTCCTGGTCTGCAAGCTGAAGGGGTGGGTTGGAACCACCGCGGAGCTTCTCCCCTCCCCCCCAGTGACTCTCCCTCTCACCCTCCTCCCCCATGTCATTGATGGGGCCTGGAACACATGTCCCATTTGTCCACTTTGGATTAACTACCACTGCAATCTAAGGAGACCATCTAACAGATCAGATATACAATTATTTGGATAGTCAGAAACTGATTAGGGAGATTCAACATGCCTTTGTACATGGTAGGTCGTGTTTAACTAATCTTTTCCAAGTTTTTCAAAGAGGTTACCAGGAAAGTTGATGAAGGAAAGGGGCTGTGGATGTTGTGTACATGGACTTTAGGTCAAGGACCCACAGGGGAGGTTCAGAAGTTAGGATTTCATGGTGAAGTAGTGAACTGGATTTGACAATGGTTGGATGGGAGAAGCCAGAGAATAGAGGTAATGATGCTTCTCAGACTGGAGACCTGTGACTGCTGATGTTTCTCAGGGACCATTGTTGTTTGTCATCTATATCAATGATCTGGATGATAATGTAGTAAATACGATCAACAAGCTTATAGATAACACTAAGATTGAAGGCGTTGTGGACAATGAAGAAGGGTTTAAAAGTTTGCAGAGGGATCTGGACCAGCCAGAAAAATGGGCTGAAAAGTGATCGATGGAATTTACTGTAGATAAGTGTGAGATGTTGCATTTTGGAAATACAAACCAAGAAAGGACGTACACAGTGTGGTGATGTGTTTCCTCCATTGTATATAGTTATCATTATTGGTTGTATATATGGAGCTGGCCCACCCACGGATGACTCATACCCTATGTGGTCCTGGGCCATAAAGCACGAGCCACCTTTCCCTCACCACCATTCCTATACCTGGATACAGGCCAGCAAGGTTCTTCTGTGTATTAAAGCTTATCATTCCCTCAGCTTGTTTCTGTGGTTACTGGTAGTGCCCAATACACAGTAAATTGTAGGGCACTGAGGAGTGCAGGAACACAGAGGGTTCTGGGAATACAGATATATAATTCCCTAAAAGTGGCGACTCAGGTGGACAGGGGCGAAAAGAGAACTTTTGGCATATTGGCTTTCATTAAAGTATTGAGTATAGGAATTGGGATGTTATGGTAAAGTTGTATAAGACATTGGTGAGGCCAAATTTGGAGTATTGCGTGCAGGTTTGGTCACCTAACTACAGGAAAAATATCAATAAGGCAGAAAGAGTGAATGTAGATATGCTTTTTCCACTGAGGATAGGTGAGGTCCAAATGGCATGGGGGAAGGGTGAAAGGGGAAAGGTTTAGGGGAACTTTTTCACACACAGAGTGGTGGGGTTTGGAACTAGCTGACAGTTGAAGTGGTGAATGTGGGCTCAATTTTAACATTTAAGTAGAATTTGGACAGGTGCATGAATAGGAGAGGTCTGGAGGGCTATGGACTTGATGGAGGTCAGTGGAACTGGACAAAAAAAATGATTGGGCACAGATTAGAAGGGCCGAAGGGGCCTGTTTCTGTGCTGTAATATTCTCTGGTTCTGTGGCTCCACCTGTCCAGGTGCCTCTGAAATTTTGTGACTGTTCCTGCCTCCACCACCTCCTCTGGCAGCTCATTCCAGACACCAGCTACTGTATGTGTGCAACATTTACACCTAAGTCCCCCTTTAAACCTTCTCCCTCTCACCTTCAACCCTTTCCCTCCAGTTTTACACACTCCTACCGTGGGAAACAGACCCTGACCATAACCCTATCTGTGTCTGATCTAATGTTCTGTTCCTTCTCATGTCACCCCTCAGCCTCCTTCACTCGAGGGAAACCAGGAAACAGCTGATCCAATCTCTCCTTGTAACTCAGACCCTCCAATCCTGGCACCATCTTGTGAATCTTTCCTGCATATGGCCCAGTTTAATCACATCCTTCCTGCAGTGCAACGACCAGAACTGCACATCCCATTCCAGGTTTGGACCAACCAGCACCTTGTCCCCATTTCTGCACTCAATGCCTCGGCTGATGAAGGCAAGCATGTATCCACCTTCTTCCCCACCCTGTCTACCACGTCACCATTATCAGAGAACTGTGTACTTGTACCCCAAGATCGGTCTCCTCCACAACACTCCTGCCCTGGTTACACTTCCCAAAACCAATCTTTTGCAATTCATGCACAAGCACTCCATCCTTCTGCATAATAATCTGATCTTCTATTTTTCCTTCCAAAGTGGATAACCTCACATTTACCAACATTGTACTCCATCTGCCAGACCCTTGCCCACTCACTTTACCGATCTTTCTCTCTCTGCAGCCTCTCCGATTCCTCTCCACAATTGGCTTTTCCACTCAATTTTCTGTAATCAGCAACATTCAATACACTACACTACACTTCCAGATCATTTATGTAGACAGTGAACAGTTGAAGGCCCAGTTGATGAGGCTCGCTTTAAAACGGACCAATGTCTCCTCTCCCCAATCCAGTTGAGCTCCCTGCCACCCCACCTTCCACACAGTTTCTAGAAGATAGGCGCCAGAGAGTCATGGTGAATAATTGTCAGGATAGAGGCTGGTGATGAGCGGTGTTGGGTCCCTTGTTGTTCATCATTTACATTAATGATTTGGATGATGGGGTGGTAAATTGGGTTAGTAGATGGGACTACAGAAGGATTTGGACTGCTTAGAAGAATGGGCTGAAAGGTGGTAGATGGAGTTTAATGTAGATAAGTGTGAAGTGCTCCATTGTGGGAAGAATAATCAAAACAGAACAGATGCAGTGAAGGAGGGTGTTGAAAAATGCAGAGGAACAACAGTTGGAATAATGGTTCATCGTTCTTTGAAAGTGGATTCTCATATACGTGAAGTAGGCTTTTGGTATGCTGGCCTTGATAAATCAAAGCATAGAATATAGGAGCTGGGAGGTGATGTTGAGACTGTTCAAGGTATTGGTGAGGCCAAATTTGGAATATTGAATGGAGTTCTGGTCCCCAAATTATAGGAAGGATATCAATAAGGTAGACAAGATTTACTAAAGTGTTGCCTGGATTGCAGTATCTGGAATACAGAGAAAGATTGAGTAGTCTGGGTCTTTATTCATTGGAGTGTAGAAGGTTGAGGGGGGATTTAAAATTGAGGGGGATAGACAGAGCAGATGTGAATAGGCTCTTCCTCTTGAGGGTAGGGGAGATTGGAACGAGGGGTCATAAGTAAGGGGCAAAACTTTAGATGTAACATGAGAGGAAACTTCTTCACAGAGAGTGGTGGCTGAGTGGAATGCCCTTCAGGAAGAGGTGATTGCAGCAGGGTCAATTTTGTCATTTTAGAGAAGGTTGGATGAGTGCATCGATGTGAGGGGGTTGGAGGGTTATGGGTAGGGAGCAGGTGGGTGGGACTAGTGGAGTTCACTTAAATCGGTGCGGACTAGAGGGATGGCCTGTTTCCGTTCTGTAATTGTTATATGGTTATTTTTCGGCGCCGTTTACGTGTTTCTTTAACAATGTTGTTGGTCTTTTCCCACCCCGTCCAAATTCGCCGGGTTTGCTGCCAAAATGTTCGTATTAATGTTACAGAATTTGACGTTCTCATTTTCATGCAAAAGTGGTCAGAAAAAAGTGCTGATTCGGCAGCATCAAGATTGTTGCATCTCAGTTCTGAACAGCGAATGGTTCATTACTCAGTCAATCAGCGGAGAAATTGTGTCTGCATCAGTGGTCACTGTTTATTCTTCACAGCCGGCGAGAGCGCAGGGCAACCGCTTTCGGCAGGTGGTCGCTCACTTCTTGCGGGGAAACCATCTCAATATATTGATTTGCACCCAAATTATTTTCGTTGTGTCTCGGGCACCAGGAGTCCCACATTAACCTTTCCTAATTATTTGTTTTCTCCCTCCCCTCCCTCTATTTTCTACCCTCTGTTTGCATGTATTTCCACGCACCTTTTCTGGAACTTGCATCGTGGTATCTCATGGCCCTGCATTGCTGAATCCTCCCATCATTGAAAACTCGGCCCATTGGCCTGAGATACACGAAGTCTCAGAGGAACACAGAGGATAAAACGTGAGGGAACGGGTGGATGCAGGTGAAAGGGGAGAGGAGAAGGAAGCTGAGAAGTGATGGGGCGAGGGCAGAGACCAGAAGGGAAGGAGCTGGGAATGGAGGGAAGGAGACAGAGGAGGAGGGAAAGAGAGAGAACTACGCTGACTGAATTTCCTCAGCATTTCCGTCTATTTTGCTGCTCTGCGTTCGCTCCGGGTTCCAGCGACTGCAGTTGCTACTGTTTCTCTGATTGAGACCGGCCCGCACGCTACTGGACGTTGCATCTGTCAATCAGCTCAGAGGGCGAGGCTTATGGCACCGATCGTTTCCCGTGTTGTCATCTGGTGTGCAAGAATCCCACCGGCGGGGACCGAAGGCGATTCAGCGCCGGGAGGAGAGCGTAGCACCGGGTCCCGGAACGGGGGCTCCCGTGGTTCCAGGGCTTGCAATGCCCGGCGAGAGGACGCTTCTCCCCGGGTTCCGGCCCTACTCCCAGCCTCGGTGTTGATTTAACTCGCGGCCCAGCATTCCGGGACCCTCCGCGCTGTGAGCCCTGGACTGCATCGGTCACACCCTCTCGTTCCCTCAGCGATGAACCCGTTTCAGTGCTCCTACTGCGGGAAGAACTTTAAAAGGACGAGTGAGTTAACGAGACACCAGCGGGTTCACTCCGGGGAGAGGCCCTTTACCTGCGCAGAGTGTGGGAAGGGCTTCACTGACAGATCCAACCTTAAGAAACACCAGCGGATCCACACCGGGGAGAGGCCGTTCAGCTGTCCCGAGTGCATGAAGGGCTTCAACTGTCCATCAAACTTGCTGAGTCACCAGAAGATTCACAGGGATGACAGGCCATTCGTCTGCCCTGACTGTGGGAAGGGCTTTACTCAGTCCTCCCACCTGCTGACCCATCAACTGCTCCACACCAAGGAGAGGCCATTCATCTGCTCTGAGTGTGGGAAAGGCTTCACCCAATCCTCCGACCTGCGGAAGCACCAACGGGTCCACACCGGGGAGAGACCATTCACCTGCCATGAGTGTGGCAAGGGCTTCACCCAGTCCTCCAACCTGAGGACCCACCAGCGGGTCCACAAGTGAGCCGGATTCTGATCTGACACTGTGCCCATGTCATTCTGGCCAGGGTCAGACCACGTCCACAGTACCATCCTGTCCAGCTGTTTAATGTACTAGGTCCGTGCCAAATAAATGACCTGGACATTGAACATTGGTGTGTTGTCTGTTGAACAGCGAAGGTTGGACTTGGGCTATAGTTGAGATTATTTGAATGGCCTTTCTGCTTTTGAACCACAGAACAGCACAGAAATAGTCACGGTCCATCTGTTCTGTGCTGAACTATTATTCTGCCCAGTGCCATTGACTTATAGCTTCTTCCTCCTCTCCCTATTCAGGGTGGGGGGAGTTGGGATTAGAGAGCCTGGCCATTTGGGCAGCAGTACCTGGGGTGGGGGTTAAGAGTCTGGAAGCCTTTCCCACAAATGGGAATGGGTGTTTTGTAGTCTGCCATTTGGAATCTCAGAATGTTTTCCAAACCAAGGTGTATGAGGTTTGGGTTGTGGATGAATCTTGATGGTTCATAATGTTGTGTGGTGTAGAAAACAAGGCCCTGTGGCCCAGCTTGTTCATGATGGCCCCATTTGGCCCACATCACCGTAACACCCTTCTGAACCATGTTCCTGAATATATGAATTCTAAGTTCACCCACGACTTCTTCTGGCAGCTTATTCCACATGCCCAACAGCCTCCGGGCAAAGTTAAATAGGGGAGTCTGCAGTCACTGGGTTTGCAGTGCGATAACATCTATAGGGTAACCCATGTTTTGTATCTGGGCCCTTCATCGAGGTTTGATAGAAAAAGCAAGCAGTCACCTGAATTAAAAGGAGGAGAGGAGGGAGGAAAGGGGGAGGAGCTCACACAAACAGGAGAGAGGCCATAGGTTGACACAGGTGGGCGGGATGGGACTAGGGTAGAGGGGAACTGGGGGAAAGGAGACAGGAGAATAGGGAAAGAGAGAGAGGGACTCGGGGGAGGGGTTTAATGGAAACTGGAGAAGTCGATGTTCATCCCGTTTGGTTGTCCATTGAATCGTGAGGGCTGTACTTGGGCTTTAGTTTGGATTATTTGAAAAGTTGTAAATCTTTCCCCTCTTTCCTTAAATTTCTGCCCTCTAGGTTTAGATTCCCCTGCCCTGGGGAAAAGATGATGACTGACGACCTTCTCCATGCCCTTGGTGATTTTATAAATCTCCATAAGGTCCTGCCTCCCTAAGCCCCCTCTCCTCACAATTCAGAAGAATTTTGAATCCTTTATGCTCATCCATCCTTGTTTGAGGCAATTTCTCTCAGCCCCACAATTTTCCATTTAATTTCCTTTGAAATGCAAGAGGGGTGGCACGGTTGGCATAGCAGTTAGTGCAACACCTTTACTGTTCCAGCAATCGGGACTGGGGTTCGAATCCCACGTTGTCTGAAAGGAGTATGTACATTCTTCCCGTGTCTGCTGCGGTTTTCCCTGGGCGGGGGGGGGCTTGGGTTTCCTCCCAATGTGTGATTCGTCCTGGGGGTGTAGGTCATTTGTGTGAAAATTGGGCAGCGTGCACTGGCCATAGCCGAAACGGCCTATTCTCGTGTTGTATGACTACATTTAAAAAAAATTTAAATCTAAGTCTGCATCCACCTGTCTTTGCTGCAGCTTCTCCCAGACTGATGCTGGTCCCTGCATGGAAGGGATTCTCCTCATGCCAGACCCAAACATTTTGTAACCAACTCCTTTGGTTCTCCCTTCCAGCTCCCACCCCCTTCCTGTCCGATCAGAGAGCTTCCCTTCTGTTATATGGCAGCAGTACAAAGTCCACCACGTGGACAAACTTGATCTTCTTTTTCCCCTTGAGATAATCTCTGAGATCTGCTCCAGGTTGTGAGCTACAGATGATGCTGGAAGAACATTTGTGAGGGCCCACTCCAGGTTCTGAGCCATCGGTGATGTGTGATTTATATCGGTAAAGGGTGGAGCGTCCAGTCCAGGTAAAGGGTGGAGGCATACACCTGATCTGTTGAAAATTGTAACAGGACGTGAAGGCATATGTAAGTGGCCTGTGGTCCATCGAAGACAGGAAATGCCTGCCTTCTGGAAATTACCTGAAATGTGTAGTGCCAACAATTCTTGATCAAAAGCACGGTACTTGAGTTCTGGTGGTCTTAGGTGTTTGCTAAATAAAACCATGTACTGTTCAAGCAACACCCCCCCACCTCCCCCACTGCTGTACTGGACGCATCCACTGTCAAGACATTCGGTCTTGGGTGGACCAGCAATGCAGCATTAGCCAGTCCTTCCTTGCCGTTCTCAATGCTGCTGACGATTCTTCACCCCAAGTGACATCACTTGCCTGACACCAGGGCCGCTGATGGTAGAAACCAGCTGGGCAGGGAGAGATCCCTGTCCTTGTCCTGCTGGGGAGGGAGAGGTATCTGTCCTGCCTGGCAGGGAGAGGCCACTCAGGCCAGGTGACCTCTAAAGCCCACTATGGCCTTGGGTACAGATGTAGGAAGGAAGGACCACAAATGTCGTCCTGGATTCCTGGAACACTGTGAGTACGGCCACAGCCTCTCCCTGACCTCTCCCTCCAGGCCCGCCCTGGCAGGGTGTCCTCTCCCTCTGGGCCTGACCTGATGATTTGCTGTCTGCCAATTCCCCAGGATGGCGCCTGGCTACCATCCGATTGGTTAATCTTCCTCCAACCTGTCTGTTGTCGGAAACCGAAGGCGATTCAGCGCCGTGAGCAGAGTGCACCACCGAGTCCCGGAACAGAGGCTCCCGTGGTTCTGGGGCTTGCAACGCCCGGCTAGAGGATGCTTCTCCCCAGGCCCTGGCCCTCATCCCAGTTGATTTAACCCATGGCCCAGCTCTCCGGGAGCCTCCATCAGGCTGAGCCCATGCTGTGGCCCTGGGGTGGAGTGTATTGGTTTATCCCCTGGTGACACCCTCTCATCCCTACAGCAATGAACCCACTTCAGTGCTCTGAGTGTGGGAAGAACTTTAAATGGTTGAGTGAGTGTAAGGTTAAAACCTTGTGTTTTGAGGTTGTTTTTTGACTTTCCCTTTAAAAAGATGGTTGTTTTGTAGAGTTATCATAGTTAACTATGATGTCATATGTCATAATATCTCGTTCTCATTCTTGGAATAATCATGGAAGGAGAGTAAGCTCACAAGAGAATCTTTTTGAATTCATTATTATTCATTATTAATAACATAACATAACAATTTACAGCACGGAAACAGGCCATTAGGCCCTTCTAGTCCGCACCGAACCAAACACCCCTCTCTAGTCCCACCTCCCTGCACAATGCCCATAACCCTCCATCTTCTTCTCATCCATATACCTGTCCAACCTTTTCTTAAATAATACAATTGACTCCGCCGCCACTATTTCTCCCGGAAGCTCATTCCACACGTCTACCACTCTCTGAGTAAAGAAGTTCCCCCTCATGTTACCTCTAAACCTCTGCCCCTTAATTCTTAACTCATGTCCTCTTGTTTTAATCTTTCCTCCTCTTAACGGAAATAGTCTATCCACATCCACTCTGTCTATCCCTTTCATAATCTTAAATACTTTTATCAAATCCCCTCTCAACCTTCTACGCTCCAAAGAATAAAGACCTAATCTGTCCAATCTCTCCCTATACTCTAGATGCTTAAACCCAGGTAACATTCTGGTAAACCTTCTCTGCACTCTCTCCACTCTGTTTATATCCTTCCTATAATTAGGCGACCAGAACTGCACACTGAACTCCAAATTAGGCCGCACCAACGTCTTATACAGTCTCAACATCACTTCCCAACTCCTATATTCCATGCAATGATTGATAAAGGCCAGCATACTAAAAGCCTTCTTCTTCTACCTTCATTTATTAGCATTTTAATTCATTTTGTTTGATTTACAATATACTTCGTTTTACTCATCATTACGAGGTGCAAAATTATTCGTTTTTATCACAAAAAATTAAAACTATTTACAGCTACAATTACGTCTTAATTACAATAGACAATAGTCAATAGGAGCTGGAGTAGGCCCTTCGGCCCGTCGAGCCAGCACCGCCATTTTACAGATCATGGCTGATCACTACCATCAGTTCCCCTTTCCAGCCTTATCCCCATAACCCTTAACTCCTTTGCCCACTAGAGTCTTATCTAACTCTCTTTTGAACATAATCAGCGAATCTGCCTCTACCACCCTCTGTGGCAGAGCATTCCACAGATTCACACTTCTCTGGGTAAAAAAATGTTTTCTCATCTCCGTCCTAAAGGGCCTACCCTGTATTCTTAAACTATGCCCTCTTGTCCAAATAATTACAATTATTTGGATTATTAAGATTCAATTTGGAATATCATTGGTGTGCTTTCCTTGAAGATGACATGTTTTGAAAGTAGGTCATATTAGAAGGAGGGAAGTGTCATCTACATCTTTTATTCAAAGAAAAGTAATAAAATTGTGAACTTTGTTTGGAAGAAAGAATTTTAGAAATTTGTCTGAAAATTTACAACCAGATTTAAAATCAGAAACCATTTTTGTGAGAAAATATGTCTGTGAAAGCCACGAAGCCTTAATGAGCATGTCTGTCTCGAAAAAAAACATCAGCGTGACCTTCAAGAGAGAGAAATATAAGATCAAAGCCAGCAGAGCCATTGGCAGGAAGCCCAGATTCTGTGTTCTATAAACAATAGATAATGCAGATTATTTGTGAATACTACAGAATACAGAACCAATAAAAACTCTTAAAGGGACCACCCAAAATAAAAGTTTGTTTACAATTCCAAGAAGACAAGATTGAAGATGGAAAAGAAGTAGTCTCATTGGGCTAAACACATAATACAAACAACTCCTCTCACAGAGCTGTCTGATCATGAGTTGAGCCAGGAAGGCGGACTGTCAACGCTTGGCAGGAGGTTGGAGTCAGTGACCAGAGAAAAGTGGCTTCAACTATCAAGAAGGAAGAAGACTCCATTGAGGCACTGCAGACCTCAATAGCTGGTTTAGAGGTTAGTGGAACTGGAACAGATGAATGTGTGTTGCAAAACCCCATTGGTGCTGAACCGAACGAAATGCTGAAGATAGAGATTCAATCAGCAGTATCTGAAAGTTCAGGTGTGAATCCTGATGATAGTATTTCCAAGGTTATGTGCAGGAAGATCTTCAAAGGCATCTAGAACAAGTACAGCTTCGCGTCCTTCAACATATCAGCTATGCAGGCTAAGGCGCAATCAGACTTGGCTACTGTGCTCCACAGATTGGAGAAAAGACATGCTTTAGAAGATATGGAAGCTGAAATGAAGAATCAACAACTTAGGCAAGAAGCTGAAAAGATTCAGCACAAAGAACAAAAAAGATTATTGAATAGAGAAAGACGTGAGGAACAACATGGTGTGAATATAGCCAGAGTAAAAGCATTAGCTCAGGGAGCCACCAGCAGGTCAATGGGTACTGTGGCCAAAAGAATCGAGTATACTCGAGCAAGGAGCCACGGGTGACGCTGCTAGAGCTCAAATGTCAATGGCCAACCTTGTTGAAAAAGCTAGTGACATTCACTCTCTTCTGAGCACACAATATATGAATCTTCACGAAAAGAGAGCATTTCAACCATGTGAGTTGATCATACTCAATCATTGATGTCTCTTCGTGTTGCTGAAGAACCAGCGACAAGTCAAGGATCTGCACCAATGCCATCGATTACATACCAAGGGTCCAACACCTATGGCACCAGTTCAAGTTCAGCCAACTCCATTGACAAGAAGTCAACAAGTCTCAAGCCATGGTGGACAAGACATTATAATACAATTCATGGCAAAACAAAATGAAATCTCTGCCATGTTAGCACAGCAACAAGGTTCATACGGTTTAACTAAGAAGGAAATTCCTGTTTTTAATGGAGATCTATTACAATATCTGATATTCATGAAATCCTTTGGACATCACATTGATAGTAATACTACAAATGCCAAAGATCGTCTGTATTACCTGGAGCAGTGTACTGGAGGACAGGTGAAGGTGACTGTTACCTGGAGCAGTTTACTGGAGGAGAGGTGAATGGTGTATTACCTGGAGCAGTGTACTGGAGGACAGGTGAAGGGGGTCTGTATTACCTGGAGCAGTAAACTGGAGGAGAGGTGAAGGGGTCTGAATGACCTGAAGCAGTAAACTTGAGGACAGGTGAAGGGGTTTGTATTACCTGGAGCAGTGAACTGGAGGACAGGTGAAGGGGTCTGTATTACCTGGAGCAGTGTACTGGAGGACAGGTGAAGGGGTCTGTATTACCTGGAGCAGTAAACTGGAGGAGAGGTGAAGGGGTCTGAATGACCTGAAGCAGTTTACTGGATTGACAGGTGAAGGGGTCTGCATTACCTGGAGCAGTGAACTGGACTGACAGGTGAAGGGGTCTGTATTATCTGGAGCAGTGAACTGGAGGAGAGATGAAGGGGTCTGTATTATCTGGAGCAGTTTACTGGAGGAGAGATGAAGGGGTCTGTATTACCTGGAGCAGTAAACTTGAGGACAGGTGAAGGGGTTTGTATTACCTGGAGCAGTGAACTGGAGGACAGGTGAAGGGGTCTGTATTACCTGGAGCAGTGTACTGGAGGACAGGTGAAGGGGTCTGTATTACCTGGAGCAGTGTACTGGAGGACAGATGAAGGGGTCTGTATTGCCTGGAGCAGTGTATGGGAGGACAGGTGAAGGGGTCTGTATTGCCTGGAGCAGTGTATGGGAGGACAGGTAAAGGGGTCTGCATTACCTGGAGCAGTGTACTGGAGGACAGGTGAAGGAGTTAGTCAAAAGTTGAATCCAGAACAAGGTTTCAAAAGGGCAAAAGAATTATTGCAACATCATTATGTGGTGATAAACATAAAATCGCAAGGGCCCACATAGACAAGATTCTTTCTTGGCCAGCAATAAAATTAGAGGACACAAAAGCTTTACAAGTGTATGCACTCTTTCTGACAGGATGTTGTAATGCAATGGGAAGTGGTGTATGTTTGCAAGAGTTAAATTTGCTTGCTAATTTGATGATTATTATCAATAAATTAACTTATAAACTGAGTGATTTATGGAGAACCAAAGATGCAGAGCTTAGGACCGGAAGGGATGCCACTTTTGAGGATGTTGTACAATTCTTGGACTGGCATGTACATGTTAACACTGCAGCAGTATGTGGAAATATTAAGGGTACTTCAATAGTTCCTAAAGAGGTAAAGAAGTCTAAATCATCGTCTCCACAGAAACCAAAGGGAAGGACCTTTCTTCCTGCTGTGTCAGATACAAGCACAAGAAAAACAAGGAAACAAAGGAAAAGGAAGATCAGACTGTTCAGGAAAACTGTTTGTATTGCAAAGATAAACTTGCTTTAGAAAAATGTTCACGATTGGAGAAAAAAAATCGTATGATGAGAAATTAACCTTTTTGAAGAAGAATGGAGTATGTTTTGGTTGTTTGTGTTAAGGTCACATCAGCAAAACTTGTAATAAGCAAATCAGTTGTGATATATGCAGTTTAAATCATTCCGTGAACTACTCTTTGCAGACAATGCCGCTTTAGTTGCCCATTCAGAGCCAGCTCTCCAGCGCATGACATCCTGTTTTGCGGAAACTGCCAAAATGTTTGGCCTGGAAGTCAGCCTGAAGAAAACTGAGGTCCTCCATCAGCCAGCTCCCCACCATGACCACCAGCCACCCCCCCCCCCCCACGCCTCCATCGAGCACACAGAACTCAAAACAGTCAACCAGTTTACCTACCTCGGCTGCACCATTTCATTGGATGCAAGGATCGACAAAGAGATAGACAACAGACTCGCCAAGGCAAATAGCGCCTTTGGAAGACTACACAAAAGAGTCTGGAAAAATAACCACCTGAAGAAACACACAAAGATCAGGGTATACAGAGCCGTTGTCATACCCACGCTTCTGTTCGGCTCCAAATCATGGGTCCTCTACCGGCATCACCTACGGTTCCTAGAACGCTTCCATCAGCGCTGTCTCCGCTCCATCCTCAACATTCATTGGAGTGACTTCATCACCAACATCGAAGTACTTGAGCTGGCAGAATCCGCAAGCATCGAATCCATGCTGCTGAAGACCCAACTGCGCTGGGTGGGTCACATCTCCAGATTGGAGGACCATTGCCTTCCCAAGATCGTGTTATATGGTGAGCTCTTCACTGGCCACCGAGACAGAGGTGCACCAAAGAAGAGGTACAAGGACTGCTTAAAGAAATCTCTTGGTGCCTGCCACATTGACCACCGCCAGTGGGCTGATATCGCCTCCAACCGTGCATCTTGGTGCCTCACAGTTTGGCGGGCAGCAACCTCCTTTGAAGAAGACCGCAGAGCCCACCTCACTGACAAAAGACAAAGGTGGAAAAACCCAACACCAAACCACAATCAACCAATTTTCCCTTGCAACCGCTGCAACCGTGTCTGCCTGTCCCACATCGGACTTGTCAGTTACCAACGAGCCTGCAGCAGACGTGGACATACCTCTCCATAAATCTTCGTCCGCGAAGCCAAGCCAAAGAAGAAATCATCCCAAGTTACTGCATACTCAACGAAGTTGAGAAGGAAGTCAAACAATCTGAATCGAAGACTAAAGACACAGTCAAAGAGTGTGTTTCAGCTTTGGTTCAGACAAACAGTCTTACTGGGACGGTGACAAAGCCCTCTCAATAATTCCTTTACAGGTTAAAAGGAAACTTCATTCTGAAGACTCATGGATTTCTTGATCCAGGAAGTACCACATCATTTTGTACTGTTGAATTAATGAATAAACTTAATCTTTGGTGTAAAAAAAAATCACAAATCTTATTGAAGACAATGAATGATGCAAGGAACATTGAAACTAATGCAGTTTCAGGTTTACAGATTGCTGGATTGAATAGCATTGAACTTTGCCATCTTTCTAGTGGACTATGCCTGTGAATAAGGAGAATATTCCATCTCAGGATGATCTCAAACAGTGGGATCATCTAAAAGATGTTTGTTTACCCAAGATCGATGCTAAAATCGAGGTGTTAATTGGATTAGATGTACCAAAAGCGCTCAAACTTCTTGAAGTAATAAGGAGTCAAAATAACAGACCTTACGCTGTTGGAACATTGCTCGGATGGACAATATTAGGAGGAAAAATGAATAATGATCAGGTGTTGTTGAATATAAATGTCAACAGAGTTTCAGTTGTCAAACTTAATGATTGATGAGATCAACAGTTTAAAATTGATTTCCCTGACTCTCACAAAAGGTCCTTTCAGGTGGACCCTCCACCTTGAGGGCGGCAGCAGGAGCAGATCTAAACTTGCAGACTCACCTTTCAGGGTCAGCCCTAAAAGGCTGCTGCAGCATTGCCTGGTCCACCTGAAAGGGCCTATTCATATCCAGAGGGTCCTTGGAGCGCCTCCAGATCTGATTTGAGGCAGGGTGACTGGTGTAAGAGCACCACCTATCATAAATATGCGGCATAGCAATGGAAGTCTTTCCTACCCATAATCCTCCACGCAGGTGGAACCACTGTGTTTCCCACAATAGTTCCAGCTGCATGGGGAATTATGGGTAGGGAAGACCACCATTGCTATGCCACATTTTGAGTTGCAGAGGGTGGCCCTGGTGCAGGAGAGGCCAGTCAGGCTGTGACAGCCCACACCGGCCATTCCCCGCCAGCTGTCCCTGCCCCGACATCCCCCACTGGCCACCCCTGCCCTGCTAGCGCCCATACCCTGATGACCCCACCGGCCACCCCTGCCACCCCTACCCTGATGACCCCGCCAGCTGCCCCTTCCCCAATGTCCCCTGTTGGCCTCCCCTGTCCCGACATTCCCTGCCAGCTGCTCTTGCCCTGTCGTTCCCCGCTGGCCGTCCCTGCCCCAATGTCCTCCACTGACCTCTCCTCCCCAGTGGGGCAGGGTCTGTCAGGTTGAGGGGTGGTGGGGGGCTGTCAGGCAGCAGGGCGGGGGACTGGACCAGCCAGAAAAATGGTCGATGGAATTTACTGTAGATAAGTGTGAGATGTTGCATTTTGGAAGGACAAACCAGGAAAGGACGTACACAGTGTGGTGATGTGTTTCCTCCATTGTATATAGTTATCATTGTTGGTTTGTATATATGGAGCTGGCCCACCCACGGATGACTCATACCCTATGTGGTCCTGGGCCATAAAGGACGAGCCACCTTTCCCTCGCCACCATTCCTCTACCTAGATCCGGCCCAGCAAGCTTCTTCTGTGCATTAAAGCCTATCATTCCCTCAGCTCGTCTCTGTGGTTACTGGTAGTGGCCTACACATGGTAAATTGTAGGGCACTGAGGAGTGCAGGAACACAGAGGGTTCTGGGAATACAGATACATAATTCCCTGAAAGTGACATCTCAGGTGGACAACAGGGGTGAAAAGAGAACTTTTAGCATATTGGCTTTCATTAAAGTATTGAGTATAGAGTTGAGATGTTATGGTAAAGTTGTATAAGACATTGGTGAGGCTAAATTTGGAGTACTGCGTGCAGGTTTGGTCACCTAACTACAGGAAAGATATCAATAAGGTTGAAAGAGTGAATGTCGATAGGCTTTTTCCACTGAGGGTAGGTGAGGTCCAAATAAGAGGGCATGGGTGAAGGGTGAAAGGGGAAAGGTTTAGGGATAACATGAGGGTGAACTTCTTCACACAGAGAGTGGTGGGGTTTGGAACGAGCTGCCAGCTGAAGTGGTGAATGGGGCTCCATTTTAACATTTAAGAAGAATTTGGACAGGTGCATGGATGGGAGAGGTCTGAAGGGCTATGGTCTAGATGCAGGTCAGTGGGACTGGGCAACAAAACAATGATTTGGCACAGACTAGAAGGGCCGAAGGGTCCTGTTTCCGTGCTGTAATGTTCTGTGGCTCCACCTGTCCAGGTGCTTCTGAAGTTTTGTGACTGTTCCTGCCTCCACCACCTCTTCTGCGGCTCATTCCAGACACCAGCTCCTGCGTGGGTGAAACATTTACACTTTAAACCTCCTCCCTCTCACCCTCATTCCTTTCCCTCCAGTTTTACACACTCCTACCATGGGACACAGACCCTGTCCAACAACCCTATTTGTGTTTGATTTAATGTTCTGTCCCCCTCTCTTGTTACCCCTCTGCCTCCTTCACGCGAGGGAAAGCAGGAAACAGCAAATTCAATCTCTCCTTGTAACTCAGACCTTCCAATCTTGGCACCATCTTGTGAATCTTTCCTGCACATGGCCCAGTTTAATCACATCCTTCCTGCAGTGTGACGACCAGAACTGAACATCACATTCCAGGTTTGGACCAACCAGCACTTTGTCCAAGTGGAACATCACTTCCCAACTTCTGCACTCAATGCCTCGGCTGATGAAGGCAAGCATGTATCCACCTTCTTACCCACCACATCTACTCGTGTCACCACTGTCAGAGAACTGTGTACTTGTACCCCAAGGTCTCTCTGCTCCACAACACTCCTGCCCTGGTTTCACTTCCCAAAATGCATCACATCACATTTGTCAGAGTTAAACTGCATCTGCCGTTCCTTTGTCCACTTTCCCAGTTGATCTCTCTCCTTTTGTAACCTGACACAAACTTCTTCACCATCTACTTGACCACATATTGTGACGTCCTCTGCAAACTTACTGATCCTATTTGTGTTTGATTTAATGTTCTGTCCCCCTCTCTTGTTACCCCTCTGCCTCCTTCACGCGAGGGAAAGCAGGAAACAGCAAATTCAATCTCTCCTTGTAACTCAGACCTTCCAATCTTGGCACCATCTTGTGAATCTTTCTCATGGAAATCATTAATATACCTGACAAGCCACAGAGGACCCAGCACCTATCCTGCAGCACCCAACTGGTCACAGGCTTCATTCTGAGAAGATGCAGGAATGCAAAACAGGATCACAGATGGGGGAGGAGATATTTTAGAGGATGACAGGACTGGAGGAGGTTACAGAGAGAATGAGGAGGTGAGGGTCAAGGAGGGGTCTGATCACGGGAATGCTAAATCTGAGACGGGCCGGGGGAGTGAAACACAGACAGAAATTAGGAGTGATAAAATCAGGAGTGTGGTTGCTTTGGCAGACAATGTAAAGGAAAATCCTCATAGTTTCTACATTGTATTAAGAGCAAAAGTATATTTAGGGACAAAATTGGTCCCTTTGAAAATCAGAGTGGTCATCAATGCATGGAGCCAGAAGAGATGTGGAGTTCTTAACTTTTTTTTATTGCAGGAACCTGGCACAGAGACTTGGGATGTAAGAAAACAAGCAGTGAAGTTATGGACTGATACAGATTAAAGAGGAGGAGATGCTTATGTTCTTAAAAATAAATATGGGTGGATAAATCCCCAAGGCCTGACTAGAAGATATTCCATCACACCTTGAGGGATATTAGCATAGAAAATGCAGGGGACCTGTCCTTCGCCACAGGTGAGGTGTCAGAGGATTGCTCATGTTGTTCCGTTGTTTTAAAAAAATGGCTCCAGTACTAACCCAGGAAATTATAGGCCAGTGAGCCTGATGTCAGTAGAAGGTAAATTATTGGAAGATGTTCTACAAGATCAGATATACAGGTATGTGGGTGGCCAGGGACTAATTAGGGATAGTCCACATGGCTTTGTGCATAGTAGGTTATGTCTAACCAATCTTATAGATTTTTTTCGAGGAGGTTACCAAAAAAGTTGAAGGAACGGCTGTGGACTTTAGTCAGGTCCTACATGGGAGGTTAGTCAGGAGTGTTCAGATGCTCGGTATTCATGGTGAGGTGGAGAACTGCATTCAACATTGGCAATACAGGAGAAGCCAGAGAGTGTGAATGGATGATTGCTTCTCAGACTGGAGGCCTGTGACAAGTGGTGTGTCTCAGGGATTAGTGCTGGGACCATTGTTGTTTGTCATCTCTATGAGTGATCTGGATGGTAATGTAATAAATAGGATCAGCAGGTTTGCAGATGACACAAGGATTGGAGGCATGTGGAGAGCTTGCAGGGGGAACTGGACCAGCTGGAAATATAGACACAAAGATGACAGATGAAATTTAATGCAAACAAGTGTGAGGTGTTGCTTTTTGAAATGACAAACCAAGTTAGGACAAGTATGGTAAATGGTAGGGCAATGAGGAGTGTGGTAGAACACAGGGATCTGGGAATATTGATGTTACTGGGATCTAAGGAACTGAGTTATAGGGGAAGGTTAAACTGGTTGGGACTATTCCCTGGAGCATAGAAGAATGAGGGGAGATTTGTCACGGGTTAGACATGAAAAGGGAAAGGTTTAGGATGAACATTAGGGGGAACTTGTTCACACAGAGAGTAGTGGGAGTTCGGAACGAGCTGACAGCTGAAGTGATTAATGTGGCTTTATTTTAATATTTAAGAAAAATTTAGATGTGCATGGATGGGAGAGGAATGGAGGGCAATGGACTGGGTACATGCCAGTGAAACTGGGTTGATTATAGTTTAGCAAATACTAGACAGGCCAAATGCCCTATTTTCTGTGCCGTGTGCTCTAAAGTTTTTTGGTTTTAATATATATAGAGAAACCTAATTTATAGGAGTTTTACACCTGGAATGCACAAAACTCCTCTGCATAACAACATATTTTGTGACGTGCTCATGACAATAAACCTGATTCTGACAGAAACACTGCAGGAAGAGAAGACACTGGAGTCCACAGTAGATGAACAGTCAGTTCCACAAGTCAGGTCACAGACCTACATGGGAATGGCAGAGAGCGAGGACCAGCTCATTTGATGCAATCACCGCCTTCTCCATCTCCACAATCAATCTGCAAACCACAAGAGAAGCTGATCAGATCACCTCCCATCCTTCTCATCTCCAGCAAGTACAGACCAACCCCACTTCAGTTCAGGCCTTGAGCTCAGGCTCCAATTTTCAGATGGAAAGAAAACACTGCAGATGCTGGAAACCCTAATTAAAGACAGAAACTGCTGGGAATCTTCAGTCACTCAGGCAGTGTCTGTGGAGAGAGAAGCAGGAAAAGATAAGAAATAGGAACAAGAGGAGGCCATGCGGCCCATCGAGCCTCCTCCGCCAATCAACAAGATCATGACTGAGCTGATGATTGGCTCATCTGCACCGACCTGCCTTTTCCCAATTCCCCTTAATTCCACTAGTCCAGTCAAAGCTAAAAATCCAGACTTCACGGAAAGTCTTGGCTGAAATCCGAACCATTCGAGATTCCGGACTTCTCAAAAATACTCTGCTTTTGCGTGCAAATATGTGTAAGCGCCACAGAAGCCCAGCGGTAACAAGTGACCATGCAGAAGTCTTGGAAATGCAAGACAAAATAGCAGATACTTTGTATTTTATATGAAAGCTGCTTAGTTAATAAACTTTTAAAATTTACCCATTTATTCTTAAATTTAAATTTTACAAGTACTGCCCAAAAATTGGGAAAACCGAAAATCTGGACAGATCCAATCCCCGAGCGTCCTGATTTTTGGACTTCTACTGAAAGTAAACATCGATCCAACCTTGTCTTAAATACTGAGGACACCTCCGCTGCTTCAAAGGGCAGAGAATTACATAGATTAACCACCTTCTTGGAAAACCAGTTCCTCCTCATCTCCATCTGAAATCTACTACCCCAAAAACTGAGGTGATGTTCCCTAGATCTACTCTCCCCCACCAATGGAAATAACTTACCCAACTCAATCTTATTTAATTTTAAATTACTCTCATAATTTTATATGTTTCTAGAATATCTCCTCTCAATCTTCTAAATCCCAGCAATCTCTCCTCATAGACTAACCTCCTCATAGACTAACCCCCTCATCTCTAGAATCAACTGGTGAACCTCCTCTGTGACACCTTCAAACCCAGTACATTCTTCCTCAGGTCAGGAGACCAGAACTGCACGCAGTTCTCCAGATGCAGCCTCACCAATAATTTGTACACTTACAGCATAACCTCCCTGCTCTTAAATTCAACCCCTCTAGCAATGAAGGGCAATATTTATCTTCTTGATCGCCTGCTGCACCTGCAAACCAACATTTTGCAAATCATGCACAAGCACTCCTAACTCCTTCTGCATGGCAGCATGCTGGAATCACTTTCCATTTAAATAATAATCTGATCTTCCATTTTTCCTTCCAAAGTGGATAACTTCATTTTCCAACATTGTACTCCATCTGCCAGACCCTTGCCCACTCATTAAACCAATCTATATCTCTCTCCAGCCTCTCCGATTCTACTCCACAATTGGCTTTTCCACTTAATTTAGTGTAAACAGCAAACTTGGATACACTGCACCCTGTACCCTCTACCAGATCACCGATGTATATTGTGAACAGTTTCAGGCCCAGCACCGACCCCTGGCGCCTCTGCCTCTCCTGTCCATTCAATCCACTGGCACCAGCGGGGAGAATGAAACTCCTGCAACACCCACCCATTCCAGGACTTTGATGAATCCGAGCGGCTCTTTGAGAGGACGAAGGTCGAGTTTAAATTCAGGGAGCTTCTGAAATTACAGGGAAGAAGGGGAAGAAAAAGAGAGAGAGGCGTAAACTTTTTAAAATTTTCCATCTGCAAGATGACAGTTTTGGGTCAAACCCCATGCCAGACCAGCCCTGACTTGATATGGGCTCTCCTCCACTTCAACCCACCTGCCCTCATCCTGCAGCAGTTCCTCAGCCACAGAATCAACTTCACCATCTTTCAATTCCTTGCTGCTTCTTGGCACGTGGAGTAAACCTGAGATCGGAAAATTCAAGGTCTTTTAACTTACTGCTCAAATTTTTCTTTGACAAACATCATCTAGTTTATGTTGCCAAGGTCATTGGTACAAAGTACCCCACAGATCTGCCCATATTGCATACATCCCACCTACTGTGGAAGAGAGCCCCGTGGTCCATGTATCTAAAGCCTTCACATCTGCACCAGCTCCTTAGTAACATGTTTGACTGGAAGGTTTTCCAATTTCTCTGCTCACTACATCATTGTTTCAAGACATTCTGAGATGAAAACACTGCATTTCTAATTTTGGATGCTGTAAACTCTACCTGCAAGATCTCATCTCTCCTCCTGCCAATGTCATCAGTACCACGATGAACCACCAGCTCCTTCTCTCCATCCAGGATACTGGACCCTGAAGCTACTGTGAAACATCCATGACCCTGGGTCCTTGGAGGCAACTCCCCATCCTGGATTCCCCCTCACACAAGTGTGTGTCTGTGACCCGGACCCCAGAGTCCTCAGTCACTGGGTACCAGGACTGAGTGCCACCCGGCTTCACAGCAGCCCCAGTGGTGGGGCCACAGACCCAACTGATGCTGCTGTTTCCCCTGAGAAGGGTGTCCGTGTGTGAGACTGGGACAGTGACAGGGGCTTCCTGCCCCTCCCCCAGCCATCTGATCAGCCATCCGATCTGCCCCTCCTGTTTGGGAGCCTGTCTGCCCCCCTGTCCCCTCTCCCCAACACCATCAGTCCAACTGCTGCCTCCACCCATCCGTGCGGCCAGGGGGACGGGCTGCAGTGGGACACACTTGCTGATCCCCCCTCCCCATGTGACTTCCTGCCTTAAAATTCCATACTTGAGTTTTCCTGTCAAATAAATGCTTCATTTTACCCTGAGCCATTTCTAAATTCTCTTGAGCCAAAGTCCACATTTTTTATAATATCTTTAAATTAAGAAACATAATCCAGCAAGTCCAACTGCACATCCTCATTAACCCACTGTTCTTTTATCCACATTAAAGGTCCTCTAACCTGATCTCCAAACACAATTTCAAAAGGGCTGAAACCTAATGACTCCTACACAGCCTCCCTTGCTGCAAATGACAATAAATGAATACCTTCATCCCAATCTTTCCCATTCTCCAAACAATAAATCCTCATCATATTTTTAAGAGTAGAATGAAATCTTTCCAAAGCTCCCTGAGTTTCTGGATGGTACACAGATGAAGTGATCTGTTTTAATCCCATTTCATAAATCAACTGCTGAAACAACCGAGACTTAAAGTAGATCCTTGATCACTCTGATCTCTTTAGGCAACCCAAAAACCGTGAAAAATCTTTCCAGAGCTTTTACCACCGTTTTGGCTTTAATATTCCTTAATGGTATAACCTCTGGAAATCTCAATGCTATACACATAATTGTTAACAAGTACTGATTCCCAGACTTCGTTTTAAGCAGGGGACCTAAACAATCCACAATAATCTGAGTGAAAGGTTCCCCAACAACAGGAATAGGTTGTAATGGAGCCACTGGAGGACTCTGGTTATGTCTCCACAACCTGACAAAAGTGACATGTCCGGCACCAATTTACAACATCTTTCCTCAAATCAGGCCAGAAAAATTGTCTCAAAATCTTATTCGTGGTTTTTTTTAACACCAAGATGACCACCCAAAGGTGTCCTGTGGGCTAAATTTAAAATTTCATTCCGGTAATTTCTTGGAACAACCACCCAATCACCCCCCTACCCCTCATTACCAGGAATATCAAGAGGTCTCCATTTTCTCATCAGCAATTCACCCTTTAAGTAATATCCACAAACCATTTTTTAAATCTCTTGTTCACTTACTGCTTTGTCCCTTAAGTCAATAAGATCTGTATCTATTTTCTGTTGCTGAATTAACTCTTTTCTTGACAAAGAGAAATCTTTACTCTCACAATTACCCTGCTATTTCAAAACTTTCAGAAGCACCGGTCAAGTCTCTATCAACTGGCTCTTCCTCAGCTCATAATTTTCTTAGTCATAGACTTTGTTACACCACATGCAGGATATATTGCACAATCCTCTTCAACCTCATCCTTACCAGGCCGATTTGTTAATCTCAAAACTGACCCACCTTTGTCCTTTGCCAAATCATTCCCTAATTAAAACAAGACAACCTGCGTGGGTAACTTTGAAATTAACCTACCTCAACAGGTCTTTTAACTAATTATGAATTCAGCACTATGTTGTGCAGAGATATTGACTCTAACCCACCTCCAACACCTGTAATCAAAGTTGTCTCCCCTGTGTCAGTCTTCTGCTCAAGAATTAAAACATTTTCCAACCTGTAATCAAAGTTGTCTCCCCTGTGTCAGTCTTCTGCTCAAGAATTAAAACATTTTCCAACAACAGTGACTGAGCAGCCCCAGTATCTCTGAGAATTTTAACTGGAACCTGTGATTCTCCATCCTTTACTGAAACCAAGCCCTCTGACACAAAAGGTTTGAAAACATCCATGACACCCTTACCAGGTTTGCGACATTTGCTCTCCTTAAATTTAACTGTCTGAATACATGCTTCTGGTAAAACTTCCTTATCTCATTTTCAATATTAGACAATTTGCAATAACATGACCAGATTTCTTACAAAAATGGCATACAAATCCAGAAGTTCTGTCCTTTCCCACCTTTCCTTCATTTTTTCTCTTAACTTTCTCCCCAGATTTAATTTCAGGCTTATTAGTCTGCTCCACATTAACTCTGTTTTTGTGTTTTTGTGAATTAGAGCAAATTTGTCTGCCAATCTAGCAGTTTGCCGCCACATCCCTACGTCACTCTCATCCAGGTATAATCTCATTTGGAACACAGCTTTTAATTTGTTCAATTGACATCAGTTCTCTCAATCTGTCAAAATCGTTATTTATTCCTTTTGAGGCGCACCAATGGTCAAAACATACAGATTGTTTCAGAGCAAAATCCACATAAGATTGATTCCATGTTTTCACCAAACTCCGAAATTTTTGTCTATATGCTTCTGGAACCAACTCATTAAGTTTTCACTACACTCCTGTTCGGCTCCGAATCATGGGTCCTCTACCAGCATCACCTACGGCTCCTAGAACGCTTCCACCAGCGTTGTCTCCGCTCCATCCTCAAAATTCATTGGAGCGACTTCATCCCTAACATCGAAGTACTCGAGATGGCAGAGGCCGACAGCATCGAGTCCACGCTGCTGAAGATCCAGCTGCGCTGGGTGGGTCACGTCTCCAGAATGGAGGACCATCGCCTTCCCAAGATCGTGTTATATGGCGAGCTCTCCACTGGCCACCGTGACAGAGGTGCACCAAAGAAGAGGTACAAGGACTGCCTAAAGAAATCTCTTGGTGCCTGCCACATTGACCACCGCCAGTGGGCTGATATCGCCTCAAACCGTGCATCTTGGCGCCTCACAGTTCGGCAGGCAGCAACCTCCTTTGAAGAAGACCGCAGAGGCCACCTCACTTACAAAAGACAAAGGAGGAAAAACCCAACACCCAACCCCAACCAACCAATTTTCCCCTGCAACTGCTGCAACCGTGCCTGCCTGTCCCGCATCGGACTTGTCAGCCACAATCGAGCCTGCAGCTGACATGGACTTTAACCCCCTCCATAAATCTTCGTCCGCGAAGCCAAGCCAAAGAATTTACCACTTGCTCTGCAGTCAAGCTAGAGGATGCAATTTGTGCTTTTCCCTTCAATACGCTTTGGAACATAAGAGGCCATTTTTCTTTTGGTCATCTTGAGCTCTCAGCAACCTTTTCAAAAAGCTGAAAATATGTATCTATATCTCCCTCATTAAAAGGAGGAACTAATTTACCTCTCTACTAGCCAAAAACCTCTCCCCAGGAGTTACAGCTTCAATTCTCTTATTTCTTTCCATCTCCATTTTTAACTTCTCTAATTGAAACTGTCTGTATCTTTCAATATTTTCCAAGTCATATTTTCTTTGTCTTTCAGCTTTCTCTGCCTCATATATCCTCTATTTTTCAACCTCCAACACCCTCTGTTTTTGTCTTTCTTCTTCCACCCTCAATTTCTCTAATTCCAATTGCAATTCAAAAGATCTGTCCTCTGGAAAATTATTTGTCTTTCTCAACACATTTTCCCTCACCTATATAATATTTCACTATAATCCTCTGTATTTGCATTTTCCTCATTCATTCCTTGACTTCAGTCACCTTTAATGCCCTTTTCTCTTGCTCTGCAGGTGATCCATTGCTGCTCTTTTTCCACACACAAGCTTTAAATTGGCTTGAAAAAAAAACCCCAATTAACTAATAAATCACAAGAACTCCAATTTTCAATCCAAAAGGATATCCCTTAAAATGTTACGAGCCCAGACGACCCCAAAACCCAGCAGCAATAGATATTCACCAAGACAAATAGTTACTTAAACAAAGTTGCTTTTAATTATCTTTAAACATGAAAACAGAATCACACTTTCACTTATCACTATTGGCTAACCTAACTTAACCCCCTACTAATTCTAAGCACTCTTGTATGTAATGTGAGTGTAAGTTCAGCAAGGTTCTTTAGTTAACTGTCCAATCCCACTTCTCATTCCTCCAAGTTCAATTCTTATACTGTGCACAGAATTTAACACTTATAAAGTTCACCAGGCTTTGGTGCTTGAAAGGTAAATGGTTACCACTCAGGAAAGTTCTTGTCAGTTTACAGAGAGAGATTTGTTGTACGATGGACACCTAACCACTTCAGTGTCTTGCTGACGAATTGCCCCATCAGGGGTTCTCCAGATGATGACCTCTTTTTTTCAGGTCACCACAGAGTGCCTTTTTGTTTCTCTTATTCCAAGTGAAACATGAGACAGCCAGTCCTCCCCTCTTGCATGAACCACAAGGGCTTTGACCAGGCTGAATCAAGCACTTACAACCTGTCTTCTACATGGGGTTTTCCACAAGCTTGCCAGCGTCCTGTTGCAGTCCCAGCTGTCTCTCTCTTTGAGGGAAAGCCCATTTGACTCTCTCTGCTTGCAAAACCACACGACCCTCTTAGACAATCCAGACAATCTGTGGCTCCAACAAGATCTTTCATCTGTTGTCTTTTTGTAAGCAACAATGCATTAGTGAAATCTCTTGGGCACTCTCCAAAGCTCTTGCAAAAGCTGTGGAGCCGATATGTCTAGTATTAGCAGAGCTCTAGTATTTCAAATGATCTGTTTTAAAATGTTTGATCTGTTTTAAAGTGTTTGTATGTGACCTACTCTAACAAACCTTTCCCAATAAACATGTCTGTCACAGTGGGGATGATCAATTTCTAACACAGGTTCATCCCCTCAGCTGCCTAGATCATGTGGCCCTTGTTCGCCCAGATGGCAAGCAAAGCGAAGGACATCACATGGGATGAGGAGTCAGCCAAAGCCTTTGTGAAGGCCAAGGAAGTCTGGCGGGTGCCACTCTCCTGGGACATCTCAGGGCAGACGCTCCAATGGCCCTGATTCTGGATGCCCCAGGAACGGCGATTGGTTGAGTTCTGGAGCAGCAAGTCGAAGGACGTTGGCGGCCACTGGCTTTCTTCAGCAAACATCTGCGGCCTCCAGAACTGAAGTACAGCACTTTCGACAGAGAGCTACTGATGCTGTACTTAGCCATCCACCACTTCAGGTACTTCTTAGAGGTCATGTCCTTCACGGCTTTCACAGATCATGAGCCCCTGACTTTAGCCTTGACTAACATCTCAAACCCCTGGTCAGCCCACTAGCAATGACACCTGTCTTACATTTTTGAGTACACCACAGTTGGAAGACGCGTCTCCGGCAAGGACAGCATTGAGGCCGATGCACTGTCCAGACAAAGTATCCATGCGCTATCGAGGGGTATGTACTTCGTGACACTGGCAGAGGCACAGCAGAGAGACAAGGAGATGCCCCAATACAGGACTCCCATACCGGGACTGCAGCTCCAGGACACCCCAGTTGGCACAGGTAACACCACCCCCTATGAGATATGGCCACCCGCCAGGTCAGACCTATTGTTCTGGCGGCTTGGAGATGGCAGGTTTTCGACTCCATCCGCAGACTGATTCACCCATCCATCAGGACCAAGGTCCAGCAGGTAGCCAGCAAATGGATTGCAGAAACAGGTCAGCAGGTGGGTGAAGGCGTGCACTCAATGCCAAACAACTAAGGCACACCAAGACCCCACCTCAGCACTTCGAGCCCACAGAATGAAGGTTCGAACACATCACATCTGACAGAGGGGCCCAGTTCACTTCCAGTCTGTAGTCCAACCTCACCAGCCTGTGGGGTGCCCAGCTGCATTACACAACAGCTTACCACCCACAGTCCAATGGATTGATGGAGTGCTTCCACAGGCACCTCAAAACCGTGCTCATGACCAGACTCCAAGGACCCAACTGGGTAGACAATCTACCTTGGAGGCTGTTGGGCATCCACACGGCACCCAAGGAGGATCTCAACTCCTCTTTGGCTGAACTCATCTATGGAGCTTCACTGGTGGTCCCAGGAAAATTTGTACCATCCTCTGGTGGACAGCTGGATTACTCGACAGCATTTTCAGCATTTTCACTACAACCTGGCCCTGGTTCCACTTCCCAAACACAGACATGCAAGGACCAAGATACCCAAAGACCTACAAGACTGTTTTAATTCACAGGGGTCCACATCATCCACCACTGCAGAGGGTCCATTTCACGTCATCCACAACAATGGGGCCATGTTCAAGCTGGAGGTCAGAGGCAAAACGGGAGGTCTTCACCACAGACAGGCTGAAGCTGGCTCACCTGGATCTAGCGTGCCCGGTCAAGACTCCAGCACCATGCCAGAGAGGCAGGCCACCGAAGCCTCTGGGCACCAAGGACAATACCGCCGGTTTTTTTGGGGTGGGGTCATGTTGTGGAAATCAAGCTGGCACTCCGGACGGCAAATGCAACCAAAGGCCAGCAGCCCGCGCAAGGGCAGTGGCCCAACAAGTGAACTGGTGGGCGAACGGCAAGGGCAGCTTAAAGGCCAGTGATCCCAAAATGGCACTGCCCTTGCTGCACAGCCAACAGAGACACTGCATGGGAAAGAAGGGCATTGTTATGCAGGAATATACCCGCACGCAGGAGACCCACTTTTGTTATGTGGGTTGTGACATCAGTAAAGGGGAGCAATGGCGGGAATGGTGCGAGTATGTAAGTTGGGCCTGAGCCCCAATAAAACAGATCCTAACTTGACTACACTACGTATGTATTTACTTTCGAGTAGCACATGGCTACAGTCTTTCTTCTGTCATACACAACTTCAACATGACACCCCAACTCCTATACTCAATACTATGCTTTATGAAGGCCAACATACCCAAAGCTTTCTTCACCACCCGATTTACACGTGACTCCACCTCCAGGGAATCATATACCAGACCTTGCCTGACAAAGCAGCCTTTCACCCTTTCTAATTTATTTCTTATGATTTGTTTTGCACTCTTTCTATTCCTCAAGTACCTCATTTACTCCCTGCTGTCTATACCTGTTGTACACATCCCATTTCCCCCGAACCAAATTTCCAATATCCCTTGAAAACCAAGGCTCCCTATATTTTCTAACCTTTCCTTTAATCCTCACAGGGACATACCCATTCTGTACTCTCAAAATTTCCCCTTTGAATATCTTACATTTATCTGTTGTATCCTTCCCAGAAAATAAATTCTCCCAATCCACACCTTCTAAATCCTTTTGCATCTCTTTGAAATTAGCCTTAGGCCGGAGGAGTCACGGGATGGCAGGTCGAGTAGAACCAGCCCTCTCCAGAGAAAAGGAAAAAAGTCTGAAAAAAACAGAGCCTAAACAAACATAAAATGCAGGAAAAAGAAGATAAAATTACAAAGAAGAGCCAGAAGATGGCACCAAAAAGAGAGAAAGCAAGAATGACAGAGAAAAGAGAAGAAAATCCCCAGAAAAAAAAGACAGTCTTACCTGCTGTCTTGGGTAAACTTATACCTCTCATTTTGTTCGTTTTAGATTGGTCACAGTGTTTGAGCTACCAAAAGAAAATAGACACACACACCGAGAGCAGTTCAGATTATACAAATGTTTATTACAAATTCAAAAGCTGATTTCACACTACAATATGCAAGCCCTTCCCAACTATACTTATCAACGCTTGGACTGGTCCCAACTGCCGAAGCGAGGCAATGACTGCACACTTGTAGTTGGTTGTCAGGGCGCCGGTAGCAGCTTCTCCACCTCCTCTGACCGGGACGTTGGCTGGACTCCAGAGGTTGTTCTTCTTGCTGAGAGATGTTGCCACCTCTCGGAGAGTCTCAGACTTCAGCAGCGGGACCATGGCTTATATTACCCAAAAACTCCTTACCCAAGCACCTATTCCCAGCACAGCAAGTAAGATAAGCAAGCAAGTTAGCATGCTAGGCTATTAACGAATAACATAATTTTCAGCTTATCACTTTGAATACAATGGTTTATTCTGCATCAAGGCTAGGCCTCTGACAGTCTGTGACCAAAACAAGCAGGAAGATTAAATGTTTTTGGTACACAGATGTCCTTTAGTCAGATAACAGCATCTCTGGCCCCTTGGTGGAATTTAGCTTATGTCTGCTGATTCTAAAACACAAGCAGGTTCTCAGCCTTGCAGAACCCAGAGCTGCAAGTTTAAAAAAACAGGTTAGAATCTTACATTACATTCCACCCTTTGGTCACACGAGACTTGACAAGCATAAGAGTACAAAAAGAGCGTAAAAGAGAAATTAAAATTACAATAATCACAAAAACAAGCAATAAAGCGAGGAACCAACAGAGAATATTGTGGCCCAATCCCCCAAATGTACCAGCTAACCATGAAAAAGGATTCCAACCAAGGCTCACATTATCCTTGTTGGCCACAATACCCAGACACTGGAGCTCACAAACAGATTTTGAAACATGCTGAACAATAACAATAAGCTGCACTTGAGGCGGGTGACCGAGGACTTCCTTGACGTAGGGGAGCCATTAGGGAATAGTGACCATGGTATGGTTACTTTTAAGCTGCAATTAGAAAGGGAAATGGAAAGGAAGTCGGAAGCATCTGTACTTCAGTTAAATAAAGGGAATTTTGCAGCTATGAGGGAGGAGCTATCCAAAATAAAATGGGAAGATACACTAGCTCGGAGGACAACTGGGGAAAAATGGCAGGTTTTTATGGACATTTTTCACAGGATTCAGGACAAATTTATTCCAAAGTGGAGGAAAGGCTCTAGGAGATGCAAATGGCAGCCCTGGCTAACTAAGGAAATCAAGTGCATTATCAAGTCCAAAGGGAGTAATTATAAGATAGCGAAGCGGAGTGGGAAATTAGAGGATTGGGAAACCTTCAAAGAACATCAGAGGGTAACTAAGAAAGCCATAAGAGACAGGAAAATGAAGTACGAGAGGAAATTAGCAGATAATATTGCGGAGGATAGCAAAAGCTTTTTTAAGTATGTGAAGAGGAAGAAATTGGTTCGGTCTAAAATTGGCCCTTTGAAAATGGGCAAGGGTGAAATTATTACCGGAAACAAGGAGATGGCAGAGGAATTTAACAAATACTTTGCAACTGTCTTCACCAAGGAGGATATAGGTTATAGTCAGTTAGGGGGTAGTGGTCATGCGGTACCAAGAGGCTTGGGGAACTTTACTGGGGAGGTAGGGGATCTAATGGATATCTGGATCCAGAAGCAGGAGGTTATGAGTAAATTCTTGGGACTGAGGGCTGATAAATCCCCAGGGCCTGATGGGCTGCATCCTAGGGTGCTTAAAGAGGTGGCTATGGAAATTGTGGAGGCACTGGTCGACATTTTCCAAAGTTCCATAGATTCCGGGGAGGTCCCTGAGGATTGGAGAGTGGCTGATGTGGTGCCGCTTTTTAAGAAAGGAGAGAGGGAGAAAACGGGAAATTATAGACCGGTTAGCCTGACATCAGTGGTGGGGAAGATATTGGAGTCCATCATAAAAGGAGAAATAGAACACTTAGTCAGTAATAATAGTATAAGGGCTAGTCAGCATGGATTCCTTAAGGGTAAGTCATGCTTGACTAACCTTCTGGAATTTTTTGAGGATGTGACAAAGAGGGTGGACTCGGGAGAGCCAGTGGATGTGGTGTATTTGGACTTCCAGAAGGCCTTTGATAAGGTACCGCACGGGAGTCTAGTGGGCAAGATCAGGGAGCATGGTATTGGAGGTAAGGTGCTGACATGGATAGGAAATTGGTTAAGAGATAGGAAACAAAGGGTTGGAGTGAATGGGTCTTTTTCAGAATGGCAGGATGTGACAAGTGGAGTGCCTCAGGGATCGGTGTTGGGTCCTCAGTTGTTTGTAGTTTATGTTGATGATTTGGATGAGGGGATTGAGAATAACATGAGCAAATTTGCAGATGACACTAAACTGGGTGGTGGTGTGGGGTGTGAGGAGGATGTAAGGAAAATGCAGAGGGACTTGGACAGGCTGGAGGAGTGGGCGGCTAAATGGAAGATGAATTTCAATGTGAACAAATGTGAGGTTATTCATTTTGGGGGAAGTAATAGGAAAGCTGAGTATTATTTAAATGGAGACAAGCTAGGGAGTGGGGAAGTGCAAATGGATCTGGGTGTACTTGTTCACCAGTCACTGAAGGCTAGCATGCAGGTTCAGAAAGCTGTGAAGAAGGCAAATGGAATGTTGGCTTTCATAAAGAGAGGATTGGAGTATAGGAACAGAGACGCCCTTCTGCAGTTATACAGGGCCCTGGTGAGACCCCACCTGGAGTATTGCGTCCAGTTCTGGTCTCCAAACTTGAGGAAGGACATACTATCTATAGAGGGTGTGCAGCACAGATTTACAAGGTTAGTTCCAGGGATGGCAGGGTTGTCATATGCAGCAAGGCTAGAAAAACTGGACTTGTATCCATTGGAGTTTAGAAGGATGAGGGGGGACTTGATTGAGCTATATAAAATCATCAGGGGGATAGACAAGGTGAAGTCTGATTACTTGTTCCCAATGATGGGGGAGACGAGGACTAGAGGGCATAGTTTAAGAATACAGGGTAGGCCCTTTAGGACGGAGATGAGAAAGCATTTTTTTACCCAGAGAAGTGTGAATCTGTGGAATGCTCTGCCACAGAGGGTGGTAGAGGCGGATTCGCTGACTATGTTCAAAAGAGAGTTAGATAAGACTCTTGTGGGTAACGGAGTTAAGGGTTATGGGGATAAGGCTGGAAAGGGGTACTGATGGTAATGATCAGCCATGATCTAAAATGGCGGTGCTGGCCCGACGGGCCAAATGGCCTACTCCAGCTCCTAATTGTCTATTGTCTATTGTCTATTGTAATGCATCAGACCGTGTCTCCCAAGGGCAACTCCCTTGGAACATCCTCGTTATTACAAATCCAATTGTTGGCACCAAAGCAGCTGTTAAGCCAGATCACCAGGAGTGTAAAACGGAGAACCTGGAACAAAGAAGCCTGACACATGTCACTCACGATACCGTAAGCGTTCAGTGTTTAAACAGACTAAATCATCCTGTCCCTCAATAGCAACCCACCGAGTGTTACCCTGGGCAGGTGTCACTATTTCTCCTTTTACAGGAGGGCCACTACCTGGTGATGCCACCCATACCTTTTGTCCGGCATTCTCTCGTTCAGGAGTGAGGGGCAATTATTGTTTTTCCTCTGGAATAGGCTGTAGTTCAAAAGCGTGAAGAAGTCGGTGGAAAGGTGTACCTCCTTTTAAAGCGCGATGATTCAAATTACCGACTGCCTGCAGCAGCACATGACACCACCCCTTCAGGGTTCCCAGTGGTGTTAACAAATGAATTTGTTCCTTCAGTAAGCCATTCATTCATTCAACTAACCCAGCAGCCTGTGGGTAATAAGGAATATGGTGAACCCATAAGATACCGTTGTCATTTGCCCAATCACAGATTGCTTTCCTGGAGAAGTGCGAGCCATTATCAGACTGAATCTCCTCTGGAACATCATAACGAGAAATTAAATGATTTAGTCCTTGGATAGTACTAGCTTGGTCAGCCGTCTTGGTGGGAAAGGCAAAAACCAGGCCCGAAAAGGTGTCAACCATTACGAGGACGTAACGTTTACCCATACAGTCTGGCATGGGGCCTATGTAATCAATTTGCCAAACTGCAGCTGGGCGAGCACCCCGTTTTATTCGGCCATGAGGACCAGGAGGAACGACACGGGACTTCACAAGTCTGGGCATGTACGCACGACCATGCAGACATCATCCTGATGGACGGGTAAAGCATGTGTATGGGCCCAAATAGCTGATCCCTTCTCCCCCAAATGACCACTCTGTTCACGTGCCCATCGAGCCAAGGGGACGGTATCAGCTCGGTTGATGGTGGCAAGCTGATCTGCAACTGCATTATGTTGTGCCATGTTAGTCGCCACATTAGTATGGGCATCAACGTGATACACGGTTATCTCATGGTGGTGGGAATCATCCCACAACAGCTGCCACAGCTCTTTGCCCCACACTGGGTGGTCATGTATCATCCAGTCATTCTTTGGCCAATCAGGCATCCATACCACGTCCATTAGCCACAGCCCAGGAATCAGTAAACAGGCGAAGAGGGTGATCATGGGGATCTAGTGGTAAAGTGACTCCCTTCAACTCAGCATACTGACTGAAGCTACCATCCCCCTCCTCTGATAAGTGAGTTCCTGACTTGGGATGGTAAGCCACTGCCTTCCACTTTTGCTTTCCTTGCACCCACCGGCTGCTACCATCAGTAAACCAGGCATCCTCTTGTTCTGCTTTCTGTACCATCTCTTCCGTGGCCCCTTGGATTATTACATCATCAATATAATGGTGAATTGAGAGGGAAGGCGATACTGGCACCGTCTCCAGGTCACGGGCAATTAGGCTGTGACAAATGGTGGGAGAGTGTACATAACCCTGAGGAAGGTGGGTGAAGGTATACTGGTGCCCCTTCCAGGTAAAGGCGAACTGATCCTGTGAGTCCTCAGCTATAAGAATACTGAAGAAGGCGTTAGCGAGATCAATGACAGCATACCATGTTCCTGAGTTCCCAGTAGCAATGTTTTCAATAAGGGTAACAATGTCCGGAACTGCTGAAGCAAGTGGTGGGGCATGTTTGTTAAAAAAACGATAATCAACTGCCATTCTCCAGGAGCCATCCGGCTTCTGGACCGGCCAAACAGGGCTATTAAAGGGTGACGTTGCGGGCCTCACTACCCCTTCTTCTTGCAAAGCATCAATGGTGGCACTAATCTCTTCTTGCCCTCCAGGGAGGCGATATTGTGGAATGCACACTGGTTTCATGGGGGGTGGCACCATCACAGGATCCCACTTAGCCTGACCCACTACTAGTTTTTTTGTAATAGTCCAAATTCCAAATGCAAATCCCCCTTGGCTAGTATTAAGGGCCGCACCGGCCAACATATTAATACCCAGGATACACTCGTCAGTAGCAGCCACCAGGGCATGTAACCAGATAGGGGAAGGGCTGTCACCCACCGTGGCACGGACTTTTATTTCCTTTGCCAGGGTGACCGCTCCTCCCAACCCCTCTATTCGAAAGGTCGGTCCAGTCCAGAGGTCAGGATTACTCGGAATCACCGAGTGCTCCGCACCGGTATCGACCAAGGCCAAATATTGGCAGTCATTACCCCCACCCCAATGGATTGTTAACGGTATGTAGGGCCGTGGGTCCCCGTGTATCCGCTGTATCTCAATGATGTAGACACGGGAGCCCTGCCCACACCTTCATTCTTTAGTAGGGTTCGGGGGCTTCCAGGCCCACAAGCCACTATTATCCATAAGAGCCTTGTTAACCATTTGTTGTATCTCATCACGGGCAACTAGAGCAGGAGAAGCCTGCTCGATAGAAGCAGCAGGGGGAGCAGAGGGCACAGCTGGGCCAGGAGGACTCAGCAGCTGGGGATGATGTTCCCCTGCCTTTCTCTTATAAAGGGCATAAAGGACTGCAGTAGGTTTCCCATCAATATCACTTTTAGGTACGCCTAACTTTAACAAGGTTAGAGAAAGGTCCTTTCTTGTCGGTCCGTTATTAGCAGCAGGCCCTCTCTTTTCATCCTGCTTGTTTGATTTAACCTGGGCTGTACGTGAGTGGATTTTACCTCCCAACTCTAATTCTTGAAGCCCAGATAAGGCGTGCACCGCCTCAGACACAGGGTGCCAAATTAGTGGACTAGTTATGGACAGAACCAGCCCCCGCGTAGTGGGTTGGGCGGAACGAACCAATCTAGTATGCATTCCGGCCGTGAATATCTCTTCATCAGGGCTCCCCCCGTGTACCCACAGCCTCAAACGCCCTGCATATAAGGCAGAGGCCAGGGCCTGTTGACGAATAACTGCTATGCCCTCCTCTGGGGTTCTCCAATTGTTCTGCAAATGTAAATCCCAATCTACTGGTGATGGGTATACTCGTAGCAGGGCATCCCCTAGAGTAGTAAGTAAGTAATCCATCTCTCTCTCTCTCCCTCTATCCCGCAGCTCAGCAGTAACCCTGATATCAGTAGATAATATTCCTAATCCCAACAATTCCTCAGGGGTTAAAAATACATTACCCCCTCCTTGTTCCCAGACATGCAGGAGCCAGGATGCCAGAGTTTCTCCTGCCTTTTGTCTAAATCAATCTCCAATGGCAGCCAGCTCTTTTATAGAGAAGTCACGTATCATTGATTGCTTCCGACCCCTGTTCGCACTTTGGCCCGCAGGGCCCTCCACCCAGTCTAGGGGAGGAGGTCGAGGCCATCCCGTAGAGGGAATAGGCCATAGAGCATAAGCAGTGGTTTGGGTATTTTCCCCTGGATCCACTTGGGAGACCGGGGTATCTATCCCTTCCATCTCTACCCTTACATCATCCCCCCTTCCATCTGTTTGGGAAGTTTGCTGCCTTATGGGGTGGGCGTGAACAGCAGGTGGAGAGGGTGTAGACACATGCTGGGGAGTATCTGCATCATTACCATTGTCATTCCAGATATTCCCATCCCAATCCTCAATTACATCAGGATCGTCACCATTCATTATCATGGCACAAATATGATATGGATCGGGTTCTACTCCTTGCCTTTCCTTATCTGCATAGAGCTGCTGCCGGAGTTTAATATTACGGCAGATCGTTTGGATGTGCTTATCTTCCCATTCTTTGGCTCTGTCCTGATTGGTGCGAACAATCTCACTCATCATGGAAAAGCATTGTCGCATGGCTTCTAGCTCCTCCTCTAATTGCTTTCTCTTGCGCTGAGATTCTACTTCTCTTTGAACTGATTCTGCTTCACACTGAACGGAGTGGCGTAAGGCTTTGGCCAGCAACCAAAAACCATTAGTCAGCGTCCCCTTTTTATCAGGAAATTTACTTTCTCGAAGGAGAGTGGCAACCCACTCTCTCAGAGGCACACTTGATGAATCTAACTTCTCATCCCAACAAATGGGTGGTCCCAACAAAGACAGGGTATTGGCCAACATGCCAAACCCATCGTCTTTGGAAGTCCATCCAGGAATCAAGAACTGCTCAGGGCTTACCTCTTTCTTTCGGCGAAACATCTTGAGACCAATCCTGCTCGCAGCGCCTATTGTCTTGGGTAAACTTATACCTCTCATTTTGTTCGTTTTAAATTGGTCACAGTGTTCAAGCTACCGAAAGGAGGGAGCCACCGTGAAAAGGATCGACTGACCCCCGACGCTGGTAGGTGCCTGGAGGAGCGGTGACCTCCTGACCGATGGACTACAAAAATGGCTCATGGAGCCAGACAAAGGTGCACAGTATGCAAACAAAAGGAAGATGCCAACAGGAGAGGGGTCCAGCTGAGGGACGGACAGCAATGGGGCACTCAGCTGGGGGACACCCAGAGACAGGAAGAACAGGAGAGGGGCGAACAAAGATATGAGGATTGACAGCAGGGCATCCATAAATGGGATGTCCTGCGGCAGGAAGCCCAGCAACAAGAGGCCCTGCAACTGGAGGCCCAACAAAGAGACAGGAGTGGGTCATCAGAAAGAGCTGCAGAGACACAGACAGAGAGAAGACACAGAAGAAGACACAGACACAGAAAAAGAGAAGGGAGATGACCAAGATCTACACAGGAAATAAGAAGGTAAAGCAAATAGACAGACTATAGATAAAGATTTTTTTGAAGACCAAATGAGGTCATTGAAAGAAATGCTAACATTAGAATTTAATGCAATTAAAGGAAAAATGGAAATAGCAGAAGACAACATGCAAAGTTTAGAGTTGGTCATGACAGAAATAGGGAAGAGAATAGAAAATGTGGAAGAATGAGAAACTGCTGTAGAAATGGAAATAAATGAATTAAGAGGAAAATGGGAAGAAAGAGACAAAGAAATTAAGGAGACACAAGATTTGTTATCCCAGAAAATTGACATGTTGAAAAACTACATTAGGCGCAATAACATAAAAATAGGGGGCCTGAAAAAGGGCGAAGAAGGAACAGACATAACAGAATTTATAAAAAGATGGATCCCGATGGTGTTGGGAGTGACAGACCTACAAGAAGAAATAGAAATAGAAAGGCCACACAGAGCACCACATCAAAAGCCAAGATCCTTTTTAATAAAATTTCTAAGATATACAACAAGAAAGAACATTCTGGAGCAGGTAAAGAATAAAGTAAGGGAAAACAAGCAGCCATTGGAATATAGGGGACAAACATTTTTTTTTTACCCGGACATTTTTAAAGAAGAGGAAGGAGTTTAATACGGCAAAAACAATTTTATGGAAGGAAGGCTGTAACTTTATGCTACGACACCCAGCAGTATTTAAAGTATTTATCCCTGGGGAACAGAATAGACTGTTCTCGGATCCAAAGAAAGCCCAAGGTTTCGCAGAACGATTGCAAGATAGGAGACGAGATGAGGAGGAGTAACAAGAAAGAAGACTGGCAAGAAAATGTATAAAAATACGTAGTAATATAAAAGAGAGACGATGTATAAACAGAGGTTTAAAGTTGAAAAAGAGAAGGGAAAGGAAAGAAAGAAGGAAAAAAAAGAGTGCTTTGTTATATGTACAGAAAATGAATAGTGTTTCTCTGGGGGGGCTGGAACCGTCACTGCAAAATCAGTTGATGTTTGCGAGTATTATCGCAAACCAAATGGAAAGGGGAGTTGTGGTTGCTCAGCAAGGGACTAAGGGCAACTAAAGTAGGTTGGTTTAATACCCACTTTGGGGCAAAAGTGTTGTTGGTTGTAGGGATTGTTGCGGTATTTTATGTTTTAAGTGTGTTGTCATGTATTGAGATAAATAAGAAAAACTTAATAACTTAATGAAAGAAGGGGGATGGGGAAGCTGAGGAGTCGAAAAAGAAGTGAAAACAAAGATATAAGATGGCTATGTTGAATTATGTGACCATAAACATAAATGGAATACAGATCCAAATTAAAAGGACTTTACTTAAAAAGGAAAAAATAGATATAGCATTTGTGCAGGAAATGCATCTAACTGAAGTGGAACATAACAAATTAAAGAGAGATTGGGTAGGACACGTAGCGGCAGCATCATATAATTCAAAAGCTAGAGGTGTAGCCATATTAGTTAACAAAAATATACCAATCAAGATAAAGGAGGAAAGAGCAGACCCATCAGGAAGGTATGTAATGATAAAGTGTCAGATATACTCAAAATTTTGGAATTTGCTCAATATATACGGGCCTAATGAAGAAGATCAAGAGTTTATGCAAGATACCTTTTTGAATATAGCAGATACACAGGGAAACATTCTGATGGGGGGGTGGATTTTAACCTTAATTTGGATCCAGTGTTGGATAAAACTGGAAAGATAACAAACAAAAAGAATAAAGTAGCCAAATTTATGGTTAATTCAATGCAAGAAATGAAACTAATGGACATTTGGAGGTGGCAGCATCTAAAAGAGAGGGAATATTCATACTATTCAAGTAGGCACAAGACATACTCAAGGATTGATATGATTTTGTTGTTGGCCCAAATTCAAGGGAGAGTCAGGAAAACTGAGTATAAAGCTAGACTACTTTCTGATCATTCACCCCTGCTATTAGCAATAGAACTGGAGGTCATCCCACCAAGAGCATATAAATGGAGGTAAAACCCCATGCTACTTAAAAGACAGGAATTTAGTGAGTTTATTGAACGCAAAATTAAAACATACTTTGAGATAAACATAGAGATAAAAGATAAGTTTCTTTGCCTTCATTAGAGGACAGACAATAAGCTATGTAACCAAGATGAAAAAGGAATACAATTGGAAAGTAGAGCAGTTGGAAAGGGAGATAGCAATTAGAGAAAAGGAATTAGTGAAAATGGAGGATATAAAGAAAAAGAGAGAATTGGCAGACAAAATAATAAAATATGAAATTTTACAAATATACAAGGTGGAGAAGAACATAATGAAAACAAAACAAAGGTACTACGAATTGGAGGAAAAAACACATAAAATATTTGCCTGGCAACTTAAAACAAAGCAAGCTAAAAGAACCATATTGGCGACAAGGAAAAATGATAAACAAATCACATACAACCCAATAGAGATCAATGAAAACTTTAAGGAATTTTATTAGCAACTATACCAAACCGAGAATGAAGGAAAAAATAAAATATACAAGTTTTTAGCTAAAATCGAATTGCCACAACTGCAAGTAAACTGATAAAACCGTTTGAAATAGAGGAAGTACAGGACATATTAAGAAAGCTACCAAACAATAAACACCAGGGAAGGATGGATGTCCAATAGAATTTTATAAAACATTTAAAGAGTTATTAATCCCACCCCTCCTGGAAGTAATGAATCAGGTGGAAGAAACGCAAAACTTACCAGAATCATGCAAGACAGCAATAATCACAGTAATACCAAAAATGGGGAAGGACCCATTGACACCAGCATCATACAGACCAATATCCTTACTAAATGCAGATTATAAGATAACAGCAAAATTATTAGCAAAGAGATTGACTGACTGTGTACCAAAATTAGTAAAACAAGACCAAACTGGATTTGTCAAGAAAAGACAAACAATGGACAATGTCTGTAAATTTATTAATTTAATTCATGCAGCTCAAGGGAATAAAAGACCAATGGTGGTGGTTGTATTAGACACTGAGAAAGCCTTTGGCAGGGTAGAGTGGAACTACTTATTTAAAGTGTTACAGAAATTTAATCTTCCAGAAAAATATATTAATTGGATTAGGGCATTATAAGGACTGTTGGCAAAAGTAGTGGTAAATGGATATGAATCAAGCCAGTTCAAACTAAGCAGATTAACTAGGCAGGGATGCCCATTGTCCCCCTTATTGTTCGCCTTGGCAATAGAACCATTGGCAGAGCTGATAAGAAAGGAAAATAAAATACAAGGGATAAAAATAAAGGAGAATGAGTATAAAATAAGTATTCACAGACGACATTACAGTATACCTAACAGAACCAGAGAGATCAATAAAAGAGTTATACAAAAATTTGAAGGAGTATGGAGAAATATCTGGGTCAACACAAATAAAAGCAAAGTAATGCTAATGAGTAATGTGGACTATACAGAACTCAAAAAAGAATCTCCATTTAAATGGCAAACACAAGTGATATGATACCTTGGTATCAGGATAGACAATAACCTAAACCACTTGCACAAACTAAATTATCAGCCATTAATAAGGAAAATACAGGAAGACTTGGACAATTGGAAAGAATTACCGCTACCGTTGATAGGGAGGGTGAATTGCATTAAAATTAACGTATTCCCACGGGTACAATACTTATTTCAAACATTACCCATTCCCTTACAGAGAAATTCTTTGTAGAACTAAGGAGAATAACAAGGAAGTTCTTATGGAAAGGGGGAAAAAAAATCAAGGGTTACGCTGGACAAATTAAAAGAATGATGTGGATTGCAGTTACCAAACTTCAAAAATTGTTACAGAGCTGCGCAATTAAGATACTTATCAGATTTTTACCAGACGGGAGAAAAACTGGATTGGACTAGAATAGAATAGGAGAAAAGGTACCGGAGCATATACTTTATAAATGGGATGAACAACTCACCAGTACTGCATCACTTACTTAAAATATGGAAGAAGATACATGAAGAAAGAAAAAAGATAATCTACCAAATACCAAAAATGCTATTGATGCAACATCCACCAATCCCTTTTACAATAGATAACTTATTTTTTAGAGAATGGGAGAGAAAAGGAATCAAGAGAATAGAAAATAATTTTTTGGGAAATTATTTATTAACATTTGAACAGTTGAAGGACAAATATGGAATAACTCATGGTACAATGTTTGCATATCATCAATTGAAAGCTTATTTAAAGGACAAATTGGGAACCAGATTGAGACTAACAGAAGGAAGCAGCTTTGAATATATAATTACAGACACAATGATAATTAAAAGATTTATAATAACAAACATGTACATTAAGATGCAATGCAAGGAATTGATGAAATAAGGTACAAACCTAAACAAAATTGGGAAAAAGATTTAAACAAAGAACAAAACATGGGAAGAGTTATGCACTGGAACAATGAAGAATACAATAAACACAAGGCTATGTGTGATACAATATAATTGGTTACACATGCTATACAGAAATTAAAAAGAGATTAAAAGAGAAATTAAAAGAGTGGAACCCAACAATATCAGATAGCTCCTTTTGCTGTCGACAAGAAATTGGAACAACAATACATGCAATTTGGGCATGCACAAAATTGAATACTTTTTGAGAAGAACTAAATCAGATATTAAGCAAAATCACAAAAAACATACCCAAAAATCCAGAAATTTTTCTTTTAAATAATATAAAAGATAAAGAACTAGGTTTCAAATTGGATAGAGCGCAAAAAAGATTTTCATTATGATAGCCTTAGCAGTAGCAAAAAAATGTATAATGTCAACCTGGAAAATGGAAGAGAGCCTGAAAATACAACAATGGTACATGGAAATGAATAAGTGTATTCCATTGGAAAAATTACGTATAATTTAAAAGACAAATTTACATTGTTCGAACAAATTTGGGAACCATACATGAAATATGACAGAAAATGCCGGCCTTGGACGTCCATCTCCTAAAGTGATAAGAAGATAAACATGATCAGATTTAATGTGTAAAAGTAGATGACATGATTTTCTTTTTTGTTTTTCTTTTATGTGAAGATGTTGTTTTATTGTATTTTATATGTTTAATATTTATTGGTTTTGAGGGGGTGGGAAGGGGGAAGAAAAGAGGGAAAATGTCACTGTGTATATTTAATGAGAAACATTTGTACATATTTTTGTTGATATGGTTTATAGTGAGATAAATAAAAAGTTACCCAAAAAAATCTATCCTTCTCCATAATTAACCAAAAACTAATAGTATTGTGATCACTCGACCCAAAGTGTTCCCCAGCACAAACCTCTGTCACCTGACCTATCTCGTTCCCTATTAGGAGATCCAATACAGCCCCCTCTCTAATCTGTTTTTCTAGGTATTAATTTAGAAAACTTTCCTGAACACATTTGACAAACTCCAACCCATCCAGCCCTTTTACAGTATGGACGTCCTAGTCAATGTGTGGAAAGTTAAAATCTCCTACAATCACCACCTTATGTTTATTACACATATATGTTACGTCCTTACAAATTACCGTAAATATTTGAGTATAATGCAAAAAATTTTGTTCTGAAATTTGATCTTAAAGTAGGGGGGGGGGGGGTCGCATTATGCATGAGGATATAATTTAAAAAAATTTCTGCCAGCTTCAGCGATAAGTAAGATTATCAGCAGCCGCCTATATTGATGGCAACGCAACTGGGGGTGGGGAGGAGAGATGGCAGCGTGAATCAGGCAGGCAGGGAGAGAGACGCCAGAGTGACTCAGGCGGGAGGGGTGTCGTATTATACACGGGGGTAAAATCTTTCCACCTTTTTCTCCTCAAAAATGGGGGGGGTTGCATTATACATGAATATTTATGGAACTCTAATTCCCTCTGTCCATTAGGGGATCTAAAATACACCCCCATTAGTGTTTACATGACTTTCCTGTTCCTTACTTCCACCCAAATAGCTTCACTGGATGAGCCCTCCAGTCCATCCTGCCACAGTGCCGCTATGACGTTTTCTCTAACAAGCAATGTGATCCCTCCACCTTTTATCCCCCCTGTTCTATCACATTTAAAACAACAGAATCCTGGAATATTTAGCTGCCAGTCATGTCCCTCCTGCAACCAAGTTTCACTGATGGCAACAATATATCTCCATGTGTCAATCTTTGCTCTAAGCTCATCCACCTGACTCACCATGCTCCTTGCATTGAAACATATAACAATCTGGTTCCATTTCACATCTAGTTGTCCCACCCTAATCTCCACACTCATTCTGCTTCCCACCCACCCCTGCCAAAAGGTTAATCTCTCCCCAACAGCTCTAGTAAACCTGTCCACCAGGATATTGGTCCCCCTCCAGTTCAGGTGCAGCCCATCCTTATTGTACAGGTCAGACCTTCCCCAGAAGAGATCCCAATGACCCACAAATGTGAACCCCTGCCCCCTGCACCAACTCTTCAGCCAAGCATTCATCTGGTATATCTTCCTATTCCTACAGTCTCTAGTGCGTGCCACAGGCAGCGACCCCGAGACAACCATCTTCTGCTTTTTTTAAAAAATATTTTACTTTTTCAAAAATACACATAATAAAATCTTCATTAACGCAATATATTACAAACAGCAGCAAAAAAAAAGTTCCCTCCCCCCCCCCCCCCCCTCCCCACTTCCATACATACAGATCTGCACACGGTCAGGGGAAATCACATTTGGGATGTATAACGTCAGCATTTATATTTCCTCTGTTACTGGATTTGGGCACCTATGTGGTCTAGGACCGGCTGCCAGGTCTTTACAAAAGTGTTATATTTATTCTTTAAGTTATATGTGATTTTTTTTTCATAGCTGTTCATTTTCACAGTCCATCCTGATAGAAGTAGAGGGGAGTCAGATTTCCAAGTAATCACAATACATTTTTTGCTACTGCCAATGCTATTTTAATAAATGAGATTTGATACAAGACAATTATTTGCTTATTTCAATTAAAATTGCTGACTGGGTCACCCATGAAGGCCACTCCTCTTATCCTGGTTAATCTTTCTTCAACTTCTTGCCAAAATGGTCTCACCTTCAACACGACCATGCAGCATGTAGAAAGGTTCCTGAACTGAAACACAAAATTATACCAAACTAGTCAATATCTTGCATTTATAATTGAGGTTAATCTGTCCGTACACCAATCTGACCAGCTTCATTCTGACATCACTACCCCCAAGTCTGACTCCAATCTTTCCCTTAGCCTCTCAACTTGGTTTTGCACTTTCACTCTGGAGAGCATAGTACATTTTTTATATAAATTTGGGTGTATTCCCCATCCAGATCGTTCGTTCATTCCACTCATTTCACATGGGGTTAACATTGGTCCCCATTTTTCTCTTAAAAACAATCTTAGCTGGAGAAAACAATAAAAGGTGCTACATTCGAGGGACAATGGTGCTAATGACGGGTACATACTGGCATCCAACAGCACCAAGGCCCGCCCGCCCCCACCCATGTTGTCGACAGGCAGGTCCTGGCATCCAATAACACTCTCCCTCCCATGTTGAGCAAGTTTATGAACGCTGTGCTGCGCTCCCTCTCTAACATTCGTTCTGGCGCCGACCCTGACCCAGCCGAGTACAGACAGTCCCCTGGTTGAAAACATCCAATTTGTGAACAACCCATAGTTATGAACCGACAAGCTGGCTGGAAGGAGAATTACATCTACTTCCAGTTCGAACAGAGCTCACTTTCCATTAGCTCATTGATCTGTCGATTGTCAGGCAGCCAGTGATGTGCATCCACTGTCAGGCTACGCCACACGCGGCCTAGGAAAAATGATGGGCGGGCGAGGAAACAAACGGCCTGGGTGGGGGGGGGGGGGGGGGAGAAGCCTTAAACTGATTAAAAGTATTATTACCTGTATTATTATTAGGTACTGTATTATTAAAATGTTTTAATTTATTGGGAAATGTTTTATATGCACATAAAGGTAAAAATATATAAACTATATATACTAAACTCCAAGATAAACATTTGACTAACTGATGCTAAATAAGGACCATATTTACTGGGTCTGACAAATACAAATTCAGGCTAAAGACAGGCCTCGGTAATGGAATTTATATTTAACCCAGGGACTGCCTGTACTGAAAACCTGTGCTGATCAATGTATTCACGGATATCTTCAACATCTCACTTCAACAGGGCATGGTACCCACCTGTTTCAAACGAGCCTCACTTGTTCCAGTGCCCAAGAAGAGGGTGATAACATGCCTAAATGACTAACTAGCAGTGGCTCTCATATCCACAGTGATGATCTATTTTGAGAGGCTGGTGTTAAAGCAGATCAGCTTTTGTCTGAGCGACGACATGGATCAGTGGAACCTTGGCTGTCTGGATTTTAAAAATGGATTGTAGGAAAAAGACAGAGTAGTGGTGGAAGGGAGGTACTTTACATGGAAGGCAGTGACTGGTGGAGAGTTCTTGGTCCCTCACTCTTCGAGATTTTTATAAATGATCTGGATGATGATACAGAAGGATGGGTGAATAAGTTTGCAGATTACACCAAGATTGGAGGAATTGTGGATGAAGCTGAAGGTTGTCAGAGGTTGCAAGAAAACATGGACAGGATGCAGGATGCAGTGTTGGGCAGAAAAATGGCAAATGGAGTTCAATCTGGACATGTGTGAGGTAATGTATTTTGGCAGGACAAATCAAAAAGCTGAGTACAGAGATAACAGTCGGTTAATATAAGAGTGTGGATGAACAGAGGGATCTTGGAGTTCATGTCCATACATCACTCAAGGTAGTTGCTCAGGTTGTTAGGATAGTTAAAAATGCCTATGGGATTCTGGGCTTCATTAATAGGGGATTGTGTATAAGAGTAGAGAAGTTGTATTGCAGCTTTATAAGTCTCTGGTGAGACCACATTTGGAGTATTGTGTCCAGTTCTGATCATCACATTATAGGAAGGTTGTGGAGGTTATGGAAAAGGTGCAGTGGAGATTTACCAGGATGTTGCCTGGATAGGAGGGCATCTCTTGTGAGGCAAGGTTGGTAAAGCTGGGACATTTTTCCATGGAGCATAGAAGGATGAGAGGGGACTTAATTGAGGTTGACAAAATTATGAGAGGCATAGATAGGTTGGATGACCAATACCTGTTTCTTAGGGTGAGAATAACAACCACAAGAGTTCACATGTATAAGATTAAGGGAGGGAAGTATAGGGGAATCATCAGTGGTAAGTTTTTTTCCCATGAGGAGTTGTTGAGGCCAGGAATGCCTTGCCAGGAGTGGTGATAGAGGCGGAAACATTTGGGGCCTTTAAAAGGCTATGAGATAGGCACATGGACAAAAGGAGAGGGTTATAGGGTAGGAAGGTTATGAAGTGGTTCAGCATAACATGGAGGACTGAAGGGCCTGTACAGTGCTGTAATGTTTAATGTAATGAAACAATCACACTAAATTAACCTAGCAAACCCATCCAACCAACTCAGGTTCTAATCCAGTCCGGTCTGTAAGGAGTCTGTATGATTCCCCCATGATTGGTAGGTTAATTGGGCAGCTCAAGTTTCACGGGCCCAAGAGCCTTCAACCATGTTGTGTTGTTAATATTTAAAAATATTTAACTGGAGTCATGAACATTGACGGAGAGAATCCATTCCACCTCCACTTCCCACTGCCTTGGAAAAGCAACCAGCATATTAAAAGACTCACCCCTCCCCAGACACACTCCCTCTACCCTCCTCCCCATGGAGAAGAAGATACCCCAGTGTGAGTTCACACCCTACCAGATTCAAGGACAGTTCCTTCCCCGTGTTATCAGACTCTTGAATGATCCTCATAAAATGCTGCTTTTGCCTTGTACCAACTGATCTGTCCCTGGAACTCTGCACTCCTGCACTGTGACTTATTTGCTGGACTATGTATGGGATGTCTAGCTAGACTGCTCCAAAAATAAGCTCACTGCACATGTAACAATAAACTTGAACCTGAAAACAAATTGCAAATTGACGACAAAACCAAGACCTGTTTTGATTTGTTGCCTCAATAACCACAAGACTCCAGTCCCTCCTGGTGTTTGAGTGAGTGATGTTCTTTCTCCTTTTTAAAATATTTTAGGTGAAATATTCTCCAATCTATGGGCCAATATCTTAGACAAAATCTTCATGTCTATGTTAAATAAAGAAATACGCCTATAAAAAGTACATTAATAGAATGAGAAATACAGGCTTCAATAAAAGATGCTGGAAAATTCCCTTGTTTAAATGAGTCATTAAACACACATCCATTATTTCAGTGCTGACTGCATTTTCCCACAGTCCTAGAATAAACTAACTGCATTATATCACTTGTGGTGTTAATAAATGAATATGCAACATAAGCTAATACTGTCAACATTAATAAAATCTATAAAATCTTTAATATCAAAGATAAACAAAATAAACTACACAAACAAAATAAAATAAAAAAAAACACATCATTATTAAATCAATTAACCCTTCAGTTCACACAAGAAAAAAACGGTCAGGCTTACTCCACTTGAAAAAAGACCCCACTTCAAGATTGAAAAAAATATCAGACACAGACTATTCGTTCATATTAAACCTGCAATTGGAATGGAATTGTAGTGTTACCATAGTGACTATATGTCATATGTTGTAATATCCAAGCGGATGAAGACAGTTTGCATCTTATTCTTCAAGGAATCATGACAGAGGTGTAAGCTCGAGATATTTTTCTTTGAATTCATCTGCATTTCATCTTATTTTGTTTATTTCTTTTATATCTGTTCAAAGTTGAATATCATTATTATTAAGCAGTATGCTTTGTTTATTCATCATTATGAAAAACTCAAAGCGAAGATATACAAAATGTTTAAGTTTTGTCAACAAATTAAAGCTACTTACAACTGCAACTATGATTTATAGGATTAACAAGAGAGTAATTCGGAATATTGTCACTTACATTTCTTTGAAGATGACACATTTTTAAATTGGGAAATATCAAAACTTGGAAAGTGTCATCTAGAACCACCAAAGCACAATCTTGTTCATCAGTAGATCATTACCTTAATCAGTGGCAGCATAACCTCCCTGCTCTTAAATCCAATCCCTTTGGCAATGAAGGGAAACATTTGTCTTTTTGATCACCTGCTGCATCTTCAAATTGTAAATTGTTCACAAGCACTCCCAAGTCGTTCTGTATGGCAGCTTGCTGCAATTGCTTGCCTTTTAAATAATAATCTGATCTTCTATTTTTCCTTCCAAAGTGGATAACAACATTGTACTCCATCTGCTAAACCCTTGCCCACTCAATTAACCAATCGATATTCCTTTGCAGCCTCTCCGATTCCTTTGCACAATTTGCTTTTCCACTCAATTTCATGTAATCAGCAAATTTTCATACTATTACAAGATCAAACCAGCAACTACAAAGAAGGCATATCACACAGGGGTAAAGATGAACTTTATTAATAAAAATTCACCTTCAAACTTTAATTCAAAACCCTTCTTTTATAGCAATGCCCACTGGTTATTATGCAAATTTCTATAACAGTGTAAAACTAATAAACTCCCCAGCCTAAATATAACATATGTAATTAAAGTCTAAGTTATATTTCCAACAAGCCCACAGAAAAACTTAGACACAAAACAAACTCAAAACACACAAGACTCACAAAACTTTGATCTCAACCGAAGCAAAGATCATAAACAAATTTCAGTTTGTTTGGTAAACTGAAGCCAAAAGATCTTTGAGAGAGAGAGCACAAAATTCGAAGTTAAAGTGTTGCTGCAGAGAGAGGAACCACTGGCTCGGTCTGGATCCTTCTGTCTGCCTTCGGAATGTTCATTCTTTTTGAAATCCCAACATTCTAAACTGTCCTCCAGACCATGACTCCTGCTCTGGACCTCCTTCCGCTCCACAGTGGTGGTTTATCGTCCAAGTCCAGAAATTTTTAGATAATCTTCTGCACATGTTCAGTCTGTCTCCCACTCTCTCAGCATTCCACCTTCACCTTGGCTCTCTAAGTCACTTTCCAACACAAAACCACACAACACATAGGCCAATACACAACACAGAAATCTGTAACACCTCCCCTGCTAAAAAAAAACTGGTCCACAAGAACGATTTTTTTGACAATTAATCGAAGTATTATATAAATAAAATAAACACTCCATTTTTAAAGTATGTGATTAGATTCATATCTACTCAGATTAACATCTTGACAAACAATCTGCTATTACATTATCTGTCCCCTTTATGTGTGTAATAATTAAATCATACTCTTGTAACATTAAGCTCCAGTTCAATAACTGTCCTTATTTTTCATTTTAGACAGATTATGATGAGTATATATTAACGGTTTTTGAGCAGTACAAATATACACATCAAAATGTTGCAACACTAAAACAAGCGCTAATAACTCCTTCTCAATGGTTGAATAGTTTAGTTGATGGTCATTAAACTTTTTCGAGAAGTATGAAATAGGATGTTCTACTCCATCACCATCCTTATTCTGTAACAGTATAGCACCAACCACTTCATCACTGGTATCCATGGCTAAAGAGAATGGCTTTTCAAAGTTAGAGGACACAAGTACAGGCGGATGGCATAAAATGGCCTTAAACTTCAGAAACGCTTCCTGGCATGCATCTGACCAGATAAATTTTTCTTTCTTTCCAAGTAGTTTTGTTAATGGGAGTGTAATTTCTGCAAAGTTTTTACAAAATCTACGATAGTAGCCACTCATACCTAGAAATCTCTGAAGAGCTTTCTTATTACTGGGGATAGGGAACACAGTGATAGCCAATACTTTCACTCCAACCGGTGCCACTTGTCCCTGTCCTACCACATAACAGAGATAAATTACAGTGGCATGTCCAAACTCACTCTTGTGCAAATTCACTGTGAGGTGTGCTTCCACCAGTCTCTGAAATAACTGCTCTAATTCAAGCATGTTTTCTTGCCATGTATCTGTACTAATTACTAAATCATCGATGTAGGCTCCTGTGTGCTCCTAACTCTGAATTACTGCATTAATCATTCTCTGAAATGTGCCAGGTGCATTTTTCATCCCAAAAGGCATAACATTATACTCATACAATTCCGAAGATGTCACAAATGCAGAAATCTCCCTGCCTTTCTCTGTCAAATGAACACACCAGTATCCTTTTAAGAGATCAATCTTTGTAAGAAATTTAGCCTTCCCCAACTTATCTATACAATCATCTATTCTGGGAATAGGGAATGCATCAGTCTTTGTCACCATGTTTACCTTTCAATAATCTTTACAAAACTTAATTGAGCCATCTGGCACCAGAACACAGGGTGAACTCCAATTTGAACTTGATTTTCGGATGATGTCATTTTTGAGCATATAATCCACCTCTTGATCCAACAATCTGCTCTTTTCCTGATTAACTCAGTAAGGATGCTGCTTAATAGGCTTAGCATCACTGACCTCCACATCATGACAAGCCACAGTAGTTCTTCTTGGAATTTCATAAGCAATGTCTTCATTTCTTCCCTTTCTGATTTAGTCAAATGCATTAACTTGGTTTCTAAGTTTTGCAGAACTATGGAATTTTCCAGCATGGGACTTAGCACTTTCTGTGCTCCATGACCTTCCATGAAACATATCTCCTTACTTTCCTCTATAATTATCACCTTGGCTGGAATCCTAGTCACCTCCTCAGTCATTTTCTCATAGTAAGGTTTAAACATGTTCACGTGACAGACCTGCGACTCTCTTCGATGATCAGGCATCTCAATGACATAGGTGACCTGGTTAATTTTTGATTTCACCTTATGGTCATGAAAACTCCGCTCCCAAAGGGTTTGACTGCATTGGAAACAAAACCAATACTTTGTCGCCAGGTTTAATGTCCCTAATTTTTGCTTTTTGATTATACCGAATTTTCATTTTTCCCTGAGCAGTTTTTAAATTTTTCCTTGCCATCTCGCAAGCCTGATGTCATCGGTTTATAAATTTGCCTTTCTAACAGCAAACAATAACAAATGGATTCCTTCATCCAATCCTTTTTATTTTCCATGCAATAAGCCCTCATCATGTTTTTCACAGTTAAATGGAACCTTTCCAAGGCCCCTTGACTTTCAGGATGATAGGCTGATGACACAATTTGATGGGCTCCCAATTCATACACTACCTGTTGAAATATTTCAGATATAAAATTACTCCTTTGGTCCGACTGAATTTCCCTTGGTAGGCCAAACAGTGTGAAACATTTTAGCATAGCCTTCACAATCGTCTTTGTTTTCATGTTTCTCAGTGGAATAGCCTCTGGAAACCTTGAAGCTGTGCATAAGAGTGTTAACATATATTCATTTCCCACTTTGGTTTTTGGCAATTGGCCAATACAAACTGCTATCACTTTTGAGAATGGCTCCCCGAAAGCAGGGATGGGTTGTAAAGGTGCCATTGGTGGTCCTTGATTAGGCTTGCCCACCAGTTGACAAGTGTGATAGGTTCTACAAAAGTTCACAACATCCTTTCTTAATTTTGGCCAATAAAACTGTTTCCTTATCTTTTCTACCGTCTTCTTCATACCAAGATGACCTCCCAAAGGTGGACTATGAACTAACTTTAATATTTCATTCCTGTAAGTTTTGGGAATTACAACATGCCTTACTACTGCCCAGTTTTCACTGGCAGTATAACTTGTGGTCTTCACTTTCTCATCAATATTCCAACTTGAACAAAGTAACCTATTGGCACAGTTTCAATTTCCTGGTTAGACAGAATCTTATCTCGTATCCCAGAAAGATCAGGATCATGCTTTTGTCTGGCTATTAATTCTTCTCTTGTCAACAGCAAAGCTGGATCCTTAGGTTTATCTTCAATGCTTGCCTCCAATACAAGATAATCACAGACTTTTTCTACCTCTACCTTTTTTCTAGACATGGCTCTAGTAATGGCACATGCAGGGTAGATTTCCAAAACCTTTTCAGACTCATAAACCAATGGCTTACTTGTGAGTTTCACCGCAGGTATGACTTTACCCTCTGCTAAATCATTCCCTAACAAAAGAGAAACTCTGTCCACTGACAGACTTGATCTTATCCCTATCGTAACCAGGCCATTAACTAAGTCTGATCTCATCACTATTCTATGCAAAGGTATAGGCTCTGCTTCATCACCAATGCCTTTAATTAAATTCACATCGCCAATATCAGTCTCCTCACCAAAATTCAAAACGTTGCTTAATACAAGCGATTGGGCTGCTCCAGTATCCCACAGGATTTTAACTGGCACTTGATTGGATCCTTCTTTAACCAAAATGAAACCTTGAATCATGAATGGTTTAAAAATATCCCTAACTTTCTCACTCTGAACACAGGCAGTTGATGTAGAGCTCGTTGAAAGAATCAAAGACTTGTTGATCCAAACCAAGGCTTTTATTAGCAAAAGACAGGAGCTCTTCACAGGTGACCGACCAGTCCGGAATGATCTGACCTGGCTAGGGACACAACCCTTTAAGGCCCAGACAATAGGTGTGGCTTAGCTCTCAGCCAATCGCTGAGTACAGTCTAGATACAGTAACTATATACGCTATGTACATTGGTGATAGATCTGTACTATCACAGTTGGTACCATCCCTTTCTCTTTCTTCCTTTTCAGTACATAGCCATTTGCTATTATGTGCCCTGGCTTCTTACAATAGTGGCAAATAACACTCGAAAATTTTTCCTTCACCCATTTCTCTTCCTCTCTTCCTTTAACCTCACTTCTAGATTTTCTTTCTACTTTACTTGGATTATCAGCAGTATTCCTTTGAAAGGTTTACCTTGGTGTCCACTTAGGCTTGTGGGTTAAAGCATATTCATCTGCGAAATTCTTGCCAAGTTTTTATATTTTTCTCTGCCAAGGACACTTGAATATCATCAGGAACACAATTTTTAACCACCCCAATCAGAATGATTTCCCTCAATAAATCAAAGTTATTTTCTACTTTCATTGCGGGACAGCACCGATCAAAACATACAACCTTCCTATAAGCAAAATCCAGGTAAGTTTGGGTTGCTGCTTTTTTTAAACTCCTGAACTTTTGTCGAAAAGCCTCTGGGACTAGTTCATAAGATCGGAGTGTAGCCTGCTTTACAAATTTGTAATCAGCTGCTTGAGTACACCTGTTGGGCTTTACCTTTAAGAACACTTTGTAGCAGACTGACCACTGGTCTGGTGGCCATTTTAAATTTACAGCTACTTTCTCAAAATGCTGGAAATACTGGTCTATTTCAGCTTCCTCAAATGGAGGAACTTACCTCACTTCTCTACTGACCAGAAACCTCTCCTCCTTACCAGGTTTTGGGCTTCTCCCTCTCCTTGTGTTAGGATCAGCTTTAATTTAGCTAGTTCTAGCTCATGCTTCCATTCTTTCTCTCATTCTAGTTTTCTCAAAGCCAACTTTACTTCCTCTGAAGTTTTCTCCTTTGGAAACTGTTCTAATGTAGCTTCTTCAAATACCCACTTTCCTATATAGTGTTTAACAATCTTTAGGGCAATTTCTTTTTTTTCATTCCAGTTCTTACTGTAAGAAGTTTTAACTTGCCAACTATAACCTTCAGTTCTGACTTTTTAGCCTTTTTAAAATTAACCACTGAAGGGTTAGCTATGAACTGGTCAATATTCATAGTTGCTGGTTTTTCTGTTGGTGATTTATACACTCATCGTTTATTTTTAATTTCAAGCTGGAGGTTGAGTCAAACTCAGACAACTGATAACTAAGCACAAGCTTCCAAATTGGTTTGATCCCGGACGATATCCCCAAATTATGTTACAAGATCAAACCAGCAACCACAAAGAAGCCATATCACACAGGGTTAAAAATGAACAATTACTTTATTAATAAAAATTCACCTTCAAACTTTAATTCAAAACCCTTCTTTTATAGCAATGCTCATTGGTTACTATGCAAATTTCTATAACAGTGTAAAACTAATAAATTCCCCAGCCTAAATATAACATATGTAATTAAAGTCTAAGTTATATTTCCAACAAGCCCACAGAAAAACTTAGACACAAAACACAAGACTCACAAAACATTGATCTCAACCGAAGCAAAGATCATAAACAAAATTGTTTGTTTGGTAAACTGAAGCCAAAAGATCTTTGAGAGAGAGAGAGAGCACAAAATTCGAAGTTGTCTTGTGTTGCTGCATTGGCTCGGTCCGGATCCTTCCGGCTGCCTTCGGAATGTTCACCCTTTTTGAAATCCCAACATTCTAAACTGTCCTCCAGACCATGACTCCTGCTCTGGGCCTCCTTCCAGATCACTGATGTGTACTGCAAACAGTTGCAGGCCCAGCACCAACCCCTAACTTGCCTCTGTCCCTCCTGTCCACTCAACCTGTGTCTTTTAATCTGTTTATCAGCCTGTGGTGAATCTGTGTGACAGTCTCTCTCTCTCTCTCTGTGCTTAGCCTGCTTTACTGACATTGAATGTGTATTATCTCTACCACTAAAGACACTCCCCTTGGGTATAACTGTCTATGCACTCATTGTTTTTCATTATTGTACCACTGGTTTCTGCTAATAAAAGCCATGATTACTGGTTAACTGCACAGCCTTCGTCTTCTTCATCAACTGGCACTGTAATTTTATTAGCGGAAATGGATGCAGCACTTAAGCCAGAGCGGCTGATAATCGACCAGTCTGCCTGAGGGCTAGAGAAATCTTTAACCACTGGATTGCTTGTTTTGATTAGTACATGGCTCAGAACAATGTGGTCAATGAGGTGATACAGTGGGGTCACCTAAACTCCCTACTGGGTGAGATCCCTTTTGCTGAAACGCAAGGAGCTACAACTCTGGCTATAGCCTGGGAATGACTGACCGCTTACTATGTGGTGCCATGGAATGTGGTATTTGCTCGACACTAGATGCTGACAAAACACCAGAAACCCGGGGAAAGCAATGCTGCCAATGCACTGGCCCTCGACTCGCTGGCAAATGAATGCGATGTTGGGCAGTTAATGTGGAATAACACCGCAATGCTTTAAAACTGGATGCTTTTGTCAACGTCATCAACTCCAGTTACATGCATCAGAGGCTACTAGAGACAGAGCCCCTGACCTATGGCCAGGCAGTTACACTAGCCAAAACACTGAGAAATGCCACACAGTCCAGCAAATTGCTGAAAACTGAAAGGGAAACATCCAGGAGTGCTGGAACCCCAAAGGAGAGAAAGGGATGAACCCCTGGCAGATGTTACTTCTGTGATAAGAGCTGACACCCCAGACAGAAGTGTCCAGGTCGATTCGTTACTTGCAACTACTGTGGGAAACGTGGCCACTCTGCTAAAGCATACAGGGTGAAAAATACTCCCACTGAAGAAGAAAAGTGCCAAGAAAATTCATCCTGGGGCTGCTGGAATGGAAGACGATGACGAAAGGGGGGAATCTTCAGATGACCCAGCTGAATCGATCAAGTGACAGCGAGGTGAGATCAACACAAAGTTCCCCTGTGATAGTTCAATTGACTATGAAGCTTGGGGGTTGTTATGGACTGGAATGGTTGACTAGGAAGAGGGAGGTGAATGGTGAGACAGTCGTTTGCTTAATAGACTCCGGCAGCACCGAGAGTTACATTCATGAGAAGGTTGCCAAAGCCTTAAATTTGCAGAGATTTCCAGCAAACCGTTGGATATCAATGGCTTGTAGTGAACTTTAAAAAAAAATATACGGGACACGTATAAGGTTACTTTGAACTTGCAGAGACATTGTTTTGCTAATGTTTGGCTCTTTGTAATGCCTGATCTCTGCGGTCCTGTGTTACTGGGGTTGGATATTCAATCTCAGATGAAAAGTGTAGTGTTAAATTTCAATGGGCTACTACCCACACTTACCATACCCCCCGCACTAGTTTCAGCGGTCTGTCCACACTAAAGATCAAAGCTCCCTCCCTGTTCAGTAATCTATCTCACAAGTATCGACTGATTGCCACTAAGAGTTGTTCTTACAGCAAAGAGGACCGTGAGTTTATTAAAGCTGAGACTCGGATACTACTTAAAGAGTGGGTGATTGAACCTAGCAGGAGTCTGTGGTGAGCCCAGGTGGTAGTTGTGAAAAATCACACTAAGAAATGACTGGCTATTTAGTACAGCCAGACAATTAACCATTATACTAACTTGGATGCCTACCCTCTGCCACGCATCAATGAAATGGTTAATCAGATAGCACAATATAGAGTGCACTCGACTATCGATGTTAAGGCAGCTTACCAAATCTCCATTTAAAAAAGTGAACAACCCTATAAAGCATGAGGCTGATGGGGGTTTACCAGTTTAAAAGGGTACATTTTGGAGTCACTAAGGGTGTGTCAGTGTTTCAGAAGGAGATGGATAAGATCGTTAGAACGTATAAGTTACAGGGAATGTTCCCCTATCTGGATAATGTCACTATCTGTGGGAAGACCCAGACTGAACATGATAACAACTTAAACAAATTTCTGGCAACAGCAAAAGAACCCAACCTTACATTTAACAAGGGTAAATGTGTTTTCAATGCAACAGAACTACCCATTCTGGGCTACATTGTTCGCGAGGGCGAGATCTGCCCTGATCCTGAAAGAATGCCCCCCCTTAAGAAGTTGTACCCCCAGACTCAGCAAAAGCCCTTAAGAGGTTCATGGGATTCTTTTCCTACTACTGCAAATGGGTACGTGACTACACTACAAAAGCACACCCCCTTTGATACAAAATCTTTCCCTCTCCAGCAGCTCTGAAAGCTTTTGAGAGAATTAAAGCTGATATTACCAAAGCTGCGCTCTCGTCCATTGACGAGGATGTCCTGTTCCAAGTGGAAACCGATACCTCAGATTGTGTTTGAGCAGAAACCCTTAATCAAAAGGGCAGACCAGTGGCATTCTTCCCCCACAAGTTATGCAGACCTGAATTTAAACATCTGGCCATTGAAAAAGAAGCCCAGGTCATCATTGAAGCTGTTTGCTACTGGAGACACTTTCTAGCTTGCAGAAATCTGTAGCCTACATGTTTACTACTAAACACAAAAGTAAAATTAAAAATGATAAGATGGCATGCTGGTGAATAGAACTCTCAACTTAAAATTATGAGATCCTGTACAGACCTGGCAAGTTAAATAATCCCTCTGATGCATTGTCACAAGCTGCTGCCGGTGTTCAGCTTGAAGGACTAAAGGAGATCCATAGTCGACTGTGCCACCCAGGGGTCACAAGATTCTTCCACTATACAAGGGCTAACAACCTTCCTTACAGCCTCAAAGTCAGAAAACTGAGTAAAAGCTGTCATGTTTGCGTGGAATGCAAACCGCAGTATTTTAAAGCTCCGGATGCCACTCTCATCAAAGCAACCTGACCTTTTGAGGATCAGTTTAGATTTTAAAGCGTCGTTACCTTCCAACAACAAAAATGTATTTTTCCTTACTGTAATCGACAAATATTCAAGATTTCCCTTCGCGATACCCTGCCCCAATGTCTCAACGACATCTGTCATTAAGGCACTTGACAGAATTTTCAGTATTTTTGGTTTTCCCAGTTACATACATAGACAGATGCTCAGCATTCATGAGTACAGAGCTACGCCAAGCCCTGTTATGCAAGGGGATTGCCACCAGCCACATCACGAGCTACAACCCCCAGGGCAATGGGCAGATCGAAAGGGCTAATGCCAGTCTGGAAGACTGTTAACCTCACGCTAAAGACCCATGGTTACCCTGTTAATCGGAGGCAGGAGGTGTTACCTGAGGTGCTACATTCTATTCGGTCCCTACTATGTACAGCAACAAATCAAACACCTCATGAACGTATGTTTACTTGTCCTAGGAAATCAGGGACTGTGATGCACTGGCCAGCCTGTTTATCCATCTGAGCCTGGAACTATACTGCTGAAGAGACAAACTCGGATGTGTAAAACAGACCCTCTAATCCAGCCAGTTCAGCTACTGCACACTAATCCCAATTGAGCCCATGTTAAATTCCCAGACGGGAGCACGGACACTGTATCCCTAAGAGATCTGGCCCCACCTGGTTCACCCCTTCCCCACGCCCCTACTCGGAGTGATCCTGAGAGGTTGGACTCACCCCCTCCCCTCTCCCAGCCTGTGACCCCTAGTAAGCATTCACATGACCATGCTGGGGTCCCACTGACTCACGCTGGTGATTCTGGAGCGGGTCCAGATGTCCTGCCATCTCACACTACAGACCAGGGATCTGTATCAACACTGCCAGTTCCCAAGGTGACCACTCTTGCAAAACCACCACCTGTCCCGATAAGAAGGTCTACTCGTGTTCATAAACAATTCGAGAGACTTCAGTATTCATAAACATCTCATTATATTCTGATTGCTCTGATTATTAGCCTTGTTTGGGCTATGTCCGTGAATCCTCAATGCCATTTATTTTATTGTATTATGCTCACACTAGATTTGCTTGCCTGCTTGAATTTCACTTTAGCAGCTGACCTTTTAATTTTAACCCTATTTCTGCCAGGGGGAGACTATGGTGAATCTGTGCTGTCAGTCTCTCTCTCTGTACTTAGCCTCCTTTACTAACATTGGACCTGTATTATCTCTACCACTAAAGACTCTCCCCTTGGGTACAACTGTGTATGCACTCATTGTCTTTCATTATTGTACCATTTGTTTCTGCTAATAAAAGCCATGATTACTGGTATATTTATACAGCCTTCGTCTTCTTCATTAACTGGCACTTCACAGCCACAGCTTTCCCATCTGCAAGATGATTGCATTGGGTCAAACCCCCCCTCCCCCTGCTGCCAGACCAGCCCCAGCACATCTCCGTGTCATGATCTGGGTGTTCCTCCACTTCAGTCCCATCTGCCTCCACCCTACACCAGTTCCTCAGCCACCAAATCAACTTCACCGTCTTTTAATTCCTTGCCACTTTGTAGCTGTAATAATATAGTTATATGTACAGGCTGGCCCACCCTCCTGATGACATCCTTGTCAAGATTCCTCGCTGGACTCCTCCCATGTGACCCAGGCCATAAAGGTCGATTCTCCTCTTCCTCTCCTCATTTTCCCTAGCCTTGACCTGGGCCAGCAGTCTCTTGTGTAATAAAACCTATCGTTCCCCTCAGTCGTTGTCTCTGTCATTATTGGGGCAACTGGTAGCGCCCAACAATTTATTACACAAAATTTTTTTGAAGGTATCCAGTAATGGAGAAGTTGCTGCACCCCGATCGGCTAGAGGTAGACCCCCAACTACCAGGTGCATCTGAACTCTTCAAACAGTGGGTGAACTGTTTTAATAATTTCGCCACTGCCGCTGAGGTGGTAGATTCCGACGAGAAGAAGCTGAAGGTCCTACAGGCAAGAGTTGGCCAGAGGGCCTTCCACGCCATCCAAAGCAGCGCAACCTACGTCAAGGCCATGGGTGAACTACGGTCGCTATACAAGCCAGGGTGAATGGTTGACTCCCGTTACCTGCTGGCGGCCAGAAAACAACAGCCTGGTGAGTCCACTGAAGAGTTCATCTGATCCTTAGTCACACTGGGGAAAGACTGGGGAACCACACAACCATGATATCGTTGACCCAGAGCATGGAAGACCTGGTCCGAGATGCCTGTGTGTTGGGGTTGAGATCGGACTATATCCGACTTCGTCTCCTTGAAGAGGATCAACTCCCACTAGAAAACAAGATTCACTTGATCAGGACTCTAGATTTGGCCCAGCGCCACGTGGAATCGATTGCGGGCAGAAGCAGGTCTATCATATACATTCCTCCATGAGGGCCGCCAGCCCTGGGACTCAGTGTCAGGAATTATCAACCCGACCACCACGGCGGTGACACCAGCATTGCCAAGATGAGATACCTCTGCCCTGCAAAAGGAGCCACCTGCTCAGGCTGCAGGAAGGAAGGCCATTACCAGAAGGTTTGCAGGTCCAGAACTCTGTCCAGGAGCAGCGCAGCGTGTGTGCCCGAGAAACTTCTGGTACCATCCACATGCGCGGTAAGGGGGAATACCATCTTACCCGCTACCAACCTCCATGCTGCGGCCTACCCCGCCGCAACTCCTCTTCCTCCTCCCAACGAGGGCAATGTGGTCAACATGGAGGTCACCATCTTGGCCGGTCCTCCCCACCAACGATGATGATGCCTGTCCTGACATCAATCACCCTGGATCAAGCCAGCCCCCACCCGATCACAAATTCCATGATGTAGATCGAGGTGAATGGACATAAGACTAACTGCCTCTTTGACAGTGGCAATACTGAAAGTTTTGTCCATCCTGAAGTGGTCTGCAGACTTTCCCTTGCTGTCAGGCCGATGACCAGATCGGTATCGATGGCAGCGAAGGACCAATAAACATATCCGAGGGTACTGTTTAGCGTCTCTAACGTTGGGGGGGGGGGGGGGGGGAGTTAAAATGATTTTGTATTGTTGATCATGCCCCAGCTCTGCGCACTGATCCTCCTGGGCCTCGACTTCCAGAGTCAGTTCAGGTGTATGACGATGGCATTTGGGGGCCACCAACCACCACTGACTGTTCACAACCCCCAGTTCTCGGACCCCACTTCCCAACCAAGCACCCAGTCTCCAGCACTGTCCTGCAGTCTCACCACCCTGCGGGTGGCCCCTGTCATTATTCGCAAACCTCACCCGGACTGTAAACCGATCACCACCAAGAGTAGGTGCTATAGCACAGAAGATATGCCATTCACCTGGGCTGGGGTTCAGTGACTCCTGGCGGAGGGGATCATAGCCTGGAGGGCACAGGTCCTCATGGTCAGAGGGGCAGGCAAGCCCCAGATGGTGATTGACTATAGTCAAACCATCAACCACTTCACCCAGTTGGACACGTACCCGCTCCCCAGGATAGCTGACTTGGTCAATAGGGTCGCGTAATAGTTTTTTCAACCATTGACCTCAAGTCGGCTTACCATCAACTCCCCCTCCACCTGAGCGATCGAATCTACACGAGATTCGAGGCTGACGGCAAACTTTTCCACTTCCTGCGGGTGCCTTTTGGTGTGGCTAACAGTGTCTCTGCTTTTCAGAGGGTTATGAATTGGATGGTGGAGGAGTACAAGCTGACAGCAACATTCCCATATCTTGATAATGTCACCATCTGTGGCCACGACCAGCAGGACCACGACGCTAACCTCGCCAAGTTCTTGCATACAGCCAAGTCCCTCAACTTGATGTACAAGAACAAGTGCGTGTTTAATACAGATCACCTGGCCCTCCTCGAATGCCTCATGGCACATGGTGTCATTGCCCCAGACCCTGACCGCATGTGACCCCTCATGGAGCTCCCTGTCCCAAAAACCCTGAAGGCACTGGAGGTGCCTGGACCTGTTTTCTTACTAGGCAGAATGGGTGCCCAACTATGCCAATAAAGCCCACCCTCTGATTAAGTCCACAACCTTCCCATTATCAGCAGAAGCCCAGGATGCGTTTCACCAGATCCGAGGAGATATCGCAAAGGCCACGAGGCATGGTGTGGATGAATCCATCCCCTTCCAAGTGGAGAGTGATGCCACCGAATTCGCACTGGCCATCACACTTAACCAGGCAGGCAGGCTGGTAGCGTTTTTCTCCCGCACCCTGCTCTGTCATTATTGGGGGAACTGGTAGCACCCAACAGTGGCATGTGGAGTAAACCTCAAATCGGAATACTCAAGGGCTTTTAACTTGCTACCCAATGCTCAAATTTTTCTTTGAAGAACTTCATCCTGTTTATGTTACCGGTGTCGTTGGTTCGAAGGACCCTACTGATCTGTCCATATTGTACATATCCATACTGTGGAAGAGAGCCCCGTGGTCCATTTATCTGAAGCCAGCACACCTGCACTAGGTCCTTAGTCACGTTTGACTGGAAGGTTTTCCAATTTCTCCCCTCACTACATCACTGGTTCAGGACATCCTGAGATGACAACACTGCATTTCTAATTTTGAATGCTGTAAACTCTACCTGCAAGATCACATCTCTCTTCCTGCCAATGTCATCAGTACCAGGATGAACCACCAACTCCGGCTGCTCCTTTTCCCCGTCCAGGAGAGTGGATCCTGAAGCTGCTGTGAAACAGTGGGCAACTCCCCATCCTGGATCCCCCCCTCACATGTGCATGTCTGTGAGCCGGACCCCAGAGTCCCCAGTTGCTGAGCACTGGGACTGAGCGCCACCCAGCTTCACAGCAGCCCCAGTGGTGGGGCCACAGACCCAGTTGATGCTGCAGTTTCCCCTGAGATAGAATCTCCCTCCCAACAGGATGCCCCGGGTGTCCGTATGTGAGACGGGGACGGGGAGAAGTGATGGGGCGAGGGCAGAGATCGAAGAGAAGGGGTTGGGGATGGAGGGAAGGAGACGGAGGAAGAGGGAAAGAGAGAGAATGGTCTGGAACAGTGGTTCCCTTCACTCCCTGTGGACGCTGCCTGAGTTTCCCCAGCATTTCCGTCTATTTGCTTCTCTGCGTTCACTTCAGGTTCCAGCGGCTACAGTTGCTGCTGTTTCTCTTATTGTTTCTCTTGGACGCTGCTACTGTCAATCAGCTCAGAGGACGGGGCTAAAGGCCCAGACGTTTCATGTGACGTGATCCTGATGTGTAAAAAATGTTCCCCATTCATCAAGGTTTGAGCAAAACCTCTTGAGCTCTTCCCCCACTTGGGACAGATGAACAGCCTCTCCCCAGTGTGGACCTGCTGGTGAGTCAGCAGATGGGCCAACTGAGTTAAGTCTTTCTTGCACTCAGGGCAGATGAATGGCCTGTCTCTGCTGTGACAGCAAGTTTGCTCAGCAAGTTTGATCACTTGTTGAAGCCCTTGATGCACTCGGGGATGGCAAAGGGCACCTCCCTCTTGTGCATTCGTTGGTGTATCTCAAGGTTGGACCTGTTGGTGAAGGCCTTCTCACACTTGGGGCAGGTGAACAGCTTTTCCCCAATGTGGCCACGATGATGCGTCCGAAGATTGGAGATCTGGGCGAAGCTCTTCCCGCTCTCGGGGCAGATGAGACGCTGACGGATCTGTGCTGAGTGTAAGCCGCAATTCTACCAGCCAGAAAAGGCACACCTCATTAAGGCCACACACCCTTTCGAACAACTCAATGTCGATTTCTCCCCATTGTGGATCTGCTGGTGGATTAGCAGGTTAGAGGACTAGATGAATTCATTTCCACACTCAACTGGTGGTCCAGCAGGTGGGAGGACCGGGGAAACCCTTTCCACACTGGGGGAAGACGAACAGCCTCTCCCTAGTATGAACACGCTGGTGGGTCAGCAAATGGAAGGAGTGGATGAAACCTTTGCCGCATTTGGCCTGTTGCTGCTGTGAATCTTCTGGTGATTTCACAGGTGGAAGATCTGGTTGAAGCCCCTGCTGCACTTCAAGCAGACAAACAGCCTGTCGCTGCTGTGAGTGTTCTGGTGTGTCCGCAGGGTGGAGATCTGGGCAAAGCTCTTGCCGCTCTCAGGGCAATCGATTGGCTTTTCCCCGGTGTGGACTCGCTGGTGTGACCAGAAGTTGCAGGACTGGGCAAACTCCTTGCCACACTTTGGGCAGGTAAATGGCTTTTCCCCAGTGTGGATCTGCTGATGGCTCTTCAGACAAGAGGTTTCAGTGAAGCCTTTGCTGCACTTAGGGCAGGTGAATGGCTTCTCACCAGTGTACCTCAAGGTTTTATCTACTGGTGAAGCCCTTCTCGCACTCGGGGCAGGTGACACTTTTCCCCCGGTGTGAACCTGTTGGTGGTTCTTCAGGCAAGAGGTGTTGGTTTGCTGCACTTGGGACAGGTGAAGGGACTTTCCCCAATGTGGACCTGATGGTGCACCATAAGGTTGCACCATAATGGTGAAGGCCTTCTCACACTTGGGCAGGTGAACGGCCTCTCCCCAGTGTGGACGTTAGTGTAGAAATTGCAGGGGACCTATCCTTCACCACACATCTCTTTAAGTCACCCAGACTTTTAAAGTTCTTCCTGCAGTCGGAGCATCGAAACGGGTTCATCGCTGTGGGTCGAGAGGATGTGACCAGGGGATAAATCAATGAAGTACGGGGCCACAGGTCGGGCTCAGCGCGATGGAGGGTCCCAGAGAGCTGGGCCGCACATTAAATCAACAACGAAGCTGAGTCGAGGGCCGAGACCCGGAGAGAAGCATCCTCTACCCGGACGTCGCAAGCCCCGGAACCGACGGAGGCCCCCGTTCCGGGACCCGGTGCTGAATCACCTTCGGTCCCCAACAAGCACCTATCCCAGTAACACCTTGTACCTGTCGTGGAAACATGCCCTGCGTATGCCTGTGAAGGACTTCATTGGGCTGCAGCCCCGCGTCATCCTGGCGTCCAACGTGATGACATCACCAACTGGGACGTCTCCGTCCCGCCTTCCTTAAAGGAGCGGAGCTCCGTCATCTACCTGGACTTGGTGAACATGAGCTTCCTCATTGAACAAAATTGGAACCATGTGAGTGAAGATCCGTCATTGATCTGAGTTCTCATCCAATGTGGAGTTAGGGCTGTTGGAAAGGTTCCCATTTATTGCTTCCACACTGGAGATTAATGCTCCCCTCTGGCCCGGGCGCTGCTGTCGCTGTGCGGAAGGTGGGGCGACGGGGAGCTCAACCGGATCGGGGAGAGGAGACGCGGGTCCGTTTGAAAGGGAGCCTCGTCCACTGAAGCCGCGGGAACATGAGGGAGGGAGGGAGGGAGGGAGGGAGCGCGGAAATCGGATTCCATCGCCAACATCTCCAGCTGTGTCCGAACCAACGTTTGAGCAGGATGATGCTAAACCCTCTTTCTCGATTTGCTCTCTCCTTATTGTCCATCACTGAGCCCAGAGCCCGCCCGCCCGACACTCACTGAGCGCAGCTTCACCGCTCATTTTCGGCACCGTTTGCCTGTGAAAACCATCAACATGAACTCTGACCGTCTATTCTCCCCATTTCGGGCCAGTTTTATCCCACACTCCCGTTTCCCTTCTGTTGGGGGCTATCAGTAGCCCCAATAACGACAAAGACTGAGGAGAACTATAGGCTTTATTGTACTAGAGACTGCTGGCCCTGGTCCAAAGCTAGGGAAGGAGAGGGGACTCGACCTTGATGGCCCGGGGTCACATGGGCAGGACCAGGGAGGAATTAAGGACAGGGAGAGGCCCAGAAGGCAGGCCAACCAGTGCACATAATCATACCACCTTTTTCTTTTCTTTGGCTTGGCTTCGCGGACGAAGATTTATGGAGGGGGTAAAAAGTCCACGTCAGATGCAGGCTCGTTTGTGGCTGACAAGTCCGATGCGGGACAGGCAGACACGATTGCAGCGGTTGCAGGGGAAAATTGGTTGGTTGGGGTTGGGTGTTGGGTTTTTCCTCCTTTGCCTTTTGTCAGTGAGGTGGGCTCTGCGGTCTTCTTCAAAGGAGGTTGCAGCCCGCTAAACTGTGAGGCGCCAAGATGCACGGTTTCAGGCGTTATCAGCCCACTGGCGGTGGTCAATGTGGCAGGCACCAAGAGATTTCTTTAGGCAGTCCTTGTATCTTTTCTTTGGTGCACCTCTGTCACGGTGGCCAGTGGAGAGCTCGCCATATAACACGATCTTGGGAAGGCGATGGTCCTCCATTCTGGAGACGTGACCCATCCAGCGCAGCTGGATCTTCAGCAGCGTGGACTCGATGCTGTCGACCTCTGCCATCTCGAGTACTTCGACGTTAGGGATGTAAGCGCTCCAATGGATATTGAGGATGGAGCGGAGACAACGCTGGTGGAAGCGTTCTAGGAGCCGTAGGTGGTGCCGGTAGAGGACCCATGATTCGGATCTGAACAGGAGTGTGGGTATGACAACGGCTCTGTATACGCTTATCTTTGTGAGGTTTTTCAGTTGGTTGTTTTTCCAGATTCTTTTGTGTAGTCTTCCAAAGGCGCTATTTGCCTTGGCGAGTCTGTTGTCTATCTCATTGTCGATCCTTGCATCTGATGAAATGGTGCAGCCGAGATAGGTAAACTGGTTGACCGTTTTGAGTTTTGTGTGCCCGATGGAGATGTGGGGGGGCTGGTAGTCATGGTGGGGAGCTGGCTGATGGAGGACCTGTTTCCTTCAGGCTGACTTCCAGGCCAAACATTTTGGCAGTTTCCGCAAAGCAGGACGTCAAGCGCTGAAGAGCTGGCTCTGAATGGGCAACTAAAGCGGCATCATCTGCAAAGAGTAGTTCACGGACAAGTTTCTCTTGTGTCTTGGTGTGAGCTTGCAGGCGCCTCAGATTGAAGAGACTGCCATCCATGCGGTACCGGATGTAAACAGCATCTTCATTGTTGGGGTCTTTCATGGCTTGGTTCAGCATCATGCTGAAGAAGATTGAAAAGAGGGTTGGTGCGAGAACACAGCCTTGCTTCACGCCATTGTTAATGGAGAAGGGTTCAGAGAGCTCATTGCTGTATCTGACCCGACCTTGTTGGTTTTCGTGCAGTTGGATAATCATGTTGAGGAACTTTGGGGGACATCCGATGCGCTCTAGTATTTGCCAAAGCCCTTTCCTGCTCACGGTGTCAAAGGCTTTGGTGAGGTCAACAAAGGTGATGTAGAGTCCTTTGTTTTGTTCTCTGCACTTTTCTTGGAGCTGTCTGAGGGCAAAGACCATGTCAGTGGTTCCTCTGTTTGCGTGAAAGCCGCACTGTGATTCTGGGAGAATATTCTCGGCGACACTAGGTATTATTCTATTTAGTAGAATCCTAGCGAAGATTTTGCCTGCAATGGAGAGCAACGTGATTCCCCTGTAGTTTGAGCAGTCTGATTTCTCACCTTTGTTTTTGTACAGGGTGATGATGGTGGTATCACGAAGATCCTGAGGCAGTTTACCTTGGTCCCAACAAAGCTTGAAAAACTCATGCAGTTTGGCATGCAGAGTTTTGCCGCCAGCCTTCCAGACTTCTGGGGGGATTCCATCCATACCTGCTGCTTTGCCACTTTTCAGTTGTTCGATTGTCTTATATGTCTCATCCAGGGTGGGAACCTCATCCAGCTCTAGCCTTAGGGGCTGTTGAGGGAGCTGGAGCAGGGCGGAATCTTGGACTGAGCGGTTGGCACTGAAAAGAGATTGGAAGTGTTCTGACCATCGGTTGAGGATGGAGATCTTGTCGCTGAGGAGGACTTTGCCGTCTGAGCTGCGCAGCGGGTTTTGGACTTGGGGTGAGGGGCCATACACAGCCTTTAGAGCCTCGTAGAAACCCCTGAAGTCGCCAATGTCCGCGCTGAGCTGGGTTCGTTTGGCGAGGCTTGTCCACCACTCATTTTGGATCTCCCGGAGTTTGCGCTGAAGATGGCTGCATGCGCGACGGAAGGCTTGTTTCTTCTCTGGACAGGACGGCTTTGTAAGGTGAGCCTGGTGGGCAGCTCGCTTCTTTGCCAGCAGCTCCTGGATTTCCTGGCTGTTTTCGTCAAACCAGTCCTTGTTTTTCCTGGAGGAGAAGCCCAGTACCTCTTCAGTGGATTGCAGTATGGTAGTCTTCAACTGATCCCAGAGGGTTTCAGGGGACGGGTCCATGAGGCGGGTTGCATCTTCGAGCTTTGCTTTGAGGTTTGCCTGGAAGTTTCCTCTCGCTTCGTCTGACTGCAGGTTTCCAACATTGAACCTCTTTCTGGGGGCTTTATTGTTCCTGGGCTTTGGCTTGAAGTGAAGGTTGAGCTTGCAGCGAACCAGCCGGTGGTCAGTGTGGCATTCCGCGCTAGGCATGACCCTGGTGTGGAGCACATCTCGTTTGTCACTTTCTCGCACCAGGATGTAGTCCAGGAGGTGCCAGTGTTTGGATCGGGGATGCATCCAGGTGGTCTTAAGGCTGTCCCTCTGCTGAAAAAGGGTGTTTGTAATGACAAGTCACTGTTCTGCGCAGAGCTCCAACAGGAGGCGCCCATTGTCGTTGCACTTGCCGACGCCATGCTTGCCCAGGATTCCTGGCCAGGTTTCTGAGTCTTTGCCGACACGAGCGTTGAAGTCGCCCAGGATGACAACCTTGTCGGCTGTAGGGGTACGTTGGATGAGGTTGCGCAGTTCGGTGTAGAACTTGTCCTTTTCTGCTGGTTCCGCCTGGAGGGTTGGAGCATAGACACTGATGAGGGTGATGTGACGCTTGTTTTGAAGTGGGAGTCGCACGGACATGATTCGGTCCGACAGGCCTGTCGGAAAGTTTTCGAGTTTGGAGGCAATGAAGCTCTTGACCATGAAGCCTACACCAGATAGGCGTCGTTCATCCGAAGGCTTGCCAGACCAGTAGAGTGTGTAGCCCGCGCCGCGTTCTTGGAGGCTGCCTACATCTGCCAGGCGGACTTCACTGAGAGCGGCTATGTCGATGTCAAGTCTGAGGAGTTCATGTGCAATGAGGGCAGACCGACATTCAGGTCGGTGGCTGTCAGCCTTGTCTAGCATGGTTCTGATGTTCCAGCATGCTAGCTTGAGTTTGTGAGCATCTTTTGAGGGGGAGGACGTGGAGGGGGAGGACGTGGACCTGTCCTCGGGCCTGCGCAAAGGAGCTTTTAGGTGGAGTGCAGTGCGCGCAGTACTGGCCCCACCCTTTACACCCATGGTTCGTGTGCCGTGGCCAAGCAAGCTGGGACGTGGCAGCGAGGTCCTTGGGTCGTAGGTTTTATATCGGAGTGGCCTTCTCCTATGCAGGTTTCTTACCCGGGCTGGAGGGGCCTGCCTCCCCTCCTAGGTCGGTCCATACTGCCCGGACCGGGGCCGAGGCCGCCGCAGTTCACCCTGTGCCTGGACTGGGGCCGCCGCCTCCCACTCCCTGTCCGGACCGGGGCCTCCGCCTGCCTCACTCGACCGAGGCCGGGGCCGCCGTCTCCCACTTGCTCCTGCCCGTATCGGGGCCGCCGCCGTCTACCCTTCGCCCGGACCGGGGCCGGGGCCGCTGCTGCTCTCCCTGTGCCCGGACTGGGGCCGCCGCCTCCCACTCCCTGCCCGGACCGGGGCCTCCGCCTGCCTCACTCGACCGAGGCCGGGGCCGCCGTCTCCCCCTTGCTCCTGCCCGTATCGGGGCCGCCGCCGTCTACCCTTCGCCCGGACCGGGGCCGGGGCCGCTGCTGCTCTCCCTGTGCCTGGACTGGGGCCGCCGCCTCCCACTCCCTGCCTCGACCGAGGCCGGGGCCGCCGTCTCCCCCTTGCTTCTGCCCGTATCGGGGCCGCCGCCGTCTACCCTTCGCCCGGACCGGGGCCGGGGCCGCTGCTGCTCTCCCTGTGCCTGGACTGGGGCCGCCGCCTCCCACTCCCTGCCCGGACCGGGGCCTCCGCCTGCCTCACTCGACTGAGGCCGGGGCCGCCGTCTCCCCCTTGCTCCTGCCCGTATCAGGGCCGCCGCCGTCTACCCTTCGCCCGGACCGGGGCCGGGGCCGCTGCTGCTGTATGTTTAGAGGTAATAGATTTACAGACCAAAATTAGAGAGGATTTAAGCGATGAGCCTTTACAGGAGGGTGAAAAGTGGTTTATTGATGGATCTTCCCATTGCATTCATGGCACTCGCTATAGCGGGTATTGTGTAGTGGATGGGAAGGAAGGAGTAGTGATTGAAGCCAGTCACCTTCCCGGTCATTGGTCAGCACAATCTTGTGAATTGTATGCCCTCTGTAGAGCTCACAAGGTCTAGAGAACAAGGTGGGCACGATCAACACAGACTCAAAGTACGCTTTTGGTGTAGTGGACACCTTTGGGAAAATCTGGAAAGAGCGGGGAATGATAATTGGAAAAGGACAAAAGTTGATCCATGAAAACTTAATTGTCCAATCTCTCGATGCTCTTACATTACCTGAGGAAATAGCTGTAGTTCATGTACAAAGCCATCAAAGTGGTGACAGTCCTGAAGCACAGGGGAACAGACAGGGAGATGCAGCTGCCAAACAGGCTGCGCTCATGGAGAAAATAGACATGCAGCTGTTACTGCCCACCCCTGGAATATCCTATTCATTCTATTAAACCTGGTGATTGGGTATATGTAAAAGCATGGCAAGATCACCAACTAAAACCTGTCTGGGATGGCCCCTATTGTGTTCTTTTGATTACAGACACTGCCGTGCGAACGAAAGAAAAGGGATGGAGCCACATCCAATGAATTAAACGAGCTGCTGAACCACAGACTAACGACATTGATAATCTACCCTCCACCTGGTGTGCAGTCCTTCATCCTTCTGATCTGAAAGTTACACTACACCGGGAAAAAGTGCTGTAATGTTGTTTTTATCATTTGCTGTTTTGTTTACTTGTTGGTTCCCAATTTTTGGGAAATCACCAAATTGCTCACAATGCATTAAGTCCTCCTGGAATAGGGGCAGCAGAGGTGACAATTATTTACCTTTAGAATATAGACAGGGCACAGATATAAAGTATAGTCATAGTGGGGTATGGGTTAATATAGGATCCCAACATGGACCGGGAAACAGAACGGTTCTAGAGGAGTAGATTTGATTTGTATTTTGGCCTCTACAGGTATTAAAAAGAGGAGTTTTAAAGGGATAGCACAAAGAAGATGGTGGGACAATGACAGACAGAATGTTAGTCAGGATTGTACATGTAGCAGAGATAGAGTGAATACATATGCTAATGTTCACAGACAGGCTATAACTCACAGGTTCAGTGATACTTATGCTAATGTTCGCAGTCAAGCTGCAACTCACAGGTTAAATGACAAGAAACCCCCCTCCCCAACTTGGTCTCCTGTAAATCATCCTTTGGGTCACACAGACATTCGGAATGTTAAGAACCACCACTGTAAGGGAAGTTCCAGTTGTAAACGACGTAAGCTGCTCCAGAACACCACAGCTGCTTGTCATTTAAATCGTTTAATCAGACTCCAGCCTCGGAGATCATCACCGAATAGACAGTGATGGCCCTGAATTTATGGGCGGAAGAAAGACGACAGATACGAGCCACAGTTCAACAAAACCACCTGGCTCTCGATTACTTGTTGGCTGCTGAAGGCAGCGTTTGTGAAAGACTGGTTAATGACAATGCTCACAATGGTCAGGCGGTTAAAGACACTTCTTCAGGAGTTCGAAAATCTTCCCATGCCCAGGTTCAGACTTGGCAACCTTGGTCAGGTGTGGGATGGACTAGACTTTTTATTGGTAACTGGAGTCTGATACCCACAGCCCTGAAAGCAGCTGGACTCGCTATTCTGGCCATTATGGTGCTCCCCTGCCTAAAGACTTGTGCGTAGTATTTAATTCAACTGACCCCTCGTCAGAACACTAGAACCCAAAGGATGTATGTTTCCCAAATTCTGTCTGATGATGCTGAGACTGCAGTTCGTTTAATGACTCGCTGGGAAAAAGACCAAGTTTACAAGTAATACATTCCAGTTGAGAATACACGAAGCGTAGCTAAAAGAAAAGTGAAGATTGTAAGAGATGAGTAAAATTAATATGAAAATATGAAAGATGAAGAAAACTAGTATGGATATTTGTGTAATGAATAAAGCCAGTATGAATAGGATTAGGATAGATAATAGAATGTAGAAGTAGAGTTAGTCTGAATATGATAAGGGTCTTCTAGCCTTTTAGACAGAATTAGCAAGTTCTGCATATAAGAAGTTAGTAAGCCCTGAGGGTTGGGAAGGTGTGAATAAGGACAGTGACATGATGGGACACGACAGGATACCACCTGGTCCTCCAAGTTCACAGAAACAGCATGTAGGCAGACAGGATTGCCTAATGCCAAACTCATCCAGGAGGCAGAAGAATGTAAGGGGGAGGGTGCTTCTATACTGAAATAAACTGTATAAAAGTTGGGTGAGCCCCAGTGTGTGTGTGTATTCCCAGGGTAAGGGGAAGCACCCAACTTTGCATTGTTGTATAATAAATGTTCTTTGTTCTCAATTTTTGTCTCGAGCAAATTCTGTGAAGGTACTTCTGTTTCTCACAAAACTAATCATCGTGTCTTCATCTCCCCAAACACAGTGAGAGAGAAAGAAACAGAATCCACATGATACTCATCTAGAAAATAATAAGGATGAGAAACGAAAACACAAAAAATAAACCCTGGGGCCTTGGATCAACGTTCATCAAACACAAGAAGCCCTGTCCTCACCCACAAGAGAAATTTGCCGGGATCAGGAAGGGACAAGAACTCCCAAAGGAAAACGGTTAAACTGGGACGAAAATGTTGTGTGACTGGGCGCCCAATTTCTTCACATTCAGCAGGTTAAGGAGTTGGGGGCTGGGGATGAGCGATGGAATCGGCTCGTTCCCAGTCTGCAGGCTGAAGGGGGAAGTGGGCGAGGGATAGGTTGGAACCGTCGCGGAGCTCTCCCCTCCTCTTGCTCCCCTACACCCCCCTCCTCTTGCTCCCCCCTCGCTTCCCTGAACCCCTCCTCTCGCTTACTCGCAGACGGAGCACTGAAGGGGTTTCACTGCTGGGGGGATGAGAGGATGTGACCAGGGATAAATCAATGCAGTCCTGCCCCGGGGCCACAGTGTGGGGTCAGCCCAATGGAGGTGCCCAGAAAGCTGGGCAGTGGGTTCTATCAATACTGAGACTAGGGCTCAGACCCAGGGAGAAATATCCTCTAGCCGGGTGTTGCAAGCCCCGGAACCACGGGAGCCCTCTGCTTCCGGCGCCCAGCACCCGGTGCTGAATCGCCTTCGGTTCCAATTCCCCTGGAAGGAGCATGCGCGATGCCCAGAACAGCGGCTGCAGAACCCTTTGCCGAGCGTGGGGCATTGTGGTCAGAGAAGCCGCCGTTGATCAGGTGTTTTGTGGGTGGTGAGAAAACCGCTTCCTTGGAAATGTGCGGGGGGTGGGGTGGGGGGGGAAAGAGTGATGGCCAAGCACTAGGAGCTGGGGTGCCCCAGGTGAAGAAACCTCTCCCGATGCTGTGAAGTTCACGGACTTAATGTCTGTTGCTGACTGTAATACAAGATCATAAGCCAGCCATCTAACTCACCCCACCATTCTATCATGGATGATTTACTACTCTTTTCAACCCCATTCTCCTGCCTTCTTCCCTATCCTTGAATCCCTCCCCCCCCCACCTTAAATGTCCTCAACCCCTCGCAGTAACGAATTCCCCAAATTCATCACCATCTATGTAAATAAATTCCTCCTCTCTGTTCTAAAGGGCTGTTTTGTATTCCAAGACTGTATGCTCTGGTCACAGATTCTCCCACCAGAGGAAATATCCTTTCCATGTCCACTATATCCAGGCCTTTCAGTATTCTATGGGTTTCAATGAGACCTCCGCCCTCATTCTTCTCAACCCACGCGAGTACAATCCCAGAGTTTTCAAATTCATCTATGAAAATCTGAAGCTTCATGGCTCATCCTTGTAAACGTCCTCTGGGCCCCTCTCCAATGCCAACACACCCTTCCTGAAAAGCAAAGAGAAGAGGCTGAAAAACAGAGGATATATGAGGAAGAGGAAACTGAAAAACAGGGAGGATGATGAAAGACAAAGAAAATATGACTTGGAAAAGATTGAAAGGGGCAGAGTTTCAATTAGAGAAGATAAAACTTGAATTGAGGCTGTAACTCCTGGGGAGAGGTTTTGGGCTAGTAGAGGGGTAAATCTAGTGTCTCCTTTTGATGAGGGAGATATAGATACATATTTTCACCTTTTGAAAAGGTTGCTGAGAGCTCAAGATGGCCAAAAGAAAAATGCCCTCATGCTCCAAAGTGTATTGAAGGGAAAAGCACAAATTACATCCTCTAGTTTGAGTGCAGCGCAAGTGGAAAATTATGATATTGTTAAACAAGCAGTATTGAAAGGTTATGAGTAGGTTCCAGAAGAACATAGACAACAATTTAGGAGTTTGGTGAAAACATGGAATCAATCTTATATGGATTTTGCACTAAAAAAAAATCTGTATGTTTTGACTGTTGGTGCCCCTCAAAAGGAATAAATAATGATTTTGACAGATTGAGAGAATTGATGTTAATTGAGAAAATTAAAAGGTGTGTTCCAGATGAGATTAAATTATACCTGGATGAGAAAGACATGGGGACGAGGCGACAAACGGCTAGATTAGCGCACGAATTTGCTCTAATTCACAAAGGTACATTCCAGAATAGTAGGTAGTTTCAGAGAGTAATGTTAAACAGATTAATAAGCCTGTTCAGAAGGTTAATGTGGAGCAGACTAGTAAACCTGAAATAAAGTCTGGAGAGAATGTTAAGAGAAAAGATGAAGGTAAGGTGGGAAAGGACAGAACTTCTGGATTTGTATGTCATTTTTGTAAGAAACCTGGTCACGTTATTGAAAATTGTCTAGTATTGAAAAAGAGATGAGAAAAGGAGGTTTTACCAGAAGCATGTATTCAAACAGTTGAATTTAACAAGAGCAGATGTGCCAAAGGGTGTCATGGATGTTTTCAAACCTTTGGTGTCAAGAGGGTTTGGTTTCAGTAAAGGAGAGAGAATCACAAGTTCCAGTTAAAATTCTTACAGATACTGGGACTGCTCAGTCATCCTTGTTGGAAAGCATTTTAACTTTGGATCAAAGGACTGACACAGGGGAGACATCTTTGATTATATGTATTGGAGGTGAGGTAGAGTCAATATCTATTCACAATATTTTGCTAAATTCAGGATTAGTTAAAGGACCTGTTGTAGTAGATATAATTTCAAAGTTACCCATGCAGGGTGTCTCGTTTTTATTGGGGAATGATTTGGCAGATGATAAAGTTGGGTCAGTTTTGAGATTAACAAATTGGCCTGGTAAGGATAAGTTTGAAGAGGATTGTGAAGAGGAAGCCTGCATGTTCTGTTACAAGGTCTGTTACGAAGAAAATGATGAGAGCTGAAGAAGATCCAGTTAATAGAGACTTGCCCAGTGCTTCTGAAATAGTTTTGAAAGAGCAGGGTAATTGTGAGAGTAAGGATTTCTCTTTGTCAAGGAAAGAGTTAATTCAACAACAGAAAGCAGAAACAAATCTTATTGACTTAAGGTACAAAGCAGTAATTCAATAGGAGATTAAGAAAAGGCTTGTGGATATTAGTTCAAGGGTGAATTGTTGATAAGAAAATAGAGACCTCTTGATATTCCTGGTAATGAAGAGTGGGGGGAAATTACCGGAATTAAAATTTAAATCTAGCCAACAGTACACCTTTTGGTAGTCATCCTGGTGTAAAGAAAGCCATGAATAAGATTTTGAGACAATTTTTCTGGCCTGGCTTGAGGAAGAATGTTGTAAATTGGTGCCAGACATGTTTCTTTTGTTAGGTTGTAGGGAAACCTAACCAGGGTCTTCCAGTAGCTCCATTACAACCTATTCCTGTTGTTGGGGAACCTTTGTAGGTTATTGTGGATTGTGTAGGTCCCCTGGTTAAAACTAAGTCTGGAAATCAGTACTTGTTAACAATTAAATGTACAGCATTGAGAATTCCAGAGGCTATACCATTAAGGAATATTAAAGCCAAAATGGTGGTAATGGCTCTGGAAAGATTTTTCATAGTTTTTGAATTACCTAAAGAGATCCAGAGTGATCAAGGATCTAACTTTATGTCTGGGTTGTTTCAGTCGTTGATTTATGAGTTGGGAATAAACCAGATCACTTCATCTGTGTACCATCCTGAAACTCAAGGAGCTTTGGAAAGATTTCATTCTACTCTTAAAAATATGATGAGGATTTATTGTTTGGAGAATGGAAAATATTGGGAAGAAGGTATTCATTTATTGTTTTTTGCAGCAAGGGAAGCTGTTCAGGAGTCATTAGGTTTCAGCCCTTTTGGAATTGTGTTTGGACATCAGGTTAGAGGACCATTAATGTTGATAAAAGAACAGTGGGTTAATGAGGATGTGGACTTGCTGGATTATGTTTTTAAATTTAAAGATAGATTACAAAAAGTGTGGACTTTGGCTCAAGAGAATTTAGAAATGGCTCTGGGTAAAATGAAGCATTTATTTGACAGGAAACTTAAGTGAGGAATTTTAAGGCAGGAAGTAAAGTTTTGATTTTGTTTCCAACACAGGACAATCCTTTGAAAGATAGATTTTCTGGACCATATATAGTTAAATAAAAACTGAATGATGTTAACTATGTTGTTAACACTCCAGATAGAAGGAATAAAACTCAGGTTTGTCACATAAATATGTTGAAATCTTATTATGAGGATAAAGGTAGTGGAGAACAATCTGTATCAAAGGTGTTAGTTGTTGACAGGGTAGAGGAAGTTATGGATCATAAGACTATGGAAACAGAATCTTGTGAGGGTAACCTTGAAGAAACCATGGTTCCTGTCTAACTCAGCAACTTTGAAAAATTTGGAGGAAATGTTAGGCCATCTTAAGTCACAAGAACAGATACAGTTGAAAGAATTAATTTTGAAATATACAAATTTATTCCTAATGTGCCAAAAAGGACATTAGTGATTTATCAGAATGTAGATGTTGGAGAAGCAAATCCCATAAAACAGCACCCATATAGAATAAACATTCAGAAAATTAAAATCATGGATCAGGAGGTGGAATATATGTTGAGAAATTATATTATTAGACCTTCAAACTCAGATTGGAGTTCTCCTTGTATTCTGGTACCAAATCCAGATGGAACTGTTAGGTTCTGTAAGGTTAATTCAGTAAGGTTGATACAGTAGCTAAAATAGATGCTTATCCTATTCCAAGAAAAGATGACTGTATTGATAAAATTGGGAAATTTAATTTCTTACTAAAATGGATTTATTGAAGGGTTACTGGTGTGTGCCTTTAACTGATAGAGCAATATTTCAGCTTTTGTACCACCATCCGGTTTATATGAGTATAATGTGTTATCTTTTGGCATGAAAAATGTCCCTGCAACATTCCAAAGGATGATTAATTCGGTAATCCAAGGGTTAACATACAATGCTTATATTGATGACTTGGTTACAAAAAGTGACACATGGGGAGAATATCTAAGGGAACTGGTCAAATTGTTTGCAAATTTAACTGTTAATTTAGCAAAAAGTCATTTTCAAATGTCACACTGTCATGTAGTTGGTCATGGCAAAGTTGCACCTATTCAACCTAAGGTGAAAGCAATTTTTGAGTTTCCTATTCCCAATGGCAAGAAAGAGTGAGAAGGTTTTTAGGAATTGAAGGATATTATAGGAAATTTTGCTGAGGTTGCTCTTCCTTTCACCAATCTTTTGAAGGGGAGAAATTTGTGTGGACTAAAGTTTGTCAAACAGCTTTACAAAATTTAAAAGATATGCTATGCCATTTCCCTGTGTTAAAATCTCCTGATTTTAGCAAACCATTTTCTTTAGCAGTGGATGCCAGTGAGGGAGCAGCAGGTGCAGTTTTATTGAAAATATATAATCGAGTTGCCTACTTTTCAAAAAAATTCAATGTTCAGAAAGGAACTATTCCACTGTTGAAAAAGAGCTGTTGTCTATCATATTTGCTCTGAAGAATTTTGATGTATATCTCGGTACCTCTCAAGAACCAATTGTGATATTTACTGACCACAATCCTCTGGTGTTTTTGAATAAAATGAAGAATAAAAAGAGAAGATTGTTAAACTGGAGTTTAATATAACAAAAATATAATTTGCAAATTAATCATATCAGAGTTACAAATAATGTGATAGCAGATTGTTTGTCAAGATGTTAAAATTGATCCTGTATAAAAATACTCTCAACATTGTTACTTTATCATAACATGCGATATATTGTGTATTGTTATCTCTTTAATGATTGTAAAGATAGTTTGGTTATAACTGAATTTTAACTCGAGAGTTAAAATTCCTTTAAAGGGGGAAGGTGTGACAGAGTATATACTGGAGCTCTGCTAATGCTAGACATAGTGGCTTTTCACATCTTTTGCAAGAGCTTTGAAGACTGCTCAAGAGACTTCAATAATGGATTGTTTACCAAAGACAACAGATGAAAGAGAGTGCTGGAGCCACTGCTGTCTGGAAGGAGAACTTGCTTTTGTAAGAGGGTCATGTGGTTTTGCAAGCGGAGAGAGTCAAACAGGCTTTCTCTCAGAGAGAGTCAGAGATAGAGATCGCTTGACAGTGTTACAGCCAGAGAAGTAGCTGGGAATGGAACAGGACAAGCTGGCAAGCTGATTTGGAAGACGGCCTGGTCAAAGCCTTTGTGGTTCATGCAAGAGAGGACTGGCTGTCTAATGTTTCACTTGGAATAAGAGACACAAAAAGAGGTTATCATCTGGAGTACCCTGAAGGAGCAAGTTTCGTCAGCCAGACACTGCAATGGCTGATGGAAGTACATCAGTTATTGGAGCAACAAATCTCTCTCTGAAAACCGACAAGAACCTTCCTGAGCAGTAATTACCTTTCAAGCACCAAAGCCTAGTGAACTTTATAAATGTTCAATTCTGTGCACAGTATAAGAATTGCCTGCAATCAGTGAACTTGAGAAGTGAGACTGGACTGTGAACAAAGAGCTTTTCTGAACTTTCACACACATTACATACACGTGAGCTTAGAATTAGAAGGGGGATAAGTTAGGTTAAGTAATTTAGTGATAAGTAAAAGTTTGATTCTATTTTCATGTTTAAAGATAATTAAAAACAACTTTTGTTTAAGTAACCATATGTCTTGGTGAATATCTATTGCTGCTGGGTTTTGGGGTCCTCTGGCTCGTAACAAGCCCAAAACTGTGCTCTTCCCAATGCTTCATAAAACCTCATTACATCCCTGCTTTCATATTCTATCCCTCTGGAACTGAATTCCAGCATTCCATTTGGCTTCCTCACCACTGACTCTACGTGCAAGTGCACCTTTAGGGATTCTTGCACGAGAACTCCTAAGTCCCTCTGTGCCTTTGATTTCTGAATGTCCACATCTTTATCCTTCCGCCAAAGTGCATGATCATATATTTCTCTCCACTACACTCCATCTGCCATTTTCGTGCACAATCTGCCAAGCTGTCTAAGCCCTTCTGCAGACTGCCTTAACACTACCTTCCCCTTGTGATCCCACCACTAGCCACATATTCCTCTCCTCTCCCCTTACCACCTGCAGGCACCACTCCCTCTGTGACTCCCTTGTCCACTCTCCCACTGCATCAATCGTCCGCTTGGGATCTATCCCTGTGACCACAGGAGATGCTCCACTTGTGCCCACACCTCCTACCTCATCACATTTCGGGGCCCCCACATGAAGCAACATTTTCTTGTGAATCTGCCAGGGTCATCTACTGTATCCAGTGCTCCTGCTGTGGTCTCCTCTTCATTGAAAAGACTGCATGCAGACTGAGAGATTGCTTTGTTGAGCACCTTAGTTCTATTCTCTGTAATAGTGTGGATCTCCCAGCTGCCACCCATTTCAATTCTCCATCCCATTCCCTTGCTGACATGTCAGGAGATTCTGTGAGCCAGATAGGTATGCCAACATGGTGTGCTGCCTCCCTGGTGCAAGGGTGCGGGATATCTCAAATCGGGTCCAGGGTATTCTAAAAGGGGAAGGCGAACAGCCTGATGTCTTGGTACATGTGGGTACCAATGACATAGATAAAAAGGAGGAAGTACTGAAAAAGGATTAGAGAGAGCTAGGACAGAAACTAAGAAATAGGACAGCCAGGGTGGTGATCTCTGGTTTGCTACCTGTGCTAAGTACAACTAAGGACAAAAATGGAAGGTTAAGAAAAATGAATGTGTGGCTGAGGGGCTGGTGTAAAGGACAGGGTTTTGGCTTCTTGGATCATTGGGATCTCTTTTGGGGAAGGCATGACCTCTACAAGAAGGATGAGTTACACCTAAACCCAAAAGGGGTCAATATATTGGCAGCTAGGTTTGGTACAGCCATCCGGTGCGGTTTAAACTAATTTGGCAGGGGGGTGGGAACCTGTATGATAGGGCAAAGGACAGAAAAGATAAAACAGGAAAAGTTAGGTTAGGCAGCAAAAGTAAAAAATCAGAAAGAGCAAGGAGGGTGAAAAAAGCAAATCTGAAGGCTTTATATCTTAATGCAAGAAGCATTCGGAACAAGGTATGATTTGATTGGGATTACAGAAACATGGCTGCAGGGTGGGCAAGCCTGGGAACTTAACATGCCGGGGTATACGATATTTAGGAGGGATAGGCAAGAAAGAAAAGGGGGTGGGGTAGTATTGATGGTGAGAGAAGGGACCGACATGATTGACAGAAAGGATATCAACTCGGAAGATGCAGAATCTATATGGGTAGAACTTGATAGCAAGGGGCGGAAAACGTTAGTGGGGGTGGTATATAGGCCTCCAAATAGTAGTGTAGAGGTGAGGGAAGGCATTAAAAGAGAAATTAGAAAAGCGTGCAATAAGGGAACAGCTGTCATCATGGGAGACTTTAATTTGCATATAGATTGGACTAGTCAAATTGGTAAAAATACTGAGGAGGAGGAATTCCTTGAATGTTTACGGGACGGTTATCTAGACCAATATGTCAAGGAACCAACTCGGGAGCAGGCCATTTTAGATTGGGTATTATGCAATGATAAGGGGCTAATCAACAATCTTGTTGTATGAGGCCCTTTGGGTAGGAGCGATCACAATATGATCGAATTCTCACTCGACATGGAGAGTGATGAAATTAAAACCGAGACTAAGGTCCTGAATTTAAATAAAGGGAATTATGATGGTATGAGACGGGAGTTGAGTAAGACGGGTGGTGTTTATGGGGGAGTTGACTGTGGATAGATAATGGAAAGCATTCACAGATCTACTGGAGAAATTGCAAAAATTGTTTATACTGGTTTGGCATAAAAATAAACCAAAAAAGGGAAATTAGAGACAGCATTAGGTCCAAAGAGAGAGCATATCAATTGGCCAAAAAAAGTACCACAACCGAAGACTGGGAGCAGTTCAAGATGCACCAAAGGAGGACAAAGGGATTAATCAAGAGATCAAAAATAAATTACAAAAGTAAGCTTGAGGCAAATATAAAAACCGACTGCAAAAGCTTTTATAAATATGTCAAGAGGAAAAGGGGAATAAGGAAATGGCAGACCAATTAAATTCTTACTTTAGTTCTGTTTTTACAAGAGAGGATACAAATAACCTCCCAAGGATGTTGGGAAACATAGAGACTAATGCAAGGGAGGAACTGAAAGAAATCAGTATCTCTATGGACATGGTCTTGGGGAAATTGATGGGATTGAAGGCAGATAAATCCCAAGGGCCTGATAATCTACATCCTAGGGTACTTAAGGAAGTGGCCATTCAGATAGCAGATGCTTTAAGAATTATTTTCCAGAACTCAATAGACTCAGGATCAGTACCCATGGATTGGAGGGTAGCTAATGTTATCTCACTATTTAAAAAGGGGGGTAGAGAAAAAGCAGGGAATTATAGGTCAGTAGTGGACAAAATGATGGAATCCATTATTAAAGATGTAATAGCGGAGCATATGACTAGCAGAGAAGGGATCGGACGGAGTCAACTTAGATTTACAAAAGGTAAATCGTGGTGACAAATCTATTGGAATTCTTTGAGATAGTGACAGGTAAAATAGATGGGGGAGAGCCAGTGGATGTGGTGTACCTGGACTTCCAAAAGGCCTTCAATAAGATCCCGCATAAACGATTGGCTTCCAAAATAAAGGCTCATGGGATTGGGGGCAAAGTATTGATGTGGATTGAGAACTGGCTGGCAGGTAGAAGACAGAGAGTTGGGATAAATGGCTCGTTTTCTGAGTGGCAGGCGGTGACCAGTGGGGTGCCACAGGGATCTGTACTGGGACCCCAGCTGTTCACAATTTACATTAATGATCTGAATGAGGGGATTGGATGTAATATCTCCAAATTTGCAGACGACACTAAGCTAGGAGGGGTTGTGTGCACGGAAGAGGGGGTCAGGAAGCTCCAGTGTGATTTGGATAAATTGAGGGACTGGGCAGATACATGGCAAATGCACTACAATGTGGATAAATGTGGATACAAACCGGAGGGCAGATTACTATTTGAATGGCAATAGATTAAGAGATGGGGAAGTGCAGAGAGACCTAGGAGTACTTGTACACCAGTCTCTGAAGGCGAGCATGCAGGTACAGCAGGCGGTTAAAAAGGCAAATGGTATGTTGGCCTTCATATCAAGAGGGTTTGAGTATAGGAACAAGGATATCTTACTGCAGCTGTACAGGGCCTTGGTGAGACTACACCTGGAGTATTGTGTGCAGTTTTGGTCACCTTATCTAAGGAAGGATGTTCTTGCAATGGAGGGAGTGCAGAGGCGATTCACCAGGCTGATACCTGGAATAGCAGGAATGGCTTATGAGGAAAGACTGCGCAAATTGGGATTGTACTCGCTGGAGTTTAGAAGATTGAGAGGGGATCTCATAGAGACATATAAAATTCTGGCAGGACTGGACAGAATGGATGCAGATGGGATGTTTCCAATGATGGGAAAATCCAGAACCCGGGGCCATGGTTTGAGGATAATAGGCAAACCATTTAGGACCGAGATGAGGAGGAATTTCTTTACCCAGAGGGTGGTGAATCTGTGGAATTCATTGCCACAGAGGGCAGTAGAGGCAGGTTCATTAAATATATTTAAGAGGGAATTAGATATATTTCTTCAGTATAAGGATATTAAAGGTTACGGAGAGAAGGCGGGGACAGGGTACTAAACTTTAAGATCAGCCATGATCTCGTTGAATGGCGGAGCAGGCTCGAAGGGTCGAATGACCTACTCCTGCTCCTATCTTCTATGTTTCTATGTTTATGTTTCTATGTCCATGGTCTCGTGCAGTGCCAACTGAGACCACCTGCAAATTGGAAACAGATCATCTCATCTTTCCATTGGACACCCTCCAAGTGGATGACATTAATTTCCATTTCTCTGGCTTTCGTTATACCTCCTTGTCCCATGGCCTTTCCTTATCGCTATCTCTACATTCCCTGTCTCCTTTTTCACAAATATAAATTCTCACCTCAACTCTCATCATATCCAATTAACACCTTTTGTTGGTCTGGATTCCTCCCCACTTGATTGAATTCAGAGACTTTCTCAGACTTCATGCTTCTGGCTTATTCTAATTATTCCTTGAAGAAAGGCTATGGTCTGAAACGTTGGTAATTTATATTTGTCTCCTATGGACACTGAAAACACCGGCTGAGTTCCTCCGACATTTCAGTGAGTTTTTATCTACCTGCCCGCCCTCCCATCTTTGTATCATCTGCAAAGGAAAACTGCTCCAGGGTGGGAATTCCTTGAAGAGGTTCTGCAATGGAGCAGTTGAATGGAGTTAAACAAGGAAGTCTGTAGCTGGTTGAGAGCAGAGGATTACAGAGGGGGAACAGTAAGAGAGACTCTCACAGAACTCCCTTCAAAGGGAGACTTGTATGTTAGTTCTTGCATATGTATCTCGATCGACAGTTTTCCCCTCTTATCCACTGACATGAACAGCGATGGGAAAGTAGAAACATAAAATGCTGGAGAAATTCAGCAGGTCAAACAGTGTCCTTTATGTAGCAAAGGTAATGATGCATAACTGACGTTTCAGGCTTGAGCCCTTCATCAAGGTATGAGAAGATGCCAGAAGGCTGCATCAAAGGTAAAGATACAAAACTGACATTTCGGTCTGAGAAATGGTCATGGAGTTGGTTAAGATCAGCCAATACTGAAGTGTCTGGAGGGATGACGGGGTGAAGAGAGCATTGCATTCAGTCCTGGTTGCCTCGTTACAGGAGAGATGTAGATGCTTTGGATTGGGTGAAGAAACTAGGGTGGCTTGATTAGCATAGCGGTTAGTGCAACACTGTTTCAGGGCCAGTGATTAGGAGTGGGGTTCAAATCTGCCCTGTCTGTAAGGAGTTTGAATGTTTTCACTGTGTCTGGGTGAGTTTTTCCCAGGGGCTCTGGATTCTTCCCACCATTCCAAATATACTGGGAGTTGTAAGTCAACAGAGTGTAATTGGGCGGCACAGTCTCGTGGGCCAAAAGCGACAGTTACTGTGCTGTATGTCTAAAAGAAATTTAACCTACAAACCCTGTGTACAGCACGCCGAAAGAACCAAAGACTTGTTGATCCAAACCAAGGCTTTTATTAACTAAAAGACTGGAGCATATCGCATGTAGGTCGACCAGTCCAGAATGACCTGGTCTGGCTAGGAGCAATCCTTTATGACCTGCCAGTAGGTGTGGCTACACACTCAGCCAATCACAGTCAGCCTACACTACCATCTGTACATATGTACATATACACATTGATTTTTTTTAATAATTTTTTATTTTTCACACCATAAATCACATTAGTCATGATACACACTTTTTCCTTTTCACACATATACAGTGACATTTTCTCCCCCCACCTCCCTCCTCCCAATCCACACCCCCCACCCCCCCCCCATCCATTTAAGGTATACAATCTAGGATACATTAAACCAGTCAGACAATGTTGTCACTCAACAAAAATACACCAGAAATTCTACTGAGTCCATTCTTTTCTTTCCTTCTCCTTCCATCAACTTAGGTAATGATTGTCCCCGGTAGGTTTTCGCTATTGTATTTAATGTAAGGCTTCCATATTTGTTCGAATATTACAATATTATTTCTTAAACTATATGTTATTTTTTCTAATGGAATACATTTATTCATTTCTATATACCATTGTTGTATTTTCAAATTATCTTCCAATTTTCAGGTTGACATAATACATTTTTTTGCTACGGCTAGAGCTATCTTAACAAATCTTTTTTGTGCATCCTCCAAATCAATTCCAAATTCTTTGTTTTTTATGTTACTTAGGAGAAAGATCTCTGGATTCTTTGGTATATTGTTTTCTGTTATTTTATTTAATATCTGATTGAGATCTTCCCAAAATTTTTCTACTTTCTCACATGTCCAGATTGCATGAATTGTTGTTCCCATTTCTTTTTTACATCGAAAACATCTATCAGATACTGTTGGGTCCCATTTATTTAACTTTTGAGGTGTAATGTATAGTCTGTGTATCCAGTTATATTGTATCATACGTAGCCTCGTATTTATTGTATTTCTCATCGTTCCAGAACATAATTTCTCCCATGTTTCCTTTTTTATCTTTATATTTAAATCTTGTTCCCATTTTTGTTTAGTTTTACCATTTGTTTCCTCATTCTCCTTTTCTTGCAGTTTAATATACATATTTGTTATAAATCTTTTGATTATCATTGTATCTGTAATCACATATTCAAGGTTACTTGCCTCTGGCAAACTCAAACTGCTTCCTAATTTATCCTTCAAGTAGGATCTCAATTGGTAATATGCCAGTGCTGTATCTTGAGTTATATTGTACTTATCTTTCATTTGTTCAAAGGATAAGAATCTATTTCCTGAAAAACAATTTTCTATTCTTTTAATCCCTTTTTTTCCCCATTCTCTAAAGGAAAGGTTATCTATTGTAAAAGGGAGTAACTTGTTTTGCGTCAATATTAGTTTTGGTAATTGATAATTTGTTTTATTTCTTTCTACATAAATCTTCTTCCAAATATTGAGGAGATGATGTAATACTGGAGAACTTCTATGTTGTACCAATTTTTCATCCCATTTATATAATATATGTTCAGGTATCTTTTCCCCTATTTTATCTAATTCTAATCTCGTCCAGTCTGGTTTTTCCCTTGTTTGATAAAAATCTGATAGGTATCTTAATTGTGCGGCTCTATAATAATTTTTAAAGTTTGGCAGTTGTAAGCCTCCTTGTTTATACCATTCTGTTAATTTATCTAGTGCTATCCTCGGTTTCCCCCCTCTCCATAAAAATTTCCTTATTATTTTCTTCAACTCCTTGAAGAATTTTTCTGTCAGTTGTATTGGCAATGCCTGAAATAAGTATAATATCCATGGAAAAATGTTCATTTTAATACAGTTTATCCTTCCTATTAGTGTTAGTGGTAAATCTTTCCAATGCTCTAAATCGTCCTGTAATTTTTTCATTAGTGGATAATAATTGAGTTTATATAGTTGGCCGAGATTTTTGTTCATTTCTACACCTAGGTATCTTATTGCCTGCATTTGCCATCTAAATGGAGATTCCTTCTTAAATTTTGAGAAATCCGCATTATTCATAGGCATTGCTTCACTTTTATTTACGTTTATCTTGTAACCCGACACTTCTCCATATTCCTTCAATTTCTTATATAATTCTTTTATTGATAGTTCTGGTTCTGTTAAGTACACTATAACATCATCCGCAAATAGACTGATTTTATATTCCTTGTCTTTTATTTTTATTCCTTTTATATTATTATCTATTCTTATCAATTCTGCTAGTGGTTCTATAGCTAACGCAAACAATAAAGGTGATAGTGGGCATCCCTGCCGCGTTGACCTGCTTAAGTTAAATTGCTTTGATACATGTCCATTTACTGTCACTTTCGCTAACGGTCCCTTATATAATGCTTTAATCCAATTAATATACTTCTCGGGTAAACTGAATTTTTGCAATACTTTGAACAAATAATTCCATTCTACTCTGTCAAAGGCCTTCTCTGCGTCTAAAGCAACTGCTACTGTAGGTGCTTTATTTCCTTCTACTGCATGAATTAAGTTAATAAATTTACAAATATTGTCTGTTGTGCGTCTTTTTTTGATAAATCCAGTTTGGTCTAAATTTACCATTTTCGGTACATGCTCTGCTAATCTGTTTGCTAATAGTTTAGCTATTATCTTATAATCTGTGTTTAGTAAAGATATTGGTCTATATGACGCTGGTGAGAGTGGATCTTTCCCTTGCTTTAGTATTACTGTAATTATTGCTATTTTACATGAATCTGGTAAGCTTTGTGTTTCATCAATCTGGTTGATTACATCCAGGAGGGGCGGAATTAATAAGTCTTTAAATGTTTTGTAGAATTCTATTTGGAATCCATCCTCTCCTGGTGTCTTATTATTTGGTAATTTTTTTATTATTTCTACTATTCCAAATGGTTCTGTTAATTTATTTTGTTCCTCTATTTGTAGTTTTGGTAGTTCAATTTTAGTCAGAAATTCATCTATTTTCCCTTCTTTCCCTTCGTTTTCAGTTCGGTATAATTGTTCATAGAATTCTCTAAAGTTTTCCTTAATTTCTTTTGGATTATATGTAATTTGTTTGTCTTTTTTCCTTGATGCCAATACCATTTTCTTAGCTTGTTCTGTCTTAAGCTGCCATGCTAGGATTTTGTGCGTTTTTTCACCCAGTTCATAATATTTCTGTTTTGTCTTCATTATATTCTTCTCCACCTTATATGTTTGTAGTGTTTCATATTTTATTTTTTTATCCGCCAATTCTCTTCTTTTAGTTGTATCTTCCTTCATTGCTAATTTTTTTTCTATATTTACTATTTCCCTTTCCAACTGCTCTGTTTCCTGATTATAGTCCTTCTTCATCTTGGTTACATAACTTATTATTTGCCCTCTAATGAATGCTTTCATTGCATCCCATAGTATAAACTTATCTTCCACTGATTCCGTATTTGTTTCAAAATACATTTTTATTTGTTTTTCAATAAATTCTCTAAAATCCTGCCTTTTAAGTAACATGGGGTTTAATCTCCATCTATACATTCTTGGAGGGATGTCCTCTAGCTTTACTGTCAATATTAAGGGTGAATGGTCCGATAGTATTCTAGCTTTATATTCTGTTTTTCTTACTCTATCTTCCATACTAGCTGATAACAAAAATAGGTCTATTCTTGAGTATGTTTTATGTCTAGCCGAGTAATATGAATATTCCTTTTCTTTTGGGTGTTGTTTCCTCCATATATCCAAAAGTTGCATTTCTTCCATTGATTTAATTATAAATTTGGTTACTTTGTTCTTTCTGTTAATTTTTTTCCCAGTTTTATCCATATTTGAATCCAAATTCAGGTTGAAATCCCCTCCTATTAATATGTTCCCTTGCGTTTTAGCTACCTTCAAAAAGATATCTTGCATCAACTTTTGATCTTCTTCGTTAGGTGAATATACATTGAGTAGATTCCAAAACTCCGAATATATCTGACATTTTATCATTACATATCTCCCTGCTGGATCTATTATTTCCTCTTCTATTTTAAATGGCACATTTTTACTAATTAATATAGCCACTCCTCTTGCTTTTGAATTATACGATGCTGCTGTTACATGTCCTACCCAATCTCTCTTTAATTTCTTGTGCTCCAATTCAGTTAAGTGTGTTTCTTGCACAAATGCTATATCAATTTTTTCTTTTTTCAGTAAATTTAGCAGTTTCTTCCTTTTAATTTGGTTATGTATTCCATTAATATTTAAAGTCATATAGTTCAACGTAGCCATTTTATACTTTGTTTATCTTCCCTTTCCGTTTTTCCATCATTACCTTTCCTCCTTTTCCATTTCTGTTTTCTTATTTTAAACCCTTTATAAGACAACATTCCTAAAACATCAAACATTTTCCTTATTCTCCTATTTAAAACTTCTTTAGCCCCAATCTCCCCTTCCCCTCCTGAGTTGTCCTTTATCCCTTGTCGGACAACCACATCTCCCCTCTCCATTTGGGTTTGCGAATTCACTCGCAAGCGTCAGCTGATTTTGCAGTGACCGCAACTCCTCCCCACCCAGCCCCCCCAGAAAATATTTCACTTTTCATATGTAACAAAGGTCACTCTTTTAGTTCCCTCCTTATTCCCTTTATTCCATTTCCTTCCCTTATTAATTCTTGTCTATACTATCTATATTTTCCTCTAAATACGGATACATTCACGTATGCACATTATACATATACACTCTTATACCTCTTTACCCACATACATATAAATCGTGGTCATTTTTACTCTCATTACACGGCTTCATCCCTCAGTCTATTTTGTAATTGTTCTGCAAATTTTCGTGCTTCTTCTGGATCCGAGAATAGTCTGTTTTGTTGTCCTGGAATAAATATTTTCAATACCGCTGGATGCTTTAGTATAAATTTATACCCTTTCTTCCATAAAATCGCCTTTGCTGTATTGAACTCCTTTCTCTTCTTTAGGAGTTCAAAACTTATATCTGGATAAATGAAGATTTTTTGCCCTTTGTACTCCAGTGGCTTGTTGCTCTCTCTTACTTTTTCCATTGTCTTCTCCAGTACCTTTTCTCTTGTAGTATATCTTAGGAATTTTACTAAAATAGATCTTGGTTTTTGTTGTGGTTGTGGTTTAAAGGCCAATGCTCTATGTGCCCTTTCTATTTCCATTTCTTGCTGTAGTTCTGGACATCCTAGGATCCTAGGGATCCAATCTTTTATAAACTCTCTCATATTCTTGCCTTCTTCATCTTCCTTAAGGCCCACTATCTTTGTTATTTCTTCTGTTATAGTTTTCCATTATATCTATTTTCTGAGCTAACAGTTCTTGTGTCTCTATAATTTTTTAATTAGATTCCTCTAATTTCTTTTTTAAGTCCTCTACCTCCATTTCTACTGCTGCTTCCCGCTCTTCCATCTTGTCCATTTTCTTTCCCATTTCTGTTAAGGTCATATCTATTTTATTCATTTTCTCTTCTGTGTTGTTTATTCTTCTTCTTAAATCATTAAATTCTTGTGTTTGCCATTCTTTAAATGACTCCATGTATTTTTTAATAAGAGAAAGTATATCCTTTATCTTGCCTTTCCCTTCTTCTTCTATTTCACTGTACTCTTCCTCTTCTTCTTCCTCTGGGTTGGCCATCTGTTGTTTCTTTGTTGCCCTTTTCTTCTCTTCTTTCTTGTTTTCATTGTCTTCTGTGTTCTCTTCTTGCTGCAGGTGTACTGCAGCTGTCGTTGCCGGTTGTGGAGATCGACTCCCCAGCTGGTCACCCCTCCCGTCGGTGTGTTTTTTTTCATGCGCACCGCGCATGCGCAAGGAGTCGCGCATGCGCGGTTGCGCACTTTTACTCGGCTCAACGAGCCATTTTTGTAGTCCACTTTCTACCGACCTGAGTGAGCGGGTTTCTCTCTCCACCGCGGGCCTCTTCGAACAGGTAAGGCCTTCTCCTTCTTCCTCCGTTGTCTTCTCTTCCTCTCTTCTTACCGTTGATTTCGATTTTTCTTTTTTTGTCACTATCTTCTTTCCACCTTTATACTCACTTTTCTTTAACTTTTATTTCTGTGCCTTTGTGTTTTCCTTTGTTTTTTCCGACTTTTCTGGAGAGGGCTGGAGTTCACCATCCAGCCACTACTCCATCACGTGACTCCCCCTCCATATACACATTGATGATAGAATCTGTACTATCACACCCTGTACATTTTTGAGAGACAGGAGGAAACTGGAGCACCCAGAGGAAATGCACGCAGACATGGGGAGAACATACAAACTCCTTCCAAACAGCACCGGATTGTACCGGTAATGTTGATACAATAATAGCTGCGAACTGTGTGGGATCTTTTACAGGAATTGTTCAGCATATCTTTGGATATTTTGGAGATGAATTGGGAAATTATCTCAGAATAATTCATGGGATGAGGCCCTTCCGTTACCTGGTTTGACTGAGGAAAAGCTGGTCACCTTGGAATAGAGGAAGTTGTGATGAGTTTTCTAAATAGAGAGAATGGCAGAAGAGAAACTTGTTTCCACAGTTATTCAGAATCTTGAATTAAAGAATCTTAATTGTTCTTTCAGGCTTAAATTCAACTTCTTATTTTTGGAAAGTAAAATTCTGCAGGTGATGGAAATCGGATCAGAACAAAAGCAGGAAGAGTTTATGTTTTAGTTTCTCCTTTAATCAAAAAGAACCTGGAGACGTTAGGGTTCAGGTTCAAGAGACGGCAAATTCTAGAATCTGAAGCAAAACCCAATCTGCAGGAGGAAGTTAACGGCTTGAGGGGCTTCAGTGAGAGGAAAAGAAATGTCAACATACTGAGTCCGAGCCCTTAGACCAGAGGTTCTCAACCTTCATTTCCCCCACTCACAAAGCCTTTGAAGTCATCCCTTATTAAGCACAGAGCACCTGTGGCATTCTGTGTAAGGGATGACTTCAAGTGGATTGTGAGTGAAAAGACTTAGACGCTGCCTGAATGTTCCAGTGTTTTCCGCGTTTATTATATATTTCTTACTTGTGCTTTGTGTCAGTTCCAATGGTCACCATTACCTCCCAGGGTTTGGATCCCGGCAAGGTCTGCAGAACCGAACAGCCACAGTTTGCCTGTCTGCCTTCCCGGACTCAGTCTGCTGAGCAACAGAGAAAGAAAACGATGGTCACAGCAGGATCAATGGATGCCTTCATTACCCATAATCCCCCAGGCAGCTGGAACCATTCTGCCAGTGACAGTGCAAGGGAAACATGCATGCCTGTTGCCAGCAATGCATCATGGCAAGGTTGACAAAGCACGAAAATCCCTGGGGGTCATGAGTGAGGACCACGGGGCAAGAAGGCCCCACACAGCATCCTGCGGTGCTGAGGGCCGGTCAAACCAGCCTTTTTCTCCACGCTGATCGAAGCCGCCTGTCGGGGAGGTGTGCACTGAACCTGCCTTCCGATGTTGGGATCTGATCTCGAAGTATGTGCCCTTGTTTCCTTCAGGAGTTCTCGGGCATCCAAAGAATCTCTGCGCTGTCCAAGTTATATGCTTCACGAGGCACGTCTGGGGGTTTCTATGGCCCTCCCATTAGCGTTGTGTGGTAGACTGCAATAAACAGTTCCAGAAGCAAGACTTTCTTCCTTCTCTACTCTGCAATTCAAGTTCAATTCATTATCATCTGTCTGTATCTATACAACCAGTTGAAATGTTTCTCCAGACCTCAAGGCACATACACATGCACACACTACACAACACTCAAACAATCATTCACACAAACTCTCTCACACATTCACACGCGCGCAATACTGTTATGGAGTCCAGAACACCCCAAAAACCAGCACCGATATGCACCACAACACAGGGTTACTTAAACAAAAGTAGTTTTTAATTACATTTGAACAAGAAAACAGAATTAAACTTTAACTTATTACTATCAACTTACTTAACCTACCTAACCTACTTAATCCCCCCTCTAATACTAAATGCAGGTGTGTGTAATGTATATTTAAGATTAGAAAAGTTCTTTGGATCACAGTCCAATCTCACCAGTTGCAGGCAATTCTTGTACTGTGCAGAGAAGTTAGCATTAACAAAGTTCACCAGTCTTTGGTGTTTAATAGGCAAATGGTTATTACCACTCAGGAAGGTTCTTGATGGCTTTCAAAGATTCCTTTTCCAGGACAACAACAACTGATTTCTTCTCAATCAGTCTTGCTAATGAAATTTGCCCCCTTCAGGGTTCTCCAGGTGATCCTCTTTTTTTCAGGTCACCTTTCAGACCACCTGTCTTCTCCTTTGATCAGGCAGCCATCCAAAGTTTGCCAGCTTGTCCCTCTGGAACTGATTTCTGTGACTCCTCTCTCTGAGAACAAAACTGTTCTGCCTCTGCCTGCAAAGATCACATGCTCTCCCAGGCAAGCTGCTGAATGTTGCTACTTTGTTGCTCCTCTGCAAAAATTCTGTTTTAAAATGTGTGTGTGCAATTCTTCCCAAACCACCTCAAAATACTGTCACAATACACAGCACACAATAATCTCACAGATAAAAAAAAAGACCTATTAAGTAAAAATACAGAGATATTTTATAATAATTGTACATTGTGTACTGTTTTTCTCCATAACCAATCAGTGGTAATTCTGCCTGGCCCACAAGAAAAAAGTTCTCAGGTTTGTATGTAACATCATATATGTACTCTGACAATAAATCTAAAATCTGAATCTAAAATCTTATATAACCATATACAGCACAGAACAGGCCAGTTCGGCCCAACTAGTCCATGCCGGAACAAATCCCTACCCTCCTAGTCCCACTGACCTGCACCTGGTCCATACCCCTCCAATCCTCTTCTCTCCATGTAATTATCCAGTCTTATATATCCATATAACCACTTACAGCACAGAATAGGCCAGTTCGGCCCTACTAATCCATGCCGGAACAAATCCCCACCCTCCTAGTCCCACTGACCAGCACCTGGTCCATACCTAATTCACTCCTTTTATTTTTGAGAGACCCAAGGTGACAGGACACTGTTCACCAATCTCACCGTGTGTGGAAAGAAGCTTTTTTCCCACCGTGGATGTTCTGATTTTGATTAAAGTAAAAACACACCGAAATGCTGGAGAATTTCACCTGGTCTTTTCAGAGTCTATAAATTTTGATGCCCTAGTACTTCCTGTAAAAATGGTCGTGCCCTGAAAAGATTCATATGAGGGAGAGACCAGGGGGATGGGTACAAGAACGGACTATCCTGAAAAGTGGTGACTCACGTGGACAGGGTGGTGAAGAAGGGGTGCTTAGCATTGGGCAGGGCACCAAGTTTCTTGGAGTTGTCTTAACTAGTGACCTATCATGGACTCTCAAAATCTCCTCACATGTCAAGAAGGAGCCACAGCGTTTCCTGAGAAGACTGGAGGACAAGGCTACCAGCCACCATTATGTCAACCTTCGACAGCATCCAGGCAGACTGCATCACAGTGTGGTATGGTTGCTGCAGAGAAATGTACTGGAGGTCAATCTGCAGGACCTTAAGAGTGACAAAGGGGATCACTGGAGTCTCCCTTCCCCACCATTGACATGATCTACCAGGATCATTGTCTGAAGAGGGCATGCAAAATTATTTAGGACCCCTTCCACCCTGCATATAGCATCTTTCAGCTGTTCCCAATGGGGAAAAGATATAGGAGTATCAGAGTCAACACCACCAGGATGAGGAACAGTGTAGCCAACCGCTACAAAGAAACACACAGTGTTGCTTAAGCTCACTATATTATTAGGGCTGGAAACTGCTTTTATACTGTTCAAGTTCCCACCGGTTTTGTTTTGTTGATTGACTGAATCAGCCATATGAATAACAATAGTGGGAGTCCTGTCCATGCATATTAATGCCCTTCTTCCCCAGCCTGTTTCTGCCGAGTTTGCTGTGCAGCTTGACCAACGCCATTTTAGGGCTGTTGGTCTGATGCTGCCCCAGCTTCTACCCTGGAAGTCGCTTCAGCAATCTCTGTCCGTGTCTGCTGCAGCACGATGTGCCGGCCCAATTTCCGCAATGGCTTGTCTTGTCTGGAGGGTAGGATCGGAGCCAGGTTACCGACCTTTTCATGCAGCCTGTCCAGGAAGGTGGTTGACTTCTCCTGGTGTCTTCTGGCCTGTGGAACAAAATCCCCAGGAACTGTGAGTGGGGCTCCGTAGACGGGTTCAGCGGAGGATGCGTGGAGGTTTTCTTTCAGTGCTGTTCAGATGCCCATGGTAGCTCATCCACCCAGTTGGGGCCCTTGAATCTGGTCATGAGGGTGGTCTTGAGGTGGAAACGTCGTTGGCTTGTGGGTGGTATGCCATTTTATGGTAGCTGAGCACCTCACAGGTTGACAATTTCAGTCCACTTGAACTTGAACTGAAATATTTGGTCAAGGCGCTGAGCTACTCGCATATGATCCTCCAGATATTTTAGACATGCAGCACATTACAGTCCATTTTGGCCAACAAACCCGTGGCCCCAATGGCACCCATTGGACCTACAACCCCCAATGCTTGATGACCTGGTGAGTTTCTCCAGCATGTTTGTGTCTCACCATCTGGGTGGAACTGGAAATTGGCTTCCTGCAGGGTGGTGGATCTGTGGAATTCCCTGCCCTATTAAGCAGTGGAGGTTGCCTTGTTGAAAATATTTTCAACATGTATGAATAGTTTTTAACAGATTGGGGAATTCAGGGTGGTAGGGAACGAACAGGTAAGAGGAGCTGAGTGCACGGTGAAGTGCCAGTTGATGAAGTAGACAAAGACGATGTGGTCAAACAATAATCATGCCTTTTATTAGCAGAAACTCATGGTACAATAATGAAAAACAATAGACAGATGTATATACAGTTATATCCAAGGGGAGTGTCCTTAACAGTAGAGATAATGCACAGCCAACATTAGTACAGCAAGGCTCACCAGAGGGGAGACAGGCAGCTTGGCAGACATTCATCACAGTCTCCCCCTGGCAGCAGGGTTAAAATCAAAAGGACAGCTGCTCGGAAAGACTGAAGCAAGTGATACACAGATAGCATGTTTGTCCTTGAGATACTCTTAACAGCCAAAATACGCCAGTATCTAACAAGCAATCGCAATATTATGATATGTTTTATGAATATGTCAGCCTATTGGGTTGTTTATGAATTCTGGTGATTCGTCTCAAAACAGGTGGCTCTTTGCAACCTTGGGAACTGGTACATGTTCTGGGTCTGTAGTGTGGGAAGGACTGACTTCTGGACCCGCTCCTGAATCGCCGCTGTGGAATCTCAGCACAGACTAGGGGTCATAGGCTGGGGGGGGTGGGGGGGGGTGGGATGAGTCCAACCTCTCAGGCTCACTCTGAGTAGGGGTGCGAGGAAGGGGCAAACCAGGTGAGGCCAGATCTCTTAGGGGTACAGTATCAGTACTCCGTCTGGGAATTTAACATGAGCGTAGTTGGGGTTAGTATGCAGTAGCTGATCTGGTTGGACTAGGGGGTCTGTTTTACACGCCCGAGTATGGCTCTTCAGCAGCACGGTTCCAGGTTTCGATAAACAGGCTAGCCAGCCCATCACAGTTCCTGATTTCCTAGGAAAAGCAAACATACATTCATGAGGTGTTTGATTTATTGCAGTACACAATAAAGACCGAATAGAATGTTGTGCCTCAGGAAGCACCTCCTACCACCGGGTAACAGGGTAACCATGTGCTTTTAAAGCAAGATTAACAGTCTTCTGGACTGTAGCATTAGCCCTTTCAATCTGCCCATTGCCCTACGGGTTGTAGCTCACGGTACAGCTGATGGCAATCCCCTTTCGTACCAGGCCTCATCGCAGTTCAGCGCTCATGAATGCTGAACCTCTATTGGTATGAATGTAATTGGGTAAACCAAAAATGCTGAAAATTCTGTCAAGTGACTTAATGACAGACACTGACGAGATGTTAGGGCAGGGTATCGCAAAGAAAAACCTGGAATATTCGTCAATTACAGTAAGGAATCTCGTGACTCCTGGATGGCACAGTCTGCTATGGATCTCTTTTACCCCCTCCAGCTGAACACTAGCAGCAGATCATGACAATGCATCAGAGGGATCATTTAACCTGCCCGGTCTGTACTGGATCTCATAATCATAAGTTGAGAGTTCTATTCGCCAGCGTGCCATCTTATCGTTCTTGATTTTACTTTTGTGTTTAGTACTGAACATGTAGGCTACAGATTTCTGATCAGTGACAAGAGTAAATTTTCTGCCAGCTAGAAAGTGTCTCCAGATCCGAACAGCTTCAATAATACCCTGGGCTTCTTTTTCAATGGCAGGATGTTCAGGTCCACGTAATGTGCAGTAAAAGAATGCCATAGGTCTGCCCCTTTGCCAAGTCACAATCTGAGGCATCAGTTTACACTTGGAATGGGACATCCTCGCCAATGGACAAGAGTGCAGCTTTGGCAATATGAGCTTTAATTCTCTCGAAAGCCTTCAAGGCCATTGGAGAGAGGAAAAGATTCCGTGTCAAACAGAGGGCATGCCTTCGTGGTGTAGTCCCGAACCCCTTTGCAGTAATAGGAAAAGAATCCCATACACTTTTTAAGGGCTTTTGCTGAGTTTGGGGGAGGTAACTTCTTAAGGGAGGCCATTCTTTCCGGGTCGAGGTGGATTTCGCCCCGCAGACAATGTAGCACAGAATGGGTAGCTCTGTCATGTTGAACACACATTTGCCATCGTTAAATGTAAGGTTGAGTTCTTTAGCTGTTGCTAAAAATTTTCTTTAACTTGTCGTCATGCTCAGCCTGTGTTTTCCCACAGATAGTGACATTATCCAGATAGGGAAACGTACCCTGTAACTCATACATCCTAACAATCTTATCCATTTCCCTCTGAAACACTGACACACCATTAGTGACTCCAAAAGGTACCCTTTTAAACTGGTATAACACCCCATCAGCCTCAAAGGCTGTATAGGGTTGTTCCTTTTTTTTTTTAATGAGGATTTGGTGGTAAGCTGCCTTGAGGTCGATAGTGGAGTACACTTTGTATTGCGCTATCGGATTAATAATTTCATTGATGTGTGGCAGGGGGTAGGCATCCAGGTTAGTGAAACTGTTGATTGTCTGGCTGTAGTCAATAGCCAGTCATTTCTTAGTGTGATTTTTCACAACTACCACCTGGGCTCACCACGTACTCTTTCTTACTGGGTTCAATTACTCCCTCTTTAAGCAATCTCTGGGTCTCAGCTTTGATAAATTCACAATCCTCTGCTGTAAGAATGGCTCTTAGTGGCAATCGATCAACACTTGTGGATAAATCACTGAAAAGGGAGGGAGCTTTGATCTTTAATGTGGACAGACCACAGTAACTAGCATGGGGGATGCTAAGTGTGGGTAGTGGCCCACTGAAATTTAACACTACACTGTTCATCTGAGATTGAATATCTAACTACAGTACCACAGGGGCGCAGAGGTCCGGTATAATAAAGAGCCACACATCAGCCCGGCCATGTCCCTGCAAATTTAAAGTAACTTTACACTTGTCCCGTACTCCCAGATGGGAGTACTTTTAGGCTTACATGCTTTAGCAAAGTGGTCGAGTTTCCCACAATAGCTGCAGGTAGCAAATCGAGCCTGGCACTTCTGTCTAGGGTGCTAGCTCTTATCACAGTAGCAGCATTTTTCAGGAGTTCGCCTTTTTCTTTCCTTTCGGGTTCCAGCACTCCTTTCGGTTTCTAGCATTTCACTGGACTGCATGGCACTTCTCAGTGTTTTGGCTAGAGTGACTGCCCAGTCATAGGTTAAGGGCTCCATCTCCAGCAGCCTCTGTCGGATGTAACTGGAGTAAATCCCTTTGACTAAAGCATCCAGCTTCAAGGCATTGCGGTGTTGTTGCACATTGACTGCCTTGACATCACATTCATTTGCCAGTGAGTCGAGAGCCAGTGCATAGGCAGCAACATTTTCTGGTGTCTAGTCAGCAACTGGTGTCGAGCAAGTACCACATTCCGTGGCGCTGCATAGTAAGCAGTCAGATGTTCCCGGGCTATAGCCAGAGTGGTAGCTCCTTGCATTACGGCGAAATGGACCTCACTCAGCAGAGAGTTCAGGTGGCCCCACTGTATCACCTCATCGACCATGTTGTTTTGAGCCATGTCATAATCGAAATAAGCAATCCAGTAGTTGAAAATTTCTCTGGTCCTCAGGGCAGACTGGTCAATTATCAACCGCTCTGGCTTGAGTGCTGCATCCATTTCTGCTAATAAAATTGAAGTGCCAGTTAACGAAGAAGACAAAGACGATGTGGTCAAACAATAATAATGGCTTTTATTAGCAGAAACTCATGGAACAATAATAAAAGACAATAGATGCATATACAGTTATATCCAAGGGGAGTGTCCTTAACAGTAGAGATAATGTTCAGCCAATGTTAGTGCAGCAAGGCTCGCCAGAGGGGAGACAGACAGCTTGGCAGACATTCACCACACACGGCAGATTAGCCATAATCTTATTGGATAGCATAGCAGCTTCAGCGGGCCAGATGGCCAACTCCTGGTCTTGTTTCTTACCTTGAGGTGAACGGTGCAGCTCTCCTGAAGTGGAATCTCAGTGAACAGAAAAAATAAAAGAATTCCAGTAGGGTGAGGTGATTGGGGGCTGGTATGGAGAAGAAACAATGACAGGATGGGATATTCCAGGATACATGCTGTGTGGCCCCAGATGAACTTAATGGCCTTATCTTTGTTCTCTACATTGAATGTATTACAGAGATACAAGGGGATGAGACAGTTTTCAAGCACAGCTGCTTTATTTTGTCTCAATTCAAGACATGAAATTAAATTTCTGTAATTGGGTGTGTGAAATATGGTTGAAGATGATTAAACTCGCACCATTCTGTGAAAAGGGATGGAATGCAAAGAATGTAGATGAGAGCTTGAAAACATACAACACTAGCTAGTAGGCCTCTTCTTATCAGGAGCCCCAAGGATGCAAGGATCTGGTTCAGACTGGTACAGTGACCTAAGATAGTCCATAGCTAGTACTGCGCATGCTTAATAGAGACATGAATATCAACTTAGACAACCATAAGGAGCGAATGAACTAATTAACATAACATGCGATGTATGAAGAGGGAGGAACTAAGTGATACCTGGATTGATGGAAGGGAAAAGGAGAATGTTGTAATGTATTGGGATTCTGATTGGAAGAAGGAAAATGAAGTGTGGCACTGTACAAAAGAATGATAATTCTGAACCTCTGGTGTGTCTCCAGACCAGGGACACTCGACTCTGCAGACTCGAAATAAAGCTGAACCTGTTCTCCAGAGTAGTGATTGTGAACACTATATTTCACAAGCTTGTGGACTCGGACAGGATCCTCAACTCCCACTGCTTGGCGACTGGCTATCGAAGAACGAGAAGATGCACCCCACTGATTTCAGTGGTCTCCGATTTCCTTGCTTGCCGTCAGCAGTTTGAGCGAGTGATATCTGGACAGGAGACTCTGGAGAACAGAAGCTAGGAAAGCTCCGGTAGAGGAAGTGGAACAGAACGAAGAGACTCCGGTAGGAGGAGTGGTTCGATTGGGGCAACTCTCGTCCACGAGACCCGGGTAAGATAAATTGACTATTTAGTACTACTCCGGCGACTGGGATTCTGTCAGGAGTGAGTGATCTGACAGGGATATGGGTAATAAGAGTACCCAAGGGAAGAAGTGACTCCAGAGTGGGGGTCCCGGGATTGACATTCCGCCCGATAGTCCGTTGGGACGGCAGTTAGGAAATTGGGGTTGGTGAAGGACCCAGGGAAAGATTAAGGAAAATATGATAAAGTTTTGTTATTACAAATGGCCTCAGACTCTGATTCTGGGGTCTTTGGTTTGATGGCCCCAACTGGGGTCAGATGAAGATTGGATATGTCAGAAATTAAATTTATTCATAAATGAAAGAAGCCCTCCAGACCCAGAGGAGTCAGATTATGCAGCGTGTTGGATCTGAGTGACCGAATTCTTTAAGGTTGCGGTGAAAAATGAGGAGGAAGACGTACCTCCCTGGGATCCTTTGAAGCACATGCCCCCACTATATGACAGTCAGAAGGGAGGGGAGAATCACCAGGATGTGAGAATTAAATAAGATTGTTCAGACACAACATCCAATAGTCCCAAACCCCTATAACATATTGAATCGAATTTGCCCGGAACACGAGTGGTTTAGTGTTGTAGATTTGAAAGATGCTTTTTGGAGTTGCCCCTTGGATGAGAATAGTCAGGATTTGTTTGCATTAGTTCCATGCCAAGATGTTAGCCAAGAGATTGGTTCATCAGAACAGTGCAAGTGATGATGCAGAAGCCAGCATGATCTCCAAACTAAAGCAAGCCTGTGGCTTTGAGTATACCTCTAAACTACAACGAATGTTTCAAGATATTGGCGTGAGCAAAGACTTGAATGAACAATTCAAAAAACATTTGTCTAACACAGAACCATTTGATTTGGATTTCAGTATTCAGGTTTTGAGCTCCGGTTCATGGCCCTTTCAGCAGTCTTGTACATTTGCACTTCCATCTGAGTTGGAACGGAGTTACCAGAGATTCACAGCATTCTATGCCTCGGTACAGTGGGCGAAAATTGACATGGCTCTACCAGTTGTCTAAAGGAGAACGAGTCACAAACTGCTTTAAGAACAGATATACTTTACAGGCATCAACATTCCAGATGGCAATATTGCTTCAGTATAACACAGAAGATGCCTATACAGTTCATCAATTGACAGACAGCACTCAACTCAAAATGGACATACTGGGAGGAGTCACGTGATGGAGTAGTGGCCGGTCGGGGAACTCCAGCCCTCTCCAGAAAAGTTTTAAAAAAACACAGAAAACAAAGGCACAAACACAAAAATTAAAATAAAGTGAAAGAAAAGGTGGGAAGAAAATGGCAGCGAAGAAAGAAAAGTCGAAAGCAACGGGAAGAAGAGAAGAAGAAAAGACATCGGAAGAAGGTGAAGGCCTTACCTGTCCGAGGAGGCCCGCTGTGGAGAGAGAAGCCCGCTCCCTCAGGTCAGTCGAAGTCCTGAGCTCGGGACTACAAAAATGGCTCGCGGAGCCAAGCAAGACAAAAAAAACATTGACGGAAGGGGGGATCAGCTGAGGAGTCGATCTCCACAGCTGAGAAATGACAGCCACAGCACAGCAGCAAGAAGAGAACATGAAAACAACGAGAACAAGAAAGGAGAGTAAAAAGAAATCAAGGAAGCAACAGATGACCAACCCAGAGGAAGAAGAAGAAGAAGAAGAAGAACACAGAGAAATGGAAGAAGGGAAAGGCAAGACAATGTATATATATTTTTTAAAGAATATATGGAATCAGTAAAAGAATGCCAATCACAAGAATTTAGTGAAATAAAAAGAATTAAAAGTACAGAAGAAAAAATGAATAGATTAGAGATGGTCATGTCAGACAGACGAAAAAGAGTAGACAAGGTGGAAGAATGAGAAACAGCCGTAGAAATGGAAGTAGAGGACTTAAAAGAGAAACTAGAAGAATCTAATAAAAAAGTTAGACACAAGAGCTGTTAGCTCAGAAGATAGATATAATGGAAAATTATAATAGAAGAAATAATATAAAGATAGTGGGCCTTAAGGAAGATGAAGAAGGCAAGAATATGAGAGAATTTATAAAAGATTAGATCCCCAGGGTCCTAGGAAGACCAGAAATACAGGAAGAAATGGAAATAGAAAGGGCACATAGAACATTAGCCCCTAAACCACAGCCACAACAAAAACCAAGATCCATTTTAGTAAAATTCCTAAGATATACAACAAGAGAAAATATATTGGAGAAAGCAATGAAGAAAATAAAAGACAAAAAGCCACTGGAATACAAAGGTCAAAAAATTTTTTTCTATCAAGACATAAGTTTTGAACTCCTGAAGAAGAGAAAGGAGTTTAATACAGCAAAAGCAATCCTATGGAAGAAAGGATATCTTTGGCTTGGCTTCGCGGACGAAGATTTATGGAGGGGGTAAAAAGTCCACGTCAGCTGCAGGCTCGTTTGTGGCTGACAAGTCCGATGCGGGACAGGCAGACACGGTTGCAGCGGAAAATTGGTTGGTTGGGGTTGGGTGTTGGGTTTTTCCTCCTTTGCCTTTTGTCAGTGAGGTAAATTTATGCTAAAGTACCCAGCGGTACTTAAAATAGTTATTCCAGGGCAGCAAAACAGACTATTCTCGGATCCGGAGGAGGAATGAAAATTTGCAGAACAACTACAAGACAGAGAGATGAAGACATGTAACGATAGTAAAAATGACCACGAACTATATGTATGTATGTATATATATGTGTACATGAGTGTATGCGTATTTAAAGGAAAATATATAGAGTATAGATAAGAATTAATAAGGGAAAGAAAGGGAAGAGAGGAAGTAAGGAGGGAATTAAGAGAGTGACCTTTGTTGTACATGAAAATTAGAATCTTTTCTGAGGGGGCTGGGTGGGGAGAAGTTACGGTCACTGCGAAATCAGTTGACGCTTGCGAGTGAATTCGCAAATCCAAATGGAGAAGGGAGATGTGGTTGCCCGACAAGGGATAAAGGGCAAATCAGGAAGGGGAGGCGATAGTGGGGTTAAAGAAATTTTAGATAAGAGAATAAGGGAAATGTTTGATGTTTTAGAAATGTTGTCTTATAAAATGTTCAAAACAAGAAAGCTGAAATGGATAAGAAGGAAAGGTGATGATGAGGAAACGGAAAGGAAAGATAAACAAAGTATGAAATGGCTATGTTGAACTATATGACTTTAAATATTAACGGAAAAGCCCAACACCCAACCCCAACCAACCAATTTCCCCCTGCAACCGCTGCAACCGTGTCTGCCTGTCCCGCATCGGACTTGTCAGTCACCAATGAGCCTGCAGCAGATGTGGACTTTTACCCCCTCTATAAATCTTCGTCCACGAAGCCAAGCCAAGAGAGAGACATAACCAAATCAAAAGGAAGAAACTGCTAAATTTACTGAAAAAAGAAAAAATTGATATAGCATTCGTGCAAGAAACACACTTAACTGAAATGGAGCACAAGAAATTAAAGAGAGATTGGATAGGACATGTAACAGCAGCGTCATATAATTCAAAAGCTAGAGGAGTATCTATATTAATCAGTAAAAATGTACCAATTAAAATAGAAGAGGAAATAATAGACCCAGCAGGGAGATATGTAATGATAAAATGTCAGATATATTCAGTGTTTTGGAATTTACTCAATGTATATTCACCTAACGAAGAAGATCAAAAATATATGCAAGATATTTTTTTGAAGATAGCAGACACGCAAGGGAACATACTAATAGGAGGGGATTTCAGCCTTAATTTGGATTCAAACATGGATAAAACTGGGAGAAAAATTAACAGAAAGAACAAAGTAACCAAATTTATAATTAAATCGATGTAAGAAATGCAACTTTTGGATATATGGAGGAGGAAAAGGAATACTCATATTATTCGGGTAGACATAAAACATACTCAAGAATAGACCTATTCCTGTTATCAGCTCACATGCAAGACAGAGTTAGAAAAACAGAATATGAAGCTAGAATATTATCAGACCACTCACCCCTTATATTTGCAATAGAGTTAGAGGACATCCCTCCAAGAATGTATAGATGGAGATTAAACTCCATGCTACTTAAAAGGCAGGATTTTAGAGAATTCATTGAAAGACAAATTAAAATGTACTTTGAAATAAATATGGAATCAGTGAAAGATAAGTTTATACTATGGGACGCAATGAAAGCATTCATCAGAGGGCAAATAATAAGTTATGTAACCAAGATGAAGAAGGACTACAATCAAGAAACAGAGCAGTTGGAAAGGGAAATAGCAAATATAGAAAAAGAATTAGCAATGAAGGAAGACACAATAAAAGAGAATTGGCAGATAAAAAAATAAAATATGAAACACTACAAACATATAAGGTGGAGAAGAACATCTTTCTTTGGCTTGGCTTCGCGGACGAAGATTTATGGAGGGGGTAAAAAAGTCCACGTCAGCTGCAGGCTCGTTTGTGGCTGACCAGTCCGATGCGGGACAGGCAGACACGATTGCAGCGGTTGCAAGGGAAAATTGGTTGGTTGGGGTTGGGTGTTGGGTTTTTCCTCCTTTGCCTTTTGTCAGTGAGGTGGGCTCTGCGGTCTTCTTCAACGGAGGCTGCTGCCCGCCAAACTGTGAGGCGCCAAGATGCACGGATTGAGGCGTTATCAGCCCACTGGCGGTGGTCAATGTGGCAGGCACCAAGAGATTTCTTTAGGCAGTCCTTGTACCTTTTCTTTGGTGCACCTCTGTCACGGTGGCCAGTGGAGAGCTCGCCATATAATACGATCTTGGGAAGGCGATGGTCCTCCATTCTGGAGACGTGACCCATCCAGCGCAGCTGGATCTTCAGCAGCGTGGATTCGATGCTGTCGACCTCTGCCATCTCGAGTACCTCGACGTTAGGGGTGTGAGCGCTCCAATGGATGTTGAGGATGGAGCGGAGACAACGCTGGTGGAAGCGTTCTAGGAGCCGTAGGTGGTGCCGGTAGAGGACCCATGATTCGGAGCCGAACAGGAGTGTGGGTATGACAACGGCTCTGTATACGCTTATCTTTGTGAGGTTTTTCAGTTGGTTGTTTTTCCAGACTCTTTTGTGTAGTCTTCCAAAGGCGCTATTTGCCTTGGCGAGTCTGTTGTCTATCTCATTGTCGATCCTTGCATCTGATGAAATGGTGCAGCCGAGATAGGTAAACTGGTTGACCGTTTTGAGTTTTGTGTGCCCGATGGAGATGTGGGGGGGCTGGTAGTCATGGTGGGGAGCTGGCTGATGGAGGACCTCAGTTTTCTTCAGGCTGACTTCCAGGCCAAACATTTTGGCAGTTTCCGCAAAGCAGGACGTCAAGCGCTGAAGAGCTGGCTCTGAATGGGCAACTAAAGCGGCATCATCTGCAAAGAGTAGTTCACGGACAAGTTTCTCTTGTGTCTTGGTGTGAGCTTGCAGGCGCCTCAGATTGAAGAGACTGCCATCCGTGCGGTACCGGATGTAAACAGCGTCTTCATTGTTGGGGTCTTTCATGGCTTGGTTCAGCATCATGCTGAAGAAGATTGAAAAGAGGGTTGGTGCGAGAACACAGCCTTGATTCACGCCATTGTTAATGGAGAAGGGTTCAGAGAGCTCATTGCTGTATCTGACCCGACCTTGTTGGTTTTCGTGCAGTTGGATAATCATGTTGAGGAACTTTGGGGGACATCCGATGCGCTCTAGTATTTGCCAAAGCCCTTTCCTGCTCACGGTGTCGAAGGCTTTGGTGAGGTCAACAAAGGTGATGTAGAGTCCTTTGTTTTGTTCTCTGCACTTTTCTTGGAGCTGTCTGAGGGCAAAGACCATGTCAGTGGTTCCTCTGTTTGCGCGAAAGCCGCACTGTGATTCTGGGAGAATATTCTCAGCGACACTAGGTATTATTCTATTTAGTAGAATCCTAGCGAAGATTTTGCCTGCAATGGAGAGCAACGTGATTCCCCTGTAGTTTGAGCAGTCTGATTTCTCGCCTTTGTTTTTGTACAGGGTGATGATGGTGGCATCACGAAGATCCTGAGGCAGTTTACCTTGGTCCCAACAAAGCTTGAAAAACTCATGCAGTTTGGCATGCAGAGTTTTGCCGCCAGCCTTCCAGACTTCTGGGGGGATTCCATCCATACCTGCTGCTTTGCCACTTTTCAGTTGTTCGATTGCCTTATATGTCTCATCCAGGGTGGGAACCTCATCCAGCTCTAGCCTTAGGGGCTGTTGAGGGAGCTGGAGCAGGGCGGAATCTTGGACTGAGCGGTTGGTACTGAAAAGAGATTGGAAGTGTTCTGACCATCGGTTGAGGATGGAGATCTTGTCGCTGAGGAGGACTTTGCCGTCTGAGCTGCGCAGCGGGCTTTGGACTTGGGGTGAGGGGCCGTACACAGCCTTTAGAGCCTCGTAGAAACCCCTGAAGTCGCCAATGTCCGCGCTGAGCTGTGTTCGTTTGGCGAGGCTAGTCCACCACTCATTTTGGATCTCCCGGAGTTTGCGCTGAAGATGGCAGCATGCGCGACGGAAATCTTGTTTCTTCTCTGGACAGGACGGCTTTGTAAAGTGAGCCTGGTGGGCAGCTCGCTTCTTTGCCAGCAGCTCCTGGATTTCCTGGCTGTTTTCGTCAAACCAGTCCTTGTTTTTCCTGGAGGAGAAGCCCAGTACCTCTTCAGTGGATTGCAGTATGGTAGCCTTCAACTGATCCCAGAGGGTTTCAGGGGACGGGTCCGTGAGGCGGGTTGCAACGTCGAGCTTTGCTTTGAGGTTTGCCTGGAAGTTTCCTCTCGCTTCGTCTGACTGCAGTTTTCCAACATTGAACCTCTTTCTGGGGGCTTTATTGTTCCTGGGCTTTGGCTTGAAGTGAAGGTTGAGCTTGCAGCGAACCAGCCGGTGGTCAGTGTGGCATTCCGCGCTAGGCATGACCCTGGTGTGGAGCACATCTTGTTTGTCACTTTCTCGCACCAGGATGTAGTCCAGGAGGTGCCAGTGTTTGGATCGGGGATGCATCCAGGTGGTCTTAAGGCTGTCCCTCTGCTGAAAAAGGGTGTTTGTAATGACAAGCCGCTGTTCTGCGCAGAGCTCCAACAGGAGGCGCCCATTGTCGTTGCACTTGCCGACGCCATGCTTGCCCAGGATTCCTGGCCAGGTTTCTGAGTCTTTGCCGACACGAGCGTTGAAGTCGCCCAGGATGACAACCTTGTCGGCTGTAGGGGTACGTTGGATGAGGTTGCGCAGGTCGGTGTAGAACTTGTTCTTTTCTGGTGGTTCCGCCTGGAGGGTTGGAGCATAGACACTGATGAGGGTGATGTGACGCTTGTTTTGAAGTGGGAGTCGCATGGACATGATTCGGTCCGAGAGGCCTGTCGGAAGGTTTTCGAGTTTGGAGGCAATGAAGCTCTTGACCATGAAGCCTACACCAGATAGGCATCGTTCATCCGAAGGCTTGCCAGACCAGTAGAGTGTGTAGCCCGCGCCGCGTTCTTGGAGGCTGCCTACATCTGCCAGGCGGACTTCACTGAGAGCGGCTCTGTCGATGTCAAGTCTGAGGAGTTCATGTGCAATGAGGGCAGACCGACGTTCAGGTCGGTGGCTATCAGTCTTGTCTAGCATGGTTCTGATGTTCCAGCATGCTAGCTTGAGTTTGTGAGCATCTTTTGAGGGGGAGGACGTGGAGGGGGAGGACGTGGAGGGGGAGGACGTGGAGGGGGAGGACGTGGAGGGGGAGGACGTGGAGGGGGAGGACGTGGAGGGGGAGGACGTGGAGGGGGAGGACGTGGAGGGGGAGGACGTGGAGGGGGAGGACGTGGAGGGGGAGGACGTGGAGGGGGAGGACGTGGAGGGGGAGGACGTGGAGGGGGAGGACGTGGAGGGGGAGGACGTGGAGGGGGAGGACGTGGAGGGGGAGGACGTGGACCTGTCCTCGGGCCTGCGCAAAGGAGCTTTTAGGTGGAGTGCAGTGCGCGCAGTACTGGCCCCACCCTTTACACCCATGGTTCGTGTGCCGTGGCCAAGCAAGCTGGGACGTGGCAGCGAGGTCCTTGGGTCGTAGGTTTTATATCGGAGTGGCCTTCTCCTATGCAGGTTTCTTACCCGGGCTGGAGGGGCCTGCCTCCCCTCCTAGGTCGGTCCATACTGCCCGGACCGGGGCCGAGGCCGCCGCAGTTCACCCTGTGCCTGGACTGGGGCCACCGCCTCCCACTCCCTGCCCGGACCGGGGCCTCCGCCTGCCTCACTCGACCGAGGCCGGGGCCGCCGTCTCCCCCTTGCTCCTGCCCGTATCGGGGCCGCCGCCGTCTACCCTTCGCCCGGACCGGGGCCGGGGCCGCTGCTGCTCTCCCTGTGCCTGGACTGGGGCCGCCGCCTCCCACTCCCTGTCCGGACCGGGGCCTCCGCCTGCCTCACTCGACCGAGGCCGGGGCCGCCGTCTCCCCCTTGCTCCTGCCCGTATCAGGGCCGCCGCCGTCTACCCTTCGCCCGGACCGGGGCCGGGGCCGCTGCTGCTCTCCCTGTGCCCGGACTGGGGCCGCCGCCTCCCCCTTGCTCCTGCCCGTATCGGGGCCGCCGCCGTCTACCCTTCGCCCGGACCGGGGCCGGGGCCGCTGCTGCTCTCCCTGTGCCCGGACTGGGGCCGCCGTCTCCCCCTTGCTCCTGCCCGGATCGGGCAGCAGCGGCCCCGGCCCCGGTCCGGGCGAAGGGTAAACGGCGGCGGCCCCGATACGGGCAGGAGCAAGGGGGAGACGGCGGCCCCAGTCCGGGCACAGGGAGAGCAGCAGCGGCCCCGGCCCCGGTCCGGGCGAAGGGTAGACGGCGGCGGGAGAAGAACATAATGAAGATAAAACAGAAATATGATGAACTAGGAGAAAAAACGCACAAAATTCTAGCGTGGCAGCTTAAGACAAAACAAACTAAGAGAAAGGTATTGGCATCAAGGAAAAAAGACAAACAAATCACATATAATCCAACGGAGATTAATGAAAACTTCAGAGAATTCTACGAACAATTATATCAAACTGAAAACGAAGGGAAAGAAGACAACATAGATGAATTTTTAACTAAAATTGAACTACCAAAATTACAAATAGAGGAACAAAATAAATTAACAGAACCATTTGAAATAGTAGAAATACAAGAGATAATAAAAAAACTACCGAATAATAAAACACCAGGAGAGGATGGATTCCCAATAGAATTCTATAAAACATTTAAAGACTTATTAATTCCTCCCCTCCTGGAAGTAATCAACCAGATTGATAAAACACAAAGCTTACCAGATTCATGCAAAACAGCAATAATTACAGTAATACCAAAGACAGGGAAAGATCCACTCGCACCAGCGTCATATAGACCAATATCTTTACTTAACACAGATTATAAGATAATAGCTAAACTATTAGCAAACAGATTAGCTGACTATGTACCAAAAATAGTAAATCTAGACTAAACTGGATTTATTAAAAAAAGACGAACAACAGACAATATTTGTAAATTTATTAACTTAATTCATGCAGTAGAAGGAAATAAAGCTCCAACAGTAGCGGTGGCTTTAGACGCAGAGAAGGCCTTTGACAGAGTAGAATGGAATTATTTGTTCAAAGTATTGCAAAAATTCAGTTTACCCGAGAAGTATATTAATTGGATTAAAGCATTATATAAGGGACTGTTAGCGAAAGTGACAGTAAATGGACATGTATCAAAGCAATTTAACTTAAGCAGGTCAACGCGGCAGGGATGCCCACTATCACCTTTATTGTTTGCGTTAGCTATAGAACCACTAGCAGAATTGATAAGAATAGATAATAATATAAAAGGAATAAAAATAAAAGACAAGGAATATAAAATCAGTCTATTTGCGGATGATGTTATAGTATACTTAACAGAACCAGAAATATCAATAAAAGAATTACATAAGAAATTGAAGGAATATGGAGAAGTGTCGGGATACAAGATTAACGCAAATAAAAGTGAAGCAATGCCAATGAATAATGTGGATTTCTCAATATTTAAGAAAGAATCACCATTCAGATGGCAAATGCAAGCAATACGATACCTAGGCATACAAATAAATAAAAACCTCGGCCATCTATATAAACTCAATTATTATCCACTAATGAAAAAATTACAGGACGATTTAGAGCATTGGAAAGACTTACCACTAACACTAATAGGAAGGATAAACTGTATTAAAATGAACATTTTCCCAAGGATACAATACCTATTTCAGGCATTGCCAATACACTTGATGGAGAAATTCTTCAAGGAATTAAAGAAAATAATAAGGAAATTTTTATGGAAAGGGGGGAAACCGAGGATAGCACTAGATAAATTAACAGAATGGTATAAACAAGGAGGCTTACAACTGCCAAACTTTAAAAATTATTATAGAGCCGCACAATTAAGATACCTATCAGATTTTTATCAAACAAGGGAAAAACCAGACTGGACGAGATTAGAATTAGATAAAATAGGGGAAAAGATACCCGAACATATATTATATAAATGGGATGAAAAATTGGTACAACGTAGGAATTCTCCAGTATTACATCATCTGCTCAATATTTGGAAGAAGATTCATGTAGAAAGGAATAAAACAAATTACCAACTACCAAAACTAATACTGACGCAAAATCAGCTAATCCCTTTTACAATAGATAACCTTTCCTTTAGAGAATGGGAGAAAAAAGGGATCAAAAGAATAGAAAATTGCTTTTCAGGAAATAAACTATTATCCTTTGAACAAATTAAGGATCTTTCTTTGGCTTGGCTTCGCGGACGAAGATTTATGGAGGGGGTAAAAAGTCCACGTCAGCTGCAGGCTCGTTTGTGGCTGACAAGTCCGATGCGGGACAGGCAGACACGATTGCAGCGGTTGCAAGGGAAAATTGGTTGGTTGGGGTTGGGTGTTGGGTTTTTCCTCCTTTGCCTTTTGTCAGTGAGGTGGGCTCTGCGGTCTTCTTCAAAGGAGGTTGCTGCCCGCCAAACTGTGAGGCGCCAAGATGCACGGTTTGAGGCGTTATCAGCCCACTGGCGGTGGTCAATGTGGCAGGCACCAAGAGATTTCTTTAGGCAGTCCTTGTACCTTTTCTTTGGTGCAGCTCTGTCACGGTGGCCAGTGGAGAGCACGCCATATAACACGATCTTGGGAAGGCGATGGTCCTCCATTCTGGAGACGTGACCCATCCAGCGCAGCTGGATCTTCAGCAGCGTGGACTCGATGCTGTCGACCTCTGCCATCTCGAGTACTTCGACGTTAGGGGTGTAAGCGCTCCAATGGATGTTGAGGATGGAGCGGAGACAACGCTGGTGGAAGCGTTCTAGGAGCCGTAGGTGGTGCCGGTAGAGGACCCATGATTCGGAGCCGAACAGGAGTGTGGGTATGACAACGGCTCTGTATACGCTTATCTTTGTGAGGTTTTTCAGTTGGTTGTTTTTCCAGACTCTTTTGTGTAGTCTTCCAAAGGCGCTATTTGCCTTGGCGAGTCTGTTGTCTATCTCATTGTCGATCCTTGCATCTGATGAAATGGTGCAGCCGAGATAGGTAAACTGGTTGACCATTTTGAGTTTTGTGTGCCCGATGGAGATGTGGGGGGGCTGGTAGTCATGGTGGGGAGCTGGCTGATGGAGGACCTCAGTTTTCTTCAGGCTGACTTCCAGGCCAAACATTTTGGCAGTTTCCGCAAAGCAGGACGTCAAGCGCTGAAGAGCTGGCTCTGAATGGGCAACTAAAGCGGCATCGTCTGCAAAGAGTAGTTCACGGACAAGTTTCTCTTGTGTCTTGGTGTGAGCTTGCAGGCGCCTCAGATTGAAGAGACTGCCATCCGTGCGGTACCGGATGTAAACAGCGTCTTCATTGTTGGGGTCTTTCATGGCTTGGTTCAGCATCATGCTGAAGAAGATTGAAAAGAGGGTTGGTGCGAGAACACAGCCTTGCTTCACGCCATTGTTAATGGGGAAGGGTTCAGAGAGCTCATTGCTGTATCTGACCCGACCTTGTTGGTTTTCGTGCAGTTGGATAATCATGTTGAAGAACTTTGGGGGACATCCGATGCGCTCTAGTATTTGCCAAAGCCCTTTCCTGCTCACGGTGTCGAAGGCTTTGGTGAGGTCAACAAAGGTGATGTAGAGTCCTTTGTTTTGTTCTCTGCACTTTTCTTGGAGCTGTCTGAGGGCAAAGACCATGTCAGTGGTTCCTCTGTTTGCGCGAAAGCCGCACTGTGATTCTGGGAGAATATTCTCGGCGACACTAGGTATTATTCTATTTAGTAGAATCCTAGCGAAGATTTTGCCTGCAATGGAGAGCAACGTGATTCCCCTGTAGTTTGAGCAGTCTGATTTCTCGCCTTTGTTTTTGTACAGGGTGATGATGGTGGCATCACGAAGATCCTGAGGCAGTTTACCTTGGTCCCAACAAAGCTTGAAAAACTCATGCAGTTTGGCATGCAGAGTTTTGCCGCCAGCCTTCCAGACTTCTGGGGGGATTCCATCCATACCTGCTGCTTTGCCACTTTTCAGTTGTTCGATTGCCTTATATGTCTCATCCAGGGTGGGAACCTCATCCAGCTCTAGCCTTAGGGGCTGTTGAGGGAGCAGGAGCAGGGCGGAATCTTGGACTGAGCGGTTGGCACTGAAAAGAGATTGGAAGTGTTCTGACCATCGGTTGAGGATGGAGATCTTGTCGCTGAGGAGGACTTTGCCGTCTGAGCTGCGCACCGGGCTTTGGACTTGGGGTGAGGGGCCGTACACGGCCTTTAGAGCCTCGTAGAAACCCCTGAAGTCGCCAATGTCCGCGCTGAGCTGGGTTTGTTTGGCGAGGCTAGTCCACCACTCATTTTGGATCTCCCGGAGTTTGCGCTGAAGATGGCTGCATGCGCGACGGCAGGCTTGTTTCTTCTCTGGACAGGACAGCTTTGTAAGGTGAGCCTGGTGGGCAGCTCGCTTCTTTGCCAGCAGCTCCTGGATTTCCTGGCTGTTTTCGTCAAACCAGTCCTTGTTTTTCCTGGAGGAGAAGCCCAGTACCTCTTCAGTGGATTGCAGTATGGTAGTCTTCAACTGATCCCAGAGGGTTTCAGGGGACGGGTCCATGAGGCGGGTTGCAACGTCGAGCTTTGCTTTGAGGTTTGCCTGGAAGTTTCCTCTCGCTTCGTCTGACTGCAGGTTTCCAACATTGAACCTCTTTCTGGGGGCTTTATTGTTCCTGGGCTTTGGTCAGTGTGGCATTCCGCGCTAGGCATGACCCTGGTGTGGAGCACATCTCGTTTGTCACTTTCTCGCACCAGGATGTAGTCCAGGAGGTGCCAGTGTTTGGATCGGGGATGCATCCAGGTGGTCTTAAGGCTGTCCCTCTGCTGAAAAAGGGTGTTTGTAATGACAAGTCGCTGTTCTGCGCAGAGCTCCAACAGGAGGCGCCCATTGTCGTTGCACTTGCCGACGTCATGCTTGCCCAGGATTCCTGGCCAGGTTTCTGAGTCTTTGCCGACACGAGCGTTGAAGTCGCCCAGGATGACAACCTTGTCGGCTGTAGGGGTACGTTGCATGAGGTTGTGCAGGTCGGTGTAGAACTTGTTCTTTTCTGCTGGTTCCGCCTGGAGGGTTGGAGCATAGACACTGATGAGGGTGATGTGACGCTTGTTTTGAAGTGGGAGTCGCATGGACATGATTCGTTCCGAGAGGCCTGTCGGAAGATTTTCGAGTTTGGAGGCAATGAAGCTCTTGACCATGAAGCCTACACCAGATAGGCGTCGTTCATCCGAAGGCTTGCCAGACCAGTAGAGTGTGTAGCCCGCGCCGCGTTCTTGGAGGCTGCCTACATCTGCCAGGCGGACTTCACTGAGAGCGGCTATGTCGATGTCAAGTCTGAGGAGTTCATGTGCAATGAGGGCAGACCGACATTCAGGTCGGTGGCTGTCAGCCTTGTCTAGCATGGTTCTGATGTTCCAGCATGCTAGCTTGAGTTTGTGAGCATATTTTGAGGGGGGAGTACGCGGAGGGGGAGGACGCGGAGGGGGAGGACGCGGAGGGGGAGGACGCGGAGGGGGAGGACGCGGAGGGGGAGGACGCGGAGGGGGAGGACGCGGAGGGGGAGGACGCGGAGGGGGAGGACGCGGAGGGGGAGGACGCGGAGGGGGAGGACGCGGAGGGGGAGGACGCGGAGGGGGAGGACGCGGAGGGGGAGGACGCGGAGGGGGAGGACGCGGAGGGGGAGGACGCGGAGGGGGAGGACGCGGAGGGGGAGGACGCGGAGGGGGAGGACGCGGAGGGGGAGGACGCGGAGGGGGAGGACGCGGAGGGGGAGGACGCGGAGGGGGAGGACGCGGAGGGGGAGGACGCGGAGGGGGAGGACGCGGAGGGGGAGGACGCGGAGGGGGAGGACGCGGAGGGGGAGGACGCGGAGGGGGAGGACGCGGAGGGGGAGGACGCGGAGGGGGAGGACGCGGAGGGGGAGGACGCGGAGGGGGAGGACGCGGAGGGGGAGGACGCGGAGGGGGAGGACGCGGAGGGGGAGGACGCGGAGGGGGAGGACGCGGAGGGGGAGGACGCGGAGGGGGAGGACGCGGAGGGGGAGGACGCGGAGGGGGAGGACGCGGAGGGGGAGGACGCGGAGGGGGAGGACGCGGAGGGGGAGGACGCGGAGGGGGAGGACGCGGAGGGGGAGGACGCGGAGGGGGAGGACGCGGAGGGGGAGGACGCGGAGGGGGAGGACGCGGAGGGGGAGGACGCGGAGGGGGAGGACGCGGAGGGGGAGGACGCGGAGGGGGAGGACGCGGAGGGGGAGGACGTGGACTTGTCCTCGGGCCTGCGCAAAGGAGCTTTTAGGTGGAGTGCAGTGCGCGCAGTACTGGCCCCACCCTTTACACCCATGGTTCGTGTGCCGTGGCCAAGCAAGCTGGGACGTGGCAGCGAGGTCCTTGGGTCGTAGGTTTTATATCGGAGTGGCCTTCTCCTATGCAGGTTTCTTAACCGGGCTGGAGGGGCCTGCTTCCCCTCCTAGGTCGGTCCATACTGCCTGGACCGGGGCCGAGGCCGCCGCAGCTCACCCTGTGCCTGGACTGGGGCCGCCGCCTCCCACTCTCTGCCCGGATCGGGGCCTCCGCCTGCCTCACTCGACCGAGGCCGGGGCCGCCGTCTCCCCCTTGCTCCTGCCCGGATCGGGGCCGCAGCCGTCTACCCTTCGCCCGGACCGGGGCCGGAGCCGCTGCTGCTCTCCCTGTGCCCGGACTGGGGCCGCCGCCTCCCACTCCCTGTCCGGACCGGGGCCTCCGCCTGCCTCACTCGAACGAGGCCGGGGCCGCCGTCTCCCCCTTGCTCCTGCCCGTATCGTGCCACCGCCGTCTACCCTTCGCCCGGACCGGGGCTGGGGCCACTGCTGCTCTCCCTGTGCCTGGACTGGGGCCGCCGACTCCAACTCTCTGCCCGTATCGGAGCCTCCGCCTGCCTCACACGACCGAGGCCGGGGCCGCCGTCTCCCCCTTGCTCCTGCCCATATCGGGGCCGCCGCCGTCTACCCTTCGCCCGGACCGGGGCCGCTGCTGCTCTCCCTGTGCCTGGACTGGGGCCGCCGCCTCCAACTCTCTGCCCGTATCGGGGCCTCTGCCTGCCTCACACGACCGAGGCCGGGGCCGCCGTCTCCCCCTTGCTCCTGCCCGTATCGGGGCCGCCGCCGTCTACCCTTCGCCCGGACCGGGGCCGCTGCTGCTCTCCCTGTGCCTGGACTGGGGTCGCCGCCTCCCACTCCCTGCCCGGACCAGGGCCTCCGCCTGCCTCACACGACCGAGGCCGGGGCCGCCGTCTCCCCCTTGCTCCTGCCCGTATCGGGGCCGCCGCCGTCTTGCCTTCGCCCGGACCGGGGCCGGGGCCGCTGCTGCTCTCCCTGTGCCTGGACTGGGGCCGCCGCCTCCCACTCCCTTCCTGGACCGGGGCCTCCGCCTGCCTCACTCGACCGAGGCCGGGGCCACCGTCTCCCCCTTGCTCCTGCCCGTATCGGGGCCGCCGCCGTCTACCCTTCGCCCGGACCGGGGCCGGGGCCGCTGCTGCTCTCCCTGTGCCTGGACTGGGGCCGCCGCCTCCCACTCCCTGCCCGGACCGGGGCCTCCGCCTGCCTCACTCGACCGAGGCCGGGGCCGCCGTCTCCCCCTTGCTTCTGCCCGTATCGGGGCCGCCGCCGTCTACCCTTCGCCCGGACCGGGGCCAGGGCCGCTGCTGCTCTCCCTGTGCCTGGACTGGGGCCGCCGCCTCCCACTCCCTGCCCGGACCGAGGCCTCCGCCTGCCTCACTCGACCGAGGCCGGGGCCGCCGTCGCCCCCTTGCTCCTGCCCGTATCGGGGCCGCCACCGTTTACCCTTCGCCCGGACCGGGGCCGCTGCTGCTCTCCCTGTGCCTGGACTGGGGCCGCCGCCTCCCACTCCCTGCCTGGACCGGGGCCTCCGCCTGCCTCACTCGACCGAGGCCGGGGCCGCCGTCTCCCCCTTGCTCCTGCCCGTATCGGGGCCGCCGCCGTCTACCCTTCACCCGGACCGGGGCCGGGGCCGCTGCTGCTCTCCCTGTGCCTGGACTGGGGCCGCCGCCTCCCACTCCCACTATATTTAAGGATAAATATAATATAACTCACGATACAGTGTTGGCATACTACCAACTGAAATCCTACTTGAAGGACAAATTGTGAAGCAGTCTGAGGTTACCAGAGGGAAGTAATTTTGAATATGTGATTACAGACACAATGATAATCAAAAAATTTGTAACAAACATGTATATTAAACTACAAGAAAAGGAGAACGAGGAACTATGAGAAATACAATAAATACGAGGATACGTATGATACAATATAACTGGATACACAGGTTATATATTACACCTCAAAAGTTAAATAAATGGGACCCAACAGTATCTGACAGATGTTTTCGCTGTAAAAAGGAAATGGGAACAACAATTCATGCAATCTGGACAAAAAATTTTGGGAAGATCTAAACCAGATATTAAATAAAATCACAAAAAGTAATATACCAAAAAACCCAGAGATCTTCCTCCTAAGTAACATAAAAAGCAAAGAATTTGGACTTGATTTGGATGGTGCACAAAAAAGATTTGTTAGGATAGCCCTTGCTGTAGCAAAAAAATGTATTATGTCAGTCTGTAAATTAGAAGATAACTTGAGAATACAACAATGGTATATAGAAATGAATAAATGTATTCCATTAGAAAAAATAACATATAATTTAAGAAATAATATTACAATATTTGAACAAATATGGGAGCCATACATGAAACACAATAAAGAAAACCTACCGTGGACATCTACCACCTAAAATGACAGGAGAAGAGAATGAAAAGAACTGACTCAGTGGAATTTCTTGTTTGTTTTTATTGAGTGACAACATTGTTTGACGGGTTTAATGTATCTTAGATTCTGAACTTTAAATGAATGGGAGGGGAGGTAGGGAGGGGAGAAAACGACACTGTATATATTTGAAAAGGAAAATGTATGTATCTTGATCAATGTGGTTTATAGTATGAAAAATAAAATTAAAAAAAAATGGCCATGCAGGTTTTACAGATACTCTTGAAGTCCAAATGACTGGTTCTGGAAGATGAAAATGCAAATGTGGATGAAGTGGAAATGAAGCCTGACACACTAATCAAACTATATTTGGGCTACAAAAATAAAAAGTTGAGGGTGAACATTAATGTGCCGATGAAAACTGAACAAAAACAAGAACAGGAGACCACACATAAAAACAGTGAAGAATTGTTCAAATGACATGAAAGAGTTATCCAAGAATAAATCCGAAAAGCATGTTATACCTTTAACTTTCCAGAGTAAATAAGCTTGATCAATTAGAGAGGGATGAAAAAGGAAATTTAGTACAATAGGAGTTTCCAAGATAAAATGACTTAGGCCAAAAAATCTCCGGAATTGAAACCATATACGTAGTGTATGTTTAGCCATTGGATTATCAATTTGTTTATATAATTTAGTAAGAGTAAAAGGGAGAGCAGCTCCCAAAATAGAGCTAATTGAAAAATTTTGTATCGGTTTAATTTCTAAATTTACCCAATGGGGATTTAGAGATAATTCTGAATAATTCAACCAATACCTTAAGTAACTAATATTAATTGCCCAGTAATAAATTCTAAAGTTGGGTAATGCCAACCCTCCCTCTAGTTTAGATTTCTGTAAATATTTTTTCCCCAATCTAGGATTCTTGTTTTGCCAGATATACGAGGACAATTTAGAATCGACCTTATCAAAAAAAGATTTAGGAACAAAAATAGGTATAGCTTGGAATATATATAAAAATTTAGGTAAGATCATCATCTTAATAGCATTAATTCGGCCTATCATGGATAGGGATAATGGTGACCAATTGGTAAGTAAACTGCCGATCAGGTCCAATAGAGGGAAAAAATTAGTCCTAAACAAATCTTTATGTTTTTTAGTAATCTTAATCCCTAAATATATAAAATGGTCTCTAGCTATTTTAAAAGGTAAACTATCATAAATAGGGACCCATCCATTAAAAGGGAATAATTCACTTTTATTTAAATTCAGTTTATATCCCGAAAAATTACTAAATTGGGCTAATAAAGATAAAACTGCAGGAATAGAATTATCCATGAAATATGATTTACCTCGATCTCATTTCTTTCGATATTTGCAGATTAGGAGTTTCTTAGTTTCGACTTTACCCTCTTTTCCCAATCGGGAGACTACGACTGTTTTAGAGGATATACTATATTCAAAATTCCTTCCAAAAGGTGTGATATCTAAATTATATAATATAATTACAAAAATAAATTCTGGGACTTTTGAAAAGTTTAAAAATGATTGGGAAAGAGAACTCAACCTTCATATTTCTAATGAAAATTGGAATAAAATTCTGCGACTGGTAAACTCTTCTTCTCTATGTGCAAAACATTCACTAATACAGTTTAAAGTTGTTCATAGAGCTCATATGTCTAAAGATAAACTCCATCGCTTTTATTCTCATATCGATCCTATATGTGATAAATGTCAATTGGAAATAGCTTCCCTTACACATATGTTTTGGTCCTGTCCCTCTTTACAGAATTATTGGAAGGAAATTTTTTCCATTATATCTACTGTTTTGAATATTGATTTACAACCACATCCCATTACTGCAATTTTTGGATTACCTATGATAGATTTGACTTATTTATCTCTTCCTGCGGATCGTATGATTGCTTTTCTTACACTAATGGCTAGAAGATCTATACTATTAAATTGGAAAGAGGTAAATCCTCCCACTGTTTTCCAATGGTTTACCCAAACTATACTATGTTTAAATTTAGAGAAAATTAGAAACTCTGTCTATGAATCCCCTTCTAAGTTTGAGTTAACCTGGCGACCATTTATTCAATATTTTCATTTGTGGTGAGTTGATCTGGCTCTGTTTTCTTTCTATGATTATGTATGATAATTGGGCTGTAAGATGAGATCGGAGTGATCGGCGTGGTTTAGCTATATCTGTAGGTTTTTTTTAAAGTTTTTTTTTAAAGTTTTTTTTAATTCAGATTTGTTTTTTCTTCTTTTTTGGGGTTTTTTTTCTCTTTTTTCATATATTGTTATTAATTATATCTTTTTTTTTTAAGAGATAGTTCACACCCTAAACTGATCAAAACAATTTTTTTATGATATATTTTTATTCTGTAATATTATTTTTTAATATCTGTATTAATTCATTACTTACTATGTATTTTTTTTTATATCTCTTTGAACTGTATGTGTTTATAAATTATAATAATAATAAAAAGATTGAAAAAGAAAGAAAGAAAAACAGTGAAGAAGATAGGAAATTGTTGATTCAGGCTGCAATTGTATGAATAATGAAGATGAGGAAAGTTTTGAAACATCAACAGTTACTGGCGGAGGTACTGAACCAACTCTCCTCCAGGTTTAAACCCAGAGTCCCCGTCATAAAGAAATGCAACGACATTCTGATAGAAAAGGAGTATTTGGAGCATGTGGATGGCGAGAAGGACACTTACAGTTATTTGGCTTAAATGTTACACCAGTGTCTAAATAAAAACTTCAATCCTAAGATATACTGGCTCAAATACAGAGAATGCTATTAGTTTTGTGATAAAGATGGGAATGTAAAATATTGCGTTCTTGAACTCCATTGCAGCTTATCTGCTGCCTGCTGAGCCTCCCTTTAACTGTGAGAGGAAACACCAGCCAGTCATATTTACTTTACAGAACTGTTCTCAGGATTGCTGCATTTCACTTTGTAAATATCAAAACCCCTTACCTTAATTCAGCATTCACGAGAATGTTGACAGGATTTCAAGGTTTGAGTTAGGGAAAGGTTGTGCAGACTAGGGCTTTTTTCTCTGGACCTTAGAAGATTGAGGGGGGACTTGATAGAGGTGTTTAAGATTTTAAAAGGGACAGACAGAATAAATGTGGATAGGCTTTTTCAATTAAGAGTGGGGGAGATTCAAACTAGAGGGCATGGTTTAAGATTGAAGGGGGAAAATTATAAGGGGAACATGAGGGGAAATTTCTTTACGCAAAGGGTGGTGGAGATGTGGAATGAGCTTCCGACAGACGTGGTCGAGGCGGGATCATTGGTTACATTTAAGGATAGACTGGATAGTTACATGGAGAGGAGAGGAATGGAGGGGTATGGACCGGGTGCTGGTCAGTGGGACTAGGAGGGTGGGGATTTGTTACGACATGGACTAGTAGGGCCGAACTGGCTTGTTCTGTGCTGTAAGTGGTTATATGGTTAGAGTGGGAGGACCCTCACTCGGGAAGAAAACAGCAGTATCGATGGACAGTCATCCCTCATGGGTTTACAGAATCTCCCGATCTATTTGGACAAATTTTAGAGCAAGTATTAGAAGAACACCCAAGAACTACAGGAACATAGTTAATACAGTATGTAGATGATCTGTTGATTTCAGGAACAAAGGAAAATGAAGTTCACAAATCCACCATCGAGTTGCTAAACTTCTTGGGAGAGAAAGGGTTAAGTGTTTCTCCGAACAAATTGCAATTCGTGGAACAGGAAGTAAGGTATTTGAGATACTTGATTAGTCAAGGGAAAAAGGGAATCGGACCTGAACGAATTGCTGGTATCACTGGTCTGTCTATACCTACAGTGGTATTGCTGACTGTGGATAGATAGATACGAACAGAAAGTCCGATTCTTACATGAAAAACTGGGAAGCGAAAAAGAAAATGTGGAGTGGAAACTAGAGGAACAGCAGGAATGTAATCGCTTGAAGAAAGACTTGATTAATGCTCCGGTCCTGGCTTTGCCTGTTATTAATCAGCCTTTCCACTTGTTTGTAAATGTGGAAAAAGGGATAGCTTTGGGAGTGCTAGCTCAGAAAAGAGGAGGCCAAAGGCAGGCAACCTGTGGCATTCCTCCCAAAAATGTTGGACCCAGTATCACTAGTGTGGCCAGAATGCATTCAAGCAGTAGCAGCCATGCCAATACAATTACATGATTCTTTATCCGGACATCTAAAATACAGAAAGCTTCAAAATCCGGTAAGGGGAGACCGCCAGGGTAGACTGCCAGGCGGTCGAGGAAGTCGGTTGGGGGAAACTGCCGGGCGCGAGACGGCCGCGGGACCGCGGTGGGGGCGAGACGGCCGCGGGACCGCGGTGGGGGCGAGACGGCCGCGGGACCGCGGTGGGGGCGAGACGGCCGCGGGACCGCGGTGGGGGCGAGACGGCCGCGGGACCGCGGTGGGGGCGAGACGGCCGCGGGACCGCGGTGGGGGCGAGACGGCCGCGGGACCGCGGTGGGGGCGAGACGGCCGCGGGACCGCGGTGGGGCGAGACGGCCGCGGGACCGTGGTGGGGCGAGACGGCCGCGGGACCGCGGTGTGGCGAGACGGCCGAATGGCGAGACAGCTGGGAGACTGGACAGGGATGGGGGTGGATACAGCAGCACAATTCAGGTGGGCTTTCCAAAATCCGGAAAAATCTAAAATTCAGAACACACTGTCCCTCAAGGGTTCCAGATAAAGGATCGTGTACCTATATTAGTGGAAGAAAGCCGAAAATTTACCTTTGGAGGGTGTCTGATTGTATTCACTCCCCACACTGTCAGAACCATTTTAACTCAGAAATCTCACAGATGGTTGACAGACTCGAGAATTTTAAAGTATGAGACAATCTTAATGGAAAAAGATGACTTAACTATTTGTACAGATAAAAGTCTGAATCCTTCACAGTTCCTGTACTCGTCAGGAGAAGATAAAGAACCAGAGGACTCAGGGCTTGACTTGTAGCGAGGTGGTTGAGCTACAAATGAAAAGTCAATATGACTTAGAAGAGGAGGCCCTCTCGGAAGGACAATGGTGGTTCATAAATGGATCGTCAAACTGTACAGATGGAAAGAGATTCATTGGATATGCTTATCATTGATGGAGTTACCGGAACCGAGGTGGAAACTGGGCGTCTGCCTGGCAGCTGGTCTGCTCAGTCCTGCAAGTTATATTCCCTAATGAAAGCCCTGGAACTGTTGGAAGGGCAGGAACGTACCATATATACAGATTCGAAATATGCATTTGGTGAGGTTCACGCATTTGGGAAAAATTGGAAAGAACGGGGGATGATAACAGCGAGAGGAAAAGAACTAGCTCATGAGCAATTAATTGAAAAGACTTTGGAAGCATTAATCAAACCAGAAAGAATTGCCATAGTACATGTACCAGTCTGGGAGTACATGTACCAGAAGAGCAAGGAAATCGGATGGCTGATGAACTGGCCCGACAAGCAGCACAATCAGGAACAGTGAACATGATGACTCTGATACCTCTCAGAGAAGGTGCCTATCTTTTCCCTCCCTGAAGAAGAACAAATGGAAAAGATGGGAGCAAAGAAGACAGAAGGTGGAAAATGGTGGCTCCCCAATGGAAGACAATTGTTAAATAAAGAAATCACCCGGCTGGGGAGCACGAGCACTGTGTGATGCATTCTTATGAACTTACGCCACAGGGGAGTCTATATCCTAGCAAGATAGACAGTGAACCGCTGTGTGATCTGTTTAAAGGTTAATAAGAAAGTTATGAAAGCTATACCTGGAGGAGGACAACCTTTAGCAATCCAGCCATTTCAGCGGATACAAGTGGATTTCACCAAACTCCCTAAGGTCCAGCGATGGAAATTTCTACTAGTAATAGTGGTCCACTTCACGAGATGGGTCGAAGCGTTCCCCACTGCCACTGCCACTGCACAAGCAGTGGCAAAAATAATTCTGGAACAAATTGTGCCCTGATATATAATAGCCGAGTCCATCGATTCAGATTGGGGAATGCACTTCGCTTCTAAAATTCACAGCCTGGTCTGTGAAGCCTTAGGGATAGAATGGAAGCTGCATACACCATGGCATCCACAGAGTTCGGGAAGAGTGAATGCGAATGAATGCCATTTTAAAAAGGCAAATTACAAAAGTAAAAGAAGAAACTAAATTACCCTTACTGATAGCTCTTTTCAGAATTTGGACAGCCCCACAATAAGACGTTATAATTCCCCTTATGAGATGTTATTTGGACTCCCATATTTGGGGTGGGTAGAAGGAATACCTTTTTCTTCTTTTTTCTTTGGCTTGGCTTCGCGGACGAAGATTTATGGAGGGGTATGTCCACGCCTGCTGCAGGCTCGTTGGTGACTGAAAAGTCCGATGCGGGACAGGCAGGCATGGTTGCAGCGTTTGAAAGGGAAAATTGGTTGGTTGGGGTTGGGTGTTGGGTTTTTCCTCTTTTGTCTTTTGTCAGTGAGGTGGGCTCTGCGGTCTTCTTCAAAGGAGGTTGCTGCCCACACAGTTGAAAGTAATGGTGTGTTTTTAAGGAACTATTTACTGGCAGTCTCTCGTTCTCTTGCAGATTTAAAAGCTAAGGGTCTCCTGGCGCAGAGCCCTCCTCTGGATTTCCCTATCCACTCTGTGACTGCTGGTGACTGGATCCTGATCAAATTGTGGAAAGAAGAAAAGCTTCAGCCCCGGTGGAACGGATCATATCTGGTACTGTTGACCACAGAAACAGCAGTCCGAACAAAGGAAAAGGGGTGGACACGCACTTCAAGAATAAAGGGACCAGTGGACCCACCACCAACTGCAGAGAGAAAGAAAGAGGAGTAAAAAGGGACAGAAAACTACAATAATGAACTTTTACACTTACTATCTCAATTTGTACTTAAACATATCATAGTTTTGCATGTTGAACCTAAAAATTATTTTATCTCTCTATGTACTAATTATGCTAAAAACCAAAATCAAACAGATTGTTGGGTATGTGCGAAAATACCACACCATGGCAAGTCACGAGTCCCCTTAGTAGCAGTCCCTCTCTCTCTACACGAATTATTTGATATATATATACCCGGGGAAATGGAATGTTGAAATCAGACAAAAGGGTTTAAATTGACCCGTTCACCTCAAGGTTGGAGTGGATGCTGTTACCTGGCGTACTTAATTCCCCATGTCCATGTTCTTAACCAGCTACCTGTATAGTCTCGTCCCATGGGCAAAGCAAAAGAAGGCGATCGTCTCATGTGGATTTTTTTCTCGGCATATGGAGCCACACGAGCTGGGGTTGAGATTCAAGAATTAGCAGCCACCTTAGACAAACTAGTAAATGCTACAGACCTGGCACTTGGGGAAGCCCAATCTCAAATCTGGGCAATAACTTCAGTAATGGCCACCATTCGACTTACAGTCCTCCAAAATCGCATGGCATGTGATTTTATTTTAGCAGAGAGAAGGGGGACTTGTGCTTTAATTGGCTCTGAATGTGCACATACATCCTGGATGAATCAGCTAATATCTCAGATTTGGTGGTCCATACTAAAAAGTAAGACAGAAAATCTGGGAGGCTGATGACAAATATGGGGACATTGGAATTTCAGAGGTTGGGGGCCATGGTTAATGCACCTTGCAATATATGGTTTAATGATTATTGGATTGGCCATCCTACGATGTGTTATCACTAGATTAATTTGCTCAGCAGATGGTATTAAAAAACAAAGACAAATTAAACTCATGTTACAACAATTTGAGGAAACAAAAGGTGAACAATAATACAGTTTAATCAGAAATACACAGTAAAGAGAAAAGGGAGGAATTGTGAAATATAGTTGAAGATGATTAAACTTGCACCATTTTGTGAAAAGAGATGGAATGCAAAGAATGTAGATGAGAGCTTGAAAACACACAATACTAGCTAATAGGCCGGCCTCTTCTTATCAGGAGCCCCAAGGATTACAAGGATATGGTTCAGGCTGGTAAGTGACCCAAGGCAGTCTATAGCTTGTTTAATAGTGACATGAATATTCCCTAAGGAGGGAATGAACTAATTAACATAACATAACATTCTTATTAACCTTTAAACAGATCACACAGCGGTTCACTGTCTATCTTGCTAGGATATAGACTCCCCTGTGGCGTAACATACGATGTATGGAGAGGGAGGAACTGAGTGATACCTGTATTGATGGAAGGAAAAGGAGAATGTTGTAATGTATTAGGATTCTGATTGGAAGAAGGTAAATGAAGTTGGGTGATATTGAACGTGGGACTGTACAAGAGAGTGATGATTCTGAACCTCCGGTGTGGCTACAGACCAGGGACACGCGACTCTGCCGACTCGAAATAAAGCTGAACCTGTTCTTCAAGACTTTGTCTCCAGAGTAGTGATTGTTCACACTTTATATTTCACAGGTGGAATGGTTAGCAAAACACTATTATAGCATCAGTGACCCAGGTTTGAATCCAGTCCCATCTGTAAAGAGTCTGTATGTTCCCCCTGTGATGGGTAGTTTAATTGGGTAGCATGGGTTTCATGGACCCAAGAGCCTTCAACCGTGCTGTATTGTTAAATTTTTAAAATATTTAATCAGAGTCACTAACATTGATGGAGAAAATCCATTCCACCTCCACTTCCCGCTGCCTTGGAAAAGCAACCAACATATTAAAAGACTCACCCCTCCCCAGGCACACTCACTTTACCCTCCTCCCCATGGAGAAGATTCTCCAGTGAGAGTCAAGGACAGTTCTTTTCCCATTGTTATCAGATTCTTGAATAATACTCACACTTGTAAAATAATGCTGCTTTTGCCTTGTAACCACTGATCTGTCCCAGGAACTTGCACCCCTCACTGTGACTTATTTGCTGGACGATATACAGGATGTCCAGCTGGACAACAACTCCCTCACTGCACCTTTGTACAAATGACAATAAACTTGAACCTGAAAACAAATTGCAAGTTGACAACAAAACCTGACGCGTTTTGATTTGTTTCCTCAATAACCACAAGACTCCAGTCCCTCCTGGTGTTTGAGGGAGTGATGTTTAAATATTCTACACTCTGCAAACTATCTGTATGAACTCGCTATTGTTTGACTGGGTGAACTCCTTCTAGTACCAGGTGAACGGCCTCACCCTGGTGGGACACCGTCCCTGCCCCTCCTGCGTGGGACCCTGTCTGCCCTCTGTCCCCCTCCCCCCGTCAGTCCGACTGCTGCCCCCACCCATCCGTGAGGCCGGTGGGACAGGGGCTACAGCCAGAAACATTCGCTGTACACGGTGTTGTCAGGGACCATTCTCCCTGATTCCTCCCCCATCCCCGTGTGACAGGAGGAGCGGTCCCTCCCCTCACCCCGTCCCCTCCCCTCCCCTTCCCCCCCGTCCCCTCCCCTCCCCCCCCCGTCCCCTCCTCTCCCCTCCCCTCCCCCCCCCGTCCCCTCCTCTCCCCTCCCCTTCCCCCCCGTCCACTCCCCTCCCCTCCCCTTCCCCCCCTGCCCTCCCCTCCCCTTCCCCCCCTGCCCTCCCCTCCCCTTCCCCCCCCCTGCCCTCCCCTTCCCCTCCCCTCGTCCCCTCCCCTCCCCTTCCCCTCCCCTCGTCCCCTCCCCTCCCCTTCCCCCCCCTGCCCTCCCCTTCCCCTCCCCTCGTCCCCTCCCCCTCCCCTCTCCCCTCCCCTTCCCCCCTCCCCTTCCCCCCTCCCCTTCCCCCCTCCCCTCCCCTCCCCCCTTCCCCCCTCCCCTTCCCCCCTCCCCTTCCCCCCCTCCCCTTCCCCTTCCCCTCCCCTCCCCCCTTCCCCTTCCCCCCTTCCCCCCTCCCCTCCCCTTCCCCTCCCCTCCCCCCCTTCCCCTTCCCCCCTTCCCCCCTCCCCTCCCCTCCCCCCTCCCCTTCCCCCCTCCCCTTCCCCTCCCCTTCCCCTCCCCCTCCCCCCCCCCCTCCCCTCCCCTCCTGGCCGCGGCCGTTCCCGTTCCATCCGCCCACCCGGGGCAATTCTCACCTCCATTCCCAGACCTCCTCCGTGGACCGGCCCGTTGCTGAGGGGAACGCCACTCACGGACCCTGTGACGTCAACGCGCACACGCTCCAGTTCGCGCATGCCGTCACGTAACGGGCGGTCGCAACCCTGGAGGAGGATCAATCGGAGGCGTGGCGCCCAGAGCCGTCCTTGCGCATGCGCATAGCGGCTTCCCAGAGCCTTTTCCAGGTGGAATCTGCATCCGGAAAGCGAAGTTTTTATTTGAGGCGGGAACAAGAGGGAATAAAGCAGCGAAGGGTGAGGGGGATAAATAAAGAAGGAAAACGGGAGTGTGGGATAAAACTGGCCCGAAATGGGGAGAATAGACGGTCAGAGTTCATGTTGAGGGTTTTCGCAGGCAAACGGTGCCGAAAGTGAGCGGTGAAGCTGCGCTCAGTGAGTGTCGGGCGGGCGGGCTCTGGGCTCAGTGATGGACAATAAGGAGAGAGCAGATTGAGAAAGAGGGTTTAGCATCATCCTGCTCAAACGTTGGTTCGGACACAGCTGGAGATGTTGGCGATGGAATCCAATTTCCGCGCTCCCTCCCTCCATCATGTTCCCGCGGCTTCAGTGGACGAGGCTCCCTTTAAAACCGACCCGCGTCTCCTCTCCCCGATCTGGTTGAGCTCCCAAGTGCATCTGTCAATCAGGTCAGAGGGCGGGGGCAACGACCTCGAACCTTTTTCCGTGACGTCATCCTGGTGTGTGACAATTTTTCCTCCGCGCGCCGTTCAAGCACTGGTCTGAGACCGAAGGCGATTCAGCGCTGGTTGCAGAGCGCAGGACCGGATCCCGGAACGGGTGGATTCCGTGGTTCAGGGGCTTGCAACGCCCGTCTTGAGGACACTTCTTCTGAGTCCCGGCCCTTATCCCAGTCTCGGTGTTGATTTAACCCAGGGCCCAGCTCTCCGGGAGCCTCCTTCGTGCTGAGAACACGCTGTGGCCCTGGGGCAAGACTGCATTGGATTCATCCCCTGTTCACAGCCTCTCGACCCTACAGCGATGAAGCCGTTTCAGTGCTCCGACTGCGGGAAGAACTTCAAAAGATCGAATGAGTTAACGAGACACCAGCGGGGCCACTCCAGGAAGAAGCCCTTCACCTGCCCCGAGTCCAGCCTGCTGAGACACCAACGGGTTCACACCAGGGAGAGGCCGTTCATCTGCTCCGAGTGCAAAAAGGGATTTATCCAGTCCTCCCACCTGCTGAGACACCAGCTGATCCACACCCAGGAGAGATCCTTCACCTGCCCCAAGTGTGGGAAGCTGTTTGTCCAGTCCTCCCACCTTGTGAGTCACTTGCTGGTCCACACCGGAGAGAAACCATTCACCTGCCCTGAGTGTGGCAAGGGCTTCAACCACGTCTCCAACCTGCGGATGCATCAGTGGATCCACACTGGTGAAAAGCCGTTCATCTGTTCTGAGTGTGGCAAGGGCTTCTCCCAGAACTCCAAACTGTTGGCTCACCAGCGGGTCCACTCCGGGGAGAGGCCCTTCACCTGCCACGACTGTGGCAAAGGCTTCACCCGTACCTCCAGCCTGCTGAGACACCAACGGGTTCACACCAGAGAGAGGCCATTCATTTGCCCCAAGTGTAGGAAGGGGTTTATCCAGTCCTCCCACCTGCTGAGACACCAGCTGATCCACACCCAGGAGAGATCCTTCACCTGCCCCAAGTGTGGGAAGCTGTTTGTCCAGTCCTCCCACCTCGTGAGTCACTTGCTGGTCCACACCGGAGAGAAACCATTCACCTGCCCTGAGTGTGGCAAGGGCTTCAACCATGTCTCCAACCTGCGGACGCATCAGTGGATCCACACTGATGAAAAGCCGTTCATCTGTTCCGAGTGTGGCAAGGGCTTCACCCAGAACTCCAAACTGTTGGCTCACCAGCGGGTCCACTCCGGGGAGAGGCCCTTCACCTGCCACGACTGTGGCAAAGGCTTCACCCGTACCTCCAGCCTGCTGAGACACCAACGGGTTCACACCAGAGAGAGGCCATTCATCTGCCCCAAGTGTAGGAAGGGGTTTATCCAGTCCTCCCACCTGCTGAGACACCAGCTGATCCACACCCAGGAGAGATCCTTCACCTGCCCCAAGTGTGGGAAGTTGTTTGTCCAGTCCTCCCACCTTGTGAGTCACTTGCTGGTCCACACCGGAGAGAAACCATTCACCTGCCCTGAATGTGGCAAGGGCTTCAACCACGTCTCCAACCTGCGTATGCATCAGTGGATCCACACTGGTGAAAAGCCGTTCATTTGTTCCGAGTGTGGCAAGGGCTTCACCCAGAACTCCAAACTGTTGGCTCACCAGCGGGTCCACTCCGGGGAGAGGCCCTTCACCTGCCACGACTGTGGCAAAGGCTTCACCCATAACTCCAGCCTGCTGAGACACCATCGGGTTCACACCAGAGAGAGGCCATTCATCTGCCCCAAGTGTAGGAAGGGGTTTATCCAGTCCTCCAACCTGCTGAGACACCAGCTGATCCACAACCGGGAGAGACCCTTCAACTGCCCCAAGTACGGAAAGAAGTTTGTCCGATCCTCCAACCTCTTGAGTCACTTGCGGGTCCACACCGGAGAGGAACCATTCACCTGCCCTGAGTGTGGCAAGGGCTTCAACCAGACCTCCAGCCTGCAGAGGCATCAGAGGGTCCACACCAGTAAAAACCGGTTTGTCTGTTCCAAGTGCAGCAAGGGCTTCACCCATAACTTCAAACTGCTGGCTCACCAGCGGGTCCACTCTGGGGAGAGGCCCTTCACCTGCCACAACTGTAGCAAAGGCTTCATCCATTCCTCCAGCCTGCTGAGACACCAACGGGTTCACACCGGAGAGAGGCCATTCATCTGCTCTGATTGTGGGAAGGGGTTTGTTCAGCCCTCCCACTTGATGAGACACCAGCTGATCCACACCAGGGAGAGGTCCTTCACCTGCTCTGAGTGCAAGAAGACCTTCAACAGTTTGGCCAACCTTGAGATACACAAGCAGGCCCACAAAGGAGAGGGGCCCTTCACCTGCCCCGTCTGTGACAAGGACTTCACCCATACCTCCAGCCTGCTGAGACACCAACAGGCACACACCAGAGGCAGGCCATTCATCTGCCCCGAGTGTGGGAAGGGGTTTTTCCAGTCCTCCCATCTGTTGAGACACCAGCTGGTCCACACCAGGTAGAGACCCTTCACCTGCCCCAAATGTGGGAAGGAGTTTGCCCGATCCTCCCACCTCTTGAGTCACTTGCGGGTCCACACCGGTGAAAAGCCGTTCATCTGTCCCGAGTGTGGCAACAGCTTCACCCTGACCTCCAGCCTGTACCTGCACCAGTGGTTCTACAACAGGTAGAGGCCGTCCACCTGCCTCAAATGCAGCAAAGGGTTCACCAGGTCATGCAACTTCCTGATCCACCAGTGGGTCCACACCAGGGAAAGGCCCTTCAACTGCGGCAAGAGCTTCATCCAGTCAGCGGCATGTGGAAGCACCAACGGATCCACAAGTGAGGCAGATTCTGTACCTGATCTGACCCCACACCCCTGTCATTCTAACCAGGGGTGGACCGTGTCCACCATCTTGTCCCCATTCAGCTGATCGTAACGACCCCTGTAACTGCTCTCCAACTTAATGTACATGGCACATCAAAGAAAAGACCTGGACCTTGAACATCTGACATGTTGTCTGTTGAATAGTGAGGGCTGGACCTAGGTTTTAGTTGGATTATTTGAATTGTCCCCTTGGTACTGTTGTAAATCTTTCCCTTCTTGCCTTAAATCTCTGCCCTTTAGTTTTAGATACCCCTATCCTGAGGAAAAGATGATGACTGGCAACCTTTTATAAATCTCCATAAGATCCTGCCTCCCTCAGCCCCCTCTACTCCACCCCTCCTCACAATTCACAAGAATGTTGAATCTTTTAGTTTTTGGCTCTTTCAGCCTTGATTGAGGCAACTTCTCAGCACGGATGGTGTAGCGGTTAGTGCAACGCCTGAATAGCACCAGCGATCGGGAGCTTGTATATTCTCCCCGTGTCTGTGTAGGGTTTTCCCTGGGGCCTCCCATTTCCTCCCACTGTTTGAAACATATGTACCAATTTTGGTAAAAAAATGACCCAATCTATTTGCTAAAACTTTTGCTACAATTTTATAATCTACATTCAATAAAGATATCGGTCTTTACGACGCAATCTTTAATAGGTCTCTGTCTTTTTTTGTTATAACTGTTATCAATGCTCTTGAAAATGACTCGGGAAATAAACCTGCACCAGTAGCTTGTTTAAGTACATCCATATACAACGGCATCAACAAATCATAAAATTCTTTATGAAACTCTGGTAAAACTGTCCTCCCCGGGTGATTTCCCACGCAGTATAGATTGTAATGCCTCTGTAAGTTCAAAATCCAATGATTTTGTATCATTCTCATCCAATAAAGGTAAATTCAACTTTTTTTTTTTCGAAATTTATTTATAGTATCTCCATACATTCATTTCAAATTGACTTAGTATAATATTACATAATAGATACTAAATAATTTTCTAATTTTCACCCCCCCCCCCCCCACCTCCCCTAGCCCCTTAGGAAACCACCTTGTGGTGGTTAATTCCCAAAAACCCAAATGGGTGTGGTATAAACCACAAGTGGCATATGACTTTCGGGAGCAGAAGTACCACTCCCTCCCCCACCCCCCCCCCCCCCCCCCGGCAGACAAAATACACGTATAAACCGAAAAAAAAATCATCATTTCTTATATCCATAAAACCCCGGTCCATCAATTTAACCAACCTTATTCATAAACTCTTTTTTTTGAAAATCCAAACTTGATATTAAATTTTGCACCCTTTCCACCCTCCCAACACTGAGTTAAACATTGTTTACAATCAATAAAAGTTTTTTTTTAAATTTTTTTTTCAAGTCTTCCTGAATTTCATCCACTGAATTAAAACACCTCTGAACATCCCAGTTCAACACCAAATCTTCCATTCTTCTCAGTCTCAAGTTGAATTTGTAGCTTACTTTCAAAAAAAAGTTTTTTTCAAATCTTTTAAAATTTTCTTGAACATTTATTCAAAATTTTAACTCTTCTTGGACATTGCTCCTTCGACTTTAATTTTATAAATCATCAATCTTGTTCATAGTTTCTTTCTACTGAATTTCCAAATTTAATAATAAAGTTTACGTTTTTTCCAATTTTCTCAATATTAAACTGATCTTGTTGTTTAGTTTAAAAAAAACTTTTCAAAACTATTAAAATCTGTTTGCAATGTATGCATACTCACAGATAATAAATTCACTCTTCCAATATTCCATCCAAAAAAAAAATCATTGATAAACCTTATTGCAGGTGAGTAGAATAAAAAGAATAATTTTTCTCAGTCGGATGAATTCGTCACCATATTTCAACTAGATTCAACTCCTCCTTCAATTCAATTACCCTTTTCGCCATCTTAGTTTTCTTAACAATTTTTGGAGATTTATCCAACAGTGGATCCAAATAACAATTAAAATCCCCTCCTACCATTACATTCTCATCTGATTGATTCAAATGCAAAAAAGCATCTAACAATTTGTACATCATCTTCATTTGGTGCATACAAATTCAATAAAATCCAATTAACTTTCAAATTTCTTCCAGCATTCTCAGAAAAAGATTCTAAAACAAAAGGCACCTTTTTATGTATCAAAATTGCCACTCCCCTAGCTTTAGAATTAAAAGAAGATGCCGAAACATGTCCAACCCAATCTCGCTTCAGTTTCAAATGTTCTTTCTCCGTCAGGTGTGTCTCTTGCAAAAAAGCAATGTCCACCTTCATCTTCTTAATGTAGTCCAACACACGTTTCCTCTTTATCGGACGATTCATCCCTTTAACATTACGTGTTGCAAAATTCAATTTACTCATTTTATCTTAACAAAGAGTACCCAACACAATCAACCCAAACACAATTTTAAGCTCCAAAAAACCCCTCCTCCTTTTCTAAACACAAATAAACTTTTTTAAAAAATACTCCCCCTTAAACTCCACTAAAAAATATTTAAAAAAAACACCTAGGTGGGTATCCCCCTCTACAGACTGGGTGTGGTCTAAACCACTAGTGGCAGATGACTTCAGAAGATGCAGCGCCATCTACACCACCCCCCCCCCCCCAGCTGACATTCACGTATATCAAAAATCCCTTAAATTACATTAATAATTCAATCTACGACATCCATAACTCCAACCAGTTGATCCTGAACACCAACAGCACCAACAACATCAGCAGATTGATCATCATCTCCCCTCCGGGTCGAATGTTGCTCTTCAACATTCTTCCTGTCATTTCTGTTCCCATTCCCATTTCGCTTTGGAGAACCTTGCGATTTCGGTTGTTTCTGCAACTATGTGAATTATTTGGCAAAGAATTAGCAAAAGACAAAGCCTCAATTTCATCATCAAAAAACGGGGCTTGAAAATTTCCATAAAACACCTTCAGCACAGCAAACCCTTCTTCCATAACACAACCGAAGCTGGATTAAACTCTTTCCATCATTGTATCACATCTTGACTTAGATCTGTGCAAAAAAAGACCCTATTTCCTTGAATCATCATGGGCCGAGTTTTCTGAACTGCGAGCTGCAAAATCACCTCATGATCTTGGTACCTTAAACAATGAATAAGACCCGCTCATGGAGGCTGGTCAGGGAAAGGTTTTCTTCGTATTGCCCTATGTGCTCTGTCCAATTCCACTCCTTCTGGAAAAACATCTTTTCCCAACACTTCTGTTATCCATTTCTGAAAAAACTTCACTGGATCAGTACCTTCAAAATCTTCAGGCAAGTCCACTATTTTGACATTGTTATGACTACTTTGATTTTCCAACAAGTCAATCTTCTTCAAAAATTCATGCTCTGAACATTCCAATCTGTAAGACAGTGTTCCAAGTAATCCTTTCGCCCAGTATACCGATCCACTGTATCCGTACAATCACGAAACACCCATTTGATATCTTTAAATTCATCCTGGACCACATCTTCTGCTCACAAACATTTAACCACATCCTGCCTAATCCTCCTTTCTTACTTTCTTTAAAACCCTGAGTAACTTGAACAGCCATATTATTCATAGTTTTCTCCTCCACTTGTACTGTTTGGAAAGTATGCAGAGTAGGAGACTTAGTTCTAGAAATTTTTTAAGTTTTTGAGGCCGACCGTGAAGAATTTTGGCTGCTCTCAATATTGCTTCTGTTTCCTCTTCAGGTTCTTCCATTAGTTTGTCTACTTCCTCTTCTTCTGCTGATTCCCAGACCAGAATCTCAGCCTGGGCCCCCAATTTCGGGTCAACATCACCTCTCACATAGGCCTGACATGATCGGGCCGCCGGGAGAGTCAGCCCGACAGCCTGGGCCCAATCAGGAGTTGCGTGGATGCATGATTCCTCACACATGCCCAGCTCAGCCAGTGGGCCAAAACCTGTCTGAACTGCCAGTCCTCCAAAGTGCATACTCACACAAGGGGTACCACACAGTCCTTTACACCAGTGTGGCACAAGTTCAGCCACAGTTTCCTGTGGGGCGAGATACCTCTTGACCATGGCTAACCACTCCACAAGGTGCCCTGAGATGGTCCCGCTAGCTGATACCACCACAGAAATCTGAGCCAGGACACTCATCAATACATGGGTGCTCAGATTCAGGGTCCCAGAGCAAATAACCTTAGGTAGGGGGGGGCACAATTTGTTTCTGGGCAGTGCTGGCTAACTTCCTGGGAACACAGCTCCAACACACCCCAGCATATCAACCTCAGGCCAATGGGTTGGTGGAGCAGTTTCACAGGCATCTCAAGGCAGCCTTGATGCCCAGCTCAGGGGTCCCAACTGAGTGGAAGAACTGCCTTGAGTCCTGCTGGGGATTCGCTCCACACCGAAGGGAGACTTCAATGCCTCAGTGGCAGAGGTGGTCTAGGGTGCACCCCTAATCATACCAGGGGAATTCCTGGCCCCTGACAAATGCCTGGAAGATCCCTGGTCCCGCGGCAACTTCCCATGTGGCGGAGCCCTAATATCAGCACCTGAGACCCATAAAAGTGTGACAACTAGACCAATAAACCAGTCTCAAATCCAAGGATTTGATGTGTGTGTCGTTCTTCTCCATGCTCGCGTAATGTGAATGCTACACCAGGGCCAGTTTTCCTTTCCATAAAAAAATTCCTCACACAAGCATTTAATTCCTGAACAAATTTTTGAGGAATTGCAATTGGAATCGATTGAAAAAGATAAAGTATTCAAGGAAAAACATTCATCTTAACACAATTTACTCCACCTATTAAAGTGATAGGTGACATATTCTATCTTTCCAAATCTCTTACTTTCTTTAATGATAGTGATTAATTTAATCTAAATGTGTTTTAAAACTCTGGTTCCACATGACAGATTATGTTTTATATTAGGTATGGATATGTTTTTGGAAGATAGATTGTGGGGTTTTTAGTTAGGTCACACACAGATACGAACACTTCAAAACAGATCTCATTTAAAATACCAGAGCAATGCTCAAGCCAGACAGTCCAGGCTCCAGGTGCCTTTGAAAAAAACTTTGAAGAATACCTATAGAAAGTTCACAAGTAGATGTTAATTGGACATGCTGTGGAGTCATGGATTATTGTTTCGGAAAGCAACAGATGAACAGACTCAGAAGATTGGGTCCACTGCTGCAGTCTGTCTGAGTGCAGTTTGCTGTTTTAGTGGCTCAGGTGTTTTTTTCTGAGAGAGAGAGAGAGAGAGAGAATTCAGTTCTACAGTTTTACAATTCATCAGCACCAGCTGGGACTGGAGGCTCTGTGGAAAAACCCCGATGGGGCAAGTTTCTTTGGCAAGACGCGGAAGTGGCTGATCAGAAGGTATCAGTTTGTGTCCAACGAGCAACAAATCTCTCTCTGAAAACCGACAAGAACCTTCCTGAGTAGTAAACATTTACCTTGCCAAGCACCAAAGCCTGGTGAAAATTCTTAACTGTTAAATTCTGTGATCAGTGATAAGAATTGCCTGATATTGTTGAACTTGGAGGAATGAGAAGTGAGATTCAACTGTGAATTAAAGAACTTTTCTGAACTTGTACACACATTACCTACATGTGCACTTAGAATTAGAAGGGGGTTAAGTTAGGTGAATTTAATAGTAGTAAGTTTGATCCTGTTTTCATATTTAAAGATAATTAAAACTATTTTTGTTTAAGTAACTATTTGTCTTGGTGAATTTCTATTGGGGTCCTCTGGGCTCATAACACATACGAATACCCAAATATTTTTTCCAGCTTTTGGCCACCTGAACTCAATGACTCTCTTGCATTGTGCAAAATCCCCATTTACTACAACTCACTTTCTGACTTTATAATTTCACTCCAATGTCATCGAATTGTCCGACCTGTGTCTTTTCATATATATTTTTCCCTTCGTTTTACTTTTAACAATAATCATATGCAGCACATGGCAACACAATTAAGGAGGGGACAGAGTTTTCACTGTTTAGTTTGGTTTCTTTTCATACTTTTTTCCTTCTATCTTTTCTTTCCTTTTTTATTAGTTTCTCTTTGTTTAAAAAATATGATCTGAATTGTGAATTTTGAATGTTTTACAATTGATGTTTGGTTTTGATGTGATGATTGTTTTATTAATTATGTGCAACTATTCACATCATCTCATTGTATCTCATTATTTATTAACTCTTGATTAAAATCACTACAAATATTTTAAAAGGCAACAACAACCCTCTGGAGTTTTTTCTTGTCCTGAGTGTTGGCATCTCTGTACCAGACAGTGATGAACCAGCCAGAACACTCTCCACAGTTCACCTGTAGAAGTGTTCGAGACTCTTCAGTGACAAAATTAATCTCCTCAAACACCTCACAAAGAATCACCACTGGTGAGTCTTCTTCATGATGGCATCGACATGGAGGCTCCAGGACAGATCCTCAGAGATGTTGGCACCCAGGAATTTGAAGTTCCTGACCCTCTCCATGACTGAGCCCTCGATGAGGACTGGATTGTGTTCTCCTGAGTTCCCCCTGAACTTGAGCAGTGGAGATTGCCTTATTGAAAGTGTTTAAGACACAGATGGATAGATTTTTAACAGATTGGGGAATTAAGGATTATAAGAAACGGGTGGGTAAGTGGAGTTCAGTCCATGGCCAGATCAGCCATGATCTTATTGTCTGGCAGAGCAGGCTCAAGGGGCCGGGTGGCCAACTCCTGCTTCTGTTTCTGACCTTGAGGTGAACAGTGCAGCTGTCTAGAAGTGGAAGCTCAGTGAACACAGAGAGGAGAAGGGAACAGAAAAGAATCCCAGCAGGGTGAGGAGGGTGGGACTGATGGGGAGCTGAAACACTGACAGGAGGGGAGACACCAGGATGCTCCCAGTATGACACCAGATGGACTGAATGGGCTTGCCTTTGTTCTCTACATTGAGTATATTACAGATACAAGGGGATGAGACACAGTTTTCAAACATAGCTGCTTTATTCAGTTTAGATGTAGGAAATAAAATTCAATTCCCGTAATTGAGTGGCATGGTAACAAAACATTATTACAGCACCAATGACCCAAGTTCGAATCCAGTCCTGCCTTTAAGGAGTCTGTATTCCCCCCGTGATTGGTAGGTTAATTGGCCAGTACAGGTTTCATGGGCTGGAGAGCCTTCAACCGTGCTACATTCTTAACTTTTAAAAATATTTAACTGAAGTCACTAACATTGACAGAGAGAATCCATTCCACCTCCACTTCCCGGTGCCTTGGAAAAGCAACCAGCATATTAAAACACTCACCCCTCCCCAGACACACTCCCTCTTCCTTCCTCCCCGTGGAGAAGATTCCCCAGTGTGAGATCACACACCATCAGATTCAAGGACAGTTCCTTCCCCATGTTATCAGACTCTTGAATGATCCTCACCCTTGTAAAGTAATGCTGCTTTTGCCTTGTACCCACTGATCTCTCCCTGGAACTTACACCCTTTCACTGTGACATATTTGTTGGACTGTGGACAGGATGTCCAGCTGGACTGGTCCAAAACAAACTTTCCCACTAAACAGACACGTTTTGAGTTGTTGCCTCAATAATCACAAGACTCCAGACCCTCCTGGTGTTTGAGTGAGTTATGTTTAAATATTCCACACTCTGCAAACTTTATGTGTGAACTCACTGGTATTTCACCAGGTTGTTCAACTGGGTGAAGTTTCATACACTGAGCAGATGAATGGCCTCTCCCTGGCATGGACACACTGGTGTCTCAGCAGGTAGGAGGATTGGGTTAAGCTCTTCCTACATGGAGCAGGTGCATGGCCTCTCCCCGATGTACCCCACTGGTGTGTCAGCAGGTTGGAGGACTGGGAGAACCCCTTTTCGCAATTGGGGCAAATGATTGGCCTCTCCCTTGAGTGTACCTGCTGGTGAGTTACTACCTGGGAGGGATAGGTGAAACCCTTCCTGCAGTCAGAGCAGTTGAACAGCCTCTCCCCAGAGTGGACCTGCTGGTGGTTCAGCAGGTGGGAGGACTGGATAATGCTCCTACCACAATTGGGGCAGATGAACGGCCTCTCCACAGAGTGTACCTGCTGGTGGGCCTCAGCTCATACGAATGGATAAAGCTCTTCCTGACGGGATGGTGTGGACCATCTGGTGGGTCTGCAGCTGGGATAACTGAGTGAAGTCCTTCCCGCACTCTGGCAGATGAATGGCCTGTCTCTGCTGTGAATTTTCTAGTGTTCAGCAAGTTTGATCGCTCGCAGAAGCCCTTGATGCAATCGGGCAAGTGAAGGCTTCTTTTGTGGCCGTTTTCCAAGGTGACCCGCAGACGAGCTGGATACAAACAAAGTGGGTCTAAGTCTTTTCTTGCACAGCTCAGTCATAACCTCTGTAATCTTTCCACATCTCCACAAAACTTCATGGAAAAATCTTCCACAAATGTAATTTGTTGACCTGATCATTCAAATTTCTGATGGGATAAGCTTCATGAATAACACGATCCTTTTCTTGGTTATGACGAAAACGAAGAATTACTGAACATGAACAATGTTCCGAGGTTTGCTTGGGAACCAGAGACCAGGCTTAGCAAAACACTCTCTTCCAAACACTTCCATGAGTAGATTTGAGAAGTCAGTTAACTGGCCTTTGTTCAGTGTCTTCCTTTCAGTGCAAGATCTGAATGATTTGGCATCTGCTCTTACTCTCCAAATTAACCACCTTCCAGGCCAACTTGGAGTTGGAGGCTGACACATTGAGTTTCTCATTTATCTATGGTCATTAACAGACTTCAAACACTGTTTCGAAATGCTCTTCAATTGCTGAAATCGCTCATAAAACCTTCTCAGGCTTAGAATTAATCTCCCGTTGACCTTCTGCAATTGTTTCTCTTGTTATCTCCCGTGGTTGTTTTTTCAACATGTCTGGGACAGAGTCTGCAGTCAGAGGGGCCATATCTTCTTTACCATTTTTTGCTGCTTTAGCTCCTCTGGTGGTCATCATCTCCAAAAGCAATGACATTAAATAGTGAAGGGGATGTTTTATCCTCTTTGTTTAAAGATGAAAGATGATCGAGCGAGAAATGTTTGAAAGTTGGCAGGAGCACCATATGACTGCCTCTGACCCGACGTGCTCACCAGCTGGAACTCTGAGTGAGTTTCAATATTCCACATTCTGAAAACTTTGTGTGTGAGCTCGCTGGTGTTTCAGCAGATTGTCTGACTGGGTGAAGCCCTACCCACACTCGGAGCAGGTGAACAGCCTCTTCCTGGTGTGGACCCACTGGTGAGTCAGCAGGTCTCAGCAGGTTGGAGGACTGGGTTAAGCTCTTCCTACACGGAGCAGGTGCATGGCCTCTCCCCGATGTACCCCACTGGTGTGTCAGCAGGTTGGAGGACTGGGTGAACCCCTTTCTGCACGGGGCTAAAGAATGCTCTCTTCCCAGAGTGTACCTGCTGGTGGGTCAGCAGCTGAGAGGATTGGATAAAGCCCCTCCCACACTTGGGACAGATGAATGGCCTTTCCTGGAGTGGACTTGCTGGTGGGACATCAGCTCATAAGTCTGGATAAACCCCTTCCCACACTGAGGGCAAGTGAAAGGCCTCTTCCTAGTGTGAACTTGTTGGCATCTCCTCAACTTGCTGGACTCACTGAACCTCTCATCGCATTCAAAGCAGGCGAAGGGCATCTCCCCCTTGTACATCCGTCGGTGTGTCTCAAGGGTGGACAACCAGGTGAAGGCCTTCTCACACTCAGGGCAGGCAAATGGCTTTTCCCTGGTATCGTCCCACTTGTGCCTCTGCCGGTTGGAGGACTGGGCAAACCCCTTTCTGCACTCAGAGCAGGTGAATGGCTTTTCCCTGGTATCGTCCCACTCGTGGCTCTGCAGGTTGGAGGACTGGGCAAACCCCTTTCTGAACTCAGAGCAGGTGAATGGCTTTTTCCCAGTGTGGGCCTGCTGGTGCAACCTCAGTTGGAGGACTGGGCAAAGACCTTGGCACACTCAAGGCAGGTTGAATGGTTTTTCCTCAGTGTGGCCCTGCTGGTGCCTCTGCAGGCTGGAGGTGTTGAAGCCTTTGCCACACGGAGCAGGAGAAGGGCCTCTCACTGCTGTGGACATGATGGTGTATTGCAAGGCTGGACTGGTTAGTGAAGGTCTTCTCGCATTCAGGGCAGGCGAACAGCTTTTCCTCAGTTTGGATCCGCTGGTGCTTCTGCAGACTGGAGGTGTTGGTGAACTCTTTGCTGTACATGGGGCAGGTGAAGGGCCTTTCCCCAGTGTGGACCAATCGGTGTGTTTCAGGGCTGGACAACCTGGTGCAGCCCTTATCACACTCAGGGCAGGCAAATGGCTTTTCTCCAGTGTGGACCCACTGATGGTTCTGCAGGTTGGAGATCTGGATGAACTCTTTTCTCACTTGGGGCAGGAGAAGGGCTTCTCCCGGTATGGACCTGTCGGTGTGTCTCAAGGCTGGACAACCTGGTGAAGGCCTTCTTGCACTCGGGACAGGTGAACAGCCTCTCCCTGGTGTCTTGTTAACTCAGTCAACCGTTTTAAGTTTTTCCCACAGACGGAGCACTGAAACAGGTTCATTGCTGTGGGGACGAGAGGATGCAGTCCTGCCCCATGGTGCACAGTGCATATTCAACCATATGGAGCTTCTGGAGAACTGGGCCACAGGTAAAATCAACACCCAAGCTGGGACCATAGCTGGGATCTGGGAGAAGCATCCTCTAGCTGGGCATTGCAAGTCCCGGAAACAGAGGAGCCCTACGTTCCGGGACTTGGTGCTGCATTCTGCTCCCAGCACCTGGTTCTGAATCACCTTCAGTCCTTGACAAGCACATTTATAACCATAAAACAATTACAGTACAGAAACAGGCCATCTCGGCCCATCTCGTCCCACCTACCTGCTCCCTATCCATAACCCTCCAATCCCCTCACATCCATCCACTCATCCAACCTTCTCTTAAATGACAAAATTGACCCTGCTGCAACCATCTCTTCCGAAAGGTCATTCCACTTAGCCATCACTCTCTTGAGTGAAGAAGCTTCCTCCTATGTTACTTCTAAAGTTTTGCCCCCTAACCCTTAACTTATGACCTACCCTCAAGGGGAAGAGTCTATTCACATCTACTCTATCTATCCCCCTCATAATTTTATATACCTCTATTAAATCCACCCCCAACCTTCTATGCTCCAATGAATAAAGATTGAGTCCACTCAATCTTTCTTTGTATTCTAGATACTGCAATCCAGGCAACATTTTAGTAAATCTCTCCACCCTCTTTACCTTATTGATATCCTTCCTACAATTTGGGAACAGAACTCCACACAATATTCCAAATATGGCCTCACCAATGCCTTGAACAGTCTCAACATCACCTCCCAGCTCTTATATTCTATGTTATGATTTATAAAGGCCACCATACCAAAAGCATTCTTTACCACCCTATCTACATGAGAATCCACTTTCAAAGAAATCGGTATTCCACCACCACCTCAACACCTCCCCTTCACTGCACAAGTCCTGTTTTGATTATTGTTCCCAAAATGAAGCATTTCACACTTATCTACATTAAACTCCATCTACCACCTTTCAACCCACTCTTCTAACAGTCCAAATCCTTCTGCAGTTCATGAAAACCCTCCACACTATCCACAACTCCCTCTATTTTTATATCGTCCGCATATTTACTAACTCAATTCACCATTCCATCATCCAAATCATTAATATAAATGACAAACAACAAGGGACCTGAGGAACGCCGCTCGTCACCGGCCTCCATCCTGACAGACTGTTATCCATCATGACCCTCTGGAATCTATCTTCTAGCTACCATTGAACCCATCTGACTATCTCAACATTTATCCCTAGCGCCTGAACCTTCCTCACCAACTTTCCATGTGGAACCTTAGCGAAGGCCACATCTACCTTCCTCAGCCTGATTGCTCCCCCCCCCCCACCAGCAGTATTCAAGGAGGAGTACCAATTGTTGAGGACTACAGGCTCAGGGGCCCTCTCTTGTATCTGACTCTTCCCTTTCCCCCTCCTAATCGTAACCCACTGATTCTCCTGCTGTGACCCTTGGTGAGACCACCTGACTATAACTCCTATCTATGATGGCCTCAGTCTCCCTGACCAGAGTGAGGCCATCAAGCTGCAGGTCCAGTTCCCTAACACGTTCCTTGAGACGCTGCACCTCAGTACACCTAATGCAGACATGGATGTCCGGGAGGCTAGAAGACTCCAGGACCTACCACATCCGACAGCAAACTGCTCTCACACACATCCCTTCTCTCTCCCCCCTCACCTACAAATAGAAAAAATAGATATAGATTATATGTGACAAATATACAGTCTTTTCTTCATCCCAATATGCTCATCAGCCTCTTGAGCCAAAGCCTTGAAGCCCCATTCCTTCACTAGGCCACTCACTCACTGTGCCGCTCTTCGCTGGCCACTCCTTTGCTTTACCCTCCTTTTATTAACCCTTGTCTAATTAACCCCCTCACTCTCTTCATGCTCCTCCTCCTCCTCCTCTGGAAAACCGCCCAAGCTCCAGTCGCTGCCTCCTCCAACTTTCTGCCTGAACCAAGTCGGCCCAATCCCCAGTAAGCCCTCAAATTTAAAGGCTTACCTTCTCCTGTAGTGAGATAGCAGATCAATGTAAGAAGAAGAATGTTGTGATAGTGGGAGATTTTAACTTCCCAAATATTGACTGGGACTCACATACTGTAAAAGGGCTGGATGGCTTGGAGTTTGTGAAATGTGTTCAGGAAAGTTTTCCAAATCAATGCATTGAGGACCAACAAGAGAGGGAACGAAACAGGTCAGGGACAGGTGCATGTGTAGGTGAACATTTTGGGTCCAGTGACCATAATGTCAGGAGCTTCAAGTTATTTATGGAAAAGTATAAGACTGGTGCTCTGTCAAAACTTTGTGAGGTGTCTGAGGAGGTTTGGTATGTCACTGAAGACTCTTGTAAACTTCTACAGGTGCACTGTGGAGAGCATTAAACTCTCAGGACAAGAAGGTTGTTAACTCGGCCTGTGGCATCACAGGCACCAGACTTCACTCCATCGAGGACATCCACATGAGATGCTGTCTTAAAAAAGCAGCCTCTATCCTCAAAGACCCCCACCCCCACCACCACCTCACAGGCCATGCCCTCTTCACTCTGCTACCATCAGGGAAAAGGTACAGGAGCCAAACGACGAGCACTCAGCAGCACAAAGACAGCTTCTTCCCCACTGCCATCAGATTCCTGAATAATCAATGAACCAAAGACACGGCCTTAATTTTCGTGCCGTATTATTGTTATTATTTATTTTTCATAGTAATGTTGTAAGATGATTATGTGTGATGCTGCTGCAAAACTCTGAATTTCATGACGTTCATGACAATAAATCCTGATTCTCATGTTGGGATTTTAAACTGGAGGTAGGCAAATTTTGTGGAAATGTAGAGGGGATTGGGATATGTTGTTTTAGGGGAAGGGTGGGTGAGGTAAATGGATGTCCTTAGAGTGAAATCTTGAGAGTGGAGAGTTTGCATGTTCCTGGTAGGATCAAAGGCAAAGTTACCAGGCGCAGAGAACCCTGGTTTTTCAAGGGATATTGGCGATCTGGTTAGGGAGGGAGATATATAGCAAATAAAGGCAACAGGGAGCTAATGAGGTACTCTAAGAGAACCAAAAAAAGCAGGAAAATACTCAAGAAAGAAATCAGGAAGGAAAAAGAGGTTGCTCTGTCAAATAATATGAAGGTGAGCCTGAGGGGCTTCTATAAGTATATTAGTGGTAAAGAATAGTTAGGGGCAAAATTGGTCCCCGAGAGGATCAGAATGGTCAAGTATTTGTGGAGCCTCATGAAATAGGGAAAGATCTTAAACACTTTTTATTTCCATCAGCATTTACTCAGGAAACTGGCAAAGTGCATAAGGAAGGAAGGGAGACAAACCGAAGAGTCATGGAGCAGATGGAGATGAAGGAGGAGGAGGTGCTTGGTGCCTTACGGCGAAAGAGGTAGATAAATCACCTGGACTAGATAGGATATTCCCTCAGACCTTGACAGGGACTAGTGTAGAAATTTCAGGGGCCCTGACTGATAGATTCAAAATGCCTCACAGGTGACGTGCCAGAGGACTGGAGCCTGATGTCGGTAGTGGGTAAATTATTGGAAGGAGTTCTGAGAGACAGGATATATAGGTATTTGGACAGTCATGGGCTGATTAAGGAAAGTCAACATGGCTTTGTGTGTGGTAAGTCTTGTTTTCACATTTGTAGTCATCAGGGAATCTTCATGGACCAGCTGGAAAAAAGGCCTGAAAAATGCCAGACAGATTTAATGCAACATGTTCCATTTTGAAATGACAAACCAAGTTAGAACATATATGGTAAATGGAAGGGCACTGAGGCAATCTGGGAATATCGATGTTGCTAGGATGTTTGGAGCTGAGTTACAGGGAAGGATAAACAGGTTGGGACTATTCCCTGAAGTATAAGGAGAGATTTGATCTAGGTATACAAAATTATGAAAGGTCTCACCAGAGTAAATGCAAGAATGCTTTTTCTACTGAGTTGTGGTGAGGTACAAACCATTGGACACAGGTGAGGGGTGAATAGGGAAAAGTTTATGAGGAACGTTAGGGGAACATTCACACAGAGAGTAGTGGGTGTTCGGAACGTGCTGCCAGATAAAGTGATGAATATGGGCTTATTTTAATATTTAAGAAAAATTTGGACATGTGCGTGGATGGGAGTGGAATGGATACAAGCTGGGTACAGGACAATGAAACTGGGCTGATTATAGTTTGGCACAGACTAGACGGGCCAAACACCCTATTCTCTGTGCTGTATGTTCGATGGTTCTAATATTATGTTTACGGAACCCTAATTTATAAGAATTTTACACCTGGAATGTACAATACAACAAATTTCATGACATGTTCATGACAATAAACCTGATTCTGACAGACACTCACTGTTCACTGCCCACCAGGCAGAAAGAGAAGACACCGAAGTCCGCATGCAGTGGACAAACAGTCAGGCCCACAAGTCAGGTCACAGACCCACATGGGAATGGGAGAGAACGTTTGATGTAATCACCGCCTTCTCCATCTCCACATCAATCTGCAAACCACAAGAGACACCAATCAGATCACCTCCCAACCTCTCAACTCCAGTAAGTATAGACCAACCCCATTTTAGTTCAGGTCTTGACCTCAGGCTCCAATTTTCAGATGGATAGAAAACACTGTAGATGCTGGAAATCCAAAATAAAGACAGAAACTGCTGGAAATATTCAGTTGCTCAGTCAGTGTCTATAGAGAGAGTAGCAGGAGAAGATAAGAAATAGGAGCAAGAGTAGGTTATGTGGCCCTTCAAGCCTCCTCCACCAATCAACAAGATCATGGCTGATCTGATGATTGGCTCATCTGCACTGACCTGTCTTTTTCCCATGTCCCTTAATTCCCTTGTCCAGTCAAAGTCCAAAAATCTGGACTTCAAGGAAACACTTGGCTGAAATCTAGACCATTCGAGAATCCGGTCCTTAAAAACACTCGGGTTCTGTGTGCGTCCATGTGTAAGCGCCAGAGGCCCAGTGGCAACATGGCTATGCAGAAGTCGTGGAAATGCAAGGCAAAATATTGATGATTTTTGTATTTTATATGAAAACTGTCTCGTTAATAATTTTTTAAATTGACCCGTTTATTCTTCCTAAATTTGAGTTTTACAAGTACTGCCCGAGAATCAGGAAAATCTGAAAATGCGGCCTGACCCAATCCCCAAGCGATCTGGATTTTAGAACTTTTACTGCATGTAAATATCAATCCAACCTTGTTTTAAATATATTTACTGAGGTCACCTCCCCTGCTTCAATGGGCAGAGATTTCATAAATTAACCATCCTCTGGGAAAGCCTCCATATCTCCATCCAAAATCTACTACCCTGAATACCAAGGCAATGTTCCCTAGTTCTAGTTTCCTTAACAAGAACTAAAATAATTTACCCACCTCTATCTTATCTATGCCTTAAATAATTTTATACATTTCTAGAAGATCCCCACTCATTCTTCTAAATCCCAGCAATCTCTCCTCAGACTAACCCCCTCATCTCTAGAATCAACTGGTGAACCTTGTCTGAAACACCTCCAAAGCCAGTACATCTTTCCTCAAGTCAGGAGACCAGAACTGCATGCAGTTCTCCAGATGCAGCCTCACCAAAACCTTGAGCATTTACCACATAACCTCCCTGCTCTTAAATTCAATCTTGCAATTTGTCTTTTTAAAAAATATTTTATTTATGATTTTTGTGAGAAGCAGAGATGCCTTCACAGATTTCACTCAAGACAAAAATTGAGAACAAAGAACATTTATTTTACAACAGTGCAAAGTTGGGTGCTTCCCCTTTCCCTGGGAATACACACACATACTGGGGCTTACCCAACTTTTTATACATTCTATCAGTACAGAGGTACCTCCCCCCTTAACATTCTTCTGCCTCGCCTCCTGGATTGGTTTAGCATTAGGAAATTCTGCCTACCTGCAGTTTGTGCTGTGCCTTTCTGTGTGTAAACTTGTTTACCAGGAAGTGTCATGTCTTTGTTCTTATTCATAAATCTCAACCCCCAGGACTTGCTAAATCTATCTACTTGCTATAAGACCCTATTCTATTATACTTGCTTAACCCTTTCCTCACACTTCATTCTTACTCCACCCTTATTCAACCCATCATAATTCATTCCTATTTAGCACTTGCTTGACTTCTATTCCATTCCCTTCACCCCATCTTAATTCATTCCTATTTAGCACTTGCTTAAACTTCCCATATTCCATTATCTCTCATTTCCAGACTGAAACTCAAACCGTATCAACATTGTCAACGTTAACATTAATAACATCAATGCCAGCTGCAATTTACAATTGTCGATTTTATACAATTTATTTTTCCTCTAGAGTTCAAGCCTTTTCCTTCCCCTTTACCCTCCACATTTAACACCTAATACACATCCAAACACAATTACACATAACACTTAGGACATTTCACAGCAAAAAGGTATAAAATATACATCAGGGGTTTTTGGGTCTCTTATATCACGACAGACAGTGCTCAGGCTGTTTTCTTCTCACGACTTTTCCTGGTTGAAGTAGGATAGACCTCTAAAGTCCACACCGCCATGTGAAGACCCCGGTGCAGCATTTTGACCCCCCCCCCCCCCCAGCAAAGCGTTTTGAGCACAATGTCATGGCTAATGTACTCTCATGACCCACTCCCCTCGCCAACTGCGGGGCTGACAGGGAAGGTGAGGCAGTGACACACAACAGTCCTCCAGATAACTGTTTCTGTGGAATTTATGGTTGCCAAATTTTTACAAAAGTGTCGTACTTTGTTCTTAAGTTATAAGTGATTTTCTCCAGGGGAACACAGCTCTGCATTTCTATAATCCAGTGCGCAATAGTCAGGCAGGAGTCGGACTTCTAGTTAACTGGTATGCACTTCCCGGCCACTGTCAATGTGATCATTGCGAATTAAATTTGAAATTTGGACAGGTTCATCATGAGTCTTGCGTCTATTATGTTTCACAACAGAAATAACTCTGGGTCCTGTGGGAATTCTTTACTGATTTTTTTTTCAGGGTTTGACCCACTTCTACCCAGCAAGGTCTCACATTGGTACATGTCCAGGTTACATGCACAAAGGTTCCTGTTTCAATGCCACCTCTGAAGCATTGGTCTGATAATTTTGGTTTGGATCTGTTCAATTTTTGCGACATCGGGTACAGCTGGTGCAAGGATTTGTATTGTACCATCCTGTACCTGTCGGACTCTGGCTTTACCCTACCCTCAATTTAGTCTATGTGTCGTCTGAGTCCAGCGTGCTCGTCGAATGAAGTGATAGGAGAAGGTATTCGGTTCAACAATCAGTTTATTACACAGCACAAGAATAAAGCTTAACAGAGCTCAGGTTCAGTCATTAGTTCATAGGTCACCTGCTCAGTGATCTATTCCCCAAGACTCACACCTACTATCCAGTCTCTTCTGTTTATATATTACACTGAACAAAAGTTGGCTTTCTTTGCTAGATTCCTTGCATAAGACTTATCTCAAGCAATTTTCTGCTCTGCAGTTATCTCAGGTGTCGACCTCCCATCTTAATCCTCAAGGCCAGAACATCCTGTTGTCTTGATCGGAAATCAATTCATACCCCATATATTTCTAATTATTTCTTTGTTCTCATCTGGCCATAGCCTTCTGTTCTACTCAACACCTCCTCATGACTTAGCATTTCTACTAAATTGGTTTGTGAGAGATGGGAAAATTGACCTAAAATTATGAACATGGAAGAAACTAAAGTTCATCAGTAAAATGGCTGAAACCAGTTCAAACAGGATAAGTTTGGGGCTTAGGATGCAGGAAAGCAGAGTCAGCACGATTAACATAAGAATCTTCTATCCTTTGTGACAAGACCATAGGACTAAGATAAGGAATGGTAAGGTACAATAGAATGTAGGAAGTTGAGGTAGTCTGGATCAGATAAGGGTCTCCTAGCCCTGGACAGAAGTACCAAGTCATACATTTCTAATTAGCTAACCATACACAGATTTATACATATGAAATTAGCCAACCCTAGATAGAATGAGTCAACTCTGCATATTAAGAGACTGTAGCCCAGAGAATCAGGAAGGTGTGAATAAGGACAATGACATGATGGGGCACCCACAGGATACCCCCTGGTCCTCCAAGTGTACTGAAACTGCACGTAGGCAGGAAGAATTACCTATGCCAAACCCATCCAGGGGGCAGAAGAATGTAAGGGGGAGGGCATTCTGATACTGAAATTGACTGTATAAAAGTTGGGTGAGCCCCAGTATGTGTGTGTATTCCCAGGGTAAGGGGAAGCACCCAACTTTGCATTGTTGTAGTAATAAATGTTCTTTGTTCTCAATTTTTGTCTCGAGCAATTTCTTTAAAGGTACTTTAATTCCTAACAAATGGGGGCTCGTCCGGGATCACACTCCCTCCACTGACAGAGTGCCCCGACGACGAGAGTAGGTGCACCCCGGCTGATTCAGCTGGACTCACGGGCGACGGGTGGCTGGTCAGTGGAAGAAGCGAGTGATATCCGAGAAGAGGCATTGAGAACAAACGGCGGAAGGACGCGCGCTAGAGCAGTACTGCCAGAACTCGGTAAGAGTATTTTACTTGTTCCTAAGTATGGGAATAGCGGGCAGTAGAGATGAGAGTCCTGACACAGGACGTGACCACCAGATAGCTACGTACAGCCCGCTTGGGATGATGTTATCTGAGTGGGGCACAGGAAAGACCCGCGGTAAAGACAAACTGACGACGGTCAGGTATTGTTGTAATGAATGGGTGGGATACCCGGTTAAAGGGAGCTCCGTGTACTGGCCAAAATTCGGATCCGAGGATGAATGGATGTGTGAAGTTTGAACTTATGGCTCTATCAAAACCAGCCAGACAATGTTGAGAGCAGGGAATATGCAGCCTGCTGGCTCAAGGGATCCATTGAACAGCTGGTTTTGAATGAGAAAGAATCCAGGGATAAGAGAGAGGAGGAACCTCTTGTCCCTGAATCACAGGGTTGGGATGTGTTACATTCCCTCCCTCCACCCTATGTTCCTCCTATGCCGGCTCCTATCTTTCCTTCCCCTCCTATGACCTACCCTTCTGCACCTTCCCCACCTCCCCCACCACTAGAGAAGAGAGAAGAGAGCAGGAGTGGTATGATAACTTGCTCACAAAGCACTCGATTACCACCTCTGTTGGCAGGAGAGAGAGGTAACTTTAATTCAGAACAGCGTGAGACTCTTCAGGAAGAAAGGGCAGAACCCTTTGATTCATTTCCCAGGGAGCAGGAACCCAGACCTAATAAGCTAGAAACCAATTGGATGAGACCACTGTGGGAAGTTCCCATGGGAGAGGGTCTCGGTTTCGTAAATGTGCCCCTGACCAGTACTGAAGTGTGTAACTTTAAGAAAGAACTGACCTCCCTGATAGAAGATCCCCAGGGATGTGCTGAACAGTTAGACCAATTTTTGGGACCATATATATATACAATATGGGGGTCTCGACATAGAATCCCCAGCAGGGGAACAATTGGTACTAACAGGTTTTGTTACCAACTCAGCCCCAGACATTAAGAGAAAATTACAAAAGACAGAAAATTGGCATGAGCAGGGAATAACCCAGCTTCTACAGATCACACAAAAAGCATTTGTCCAGACATCTGAGGATAAGCAGAAAGCAAAGGCTAACATTTTGATGCAAGCAGTTAAAGGAATAGTAGATGAGTAACATGAAAAAAAAGGCAGGGACTGTGTGCCAGCTCCTGAATGTTGGGAGAAGTGCAGGGAGTGGGAGAGTAGAGACCAGAGATAATTTCATAAATCACGACTTCCCACTTCAGTCACTGACCAATATTGATTAAAATTCATGCTAAAAATTAAATGTCATAAATGATCGTTTTTCAATACTGTAGAATTAGCGAATTTAACTACCAGTTAATTCCAATTTATGAAATAAATTGTATTTAAAAGTGATTTTGCACAGGGAGTACCTGAGAGTTGAGTGATGTTATAACATTTGCAGGGAGAAATGTTTGCGCAAATAGGGTGAGTTCTATACATCTTAACTTTAAGTGTATGTGAGATAAAGAAAGGATCTGATGTGTAAAGTGGCTGGATCAGCCAGTTGAAGGGGGAGTGTGCATGTCCCTTTAAGTGCACTGTGGCACTTGAAATTGAGGCTTCAGGCTCTTGTCTTGCAGTTAGAGGTATGGAGCCCTATCAAATACATTTCTTCTACACATTCAGCAGTCAAGGTCCGTGAGTTTAAAGATCACCCACCTCTGGAGAATAAAGATACCTCTGGGGATTCCTATGGGGATTCCTATAAGTTTAATCATTCATTTCTCTGGTGCATTTTCCTCTGGAGTGAAATTAATGCCTCAGCACAATTTCTCTGTATTGCCGCTGTTATTTAATTCATGATAACTTTCCCCCATTCATCAGGTTTATATTTAAATCCGGTAGTGCGGAAGTTACATTGTAAATAATCACAGAGGTAAATCCTGCGCAACTGGATTCAACTTAATGGAGAAATAAACCTGCGAACTGGTCTATGGTGGTGTGTGAGTACTGCAATAGGTGGAATATGATTTAAATTGGTGGCATTGTTCAGAACAATTGGGTGCATAAGAATAATAATATCATTAAGAACTCACAGATCTTGTACCAGATGCTATTCAGTACATCTTGACTTAAGGACTGGAGAAATTGGCATGTTAGAATGAGATTGGCATGGTACCAATATTTTTTGATTCAATAATGACTCCACAAGCTCCAGGATTCATGCAGCAGAACTTTTAAGTGGAATATAATAGAAACTAGCCTGTACTTAAATTATTGTGTGTGCAATCTTCATAAGAACATCTTTTAACTTTTTTTTGGTGCCTGTTTTACAGACTGTTTTAAATAAGGCCAGCTCCTGTGAGCTGTGGCACAAGGCATTTTACTTAAGGCAGAACTAAAGGTTGAATATGTTTCAAGTTCTCTTGCAGGGGCTCTTGTGCTGCAATGTCTGTTATGTACTCACTCTAACAAGTTGGAGGGTTGTGCCCCATACAGACAAGCAGCTCCAACTGCATTTTAATAAGGTCTAACATATTCAAAACCCATGCAAATATGGTTTGTGTTTCATTTTACAATTTTTACACTAACACAAAGGAAAGTCAGATTGTTATTCATTTTATTAAAATCTAGTGATTGGTTATATGTAAAAGCATGGCAAGAGGATCAACTAAAACCTGCCTGGGATGGTCCCTTCTGTGTACTTTTAATTACAGACACCGCAGTAAGAACAAGAGAGAAAGGCTGGACCCACATTCAAAGAATTAATGACAAAGTGCCATAATGTTACAATTTTATTCGTTTTTTTTAATGGTTTATTCAGTTTTGTGTATTTTATTGCTGTTTTCAATGAGCTTTACATTTATCGTGGTTTATTCAGTTTTTGTGTATTTTATTGCTGTTTTCAATGAGCTTTACATTTATCGTGGTTTATTCAGTTTTTGTGTATTTTATTGCTGTTTTCAATGAGCTTTACATTTATTGTTGTTTATTCAGTTATTGTTATATTTTATTGCTGCTTTCAATGGGTTTTACTTTCATTGTTGTTTTACTCATTTTTTGGAATATTGTTCGTTAATGTTTTAAGTCCCCCTGGAATAGGGGCAGCAGAGGTTACAATTGTGCTCCTTTAGAATGTAGACAGGGCATAGATTTAATGTATAGTCATAATGGGATATAAGGGATCCCAATACGGACCAGGGGAATTAAACAGCTTTAGTGGAGTACATCTAATTTGTATCATAGCCTACACAGGTATTAAAGACAGGAGTTTTGAAGCGATAGCACAAAGGACATGGTGGGACAAAGACAGACAGAATGGTAGTCAGGATTGTACATGTAACAGAGAGAGAGAGTTAATACATATGCTAATGTACACAGACAGGCTGCAACTCACAAGTTCAATGATACATATGCTAATGTTAGCAGACAAGCTGCAACACACAGTTAAATCACAAGAAACAATCCCCCCCCAGCTTGGTCACTTTTCATCACCCCATGAAAGGGAGCACCAGTTTCCAACAACGTGAGCTGCTTGACACTTTAATATCAGGCTCCAAACAGCCTTCGGAGATCGGTGGCCCTAGGGTTCGGGGCTGAAGAGGACATCAGATACGAGCCACAATCAAACGGAACCGCCTGACTACTGCTACTCGTTCGCTGCTGAAGGCAGCGCTTCTCATAGACTGATACTTGTTCGCTGCTGAAGGCAGCGCCTCTCACAGACTTCGTCGGGACAACACTTACAAAGGTCGTGTGCTTCAAAGACACTGCTTCAATATTTCAACGTATGGGATGGACTAGACTCTTTACTGAGAACTGGAGCCTGATACTCCAAACCCTAATAAGCAGCTGGACTCACTCCCCTGACCTTCATGGTGCTCCCCTACCTAAAGACTTTACACAGACATTACAATTCGGTTATTGACCAGCTGGGTAAAACTACACCTTACACTTGAAAGATCAGTGTTACTGATCTAAAAGAAAAGTGAGGAGGGGGGGGGGGGGGGATCAGTCACACTGACACTAGTAACCAAAGATCAGTAACACTGATCATGGTGAAAGATCAGTATTACTGATCTAAAAGAAAAGTGAGGATTGTGAGAGATGGGAAAATTGACCTAAAATTATGAACATGGAAGAAACTAAAGTTCATCAGTAAAATGGCTGAAACCAGTTCAAACAGGATAAGTTTGGGGCTTAGGATGCAGGAAAGCAGAGTCAGCACGATTAACATAAGAATCATCTATCCTTTGTGACTAAGATAAGGAATGGTAAGGTACAATAGAATGTAGGAAGTTGAGGTAGTCTGGATCAGATAAGGGTCTCCTAGCCCTGGACAGAAGTACCAAGTCATACATTTCTAATTAGCTAACCATACACAGATTTATACATATGAAATTAGCCAACCCTAGATAGAATGAGTCAACTCTGCATATTAAGAGACTGTAGCCCAGAGAATCAGGAAGGTGTGAATAAGGACAATGACATGATGGGGCACCCACAGGATACCCCCTGGTCCTCCAAGTGTACTGAAACTGCACGTAGGCAGGAAGAATTACCTATGCCAAACCCATCCAGGGGGCAGAAGAATGTAAGGGGGAGGGCATTCTGATACTGAAATTGACTGTATAAAAGTTGGGTGAGCCCCAGTATGTGTGTGTATTCCCAGGGTAAGGGGAAGCACCCAACTTTGCATTGTTGTAGTAATAAATGTTCTTTGTTCTCAATTTTTGTCTCGAGCAATTTCTTTAAAGGTACTTTAATTCCTAACAGGTTCATACATTTTCTCTCTTTTGTATTTGGAGAGCCCACCTCACTGACAAAAGGCAAAGGAGGAAAAACCCAACACCCAACCCCAACCAACCAATTTTCCCTTGCAACCGCTGCAATCGTGTCTGCCTGTCCCGCATCGGACTGGTCAGCCACAAACGAGCCTGCAGCTGACGTGGACTTTTTACCCCCTCCATAAATCTTCGTCCGCGAAGCCAAGCCAAAGAAAAAAAAAAATTTGGAGACAGCAAATTCTACACGTACTATCATCAGCCAACTTTGCTACATACTGTGGCTGTTACTTAATTGCATTCCTATTTCCTTTAAATAGTATAATTGAAGTAAATAGTAAATAGTTACATAGTACTGGATTAATGAATACATAATGAATAGTACATAGGCATAATTTCTATGATTACTTAACCCCTTGGTTCCAACATACCGCACATTTATAATTGCAGTCAAACTGGCCAGACCAGCAGAGCTCATCATTCGATATTCCAAGGTCCAACTCCCACCTCTGTCTTGACTTACGAAGGCCTGGTTTAGCTCCTTCCGCATGGAGCATGAAATAGATTGGTGAGATAAACTTCTGTGTTCTCGCCTTTAGAATCAGAGCCTCTATGCCACAATTGGGGGCAGTGAGGTTGCTGCAATGAAGTGGGGGGGGGGGGTTGAAGGGAAGATGTCGCTGTCGCGCGGGGGGGTGAGTGGTGACAAGTCATTACCGTGAGGGGTGGGGGGAAGAGGTCGCTGCAAGAGGGGAAAGGTGAGTGGGGGGCTGTGAATTGCTGCTGCTGCAAATGCCACTCTGGTTTGCAGCACCGGGACGTAGTTGAGGAGAGGGGTGTGACTGTTGGGGTGGGTGTTGTTTGATGGCGGAGATGGTGACTGTCAGGGGAGGGTGACTGACTGGGAGGGTGGTGATTGATGGTGGGTGGTAACTAGCGGGGGGGGGGGATGACTGATGGTTGGTGGGGGAGACTATCTGCTGATAGTTCCCATGAGTGCATGACACATCACTTACCACAACATCATGGGGGTGTGATTGCCCTTAAATTGCCGGTTAATGATTTAATGGGTTGATTCCTCCTGCAATTTAAAAGGTGCTCCCAGGAGGGCTACCCAGGTGCTGCAGTTTAAAAGAGCATCCTGGAGAGGTCGGTGGAAGGTCAGTAGAGACCCCTGGCGTTCTTCAGCCGGCATCTGTGTCTCCCCCCAAACTCAAATATAGCACCTTCAACAGGGAGCTCCTAGCCCTTTACCTGATCAGACACTTCTGGTACTTCCTGGAGGGCAGGTCATTCACAGTCTTCACAGACCACAAGCCCCTAACCCAAGCCCTCACCATGGCAAAAGACCCTGGTTAGCGCACCAGCAACAACATCTGTCCTACATCAAGTTCACTACGGACATCGGCACTTAATGGGCAAGGACAATGTCGTGGCTGATGCACTCTCATGACCCAGGATCCACACGCTACCCCTCGGCCTTTACGACACTCAACTAGCACAGGCACAAAAGGGGGATGGCAAGACGCAAGCATTTCGCGCCGCCATCACCAGCCTCTGTTTCAAGGACCTCAAGCTGCCGGACAGCCCCGACATGCTCCTATGTGGTCTCCTCTGGCACACCATGTCCGGTAGTGGCACAGCAGTGGGGGCATCAAGCCTTCAAAATGGTTCACGACCTTGCGCACTCGTCTATCAAAGCCTTGATGCACAATAATGGAAGATTTAAACCGTGATTTTTACTTTTGCAGCCTTTGCTTCTGCAAGGTTGAGAACCTGCTTGTTTTTTTAGAATCAGCAGACATAATCTAATTTACACTATGGGGCCCAGGGATGCATATGAATTAGATACACCTAAATTCCACCATGAGGCCCAGAGATGCAGTTTTCTTTTGTTGGTCGCAGACCTTGAAGATAATTAAATCATTTGTTCAAAGAGATAAGCTATGAAGTAAACAACTTTTGGGTAATATAAGCCATCCGGCTTGAGCGACCCCTCCCTGCCCAGCAGGGAGAGAATGGGCTGAATTAATCCAAAATGCCCGCTTCACGCCGCTCTTCTCCATGGGCCCCTCCAGCATTTCCCCGGCCCACAGAGCATCTGTGATATCCTATGCCAGAGAATAGATGCTCTGTGGGTCATCAGGGATTATTTAAGGTGGGAGTAAGTGGAAATATAAAGGTTGAGAACCACTGATCGAAGTGCATCGGACACAAAGATCCTGCCCCCACCAGCTCATCCAGAAGCCAACAGTGGAGCATCTTCCAGCATCATTCTCTTATCCACGCTGCTTCCACTGTCAACACCCCACAGGGTAATAAATGTCATGGAAGATGTGGGGAGGAAAGATGTGTCACCGAGTGCCATGAACCACCATGTGCAGTGATCAGTGGACGTCGGCAACGTTGGGACACTGTGTGCAGGACATATTGGATGGTATGTTCATAAAGTCAAAGAATGTGGGACAGGCCCTTCAGCCCAACCAGTCACTGCAACAAGGTCTTCTGGGCTAATCCCATCTCCCTGCACCTGATCCATGACCCTCCAAAGCACAACTGAAGGACAAATTAATACTTTATTTGGTTAATGTTGTGTTCAGTGTTACCTGTTCGTGGGTCTGGATCACGTCTCAGTCAGGCAGTGTTTCTGAATATAATGTACCGTTGGTCACTGAGCGTCGTTAGAGCCTGAAATGGTGGATTTATATATTAACCTCAATATTTGATGAACAATTTGGAAAGCATGATTTCTTTTTTTAAAGACACGCCATAAAAAATTTAATACAAATTTGCTTCCAACTGGCTTGGGGTGGGGTGGGGCGGGTGCTTTGAAAGGATTAAATTCGGAAAAGCTTTATTTGGTGGTTCAAATTCATTGCAAGTCGCCAACGCGAGGAAATGATACAACTTGGCAAAATAAGAATGTTGTTTAAAGCTTGGATGATCGATAATGCGTCTCGTTTCCACAGAACTCGTCCCCTCTGCTCGAGAAATGAACGGGAGTGTTTTACCAATCTAATGACGAGTTGCGCTGGATTCCTGCCTGGGTCCAAACCAACCGAGTGGGCCAGGCGTTTCCAGCCGACAGGGGCAGACGGATGAGTTCCATACCTTGTTTCCCAGCTACTAGTTTGTGTTGGTTATTTGCTGGAGCAGCCGCGTGTGCGTTTATACTGATTTGCGATGCATTGCCGAATGTGGTTTTATTTGTGTGTGTGTGACAGTGCGCGTTTTAACGGCAAAACTCGGCACAGGCAGAGCGGGTCCAGCTGCGTGGGGGGATTCTGGGTAACGAAGACGGTCATTGAGCCTATTGATTTTGGATTTCAGTGAATAGGATCATTGAAAGCGCTGTCCAACCAACGCCACAGGTTCGAATCTAGTCCTGTCTGTACCTTCCCACTGTGATTGGTAGGTTAATTGGGCGGCACGGGTTTCATGGGCCGGAGAGCCTTCACCCGTGTTGTATTGTTAAGATTTTCAAAAACATTTAATGTGAGTCACGAACATTGAGGGAGAGAATCCATTCCACCTCCACTAGCTTGGAAAGCAATCAGTATAGTAAAAAACCCAACCCTCCCTCTCCCCATGGAGAGGATTCCCCAATATGAGATCACACCCCAACAGATTCAAGGACAGTTCCTTCCTCTTATAAGACTCTTAAGATCCCCACCATTGTAAAATAATGCTGCTTTTGCCTTGTACCCACTGATCTGTCCCTGGAACTTGCACCCCTCACTGTGACTTACATGAATGTCCAGCTGGACTGCTCCAGAACAAACTTCCCCACTGCACCTGTGTACCTGTGACATAAACTTGAACCTGAAAACATATTGCAAATTGACAACAAAACCAAGACCTGTTTTGATTTGTTTCCTCAATAACCACAAGACTCCAGACCCTTCTGGAGGTTGAGTGAGTGATGTTCTTTCTTTTTATAATATTTTTATTTGATTTTAATAAAGAACCTAAACAAGCAAAAAGGGTACAATTCAATGTGAACAATTACATAAACTAAATTAAATGTTATACATCACTAACAGACATAAATTGTAAATCAGATTCATAATTCACATCCTAAATAGTATTAACTTTTTCCTCTTAAAATTTTTTTTTGCTGTTTTCATTTTACACAATTGAACAGGACAATTATATATTGTATTGTCAAATTCAAGAGAAAAACAGAAACCCTTCCAATCCAGAACCCATCCCACTGAGCAAGGTTCAAGGCTGACACGTAGGAGTCAGGTGATAACAACCTGGAGATGGACAGCACAGAACCAAAGCTTCAGAACAGCCCGAACAGGCCCCACGTCTTCTGAAATATTAAATCTTTAATGGCATTTCTATTTTTTTTCTAACTTAAGACATAATATCACTGAACCATAGTGTATGTGAAGCTGGAGAATTGTCTTTCCATTCATCAAAATTGCACGCCTGGCCATCAATAAAGTAAAAGATATAATTTGGTTTTGAGTTGGAGTCAGTAAAACATCATCATTCTGAAATGGTCCAAACTGAGCAATTAAAGGACAAGGCTCTAATTTGGACTGGATAATCACCGAAAGATAGCTTTCCAGATTTTTCTGATCAAGGGCAAGTCCAGAACATGTGAACCAAAGAGGCAACAACAATTTTACATTTATCACATAGATGATTTATATCTGAATAAAAATAAGCCAATTTTACTTTAGATCTATGGACTACTTTAAATTGCAACAAACAGGGTGGTGAACAAAAGAAAGTTGTATTAATCAGATTCCAAATAGAGTCACAACCCTCATCTCAGAATGAAAAATTCAAATCCTGTTCCCAATTGCTCTTGAGTTTAACTAACGAGGCAATTCTTAAATCAAGCAATTATAAATAAGATATTAAACCTTCATGAGAAAGTTGTAAATCAAAACATAAATCAAGGATGTTTGCCTCGGAAAGTCAGTGATCTGAGATTGGACAAAATGTGTAACTTGTAAATTTCTAACAAACTGAGTGTTTGATAAGTTAAATTTTACTTCCAATTGTTTAAATTGTTTCAAATAAAAATGACTTTAAAACTTTTAATACCCAATCTGTGCCAGTCATTAAACAGTATCTTGCAAAGAAGGTTGAAAAATATGATTAGATAAAATATGGCTGGCAAGAGAAGTTCTGAAAGCTCTGAAATTAAAAAAAACTTTCTAAATTGTGCCCATATTCTGAAACTATGTCTGATTATCGGATCATCAATTAATTAAAATAAAGAAAGAGATTAAAAAAAACATGAGAATTGCCAACTAATAAGTATTTTTAGTAAGCCAATTCTGTTTCTAACCATGAAAGGTAGCCAATTAGATTATCAAAATGTAACTAAAGCAAATTCCATATATTGACACCCAATAATAAAATCTAAAATTAGGAAACACCAATCCACCACTCCTTTTAGTGTTTTAAAGATGAGCTTTATGTCAATGAGGGCATTTTCCTTGCCATATGTCGGAAGACATGAGTGAATCAAGTAAGTTAAAAGAAGATTGGGATAAGAAAATTGGAAAAGAGACAAAAGCATAGGTAAAATGCTCATTTTAATAGAATTGATGCGACCTATGATGGAAAGAGATCATGGCGACTATCTCAATAGCAGTAATTTGACTTGATTAAATAAAGTAGAAAGATTTTCTTAAAAAGTTGTTTATAACTCCTAGTAATTGCAATGACAATAGGTATTCCAATCCTTCACAATCTTAAAAGGAAAATTAGAGTAACTTGGTATAGAACCATTTAAAGGTAAAAGTTCACTTTTATGTAGATTCAACATACCCCAGAAACAGACTAATATGGGAAAGCAAAGTTAATTTGCTTGGTAAAGAAACATCTGGATTAGATACAAATGATCATCTGTATATGAAGAAACCTTGTGTTCAATACCGTTCCTAGGAACCCCTATAAAATCTCTCCTACCATGAAGAGCAATTGCTAAAGGTTCGAATACCAAGTCAAAAAGTAATGGACTTAAAGGACAACCTTGACCAGTATCCTGTTGAAGATTAAACGGGATTAAGATTAAGACTGCTGCAAATTATTAACTTTATTGGGGTACAAGCAATTTGGAAAAGGATTTATAACATTCCATAGGGTACCCATCAGGTCCTGTAGATTGACCAGATTGTAAAGAGGAAATTGCAAAAAGTATTTCCTCTTGAGGTATAGGTGTTTCCAAACTCGTACAATTATTCTGAGAAAGCATAGGCAAATTAAGGTGATCCAGAAAATCTAACATTGAAGTAATGTTGAAGATTCAGAAGTATACAATCTAGAATAAAATTCTCTAATTTATTTCAGAATGGTCAGTAGTGTCCATAATGGTATGGACACTTCCATCAGAATCTTATTAATTTGTTTCTCAGCAGCCATTACTTTCAATTGGCTGGACAAAGGTTTACCAGCCTTCTCACCATGGATGTAGAACTGACTCTTACTCTTCAAAAGTTGCTGTTCAATGGGATAAGTAGAAAGAAGATCAAATTAATTTTAAGTTTAAGGATTTTTAACTTGTGTATCCTGTAAATCAATTTGTTTAATCTGATTGATTAAATCTAATCTTTCCTTATTAGTCTTCTTTATATTAGCTGTATAAGAAATAATTTGCCATCTCAGATATGATTTCATTATGACCCAATCAGGTTATAAATTGTTGAGAAGAATTTGTAGTGAAGAACAATTGGATTTGCTCTTCCATAAAATTCAAAACATCATTATCTGAGCGTCAGGTAGAATTAAAAGACCAACATCTCTCTGTAAAAGGAATGTCAGGAGAATTCCAAGACAAGATAACAGGAGATGATCAGATATCACTATTCCTTGATATTCACTTGATTTAGTCAAAGAAATCAGTTGATTATCTACGAAAAAATAATCAATCCGACAATAGTTTCAAAAAAATATTCTCTGTTGTTAGTATTTTTTTTTCAAAACTTAAAATATCTGAAATACCAAAATTTGTTAAAAGAGCCTTAAACTTTCAAAATAATATAAAATCATTAGTAATTAAAAAGGAAGGCTTCTTAAACTATAAAAATATATATTTAACTTTCCAAACTCAGTAACATGAACATTACAACTTGTCTTTACTTATTATAAAATGTTTCCCCACCTAAACAAGATGAAGCGCATATCTGTTATTCCAATGTTGACCGGAGTTTCCCACGGTCCTAGAATAAACGAGCTGCACAAACCTACTTTCCCACGATCAGATAATAAAGGACATACATTATATCACTTGCAGTGTTAATAAATGAATAAGCAACATAGGCAAATACTGTCAACATTAATAAAATAAGATTAATACAATCTATTAAATCTTTAATATCAAAGATAAACAAAATAAACTAAACAAAAATTAAAATAAAAAACCATGTCATTATTAAATCAATTAACCCTTCAATTCACACAAGAAATGAGTGGTCAGACTTCTCCCATTTGAAAACCCCCCCCCCCCCCCCTTCAAGACAGAAATATCTTCAGACACAGACTATTCGTTTATATTAAACTTGCAGTTGGAACAGAATCAACCAAAACTTTTCAAGCTTCATCCACCAAATTTAAAAAATACTTGTGGCCGTTTTCCAAGGTGATCCACAGACGAACTGGATACAACAAAGTGGGTTTGAATCCTTTCTTGTACAATGCAGTCATAACCTATTCTTTCCACAGCTCCACAACTTCGTGGCAAAAATCTTCCACAAATCTAATTTCTTGAACCTGATCATTCAAATATCTGATCAGATGAGCTTCATGAATAACAGGATCCTTTTTTTGGTAATAATGAAAATGAAGAATTACCGAACGTGAACGATGTTCCATGGTTGGCTTGGGAACCAGAGACTGACATGCTCTGTTGAGCTCGGGCTTAGGAGCAAAAAAATTCTTCCAAACCCCACCATCAGTAGATTTGAGCAGAAGTCAGTTAACTGGCCTTTTTCAGTGTCTTCCTTTCAGCCCAGGATCTGCTCCTGCTCTCCAAATCAACCACCTTCCAGGCTACCTTGGATTTGGAGGCTGACATTACTTTACATCGAGTTTCTAGTTTATCTATACCAGGGGCCCCCAAACATTTTAGACCCTAATCCCCTTAGGAGACTACGTGGTCCCTCATCGACCCCCAGGCATGGAATCCAGGTGCTGGACTGGGAGTGGGGGGAGCAACAATGAGGCTGAACAGGAGCAGGGGGGGGGGGGGGATGGGCCGGGTGGCCAAACATCCAATTTTAGGCCACCTCAAGCCGGACGTTAACTTGTCCTCCATTTGAATGTGTAAACACTACAGCCTGAAATAGAGGACAAATTAAGGGGCAGAAAGTGCACTTGTTAAATGCAGTGTCTCAGGGTCCACAGGTCGTGTGTATCCACCTGACACGTGTGATGAGGGGGGAAAATGTGATGGAGATGCTCAAAGTGCCGGCTGGCGCATGCGGGATGAAGGGGCAGTTTAACGGCGGCGCACATAGGTTCCTGGCAGGTCAGCCTCTCCTCCCCCCCACCACTGTGCTTAACCAGGTTGGGGGTGGGCCATGTAGAAGCACGATTTTAAATCGACCCTCCCGCATTTTTGACCCCCTGGATGGTCCCATTGACCGCTAGGGGTCGATATTGACCACTTTGGAGACCACTAATCTATATGGTCATTAACAGACTTCAAACCATCCTCCAGTTTCCAAATGCTCTTCAATTACTGAAATCACTTGGAAAACCTTCTCAACCTTAGAATTAAACTCTCATTGACCTTCTGTGGATATTTCCTGTGATTGTTTTTTCAACACATCTGAGATAGAGTCTGCAGTCAGAGGAGCCGTATCTTCTTTACTATTTTTTGCTGCTTTAGCTCCTCTGGTAGTCATCTTCTCCAAAGGCAATGATATTAAATATTGAAGGGGATAAGTTTAAGCCACTTTGGTTAAAGATTAAAGATGATTGAGTGGGAAATGTTTGAAAGTTGGCAGGAGCACCAATCTACTGCCAATCCCATGATGCCGCCAGCCCAGTCTGAGTGATTCTTCAATATTCAATACTCTACAAACTTTATGTGTGAACTCGCTGGTGTTTCAGCAGGATGTCTGACTGGGTAAAACCTTTCCCACACTCAAAGCAGGTGAACGGCTTTTCCCCAGTGTGGACCCACTGGTGCCTCTGCAGACTGGAGGTGTCGGTGAAGTCTTTGCCACACTTGGGGCAGGTGAACGCCCTCTCGCCAGTGTGAATCCGCCGGTGTACCTCAAGGTTGGACAACCTGTTGAAGGACTTCTTGCACTCGGGGCAGGTGAAGGGCCTCTCGCCAGTGTGAATCCGCCAGTGTACCTCAAGGTTGGACAACCTGGTGAAGGACTTCTTGCACTTGGAGCAGGTGAATGGCTTTTCCCCTGTGTGGACCCGCTGGTGTATCTGCAAGTGGGAGTTCTGGGTGAAGCCCTTGCCGCACTCCGGACAAATGAAGGGCCTCTCCTCTGTGTGGACACGCTGGTGTCTCTCAAGGTGGGACCACCTGCTGAAGGCCTTCTCGCACTCGGAGCAAGTGAACGGCCTCTCCCCTGTGTGGACCCGCTGGTGTACCTCAAGACTGGACAACCTGCTGAAGGCCTTCTCGCACTCGGGACAAGAGAAAGGCTTTTCCTCGGTGTGGATCCACTGGTGGGTCCGTAGGTTGGTGATCTGGGCAAACCCCTTCCCGCAATCGGGACAGGTGAACGGCCTCTCCCCCGTGTGGATCCGCAGGTGCACATCAAGGTTGGACAACCTAGCGAAGGCCTTCTTGCACTCAGGGCAAGTGAAGGGCCTCTCCCCGGTGTGGACCCGTTGGTGTCTCTTTAAGTCACCCAGACGTTTAAATTTCTTCCCGCAGTCGGAGCACTGGAAAGGGTTCATCGCTGTGGAGATAAGTCAATGTAGACCTGCCCCGGGCCCCACAGCGCGGGCTCGGCCCGATGGAGGGTCCCGCAGAGCTGGGCCGCGGGTTAAATGAAAACAGAAATTGGGAATGGGGCCGGGACCCGGAGAGAAACGTCCTCTCGCCGGGCGCTGCAAAGCCCAGAACCACGGGAGCCTCGGTTCCAGGTCCAGGTGCTGCGAACTGCTCCCGGCGCCCGGTTCTGAATCATATTCGATCTCCAACAAGCGCCTGTCGGGGATACACCCACTGCGCATGCTTATGAAGAACTCTGAGCGTCATCCGTCTGGCGAACCAGATGACGTCACCCCATGGGACGTCCTTGACCCCCCTTCCTTAAAGGGGCGGAGCTCCATCATTTGCCTGGACTTGGTGAAACTGAGCTTCCTCATTGAACAGGATTGGAACCATGTGAGTGAAGATCCGTCATTGATCTGAGTTTTCATCCAATGTGGAGTTAGGGCTGTTGGAAAGGTTCCCATTTATTGCTTCCACACTGGAGATTAATGCTCCCCTCGGGCCCGGGCGGAAGGTGGGGCTCCCCGGGTCGGGGAGAGGAGACGCGGGTTCGTTTGAAAGGGAGCCTCGTCCACTGAAGCCGCGGGAACATGATGGAGGGAGGGAGGGAGCGCGGAAATCGGATTCCATCGCCAACATCTCCAGCTGAGTCCGAACCAACGTTTGAGCAGGATGATGCTAAACCCTCTTTCTCAATCTGCTCTCTCCTTATTGTCCATCACTGAGCCCAGAGCCCGCCCGCCCGACACTCACTGAGCGCAGCTTCACCGCTCACTTTCGGCACCGTTTGGCTGTGAAAACCCTCAACATGAACTCTGACCGTCTATTCTCCCCATTTCGGGCCAGTTTTATCCCACACTCCCGTTTCCCTTATTTATTTATCCCCCTCATTCTTCGCTGCTTTATTCCCGGTTCCAATGAACACTGCTCCAGATTCCACCCGGAAAGGACTGGGGAAGCCCCTTTCCGCATGTACAGGGAAGCACAGGCGCCGCCCCTCCTCTGATTGGCAGCTCCCTCTGCCACTCCTCCTGGGCTGCGGTCGCCCAGTCAAGTGACGGTGTGCCCGAGCCAGTCCGTTACGCATTGTCGTCACAGGGCCTTCGAACGTCCCTGAGCTCCGTTCTCTCAGCAACTGGCGAGTCTACGGAGGAGGCCATGGCCTGGGCCCGGGGGTGGAGGTGAGACTTGCCCCGGGGGTGGAGGTGAGACTTGCCCCGGGGGTGGAGGTGAGACTTGCCCCGGGGGTGGAGGTGAGACTTGCCCCGGGGGTGGAGGTGAGACTTGCCCCGGGTGGACAGGCGGAGCGTGAGGGGAATGACTGAGGTGTGTGGGGATCCCGACTGTTCGGGGCCCTGCCCGGCCCGGCCCTTGTTGGAGTCACGCTGTCCTTTGGAATCACTGTAATTAGAGCATTTGAACAAGATTCGGTAGTGACTGATCCTCAGTTATTTGTTGCAACACATCCTTAAATGTAGAGATAAATCTTCATAAAACACTATAAAATTCCACTGAAAATCGACATCGCCTGGTGACTTTCCATTTGACATCTCTTGTATAGCTTCTTTAATCTCAAAATCTGTAAAATGAGCTTCCAAATCCTTTACCTCTTCCTCCCCTAAAATTTAACTTAGATAAGAAGGATTCAATAGAACCATCATCCTGATTTCCCTCAGAAGTATATAATTTCTGATAAAATGAATAAAATTGGTAATTAATTTCCTGAAGTTTATAGGTAACTATTGAATTATTTTTAACAGCATTAATAGTCCTCGATACTTGTTCCATTTTTAATTGTCAAGCTATTGACAATTATGAGCCCGCTCACCCAACTCATAATAATGTTGCTTAGATCTTTGAATTAATTGCTCTTACTAATATGTTTGTAAAGTATTATAATGTAATTTCAACTTAGTTAATGCTACTTTCTTATCTTCTGTAACCTTCTTCTGAAATTCCTTTTCCACCTGAAGAGGGCTCACAAAATCAGTGAACCTGTGCGGACTCGAAAGGCCAACATGGCCTGTTTCCGCTCCGTAAATGGTTAACTCAGTAATTTGTTTCTCCAATGCCAAACTTTCCACCAGATACTGTTTTTTCACTTTTGTAGAATAACTAATAATTTGACCAGGCAAATATGCTTTTAAGCATCTCACATTACAAAATTACTACTAACTGAATTAGCATTTTCAGCCAAAAGTAAAGCAATCTGTTCCTTAACAAAAGTAATAAACTCTGATTTCTTCAATAACATTACATTAAATCTCCACCGGTCAGTTGATTGCAACACTTCAGAATTTACACAAGAAATAAACAACACAGAATGATTGGATATCACCCTACTCTTATATTCAGCCTGCACACTCCAGCCTGCAAATGTGCTGAAATCAAGAACAGATCTATTCCAGAAAATGAATCATGTCTAGATGAATAAAAAAAGTCCTTTTCTGTCAGATTTATTCTCCAAATTTCAACTAAATTCAAATCTTTCATCTCCAAAGATCCCATTTATATCGCCATCTTTGATTTCCTTATACTTTCCAGTAATGGATCCAAAGCACAATTAAAATCCCTTCCAATCAAAATATTTTAATTGGCCTGATTTAATGTTAAGAAAGCCTCAGATATAAATCGATCATTATCCATATTAGGTGCATAAATATTCAACAATGTCCATGGTTCTGCAAAAATTTTACAATTCACCATCAAAACCCAACCAGCAATCTTCGTAAATGATTTCAACTCAAATCATAGTTTCTTATGAATCAGAATTGCTACACCCCTTGCTTTAGAATTAAAAGAAGAAGCAATCACATATCCAACCCAAACTCTCTTCAATTTTAAATGTTCTTTTTCAGTCAAATGTGTATCTTGTAAAAAGACAATATCAACTTTCTTTTTTTGAAATAAGCCAATACACGTTTACACTTAATTGGATTATTCAATCCCTGTACATTAAAAGTTGCAAAATTCAAATTAGACATTTCTTTACCCTCACAATACAGTCTTTACACTATTACAGAATATTGCTCCCAGAGACTGGGGACTCTGGGGTCTGGGACACAGACACGCACTTGTACGATCCAGGAAGGGGAGTTGCCTCCTTGGTGCCAGGGTCACGGCTGTTTCACAGCAGGTTCAGGGTCCAGTATCCTGGACGGGGAGAAGGAGCAGCCAGAGTTGGTGGTTCATTGTGGTACTGATGACATTGGCAGGAAGAGAGATGAGATCTTGCAGGTCGCAGGTTGAGTTTACAGCATCCAAAATTAGAAATGCAGCGTTGTCATCAGAATGTCCTGAACCATTGATGTAGTGAGGGAAAACCTTCCAGTCAAACATGTGACTAAGGATCTGGTGCAGGTGCGATGGACCATGGGGCTCTCTTCCACAGTAGGTAAGTGTAGCATGAATAAAAGCTCTCACAACTGGAGAACACACATTTTTATTAGCTTATAACTGAGGGTAGGGTCTTCAGAAGGTCTTGCGGTTTAGGTGGGAAACCAGGGTTATATATGGGGGTGAAGCCAGCCATAAGTACAACACATCACTAGTGAATCTCAGTTCACTGCATTCACCCCTTCCTGCAGGATTTAGGGTCTGTGGTTGAAAATAGAGAGATCATAGATTCAGAAAAAATATTGAAAAATGTACAGTTATTTGCAAGTTCTGAAAGTCCCAGCAACATTGATATTCCCAGATCCCCATGTTCTACCACACGCCTCAGTGCCCTACCATTTACCATGTATGTCCTAACTTGGTTTGTCATTTCAAAATGCAACACCTCACACTTGTTGCATTAAATCCATCTGGCACTTTTCAGCCCTTTTTTCGAGCTGATTCCTGAAGTTTCCCTGATGAGTAAAAATGTGAAAACACAACCTACCACAACATTATCAAAAAAAAATATAATAACAATAATAGGGCACGAAAAGTAAGGCCGTGTGTTTGGTTCATTGATTATTCAGGAATCTGATGTCAGTGGGGAAGAAGCTGTCCTTGTGTCACTGAGTGCTCATTTTTGTCTCCTGAATATTTTCCCCAATGGTAGCAGTGAAGAGGGCATGGCCTGGGTGGTGGGGTCTTAAGGATAGAGGCTGCTTTTTTAAGACACTGCCTCATGTAGATGTTCTTGAGGTGAGGTCTGGTGCCTGCTTCCTCTGCCTTATTATGTTGTTTCTGCAACTCAAAGTTCCGTTTCTATCCTCCGAAAAATTATCTGTCTTTATTAACAAATTTTCCCTCACCTATTTCACTATCATCCTCTATTTGTATTTTCCTCATCCAATGCTTGACTTCAGTGAACTTTAATGCCTTAGAAATGACCATCAGTTCCTTTTTTCTCTTGCGCTACAGGGGTAGTTAAGTGCTCCAGTTGTGGGATGTGGGAAGTCAGAGACAACACAGCTGTTTCTGATGACTACACCTCCAAAAGGTGCATCCAATTGCATATAATGAGTGACCGTGTTAGGGAGCTTGAGCTGCAATTGGATGAACTGAAGGGAAGCAGAGGCAGTGATAGAGAAGAGTTACAGTCACCCCAAGAAGACACCCCTAAGGAGGGAATGAACTCATTAACATAACATGCGATGTATGAAGAGGGAGGAACTGAGTGATAGCTGGATTGATGGAAGGGAGAAAGAGAATGTTGTAATGTATTGGGATTCTGATTGGATGAAGGTGGGGTGATGTTGAGCGCGGGACTGTACAAAAGAGTGGTGATTCTGAACGTCCGGTGTGTCTCCAGACCAGGGACACCTGACTCTGCAGACTCGAAATAAAGCTGAACCTGTTCTCCAAGACTTTGTCTCCAGAGTAGTGATTCTGAACACTTTATATTTCACAAGCTTGGGGGATCGTCTGGGATCCTCAACTCCCACCACTTGGCGACTGGCTATCGGAGAACGAAAAGGTGCACCCCACTGATTTCAATGGTCTCTGATTTCCTTGCTTGCTGTCAGTGGTTTGAGCAAGAGATAACCAGACAGGAGACTCTGAAGAACAGGACCTAGGGAAGCTCCGGTAGAGGGAGTGGAAGTCGTTCGATCGGGGCAACTCTCGTGCACGAGACCCGGGTAAGAAAAATTGACTATTTAGTGCTACTCCGGCGACTGGGATTCTGTCAGGAGTGAGTGATCTGACAGGGATATGGGTAATAAGAATACCCAAGAGAAGAAGGGACTCCAGAGTGACATTCCGCCCGATAGTCCGTTGGGACGGCAGTTAGGAAACTGGGGTTGGTGAAGGACCCAGGGAAAGATTAAGGAAAATATGATAAAGTTTTGTTATTACAAATGGCCTCAGACTCCGATTCTGGGGTCTTTGGTTTGATGGCCCCAACTGGGGTCAGATGAAGATTGGATATGTCAGGAATTAAATTTATTCATAAATGAAAGAAGTCCTCCAGACCCAGAGGAGTCAGATTATGCAGCGTGTTGGATCCAAGTGTCCGAATTGTTTAAGGTTGCTGTGAAAAATGAGGAAGATGAACCTCCCTGGGATCCTTTGAAACACCTGCCCCTACTGTATGACAGTCAGAGGGGAGGGGAGAATCACCAGGATGCTGGTGATATCCCTCCCGAGGAAGAGCAACAGGTGAGAGAGGCCGTTTGGGGGGTGGGGGGGGGTAACTTGAGATGATGAATTCATTAAAGAGCTCATTGGAAACTGACGCTTGTAAGCACAAGAAAGAAAAGAGATCGGCTTGCAGGTTGCCAAACTAACACTGTAAAACTGGCAGAAGGGGGGACAGTAAACCTGTGGATGCCCTCCAGAAAGAATGTGCACATAGAAAGGAGCAGGACAGGAAAAATCAGGAAAGGAAAAAAGCAAAGGGTAGGCAGGAGAAGCCTCCTGCACAGGAGGATAAACAAAGACTACGTAAATGGAAGTCCTAAGGCTGATGAAAGAAGGAGAGACGAGTGACCCTGAGTACTCCTCGGGGACCCCCTAAGGACCACCCTAGCATATCATCTGCCTGTATCTAGACCCCTAGCCAGCAATACCCAAAGTTTTTTCAGATTCTGTTAGTGCTTGAACACAGAGCCATGATAAATCATCCAGCCACTGTAACAAAGAAGTTAAGATTTAAAGTCTGTGGAAAATTCAAGAGGGAAAGCATGTTTGTCTGCATTTGCACAGTTTAAAATTTAAGCTGTTCTCAATGAGGACAGAGAGAACTCAGCATAAAAACATAAGGCAGTTAGGAAACATAAGGCAAATTGGCAGAAAGCCCAGAAGAAGAGATAACGCAGCCAGTTTGTGCAGAAAACTGTCGTATTCTGAAGAGAACGAAGACAGCCAGGAATACTCTTAAAAGGGCCACACAAGATACCAATTTGTTTGCAATTTAAAGTTGAGCACATACCCATGATAAAGATGTGATTTCTTAACTTAATGAGGCAGCAGATAAAGTATCGAAAGGGTTATCAAGATTGGGACCCCAAAGATTTAGTTCAACATGAGTCCTCCTCAACAAGCCTTATACCTTCCATCCAGGTGATTAGACTCCACCAGAGGGACGCCTCTGATAGAGAAATTGAGCGATGGAAATGTTCCGATTGTTATTATGTTGATGTACTTGAGTTTTGGGTAACCCCAGCAGGCAGGGGGTTACTATTGTGGGAAAGTGGGACATTTCAAACAGGAATGTCTCGAATTAAAGAGGGAAAGGGATGATATCCCTCTGATGACTTTTGGGGAGGATTAGTGGGATCGGGGGTTTCTTCCAGGTGGGACCCAACAAAAAGGATGCCATTTTTCTGGTGGACACAGAGGCTACTAGATCATCATTAAACATTATACCGGAGTGAGTTAGATTCACTAGTCCACAATTAAAGGTATCGGGAGTACGGAGGAGAGTCATGAAGACCCCTCTGATCAAGGGGGTCCGTGTGAAGTATCAAGACAGGGAGGCAATTGAAGACCTGATTCTGGTTCCTCAAGCTGGGGTGAATCTGATAGGACAAGATCTGCAAATTAGAATAGGAGTTGGTACAGTGGAAGGACATATAATGGTGAAATTGTACCTGTTGAGGGAAGAGGATATCCAGGACATTGGGGACTGTGTCTGGGCCGGAGAGGGAAACGGGAGGACTGCAAATAGCCCCACTCAAAATAACCCTAAAGGAGGGGTTCCAGCCAGTACGGATGAAACAGTATCCTATTTCTGTAGAAAGACGAAGAGGCCTTCAGCCGATTATTGAAAATTTGCTGCGAGATGGAATGCTAGAAAGTTGCACATCCCCTTATAACACCCCTATCCTCCCTGAACGGAAAACGGATGGGACTTTCCGGTTGGTCCAGGATCTACGAGAATTAAATAAGATTGTTCAGACACGATATCCAGTAGTCCCAAACCCTTATAACATATTGAATCGAATTCCCCCGGAACACGAGTGGTTTACAGTTGTAGATTTGAAAGATACTTTTTGGAGTTGCCCCTTGGATGAGAATAGTTGGGACTTGTTTGCATTCGAGTGGGAGGACCCACTCGATACAGCAGTATCAATGGACAGTCCTCGCCCAAGGGTTTACAGAATCTCCCAATCTATTTGGACAAGTTTTAGAAGAACACCCATACACTCCGGGAACACAGTTAATACAGTAAGTAGACGATCTGTTGATTTCAGGAACAAAGGAAAATGAAGTTCGTGAATCCACTATTGAGTTGCTAAACTTCTTGGGAGAGAAAGGGTTAAGAGTTTCTAAGAACAAACAGCAGTTGGTCGAACAGGAAGTAAGGTATTTGGGACACTTGATTAGTCAAGGGAAAAAGAGAATCGGACCTGAACGAATTGCTGGTATCACCGGTCTGCCTTTACCGAAAAATCAGAAGGAGATAAGGAAGTTCCTCGGATTAATTGGGTATTGTAGACTGTGGATAGATAGATACTGTGGATAGATAGATATGCACAGAAAGTCTGATTCTTATATGAAAAACTGGGAAGCGAAAATGAAAATGTGGAGTGGAACCTAGAGGAACAGCAGGAATTTAATTGCTTGAAGAAAGACTTGATTAATGCTCCGGTCCTGGCTTTGCCTGTTATTAATCAGCCTTTCCACTTGTTTGTAAATGTGGAAAAAGGGATAGCTTTGGGAATGCTAGCTCAGAAAAGAGGAGGCCAAAGGCAACCTGTGGCATTCCTCTCAAAAATGTTGGACCCAGTATCACGAGGGTGGCCAGAATGCATTCAAACAGTAGCAGCCACTGCAGTATTAGTGAAAGAAAGCTGAAAATTTACCTTTGGAGGGAGTCTGGTTGTATTCACTCCCCACACTATCAGAACCATTTTAACTCAGAAGTCTCACAGATGGTTGACAGACTCGAGAATTTTAAAGTATGAGGCAATCTTAATGGAAAAAGATGACAACGATTTGTACAGATAAAAGTCTGAACCCTTCATAGATCCTGTACTCGTCAGGAGAAGATAAAGAACCAGTGGACTCGGGGCACGACTGTAGCGAGGTGATCGAGCTACAAAAAACGAAAAGTCGAGATGATTTAGAAGAGGAGCCTCACTCAGAAGGACAACGGTGGTTCATAGATGGATCGTCAAGCTGTATAGGTGGGAAGAGATACAATGGATATGCTGTCGTTGATGGAGTTACCAGAACCCAAATGGAAACTGGGTGTCTGCCCTGCAGCTGGTCTGCTCAGTCCTGTGAGTTGTAAGCCCTGATGAGAGCCCTGGAACTGTTGGAAGGGCAGGAAGGTACCATATATACAGATTCGAAATATGCATTTGGAGTGGTACACACATTTGGGAAAATTTGGAAAGAACAGGGAATGATAACAGCAAGAGGAAAAGAACTGGCTTATGAGCAACTAATTGAAAAGACTTTAGAAGCATTAATCAAACCAGAAAGAATTGCCATAGTACATGTACCAGGACATCAGAAGGAGAACTCACTGATAGCTCTTCTCAGAATTCAGACAGCCCTACGACAAGACATTAGAATATCCCCTTATGAGATGTTATTTGGACTCCCATATTTGGGGCGGGTAGAAGGAATACCTACAGTTGAAAGTAATGATGTGTTTTCTCTTGCAGATTTAAAAGCTAAGGGTCTGCTGGCACAGAGCCCTCCTCTGGATTTCCCTATCCACTCTGTGAATGCTGGTGACTGGGTCCTGATCAAGTCGTGGAAAGAAGAAAAGCTTCAGCCCCGGTGGAACGGACCATACCTAGTACTGTTGACCACAGAAACAGCAGTTCGAATGAAGGAAAAGGGGTGGACACACACGTCAAGAATAAAGAGACCAGTGGACTCACCACCAGCCACAGAAGGAAGGAAAGAGGAGTAAAAAGGGACAGAAAATAAAAGTAAAATAATGAAACTTTTCCCCTATTTCAATTTGTACTTATACATATCATAGCTTTGCGTGTTGAACCTAAAAATTATTTTATCTCTCTGTACTAATTATGCTAAGAACCAAAATCAAACAGATTGTTGGGTATGTGCGAAAATACCACACCATGGCAAGTCAGGAGTCCCCTTAGTAGCAGTCCCTCTCTCCCTACATGAATTATTTGATATATATACCTTGCCCAACAACAGTGATCCAACCACTGAAGATAAATACAAAGGGTCGTCTATACGACCAAAACAAACCAAGTTAGCAACTACTCACTCTGGAGTGTTGCTTCCTTTTGAGGAACCAACTAGGAGTTTCCAATTACATGCAGAATTGGACCGTCACACGACTGAATCCCGCAGCCTGTAAATGGCACATATTGGGTGTATGGACGTAAAATTTATTCATGGTTACCTGGGGAAAAGGAATGTTAGAATCAGACGAAAGGGTTTAAATTGACCCGTACACCTAAAGGTTGGTGTGGATGTTGTACCTGGCCTATATAATTCCCCATGACAGTGTTCTTAACCTGTACTAGTCTCGTCCCATGGGCAAAGCAAAAAAAGGGTGGCTGAAGGCGATTATCTTATGCGGACATTTTTCCCGACATATGGAGCCACACGAGCTGAGGTTGAGATTTAAGAATTAGCAGCCACCCTAGATGAACTAGTAAATGCTGTGGACCTGGCGCTTGGGGAAGCCCAATCTCACGTCCGGGCAATAAATACAGAGATGGCCGCCATGCGACTTACAGTCCTCCAAAATCGCATGGCCCTTCATTTTATTTTAGCAGAAAGAGGGGGTGACTTGTGCTTTAATTGGCACTGAATGTTGCACATACATCCCGGATGAATCAGCTAATATCTCGGATTTTGCAGTCCATACTAAAAAGTATAGAGAGAAGATCCAGGAGGCTAGAGACAAAAATAAAAAAGGTGATTGGAGATGGGGAGATTGGATTTTGGAGGTTAGGGGCCATGGTTAATGCACCTTGCTATATATGGTTTGGATGAGGTTGCGCAGGTCGGTGTAGAACTTGTCCTTTTCTGCTGGTTCCGCCTGGAGGGTTGGAGCATAGACACTGATGAGGGTGATGTGACGCTTGTTTTGAAGGGGGAGTCGCATGGACATGATTCGGTCCGAGAGGCCTGTCGGAAGGTTTTCGAGTTTGGAGGCAATGAAGCTCTTGACCATGAAGCCTACACCAGATAGGCGTCGTTCATCCGAAGGCTTGCCAGACCAGTAGAGTGTGTAGCCCGCGCCGCGTTCTTGGAGGCTGCCTATATCTGCCAGGCGGACTTCACTGAGAGCGGCTATGTCGATGTCAAGTCTGAGGAGTTCATGTGCAATGAGGGCAGACCGACGTTCAGGTCGGTGGCTGTCAGCCTTGTCTAGCATGGTTCTGATGTTCCAGCATGCTAGCTTGAGTTTGTGAGCATCTTTTGAGGGGGAGGACGTGGAGGGGGAGGACGTGGAGGGGGAGGACGTGGAGGGGGAGGACGTGGAGGGGGAGGACGTGGAGGGGGAGGACGTGGAGGGGGAGGACGTGGAGGGGGAGGACGTGGAGGGGGAGGACGTGGAGGGGGAGGACGTGGAGGGGGAGGACGTGGAGGGGGAGGACGTGGAGGGGGAGGACGTGGAGGGGGAGGACGTGGACCTGTCCTCGGGCCTGCGCAAAGGAGCTTTTAGGTGGAGTGCAGTGCGCGCAGTACTGGCCCCACCCTTTACACCCATGGTTCGTGTGCCGTGGCCAAGCAAGCTGGGACGTGGCAGCGAGGTCCTTGGGTCGTAGGTTTTATATCGGAGTGGCCTTCTCCTATGCAGGTTTCTTACCCGGGCTGGAGGGGCCTGCCTCCCCTCCTAGGTCGGTCCATACTGCCCGGACCGGGGCCGAGGCCGCCGCAGCTCACCCTGTGCCTGGACTGGGGCCGCCGCCTCCCACTCTCTGCCCGGATCGGGGCCTCCGCCTGCCCCATTCGACCGAGGCCGGGGCCGCCGTCTCCCCCTTGCTCCTGCCCAGATCGGGGCCGCCGCCGCCGCCTACCCTTCGCCCGGACCGGGGCCGGGGCCGCTGCTGCTCTCCCTGTGCCCGGACTGGGGCCGCCGCCTCCCACTCCCTGCCCGGACCGGGGCCTCCGCCTGCTTCACTCGACCGAGGCCGGGGCCGCCGTCTCCCCCTTTCTCCTGCCCGTATCGGGGCCGCCGCCGTCTACCCTTCGCCCGGACCGGGGCCGGGGCCGCTGCTGCTCACCCTGTGCCTGGACTGGGGCCGCCGCCTCCCACTCTCATTCAGTAAATAATCTATTAGAAATGAGGTGCAACAATTTGTTTTTTTTAAATTACAGAGACCATCTTCTTCACCTTAGGAAACTGCCCAGGGCCTTTCCCCAACAGCGCTGCCCGAGGTTGTCATCCTGGGCGACTTCAACGCTCGTGTCGGCAAAGACTCAGAAACCTGGCCAGGAATCCTGGGCAAGCATGGCGTCGGCAAGTGCAACGACAATGGGCGCCTCCTGTTGGAGCTCTGCGCAGAACAGCGGCTTGTCATTACAAACACTCTTTTTCAGCAGAGGGACAGCCTTAAGACCACCTGGATGCATCCCCGATCCAAACACTAGCACCTCCTGGACTACATCCTGGTGCGAGAAAGTGACAAACGAGATGTGCTCCACACCAGGGACATGGCTAGCGCGGAATGCCACACTGACCACCGGCTGGTTCACTGCAAGCTCAACCTTCACTTCAAGCCAAAGCCCAGGAACAATAAAGCCCCCAGAAAGAGGTTCAATGTTGGAAACCTGCAGTCAGACGAAGCGAGAGGAAACTTCCAGGCAAACCTCAAAGCAAAGCTCGACGATGCAACCCGCCTCACGGACCCGTCCCCTGAAACCCTCTGGGATCAGTTGAAGACTACCATACTGCAATCCACTGAAGAGGTACTGGGCTTCTCCTCCAGGAAAAACAAGGACTGGTTTGACGAAAACAGCCAGGAAATCCAGGAGCTGCTGGCAAAGAAGCGAGCTGCCCACCAGGCTCACCTTACAAAGCCGTCCTGTCCAGAGAAGAAACAAGCCTTCCATCGCGCATGCAGCCATCTTCAGCGCAAACTCCGGGAGATCCAAAATGAGTGGTGGACTAGCCTCGCCAAATGAACCCAGCTCAGCGCGGACATTGGCGACTTCAGGGGTTTCTACGAGGCTCTAAAGGCTGTGTACGGCCCCTCACCCCAAGTCCAAAGCCCGCTGCGCAGCTCAGACGGCAAAGTCCTCCTCAGCAACAAGATCTCCATCCTCAACCGATGGTCAGAACACTTCCAATCTCTTTTCAGTGCCAACCGCTCAGTCCAAGATTCCGCCCTGCTCCAGCTCCCTCAACAGCCCCTAAGGCTAGAGCTGGATGAGGTTCTCACCCTGGATGAGACATATAAGGCAATCGAACAACTGAAAAGTGGCAAAGCAGCAGGTATGGATGGAATCCCCCCAGAGGTCTGGAAGGCTGGCGGCAAAACTCTGCATGCCAAACTGCATGAGTTTTTCAAGCTTTGTTGGGACCAAGGAAAACTGCCTCAGGATCTTCGTGATGCCACCATCATCACCCTGTACAAAAACAAAGGCGAGAAATCAGACTGCTCAAACTACAGGGGAATCACGTTGCTCTCCATTGCAGGCAAAATCTTAGCTAGGATTCTACTAAATAGAATAATACCTAGTGTCGCCGAGAATATTCTCCCAGAATCACAGTGCGGCTTTCGCGCAAACAGAGGAACTACTGACATGGTCTTTGCCCTCAGACAGCTCCAAGAAAAGTGCAGAGAACAAAACAAAGGGCTCTACATCACCTTTGTTGACCTCACCAAAGCCTTCGACACCGTGAGCAGGAAAGGGCTTTGGCAAATACTAGAGCGCATCGGATGTCCCCCAAAATTCCTCAACATGATTATCCAACTGCACGAAAACCAACAAGGTCGGGTCAGATACAGCAATGAGCTCTCTAAACCCTTCTCCATTAACAATGGCGTGAAGCAAGGCTGTGTTCTGGCACCAACCCTCTTTTCAATCTTCTTCAGCATGATGCTGAACCAAGCCATGAAAGACCCCAACAATGAAGACGCTGTTTACATCTGGTACCGCACGGATGGCAGTCTCTTCAATCTGAGGCGCCTGCAAGCTCACACTAAGACACAAGAGAAACTTGTCCGTGAACTACTCTTTGCAGACGATGCCGCTTTAGTTGCCCATTCAGAGCCAGCTCTTCAGCGCTTGACGTCCTGCTTTGCGGAAACTGCCAAAATGTTTGGCCTGGAAGTCAGCCTGAAGAAAACTGAGGTCCTCCATCAGCCAGCTCCCCACCATGACTACCAGCCCCCCCCACATCTCCATCGGGCACACAAAACTCAAAACGGTCAACCAGTTTACCTATCTCGGCTGCACCATTTCATCAGATGCAAGGATCGACAATGAGATAGACAACAGACTCGCCAAGGCAAATAGCGCCTTTGGAAGACTACACAAAAGAGTCTGGAAAAACACCCAACTGAAAAACCTCACAAAGATAAGCGTATACAGAGCCGTTGTCATACCCACACTCCTGTTCGGCTCCGAATCATGGGTCCTCTACCGGCACCACCTACGGCTCCTAGAACGCTTCCACCAGCGTTGTCTCCGCTCCATCCTCAACATCCATTGGAGCGCTTTCATCCCTAACGTCGAAGTACTCGAGATGGCAGAGGTCGACAGCATCGAGTCCACGCTGCTGAAGATCCAGCTGCGCTGGATGGGTCACGTCTCCAGAATGGAGGACCATCGCCTTTCCAAGATCGTGTTATATGGCGAGCTCTCCACTGGCCACCGTGACAGAGGTGCACCAAAGAAAAGGTACAAGGACTGCCTAAATAAATCTCTTGGTGCCTGCCACATTGACCACCGCCAGTGGGCTGATAATGCCTCAAACCGTGCATCTTGGCGCCTCACAGTTTGGCGGGCAGCAACCTCCTTTGAAGAAGACCGCAGAGCCCACCTCACTGACAAAAGGCAAAGGAGGAAAAACCCAACACCCAACCCCAACCAACCAATTTTCCCCTGCAACCGCTGCAACCGTGTCTGCCTGTCCCGCATCGGACTTGTCAGCCACAAACGAGCCTGCAGCTGACGTGGACTTTTTACCCCCTCCATAAATCTTCGTCCGCGAAGCCAAGCCAAAGAAAAAAATATGGTTTAATGATTCTAGTGGGCTTATTTATTGGATTAGCCATCCTACAATGTATTATCACTCGATTAATTTCCTCAGTTACTGGAGCGAAGCAGATGGTATTTAAAAAAAACCCATGGCAGATGAACAATGACAAATTCAACTCATGTTACAACAATTTGAGGAAACAAAAGGTGAACAATAATGCAGTTTAATCAGAAATACATAGTAAAGAGAAAAAAGGAGGAATTGTGAAAAAAGGTGGAAAGTGATTAAACTCACACCATTCTGTGAAAAGTGATGGAATGCAAAGTATGCAGATTAGAGCTTGAGAGAAGACTACTAGCTAGTGGGCCCCTTCTTATCTCAAGCCCCAAGGATGCAAGGATATGGTTCAAGCTGGTACAGTGACCCAAGGTAGTCTATAGCTAGTACTGTGCTTGCTTAATAGAGGGGTGAGTAGAATAAATAGCTGGACTTACCGGGGCTTGGGCTTCGAAAGGTCGGACTCGGGGTCGGAGGAGGCAGTGAGTCAGCGCCTGGTGTTGGGTGAGAGGAGGAGGAGCCAGGAGTTAATTGGGGTTAATTGGTAAGGGCTAATAAAAGGAGTAGAAAGGGAGGGAGCGGCGCAGTGAGTGAGTGGCCCAGTGAAGGAGTGGGGACTTGGGACTTTGGCTCGAGGGACTTTGGCGAGCACGGGCTGAGAAGGAGCTCCTTGTGTGGAAAGATATCTTTGAAACAACATATTTATAGTAAGAAAGGAGGAAATGGAGTCAGTTGGGGTAGTTAAGTGCTCCAGTTGTGGGATGTGGGAAATCAGAGACAACACAGCTGTTTCTGATGACTAAACCTGCAAAAGGTGCATCCAATTGCATATAATGAGTGACCGTGTTAGGGAGCTTGAGCTGCAGTTGGATGAACTGAGGATCATAAGGGAAGCAGAGGCAGTGATAGAGAAGAGTTACAGGGAGACAGTCACTCCTAGAAGGCAGGAGTCAGGGAATTGGGTGACAGTGAGGAAAGGAGGGAGAGTGCCTGTGCAGAGTACCCCTGTGGAAGTGCCACTCAGCAACATGTATTCTGCATTGGATACTGCTGGGGGGAATAGCCTATCAGGGATGAGTCGTGGGGGTCAGGTCTCTGGCACAGGGGCTGCCCCTGAGGTTCAGAAGGGAAGGAGGGATAAGAACAGGATACTTGTAGTTGGGGACTCATTAGTCAGAGGGACAGATAGAAGGTTTGTGGGACGAGATCGGGGATCCAAGTTGATCTGTTGCCTCCCTGGTGCCAGGGTCAGGGATATCTCTGATCGAGTTCATAGCATTTTGCAAGGGGAAGGAGAACAGCCAGAAGTTGTGGTCCATGTTGGGACCAATTACTTAGTTAGAAGTGGGGATGAGGTCCTGAAACAGGATTATGTGGAATTAGGTAGGAAGTTAAAAAGCAGGACCTCCAGGGTAGTAATCTCTGGATTGCTGCCTGTGCCAAGCGCTAGTGAGGGTAGAAATAGAAGGATGTGGAGGATGAATGCGTGGCTAAAGAGATGGTGCAGGGGGCAAGGGATAAGATTTCTGGATCATTGGGATCTCTTCTGGGGAAGGTTGGACCTGTACAAAATGGACGAACTCCACTTGAACTGGAGGGGGAACAGTGTGCTGGCAAGCAGATTTGATAGAGCTGTGGGGGAAGGTTTAAACTAGTTTGGCAGGGGGGTTGTGAACAGGGTGTGAGAGCAGTGTCAAGGGAGCATGGCCACCTCGATAGGAATAATAACGATAACAAAGGTAGGATGGAGATTAGGGTAAAAGGTAGAAAAGAGAATATATGTGAGGATCATTCTCTGAAATGCATATATTTTAATGCAAGAAGCATAGTGAACAAGGTAGATGAGCTTAGAGCATGGACAGATACTTGGGGTCATGATATTGTGACAATTGGTGAGACCTGGCTACAGGAGGGGCAGGACTGGCAACTTAATATTCCAGGATACATTTGTTTTAGATGTGATAGATCAGGGGGTAAAAAAGGGGGAGGAGTTGCTCCGCTTGTTAAGGAGGACATTACTGCCGTGAGGTGGCAGGATGGTCTGGAGGGATCGTCCAGTGAGGCTGTTTGGGAGGAATTGAGGGGTAAAGGAGGCATGAGAGTGCTAATAGGGGTGTAATACAGACCACCAAATGCGCCAAGAAAATTAGAGGAACAAATTTGTAGGGAGATAACGTATATGTGTGAGAATCATAAGGTAGTGATCATGGGAGATTTTAACTTCCCTCACATTGATTGGGATACCCATATGGTTAGAGGGCTGTATGGGCTAGAGTTCATTAAATGTGTTCAAGATTGCTTTCTAAATCAATTAGTAGAAGAACCGACTCGGGACGGTGTAATATGAGATCTCTTGTTAGGGAATGAGCTCAACTCAGCAGGTGGCTCAACTCTCCCAGGGGGAACACAGCCCTGCGTGCACATTTGGCAGCTGAAACAACTCTACCCTGGGGAATACACCCCTACCCCCACAAATGGCAGGTGAACCAAGTCTTGCTTGGTAAACACAAGCTTACCCCAACTTTCGGCATGTGAACCAAATGTCTCGGGGTAACACACCCCTACCTCACAATCGGCAGGTGAACCAAATGTCCCCAGGGGGAACACACCCTACCCACACATTTGGCAGATGAAAGCACTCTCCCCAGGGGAATACACCCCTTCAACCACGATCAGCAGGAAACCAACTCTCTCCAAAGGGCGAACGCACCTCTTCCCCCACTTTTGGCAGGTGATCCAACTCTCCCCAGGGGAACACATACATTTCCCAACTTTCAGCAGGTGTACCAAATCTCCCCAGGGGGAACACTCACCTTCCCCCACATTCGGCAGGTGAACAAAATCACCACAGGGGAACACAACACTTCCACGATATTCGGTAGTTGAAACAACTCTCCCCAGGGGGAACACACCCCTTCAAATACATTCAGCAGGTGAACAAACACTCCCCTCTCCAAGATTTGACGTGAACCATATCTCCCCAGTGGAACACGCCCTTAACTCCACATTCGGCAGGTGAGCCATTGCTCCCAGGGGGGAACACACCTCTTCCCCCTCATTCGGAAGGTGACCCAACTCTCCAAAGGGGAAACACACCTCTTCAAATTTGGCAAGTGAACCAACTCTCCGCAGGGCAACACATACATTTCCCAACTTTCAGCAGGTGTACCAAATCTCCCTAGGGGGAACACACTGAAAAACCCACATTCAGCAGGTGAACCTATTATGCCCAGGGGGAACACTCACCTTCCCCCACATTCGGCAGGTGAACAAAATCACCACAGGGGAACACACCCCTTCCACCACATTCGGCAGGTGAACCAACTCTCTGTAGGGGAACACAACACTTCCACAATATTCGGTAGTTGAACCAACTCTCCCCAGGGGAGCACACCCCTTCAGATAAATTTGGCAGGTGAACAAACACTCCCCATGAGGAACACACCGCTCCCCAAGATTTGACGTGAACCATATCTCCCCAGTGGAACACGCCCTTAACCCCACATTCGGCAGGTGAGCCATTGCTCCCCAGGGGGAACACACCTCTTCCCCCCTCATTCGGAAGGTGACCCAACTCTCCAAAGGGCAAACACACCCCTTCAAATTCGGCAAGTGAACCAACTCTCTGCAGGGGGAGCACACCACCTCCTCCACTTTTGACAGGATATTCATGTCTCCCCAGGGGATCACATCCATATCCCCACATTCGGCAGGTTTCTCAACTCTCTCCAGGTGGAAAACACCCCTGCACGCACATTTGGCAACTGAACCAACTCTCCACAGGGGAAAACACCCCTTCCACTATAATCAGCAGGTAAACCAAATTTCTCCGGGTAACACACCCCTACCCCCACAAATGGCAGGTGAACCAAGTCTCCCTTGGTGAACACATATTTTCCCCTAATTTCGGCATGTGAACCAACTTTCTCGGGGTAACACACCCCTACCTTACAATCGGCAGGTGAACCAACTCTTCCTAGTGGGAACACTCACCATCACCCTACATTCGGCAGGTGAACCAACTCACCCCAATATGAACACTCACCTTCCCCCTACTTTTGTCAGGTGAACCTACTTTCCCCAGGTATAACATTCCCCTTCACCTACATTTGGCAGTTGAATACAACCTTCCCCTACTTTTGGCAGGTGAATAAACTTTCACAGGGGAACACACCTCTTACACCACATTCGGCAGGTGAACTAACTCTCCCCAGGGGAACAAAACCAGTCCCCTACTTTCAGCAGGTTAACCAACTCTCCCCAGGGTGAACATCCCCCTTCACCTACATTTGGCAGGTGAACCAACTCTCCGCAGGGGGATCACAACCCTTCACCTCATTTATCAGGTAAACCAACTCTCCTGAGTGGAGCACAACACTCCCCCCACATTTGGCAGGTGAACCATGTCTCCAAAGGGCGAACGCACCTCTTCCCCCACTTTTGGCAGGTAATCCAACTCTCCCCTGGGGAACACATGCATATCCCAACTTTCTTCAGGTGAACCAAATCTCCCCAGGGGAACACACAGAAAAACACTCATTTGGCAGGTGAACTAACTCTCCCCAGGGGAACATTACCTTTACCCTACTTTCAGCTGGTGAACCAACTCTCCCCAGGGGGAACACACCTTCAAATACATTCAGCAGGTGAACAAACACTCCCCAGGAGGAACACACCCCTCTCCAAGATTTGACAAGTGAACCATATCTCCCCAGTGGAACACACCCTTAACCCCACATTCGGCAGGTGAGCCATTGCTCCCCAGGGGAACACACCTCTACCCCAACATTCGGCAGGGTAAACAACTCACCACAGGGGAATACATCCCTTTCCTACATTCTTCAGGTGTATAGACAATTCCTAGGGAGAGGACACTCCATCCCATACATTCGGCAGGTGAACCAAATCTCCCCAGTGAAACACACCTTTTCCTCCACATTTGGCAGTTGAACCAACTGTCCCCTACTTTCAGCTGGTGAACCAACTCTCCCCAGGGGGAACACACCCCTTCAAATACATTCAGCAGGTGAACAAACACTCCCCAAGAGGAACACACCCTTTTACCCCACATTTGGCAGGTGAACCAACTGTCCCCTGGCAAACACACCCTTAACCCCACATTTGGCAGGTGAACCAACTCTCCCCAGGATGTACACACATTCGACAGGTTAACCAACTATCCCCAGTGGGAACACTCACCTTCCCCCACATTCGGCAGATGAACCTACTCTCCCCAGGTATAATATCCCCCTTCACCTATATTCGGCAGATGAACCAACTTTCTCCAGGAGAATACAACCTTTCCCCTCTTTCGGCAGGTTAACCAACTCTCCCGAGGGGGAACACAACTCTACCACTACATTTGGCAGGGTAAACAACTCACCATGGGGGAATACATCCCATTCCCACATTCGTCAGGTGAATAAACACTCCCTAGGGAGACCACACTCCTCCCAGCAGATTCGACAGGTGAACCAAAGCTCCCCAAGATGAACACACCCCTTCCCCAACATTCATCAGGTGAACCAACTCTCCACAGGGGGAACAACCTTCTCCCCACCATTCGGCAAGTCAACCAAATCTCCCCAGTGGAACAAGTTGTTTCCCCCACATTTGGCAGGTGAACCAACTCTCCCCAGGAGGAACACACGCTTTTACCCCACATTCATCCGGTGACCCAACTCTCCCCTGGGAAACACACCCTTAACCCCAATTTGGCAGGTGAACCAACTTTCCCCAGGATGTACACACCCCTCCACTACATTCGACAGGTGAACCAACTATCCCCAGTTGGAACACTCACGTTCCCCCAAATTTGGCAGGTGAACAAACTTTCTGCAGAGGAACACACCTCTTACACCACATTTGGCAGGTGAACTAACTCTCCCCATGGTAACACAACCTTTCCCCTACTTTCAGCAGGTGAACCAACTCTGCTCACGGGGAAATCCCCCTTCACCAACATTTAGCAGGTGAACCAACTATCACTAATTTAACACAACCCTTCCCCCACATGCAGAAGGTGAACCAACTCTTCCTGGGGAACAACCCCTTTCCCCCACATTCGGCAGGTGAGCCATTGCTCCCCAGAGGGTACAGACCCTTTCCCCATCATTCAGCAGGTGACCCAACTCTCCCGAGGGGGAACACAACTCTACCACTACATTTGGCAGGGTAAACAACTCACCATGGGGGAATACATCCCATTCCCACATTCGTCAGGTGAATAAACACTCCCTAGGGAGACCACACTCCTCCCAGCAGATTCGACAGGTGAACCAAAGCTCCCCAAGATGAACACACCCCTTCCCCAACATTCATCAGGTGAACCAACTCTCCACAGGGGGAACAACCTTCTCCCCACCATTCGGCAAGTCAACCAAATCTCCCCAGTGGAACAAGTTGTTTCCCCCACATTTGGCAGGTGAACCAACTCTCCCCAGGAGGAACACACGCTTTTACCCCACATTCATCCGGTGACCCAACTCTCCCCTGGGAAACACACCCTTAACCCCAATTTGGCAGGTGAACCAACTTTCCCCAGGATGTACACACCCCTCCACTACATTCGACAGGTGAACCAACTATCCCCAGTTGGAACACTCACGTTCCCCCAAATTTGGCAGGTGAACAAACTTTCTGCAGAGGAACACACCTCTTACACCACATTTGGCAGGTGAACTAACTCTCCCCATGGTAACACAACCTTTCCCCTACTTTCAGCAGGTGAACCAACTCTGCTCACGGGGAAATCCCCCTTCACCAACATTTAGCAGGTGAACCAACTATCACTAATTTAACACAACCCTTCCCCCACATGCAGAAGGTGAACCAACTCTTCCTGGGGAACAACCCCTTTCCCCCACATTCGGCAGGTGAGCCATTGCTCCCCAGAGGGTACAGACCCTTTCCCCATCATTCAGCAGGTGACCCAACTCGCCTAAGGGGGAACATAACACCACCACTTTTGGAAGGTGATCCAACTCTCCCCAGGGGATCACACCCCTATCCACACATTCAGCAGGTGGCTCAACTCTCCCAGGGGGAACACAGCCCTGCGTGCACATTTGGCAGCTGAAACAACTCTACCCTGGGGAACACACCCCTACCCCCACAAATGGCAGGTGAACCAAGTCTTCCTTGGTAAACACAAGCTTACCCCTACTTTTGGCATGTGAACCAAATGTCTCGGGGTAACACACCCCTACCTCACAATTGGCAGGTGAACCAAATATCCCCAGGGGGAACACACCCTACCCACACATTTGGCAGATGAAAGCAGTCTCCCCAAGGGAATACACCCTTTCCACCACAATCAGCAGGAAACCAACTCTCTCCAGGTAACACACATCTTCCCAACAATCGGCAGATGAACCAACTCTCCCCAGGGGAACACATACATTTCCCAACTTTCAGCAGGTGTACCAAATCTCCCCAGGGGGAACACACTGAAAAACCCACATTCGGCAGGTGAACCTATTATGCCCAGGGGGAACACTCACCTTCCCCCACATTCGGCAGGTGAACAAAATCACCACAGGGGAACACACCCCTTCCACCACATTCGGCAGGTGAACCAACTCTCTGTAGGGGAACACAACACTTCCACGATATTCGGTAGTTGAACCAACTCTCCCCAGGGGATCACACCCCTTCAGATACATTCGGTAGGTGAACAAACACTCCCCATGAGGAACACACCGCTCCCCAAGATTTGACATGAACCTTATCTCCCCAGTGGAACACGCCCTTAACCCCACATTCGGCAGGTGAGCCATTACTCCCCAGGGGGAACACACCTCTTCCCCCTCATTCGGAAGGTGACCCAACTCTCCAAAGGGCAAACACACCCCTTCAAATTCGGCAAGTGAACCAACTCTCTGCAGGGGGAACACACCACCTCCTCCACTTTTGACAGGATATTCATCTCTCCCCAGGGGATCACACCCATATCCCCACATTCGGCAGGTTGCTCAACTCTCCCCAGGTGGAAAACACCCCTGTGCGCACATTTGGCAACTGAACCAACTCTCCACAGGGGAAAACACCCCTTCCACTACAATCAGCAGGTAAACCAAATTTCTCCGGGTAACACACCCCTACCCCCACAAATGGCAGGTGAACCAAGTCTCCCTTGGTGAACAGACATTTTCCCCTAATTTCGGCATGTGAATCAACTTTCTCTGGGTAACACACCCCTACCTTACAATCGGCAGGTGAACCAACTCTTCCCAGGGGAACACTCACCATCCCCCTACATTCGGCAGATGAACCAACTCACCCCAGTATGAACACTCATCTTCCCCCTACTTTCGTCAGGTGAACCTACTGTCCCCAGGTATAATATTCCCCTTCACCTAGATTCGGCAGTTGAACCAACTCTCCCCAGGGGAATACAACCTTACCTCTACTTTTGGCAGGTGAATGTACTCTCCCAAGGGGGAACATATCCCTCCCCCCCCCCATTGGACAGGTGAACCAACTATGCCCAGTGGGAACACTCACCTTCCCCAACATTCGGAAGGTGAATAAACTTCCACAGGGGAACACACCTCTTAAACCACAATCGGCAGGTGAACTAACTCTCCCCAGGGGAACACAACCAGTCCCCTACTTTCAGCAGGTTAACCAACTATCCCCAGTGGGAACACTCACCTTCCCCCACATTCGGCAGATGAACCTACTCTCCCCAGGTATAATATCCCCCTTCACCTATATTCGGCAGATGAACCAACTTTCTCCAGGAGAATACAACCTTTCCCCTCTTTCGGCAGGTTAACCAACTCTCCCGAGGGGGAACACAACTCTACCACTACATTTGGCAGGGTAAACAACTCACCATGGGGGAATACATCCCATTCCCACATTCGTCAGGTGAATAAACACTCCCTAGGGAGACCACACTCCTCCCAGCAGATTCGACAGGTGAACCAAAGCTCCCCAAGATGAACACACCCCTTCCCCAACATTCATCAGGTGAACCAACTCTCCACAGGGGGAACAACCTTCTCCCCACCATTCGGCAAGTCAACCAAATCTCCCCAGTGGAACAAGTTGTTTCCCCCACATTTGGCAGGTGAACCAACTCTCCCCAGGAGGAACACACGCTTTTACCCCACATTCATCCGGTGACCCAACTCTCCCCTGGGAAACACACCCTTAACCCCAATTTGGCAGGTGAACCAACTTTCCCCAGGATGTACACACCCCTCCACTACATTCGACAGGTGAACCAACTATCCCCAGTTGGAACACTCACGTTCCCCCAAATTTGGCAGGTGAACAAACTTTCTGCAGAGGAACACACCTCTTACACCACATTTGGCAGGTGAACTAACTCTCCCCATGGTAACACAACCTTTCCCCTACTTTCAGCAGGTGAACCAACTCTGCTCACGGGGAAATCCCCCTTCACCAACATTTAGCAGGTGAACCAACTATCACTAATTTAACACAACCCTTCCCCCACATGCAGAAGGTGAACCAACTCTTCCTGGGGAACAACCCCTTTCCCCCACATTCGGCAGGTGAGCCATTGCTCCCCAGAGGGTACAGACCCTTTCCCCATCATTCAGCAGGTGACCCAACTCTCCCGAGGGGGAACACAACTCTACCACTACATTTGGCAGGGTAAACAACTCACCATGGGGGAATACATCCCATTCCCACATTCGTCAGGTGAATAAACACTCCCTAGGGAGACCACACTCCTCCCAGCAGATTCGACAGGTGAACCAAAGCTCCCCAAGATGAACACACCCCTTCCCCAACATTCATCAGGTGAACCAACTCTCCACAGGGGGAACAACCTTCTCCCCACCATTCGGCAAGTCAACCAAATCTCCCCAGTGGAACAAGTTGTTTCCCCCACATTTGGCAGGTGAACCAACTCTCCCCAGGAGGAACACACGCTTTTACCCCACATTCATCCGGTGACCCAACTCTCCCCTGGGAAACACACCCTTAACCCCAATTTGGCAGGTGAACCAACTTTCCCCAGGATGTACACACCCCTCCACTACATTCGACAGGTGAACCAACTATCCCCAGTTGGAACACTCACGTTCCCCCAAATTTGGCAGGTGAACAAACTTTCTGCAGAGGAACACACCTCTTACACCACATTTGGCAGGTGAACTAACTCTCCCCATGGTAACACAACCTTTCCCCTACTTTCAGCAGGTGAACCAACTCTGCTCACGGGGAAATCCCCCTTCACCAACATTTAGCAGGTGAACCAACTATCACTAATTTAACACAACCCTTCCCCCACATGCAGAAGGTGAACCAACTCTTCCTGGGGAACAACCCCTTTCCCCCACATTCGGCAGGTGAGCCATTGCTCCCCAGAGGGTACAGACCCTTTCCCCATCATTCAGCAGGTGACCCAACTCTCCCGAGGGGGAACACAACTCTACCACTACATTTGGCAGGGTAAACAACTCACCATGGGGGAATACATCCCATTCCCACATTCGTCAGGTGAATAAACACTCCCTAGGGAGACCACACTCCTCCCAGCAGATTCGACAGGTGAACCAAAGCTCCCCAAGATGAACACACCCCTTCCCCAACATTCATCAGGTGAACCAACTCTCCACAGGGGGAACAACCTTCTCCCCACCATTCGGCAAGTCAACCAAATCTCCCCAGTGGAACAAGTTGTTTCCCCCACATTTGGCAGGTGAACCAACTCTCCCCAGGAGGAACACACGCTTTTACCCCACATTCATCCGGTGACCCAACTCTCCCCTGGGAAACACACCCTTAACCCCAATTTGGCAGGTGAACCAACTTTCCCCAGGATGTACACACCCCTCCACTACATTCGACAGGTGAACCAACTATCCCCAGTTGGAACACTCACGTTCCCCCAAATTTGGCAGGTGAACAAACTTTCTGCAGAGGAACACACCTCTTACACCACATTTGGCAGGTGAACTAACTCTCCCCATGGTAACACAACCTTTCCCCTACTTTCAGCAGGTGAACCAACTCTGCTCACGGGGAAATCCCCCTTCACCAACATTTAGCAGGTGAACCAACTATCACTAATTTAACACAACCCTTCCCCCACATGCAGAAGGTGAACCAACTCTTCCTGGGGAACAACCCCTTTCCCCCACATTCGGCAGGTGAGCCATTGCTCCCCAGAGGGTACAGACCCTTTCCCCATCATTCAGCAGGTGACCCAACTCGCCTAAGGGGGAACATAACACCACCACTTTTGGAAGGTGATCCAACTCTCCCCAGGGGATCACACCCCTATCCACACATTCAGCAGGTGGCTCAACTCTCCCAGGGGGAACACAGCCCTGCGTGCACATTTGGCAGCTGAAACAACTCTACCCTGGGGAACACACCCCTACCCCCACAAATGGCAGGTGAACCAAGTCTTCCTTGGTAAACACAAGCTTACCCCTACTTTTGGCATGTGAACCAAATGTCTCGGGGTAACACACCCCTACCTCACAATTGGCAGGTGAACCAAATATCCCCAGGGGGAACACACCCTACCCACACATTTGGCAGATGAAAGCAGTCTCCCCAAGGGAATACACCCTTTCCACCACAATCAGCAGGAAACCAACTCTCTCCAGGTAACACACATCTTCCCAACAATCGGCAGATGAACCAACTCTCCCCAGGGGAACACATACATTTCCCAACTTTCAGCAGGTGTACCAAATCTCCCCAGGGGGAACACACTGAAAAACCCACATTCGGCAGGTGAACCTATTATGCCCAGGGGGAACACTCACCTTCCCCCACATTCGGCAGGTGAACAAAATCACCACAGGGGAACACACCCCTTCCACCACATTCGGCAGGTGAACCAACTCTCTGTAGGGGAACACAACACTTCCACGATATTCGGTAGTTGAACCAACTCTCCCCAGGGGATCACACCCCTTCAGATACATTCGGTAGGTGAACAAACACTCCCCATGAGGAACACACCGCTCCCCAAGATTTGACATGAACCTTATCTCCCCAGTGGAACACGCCCTTAACCCCACATTCGGCAGGTGAGCCATTACTCCCCAGGGGGAACACACCTCTTCCCCCTCATTCGGAAGGTGACCCAACTCTCCAAAGGGCAAACACACCCCTTCAAATTCGGCAAGTGAACCAACTCTCTGCAGGGGGAACACACCACCTCCTCCACTTTTGACAGGATATTCATCTCTCCCCAGGGGATCACACCCATATCCCCACATTCGGCAGGTTGCTCAACTCTCCCCAGGTGGAAAACACCCCTGTGCGCACATTTGGCAACTGAACCAACTCTCCACAGGGGAAAACACCCCTTCCACTACAATCAGCAGGTAAACCAAATTTCTCCGGGTAACACACCCCTACCCCCACAAATGGCAGGTGAACCAAGTCTCCCTTGGTGAACAGACATTTTCCCCTAATTTCGGCATGTGAATCAACTTTCTCTGGGTAACACACCCCTACCTTACAATCGGCAGGTGAACCAACTCTTCCCAGGGGAACACTCACCATCCCCCTACATTCGGCAGATGAACCAACTCACCCCAGTATGAACACTCATCTTCCCCCTACTTTCGTCAGGTGAACCTACTGTCCCCAGGTATAATATTCCCCTTCACCTAGATTCGGCAGTTGAACCAACTCTCCCCAGGGGAATACAACCTTACCTCTACTTTTGGCAGGTGAATGTACTCTCCCAAGGGGGAACATATCCCTCCCCCCCCCCATTGGACAGGTGAACCAACTATGCCCAGTGGGAACACTCACCTTCCCCAACATTCGGAAGGTGAATAAACTTCCACAGGGGAACACACCTCTTAAACCACAATCGGCAGGTGAACTAACTCTCCCCAGGGGAACACAACCAGTCCCCTACTTTCAGCAGGTTAACCAACTCTCCCCAGGGGGAACATCCCCCTTCACCTACATTTGGCAGGTGAACCAATTCTCCCTAGTTAAATTAGGGAACATCCCCCTTCACCTACATTTGGCAGGTGAACCAACTCTCCGCAGGGAGATCACACCCCTTCCCCTCATTTGTCAGGTAAAGCAACTCTCCCGAGGGGAACATAACACTCCCCACTTCCCACACATGCGGCAGGCGATCTAACTCTGCGTGGTAAAACTCACCCCTTCCTCCATAATTGGCAGTTGAACCAACTCTCCCCAGGGGCAACACACCCTTTCACCCACAGACAGAAGGTGAACCAACACTCCCCAGGATGAAAACACTCCTTCCCCCACATTCGGTAGGTGAACCAACTTTCCCCAGGGGAGCTCACCCCTTCCACCACATTTTGCATGTGAAACAACTCTCCACAGGGGAACACAACACTTCCACGACATTCTGCAGGTGATCTAACTCTCCCCAAGGGGAACATATCCCTTCACCTACATTTGGCAGGTGAACCAACTCTCACTAGTTTAACACACCCCTTTCCCCACATACGGCAGGTGAACCAACGATCCCCAGGGATATTTATCCCACTTTCTCCTACATTCAGCATGTGAACTAACTTTCCCCAGGGGGAACACACCCTTCCCCAAGATTTGGCAAGTGAACCAAATCTCCCCAGTGGAACACACACTTAACCCCATATTGGGCAGGTAATTGAACTCTCCAAAGGGGGAACACACCACCTACCCCACTTTTGGCAGGTGATCCAACTCTCCCCCAGGGATCACACCCCAACCCCCACATTCGGCAGGTGGCCAAACTCTCCCAGGGGGATCACACCCCAGCGCTCAAATTTAGCAGCAGAAACAACTCTCCCCTGGGGAACACACCACTTCACCCACAATCAGCAGGTAAACGAACTCTCCATGGGTAACACAACCCACCCCCACATTCATCAGGTGAACCATCTCTCCCCAGGGGATCAAACTCCTACCCCCACATTGAGCAGGTGCCTCAACTCTCCCCAGGGGGAAAGAAACCACCCCTGCATGCACATTTGGCAGCTGAAACAACTCTCCACAGTGGAAAACACCTCTTCCACCACAAACAGCAGGTAAACCAATGCTCTCCGGGTAACACACCCTTACCCCCACAAACGGCAGGTGAACCAACTCTCTCCTGCGGGGAACACACCGATAAGCCCACATTTGGCAGGTGAACTAACTCTCCCCAGGGGAGCTCTTCCCTTCAACCACATTTGGCATGTCCAACAACTCTCCGCAGGGGAATATACCCCTTCACCTACATTTGGCAGGTGAACCAACTGTCACTAATTTAACACAACCCTTTCCACACATGCGGAAGGTGAACCAACTCTCCCCGGGGAACAACCATTTTCCCCTACATTCGGCAGGTGAACCAACTCTCACCAGGAGGAAAACACTCCTGTGCCCACATTCGGTAGGTGAACCAACTCTCCAAAGTGGGAACACACCAAATCACCCACTTTCGCCAGGTAAACCAACTTTCCCCAGGGGAGCTCACCAATTCCACCACATTTGGCTTGTGCAACAACTCTCCACAGCGGAACATACCCCTTCACCTACATTTGGCAGTGAACCAATTCTCACTAGTTTAACACACCCCTTCCCCCACATATGGCAGGTGAACCAACTCTCCTCGTGGAACACCCCCTTTCCCCTACATTCAGAAGGTGAACTAACTCTCCCTAATGTAACTCACCCCGGCCCCCAAATTCGTCAGGTGAACCAACACTCCCTAGGGGAACAAAACACTTTCCCCACATTCAGAAGGTGAACCAACTCTCCCCAGCGAGAGCACACCCTTCCCTAAGATTTGGCAAGTGAACCAAATCTCCCCAGTGGAACACACACTTAACCCCACATTCGACAGGTGAGCCATTGCTCCCCAGGGGGTACAGACCCTTTCCCCATCATTCAGCAGGTGATCCAACTCACCTAAGGGGGAACACACCACCACCCCCACTTTTGGAAGGTGATCCAACTCTCCCCAGGGATCACACCTCTATCCACACATTCGGCAGGTGAACCAAGTCTTCCTTGGTGAACAAAAGCTTACCCCTACTTTCAGAATGTGAACAAAATGTCTCAGTGTAACACACCCCTACCTCACAATCGGCAGGTGAACCAAATGTCCGCAGGGGGAACACACCCTACCCACACATTTGGAAGATGAAACCACTCTCCCCAGGGGAACACAACCCTTCCACCACAATCAGCAGGAAACCAACTCTCTACAGGTAATATATACCTACCCAATAATCGGCAGGTGAACCAACTCTCCCCAGGGGAACACACCGAAAAACCCACATTCAGAACGTGAACCAACTACGCCCAGGGGGTACACTCACCTACCCTCACATTCAGCAGGTGAACAAAATCATCACAGGGAACACACCCTTTACACCACATTCGGCAGGTGAACCAACTCTCTGTAGGGGAACACAACACTTCCACGATATTCGATAGTTGAACCAACTCTCCCCAGGGGAACACACCCCTTCAGATACATTCGGCAGGTGAACAAACACTCCCCAGGAGGAACACACCCCTCCCCAAGATTTGACGAGTGAACCATATCTCCCCAGTGGAACACGACCTTAACCACACATTCTGCAGGTGACCCATTGCTGCCCAGGGGGAACACACCTCTTCCCCCTCATTTGGCAGGTGACCCAACTTTCCAAAGGGGAAATGCACCCCTTTCTTCAAATTTGGCAAGTGAACCAACTCTCCACAGGGGGAACACACCACCTCCTCCACTTTTGACAGGATATTCATCTCTCCCCAGGGGATCACACCCATATCCCCACATTCGGCAGGTTGCTCCACTCTCCACAGGTGGAAAACACCCCTGCGTGCACATTTGGCAGCTGAACCAACTCTCCACAGGGGAAAACACCCCTTCCACCACAATCAGCAGGTAAACAAAATCTCTCCGGGTAACACACCCCTACCACCACAAATGGCAGGTGAATCAAGTCTCCCTTGGTGAACACACGCTTTCCCCTACTTTCGGCATGTGAACCAACTTTCTTGGCGGAACACACCCCTACCTCACAATTGACAGGTGAACCAAGTTTCCCCAGGGGATCACACCCTTTCCCCCACATTCGGCATGTGGACCATTTCGCCCTAGGATGAACACACCCCTTCTCCTCATTTGTCAGGTAAACCAACTCTCCCCAGGGGAGCACAACACTCCCTCCACATTTGGCAAGTGAAGCAACTCTCCCCAGGGGAACACACCCTTAAACCCACATTCGGCAGGTGAACAAACTCTCCCCAGGATGTACACACCCCTCCCCCATATTTGACAGGTGAACAAACTCTCGGCAGGAGAACACACCCCTTACACTACATTCGGCAGGTGAACCAACTCTCCATTCGGGAACACAAAATTTCCACACATTCAGCAGGTGAACCAACTTTCCCCAGTATGTACACACCCCTCACCCACATTTGACAAGTGAACCAACTATGACCATTGGGAACACTCACCTTTCCCCATATTCTGCAGGTGATCCAACTCTCCCCAAGGGAAATATACCCCTTCACCTATATTTGGCAGGTGAACCAACTCTCACTAGTTTAACACACTCCTTCCCCCACATACGGCAGGTGAACCAACTGTCCCTGGGGAACACCCACTTTCCCCTACATTCAGCAGGTGAACTAACTCTCCCTAACGTAACTCACCTCTGCCCCCACAATCGACAGGTGAACAAACACTCCCTAGGGGAACAAAACACTGCCCCCACATTCAGCAGGTGAACCAATTCTCCCCAGGAGGAACACACCCTTCCCCAAGATTTGGCAAGTGAACCAAATCTCCCCAGTGGAACCACACTTAACCCCACATTCGGCAGGTGAGCCATTGTTCCCCAGGGGGCACAGACTCTTTCCCCATCATTCAGCAGGTGACCCAACTTGCCTAAGGGGAACACACCACCATCCCCACTTTTGGAAGGTGATTCAACACTCCCCAGGGGATCACACCTCGATCCACACATTCGGCAGGTGGCTCAACTCTCCGAGGGGGAACAAAGCCCTGTGTGCACATTTGGCAGCTGAAACAACTCTACCCTGGGGAACACACCCCTACCCCCACAAATGGCAGGTGAACCAAGTCTTCCTTGGTGAACACAAGCTTACCCCTACTTTCAGAATGTGAACCAAATGTCTCGGGGTAACACACCCCTACCTCACAATCAGCAGGTGAACCAAATCTCCCCAGGGGGAACACACCCCACCCACACATTTGGAAGATGAAACCACTCTCCCCAGGGGAACACAACCCTTCCACCACAATCAGCAGGAAACCAACTCTCTCCAGGTAACACATACCTACCCAACAATCGGCAGGTGAAACAACTCTCCCCAGGGGAACACACACATTTCCCAACTTTCAGCAGGTGTACCAAATCTCCCCAGGGGTTACACACCAAAAAACCCACATTCGAGAGGTAAACCTACTCTCCCCAGGGGAACACACCCCTTCAAATACATTTGGCTGGTGAACAAACACTCCCCAGGAGGAAACACCCCTCCCCAAGATTTGACAAGTGAACCATATATCCCCAGTGGAACACGACCTGAACCCCACATTCTACAGGTGAGCCATTGCTGCCCAGGGGGAACATACCTCTTCCCCCTCATTCGGCAGCTGACCCAACTCTCCAAAGGTGAAACGCACCCCTTCCTTCCAATTCGACAAGTGAACCAACTCTCTACAGGGAGAACACACCACCTCCTCCACTTTTGACAGGATATTCATCTCTCCCCAGGGGATCACACCCATTCGGCAGGTTGCTCAACCCTCCCCAGGTAGAAAACACCCCTGCGCGCACATTTGGCAGCTGAACCAACTCTCCACAGGGGAAAGCACCCCTTCCACAACAATCAGCAGGTAAACCAAATCTCTCTAGGTAACACACCCCTAGCCCCACGCCAACTTTCTCGGGGTAACACACCCCTACCTCACAATCGGCAGGTGAACCAAGTCTCCCCAGGGGATCACACACTTTCCCCCACATTCGGCATGTGGACCATCTCTCCCTAGGGTGAACACACCCCTTCCCCTCATTTGTCAGGTAAACCAACTCTCCCCAGGGGAGCACAACACTCCCCCCACATTCGGCAAGTGAACCAAATCTCCCCAGTGGAACACGCCTTTACCCTCACATTTGGCAGGAAAGCCATTGATCCCCAGGGGGAACACATCCTTTCCCCCACTTTTGGCAGGTGATCCAATTTTCCCATAGGATCACACCCTACCCCCACATTCGACAGGTGGCGCAACATTCCAAAGGGGGAACACACCCTACCCCCATATTTGGCAGATGGAATCACTCTCATCCACAATCAGCAGATAAACCAACTCTCTCCGGGTAACACAACGCTATTCCACAATTGGCAGGTGAACCAAGTCTCCCCAGGGCTACACACGCATTTCCCTACATTCTCCAGGGGAACACAACTTTCCCCTACTTTCAGCAGGTGAAACAACTCTCCCCAGGGGTAACACACCCCTTCACCTCATTTATCAGGTAAACCAACTCTCCAGAGGAGAGCACAACACTCCCCCCACATTCGGCAGGTGAACCATCTCTCCAAAGGGTGAATGCACCCCTTACCCCACTTTTGTCAGGTGATCCAACTCCCCCATGGGGAACACATGCATTACCCAACTTTCTGCAGGTGAGCCAAATCTCCCCAGGGGAACACACAGAAAAACGTTAATTCGGCAGGTGAACGAACTCTCCCCAGGAGAACACGACCTTTACCCTACTTTCAGCTGGTGAACTAATTCTCCCCAGGGGGCACATCCATCTTCACCTACATTTGATGGGTGAACCAACTCTAACTAGTTTAACACACCCCTTCCATCACATGCGGCAGGTGAACCAACTCCCCCTGGGGAGCACCCACTTTCCCCTACATTCAGAAGGTGAACTAACTCTCACTAATGTAAATCACCCCAGCCCCCAAATTCATCAGGTGAACCAACACTCCCTAGGGGAACAAAACACTTTCCCCACATTCAGCAGGTGAACCAACTCTCCCCAGGGGGACCACACCCTTCCCCAAGATTTGGCAAGTGAACCAAATCTCCCCAGTGGAACACACACTTAACCCCACATTCGACAGGTGAGCCATTGCTCCCCAGGGGCTACAGACCCTTTACCCATCATTCAGCAGGTGACCCAACTCGCCTAAGGGGGAACACACCACCAACCCCACTTTTGGAAGGTGATCCAACTCTCCCCAGGGGATTACACCCCTATCCACACATTCGGAAGGTGGCTCAACTCTCCCAAGGGGAACACAGCCCTGCGTGTACATTTGGCAGCTGAAACAACACTCCCCTGGGGAACACACCCCTACCCCCACAAATAACAGGTGAACCAAGTCTTCCTTGGTGAACATAAGCTTACCCCTACTTTTGGCATGTGAACCAAATGTCTCGGGGTAACACACCCCTACCTCACAATCGGCAGGTGAACCAACTCTCCCCAGGGAACATGCACATTTACCAACTTTCAGCAGGTGTACCAAATCTCCCCAGGGGGAACACACCGAAAACCCCACATTCGGCAGGTGAACCTACTCTCCCCAGGAATGTACACACACCTCCACCACATTCGACAGGTGAACAAAATCACCACAGGAAAATACACCCCTTACACCACATTCTGTAGGGGAACACAACACTTCCACGATATTCGGTAGTTGAACCAACTCTCCCCAGGGGAACACACCCCTCCCCAAGATTTGACGTGAACCATATCTCCCCAGTGGAACAGACCATGAACCCCACATTCGGCAGGTGAACAAACTTTCCCCAGGGGAATACAACCTTTCCCCTCTTTTGGCAGGTGAACCAACTCTCCCGAGGGGGACAAAACTCTACCCTCACATTCGGCAGGGTAAACAGCTCTCCAAAGGGGAAAGACACCCCTTTCTTCAAATTTGTAAAGTGAACCAACTCTCCGCAGGGGGAACTCACCACCTCTTCCAATTTTGACAGGATATTCATCTCTCCCCAGGGGATCACACCCATATCCCCACATTCAGCAGGTTGCTCAACTCTCCCCAGGTGGAAAACACCCCTGCGCGCACATTTGGCAGCTGAACCAACTCTCCACAGGGGAAAACACCCCTTCCACCATAATCAGCAGGTAAACCAAATCTCTCTAGGTAACACAACCCTACCCCCACAAATGGCAAGTTAATCAAGTCTCCCTTGGTGAACACACACTTTCCCCTACTTTCGGCATGTGAACCAACTTTCTCGGGGTAATACACCCCTACCTCACAATCGGCAGGTGAACCAAGTCTCCCCAGGGGATCACACCCTTTTCCCCACATTCGTCATGTGGACCATCTCTCCCTCGGGTGAACACACCCCTTCCCCTCACTTGTCAGGTAAACCAAATCTCCCCAGTGGAACACGCCTTTACCGTCACATTCGGCAGGAGATCCATTGATCCTCAGGGGGAACACACCCTTTCCCCCACATTCAACAGGTGAACCAAATCTGCAAAGGGGGAATGTACCTCTTCCCCCACTTTTGGCAGGTGATCCAATTTCCCCATAGGATCACACCCTACCCCCACATTCGGCAGATGGCTCAACCATCCCAAGGGGGAACACACCCTACCCCCACATTTGGCAGATGAAACCACTCTCCACCACAATCAGCAGATAAACCAACTCTCTCCAGGTAACACAATGCTATCCCACAATCGGCATGTGAACGAACTCTCCCCAGGAGAACACTACATTTACCCTACTTTCAGCTGCTGAACCAACTCTCCCCAGGGGGCATATCCGCCTTCACTTACATTTGGTGGGTGAACCAACTCTCACTAGTTTAACACACCCCTTCCATCACATGCGGCAGGTGAATCAACTCCTCCCGGGGAACACACACTTTCCCCTACACTCGGCAGGTGAACCTACTCTCCCCAGGGGTAACAGCCCCCTTCACCTACATTTGGCAGGTGAACAAACACTCCCAAGGGGAACATGATCTTTTCCCTACTTGCGGCAGGTGAACCAACTCTCCCGAGGGTGAACACACCACGACCCCACATTCGGCAGGGTAAACAACTCAACTAACGGGAATATGTCCGTTTCCCACATTTGTCAGGTGAATAGAGATTTCCTAGGGAGAGCACACTCCACCCCACACATTCGGCAGGTGAACCAAAGCTCCCTAGGATGAACACACCCCTTCCCCTACATTCATCAGATGAACCAACTCTCCATAGGGGGAACACCCGCCTCCCCACCATTCGGCAAGTGAACCAAATCTCCCCAGGAGGAACACACACTTTTACCCCACATTCGGCAGGTGAACCAACTCTCCCCTGGCAAACACACCCTTAAACCCACATTCGGCAGGTGAGCAAACTCTCCCTAGGATGTACATACCCCTCCCCCACATTCAACAGGGGTACCAACTATCCCCAGTGGGAACAATATCTTCCCCCACATTTGACAGGTGTACAAACTCTCGGCAGGGGAACACACCCTTTACACCACATTCAGCAGGTGAACCAACTCTCCCCAGGATTAACACACCACCTCCCCCACTTTTGGCAGGTGATCCAACTCTTCCCCAGGGATTACACCCCAACCCCCACATTCGGCAGGTGGCCAAACTCTCCCAGGGGGATCACACCCCAGCGCTCAAATTTAGCAGCAGAAAGAACTCTCCCCTGGGGAGCACATCACTTCACACACAATCAGCAGGTAAACGAACTCTCCATGGGTAACACAACCCACCCCCACATTCGTCAGGTGAACCATCTCTCCTCAGGGGATCACACTCCTATCCCCCCATTGAGCAGGTGCCTCAACTCTCCCCAAGGGGGAACCCACCCCTGCACGCACATTTGGCAGCTGAACCAACTCTCCACAGGGGAAAACACCCCTTGCACCGCAAACAGCAGGTAAACAAATGCTCTCCGGGTAACACACCCTTACCCCCACATTTGGCAGGTGAACCAACTCTCACCTGGGGGAACACAACCTTTCCCCTACTTTCAGCAGGTGAACCAACTCTCCTCACGGGGAACATCCCCCTTCACCTACATTTGGCAGGTGAACCAACTATCCCTAATTTAACACAACCCTTTCCCCACATGCGGAAGGTGAACCAACTCTCCCCGGGGAACAACCCCTTTCCCCTACATTTGGCAGGTGAACCAACTCTCCCCAGGGGCAATACACCCTTACAACTACAGACAGAAGATGAACCAACTCTCCCCAGGAGGAAAACACTCCTTCCCCCACATTCGGTAGGTGAACCAACTCTCCAACTGGGAACACACCCAATCTCCCACTTTCGACAGGTAATCCAACTTTCCCCAGGGGAGCTCACCCCTTCCACCACATTTGGCATGTGCAACAACTCTCCACAGGGGAACATATCCCTTCACCTATATTTGGCAGTGAACCAATTCTGCCTAGTTTAACACACCCCTTCCCCCACATATGGCAGGTGAACCAACTCTCCCCGTGGAACACCCCCTTTCCCCTACATTCGGAAGGTGAACTAACTCTCCCTAATGTAACTCACCCCTGCCCCCAAATTTGTCAGGTGAACCAACACTCCCTAGGGGAACAAAACACTTTCCCCACATTCAGCAGGTGAATCAACTCTCCCCAGGGGGACCACACCCTTCCCTAAGATTTGGCAAGTGAACCAAATCTCCCCAGTGGAACACACACTTAACCCCATATTCATCAGGTGAGCCATTGCTCCCCAGGGGGTACAGACCCTTTCCCCATCATTCAGCAGGTGATCCAACTTGCCTAAGGGGGAACACACCACCATCCCCACTTTTGGAAGGTGATCCAACTCTCCCCAGGGGATCACACCCCTATCCACACATTTGGCAGGTGGCTCAACTCTCCCAGGGGGAACACACCCTACCCCCACATTTGGTAGATGAAACCACTCTCCCCAGGGGAACACACCCCTTCCACCACAATCAGCAGATTAACGAACTCTCTCCGGGTAACACACCCCTATCTCAAATCAGCAGGTGAACCAATTCTCCCCAAGGGCACACATGCATTTCCCTTCTTTCAGCAGGTGAACTAACTTTCCGCAGGGGAACACAACTTTTCCCTACTTTCAGCAGGTGAAACAACTCTCCCCAGGGGGAACATCCCCCTTCACCTACATTTGGCAGGTGAACCAACTCTCATTATTTTAACACACCCCTTCCCCCACATGTGGCAGGTGAACCAACACTCCCCTGGGAACACCCCCATTCCCCTACAATCGGCCGGTGAACCAACTTACGGCAGGGGAACACAACATTTCCCCTACTTTCGGCAGGTGAACCAACCCTCCCAAGGGGGAACATACCACTACCCCCACATTCAGCAGGGTAAACAACTCCCCAAGGGGGAATACATCCCCTTCCCACATTCGTCAGGTGAATAAACAATCCCTAGGGAGAGCACACTCCTCCCCACACATTCGGTAGGTGAACCAACTCTCCCCAGGAGGAACACACACTTGAACCCCACATTCGGCAGGCAAACCAACTCTTCCCAGGATGTACACACCCCTCGTCCACATTCGACCGGTGAACCAACTATCCACAGTGTGAACACTCACCTTCCCCCACATTCGGCAGGTGAACCAACTCCCCGGGGAACACCCCCTTTCCCCTACATTCAGCAGGTGAACTAACTCTCCCCAGGTGGAGCACACTGACAAACCCACATTCGGCAGGTGAACTAACTCTCCCCAGTGGCACATGCCTTTACCCTCTCGTTCGGCAGGAGAGCCATTGATCCCCAGGGGGAACACACCATTTCCCCCACATAGGTGGGTGAACCAAATCTCCAAAGGTGGAATGCACCTCTTCCCCCACTTTTGGCAGGTGATCCAACTCTCCCCACAGGATCATAGCCTTCTCCCACATTGGGCATGTGGCTCAACTCTCCCCAGGAGGAACCCACCCCTGCGGGCACATTTGGCAGTTGAACCAACTCTCCACAGGGAAAACACCTCTTCCACCACAAACAGCAAGTAAATGAACTCTCCCCGGGTAACACACCCCTATCCCACATTCGGCAGGTGAAACATGCTCCTTCCCCCACTTTTGGCAGGTGAACCAACTCCCCTCAGTTGGATCACACCCCTTCTCCCACATTTGGCAGGTGAATCAACGCTCCCCAGGGGGAACACACCCCTACCCCCATTTTCGGCAGGTGATTTAATTCCACCCAGGGGAGGACACACTCCTTCCCCCACATTCGGCAGGTGAACCAACTCTCCAAAGTGGGAACACACCCCTTCCCCCACTTTTGGCAGATGAACCAACTTTCCCCAGGGGAGCTCATCCCTTCCACCACATTTTGCATGTGAAACAACTCTCCACAGGGGAACACAACATTTCCACGACATTCTGCAGGTGATCCAACTCTCCCCAAGGGGAACATACCCCTTCACCTACATTTGGCAGGTGAACCAACTCACACTAGTTTAACACACCCCTTTGCCCAATGCAGCAGGTGAACCAACCCTCCCCGGGGAACACCTCCTTTCTCCTACATTCGACAGGTGAACTAAGTCTCCCGAGTGTAACTCACCCCTGTCCCTACAGGTGAATCCACACTCCTCAGGGGAACAAAACACTTCCCCCATATTTGGCTGGTGAACCAACTTTTACTCGGGGGAACACACCCTTTCACCCACAGTCGATAGGTGAACCAACTCTCCCTAGGAGGGAAACACTCCTTCCCCCCACATTCAGCAGGTGAACCATCTTTCCCCATGGGAACACAACACTTCCACGACATTCGGCAGGGGGAACACACCATTGGCCCCATATTCAGCAAGGGAACCAAGTCACCCCAGGGGAATACATCCCTTCCCCACATTTGGCAGTTAAACCAACTCTCCCCAGGGGAGCACACTCCTTCTCCTACATTCGGCAGGTAAACAACTCTCCCCTGGTGAACACAGCCCTTCCTTCACATCCGTCAGTTGAATCAACACTCCCGAGGGAGGACCATTGGTAAAGGTGACAGCAAATGGAAATATATCAAACCAATTTAAATTAAGCAGGTCAACTAGGCAGGGATGTCCACAGAAAATAAAATAAGAGGGATAAAAATAAAACAGAAGGAATATAAAATCAGTCTATTTGAAGATGACATCATAGTATACTTAACAGAACCAGAATTATCAATAAAAGAATTACATAAGAAATTGAAGAAATATGGAGAAGTATCAGGGTACAAGATCAACACAAATAAAAGTGAAGCGATGCCAATGAATAATGTGGATTTCACAAAGTTTAAGAAAGAATCACCATTTAAATGGCAAACACAAGCAATCTGATCCCTAGGTATACAACTAGATAATAATCTAGGCCATCTATACCAATTAAACTATCAGCCATTAATGAAGAAATTACAAGATGATTTAGAACATTGGAAGGATTTAGCACTAACACTGATCGGAAGGGTAAACTGCATTAAAATGAATATCTTCCCAAGGATTCAATCGTTACCAATTCACCTAACAGAGAAATTCTTCAAGGAGTTAAAGAAAATAATAAGGAAATTCTTATGGAAAGGGGGGAAAATGAGGATAGCACTAGATAAATTAACAGAATTGTACAAACAAGGGGGCTTACAGCTACCAAACTTTAAGAATTATTATAGAGCAGCACCTATCAGATTTTTATCAAACAAGGGAAAAACCAGATTGGACCAGATTAGAGCTAGATAAAATAGGGGAGAAGGTACCTGGCCATACACTATATAAGTGGGACGAAAAGCTGGTGCAACAGGGGAATTCACCAGTACTGCACCATCTACTCAACATTTGGAAGAAGATTCACGTAGAAAGGAAAAAAACAAATTATCAACTACCAAAATTAATATTGACGCAAAATCAACTGATCCCTTTCACAATAGATAACCTTTCCTTTAGAGAATGGGAGAGAAAAGGGATCAAAAGAATAGAAAATTGTTTTTAGGGAAATAAATTATTATCTTTTGAACGAATGAAGTGCAAATATGGTATAACTCATGGTACAATGTTTGCATACCACCAACTGAAAATCTACTTGAAGGACAAATTGGGAAGCAGGCTGAGGTTACCAGAAGGAAGCAGCTTTGAATATGTGATTACAGACAAAATGATAATTAAAAGATTTATAACAAACATGTATATCAAACTACAAGAGAAAGAGAACAATGAAATAAGCTGTAAACCAAACAAAAGTTGGAACAAGATCTAAACATAAAGATAAAGAATGAAACATGGGAAAAGCTGTGCTCTGGAACTATGAGAAATACAATAAACACGGGGTTACGCATGATACAATATAATTGTTTACACAGGCTATACACCATGCCCCAAAAGTTAAATAAATGGGATCAGATAGATGTTTTTGCTGCAATAAGGAAATGGGAACAACAGTACATGCAATTTGGGCATGTGAGAAAGTGAAAAAGTTTTGGGAAATCTAAATCAGGTATTAAATAAAATCACAAAAAGCAACATACCAAAAAATCCAGAGATCTTTCTTCTAAGTAATACAAGTTAAGAACTTGGCCTCGATTTGGATGGAGCACAAAACAGATTTATTATGATAGCCTTAGCTGTAGCAAAAAAATGTATTATGTCAACCTGGATATCAGAAGATAGCCTGAGAATACAGCAATGGTACATAGAAATGAATAAATGTATTCCATTGGAAAAAATAACATATAATTTAAGAAATAACATCACTGTATTCAAACAAATTTGGGAACAGTACATGGAACACAACAGAGAAGTCCTACCACGGACTTCCACCCCCTAAAATGACAGAATGAGAAGAAAATGAAATGAACTGACCCAGTGTGTAAAAGTAGATGACACAATTTTCTTGTTTATTTTCATTGTGTGATGACATTGTTTAATGGGTTTAATGTATCATATATGTTGAATGTTGAGTGGGTGGGGAGGGGGGTGGGAAGGAGGGAGGGAAGGGAGGGGGGAAAAGGAGAGAAAATAACACTGTATATTCAAGAGGGAAAGGTTCATGTGTATTTTGGTCAATATGGTTCATAGTGTGAAAAATTAGAAAAAACACTCCGAAGGGAGAGCACACTCCTGCCCCCACATTCAGCAGGAGAACTAACTCTCCCCAGGGGAGGACACACCCCTTCCACATGCACAGGGAACTGATGTGAGGAGAGCTGTGATGGGGCTGTAGGAGTTTAGAAACAGTTATCATTTTAATTGTAGGAGTTGAGAAACAGTTATTATTTTAATGGTAGGAGTTCTGAAACAGTTATAGAAAGTAGAAAGAAAAAGCAAGAAAAAAGCTAAAATGCTCTTTGTGTAAAATGGCGCATGAAAAACAGCAGAACAAAGTAAACAAGATAACAGAGGAATTCAAGCAGACATAGAAATATGCATGTACACAGAAAGAGCTTGTTTAATAGGGGATGGGGAAAGGAGGTGTGAGCACGGGATAAGAGAAAGTTGGAGTCAGTCAAGAGTCAGACGAATAGGGAAAAGTGCCAAACCAATCCAAGAAGCACAAACGTAAGACAAATGTAAGGGGAGGTGAAGTGAAAATTGTATAGAAACAAAGAGGCTTCCCACCCTTGGGGTACTTTCCCGAGGTAAGGGGAGAGTACCCAACCTTGCAATTTTGTAAATATAAATAAATGTTCTTTGTTCTCAACTTTTGTCTTGAGCATATTTTGTGAACGCGAAGGCACTTCTCACAACTTGGGGACTCGTCCGGGATCACATTCCCTCCATTGACTGGTGCTTGTCTGAAAGGGGGTTGGTGCACCACAGCTGATTTAGCCGGACTCCTGGTCATCGAGTGTCCGGTCAGTGGACGTAGCGAGTGATATCCGAGAAGAGGCGTTGAGAACAAACAACGGGACAGACATATAAGTGACGTGCTGGGAAGGCTCAACAGCCAGGTAAGATCTTTTTTTTTTCCACCATGGGTGGGGGAGGGAGCAAAAAGAAAGGTCTGAGAATAGGACCGGTTGACAGAATTCCCCCGGGAAGCCCATTGGGGAGGCAATTGATGAATTGGGGTGCGGGAAAGACCTGCAGGAAAGATAAAAAGAAAATGATCCAGTACTGTTGCCATGAGTGGCCTGAGAATCCAATTAAGGGGTCTTCAGTATTTTGGCCAAAATATGGTTTGGATGAGGATTTGGTATGTCAGGCACTGAATACATGGCTTTATGAAAATAGACCTGATGACTCCGAGAGAAGGGATTACACTGCCTGTTGGTTATTTGTAGAATCGAACCAAATGGTGATGACTACAAGGGATCTGGCAAAACCTAAGGAACAGGAGCCCTTGGCTCCTCTCCCTGAAAACTAGGACCACTTGCAGGCATTACCTCCACCATGTTCTGAGCCAGCTCCTCCCTTGCCCTCTCCTCCCCGCCCGCTTTATCCTCCCCTCCCTATGTCTTCCACTCCAACCCCTCCACGACTCATTAATGAAAATGAACGAGAAAATACGATAAGGTCTAGGTTACAAGCTAAGGGACCTCCGCCGCCTCTTACCCCCCAGGCATATAACCCAGGCTGTACGGGATTACCGGAAGAGCAGTGTGAGACCCTCCATGAGGAAGAAGCCAGGGAATTTGATTTGGGTCCGAGACGACGTTAAGGAGACTCCGCTTCACCAGGAGCCTGGGGATCGGATCCGTCCCAGGCACACATGTGTCCCCTTCGTGAGGTGCCTTTGGGGGGGTCCAGGAGGTGTGATGGGATTTGTTAATGTTCCGCTAACTAGTACAGAAGTGAGGAATTTTAAACGAAAAATGAAGTCTTTGATAGAGCACCTCCAAGCCTGTGCAGAGCAATTAGATCAGTTTTTGGGACCAAATATTTACACCTGGGACGAACTGATGTCCATTTTTAAGGTTTTGTTTACTCTAGATGAGAGGGGAATGATTAGACAAGCGGGAATTAGAGTATGGGATCGGGAACACCAAGGAGGTCCAGGAGCTGTGGCGGGAGAAGATAAGTTTCCCTTGGTGAATCCAAATTGGGATAAAGGAACTGCTGAAGGCCGAACTCGAATGGAAGAATATAGGGTTAATTTAACAAAGGGAATGAGAGAGTCAGTACCCAAGGGACAAAATTTTAAAAAGGCATTTGAAGTCCCTCAGGGCCCAGAGGAGACTCCTTCAGCTTTCTTGACTAGATTGCGGGTGGCAATACAGCAATATGGGGGGTTAGATATAGAGTCGCCGGCAGGGGAACAGTTAGTTTTGACAGGATTTGTTACAAATTCAGCCCCAGATATAAGAAAGAAACTCCAAAAGACTGAAAATTGGCACGAACAGGGATTATCACAACTTCTACAAATAGCCCAGAGAACTTACGTTCTAAGCAGAAAGGAAAGCTGAAGATATTAATGCAGGCGATAAAGGAAGTCGTAGATGGACAGCAGGAAAGTCAAAGATGCCGGACCAATGGTCCGGGCAGATGGATGGGAATGAGAGAAAGAGGAGGGCCAGGATTTGAAGGATGGGATGAACCACAGGATCCCCAACCATGAGCGAGGGCCCCAAGAGGTGGTTTCTGTCAGAAATAAAACTTCTCACACATGAGTCTCTTTAAAACTGATGACACGACAAGCTTTATTTACAAGTCTGCAGAGTTGGACTCAACTGGCTTCTCACCAGTTAAGCCCCGATACATACAGTGCATTGATTTTTATACCCTTGTTGTTTGCCCTTCCCCTTCTTATTAATACTGTTTTAATTGGTTAGTATTGCAAAAGCATTCTAAGTACAACTGCATTTTTAATTATCACGTTCGTTACGTACGCTGCGAACTCTACATACACTAAATTCTGTTTCTCACCCTTCTTATCAATCTTTTGTCTCCTGCATGTGACCATGAAAAGATATGTTTAAAAAAACATATCCAGCTGAACTTTTTGTCCTTGGCTGCTAGTAAGCTCCCTGTCCGTTCTGGCTTCCCTTTTTATGATTAATCATCACATTTTAACTTAAGCCATTTTAACCTAAATTCTCTATCTCTAACAATCCACCCCTTTCTCTCTTTAAAATGTGTGTATTATATATATGAATGGGGATTTTAACTCGGGGAAGAGAAACGTCTCATGATAAATTAATTTCGTGCTGAAGTAAAATTCTAACGGGGTCTCCCAGTTCCCCTGGTTGCATAGCCTGTTGGTCCATGGAAATCACCAGGCTGCGTAGACAGGGAATAATACAGGGCAAAACAAGTAGGAGGAATAAAATACCTCCGATGACCCACAATAAGGTACGCCACCAGGTTCCTCCAAACCATTTGTCCATCCAATTTAATTTTGCAAAAGGATGCCAGGTTTGAACCGGTACATGGGACAAAGTACGAATATTATCAGCGATTTTTCGAATGGCTTGGCCATTATCATCAATCTGTAAGCAGCAGTTAGTCAAGTTAAGCTTTCCACATACACCTCCTTCTGTGGCTAGGAGATAGTCTAGGGCCAGACGGTTCTGATATATAGCAGAGCGCATTTGACCTTGCTGGGATGCAAGTAATTGCAGGGCTAGAGCTGTTTGATTTGTAACAATTTCAAGGACTGCTTGCAAGCGAATAATGCGATTTAACATATAAATAGGAGTACGATAACCCCAGGATCCATCTTGAGCCCATGTAGCGGGACCATAATATTGAATTATGCGTTCTGGAGGCCAATCATCTCCCCATTGTCCCAAATGTACCGTGCTAGAGCGGGGCTGACGGTGTAATGTATCAAAAATCTTCACTCCTAATTTATGACCGTGATCGTGGGGTAGGAGGAAAAATTCTGGGCGGATTATTCCTAGGAAACAAGTTCCACTCCACTGTAAGGGGAGACGAGTATAAGCTTTATTACCACATACCCAGAATAATCCATTTGGGGATACTCCATATCCCCGTTCCCAAACTCTTTTAAGAGTGGGGTTTGATTGGTATGGTCCTGTGATGGTGGAACTGGTACAATTCCAAAGCTGAATACTGCTATTAGACAGGGGTAGGCAATTAGTTTTAAAAACAGTGGATAAGAACCAAGTCAGGGGTTTAGGAAACCAAATGAAATTACCAGGCGAAATGCGAATCCATACAGCCTTGCAGGGACTTTTTCCTACTGGGTATTTGCCGGTTCGTGAGAGACAATAAAAACCAGAGGGGACGTTAGAGAGAGACCAAGTTTCTCTTGATCTCGTTCGGTTAGTTGTCCAAATTCGGGAAATCATGGTCAATGAATTGAGGGACTCCCCCCACCAAGGCCATTGCTCTGACATCCGTGGACCCCCGCAGACCCAACAATTGGTTACATTAAAAGTTCCTGCAATTCTAGTTGCAAGATCAACAAAAAGGTTATCTCCCCCAACTGCGTGACCGAAACTTTCATGGTTATTTGGATGGACTCGAACTAAGTCCGGCTGTCTTAAAGGGGCAGGCACTTTTGAGTGTGGAGTGTAATTTCTTATTGGAACAGTACGCTGGTGTATGCAAAACCAGAGTCCATCAGGGCATGGTGGGTCTGAGTCACCCTTCCAACCGTTAAGAGGGAAAGGAGTGGTATTAGGAATCTGTATATAATGACCCATATTATTTCCTTCTTTTTCCACACAAGGGGTATATGGATGTTGGGTGGTATTTTCTGCCCAGCATTTCTCAGGAACTGAGGTATGGGAAATAAAATTACCCTCCTTTCTTCCCCAAGTGCGGTCCTGAAACAGGACCACTGTGTCTCTGCATTTCTTACATTTCACACCTGATAAAGACATAGGCAAACTAAGAAAAATCAAAGAACATAACAATAACATTGTGAATCAAGTCTTTCTGCGAAATCGCAAGGTAAGAGGTTTTTCTCCAGGAACACAAGTCCAATCTGAGTTCGTATCAGGGTCCTGAGGCGCCTCTACAGGTCCCTTAAATCTGGATGCGTGTGTCCACCCCTTCTCTCTTGTTCGTGCTGCAGCCTCTGTAGTTAAGAGAACTTGGTATGGACCTTCCCACTGAGGCTGGAGTTTTTCAGTTTTCCAGGTCTTGATGAGAATCCAGTCTCCTGGTTGCACTTTGTGTAAAGAAAAGTCTAGAGACGGTGTTTGTGCCAATAGTCCTCTCTTTCGTAAATCTGTAAGAGAGCGTGACAGTGCCTGTAAATAGTTCCTAACAAATATATCCCCTTCCCCCAAGGTGGGACACCCCTCAACTGTACTCCAGAAGGGAAGCCCAAACATCATTTCATAAGGGGACAACCCTACATCTTTTCGTGGGGCAGTACGAATTCTCAATAAAGCCAGGGGCAGACACTTTATCCAAGGCATTTTAGTTTCCACCATTAATTTTGTCAATTGCATTTTTAGGGTTCCATTCATACGTCCAACCCTCCCTGAGCTTTGTGGATGCCAAGGGGTATGCAATTTCCAAGAGACCTGTAATGCATTACAAATCAATTGCTGGATTTTTGAACAAAAATGTGGACCCCTGTCTGAGTCTATAGAATCCATTATACCATATCTGGGGATTATCTGCTCTAGGAGGAGGCGAGCTACTGTAGAGGCTGTAGCATTTACTGTTGGGAAGGCTTCCACCCATCGGGTAAAGTGATCTATTACCACCAACAGATACTTCCATCTTTGGACTTGAGGTAACTCTGTGAAGTCGATCTGGATACTTTGAAAAGGGCGTATGGCTAATGGTTGACCTCCCATGGTCCCTGTCCTCATTATCTTCTTATTAATTTTTGTGCATAGGTGACAGTTCTGCACCTCCTGTTGGGCCAAGGTGTAGATTCCCTTACACACATATTCTCGAAGCATTGTGTCACATAAGGCTTGGGTGCCCCAGTGGCTCTGATGATGCAGGTGTTTTAAAATATTGCGAGTTATTTCTTTATTTAGAACCATTCTTCCATCTGGTGTCTTCCATGTTCCATCAGGCAGCTGGCTTGCGCCCAGCTGAGCCATGTCCTTTTCTTCCTTAGCAGTGAAAATGGGAGCCTTCTTTATGCCTTGTCTTATTGGGATTAAGGTCAGCAAACGGACTTCTTGTTGCATGGCTGCCCTTTTGGCTTCTTCATCAGCCAGTCTGTTTCCAATTGCTGTCGGGGTATCTCCCCTCTGATGGCCTGGTATGTAGACCACTGCTATTTCCTGGGGTAATGTCAAGGCTTCTAAAGTCAGAGTAATCATCTGTTCGTGTGCCAATTCCTTTCCTCTTGATGTAATTAGACCACGCTCCTTCCAGATCTTACCAAAGGTATGCACTACCCCGTATGCGTATTTGGAATCAGTGTAAATCGTTCCAGTTTTCTCTGCCAGTATTCTGAGGGGTCTCTGCAAGGCATATAGTTCACAGGACTGTGCTGACCAGCTTCCGGGTAGTCTCGTGGATTCTACTACTTTCCAAGTATTTCCTTCTATTATAGCATACCCACTTCTTCTCATTCCGTCAACACATCTGGCGGAGCCGTCAATGTAGAATTCATATCCTTCTCCCAGAGGAGTATCGCAAAGGTCTTCTCGGGTCTTGGTCTGAAGATCCGTCAACTCGACACAGTCGTGCTCCACCTCTCTCTCTGTTTCACTGCCGTATAAAAACTGAGCTGGGTTGCAGCTATTAATCTTTGCAAACTGTAGATCTTCTCCGACCATTAAAATGGTTTCATACTTTAATATGCGAGAATCAGTCAGCCATCGATGGGCAGTTTGTGTTAATAAAACACTCACAGAATGGGAGGTGTACACAGTCATCTTTCCTCCAAAAGTAAGTTTACGTGCTTCCTCTACCAACAGAGCAGCAGCCGCTACTCCCTGGATACACGTCGGCCATCCGACGTGGGTCCATCATTTTGGAAAGGAAAGCCACTGGGTGTCGCTGACCGCCTTTTTCCTGTGTTAAAACTCCCACAGCTGTTCCTTGGTTATGAGTGACAAATAGCTGGAAGGGCTGTTTTAAAGAGGGCAGAGTGAGTACCGGGGCTCGTGTCAGGCGATGCTTCAAGTCCTCAAACCATCCCTCCTCCTCCTGGGTCCATTTCAATGGATATTCATTTTCATTTGTCAGCTTTTCATACATAAACTTCACCAACGCTGAGTAGTCCTCTATCCATAACCTACAGTAACCTAAGAGTCCCAGGAATTGTCTTATTTCCTTCATATTACGGGGTAACGGCATTCTAGTGATTCCCGCAATCCGTTCAGGGGTAATCCGTTTCTGTCCTTTACTTATCTGGTGTCCCAGATATACCACAGTTCTCTCAACGAACTGTAACTTGTTCCTGGACACCCGTAGACCCTTTTTCCCCAGATAATTCAAGAGTCTAATTGTATCTCCCCTCATTTCTTGTTCCTTGGGTCCTGATAATAGTAAATCGTCCACATACTGCATTAGTTGGGAATCATCAGATTGTGGATAGTCCGCCAGGATTTGTTCTAGCATTTGTCCAAACAGGTTCGGAGATTCAGTGAACCCTTGGGGCAATACAGTCCACCGAAGCTGTCTCCGTCTACCTGTCCATGGATTTTCCCATTCAAACGCGAACATATCTCTACTTTCCTCTTCTAATGGACACGTCCAGAAGGCATCCTTCAAGTCGATAACACTAAACCACTCATGGTCTGGGGTAATCCGACTCATAATAGTATAGGGATTAGGCACCACTGGGTGGCGGGTCTGAACAATAGCATTCAAACTTCTTAGATCCTGAACTAGGCGATAGGATCCATCTGACTTTTTCACTGGGAGTGTAGGGGTGTTATAAGGTGACATGCATTCTTCTAATAGTCCGTCTCGTATTAGAATCTCAATTACCGGCTGTAGCCCTTTTCTCCCTTCCAAAGAAATAGGATACTGACGTACCAGGCTGATGACCTGGTATTAATGTGACATGTAAAGGTGGGATGTCCAGACCTCCTCGATTTCCCTCCTTATACCAGACTCTCTCGTCAATCTGCCGTTCATCCTCTTCCTTTAGAGCACAGAGGTGGACTTGCACTTCTCCGTCCACAGGGAGAGCACCCAAACCTAGGAGAGCCTGTAAGTCCCTTCCTAGGAGGTTAAATCCAGCCGACGGTAACAACAAGAGGTCTTGTACCCCTTCTCTTTCTTCCAGTTTCACTGTTACTTGGGGAATTATTGATACCATTCTGGGAGCCCCTTCTATCCCAGAAATTTTTAAATTACTTTTTACAGGTTCAGTCCCGATTGGCACAGTTATTACACTACTTCGTTCCGCTCCTGTGTCCACCATAAACACCACCTCTTCTCCCTTGGGACCAATTTTTAGTTTTACCAGGGGTTCCCACTTATACTTGGTCCCCAACATTTGGAACCCCTGACCCCCCTAATCTTCTTCCATAAGTTCGAGGGCACGCAATTCCCTCTTGTATCGGGGGCATTCCCTCTTAAAGTGTCCTTCCTCATTGCAGTAATAGCACTTAACGAACCTCCGGGGTCTTCCCTCTCTTGGATATCTTGGATTGTTTAGAGGAAGGTTTTGTTTTCTTTCCCCTCTGGATTCGGCATTCATCTGTCGGATAGTCTGTACCATAACCTTTGTCGCCCTCTTTTGATCTTCTTCTTTCTGCACATATACTTTTTGCGCCTTTTTTAACAGGTCGCTTAGGGGTTTTTCGCTCCAGTCCTCCTCCTTTTCTAGTTTCTTTCTAATGTCCTGCCATGATTTGGAAACAAATTCAATTCGAATAAGCTGTTCACCCATTGGTGTACTAGGGTCCACGCCCGCATACTGTTGGACATTCTTTCTCACCCTCTCCAAGAAATCAGTAGGGGACTCGTCTTTCCCCTGGTGGTTCCCAAATGCCTTGGTGAAATTGTGACCCTTTGGCACAGCCTCCCGTATCCCTTTAATTGTCCACTCTCTATATTGTCTCATACTTGCCAATCCCTCGGGTGTTCGTTTGTCCCACCTGGGTTCATTTAAGGGATATTTTTGTTCATGGGGTCTGGGGTCCCCAGGTTGTTCATATTCCCACATGAGGAGGGCAGCCCGTCGAATCATCTGCCTCTCCTGGGGTGAGAATAATGTTCCCATTATTGCCTGCATCTCTTCCCACGTATATGTGTTTGGTCCCAGGAATAGGTCGAGCTGTTCGGCCAGTCCTATAGGATCTTCCAATAACTTTTTCATTTCTTTCTTAAATCCCCGCACCTCTGTACTAGTTAGGGGAACATTCACATATCCCGTTCCCCCTCCCGGTCCTCCCATAGGAACTTCCCTCAGGGGATTTAGGCTTACTGAAAACTTTGATGGTCCTGGACCAGTCTGGGATCTTGTCCAGGGTCGGTTTACCGGTGCGAGAGGTCCCGGGTTCAAATCCCGGACGAGCCCCCATTTGTCAGAAATAAAACTTCTCACACATGAGTCTCTTTAAAACTGATGACACGACAAGCTTTATTTACAAGTCTGCAGAGTTGGACTCAACTGGCTTCTCACCAGTTAAGCCCCGATACATACAGTGCATTGATTTTTATACCCTTGTTGTTTGCCCTTCCCCTTCTTATTAATACTGTTTTAATTGGTTAGTATTGCAAAAGCATTCTAAGTACAACTGCATTTTTAATTATCACGTTCGTTACGTACGCTGCGAACTCTACATACACTAAATTCTGTTTCTCACCCTTCTTATCAATCTTTTGTCTCCTGCATGTCTCTCACTATGACCATGAAAAGATATGTTTAAAAAAACATATCCAGCTGAACTTTTTGTCCTTGGCTGCTAGTAAGCTCCCTGTCCGTTCTGGCTTCCCTTTTTATGATTAATCATCACATTTTAACTTAAGCCATTTTAACCTAAATTCTCTATCTCTAACAGTTTCAACAAAGAATGGCAGACAGGGCCCAAGGTTTGTTACTATTGTGAAAGAGAGGGACACTTCAAGAGGGAATGCCCCCAGAGGGCCAGGGACACACGGTCCTATGCCCTGATGGAGGAGGATGATTAGGGAAGTCAGGGTTCTCCCGTAAAGAGTGCTGTGGGGCTGCATGGAGAACCATTGGTAAACTTAAGCATAGGACCCTACGAAGGGGACATGATCTATATGGTAGACTCAGGAGCAGCTCGTTCTAGTATTCGAACCAAACCCAAAGGAACGGTGCCTAATGGAAAAGTAGTCATTTGGGGAGTCGGGGGATCTAATTTTGAAGTTCCAGAAGTAAAGGACCTCAGGATACAAATGGGGAGTAAAGTAATAAGGGGAGACATTCTACTGATTCCCCAGGCAGGAGTTTGCCTGCTGGGACGGGATTTGTAGGATTTATTGGGTATCGGGACCTGGCCTCAATGAAAGGGAATTGGGGTCCAGTTCTACACATTGACACAGGAAGACCGCAAGTTGGTTGACCCCAGGGTATGGGGAAGGAAAGAAAATAGAGGGGGGCTTGATGTACCTCCTCTTTGGGTCACATTGAAAGATCCCAATCAGATAGTTAGACAAAAGCAGTATCCAATCCCAATGGAGGGAAGGAAGGGACTGCAACCCGTAATTGATCAATTATTATTGGATGGGTTACTTGAACCCTGTATGTCCCCCTTTAACACCCCAATACTTCAGCTGGTACAGGACCTACGAGAGTTAAATAATGTAATTCTGGCCCGATACCCCGTTGTGCCTAATCCATATACTATTATGGGAAAAATAGATCCAAATAGTAAATGGTTTAGTGTGATAGACCTGAAAGACACATTTTGGGCTTGCCCTCTGGATGAGGGTAATAGGGATATGTTTGCCTTTGAATGGGAAAACCTGTATACAGGACGAAAGAACCAGTATCGCTGGACAGTTCACTCGCAAGGCTTTACAGAGTCCCCTAATCTGTTTGGCCAGGTATTAGAACAAGTGTTGGAAGAAGCTCCAAAAAGATCAGATTGTCAACTAATACAATATGTAGATGATTTATTAATCACAGGAAAAGAACAGGAGGCTGTCAAACAATATACGGTGGATATGTTAAACTTACTGGGAGAAAAGGGGCTGAGAGTAAGTGAGGCAAAATTGCAATTTGTGCAGCCTGAGGTGAAATACCTGGGCCATCTAATCGGTCAGGGTGAATAAGCCCGGAGAGAATACATGGTATTTTGCAGGTCCCACCTCCCAAGGATGTCCGAGAGCTCAGGAAGTTCCTTGGTCTGGTTGGATATTGCCGAATTTGAATAGAAAATTATTCTAGTTTGGTAAAATTTTTGTATGATAAGTTAGCTGGCCTAGATAATTCTCTTGTTGTCTGGACAGAGGAAGAAATGGAGTGATTTAAGAGGATAAAGAGTTATCTCGCCAAGGCTCCAGTGTTGGCATTACCTGATTTGAATAAACCATTTGACTTATTTACTAATGCAAAAGATGGGGCAGCTACGGGTGTATTGATCCAGGAGCGAATGGGGCTCCATCAACCAGTGGCGTTTTTGTTCAAAGTATTGGACCCAGTTTGGCGCGGATGGCCGGAGTGTGTCCAGGCTATTGCTGCCACCGCTGTCCTGGTAGAAGAGGGTCGAAAGATTACCTTTGGTGCACCCATGACTGTCCATACCCCGCACACAGTTAGAACTATTCTGTTAAAGCGTGCGGGTAGATGGTTGACTGATTCGACAAATCTAAAATATGAGGCAATTTTGATGGACTGAGATGACTTGATGCTGGTTACTAATCGGGACCAGAACCCAGCTGCATTCTTAGTATCTCTGTCAAGTGAAACGGCCTATGATCAGCTGGAAAATGAGTGCTTGGAAATAATTGATTTGCAAACTAAGATTTGGAGCGATCTAGGGGATGAGCCTCTATGTGAGGGTGAGAGATGGTTTATAGATGGTTCTACTCATTGTATAGAAGGAACCCGTTACAGTGGATATGGCATAGTGGATGGAAAAGATGGTTCTGTTATCGAAGCTGGTCGCCTCTTCGTTCTCTGGTTGGCTCAGACATGCGAATTATATGCGCTGTGTCGAGCCCTCCAGGGGCTACAGGGGAAAGTAGGAACAATTTACACAGATTCTAAATATGCTTTTGGAGTTGTACACACCTTTGGAAAAATTTGGAAGGAACGGGGGTTAATTACAGGAAAGGGCCAAAAATTAGTCCATGAAAATTTAATAATCAAATGTTTGGATGCTTTAATGGTGCCTAAGGAGGTGGCCGTGGTCCATGTACGGGGACATCAGATAGGGGAAAGCCCTGAAGCCTGAGGTAATAGACAGGCAGATGAGGTCGCAAAGGAAGCATCCATGGGAGAGACTATACAAATGTACGTGTTGTTACCTATACCCCAGGAGTTACAGAAAAATCCTATTTTTACCGAGGCAGAGCAAAGGCAGATGGAGACACAGGGGATGTATAAAACCCGAGATGGACTGTGGTGGACAACAGGTGGGTTACAAATATTAAATCCGGCAGTAGCAAGACAGGTTATAACCGGACTCCATCTGCAATCGCACTGGGGAACACAGGCATTGGTTGATGCCTTTAGTAGCCGGTACTATTGCTTTGGTATTTATACCCTCGCTAAGCAAAGTGTTCAGGGGTGTCCCCTATGTCAATGGGTAAATAAAGCCTCCATGCATAAGTCCATGAGTGGCAGTCGTGGCCTGACTGTGCGCCCCTTTCAGCGCATGCAGGTTGATTTCACTGAATTACCCAGGTCCGGTAATTATAAGTACCTGTTAGTAATGATGGACCACTTTACCCATTGGGTTGAGGCTTTTCCTACTTCAAATGACCGAGCCGGAACAGTGGTTCGATTAACTCTAGAGCAGATAATTCCGCAATACGGAATTATCGAGACCATTGATTCGGATAGAGGACCACACTTTATGACCCGTGTGTTGCAGGAAGTCTGTAGATTTTTGGGCGTAGATTGGCAATTACTTACCCCATGGCACCCTCAGAGTTCAGGATGAGTAGAATGTATGAATCAAACGCTTAAACTTCAGCTCACCCGCCTGTGTGCTGAGACAGGTCTTTCCTGGTTTAAATGTTTACCCCTGGCTTTGATTCGTATTCGTACTGCTCCCCGTCGTGATATTCCCGTCTTCCCGTATGAAATTATGTTCGGCCTTCCTTATCTGGATTCCCATACAGACCTCCCAATACCGGAGGCAAATGACCAATTTATATCTAAGTATCTGCAGGAACTTTCCACCACGTTGGCTGATCTGAGAAGAAGGGGGATTCTAGCGCAGGTGCCGCCTTTGGAATTGCCCATACATACCATTAAGCCCGGTGACTGGGTATTGATAAAGAGTTGGAAAGATGTTAAGTTGACGCCAACCTGGGATGGTCCTTTTTGTGTCCTTCTTGTTACAGACACTGCAGTTCGCACTCGAGAAAAGGGTTGGACACATGTTCAGCGAGTAAAGCGGTATCGTTCGCCCCCCGAGACTCACGAGGACCCACGGGACTCTGAGTGGTGGTCCGAGTTACACCCCGATAGAGTTAAATTGACTTTGTGAAAGAAGGATCCAAGAAAATGTTAAAAATTTGTCTTTTACTCTCTATTGTGGGGATGGGTTGTTTCATTGCTGCTGTTAAACTAATTGATGTTACAAGCTGTGTGAAAAATATTTGTAAGAGGACTACCTTACCCCTCTGTTCCCAGCTGGGTTGTGAAAAGTCCTACTGGATACGGGGCAGCACTGAGGGAGGTGAGAAGGGAGGTGGAATGAGACAGGAGAGGACCTTTGAGGGGTTGGTCGAATGTGCCAGTCCAATGCGTAGCAAATGTTACCTTTAAGATTTACTCCTTCGGGGGCAGGACGATTTTGGTTCTTTGGTGTCGTGAGGGCAGTGGGTCTCGTGGCTGTCGACCCCGGGGCCGGATATGTATGTCTCCTGGCTTCGGCAATCCAGGGACCCCTTAATTAGAACGGCAACGTACCTGGAACTGGAAACGACCATGGCTCCAACTACCACCTCCCCAGATGGAGTCCGCAGGAGCCTGTATGAGAGGGCCAGGAAACAGGTGAATAGACACAGACTTGGGGATAATTTATGGGTTGATTTACACCAGCTTACAGTCCAGGAGCTTGGGGTCCATAACTGTTGGATTTGTAGTGGACCAACCCGGGATGGAACTTGGCCATGGAGAGGTGAGCCATTAGATGATCGTACACTTCTTGCCTCCAATCTTTCCACTAGCACTTCTGGTCGATCCCGTGAGTCTTGGAAGTTGGAAAATCATCCACAAGGCTTTGAGTGCTTGGTAAAAGAACACGGCAGGTACCCAAAGGGCGATTTGGCTTGCCGGCGCTGGAAAAATATTACTAGTGGAAATTGGGTTCCAACCCCGCCTACCTGTTTCCTGTCCCTTTCTAATCGATCAGATGTTCCCTGTTTACCCCCGGTTCCCATTAATGACACATCTGACCTTGCCGACATTGAGTTTTGGAATTGCACTGGTTTCAACCCTTATCAGGCCATTCCTGCACTGAGATCCTTATGGGAAGATTCTAGTCCTTCCGGCTAAGCACCCGACGGATTATATTGGATTTGTGGGAATATGGCTTATACATACCTTGAACCCGACTGGAGTGGGACTTGTTGTATTGGTATGATTCAACCACATTTTCATCTTCTTCCTCCAGATTCCGATGAACATATTTCCACTCGATTACATTCCCCAATACAACGCCGTTCGGTTGAGATCGGCAAATGGGGGGATGACTGGCCCCCTGAATGCATAATTTTATACTATGGACCAGCTACGTGGGTACGGGATGGGTTCATGGGGGTATCAACCTCCAATCTACATGCTTAATTGTTAATCCGTTTGCAGGCTGTCCTAGAAGTAATTACTAACCAGACAGCTACTGCCTTAGATTTGTTGGCAGAGGAATAACAGCAAATCCGGGCTACCGTTTATCAGAACCGCCTAGCCCTGGACTATTTATTGGCTGCAGAAGGTGGTGTGTGTGGCAAGCTGAATCTCTCTAATTGCTGCCTTAAAATTGATAATAATGGACAAGCTGTTAAGATATCTCTTCAGGTATACGAAAACTCTCCCATGTGCCTGTGTAAACATGGCACCCTGCCATTGGCTCATGGTTGTCTACATGGTTTAGTGGCTCCTGGTCATGGATACATTCAGCACTTATCTTCATTGCCTTTATACTTCTTGCCTTAATACTGATCCCTTGCATCCTTTCTTGCCTCCAGTGTTTGGTTAGACGAGCCGTTTGACACATCAGTCCCATTATGGTTCTGCAACAACAGGATTTTGCTGAAGCGGCAGAGAACCTTCTGAAACTATGGGAAAAAGATACCTCTATTATTTAGACAGGTTTGAACGTTTAGCTCTTTTGAAGGGGTGGATTGTAGGAGTTTAGAAACAGTTATTATTTTAATTGTAGGAGTTTAGAAACAGTTATTATTTTAATGGTAGGAGTTCTGAAACAGTTATAGAAGGTAGAAAGAAAAAGCAAGAAAAAAGCTAAAATGTTCTTTGTGTAAAATGGTGCATGAAAAACAGCAGAACAAAGTAAACAAGATAACAGAGGAATTCAAGCAGACATAGAAATATGCACATACACAGAAAGAGCTTGTTTAATAGGGGGTGGGGAAAGGAGGTGTGAGCACGGGATAAGAGAAAGTTGGAGTCAGTCAAGAGTCAGACGAATAGGGAAAAGTGCCAAACCAATCTGTCAGAAACACAAATTCTCACAAATGAGTCTCTTTAAGATCGGTGACACGACAAGCTTTATTCACAAGTCTGCAGAGTTGGACTCAACCGGCTTCTCGCCAAGTCGAGCCCCGATACATACAGTGCGTTGTTTTTTATACAATTTGCTTGTCCTTCGGCATCTCCACTACACTGCTTTAATTGGTTAGTTTTTGCAGAATCATCCTGATTACACTTGTACTTGTTTAGTATCATGTTAGTCACGAACACCACGATCATTCATGACCTCTGCCCACACCAAATCCTGTTTTTCACTCTTTATCAATCTTTGGCTCCTGCATGTCTCTCTGTAGTTAAATCTGTTGCAAGTCTGTTGTAACATTTTCCAGCTAAACTCTTGTGGTTAGCCCCCTGTCTACTCTTGCTTCTCCTTTTATGACTAATCATCACATTTTAACTTAAACCTTTTTTAACTCAAGTTCTCTATCCATAACACAATCCAAGAAGGATAAACGTAAGACAAATGTAAGGGGAGGTGAAGTGAAAATTGTATAGAAACAAAGAGGCTTCCCGCCCTCGGGGTACTTTCCCGAGGTAAGTGGAGAGTACCCAATCTTGCAATGTTGTAAATATAAATAAATGTTCTTTGTTCTCAACTTTTGTCTTGAGCATATTTTGTGAACGCGAAGGTACTTCTCACAGGGCGAGGGTAGAGACCAGAATGGAAGGGGATGGGGATGGAGGGAAGAAGACAGAGGAGGGTAAGACAGAGAATGTTCCGTAACGGTGGTTCCCTTCACTCCCCGTGGACGCAGCATGAATTTCTCCCGCATTTCCGTCTATTCGCTCCAGGTTCCAGTTGCTACTGTTTCTTTGATTGACGCCCGCACGCTGTTGGATGCTGCTCCTGTCAATCAGCTGTAAGGGCGGGAGTAACGTCATGACGTCATCCGGGTGTGTGTAACAATTATGATCCTCCGCGCCGCCCCGCCACTGGTTGGGGACTGAGGGTGATTCGGCGCCGGGACGGGGGGCTCCCGGGGCCTGCAACGCCCGGCTAGAAGACGCTTCTCCCCGGATCCCGGTCTCGGTGCGGCACAGTTCTCCGGGAGCGCCCATTTGGCTGAGCGAGCGTTGTGGGCCCCAGGGCAGGACTGCATTGATTTATCCCCTGGTCACACACTCGTTCTCCACAGCAATGAAGCCGTTTCAATGCTCCGTTTGCAAGAAGAACTTTAGAAAGTCGAATGAGTTAATGAAACACCAGCGGGTCCACACCGGGGAGAGGCCCTTCAACTGTCCCGACTGCGGCAAGGACTTCACCCAGACGTCCAGCCTGCTGAGACACCAACGGGTCCACACCGGGGAGAGGCCATTCATCTGCTCCGAGTGTGGGAAGGGGTTCGTCCGGTCCTGCCACCTTCTGAGACACCAGCGGATCCACACGGGGGAGAAGCCCTTCACCTGCCCCGTGTGTGAGAAGGCCTTTACCAGGTTGTACAGCCTTGAGTTACACCGGTGGGTCCACACCAGGGAGAGGCCCTTCAACTGCACTGAGTGTGGCAAGGGGTTTACCCAGAGATCCAACTTGATCACCCACCAGAGGGTCCACACTGGGGAGAGGCCCTTCATCTGCACTGAGTGTGGCATGGGGTTCACCCAGACTGCCAGCCTGCTGACCCACCAGCGGGTCCACACAGCTAAAAGGCCCTTCACCTGCCACGAGTGTGGCAAGAGCTTCACCCTGTCAGCGAGTCTGTTGAAGCACCAGCGTGTCCACAAGTGAGACAGATTCTGTTCCTGATCTGATCCCACATCCCTGTCATTCCAACCAGGGTCGGACTGTGTCCACCATTGCGTGCCTGTCCAGCTGATCTTAATGGCCCCTGTAACTGTCCTGCAGTTTAATGTACTTGGCACATGCCAAATAAATGACTGGACCTTGAACATCTGATGTGTTGTCTGTTGAATATTGAGGGCTGGTCTTGGGCTTTAGTTTGGATTATTTGAATGGTCCTCTTGGGACTGTTGTAAATCTTGCCCCTCTTGCCTTAAATCTCCACCCTCTAGTTTTAGATTCCCCTCCCCTAGGGAAAAGATGATGACTGACTACTTTCTCCGTGCCCTTGGTGATTTTATAAATCTCCATAAGGTCCTGTCACCCTCAGCCCCCTCTCCTCCAGCCTCTCATAATTCACAAGGATGTTGATTTCAAATTTTTTACTCATTCAGTCACGTTTGAGGCAATTTCTCCACAGTCCCACAGTTTTCCTGAAATCTACTGGGGATGTAGGTCAATTGGACATGGGCTGAAATGGCCTGATATCTAAATTTAATATTTTTAATAAGAATTTGAGTTGGTGTCCACCTGCCTTTGTTCCAGCTTCTCCCAGACTGATGCCGGCCCCTGCACGGAAGGGATTCTCCTAATGCCAGCCCCAATCATTTTGTAACCAACTCCCTTGGTTCTTCTCCCCTACATCAAATGGGAATTTCTCTGCAAGGTCCTGTAATGGAGGATTAAAACCATGTGCTCAGATGCTTGTTTGCTTATGTGAAACTGACGACACTGGGGCCACACTTAGGTCACCTTACTTTCAGAACTAGCAGATGTAATTAAACTCAGCCATGGGGATTTATCTGAAGATACACTTTGAAATGGAATTCCACTGTGAGGCCCAGGGAAAGCAGTTGTCAAATACGACACGCTGAAATTGACGAATTGGTCACAACCTGTCTTGCTCAAGAAGTTTTAATGAGTCTTTGTATCTACGAGATAAAACAGGAAATCATAGCATCCTGGTTCCATAATAATCACTCTTCTAAATTGTAGAATAGTATGTTCAGCTTTGATTTTGACTGACAAATGTTAGAGGGAGTGGGTGCATGATTAATTGTTTTTGGGGTATATGAGCCTGTGGTCCTACTGCTGAAGTTTAGACTCTCTGAGGGATGGGAACATCCCTTGTCAATGTGAGAAACAGAAGTACCTTCACAGAATTTGCTCGAGACAAAAATTGAGAACAAAGAACTTTTATTATACTATTACAACAATGCAAAGTTGGGTGCTTCCCCTTACCCTGGGAATACACACAGATACTGGGACTGACCCAACCTTTGTACATTTCATTTCAGTACAGAGATACCTTCACCCCAACATTCTTCTGCCTCCTGGATTGGTTTAGCATTAGGTAATTCTGCCCACATGGATTCTAACTTCTCATCAGTTTATGTGTCTTCCTGCAAACTTGTTAGCCAGAGAAGTATCATGTCTTTGTTCTTCACTCATTAATCAATCCCTAAGACTTGCTAAAGCTATCTACTTGTTATCCTGTTTTGAAGATCCTTAGTTTATTACACTTTTACAACCCTTCCTCTCATTCCAGCATCCCTTCACCCTGATTTAACCCATAATACTTCATCTCTAATGAGCACTTGCTTGACTCCTCACATTCCAGTATCCCTTCACCTTAAGTTAACCCATAATACTTTATTCTTAATTGGCACTTGCTTGACTCCTCACATTCCAGTATCCCTTCACCTTAAGTTAACCCAATGATACAGGCAGACAGAACAGAACATGACTTATTACCACTGTGTAGGGTAGATGTAATAATACAGGAACAAGCAAAGGCATCACCTCAGGAAAGGATGGTGTGGGAGGAAAGGGGGGCAACCGAGGATCAAGGACTATGGAGATCGATAGACGGGAGGCCAGTTTTACCATCTGGACTCATGAAACCCCTCCTCGAGGAGGTGCATGGGCTAACACACTGTGGAAAGAAGCAGATGATAAGGTAGTTGATACATTGGTGGCACCCCTTCCTGCCGGCGATGGTGGAGAACCATATTAGAGAGTGTGAGGTATGTATAACTTTCAATGTCAAGGCAACTGTAAAGCCACATGAAGGACAGTTCCCGTTACTTAAGTTACCAGGGCAGGAAATTGTACTTGATTATACGGACATGATTGAGAGGGTAAGTGGCTATCAATACCTCTTAGTAGCAGTAGATGTGTTCACAGGGTGGCCGGAGGCAATCCCTGCCAAAAGAGAAGATGCAAGGACAGTATGTAAGTTCCTGATCAAGCAGTATATTCCGAGATACAGATTTCCTAGAAAAATTAGGTCCGATAATGGAAGTCATTTTAAGAGTAAAGATTTACAAGAGGTAGAAGCGATGTTGGGGTTAAAACATGCCTTTGGAACTGTGTATCATCCACAATCCCAAGGAAAAGTGGAGAGAATGAACCAAACAATAAAAGGTAAGATCAGGAAAGTGCAGGCACAGACCAAATTAAATTGGGTGGATGCGCTGCCCCTGGCATTGATGTCAATAAAGAGTTCAGTAAGTTATGTGACAGGATTTACTCCGTATGAACTGCAAATGGGGCACCAGTTTCCGGGACCTGGTGCCGGAATTCAGGCCACGAAGGAAGAGGCAAGTCCAATGAGATGTAAGTTTTATTAACAGCTCTGGTATCAGCTTTTTCACAACAGGTTACAAGTACCGAATGAAAAGGTGAAACCCCGATACCATCAGTTGCGGAGTGGGTTCTGCTAAAGGTGATCAAGAGAAAGTATTCAGAGCCCAGGTGGACAGGGCCCTACAGAGTGGTGGAAAGAACGTCCCACGTGGTTCAACTACAGGGAAAAGGCGAGACGTGGTATCATTGGAGTCAGTGAACAGCAACGGACCCACCAACACGGACACTGGAAAAGATTCGAACGGAGATGACTGGGACTCTGTGAAGAAACCACGGACTAAGAACACTTAACACGTCCCTTTTTAAAGAGATTATTGGACTACGGTGACTGTATATCAGTGGTTGACGGTATAATCAATTTATTGGCATCAAAACAATGAAGGGAGCTGTGATGTATACTATGTGGGGACTATGGGTACTGGTGTTCCGAGCCCTTGAAGGGGCTGGGGAAGAAAACCACTGTACGAAGTGTTTGCACCAGACCCCAAGGCATGTATTTGTCCCTACTGCCCTCCCAAGAGTATAATGACTATAAGGGGTCAGAAATGCCAATCCTGGTAATAACTCCTGAGGTCTCGGCCGAATAAGGTAACAGCTGGTTGGTCTCAGTTTCATGAGACCAAAAGGGGGACTGTTGGAATCTAGGGGTTAAAACATTATGAAAGAAATGATTAATTAATAATTTTATTTTTACTTCATGGTTCAGGGAAAAAGAGGAATGTGATTGAGTGGCAATCACAGCATGGAGCAAAGTTGGCTGAGCAAAAATGTCTGCTCCCAAAATACAAGGAGAGGAAATGCATAAAACGATTTAGGAGGAATGTTCAAACTGAAGGAGATGTTGAGTAGCACAGGAGACACAGGCCAGACCAGAACAAAGAATGCCTGCAAGAAACAAAGGGAATGGAAAACCAGTCTAGGAGGAAGATTAAGGCATGAGGAGGTGTTAAAGAGAACATCAAAAATTGGCCAGACAGGAACAGAATGGTGATTAGAAATATCTGGGGATGAACTAATTTCTGATCAAAACAACAGGATAGTCTGGCTTGGAGGATTAAGATGGGAGCGCTACACCCCAGATATCTGCAAAACAGGAGATGACTTGTGATAACCCTTATGCAAAAAGATCTAGCAAAGGAAGACAACTTTTGTTCTGTATGATAAGGTTGATCTATATAAACTGAGCCAACTGGACAATAGGGGTCAGTCTTGGGGAATAGCTCACTGTGCAGGTGACCTATGAACTAACGACTGATCCAGAGCTCTGTTAAGCTTTATTCTTGTACTGTGTAATAAATTGACTGTTGAACCGAATACCTTCTCCTATCACTTCATTCAAAGAACACGCTGGACTCAGACCACACATAGACTAAATTAAGAGTAAGGTAAAGCCAGAGTCCGACAATTCCGGTAAGAGGAATTTTACTTACCTGTTAGTATGGGAGGTGTGAGAAGCAAGGGAAATAGTCCTAAGGAAGGACGGGACAATCAAATAACTAAGCAAAGTCCATTAGGATTAATGCTATTTGATTGGGGTGCATGGAAAACCCATGGGAAAGACCATGGTCAGGTATTGCTGTCTGGAACGGGTTAAAAGCCCGATAAAAGGAAATTCGGTATATTGGCCAAAGTTCGGATCCGAGGAGGACTGGACATTAAACATCTGGCTCTATCAAAACCAAAGAGATAATCTTGAGAGCAGAGAATATGCAGCCTGCTGGCTAAGTGGATCGTTTGATCAACTGGTTTTGAATGAAAAGGAATGTAAGGACAAGAAGGATAAGGAACCTTTTGTCCCTGAAACACAAGAATGGGATGTGTTACATTCCCTACCTCCACCTTATGCTCCTCCTATGCCGGCTCCTATCTGTTAGAAATAGAAGTACCTTTAAAGAAATTGCTCGAGACAAAAATTGAGAACAAAGAACATTTATTACAGCAACAATGCAAAGTTGGGTGCTTCCCCTTACCCTGGGAATACACACATATACTGGGGCTCACCCAGTTGATTTCAGTATAGGAATACCCTCCCCCTTACATTCTTCTGCCCCCTGGATGGGTTTGGCATAGGCAATCCTTCCTGCCTACATGCAGTTTCAGTACACTTGGAGGACCAGGGGGTATCCTGTGGGTGTCCCATCATGTCATTGTCCTTATCCACACCTTTCTGATTCTAGGGGCTACAGTCTCTTGGTATGCAGAGTTGGCTCATCCTATCTAGGGTTGGCTAATTTCATATGTATAAATCTGTGTAAGGTTAGCTAATTAGATATGTAGGACTTGGTACTTCTGTCTTGGGCTAGGAGACCCTTATCTGAACCAGACTACCTCAACTTCCTACATTCTATTGTACCTTACCATTCCTTTTCTTAGTCTTATGGTGGCTCTTGTCACAAAGAAGATTCTTATGTTAATCGTGCTGACTCTGCTTTCCTGCATCCTAATCCCCAAGCTCATCCTGTTTGTACTGGTTACAGCCATTAACTGATGAATTTTAGTTTCTTCCATGTTCATTAAAATTTTCCCATCTCTCACATATCTTTCCCCTCTCTCCTATGCTCTACCCTTCTTCACCTTCCCCTCCTCCCCACAGCTAAAGAAAGGAGAAGAAAGTATGATGACCCATTCACAAAGTACTAGATTACCACCTCTATTGACAAGAGAGGGAGGAGACTTTGATTCAGAACAGTGTGAGACCCTCCGGGAGGGAAGGGCAGAACCCTTGGATTCATTTCCCAGAGAGCAGGAACCTAGACATTATAACCCAGAAATTAACTGGATGAGACCTCTACGGGAAGTTCCCATGGGAGGGGGGTCTCGGTTTCGTAAATGTGCCCTGACTAGTACGGAGGTGCGTAACTTTAAGAGAGAAATGACCTCCCTGATGGAGGATCCTCAGGGATGTGCCGAACAATTAGATCAATTTTTGGGACCAAATATATATACATGGGATGAGTTAACATCAATCTTTAGGGCTCTGTTCACTTTGGATGAACGTGGAATGATTCGCCAGGCAGGGATTAGAGTCTGGGATAGGGAACACCAAGGGGGACCAAAGGCGATACCTGGGGAACTTAAATTCCCTCTCGCAAAACCAAACTGGGGTAAGAATAATAATGATGGTCGCACATTAATGGAGGAATATAGGGTTAATCAGATAAAAGGAATCAAGGAATCTGTTCCAAAGGGACAGAATTTTAAGAAAGCATTTGAGGTTCCCCAAGGTCCCGAGGAGACCCCCTCTGTATTTCTGAATAGATTGCGTACGGCCATACAGCAATATGGGGGTCTGGATATAGAATCCCCAGCAGGTGAAAAATTGGTATTAACGGGCTTCGTTACAAACTCAGCCCCAGACATTAGAAGGAAATTGCAGAAGACTGAGAATTGGCATGAACAGGGAATAACACAGCTTTTACAGATCGCACAAAGGGCATATGTCCAGAGGTCTGAGGATAAGCAGAAAGGAAAGGCTAAGATTTTGATGCAGGCAGTCAAGGAAGTTGTAGAGGGACAGCAGGGAAATGTTAGGGGCTGTGTGCCAGCTCCTGGACGTTGGGAGAAGCGCCGGGAGTGGGAGAGTAGAGACCAGATATAATTTCATAAATCACGACTTCTCACTTCCAATATTAATTGGAATTCATGCTAAAATGTCAATGTCATAAATGATCGTTTATCAATACTGTAGAATGAGCGAATTTAACTACCAGTTAATTTCATTTTATGAAATAAATTGTATTCAAACGTGATTTTACATAGGGAGTTCGTGAGAGTTGAGCGATGTTATAACATTTGCATGGAAAAATGTTTGCTCAAATAGGGTGAGTTCTATACATCTTATTTTTTAAGTATATGTAAGATAAAGAAAGGATCTGATGTGTAAAGTGGCTGGATCAGTCAGTTGAAGGGAGAGTGTGCATGCCCCTTTAAGCGCATTGTGGCACTAATGAATTGTATTCTGTTCACTTGAAACTGAGGCTCCAGGCTCCTGTCTTGCAGTTAGCGGTATGGAGCCCTCTCAATAGGTTTAGTACATTTGTTCTACACATTCAGCAGTCAAGGTCCGTGAGCTTAAAGATCACCCACCTCTGGAGAATAAAGAAACCTCTGGGGATTCCCATAAGTGTAATCATTCATTTCTCTGGTGCATTTTCCTCCGGAGTGAAACTCATGCCTCAGCACAATTTCTCTGTATTGCTGCTGTTATTTAATTCATGATAACTTTCCCCCCATTCATCAGGTTTATATTTAAATCTGGTCGTTACATTGTAAATAATTATGGAGGTAAACCCTGCGCGACTGGATTTAGCTTAATGGAGAAATAAACCTGCAAACAGGTCTATGGTGGTGTGTGAGTACTGCAATAGCTGGAATATGATTTAAATTAGTGGCATAGTTCAGAACAATTGGGTGCATAGGCATAACAATATCATTAATAGCTCACAGATCTTGTACCAGATGCTATTCAGTACGTCTCGGCTTAAGGACTGGAAAAATTGGCATGTTACAGAGAGATTGGCATGGCACCAATATTTCTTGATTCAATAATGACTCCACAAGCTCCAGGATTCATGCAGCAGAACTTTAAGTGGAATATAATAGAAACTAGCCTGTACTTAAATGATTGTGTGTGCAATCTTCATAAGAACATATTTTAAATGTTTTTCGGTGCCGGTTTTACAGATTGCTTTAAATAAGGCCAGCTCCTGTAGGCTGTGGCGCAAGGCATTTAATGTTTAAATTACAATAACGACGTTAAATAATTGTCAAATTCATTGCCGTCTGCAGTGACAAAGACATGTCTTATTCCCACTCGGCTATTTTTAAAATAAATTCATTTAGAATACAGTTAATATCACTCGCCGAATCATTATGGCTAATTGTGTACTTAAGGCAGAACTAAAGGTTGAATATGTTTCAAGTTCTCTCGCAAGGGCTCTTGTGCTGCAATGTCTGTTATGTACTCACTCTAACAAATTGCAGGTTGGTTGTCACATACAGACAAGCAGCTTCAACTGCGTTTTAATAAGGTATAATATATTCAAAACCCATGAAAATATGGTTTGTGTTTCATTTCACAATAATTCTACATATAACATTTACACTAACACAAAGAAATGTCAGATTGTTATGGTAAACGGTGTCTTGCCCCACAACGATTTTGGAAACTATTGTAAGAACAGATAAGGCATTAAATTGCAGCTATTCACTTTTAATTAGAGTTTCACCAAGTAAACAGGATCGTGAACTAATAAATCCTGGGAATACATTGGCAGTTAATTAAGACAGAAGGGTTTATTAGTTCAAAACCCACCCCTGGAGCATCCTATTCTTTTTATTAAACCTGGTGATTGGGTATATGTAAAAGCATGGCAAGATCACCAACTAAAACCTGTCTGGGATGGCCCTATTGTGTACTTTTAATAACAGACACTGCCGTGCGAACGAAAGAAAAGGGATGGAGCGCACAACCAACGAATTAAACGAGCTGCTGAAGCACAGACTAATGACATTGATAATCTACCCTCCACCTGGTGTGCAGTCCTTCATCCTTCTGATCTGAAAGTTACACTATGCCGGGAAAAAGTGCTGCAATGTTTTTACCATTTACTGTTTTGTTTACTTGTTGGTTCCCAATTCTTGGGAAATCACCAAATTGTTCAAAATGGAACAATTTGGAATAGGGGCAGCAGAGGTGACAATTATTTACCTTTAGAATGCAAACAGGGCGCAGGTATAGAGTATAGTCATAGTGGGGTACCTTATTTAGTATGGGTTAATATAGGATCCCAACATGGACCAGGGGAACAGAACGGCCCTAGGGCAGTAGATTTGATTTGTATTTCGGCCTCTACAGGTATTAAAAATAGGAGTTTTAAAGAGATAGCATAAAGAAGATGGTGGGTCAATGACAGACAGAATGTTAGTCAGGATTGTACATGTAGCAGAGATAGAGTGAATACATATGCTAATGTTCACAGACTGCAGCTCAACTCACAGGTTCAGTGATACTTATGCTAATGTTCGCAGACAAGCTGCAACTCACAGGTCCAGTGACAAGAAACACCCCTCCCCAATTTGGTCTCCTGTAAATCATCCTTTGGGTCACACAGACATTCGGAATGTTAGGCACCACCTCGGTAAGGGGAGTTCCAGCTGTAAACGACATAAGCTGCTCCAGAACACCACAGCTGCTAGGCATTTAAATCGTTTAATCAGACTCCAGGCAGCCTTGGAGATAATCACCGAACAGACAGCGATGGCCCTGAATTTATGGGCTGAAGAAAGACGACAGATATGAGCCACAGTTCAACAAAACTGCCTGGCTCTCGATTACTCGTTGGCTGCTGAAGGCAGCGTTTGTGAAAGACTGGTTAATGACAATGCTCACAATGGTCAGGCGGTTAAAGACACTTCTTCAGGAGTTCGAAAATCTTCCCATGCCCAGGTTCAGACAGGGCAACCTTGGTCCAGTGTGGGATGGACTAGACTTTTTATTGGTAACTGGAGTCTGATACCCATAGCCCTTATAGCAGCTGGAGTTGCTATTCTGGCCATTATGGTGATCCCCTGCCTAAAGACTTGTGCGCAGTATTTAATTCAACAGACCCCTCGTCAGATCACTATAACCCAAAGGATGTATGTTTCCCAAATTCTGTCTGATGATGCTGAGACTGCAGTTCGTTTACTGACCCGCTGGGAAAAAGATCAAGTTTACAAGTAATACATTCCAGTTGAGAATTCACGAAGCGTAGCTAAAAGAAAAGTGAGGATTGTGAGAGATGAGTAAAGCTAATATGAAAATATGAAAGATGAGGAAACTAGTATGGATATATGTATAATGAATAAAGCCAGTATGAATAGGATAAGGATAGATATTAGAATGTAGGAAGTAGAGTTAGTCTGAATAAGATAAGGGTCTTCTAGCCTTAGACAGAATTAGCAAGTTCTGCATATAAGAAGTTTGTAGCCCTGAGAGTCGGGAAGGTGTGAATAAGAACAAAGGCAGGTTTGTGAATAAGGACAATGACATGATGGTGTTAGAAATAGAAGTACCTTTAAAGAAATTGCTCGAGAAAAAAATTGAGAACAAAGAACATTTATTTTAACAACAATGCAAAGTTGGGTGCTTCCCCTTACCCTGGGAATACACACATATACTGAGGCTCACCCAACTTTTATACAGTTGATTTCAGTATAGGAATACCCTCCCCCTTACATTCTTCTGCCTCCTGCTGGAGAGGTTTGGCATTAGGCAATCCTGCCTGCCTACGTGCAATTTCAGTATACTTGGAGGACCAGGGGGTATCCTGTCGGTGTCCCTTCATGTTATTGTCCTTATTCACACCTTCCTGATTCTCGGGGCTACAGTCTCTTGATATGCAGAGTTGGCTTATCCTGTCTAGGGTTGGCTAATTTCATATGTATAAATCTGTGTAAGGTTAGCTAATTAGATATGTAGGACTTGGTACTTCTGTCCAGGGCTAGGAGACCCTTATCTGATCCAGACTACCTCAACTTCCTACATTCTATTGTTCCTTACCACTCCTTATCTTAGTCTTATGGTGGCTCTTGTCACAAAGAGTAGAAGATTCTTATGTTAATCGTGCTGACTCTGCTTTCCTACATCCTAATCCCCAAGATCATCCTGTTTGTACTGGTTACAGCCATTAACTGATGTATGAATTTTAGTTTCCTTCATGTTCATAATTTTAGATCAGTTTTCCCATCTCTCACAATCCTCACTTTTCTTTTAGATCAGTAATACTGATCTTTCACCATGATCAATGTTACTGATCTTTGGTTACTGGTCTCAGTGTGACTGATCCACCACCCCCCCTTCCTCACTTTTCTTTTAGATCAGTATTACTGATGCTGTAAAGTGTAAGGTGTTGTTTTACCCAGCTGGTCAATAACCGAATTGCAGTCTCTGTGTCGTTGGATAGAGTTAGGGAAACATACTTTCTTTGGGGTATAGTGTTCTGACGAGGGGTTCGATGAATTAAAAACTGCAGCCAAGTCTTTAGGCAGGGGAGCACCATAAAGGTCAGAGTAGCGAGTCCAGCTGCTATAAAGGTTGTGAGTATCAGGCTCCAGTTTTCAGTAAAAAGTCTAGTCCATCCCACATCAGTCCAAGGTTGCCAAGACTGAACATGGGCATGGGCAGATTCTTGTCGAAGTCCTGAAGCAGTGTCTTTAACCACCCGACTGTTGTAAGCATTGTCCTGTAGAAGTCTCTGAGAAATGCTGCCTTCAGCAGCGAACGAATAGTCGAGAGTCAGGCGGTTCCATTGAATTGTGGCTCGTATCTGCCGTTCCTCTTCAGCCCTGAACCCCAGGGCCACCGATCTCCGAAGGATGTCTGGAGTCTGATATTGAAATGCCAAGCAGCTTTAGAGTACTGTAGCAGCTCACGTTGTTTGTAACTGGTGCTCCCCTTCACGGGGTGGTGTTTGTGATGAAAAGAGACCGAGCTGGGGGGATTGTTTCTTGTGATTTAATTGTGTGTTGCAGCTTGTCTGCTAACATTAGCATGGGTATCATTGAACTTGTGAGTTGCAGCCTGTCTGTGTACATTAGCATATGTATTCACTCTATCTCTGCTACGTGTACAATCCTGACTAACATTCTGTGTCATTGTCCCACTATCTTCTTTCTGTTATCTCTTTAAAACTCTTTTTAATACCTGTAGAGGCTAAGATACAAATTCGATGTACTCCACTAAAGCTGTTCAGTTCCCCTGGTCCGTATTGGAATCCCTTGTTAACCCATACCCCACTATGACTATACATTAAATCTATTCCCTGTCTACATTCTAAAGGAAAATAATTGTGACCTCTGCTGCCCCTATCCCAGGAGGACTTAATACATTGTGAGTAATTAAGTGATGTCCCAGAAATGGAGAAGCAACAATTAAACAATACAATAAATGGTAAAAACAACATTACGGCACTTTTTCACGGTGTAGTGTCACTTTCAGGTCAGAAGGATGAGACACTGCACGCCAGGTGGAGGGTTGAGTTTGACCGTCGTGATTCTGTGGTTCGGTAGCTGGTTTAATTCTTTGAATGTGGGTCCAGCCTTTTTCTCTTGTTTGTACTGTGAGAGATGGGAAAATTGACCTAAAATTATGAACATGGAAGAAACTAAAGTTCATCAGTAAAATGGCTGAAACCAGTTCAAACAGGATAAGCTTGGGGCTTAGGATGCAGGAAAGCAGAGTCAGCACGATTAACATAAGAATCTTCTAGTCTTTGTGACAAGACCATAGGACTAAGATAAGGAATGGTAAGGTACAATAGAATGTAGGAAGTTGAGGTAGTCTGGATCAGATAAGGGTCTCCTAGCCCTGGACAGAAGTACCAAGTCATACATTTCTAATTAGCTAACCATACACAGATTTATACATATGAAATTAGCCAACCCTAGATAGAATGAGTCAACTCTGCATATCAAGAGACTGTAGCCCAGAGAATCAGGAAGGTGTGAATAAGGACAATGACATGATGGGGCACCCACAGGATACCCCCTGGTCCTCCAAGTGTACTGAAACTGCACGTAGGCAGGAAGGATTGCCTATGCCAAACCCATCCAGGGGGCAGAAGAATGTAAGGGGGAGGGCACTCTGATACTGAAATCAACTGTATAAAAGTTGGGTGAGCCCCAGTATGTGTGTGTATTCCCAGGGTAAGGGGAAGCACCCAACTTTGCATTGTTGTAGTAATAAATGTTCTTTGTTCTCAATTTTTGTCTCGAGCAATTTCTTTAAAGGTACTTTAATTTCTAACAAATGGGGGATCGTCCGGGATCACACTCCCTCCACTGACAGAGTACCCCGACGACGAGAGTAGGTGCACCCCGGCTGATTCAGCTGGACTCACGGGCGACGGGTGGCTGGTCAGTGGAAGAAGCGAGTGATATCCGAGAAGAGGCATTGAGAACAAACGGCGGAAGGACGCGCGCTAGAGCAGTACTGCCAGAACTCGGTGAGAGTATTTTACTTGTTCCTAAGTATGGGAATAGCGGGCAGTAGAGATGAGAGTCCTGACACAGGACGTGACCACCAGATAGCTACGTACAGCCCGCTTGGGATGATGTTATCTGAGTGGGGCACAGGAAAGACCCGCGGTAAAGACAAACTGACGACGGTCAGGTATTGTTGTAATGAATGGGTGGGATACCCGGTTAAAGGGAGCTCCGTGTACTGGCCAAAATTCGGATCCGAGGATGAATGGATGTGTGAAGCTTTGAACTTATGGCTCTATCAAAACCAGCCAGACAATGTTGAGAGCAGGGAATATGCAGCCTGCTGGCTCAAGGGATCCATTGAACAGCTGGTTTTGAATGAGAAAGAATCCAGGGATAAGAGAGAGGAGGAACCTCTTGTCCCTGAATCACAGGGTTGGGATGTGTTACATTCCCTCCCTCCACCCTATGTTCCTCCTATGCCGGCTCCTATCTTTCCTTCCCCTCCTATGACCTACCCTTCTGCACCTTCCCCACCTCCCCCACCACTAGAGAAGAGAGAAGAGAGCAGTAGTGGTATGATAACTTGCTCACAAAGCACTCGATTACCACCTCTGTTGACAGGAGAGAGAGGTAACTTTAATTCAGAACAGCGTGAGACTCTTCAGGAAGAAAGGGCAGAACCCTTTGATTCATTTCCCAGGGAGCAGGAACCCAGACCTAATAAGCCAGAAACCAATTGGATGAGACCACTGCGGGAAGTTCCCATGAGAGAGGGTCTCGGTTTCGTAAATGTGCCCCTGACCAGTACTGAAGTGTGTAACTTTAAGAAAGAACTGACCTCCCTGATAGAAGATCCCCAGGGATGTGCCGAACAGTTAGACCAATTTTTGGGACCAAATATATATACAATATGGGGGTCTCGACATAGAATCCCCAGCAGGGGAACAATTGGTACTAACAGGTTTTGTTACCAACTCAGCCCCAGACATTAAGAGAAAATTACAAAAGACAGAAAATTGGCATGAGCAGGGAATAACCCAGCTTCTACAGATCACACAAAAAGCATTTGTCCAGACATCTGAGGATAAGCAGAAAGCAAAGGCTAACATTTTGATGCAAGCAGTTAAAGTAATAGTAGATGAGTAACATGGAAAAGGCAGGGACTGTGTGCCAGCTCCTGAATGTTGGGAGAAGTGCAGGGGTGGGAGAGTAGAGACCAGAGATAATTTCATAAATCACGACTTCCCACTTCAGTCACTGACCAATATTGATTAAAATTCATGCTAAAATTTAAATGTCATAAAGGATCATTTTTCAATACTGTAGAATTAGCGAATTTAACTACCAGTTAATTCCAATTTATGAAATAAATTGTATTCAAATGTGATTTTGCACAGGGAGTACCTGAGAGTTGAGTGATGTTATAACATTTACAGGGAGAAATGTTTGCGCCAATAGGGTGAGTTCTATACATCTTAACTTTAAGTGTATGTGAGATAAAGAAAGGATCTGATGTGTAAAGTGGCTGGATCAGCCAGTTGAAGGGGGAGTGTGCATGTCCCTTTAAGTGCACTGTGGCACTTGAAATTGAGGCTTCAGGCTCTTGTCTTGCAGTTAGAGGTATGGAGCCCTATCAACACATTTAATACATTTCTTCTACACATTCAGCAGTCAAGGTCCGTGAGTTTAAAGATCACCCACCTCTGGAGAATAAAGATACCTCTGGGGATTCCTATGGGGATTCCTATAAGTTTAATCATTCATTTCTCTGGTGCATTTTCCTCCGGAGTGAAATTAATGCCTCAGCACAATTTCTCTGTATTGCCGCTGTTATTTAATTCATGATAACTTTCCCCCATTCATCAGGTTTATATTTAAATCCAGTAGTGCGGAAGTTACATTGTAAATAAGCACGGAGGTAAATCCTGCGCAACTGGATTCAGCTTAATGGAGAAATAAACCTGCGAACTGGTCTATGGTGGTGTGTGAGTACTGCAATAGGTGGAATATGATTTAAATTGGTGGCATTGTTCAGAACAATTGGGTGCATAAGAATAATAATATCATTAAGAACTCACAGATCTTGTACCAGATGCTATTCAGTACATCTTTACTTAAGGACTGGAGAAATTGGCATGTTAGAATGAGATTGGCATGGTACCAATATTTCTTGATTCAATAATGACTCCACAAGCTCCAGGATTCATGCAGCAGAACTTTTAAGTGGAATATAATAGAAACTAGCCTGTACTTAAATTATTGTGTGTGCAATCTTCATAAGAACATCTTTTAACTTTTTTTTGGTGCCTGTTTTACAGACTGTTTTAAATAAGGCCAGCTCCTGTGAGCTGTGGCACAAGGCATTTTACTTAAGGCAGAACTAAAGGTTGAATATGTTTCAAGTTCTCTTGCAGGGGCTCTTGTGCTGCAATGTCTGTTATGTACTCACTCTAACAAATTGGAGGGTTGTGCCCCATACAGACAAGCAGCTCCAACTGCATTTTAATAAGGTCTAACATATTCAAAACCCATGCAAATATGGTTTGTGTTTCATTTTACAATTTTTACACTAACACAAAGGAAAGTCAGATTGTTATTCATTTTATTAAAATCTAGTGATTGGTTATATGTAAAAGCATGGCAAGAGGATCAACTAAAACCTGCCTGGGATGGTCCCTTCTGTGTACTTTTAATTACAGACACCGCAGTAAGAACAAGAGAGAAAGGCTGGACCCACATTCAAAGAATTAATGACAAAGTGCCATAATGTTACAATTTTATTCGTTTTTTAATGGTTTATTCAGTTTTGTGTATTTTATTGCTGTTTTCAATGAGCTTTACATTTATTGTGGTTTATTCAGTTATTGTATTTTATTGCTGTTTTCAATGAGCTTTACATTTATTGTTGTTTATTCAGTTATTGTTATATTTTATTGCTGCTTTCAATGGGTTTTACTTTCATTGTTGTTTTACTCATTTTTTGGAATATTGTTCGTTAATGTTTTAAGTCCCCCTGGAATAGGGGCAGCAGAGGTTACAATTGTGCTCCTTTAGAATGTAGACAGGGCATAGATTTAATGTATAGTCATAGTGGGATATGGGTTAACAAGGGATTCCAATACGGACCAGGGGAACTGAACAGCTTTAGTGGAGTACATCTAATTTGTATCTTAGCCTACACAGGTATTAAAGACAGGAGTTTTGAAGCGATAGCACAAAGGACATGGTGGGACAAAGACAGACAGAATGGTAGTCAGGATTGTACATGTAACAGAGAGAGAGAGAGTTAATACATATGCTAATGTACACAGACAGGCTGCAACTCACAAGTTCAATGATACATATGCTAATGTTAGCAGACAAGCTGCAACACACAGTTAAATCACAAGAAACAATCCCCCCCCCAGCTTGGTCTCTTTTCATCACCCCGTGAAGGGGAGCACCAGTTTCCAACAACGTGAGCTGCTTGACACTTTAATATCAGGCTCCAAACAGCCTTCGGAGATCGGTGGCCCTAGGGTTCGGGGCTGAAGAGGACATCAGATACGAGCCACAATCAAACGGAACCGCCTGACTACTGCTACTCGTTCGCTGCTGAAGGCAGCGCTCCTCATAGACTGCTACTCGTTCGCTGCTGAAGGCAGCGCTTCTCATAGACTGCTACTCGTTCGCTGCTGAAGGCAGCGCTTCTCATAGACTGCTACTCGTTCGCTGCTGAAGGCAGCGCTTCTCATAGACTGCTACTCGTTCGCTGCTGAAGGCAGCGCTTCTCAGAGACTGCTACTTGTTCGCTGCTGAAGGCAGCGCCTCTCACAGACTTCGTCGGGACAACACTTACAAAGGTCGTGTGCTTCAAAGACACTGCTTCAATATTTCAACGTATGGGATGGACTAGACTCTTTACTGAGAACTGGAGCCTGATACTCCAAACCCTAATAAGCAGCTGGACTCACTCCCCTGACCTTCATGGTGCTCCCCTACCTAAAGACTTTACACAGACATTACAATTCGGTTATTGACCAGCTGGGTAAAACTACACCTTACACTTGAAAGATCAGTGTTACTGATCTAAAAGAAAAGTGAGGAAGGGGGGGGGGGGGGGGGATCAGTCACACTGACACTAGTAACCAAAGATCAGTAACACTGATCATGGTGAAAGATCAGTATTACTGATCTAAAAGAAAAGTGAGGATTGTGAGAGATGGGAAAATTGACCTAAAATTATGAACATGGAAGAAACTAAAGTTCATCAGTAAAATGGCTGAAACCAGTTCAAACAGGATAAGCTTGGGGCTTAGGATGCAGGAAAGCAGAGTCAGCACGATTAACATAAGAATCATCTATCCTTTGTGACAAGACCATAGGACTAAGATAAGGAATGGTAAGGTACAATAGAATGTAGGAAGTTGAGGTAGTCTGGATCAGATAAGGGTCTCCTAGCCCTGGACAGAAGTACCAAGTCATACATTTCTAATTAGCTAACCATACACAGATTTATACATATGAAATTAGCCAACCCTAGATAGAATGAGTCAACTCTGCATATCAAGAGACTGTAGCCCAGAGAATCAGGAAGGTGTGAATAAGGACAATGACATGATGGGGCACCCACAGGATACCCCCTGGTCCTCCAAGTGTACTGAAACTGCACGTAGGCAGGAAGGATTGCCTATGCCAAACCCATCCAGGGGGCAGAAGAATGTAAGGGGGAGGGCACTCTGATACTGAAATCAACTGTATAAAAGTTGGGTGAGCCCCAGTATGTGTGTGTATTCCCAGGGTAAGGGGAAGCACCCAACTTTGCATTGTTGTAGTAATAAATGTTCTTTGTTCTCAATTTTTGTCTCGAGCAATTACTTTAAAGGTACTTTAATTTCTAACAGTACTGCGGTGTCTGTAATTAAAAGTACACAGTAGGGACCATCCCAGGCAGGTTTTAGTTGATCCTCTTGCCATGCTTTTACATATAACCAATCACTAGATTTTAATAAAATGAATAACAATCTGACTTTCCTTAGTGTTAGTGTAAAAATTGTAAAATGAAACACAAACCATATTTCCATGGGTTTTGAATATGTTAGACCTTATTAAAATGCAGTTGGAGCTGCTTGTCTGTATGGGGCACAACCCTCCAATTTGTTAGAGTGAGTACATAACAGACATTGCAGCACAAGAGCCCCTGCAAGAGAACTTGAAACATATTCAACCTTTAGTTCTGCCTTAAGTAAAATGCCTTGTGCCACAGCTCACAGGAGCTGGCCTTATTTAAAACAGTCTGTAAAACAGGCACCAAAAAAAGTGAAAAGATGTTCTTATGAAGATTGCACACACAATCATTTAAGTACAGGCTAGTTTCTATTATATTCCACTTAAAAGTTCTGCTGCATGAATCCTGGAGCTTGTGGAGTCATTATTGAATCAAGAAATATTGGTGCCATGCCAATCTCATTCTAACATGCCAATTTCTCCAGTCCTTAAGTTGCTCTCCATTGCAGGCAAAATCTTCGCTAGGATTCTACTAAATAGAATAATACCTAGTGTCGCTGAGAATATTCTCCCAGAATCACAGTGCGGCTTTCGCGCAAACAGAGGAACCACTGACATGGTCTTTGCCCTCAGACAGCTCCAAGAAAAGTGCAGAGAACAAAACAAAGGACTCTACATCACCTTTGTTGACCTCACCAAAGCCTTCGACACCGTGAGCAGGAAAGGGCTTTGGCAAATACTAGAGCGCATCGGATGTCCCCCAAAGTTCCTCAACATGATTATCCAACTGCACGAAAACCAACAAGGTCGGGTCAGATACAGCAATGAGCTCTCTGAACCCTTCTCCATTAACAATGGCGTGAAGCAAGGCTGTGTTCTGGCACCAACCCTCTTTTCAATCTTCTTCAGCATGATGCTGAACCAAGCCAAGAAAGACCCCAACAATGAAGACGCTGTTTACATCCGGTACCGCACGGATGGCAGTCTCTTCAATCTGAGGCGCCTGCAAGCTCACACCAAGACACAAGAGAAACTTGTCCGTGAACTACTCTTTGCAGATGATGCCGCTTTAGTTGCCCATTCAGAGCCAGCTCTTCAGCGCTTGACGTCCTGCTTTGCGGAAACTGCCAAAATGTTTGGCCTGGAAGTCAGCCTGAAGAAAACTGAGGTCCTCCATCAGCCAGCTCCCCACCATGACTACCAGCCCCCCCACATCTCCATCGGGCACACAAAACTCAAAACGGTCAACCAGTTTACCTATCTCGGCTGCACCATTTCATCAGATGCAAGGATCGACAATGAGATAGACAACAGACTCGCCAAGGCAAATAGCGCCTTTGGAAGACTACACAAAAGAGTCTGGAAAAACAACCAACTGAAAAACCTCACAAAGATAAGCGTATACAGAGCCGTTGTCATACCCACACTCCTGTTCGGCTCCGAATCATGGGTCCTCTACCGGCACCACCTACGGCTCCTAGAACGCTTCCACCAGCGTTGTCTCCGCTCCATCCTCAACATCCATTGGAGCGCTCACACCCCTAACGTCGAGGTACTCGAGATGGCAGAGGTCGACAGCATCGAGTCCACGCTGCTGAAGATCCAGCTGTGCTGGATGGGTCACGTCTCCAGAATGGAGGACCATCGCCTTCCCAAGATCGTATTATATGGCGAGCTCTCCACTGGCCACCGTGACAGAGGTGCACCAAAGAAAAGGTACAAGGACTGCCTAAAGAAATCTCTTGGTGCCTGCCACATTGACCACCGCCAGTGGGCTGATAACGCCTCAAACCGTGCATCTTGGCGCCTCACAGTTTGGCGGGCAGCAGCCTCCTTTGAAGAAGACCGCAGAGCCCACCTCACTGACAAAAGGCAAAGGAGGAAAAACCCAACACCCAACCCCAACCAACCAATTTTCCCTTGCAACCGCTGCAATCGTGTCTGCCTGTCCCGCATCGGACTGGTCAGCCACAAACGAGCCTGCAGCTGACGTGGACTTTTTTACCCCCTCAATAAATCTTCGTCCGCGAAGCCAAGCCAAAGAAGAAGTCAAGGTGTACTGAATAGCATCTGGTACAAGATCTGTGAGTTCTTAATGATATTATTATTCTTATGCACCCAATTGTTCTGAACTATGCCACCAATTTAAATCATATTCCACCTATTGCAGTACTCACACAGCACCATAGACCAGTTCGCAGGTTTATTTCTCCATTAAGCTGAATCCAGTTGCGCAGGGTTTACCTCCGTGATTATTTACAATGTAACTTCCGCACTACCAGATTTAAATATAAACCTGATGAATGGGGGGGGGAAAGTTATCATGAATTAAATTACAGCGGCAATACAGAGAAATTGTGCTGAGGCATTAATTTCAATCCGGAGGTAAATGCACCAGAGAAATGAATGATTACACTTATGGGAATCACCAGAGGTATCTTTATTCTCCAGAGGTGGGTGATCTTTAAACTCACGGACCTTGACTGCTGAATGTGTAGAAGAAATGTACTAAATCTGTTGATAGGGCTCCATACCTCTAACTGCAAGACAAGAGCCTGAAGCCTCAATTTCAAGTGCCACAGTGCACTTAAAGGGACATGCACACTCCCCCTTCAACTGGCTGATCCAGCCACTTTACACATCAGATCCTTTCTTTATCTCACATACACTTAAAGTTAAGATGTATAGAACTCACCCTATTTGCGCAAACATTTCTCCCTGCAAATGTTATAACATCACTCAACTCTCAGGTACTCCCTGTGCAAAATCACATTTGAATACAATTTATTTCATAAATTGGAATTAACTGGTAGTTAAATTCGCTCATTCTACAGTATTCATAAATGATCATTTATGACATTTAAATTTTAGCATGAATTTTAATCAATATTTGTCAGTGACTGAAGTGGGAAATCATGATTTATGAAATTATCTCTGGTCTCTACTCTCCCACTCCCGGCACTTCTCCCAACATGCAGGAGCTGGCACACAGTCCCTGCCTTTTTTCATGTTACTCATCTACTATTCCTTTAACTGCTTGCATCAAAATGTTAGCCTTTGCTTTCTGCTTATCCTCAGATGTCTGGACAAATGCTTTTTGTGCGATCTGTAGAAGCTGAGTTATTCCCTGCTCATGCCAATTTTCTGTCTTTTGTAATTTTCTTCTAATGTCTGGGGCTGAGTTGGTAACAAAACCAGTTAGTACCAATTGTTCCCCTGCTGGGGATTCTATGTTGAGACCCCCATATTGTATATATATTTGGTTCCAAAAATTGGTCTAACTGTTCGGCACATCCCTGGGGATCTTCTATCAGGGAGGTCAGTTCTTTCTTAAAGTTACGCACTTCAGTACTGGTCAGGGGCGCATTTACGAAACCGAGACCCTCTCCCATGGGAACTTCCCGCAGTGGTCTCATCCAGTTGGTTTCTAGCTTATTAGGTCTGGGTTCTTGCTCCCTGGGAAATGAATCAAAGGGTTCTGCCCTTTCTTCCTGAAGAGTCTCGCGCTGTTCTGAATTAAAGTTACCTCTCTATCCTGTCAACAGGGGTGGTAATCGAGTGCTTTGTGAGCAAGTCATCATACCACTCCTATTCTCTTCTCTCTTCTCTAGCTGTGGGGGAGGAGGGGAAGGTGCAGAAGGGTAGGGCATAGGAGGGGGAGGAAAGATAGGAGCCGGCATAGGAGGAACATAAGGTGGAGGGAGGGAATGTAACACATCCCACCCTTGTGGTTCAGGGCAAAATGTTCCTCCTCTCTCTTGTCCTTGTACTCTTTTTCTTTCAAAACCAATTGATCAAACGATCCCCTCAGCCAGCAGGCTGCATATTCTCTGCTCTCTAGGTTATCTCTCTGGTTTTGATAGAGCCAGATGTTCAATGCTTGACACATCCAGTCATCTCGGATCCGAGTTTTGGCCAGTACACGGAGCTCCCTTTTATCGGGTATTTAACCCAGTCCCTACAACAATACCTGACCATGGTCAGTTTGTCCTTTCCACGGGTCCTTCCCGTGCCCCACTCAGATAACATCAACCCGGGCGGGCTGTATGTAGTTATCTGATCCTCACATCCTGAACCAGGACTCTCTTCCTTGCTACCCATATTTCCCATGCTGAAAGGCAAGTAAAATTCTTCTTACCGGGTTCCAGTAGCAACTAACCCACACAACAAACCCACACAACTAAAACAGATTTTTTTCAAAGCTGTGAATTGAAGATTTGGAAGGCATAAAGTTCTTCATTAACAATAATATATTTCCTGTCATAAATATTTCCCATTCACTGAACATCTTTTTTTAACAAATGCCATGTCAAAACCAACCTCAATCCGGCTTCCTTCCGTCGTTTGTTCTCAATGCCTCTTCTCGGATATCACTCGCTTCTTCCACTGACCAGCCACCCGTCGTCCGTGAGTCCAGCTGAATCAGCCGGGGTGCACCTACTCTCGTCGTCAGGGTACTCTGTCAGTGGAGGGAGTGTTTCCCGGACGAGCCCCCATTTGTTAGAAATAGAAGTATCTTTAAAGAAACTGCTCGAGACAAAAATTGAGAACAAAGAACATTTATTTTAACAACAATGCAAAGTTGGGTGCTTCCCCTTACCCTGGGAATACACATATATACTGAGGCTCACCCAACTTTTATACAGTTGATTTCAGTATAGGAATACCCTCCCACTTACATTCTTCTGCCTCCTGCTGGAGAGGTTTGGCATTAGGCAATCCTGTCTGCCTACGTGAAATTTCGGTGTACTTGGAGGACCAGGGGGTATCCTGTCGGTGTCCCTTCATGTTATTGTCCTTATTCACACCTTCCTGATTCTCGGGGCTACAGTCTCTTGATATGCAGAGTTGGCTCATCCTGTCTAGGGTTGGCTAATTTCATATGTATAAATCTGTGTAAGGTTAGCTAATTAGATATGTAGGACTTGGTACTTCTGTCCAGGGCTAGGAGACCCTTATCTGATCCAGACTACCTCAACTTCCTACATTCTATTGTTCCTTACCACTCCTTATCTTAGTCTTATGGTGGCTCTTGTCACAAAGAGTAGAAGATTCTTATGTTAATCGTGCTGACTCTGCTTTCCTGCATCCTAATCCCCAAGCTCATCCTGTTTGTACTGGTTACAGCCATTAACTGATGTATGAATTTTAGTTTCCTTCATGTTCATAATTTTAGATCAGTTTTCCCATCTCTCACAATGGGACACTGACAGGATACCCCCTGGTCCTCCAAGTTCACAGAAACAGCAGGAAGGCAGACAGGATTGCCTAATGCCAAACTCATCCAGGAGGTAGAAGAATGTAAGGGGGAGGGTATTTCTATACTGAAATATAAAACTCCATAAAAGTTGGGTGAGCCCCAGTGTGTGTGCATATTCCCAGGGTAAGGGGAAGCACCCAACTTTGCATTGTTGTATAATAAATGTTCTTTGTTCTCAATTTTTGTCTTGAGCAAATTCTGTGAAGGTACTTCTGTTTCTCACAATATTGACATGGTGTTGAGGTGGATTGTGGTTGGTATTGATATGGAATTGAGGGAGATTGAAGTTGGTATTTATATGTTATTGAGGTGGATTGATGTTTTTATTGACATGGTGTTGAGGTGGATTGAGGTTGGTTTTGACATGGCATTTGTTAAAAAAAGATGTTCAGTGAATGGGAAATATTTATGACAGGAAATGTATTATTGTTAATGAAGAACTTTATGCCTTCCAAATCTTCAATTCACAGCTTTGAAAAAAATCTGTTTTAGTTGTGTGGGTTTGTTAAATGTCTTAAATATGTCAATAACATCCATTACCAGTAGAGCAAAATTGCCACTTCTGATTGCATCACCCACTGCTTTAATATTTATCTGTAGTCCACACTGAAAAGGAACGATTACAACTTATTTTTTACAAAACAAATACTGAATGCATTCCGATGTGCAGGTGAAACAGACTGGGAAAATGAATGCCCTAAACTTCTATGAAGAATACCAAGACGCTAAAAATCATTTTGAATGAGATTTAAAAGGACAATTGATACACAGTTATAACTTCTACAATGCTAAAGATTTCCAAGGCATTCTGTTTGGAAACGAAATTGTTGCAAAAATAAACTGTACACAGGCCAACGTCTCAAGTTTATAAGCGATGACTAAAAAAGAACAACCATTCAAAAAGGCTGTTCCTTGAAATTAAATTCTACAAATTAGGGATTACAACAAAGCTTTGTGAAAAATGGCTGAAGATGATTAAACTAGCCACATTCTGTGAAAGGTGATGTAATGAAAAATATGTAGATTAGAGCTTGAGAATATGCAGTACAAACTAGTGGGCCACTTTCTTATCAGAAGCCTCAAGGATAAAGGAGTCTGGTTCAGACTGGCACGGTGACCTAGGGTACCCCACAGTAACCATTGCGCTTGCTTAATGAAGACATGAATATTAACTTAGATGCCCCTCATGATGAGACTGCCTAATTAACATAACATGCGATGTATGATGAGGGAGGGACTGTGGTATCTGCAGGGATGAGAGGGAAAAGGGGAAGGTTGTAAGGTATTGAAATTCCAATTGGAAAAGACTAAACGGAGGTGTGGTGATGTTGAGTGCGGGTCTGTACAAAAGAGTGATGATCTGGACCTCCGGTGTGTCTTGGGACTAAGAGACACCCGGCTCTGCAGACCCGAAATAAAATCGAACTTGTTCTCCAAGACTTTGTCTCCTGAGTAGTGCTTGTGAACACATTGTATTTTACAGCTTGGTAAAAAGGTATTTTGGTGAAGGGAGGCTGTACAGATTGTGCTGAAGCTCAGGACAACAGAAGGTGGGTTATATGATGAAATATCTTGGAAATTCTTCATATTCCTTTCTTTCCTTTTGCCTTCGACTTCACCGACTGCTCACACTTCACATTGAACAGAGCCTTTTTTAGGGTGCCATTACCAGTCTTAATCCCAGTCTCAGAGTCACATTCGCCCCAATTTCCAAACTTGTGCTTGCAGTCACTTCCAAATTGCTTCTTCCAGTTACATACCACCTTGCACTTCACGATTTTCGTTTCCTCGTTTTCCTTGTAGGTTCCTTCGTGGTGCCCAATATCGCAATCACCTGAGGCTGGCTCACACACTCCCCACTCCCATTCCTTGCAGGCTGAGTTGGATTTCTTGCCTTTCTCTTTCTTATTCCTCCCAGCTTCTGAGCCTCCTGCCAACAGGACTATCACCAGCACAAATGCCAGCGAGAAAAGGATGCATGGCTGCATTTTGCAAGATAATGTGTTGTCTTGCCTCAACTCAAGACCCCAGTGCTCGCTCTCTCCACCCCCCCTCTCTCTATCTCACTCTTCAGTCCCTCGAAGTCTTTTGAAACTCGTTTTGACGGTGTTGAGGTTGGTATTGACTTGGTGTTGAGGTGGATTGAGGTTGGTTTTGAGGAGGATTGAGGTTGATATTGAGGTGGATTGAGGTTAGTATTGAGGTGGTTTGAGGTTGGTATTGACATGGTGTTGAGTTGGATTGAGGTTGGTATTGACATGGTGTAGAGGTGGATTGAAGTTGGTATTGACATGGTATTGAGGTGGTTTGAGGTTGGTATTAATATGACGTTAAGGTGGATTGAGGTTGGTATTTATATGGTATTGAGGTGGTTTGAGGTTGGTATTAATATGACGTTAAGGTGGATTGAGGTTGGTATTTATATGGTATTGAGGTGTATCAAGGTTGGTATTGACATTGTATTGAGCTGGATTGAGGTTGGTATTGACATTGTGTTGTGGTGGATTGAGGTTGGTATTGTGAGAGATGGGAAAACTGATCGAAAATTATGAACATGAAGGAAACTAAAATTCATACATCAGTTAATGGCTGTAACCAGTACAAACAGGATGAGCTTGGGGATTAGGATGCAGGAAAGCAGAGTCAGCACGATTAACATAAGAATCTTCTACTCTTTGTGACAAGAGCCACCATAAGACTAAGATAAGGAGTGGTAAGGAACAATAGAATGTAGGAAGTTGAGGTAGTCTGGATCAGATAAGGGTCTCCTAGCCCTGGACAGAAGTATTCTCGACATAGAATCCCCAGCAGGGGAACAATTGGTACTAACAGGTTTTGTTACCAATTCAGCCCCAGACATTAGAAGAAAATTACAAAAGACAGAAAATTGGCATGTAGTACCCTACATATCTAATTAGCTAACCTTACAGATTTATACATATTAAATTAGCCAACCCTAGACAGGATGAGCCAACTCTGCATACCAAGAGACTGTAGCCCCGAGAATCAGGAAGGTGTGAATAAGGACAATAACATGAAGGGACACCGACAGGATACCCCCTGGTCCTCCAAGTATACTGAAATTGCACGTAGGCAGGAAGGATTGCCTAATGCCAAACCTCTCCAGCAGGAGGCAGAAGAATGTAAGGGGGAGGGTATTCCTATACTGAAATCAACTGTATAAAAGTTGGGTGAGCCCCAGTGTATGTGTGTATTCCCAGGGTAAGGGGAAGCACCCAACTTTGCATTGTTGCTGTAATAAATGTTCTTTGTTCTCAATTTTTGTCTCGAGCAATTTCTTTAAAGGTACATCTATTTCTAACAAATGGGGGCTCCTCCGGGATCACACTCCCTCCACTGACAGAGTACCCCGACGACGAGAGTAGGTGCACCCCGGCTGATTCAGCTGGACTCACGGACGACGGGTGGCTGGTCAGTGGAAGAAGCGAGTGATATCCGAGAAGAGGCATTGAGAACAAACGACGGAAGGAAGTGCGCTAGAGCATTGCTACTGGAACCCGGTAAGAGGAATTTTACTTGCCTCTCAGTATGGGAAATATGGGTAGCAAGGAAGAGAGTCCTGGTTCAGGATGTGAGGATCAGATAACTACATACAGCCCGCCCGGGTTGATGTTATCTGAGTGGGGCACGGGAAGGACCCGTGGAAAGGACAAACTGACCATGGTCAGGTATTGTTGTAGGGACTGGGTTAAATACCCGATAAAAGGGAGCTCCGTGTACTGGCCAAAACTCGGATCCGAGGATGACTGGATGTGTCAAGCATTGAACATCTGGCTCTATCAAAACCAGAGAGATAACCTCGAGAGGAGAGAATATGCAGCCTACTGGCTTAGGGATCGTTTGATCAATTGGTTTTGAAAGAAAAAGAGTACAAAGACAAGAGAGAGGAGGAACCTTTTGTCCCTGAACCACAAGGGTGGGATGTGTTACATTCCCTCCCTCCACCTTATGTTCCTCCTATGCCGGCTCCTATCTTTCCTCCCCCTCCTATGCCCTACCCTTCTGCACCTTCCCCTCCTCCCCCACAGCTAGAGAAGAGAGAAGAGAATAGGAGTGGTATGATGACTTGCTCACAAAGCACTCGATTACCACCTCTGTTGACAGGAGAGAGAGGTAACTTTAATTCAGAACAGCGCGAGACTCTTCAGGAAGAAAGGGCAGAACCCTTTGATTCATTTCCCAGGGAGCAGGAACCCAGACCTAATAAGCTAGAAACCAACTGGATGAGACCACTGCGGGAAGTTCCCATGGGAGAGGGTCTCGGTTTCGTAAATGTGCCCCTGACCAGTACTGAAGTGCGTAACTTTAAGAAAGAACTGACCTCCCTGATAAAAGATCCCCAGGGATGTGCCGAACAGTTAGACCAATTTTTGGGACCAAATATATATACAATATGGGGGTCTCGACATAGAATCCCCAGCAGGGGAACAATTGGTACTAACAGGTTTTGTTACCAATTCAGCCCCAGACATTAGAAGAAAATTACAAAAGACAGAAAATTGGCATGAGCAGGGAATAACCCAGCTTCTACAGATAGCACAAAAAAGCATTTGTCCAGACATCTGAGGATAAGCAGAAAGCAAAGGCTAAAATTTTAATGCAAGCAGTTAAAGGAATAGTAGATGAGTAACATGAAAAAGGAAGGGACTGTGTGCCAGCTCCTGAATGTTGGGAGAAGTGCCGGAATGGGAGAGTAGAGACCAGAGATAATTTCATAAATCATGATTTCCCACTTCAGTCACTGACCAATATTGATTAAAATTCATGCTAAAATTTAAATGTCATAAATGATCATTTATGAATACTGTAGAATGAGCGAATTTAACTACCAGTTAATTCCAATTTATGAAATAAATTGTATTCAAATGTGATTTTGCACAGGGAGTACCTGAGAGTTGAGTGATGTTATAACATTTGCAGGGAGAAATGTTTGCGCAAATAGGGTGAGTTCTATACATCTTAACTTTAAGTGTATGTGAGATAAAGAAAGGATCTGATGTGTAAAGTGGCTGGATCAGCCAGTTGAAGGGGGAGTGTGCATGTCCCTTTAAGTGCACTGTGGCACTTGAAATTGAGGCTTCAGGCTCTTGTCTTGCAGTTAGAGGTATGGAGCCCTATCAACAGATTTAGTACATTTCTTCTACACATTCAGCAGTCAAGGTCCGTGAGTTTAAAGATTGCCCACCTCTGGAGAATAAAGATACCTCTGGGGATTCCCATAAGTTTAATCATTCATTTCTCTGGTGCATTTACCTCCGGAGTGAAATTAATGCCTCAGCACAATTTCTCTGTATTGCCGCTGTTATTTAATTCATGATAACTTTCCCCCCCCATTCATCAGGTTTATATTTAAATCTGGTAGTGTGGAAGTTACATTGTAAATAATCACGGAGGTAAACCCTGCGCAACTGGATTCAGCTTAATAGAGAAATAAACCTGCGAACTGGTCTATGGTGCTGTGTGAGTACTACAATAGGTGGAATATGACTTAAATTGGTGGCATAGTTCAGAACAATTGGGTGCATAAGAATAATAATATCATTAATAACTCACAGATCTTGTACCAGATGCTATTCAGTACATCTTGACTTAAGGACTGGAGAAATTGGCATGTTAGAATGAGATTGGCACGGCACCAATATTTCTTGATTCAATAATGACTCCACAAGCTACAGGATTCATGCAGCAGAACTTTTAAGTGGAATATAATAGAAACTAGCCTGTACTTAAATGATTGTGTGTGCAATCTTCATAAGAACATCTTTTCACTTTTTTTGGTGCCTGTTTTACAGACTGTTTTAAATAAGGCCAGCTCCTGTGAGCTGTGGCACAAGGCATTTTACTTAAGGCAGAACTAAAGGTTGAATATGTTTCAAGTTCTCTTGCAGGGGCTCTTGTGCTGCAATGTCTGTTATGTACTCACTCTAACAAATTGGAGGGTTGTGCCCCATACAGACAAGCAGCTCCAACTGCATTTTAATAAGGTCTAACATATTCAAAACCCATGGAAATATGGTTTGTGTTTCATTTTACAATTTTTACACTAACACTAAGGAAAGTCAGATTGTTATTCATTTTATTAAAATCTAGTGATTGGTTATATGTAAAAGCATGGCAAGAGGATCAACTAAAACCTGCCTGGGATGGTCCCTACTGTGTACTTTTAATTACAGACACCGCAGTACAAACAAGAGAAAAAGGCTGGACCCACCGAACCACAGAATCACGACGGTCAAACTCAACCCTCCACCTGGCGTGCAGTGCCTCATCCTTCTGACCTGAAAGTGACACTACACCGTGAAAAAGTGCCGTAATGTTGTTTTTTACCATTTATTGTATTGTTTAATTGTTGCTTCTCCATTTCTGGGACATCACTTAATTACTCACAATGTATTAAGTCCTCCTGGGATAGGGGCAGCAGAGGTCACAATTATTTTCCTTTAGAATGTAGACAGGGCATAGATTTAATGTATAGTCATAGTGGGGTATGGGTTAACAAGGGATTCCAATACGGACCAGGGGAACTGAACAGCTTTAGTGGAGTACATCTAATTTGTATCTTAGCCTACACAGGTATTAAAGACAGGAGTTTTAAAGCGATAGCACAAAGGACATGGTGGGACAAAGACATACAGAATGGTAGTCAGGATTGTACATGTCGCAGAGAGAGAGAGTTAATACATATGCTAATGTACACAGACAGGCTGCAACTCACAAGTTCAATGATACCCATGCTAATGTTAGCAGACAAGCTGCAACACACAATTAAATCACAAGAAACAATCCCCCCAGCTCGGTCTCTTTTCATCACAAACACCACCCCGTGAAGGGGAGCACCAGTTACAAACAACGTGAGCTGCTACAGTACTCTAAAGCTGCTTGGCATTTCAATATCAGACTCCAGACAGCCTTCGGAGATCGGTGTCCCTAGGGTTCGGGGCTGAAGAGGAACGGCAGATACGAGCCACAATTCAACGGAATCGCCTGACTCTCGCTACTCCTTCGCTGCTGAAGGCAGCATTTCTCAGAGACTTCTTCAGGGCACGTTCGCTGCTGAAGGCAGCATTTCTCAGAGACTTCTTCAGGGCACGTTCGCTGCTGAAGGCAGCATTTCTCAGAGACTTCTTCAGGGCACGTTCGCTGCTGAAGGCAGCGTTTCTCACAGACTTCTTTAGGACTCATTCGCTGCTGAAGGCAGCGTTTCTCACAGACTGCTTCAGGACTTCAACGAGAATCTGCCCATGCCCATGTTCAGACTTGGCAACCTCGGACTGATGTGGGATGGACTAGACTCTACTGAGAACTGGAGTCTGATACTCGCAACCCTAATAGCAGCTGGACTCGCTACTCTGACCTTTATGGTGCTCCCCTACCTAAAGACTTTACACAGAGATTACAATTCGGTTATTGACCAGCTGGGAAAAACAACACCTTGCACTTTACAACATCAGTAATACTGATCAAAAAGAAAAGTGAGGAAGGGGGGGATCAGTCACACTGAGACCAGTAACCAAAGATCAGTATTACTGATCTAAAAGAAAAGTGAGGATTGTGAGAGATGGGAAAACTGATCTAAAATTATGAACATGAAGGAAACTAAAATTCATACATCAGTTAATGGCTGTAACCAGTACAAACAGGATGAGCTTGGGGATTAGGATGCAGGAAAGCAGAGTCAGCACGATTAACATAAGAATCTTCTACTCTTTGTGACAAGAGCCACCATAAGACTAAGATAAGGAGTGGTAAGGAACAATAGAATGTAGGAAGTTGAGGTAGTCTGGATCAGATAAGGGTCTCCTAGCCCTGGACAGAAGTACCAAGTCCTACATATCTAATTAGCTAACCTTACACAGATTTATACATACTAAATTAGCCAACCCTAGACAGGATGAGCCAACTCTGCATACCAAGAGACTGTAGCCCCGAGAATCAGGAAGGTGTGAATAAGGACAATAACATGAAGGGACACCGACAGGATACCCCCTGGTCCTCCAAGTATACTGAAATTGCACGTAGGCAGGAAAGATCGCCTAATGCCAAACCTCTCCAGCAGGAGGCAGAAGAATGTAAGGGGGAGGGTATTCCTATACTGAAATCAACTGTATAAAAGTTGGGTGAGCCCCAGTGTATGTGTGTATTCCCAGGGTAAGGGGAAGCACCCAACTTTGCATTGTTGCTGTAATAAATGTTCTTTGTTCTCAATTTTTGTCTCGAGCAATTTCTTTAAAGGTACATCTATTTCTAACAGTATTGACATGGTATTGAGATGGATTGAGGGTGGTATTGAGGTGGGTATTGACATGGTGTTGAGGTGGATTGAGGTTGACATCAATATGATGTTGAGGTGGATTGAGGTTGGTATTGATATGGTATTGAGGTGACTTCAGGATGGTATTAATATTGTATTGAGGTTGATGTACGTTGATATTGATATAGTATTGAAGTGAATTGAGGTTGGTATTGATATTGTATTGAGGTGCAATGAGGTTGGTATTGATATGGTATTGAGGTGGATTGAGGTTGATATTGATATGGGTTTTGAGGTGGGTTGAAATTGGGATTGATTTGGAGTGAGGTTTGTTTTAATACGGTATTGTGTTGATTTGAGTTTCGTATTGACATGGTATTGAGTTGGATTGAGTTTGGTATTGAGGTGAATTGTGGATGATATTGATATGGTATTGAGGTCGATCGAGTTTGGTATTGACATAATATTGAGGTTCCTTCGAGGTTGATATTGATATTTTATTTAGGTTTATTGAGGTTGTTATTGTCATGGTGTTGAAATGGATTGAGGATGGTATTAACATAGTATTGATATGGATTGAGGTTGATTATGCTATTGTGGTGGACTGAATTGGTATTCATATGGTACTGAGGTGCATTGAGGTTGGTATTCATATGCTGTTGAGGTGGATTGAGGTTGGTATTGACATTATATTAAGGTGGATTTAGGTGGGTATTCCTGTGGTATTGAGATGGATTGAGGTTGGTATTGCAATGGTATTGAGGTGGATAGATTTTTGTTATTGATGTGGCATTGAGGTTTGTATTGAAATGGTAGTGTATTGGAATAAGGTTGGTATTGAAGTGGATTGAGGTTCATATTGATATGGCATTGAGGTGTTTTGACGTTGATATTGAGGTGGATTGAGGTTGATATTAACATGGAATTGAGGTGGATTGTGGTTGATATTGACATTGTATTAAGGTGGATTTAGGTTGCAATATATATGGTATTGGGGTTGTTTGAGGTTTATATTGACATAGTGTAGAGGTGGATTGAGGTGGGTATTGATATGATATTGAGCTGGATCAAGGTTGGTATTGACATGGTATTGAGTTTGATATTTGAGGTGGACTGAATTGGTATTCATAGGGTACTGATGTGCATTGAGATTTGTATTCATATGGTATTGAGGTGGAATGAGGTTGGAATTTATATGGTATTGGGTTTGTTTGAGGGTATTGATACTGTACTCAGGTGGATTTAGGTTTGTATTGACATGGTATTGAGATGGATTGCGATTGATATTGGTAAGGTATTGATTTGGATTGATGTTTATATTGATATACTATTGAGGTATATTGAGATTGGTATTAAATGTTATTGAGGTGGATTGCGGTTCGTATTGATACGGTATGGAGGTAGATTGAGATTGGTATTGATATGGCATTGAGGTGGTTTGGGTTGATATTGATATGGAATTCAGGTGAATTGAGGTTGGTATTGATATGGTATTGAGGTGGATTGAGGTTGGAATATATATGGTATTGGGGTAGTTTGAGGTTTTTATTGACATGATATTGAGGTGGATTGTGGTTGATATTGATACAGCATGAAGTTAGATTGAGATTGGTATTGATATGGCATTGAGGTGGTTTGGGGTTGATATTGATATGGAATTCAGGTGGATTGAGGTTGGAGTTGATATGGTATTGAGGTGCATTGAGGTTGGTGTTGACATGGTATTTTGTGTTTGATATTGATATGGTTTTGAGGTGGGTTGAAATTGGGATTGATTTGTAGTGAGGTTTGTTTTGATGCGGTATTGTGTTGATTTGAGTTTCGTATTGACATGGTATTGAGTTGGATTGTGGTTGGTATTGACTGTATTAAGGTGGATTTAGGTTGGTATTACTGTGGTATTGAGGTTGCAATATATATGGTATTGGGGTTGTTTGAGGTTTATATTGAGATATTGAGGTGGGTATTGATATGATATTGAGGTGGATCGAGGTTGGTATTGACATGGCATTGAGTTTGATATTGATATGGTACTGAGTTGCATTGAGGTTTGTATTCATATGGTGTTGAAGTGGATTGGGGTTGGTATTGAAATGGTATTGAGGTGGAAAGATTTTTGGTATTGAGGTTGATATTGATGTGGACTGAGGTTGGTATTGACAGGGTTTTGAGGTGGATTGCGGTTGATATTGATACAGTTTGGAAGTAGATTGAGATTGGTATTGATATGGGATTGAGGTGGTTTGGCATTTATATTAATATGGAATTCAGGTGGATTGAGGTTGGTCTTGGATTTGTATTGAGGTACATTCAGTTTTGTATTGACATAGTATTGAGGTGGATTGAGGTTGGTATTGAGGTTGTTTGAGGTTTGTATTGATATGGTATTGAGGTGGTTTGAGGTTGGTGTTGGTTTTGTATTGAGGTGCATCAAGGTTGGTATTGATATGGTATTGAGGTGGATTGAGGTTGGTATTGAGGTTGTTTGAGGTTTGTATTGTCATGGTATTGAGGTAGATTGAGGTTGGTATTGACATGGTATTGAGGTGGATTGATGTTGGTATTGATATGGTATTGAGGTTGTTTGAGGTTTTTTATTGACATGGTATTGAGGTGGATTGAGGTGGGTATTACATATTATTGAGGTGGATTGAGGTGGGTATTTATATTGTATTGAGGTGGAGTGAGGTTGCTATTGATATGGTATTGAGGTTGGTATTGAGATAGATTGAAGTTGGTATTGATATGGTATTGAGGTGGGTTGAGGTTGGAATTGATATGGTATTGAGGTTGATCAAGGTTGGTATTGATATGGTATTGAGGTTCATTGAGGTTGATATTGATATTTTATTGAGGTATATCAAGGTTGGTATTAATATGGTATTGAGGTTGAGTGAGGTTGGTATTGATATGGTATTGAGGTGGATTCAGATTAGTATTGACATGATATTGAGGTGGATTCAGTTCCGAGTTGATATCATATTTTTGTTGGTATTGACATGGTCTTGAAATGGATTGAGGTTGTTATTAACATGGTATTGAGGTGGAATGTGGTGGGTATTGATTTGGAATTGAGGTTGACCGAGGTGGATATTGACATGTTATTGAGGTAGATCAAGGTGGGTATTTATATTGAATTGAGGTTGGTATTGACATGGTATTAAGGTGGATTGTGGTTGGTATTGATATGGTAATGAAGTGGATTGAGGTTGGAATTGACATGGTACTGAGGTGGATTGAGGTTGGTATTGATTTGGTATTGAGGTTGTTTGAGGTTTGTATTGTCATGGTATTGAGGTTGGTATTGATATGGTGTTGAGATATATTGAGGTTAGTATTAACATGGTGTTGATGTGGTTTGAGGTTGGTATTGATGTGGTGTTGAGGTGGATTTGGGTTGGTATAGATATGTATTCAGGTAGATTGAGGTTAGTATTGATATGGTATCGAGGTGGAATGAGGTTGGTATTAATATGGTATTAAGGTGGATAAAGGATCGTATTGACATGGTATTGTGGTTGATTGAGGTTGATATTGAAATGGTACATTGAGGTGGATCGAGATTGGCATTGATATGGTATTGAGGTGCATCGAGGTTGATATTTTGATATTTTATTGAGGTGGATCGAGGTTAGTATTGACATTGTATTGAGGTGGATTGTGGTTTGTGTTTACGTGGAATTGAGGTAGAATGGGTTGGTGTTGAGATGGATTGAGGTTGGTGTAGATATGGTATTGTGGTGGATTTAGGTTGGTATTGACAAGATATTGAGGTTGGTACTGAGGCAGATTAAGCGGAATTGACGTTGGTATTGACATTGTATTGAGGTTGACAGACAGGAAGCACAGAGTAGGAATAAATGAGTTCTATGAATAGAAAGCAGCATCTCCCAGTCTGCAGACAGCGCGAAGCTGGGTGGCAGGGTTAACTGTGTAGAGGTTGCTAAGAGGATACAGGGTGACTTGGACAGGTTAGGTGAGTGGGAAAATGCATGGCAGATGTAATGTAATGTGGATAAATGTGATGTAATTCACTTTGGAGGCAAGAACAGGAGAGAAGATTATTATCTAAATGATGTCCGATCAGGAAAAGGAACAATGCAACGAGGCCTGGGTGTCGCTGTGCACCATTCATTGAAAGTGGGTGTGCAGGTAGAACAGCCATTGTGGAAAGTGAATGGTATGTGGGCATTCATAGTAAAAGTATTTGAGTACAGGAGCAGAGAAATTCTACTGCAGCTGGACAGGTTCTTGCTGAGACCACACTTGGTGTATTGTATACAGTTTTAGTCTTCTTATCTGAGGAAAAATATCCTTGCCAGAGAGGGAGTGCAAAGAAGGTTCACTAGATTAATACCAGGGATGGCAGGAATTACATATGAAGATTGGCTGGATCGACTAGGCTTACACTCACTGGAATTATGAAGATTGAGGGTGGAGCTTATAGAAACATAAAAATTCTTAAGGGATTGGACAGGCTGGATGCAGGATGTGTGTTACTGGTGTTTGGGGACCAGGGAGTCACAGTTTAAGGATGAGAAGGCTTTTAGGACAAGATGAGAACTTTTTTCACTAAGAGAGGGATTAATCTGTGCAATTCTTTTCCACAGGAAGTACTTGAAGCCAGTTCCTTATCTATATTTAAGAGGGAGTGAGATTTGGCCCTTGTGGCTAAGGGGATAGGTGAGTCTGGGGAGAAGCCAGGTACTAGGGACTAAGTAATGATCAACCATGATCAAAATGAATGGCAGTGTTGGCTTGAAGGGCCAAATCACAACCTCCTGCTCCTATTTTCTATGTTTGTAAAATAATGCTGTTTTTGCCTTGTACTCACTGATCAGTCCCTGGAACTCTGCACACCTGCATGGTGACTTATTTGCTGGACTAAGTTACGGCTGGATTGCTCCAAAACAAACTTCCATGTTGCACCTTTGTACATGCGACAATAAACTTGAACCTGAAAACAAATTGCAAATTGACAACAAAACCAAGACCTGTTTTGATTTGTTTCCTCAATAACCACAAAACTCCAGTCCCTCCTGGTGTTTGAGTGAATGATGTTTAAATATTCCACACTCTGCAAACTTTCTGTGTGAACTCGCTGGTGTTTCACCAGACTGTTCGACTGAATGAAGTCCTTTCCACTCTTGGCTCTCCACTGCCTATCCCCATTGTGGAGCAGCTGGTGGATCAGCAGGTGAGAGGACTGGGCAAACCCCTTTCTCCACTGTGGGAAGACAAACAGCCACTCTCTGTTACGGGCACACTGGTGAGTCAGCAAATGGGAGGAGTGGAAGCCCTTGTCACATTCGGCTTGTTGCTGCTGTGAATGTTCTGGTCGGTCCACAGGTTGGAGATATGGATGAAGGTCTTGACGCAGTCGGGGCAGACGAATGGCCTTTCCCCAGCATGGTGCAATTGGAGTATGTCAGACCGGGCGAACCCCTTTACGCATTTGGGGCTTTTCCCTGGTGTGGACCCGCTGGTGGTTCATCAGGCGGGAGGCATAGCTGAAGCCTTTACTACACTCAGAGCAGGTGAAGGGCCTCTCCAGTGTGGATGGACACTGCGCATCTATTGAACACCTTCTCGCACTCGGGGTAGGGGAAAGACTTTTCGTCGGTGTGGACCCGCTGGTGCCTCCGCAGGTAGGAGGCCTTGGAGAAGACAAATGGCCTCTCCCCAGTGTGGAGCAGCTTAATGGGTCAGCAAGTGAAGGCCTTCCCGTAATCGGGGCAGGCGAAGGGTGTCTCCCCAGTGTTCTTCCCGCAGTCAGAGCACTGAAACCGGTTCATCAATGTGGGTCGAGAGGATGTGACCAGGATAAAAATTAATGAAGTCCTGGAGGGTCCCGGAGAGCTGGGCTGCACGTTAAATCAACACCGAGGCTGGGACAAGGGCCAGGACCCGGAGAGAAACGTCATCTAACCGGGCGTTGCAAGCCCTGGAACCACAGTACCCTCCCATTTCGGGACCCGGTGCTGCGGCCTGCTCCCAGCGCTGAATCACTGCGCATGTCTGTAAACGCATTCATTGCTGCAGACCCGCGTCATCGTGCCGTGTACCGTGATGACGTTCACCCCGTGTGTCCCTCTTTGTCCCGCCTCCTTCAAGGGGCGGAGCTCCGTCATCGGGCTGGACTTGGTGAACATGAGCTTCCTCATTGAACAGAATTGGAACCATGTGAGTGAAGATCCGTCATTGATCTGAGTTCTCATCCAATGTGGAGTTAGGGCTGTTGGAAAGGTTCCCATTTATTGCTTCCGCACTGGAGATTAATGCTCCCCTCTGGCCCGGGGGCCCGTGGAAGTAGGTTGACAGTTCCTCTGATTGACAGCTCCCTCCATCCCTCCTCCATGTCACGTGACGGATTGGCCCGGCCCAGGCGTGTGTGCCCTGACGTCACAGGGCCCGGGAGCGTTTCTGAGCGCCGTTCTTTCAGCAACCGGTTGGTCTGATCTCCGGAGGAGGAGGAGGAGGACGAGGGGAGGTGAGACTTCACCCGGTTGGGCCCTTGTTGGAGCCGCGGCGAGCGACACCAAAGTCCGGTCGGGGCCTCGTCCCCGCACAGTTGGGCAGGGCGCGAGGGGAGGGGAGGGGGGGCGGGGGGGGAGGGGGCGGGATCAGGGATCCCTGACAACGCCGTGGGCAGCGAGTGTGTCCGGCTGCAGCCCCTGTCCCCCCGGACGCACGGATGGGTGGGGGCAGCAGTCGGACTGATGAGGAGACAGGAGGCAGACTGGGTCCCAAACAGTAGGGGCAGGGACGGGGTCCCCACCACAGGGCGGGCCGGCTCGCTGGGGGAGGGGCAGGAGGCCACTGTCACAGTCCCCGTCTCACACACGGACACCCGGGGCATTTTGTTGGGGGGAGATCCCTTCGCAGGGGAAACTACAGCATCAGCCTGGTCCGTGGCCCCACCACTGGAGCTGCTGTGAAGCCGGGTGGCGCTCAGTCCCGGTGCCCAGTGATTGGGAACTCTGGGGTCCGGGGCACAGGCACGCACTTGTGTGAGGGTGGGGGGGGGAGGAGGGGATCCAGGACAGGGAGGTGCCTCCTTGGTGCCAGGGTCACGGATGTTTCACAGCAGGTTCAGGGTCCAGTCTTCTGGACGGGGAGAAAGAGCAGCCAGAGTTGGTGGTTCATCGTGGTACTGATGACATTGGCAGGAAGAGAGATGAAATCTTGCAGGTAGAGTTTGCAGCATCCAAAATTAGAAATGCAGTGTTGTCGTCTCAGAATGTCCTGAACCAGTGATGTAGTGAGGGGAGAAATTGGAAAACCTTCTAGTCAAACCTGTGACTAAGGAGCTGTTGTAGATGTGATGGCTTCAGATATAAGGCTCTATTTCAAAGTGGGTGGGATGGGTACAATGGGGCAGATCAGTGGGGTTCTTCGTACCAACAACAATCAGTCACATAAACAAGATGAGGTTTCTCAAAGAAAAATTCAAGCTTTTGATAACAAGTTAAAAGCTCTCGAGTTTTCCAATCTGAGGTTTACTCACATGCCACAGAGCAGCAAGGAATTGAAAGATAGTGAAGATTCTTTGGCTGAACAACTGGTGAAGGATGGGGCAGGTGTGCCTGAAGTGGAGGTCCATGTCAGGGAGATGTGCTGGGGCTGATCTGGCAGGGGATTTGACCCAAACCAGTCGTCTTTCAGATAAGAAAGCTGTGGCTGATAAACAGATTAAAGGATGCAGGTTGAGAGGACAAGAGGCAAGTCAGGGGTCGATGCTGGGCCTGCAACTGTTCACAGTACGCATCAATGATCTGGAAAAGGGTCAGAGTGTAGTGTATCGAAATTTGCTGATTGCACTAAATTGAGTGGAAAAGCAAATTGTGCAGAGGAATTGTAGAGGCTGCAGAGACATTATAGATTGGTTAAATAAGTTTGCAAGGGTCTGGCAGATGGAGTATAATGTTGGCAAATATGAGGTGATCCACTTTGGAAGGAAAAATGGAAGATCAGATTATTATTTAAATTCCAAGCAATTGCAGTATGTTTCTGTGCTTGTTCATGAATTGGAATGGTTGGGGCAGGTGTGTTGTGGAGCAGAGAAACCTTGGCGTACAAGTACACAGTTCTCTGACAGTGGGGACACAGGTAGACGGGGTGGGGAAGAAGGTAGATACATGCTTGCCTTCATCAGCCGAGGCATTGAGTGCAGAAGCTGGGAAGTGATGATCCACTTGGACATGGTGCTGGTTGGTCCAAACCTGGAATGTGATGTGCAATTCTGGTCGTCGTACTGCAGGAAGGATGTGATTAAACTGGGCCTTGTGCAGGAAAGGGTCACAAGATGGTGCCAGGATTGGAGGGTCTGGAGTTACAAGGAGAGATTGGATTGGCTGTTTCCTGGTTTCCCTTGAGTGAAGGAGGCTGAGGGGTGACATGAGAGGGGACAGAACATTAGATCAGACACAGATAGGGTTGATGGACAGGGTCTGTTTCCAACGGTAGGAGTGTGAAAAACTGGAGGGATTGGGTTGAGGGTGAGAGGGAGGAGGTTTAAAGGGGATCTGAGGTGTAAATGTTTCACACACACACACGAGCTGGTGTCTGGAATGAGCTGTCAAAAGAGGTGGTGGAAGCAGGAACAGACACAAAATTTTAGAGGCACCTGGATAGGTGGAACCACAGAACCAGAAAACATTACAGAACAGAAACAGGCCCTTTCGACCCTTCTAGTCTGTGCCGAATCATTTTTTTACGCAGACCCACTGATCTGCATCTAGTCCATAGCCCTCCAGACCTCTCCCATCCATGTACCTGTCCAAATTCTTCTTAAATGTTAAAATTTAGCATGCATTCACCACTTCTGCTGGCAGCTCGTTCCACACCCCAGCACTCTTCACCGATATCATCTGGTTTACATCTCACCTAGCCTTGGTGGAAAAAGCCTACGTTTACTCTTTCTACCTAATTGATATCCTTCCTGTAGATAGGTGACCAAAACTGCGCATAGTACTCTAAAGTTGTCTTGTACAACTTTACCATAACATCCCAACTCCTATACTCAATACTTTGATGAAGGCCAATATACTAAAAGCTCTCTTTCCAACTTGCCCACCTGAGTCACCACTTTCAGGGAATTATGTATCTGCATTCCTAGATCCCTCTGTTCCCGCAACTCCTCAGTGCCATACCATTTACCGTGTATGTCCTTTCTTGGTTTGTCGTTCCAAAATGCAACATCTCACACTTGTCTTAATTAAATTCTATCTGCCATTTTACAGCCAACTTTTCCAGCTTGTTCAGATCCCTCTTTGCTGTCCAAAACACCTCCAATCTTCATGTCAACTTGCTGATCCAGTTTACCACATTATCATTGATACAGATGACAAACAACAATGGTACCTGAGACACACCACTAGTCACAGGCTCCAATATGAGAAGCAATCATCCACCACAACTGTCCTGTCCAGCCATTGTCAAACTGCTTCACCATGAATACCTAACTTCTGAACCTTCCTGACTAACCTCCTATGTGGGACCTTGATCTAAAGTTCCAGGACAGCCACTCCAGTGTCTTGCTGATGAAACCTGCCCACTTTCAGGGTTCTCCAGATGATAACCTCTTTCTTTTAGGTCACCACAGAGTTCCTTTCTGTTTATTCCTATTCCAAGGGAAACACCAGACAGCCAGTCTTCTCCTTTGATCAGGCAGCCTTCTAAACTTTCCAGCTTGTCTCTCTGGAACTGAAGTCTGTGTCTCTCCTCTCTCTCACTCCCTCCCACTCTGAGAGCCAAGCTGTTCTCCTCTTGCCTACAAAGATCACCTGCTCTTCCAGACAGCCAACTATTTTTCAGGCATTGCTGCTGCTGTACGTTGCTACATTGTTGCCCTTTGCAAATAGCAGCCCATCATTTTTTTTTGAAAACTTTATTTTAAAATTACATATAAAATCCTCTACAATTTCAATAAAATAAACTATCAACCACAACCCTCACCTCACCCCCTACTAAACTAATTAAAAAAAGAGAAAAATACCCCTCCCCCTCCCACTTCAGAGCTTAATTTTTTAAATATTAAAACCTTTATGTTTGAAGTGCCACTTACATAACTTCTAATAACATATACTCTAAATATGTTACACATATCAGTAAAAAAATAAAAATTATTCTGTAAATTATATGTTACCTTTTCTAAATATAAACATGATTGCATTTTGTTATTGCCATCTTTGCAAACTCAATATCATTTTTCCATGTTACAGCAATACATTTTCTTGCAACTGCTAATCCTAGCCTTAGTCCTAGTTTAGTCATTTGTAATTCTAAAAAAGGTAAATTAATATAACCCATTAAACACATCAACGGATTCAATTTCAAATTTATTTTGAAAAAAATCTCAAAAATTTTATAATTTCCTCCCAAAAGTATATAACATTCTCACATGTCCAAACTGAATGTATAAAAGTCCCTTTCTGCTTCCTACACCTAAAACACAAATCTGTTAAACTAAATCCATATCTCTTCAATTTCTCAGGAGTCAAATATAATTGATGCAAAAAATTATAATTAACTATATTGTACCTCACATTAATTAACTTTGTAACACTATCTACACATATTTTAGACCTACCCTTGTCAAAACAATACCTAAATCATTCTCCCATTTCTTATTAATATTAACCTTTTCCTGCAACAACCTATACATATCAGAAATAAAACCTTTTTCACCTTGATCCCCAATTAATAACTCTAATTTTGTTTGACCTGGCAAAATTAATTCCTGTCCATAATTCTTCCTCAAAAAACTACAAAGTTGATAATAAACAAACAAAGAATTTGACTTGTAACCTTTCAAACAAACAGAACTTCCCTGCCTCAAAACTATCTAATATACGAACTAACCCTCTAATCTGCCATTCCTTATGATGGAGATTATTTAAAGAACATGGAATTAATTTATTTTAATATAATGGTGCCTTTATAGATATCTTCCCTTTTAAACCTATAATTAAATTTAAAATATTCATTATGTTTGTAATAATACAGGATTCCATTTATAAATAAAACCAACAATATTATTCTCAGAAATCTGATCCATTTCTATCCTTCCCCATCTAGGAAGTTGTACTGTATCAAATAATCTATTAATAAACTTCAATTGTGCTGCTTCATAATAATTTTGAAAATTAGGCAACTGCAAACCTCCCAATTCATAACCCCAAGTTAATATTTGAATAGAAACTCTCGACAATTTACCTTTCCATAAAAATAACCTAATTGCTTTATTTATTTCCTTAAAAAACTTTTTTGGTAATAAGTATGGTATTGATTGAAAAAGATATTGAACACGAGGATACAAATTCTTCTTTATACAATTAACCCTTCCAATTAAAGTCAATGGTAAATCTTTCCACATTCAAATCAATTTTAATCTTATTTAATAATGGTATATAATTTAAATTATATAAATCTTGATATTTTATATTTACAAATACTCCTAAATATTTAATTTTAGTAGTCCATCTAAATTTAGTTGTTTGCTTGCAATCTGAATAGTCTTCATCACTTTTTTCCCAATTAACTTTATAACCTGATAACTTACCATATTGATTTAACAAATCTTGTAATAACTTCAATGAATTTTTTGGATTTGTTAAATAGATCAAAACATCATATGCAAACAAACTAATTTTATATTCATTTCTTTTCACAGTTATTTCATGAATATTCAAATTCTGTTGAACAGCCTGAGCCAAAGGTTCTATTACCAAAGCGAACAACACAGGGGAAAGAGGACAACCCTATCTTGTTGAGCGAGATAAAATAAAGGATTCTGAAATCTGACCATTCGTCATTACTCTTGCTGTAGGTTCGTCATATAAAGCTCTAACCCAACCTCTAAATAATGGACCAAACTTAAATCTTTCTAATACTTTAAACAAAAATTTCCACTCAACTCGATGAAAAGCTTTTTCAGCATCCAAAGATATTCAATTATTGTTTAGCTGCATTAATTCATGAAATTAATGTAACTATATTATCCGCTGAATATCTATCTCTAACAAAACCTTGATCAATATGCACCAAATTTGGTAAATAATTAGCTAATCTATTGGCTAAAACTTTAGTCATAATCTTATAATCAACATTCAATAATGATACTGGTCTATATGAAGCCACTTTCAAAGGGTCCCTATCTTTCTCTGATATCACTGTAATCAATGCTCTTGAAAAAGGTCCTGGAAATAGCAGTCCATCATGAATCTGTGAGCACTCTGTAAAAGCTCCTGCAAAAATTCTGTGTTTTAAAGTGTTTGTGTGTAACCTGCTCTAACAAACCTCCCAATTTATCTCCCAAACATTTCTATATACTCTGTCACAATGGTCGTGCACTTTGGTAGAAGACATAGTCGGGCAGACTATTTAGATTAGAAAATTCAAAGTTCTAAGGTACAAAAGGCTTGAAGTATCCTCGTGCAGGATACCCAAAAGGTTAACCTCCGGGTTGAGACAGTAGTGAAGAAGGCGAATGCAGTGTTGGCAATAATTTCTAGAGGAATGGCTTACAAGGACAGGGATGTAATGTGGAGGCTCTATAAAGCACAGGTATGTCCTCACTTGGAGAACTATGTACAAGTTGAGCACCTTATTTGAGAAAAGATGTGCTAGAGTTGGAGAAGGTTCACTGAAGATTTACCAGAATGGTACCAGGAATGATGGGGTTAGCATATGAGGAACGTTTGTCATTTTTCGGACTGTACTCATTAGTGTACAGAAGGATGAGTGGGGAACTCATAGAAACATTTTGAATGTGGAAAGGTCTGGACAGAGTAGATGTGGCTGGGATGTTTCCCATGGTAGGGGAGTCGAGGACCGAAGGGCATAACTTCAGGATAAAAGGGTGTCAGTTTATAAAAACATGTGGAGAAATTTTTAGTCAAAGGGTTGTGCGTCTTTAGAACTTGTTACCACAGGCGGCTGTGGAAGCAAGGTTATTGGCTGCATTTAAGGCAGAAATTGACAGGTATTTGATTAGTCAGGGCCTCAAGGGTTATGGGTCGGCTGGGGAGTGGGGATGAGTGGGAGGATGGATCAGCCCATGATTAGAAAATTCAAAGGTTTTGGCACATTGGTCTTCAGAAATCAAAGTATTGAGTAATAGGAGTTGGGATGTTTTGCTGAAGTTGGTGAGGCCAAGTGTGGATTATTGTGTGCAGTTTTGGTCACCCAGCTACAGGAAAGGTATCAGTTAAATTGAAGGAGTGCAGAGAATATTTACAAGGATGTTTCCAGGAATTAAGGAACTGAGTTTCAGGGAAAGATTACATTGTTTAGAACTAGTACCTGGAATTTCAGAGGAGGGGTACAGAGAAAGTAAATGCAAGCAGGCTTTTCCCTGAGGTTGTGAGAAACTCAACAGGCTTCGGCAAGTTAAGGAATTGGATTTGTAATTGGATGAACTAGGGATAATTCGAGAGGCAGAGGGGGTGATAGACAGGAGTTACAGGGGCACTATCACACCTAGAACTCAAGAGGTGGGTAGATGGGTGACAGGAGAGAGAAAAGGACTAGGCAGGCAGTGCAGGGAACCCCTGTGGCCGTCCCCCCTCAATAACGTATACCAGTTTGGATATTATTGTGGGGGGATGACCTACCAGGGACAAGCCACGGAGACTCTGGCATGGAGAATAGTCCTGTGGCTAAGAAGGGAAGGGAGGAGAAGAGGTGAGCTGTAGGGATAGGGGATTCCATAGTTAGGGGGACAGATAAGAGGTTCTGTGGAGGAGATCGAGTATCCCAGATGGTATGTTGTCTCCCTGGTGCCAGGGTCCGAGATTTATCAAATCGAGTTCATGGTATTCTCAGGAGGGAGGGTGAGCAGCCAGATGTCATGGTTCATTATGGACCAACGACGTGGGTAGGGAAGATGGAGAATTCAGAGAGTTGGGCACTGGGATTGAGGACAGGATCTCCAGGGAAGTGATCTCAAGATTGCTACCTGGTTAAGTGCTGGTGAGGTTTGAAATAGGAGGATAAAGCAGCTCAACATGTGGCTTATGACATAGTGCGGGGGTGGGGGGGGCTTCAGGTTTCTGGATCATTGGACTCTCTTCCAGGGAAGGTGGAGCCTGTAGCAATGGGACTGTTTGCATCTGAACTGGAAAGGGACTAATATCCTTGCAGTAAGGTTTGCTAATGCTTCTCTGGTGGGTAAACTAGATTTGCAGGGGGGAGGGGAACCAGAGAGCAGGAGCAGATAGAGGGGTGGAGGAGGGAAAAGATGATGTGAAAGTTGCAAGCACTGTTTGAAGTCAATGGGTTGAATGTGGTGGAAATGTTCTTCGGTACTTCTCTTGAAATGTGCTGAGTGTTGTAGGAAAGCTTAGAGCGTGAAATGGCATTTGGAATTATGACATTGTGTCCATTAGTGGAACTTGGTTGCAGGAGGGGCAGGACTGGCAGCTCAATGTTTCGGACTATCGTTGCTTTAGACGTGTTAGAAAGGAGGGGGTGGGTGAAAGGGGGAGAAGTAGCATTGCTCGTCAGGGAAAATAGCAGGCAGAACAGACCAGACGGCTCATCCACTGAGGTTAGATGGGTGGAGCAGAGGAACGGGAAAGGCATGACTGCACTCATGGGGCTGTATAATAGACTGCCACATAGTGAGAATCGGAGGGGCAAATCTGTAGGGAGATAGCAGACAGCTGCAGGAAACATCAGGTGGTGATAGTGGGAGATTTTAACTTTCCACATATTAACTGGGACTCCCATACTGTAAAAGGGCTGAATGGCTTGCAGTTTGTCAAATTTGTTCAGGAAAGTTTTCTAAATCAATATTTAGAGGTGCCAACTAGAGAGAGGGCAATACTGGATCTCCTATTCCCAATGAGACAGGACAGGTGACAGAAGTATGTGTAGGGGAACATTTTGGGACCAGTGATCATCATAATGCCATTAGTTTCCAGTTAAAGATGGGAAATTATCCACTTCGCTGCTGCACATTGTAGGCAACGTTGACCCTGAGCAGCATGAGATCTTCCTGTCTGGAACTGTGCGGATGGACAGATGATTTGATTCGCCATGAGATTCTGAATTGGAGAAATGGCAATTTTGAGGAAATGAGAAAGGATCCAGAATGCGTGAACTGGGATAAATTGTTTTTTTTTGGGCAAGGATGTGTGAGGTAAGTGGGGGATCTTCAAAGGTGAAATTTTGAGAGTACAGAGTTTGTATGTTCTGTCAGGATCAAAGGCAAGGTTAGCAGGCAGAGGGAACCTTGGTTTTCAAGGGATTTAGGGGTTTGGAAGAAGAGAGATGCGTATAACAGGTATAGGCAACATCTATCAAATAAAGTAATTGAAGAGTATAAAATGGCTGGGGGTCAATATTCGATTCATGATCACAATCTGCCTTTCTCTCCATTTAGAAAGCTCATCACAAATTTCCTCGATTCCTAAGCGAGTTGTGCAGCTTTTCCACAAACCAGGTAATGGAAAGCCCTCATCCTGTGAATGAACTGGGACAATTTCCCAATTCATCTTCAAAATATCCAAAGACATGCTTAAAGTTCCCAGAGAACGAATATCACCGCCAACGGTGGCAGTCAGTTTAGCGACTTGTGCAATGATGTTATAGTTTCAGCAACGTGGGCAGAAATCCCGTGCTGTCTGCAAGGAGTTTGTATGTTCTCCCAGTGTCTCTGTGCATTTTCGCTGGATGCTGCAGTTATATACTGCCTTTTTAAAATGTACAGGGTTTTTAGGTTAAATTTTTTTTTAGTCATACGGTAACTGTCCCATTCGGCCCACGAACCTGTGCCACCAAATTGCACCCAAATGACCTACAATCGCCAATAAGTTTTGAATAGTGGGAAGAAACCAGATCCACCAGGAAAAACCTATGCAGACACAGGGAAACATACAAACTTCTTACAGAGAGCGTGGATTTGAACCCCGGTCGCAATCGCTAGCTTGAAACACCATTGCGCTAACCACTATGCTAACCAAGTCACCCCAGTGTCTTCACCCAATTCAAAGCATCTACATCTCTCCTGTAATGAGGCAACCAGGACTGAATGCAATACTCTCTTCACATCATCCCTACAGACTCTTCAGTATTGGCCGATCTTAACAAACTCCATAACCAATTATTTTCAGTTGCTGTTCACATCAGTTCACATCTTTTGATTGAGATACATACACAAGAACTAATGTACATTTCTATGTTTGAAGGGAGTTCAGTGAGAGTCTCTCTTATTGTTCCCCCTCTGTAATCCTCTGCTCTCAACCAGCAAATGGGGGCTTCCTTCTTTAACTCCATTTAGCTCCACTGCAAAGTCTCTTTGAGTAATGCCCACCCTGAAGGGTTTTCCTTTGCAGCTGATACAAAGATGGGAGAACAGGCAGGTAGTTAAAAACACACCAAAATGCCGGTGTCCATAGGAGACAAAGATAAATTACCAATGTTTCAGGCCAGATGCCTTCTTCAAGGAATAATTAGAATGTCAGAAGCAGAAAATCTCAGAATTCTCACAAAGGGGGAGGAATCAAGACCAACTAAAGGTGTTAATTGGATCAGGGTTGAGGTGAGAATTGACCAAGTTTGTGTGAAAGGAGACAGGGATAAGGAAAGGCCATGGGGCAAGGGGGTTTAACAAATGGCAGAGAAGTGGAAATTAATGCCATCCAGTTAGAAGGTGACCAGTGGGAAGATGAGGTGTTCCTCAAATTTACGGGTGGTGTCAGATTGGCAGTCCTTGAAACAATGGACAGACATGTCAGCAAGGGAATGGGATGGAGAATTGAAATGGGTGGTATTACGAGTTCAGGGGACCCCAAAACCCAGTAGCAATTGATATTCACCAAGACAAATGGTTACTTAAACAAAAGTTGCTTTTAATTATCTTTAAACATGAAAACAGAATCAAACTTTAACTTATTTCTATTGACTTACTTAACCTAACTTAACCCCCTTCTAATTCTAAGCGCACGTGTATGTAATGTGTGTGTAAGTTCAGAAAAGTTCTTTGGTTCACAGTCCAACTCACTTCTCATTCCTCCAAGTTCACTGGTTGCAGGCAATTCTTATACTGTGTACCGAATTTAACATTTCTAAATTTCACAGGCTTTTTTGCTTGAAAGGTAAATGGTTACAGCTCAGGAAGATTCTCATTGGTTTTTAGAGAGAGATTTGTTGTTCCAGGACATCCACAACTGATGTACGTCCATCAGCCACTCCAGTGTCTTGCTGACCAATCTTGCCCCTTCAGGATTCTCCAGATGAAAACCTCTTTCTTTCAGGTCACCACAGAGTTCCTTTTTGTTTCCCTTATTCCAAGTGAAACATTAGACAGCCAGTCCTATCCTCTTGCATTAACCACAAGGGCTTTGACCAGGCCGTCTTTCAAATGGGCTTGTTGCAGTCTCAGCTACTTCTGCTGTCTGTAACACTGTCAAGTGATCTCTGTCTCTGTCTCTCTCTCTCTCTCTCTCTGCATGCAAAACCACACTCTTACAACAGCAAGTTCTCTTTCCAGACAGCAGCGGCTCTAGCATTCTTTTCTAGCCTTTGTTAAGTGACAATCCATTAGTGAAGTCACTTGAGCACTCTTCAAAGCTCTTGCAAAAGCCGTGAGAAGTGAGAAGTCACAGGGGGAATGTACAGACTCCTTACAGACAGGACTGGATTTGAACCTGGGTCGTTGGTGCGATAATAATGTTTCACTAACCAAGGTAAAGGTTCCATTATTGTCACGTAATGCTGTTATAGTTTAGTCCTGTCAAGGTAGAAGAAGTCTAACCAAACCACAAAATACAACTCACAGAGAATTGATTCGAGTCCTGCTAGCGGGAATGAGCAGTAATTAGGGTTGGATCGACAAGGTCACCTCCCCATTACTGTCAAAACTCATTCAAACTACAAGTTTACAGAGTACAATATTGAAGGCATTTTGCTGCATTTAATTAAGTAACCATTTCTTTGAGGGGATTGTTTCAACCTGAGGTGTTATAGTCAGTGTTTGCTTATTTCTAAAGACAGAAAAAAAGTTATAATTGAATTGGCTTTCTATAATTAAAAGATATGGAATCGTGGCAGACATGATCAAAAGGAGCCTTTAAGACTGTGTTAGCCTGGCTCTTGGAACATTTAAATCTTGCTTCCCCAGTGATCTCCATATTCATTATTTTGAACATGGTTAGTTGATTTCCATCGGCTTTTGATATCCACAAGCTTGTAGCGCTGGCAGCTGTTTTTGGGCGCGAACATGTTTATGAATGTGCTGCGTCTGACAACTGCTTATGTGTAACAGCAGGTAATAGTGTTATTGTGTACAGGACCAGGAGATAGTTTTATGGAAGAGGTGACAATGGATAGTTGTCTGGAAGTTGTTAGTTGCAGCTGACCTGTCTGTGTGAGTGTCCCAATACCCATTTCTTAGTAATTCACAGCAATCATTTAAGTCTTATAATAACATCTTAACCATATAACCACTTACAGCACAGAACAGGCCAGTTCGGCCCTACTAGTCCATGCCGTAACAAATCCCCACCCTCCTAGTCCCACTGACCAGCACCCGGTCCATACCCCTCCAGTCCTCTCCTATCCATGTAACTATCCAGTCTTTCTTTAAATGTAACCAATGATCCCGCCTCGACCACGTCTGTCGGAAGCTCATTCCACATCCCCACCACCCTTTGCGTAAAGAAATTTCCCCTCATGTTCCCCTTATAATTTTCCCCATTCAATCTTAAACCATGCCCTCTAGTTTGAATCTCCCCCATTCTTAACTGAAAAAGCCTATCCACGTTTACTCTGTCTGTCCCTTTTAATTCTTAACTCTTATACACGGCACATTCATTTCATGACATTGTCAACCAATACCACACTCCCCCCTGTTTATCATGGAAATGATAATTTACTAAATAATGTGGTTGGAGTATGGAGCATAGTATAAAAGAATCACATTTTTCAGTTCAATCACTCAAAATGTCTTTTTCTCGGCAGTGGTAATGATTCTCTTGCAGTCAGTATGGTGAATCCACCTGGGATTTCCCTCGACTTTCAGTGCGGTTGGCATGGAGAGAAATGTGTGGGCAGGTCCTTTCCACCGTGGTTGCAGCTTCTTGCAGCCCTAGTTGCGAATGAGCATGAAGTCCCCTGGTTGGATGGTAGTGTCGCCTTGTCTTTTGGATACTGGCTTCTGGGTCATGATAACCTGTGAATGTAGAGCTTACAGCATGTGGGTTAGTTTCTTTACGTACTTGGTCATTCTCTCACTTAGGGCGTGTAGGTCGAGGGTCACCTGCACGCTGGTTTCTGCCCCCCATGGGGTCCGCAGGGGTCGGCCATAGATGATCTCTGCTGGAGTCAAGCTGGTGGCTGTGTGTGGGGTTACCCTCATTTCGAATAGCGCCAGTGGCAGGACCTTGACCCATTTCAAACCTGTCTCCTCAGTCAGCTTTGCTAAATTTGTTTTTTAAAGTGTGGCCCGTTGTCTGAACTGATGATATTTGGGAATCTGGGGAAAATCTCTTGTAGTTGGATTTCCACCATAGTTTCCTCAGTAGCATTACTGGTGGGTATGGCTTCGATCCATCTGCTGAAAAGGTCAATTATTATTAAACAAAACATAATTGGTAGGTCAATAAAATCTATCTGTACAGTATCAAATGGCCATGGTGGCATTGGAGTAACTCCCAGCAAGGTGGAAGAGTGTCAGAACCCCCTTCCCGCACAGGGAGCAGGTCAATGATATCTCCCCAATGTGAACCTTCTGGGGTGGCTGCAGGTTGGAGAGTTGAGATCCCGCACTTGCTACGAGAGAACAATCTCTCCCAGGTGTGAATGCGCTGGTGCACCAAGAGTCCTGAGGGCTGAAAAGCCCCCATCCCACACGGGGAGCAGGTGAACAGTCTCTCATCAATGTAATTGCTCTGGTGCCTTAGCAGATTAAGGGATCGCATCAACTCCTTTCTTCACACTCGGCATTTAAAGGCTCTCCCCAGAGTGCGTGTTCTCGTGTTGCAGGAGGCAGGCGAACAGACTCTCCACAGGGGAACACACCCCTTCTGACACACACACAGTAGATGAAAGGACACTCCCCAAGGGGAACACACCCCTTTCCACACACGAGCAGGTGAACAGGCTCTTCACAGGGGAACACACCCCGTCCCCCACATTCGGCAGGTGAACCAACGCTCCCCAGGGGAACACACCCTTTCCACCATATTCGGCAGGTGAACCAACGCTCCCCGGGGGATTACACCCCTACCCCCACTTTTAGCTTGTGAACCAAATCTCCCCAGGTGATAACACCCCTTCTACATTCGGCAGGAGAACTAACTCTCCCCAGGGGAGGACACACCCCTTCCACACGCACAGGGAAATGATGTGAGGAGAGCTGTGATGGGCGAGGGTAGAGAGCAGAATGGAAGGGGATGGAGGGAAGAAGACAGAGGAGGGAAAGACAGAGAATGTTCCGTAACGGTGGTTCCCTTCACTCCCCGTGGACGCTGCGAGAATTTCTCCCGCATTTCCTTCTATTTGCTCCAGGTTCCAACCGCTGCAGTTACTACTGTTTTTGTGATTGACACCGGCCCGCACGCTGTTTGACGCTGCTCCTGTCAATCAGCTGGAAGGGCGGGAGTAACGCCATAACGTTATCCGGGTGTGTGTAACAATTATGATCGTCCCACCACTGGTTGGGGACTGAGGGTAATACGGCGCCGGGACGGGGGGCTCCCGGGGTTCCCTTGCAACGCCCGGCTAGAGGACGCTTCTCCCCGGATCCCGGCCTCGGTGCGGCACAGTTCTCCGGGAGCGCCCATTTGGCTGAGCGAGCGTTGTGGGCCCCAGGGCAGGACTGCATTGATTTATCCCCTGGTCACACACTCGTTCTTCACAGCGATGAAGCCGTTTCAATGCTCCGTTTGCAAGAAGAACTTTAGAAAGTCGAATGAGTTAATGAAACACCAGCGGGTCCACACCGGGGAGAGGCCCTTCAACTGTCCCGACTGCGGCAAGGACTTCACCCAGACGTCCAACCTGTTGAGACACCAACGGGTCCACACCGGGGAGAGGCCATTCATCTGCTCCGAGTGTGGGAAGGGGTTCGTCCGGTCCTGCCACCTTCTGAGACACCAGCGGATCCACACGGGGGAGAAGCCCTTCACCTGCCCCGTGTGTGAGAAGGCCTTTACCAGGTTGTACAGCCTTGAGTTACACCAGTGGGTCCACACCAGGGAGAGGCCCTTCAACTGCACTGAGTGTGGCAAGGGGTTTACCCAGAGATCCAACTTGATCACCCACCAGAGGGTCCACACTGGGGAGAGGCCCTTCATCTGTACTGAGTGTGGCATGGGGTTCACCCAGACCGCCAGTCTGCTGACCCACCAGCGGGTCCACACAGTGGAAAGGTCCTTCACCTGCCACGAGTGTGGCAAGAGCTTCACCCTGTCAGCGAGTCTGTTGAAGCACCAGCGTGTCCACAAGTGAAACAGATTCTGTTCCTGATCTGATCCCACATCCTTGTCATTCCAACCAGCCTGTCCAGCTGATCTTAATGGCCCCTGTAACTGTCCTGGAGTTTAATGTACTTGGCACATGCCAAATAAATGACTGGACCTTGAACATCCGACGTGTTGTCTGTTGAATACTGAGGGCTGGACTTGGGCTTTAGTTTGGATTATTTGAACAGCCCTCTTTGGACTGTTGAAAATCTTGCCCCTCTTGCCTTAAATCTCCACCCTCTAGTTTTAGATTTCCCCTCCCCTGGGGAAAAGATGATGACTGACTACTTTCTCCGTGCCCTTGGTGATTTTATAAACCTTCATAAGGTCCTGTCACCCTCAGCCCCCTCTGCTCCAGCCTCTCCTCACAATTCACAAGGATGTTGATTTCATTTTTTTTGCTCATTCAGCTGAGTTTGAGGCAATATCTCTGCACTTACATAATTTTCCTGAAATCTACAGGGGCTGTGGGACGAAATGACCTGTATGTCTAAATTTAATATTTTTAATAAGAAATTGAGTTGGTGTCCACCTGCCTTTGTTGCAGCTTCTCCCAGACCCCTGCACGGAAGGGACTTTCCTAATTTTGTAATTAAGTTATCATTTTGTAACCAATCATTTTGTAACCAACTCCCTTGTTTCTTTCCCTTGCATCAAATGGGAATTTCTAAGCAAGGTCCACAACCTACAACAGGATTACACCACCAAACACACTTTTCTCCTCCACTCTCCGCAGGGACCCGCTCCCTCTGCAACTCCCTCACCCGCTCGTCCCTTCCTCCTAGTTCCCCCCCACCCGATAACCACCCACATTTGGCTCGCCTCCCAAACAGTTGTTACAAGTGAAGCAACATCTGACTCTGCAAGGTGTCATCCCCTGTGTCCGGGGCCCCTACATCATGGAGATTGGACACAGACTGGGAGATCACTTTGTTGAGCACCTTCCCTCTGTCTGCTGCAACCACAAGGACCTACCAGTTCTCAACCATGTAATTTCCATGCACTATTTCCACACTGACCTGTAAGTCCGTGGCCTCATTTATTGCCAGATTCAGGCTACTCGTAAATGGGAGGAACAGCACCTTCAACTGCATGGCGTGAATATTGCTTTCTCCAATTTCCTTTAACACCTTCCCCCAGACTCTCCCTCCCCACCCTCTTCCAGTCCGATCAGAGAGCTGCCTTTCTGTTATGGCAGCAACAAAAAGCCCATCACGTTGACCAAATTGATCTTCTTTTCCCCTTGAGCTGGCTCCTGACTCCGCTCCAGGTTTTGAGCTGCCGGTTTATGCTGGAAAACTATTTGTGAGTGGTCCACTCCAGGTTGTGGGCCATGGGCAATGTATGGTTATGTCGGTAAAGGGTGGAGGGTCCACTCCAGGTTGTGGGCCATGGGCAATATATGGTGTACGTCGGTAAAGGGTGGAGGGTCCACTCCAGGTTGTGGGCCGTGGGCGGTGAATGGTGTGTGTTGGTAAAGGGTGGAGGTTATTTTGACATATGCCTGGGAGAGGCTATTGTGTCTCACCCTTTGTAATTTGTAACTGGACATGTTCCCTCATAAAACACACAGAGAAATGCTGGAGGAGTCAGCTGGTCTTGCAACATCTGTGGGAGGTAAAGATATATTCTCGATGTTTCAGTCCTGAGCCCTGTGTGTTTTTATGACAATCACAGCATCTGCAGACGTTTATGATTCATTTGTGATCCTGTACTGATTGGAGCGCTGAATCTGCTTGTTGTAGAGAGGAGGTGGGTATCGTTTGTTTGACCCTTGTTTCACAATTTGGAGGTGTGATTATTTGTGATTAACCAGTGTCCAATGTTTGTGATTCGTGTGTTGTTGCTTTGTGTGTGTGAGTGATGCACGATCAATTATGCAGAGACTGAAGTATCAGAACTGAAGGCTTTTATTAGCAAGAGATGGACAGCATCTCTTGTGTTGCTGGCTCTCACTGACCCAGTCTTGAACTGGGGGCAGGCTTGTTGCATGACAGCCTTTATGGGGGCGACAGGGGAGGAGTCACAAGCCGGCCTGTGAGAACAGGGTCACCCATACCAGGTCATGTTATCTTCATGTACAGTAATATACAATAGTGGCTTCACCACAGTGAGTTTGTTCCCTGTTACGAATTATATAGTTTATACTAACACATGCCCAGGACTTACTGCTTCTTGACCTCTTCTAACATGTTCCCCCCATCACCCCTTCATGACCCTCTTTCCCACCTCTTCTCAGCTTCTTTCCCTTCTGCCCTTTCACCAGTATCTACCTGTTAGCCCGTTCCCCCTCTCCCTCAGTTTTCATTGACCCACACACCCTCCAACTTACTTCACCATCTCCCTGGTACCTTTCCTCCTCTTTCCCCTCCCCCCAACCAGCTTCCCTGTCTGTCATCCACACATTACTCCAGCTCCCCACCCCTTTCCCTTCCTCCAATCAGAATGTTCCTGCTCAAGACGTTGACTATCATTTTTGTTCCACAGATGCTGCCCGACCCACTGAGTACCTCCAGCACTCTGCGCCCTGCTCCAGTTTTGCATCATCTACGGGCTTCTTGTTTGTCCTCCTTTCCTACTGGAACCCCGTGTGAGATTGAACATCTTTGATGTTCAAGTTCACCCATGCGAGCTCATGTCTCTTGGTTGAAATCTTGTCTGGAGAAAGTCCACATTCGACACTCCCCCTTCCCCATATCCATCGTGCTGGATTCCCGCGTCGAGTTTCAGGAATTGGAGAGAACGTGCAAACCTTGGGTTCCAAAGGTATGAGTGCAGGCACTGAGTTCAAGTTCAATATCACCTGACTACATTAAACACCCAGATGGAATAGTGTTTCTCCAGGGGGAGAGAGAAAGACTTCACACTCTAACTAACACACACACTCACTCTTATGACATCCTATACAACAGCACATACAGTGCCTGTGCTGTTGACTGTGACAGGAATGGTTCAAGCCGCTGCTCACAATGTGAATTTTGGTGGACAGGGCTTGAGTGATTGTTGCAGTTCTCAGACATCTGAAGTTGATAACATTGTGGCTCTTGCATTAAGTAAGTTTGGCCACTCCTGAGTTAGAGGAAACATCTGCTCAGCTTGTTCCCCACCTCAACATTTTTCTCGACTTCATTAAGTGACGGGTCAAACTCTTTCACCTATCCCCTTAAGGCAAACTTTCTGCACCCAGGGTCACCCCACTGAACCTTCTGTGAATGGCCTGCGATAGAATAGACTTTTCCTTAAGTATGAACACAATGAAGATGTGGACACAGTTGAAAGACGGCAGAGAAAATTGACAAGGACGTTGCTGCGCCTTGAAGAGCTGAGTTATGGGGAAAGGTTGAATAGGTTGGGTCTTTATCCCCAGGGGTCAAAGAATAAGGAGAAAGTTTTTTTTCAATCTTTTTATTTAACGTTTCATAATAAACACAGTAAAAGGGGAATAGATATAACACAAGTAAAATGGTTTGTCCATGTCTACATAGTATAAGCATTTGGGACGGCTCGGCAACACAACAAACGAACTGACTCACGGAGTCATGGGCAAGTCCACGGCAGATGTGATCGTGAGAGCTCTGGGTGCGGGTTAAGCCCACAGCCTGGTGGCTGATGTTATAAAGATCTCAGGAGTCGCACCATCGGGTTCTGAGGGATTTAAACATGTGCGAGAGTTCTACTAAAGTCAGTTGGTTCAACTAACTTTCGACTCTGAGTGGTTCTTTTGCTCGCTACATGCCTGGTGGGATGATGATACAAAAACTATATGAAAATTACACATAAAATTCCCTTATACTTCTCTGATATGATCATGTTGTTCTGTGATATAATCTGTTAAACCCAAACCCTATTTACTTGCTCGTCTTAATAATAAAAAGGAAAAATAATTCTCCCTCCTCATCTTCCCCTCCCTCTAAACAAGGTTTTGTATGAATCGAATATTGGCCCCAGACACCAGCCAGGGAGTCCAGGGAGCATCCATACCACTTCAATCCTCAGATGAACTCCTGGTCTATGAACATTAGCACCATCAGGGTATGGCATGGGATCTGTCGTATGACAAAGATAGAAAATCGCAATCAACGTTAAACATGGTTCCTGTCGTAATTAGTCGAGGTGCCTTTCATTAAACCACTAAAGTCAAAGGGTGGATTCCCAAAGGAAATTCCACCTGGTCCCTGTGATTAACCAAAGTGCTGTCCTAACCCCCCCCCACCAACCCCCCCCACCCCGCATCAGTGACTTCACCTTTAGGGCCCTTCATAGAATTTGCTGCAACACGTGATATGGTATTGAGATGGATTGAAGTTGGTATTGGCATGCTATTGAAGTGGATAGGTTTTTGGAAATTGAGGCTGGTTGATATAGTATTGAGGTGGAATGAGGTTGGTGTTGACATAGTATTGAGGTTGGTATTCATATGGTATTGAGGTAGATTGAGATTTGAATTGATATGGTATTGAGGATGGAATTGATATGGTGTTTAGGTGGATTGAGGTTGGTAATGATATGGTATTTAGGTGGATTGATGTTACTATTGCTATCGACGTATTGAGGTGGATTGGGGTTGGTATTGATATGGTATTGGGGTTGGTATTGATATGGTATTGAGGTGGAATGAGATTGATCTTGACATGTTATTGAGGTAGGTAAGGATTATATTGACATTGTATTGAGTTGGAATGAGTTGGATGGGGATTGTATTGACATGGCATTGAGGTGGATTGAGGTTGGTGTTGACATGGTATTGAGGTGGAATGAGGTTGGTGACATGGTATTGAGGTGGATTGAGGTTGGTGTTGACATGGTATTGAGATGTACTGAGGTTAGTATTGACATGGTGTTGATGTGGTTTGAGGTTGCTATTGATATGGCGTTGAGGTGGATTGAGGTTGGTATTAATATGGTATTGATGTGGATTGAGATTGGTTTTGATATGGTATTGAGGTGGATTGAATTTGCTATTGATATTCTATTGAGGTGCATCAAGGTTGATATTGATATTTTATTAAGGTGGTTTGAGTTTGTATTGAGGTGGATTGAGGTTGGTGTTGATATGGTATTGATGTGGATTGAGGTTGGTGATGATATGGTATTGATGTGGATTGAGGTTGGTGTTGATATGGTATTGTGGTGGATTGAGGTTGGTATTGATATAGTATTGAGGTTGGTATTGAGGTGGATTGTCATTGGTATTGACATTGTATTGTGGTTGACAGACAGGAAGCACAGAGAGGGAATAAATGAGTTCTTTTCAGAATGGCAGCCAGTAACTAGTGGGGAACCGCAAGGCTCACTGCTGGGACCACAGTTATCTACAATATATACCAACGACTCAGATGAGGGAATAGGAAGCAGCATCTCCCAGTCTGCAGACGACAAGAAGCTGGATGGCAGGGTTAGCTGTGTAGAGGTTGCTAAGAGGATACAGGGTGACTTGGACGGTTAGGTGAGTGGGCAAATGCATGGCAGATGCAATATAATGTGGATAATGGTGATGTTATTCACTTTGGAGGCAAGAACAGGATAGAAGGTTATTATCTAAATGGTGTCAGATTAGGAAAAGGAAAGATGCAACAAGGCCTGGGTGTCACTGTGCACCAGTCATTGAGAGTGGGCGTATTTTTAATGCAAGGTACAGCAGGTAGTGAGGAATCTGAATGGTATATGGGCATTCATAGCAAGAGGATTCGAGTACAGGAGCTGAGTTCTACTGCAGCTGGACAGATTTGGTCTCCTAATCTGAGGAAAGACATCCTTGCCAAAGAGGGAGTGCAAAGAAAGTTCACTAGATTGATACCAGAGATGACAGGACTTGCATATGAAGAAAGGCTGGAAAGACTTGGCTTGCACTCATTGGAATTAAAACTATTGTGGGGGGGGGGGGGAGAGCTTATAGAAATATTTAAAATACTTAAGGGATTGGACAGGCTGGATGCAGGATATGTGTTGCCGATTGGGGAAAACCAGGACCAGGGGTCACAGTTGAAGAATGAGGGGGAAGGCTTTTAGGACAGATTAGATTTTTTTTCACTAGCGAGTTTTACAGGAAGTAGTTTAAGCCAGTTCCTTATCTATATTTAAGAGGAAGTGAGATTTGGCATTTGTGGCTAAGGGTATCAGGGATTCTGGAGAGAAGCCAGGTACTGGGGACTGAGTAGATGATCAACCATGATCAAAATGAATGGTGGTGTTGGCTTGAAGGGCCAAATGGCCACCTCCTGCTCCTATTTTCTATGTTTGTAAAATAATGCTGTTTTTGCCTTGTACTCACTGATCTGTCCCTGGAACTCTGCACTCCTGCAAGGTGACTTATTTGCTGGACTAAGTTACGAGATGTACAGCTGGACTGCTCCAAAACAAACTTCCCCACTGCACCTTTGCACATGCGACAATAAACTTGAACCTGAAAACAAATTGCAAATTGACAACAAAACCAAGACCTGTTTCCTCAATAACCTCAAAAATTCCAATCCCTCCTGGTGTTTGAGATTTAAAGTCAAAGGGTGGATTCCCAAAGGAAATTCCACCTGGTCCCTGTGATTAACCAAAGTGCTGTCCTAACCCCCCCCACCAACCCTATTTAAATAGTCCACACTCTGCAAACTTTCTGTGTGAACTCGCTGGTATTTCACCAGACTGTTTGACTGAATGGTCTTTTCCACACTTGGCTCTCCACTGCCTCTCCCCAGTGTGGAGCAGCTGGTGGATCAGCAGGTGAGAGAACTGGGCAAACTCCTTTCTGAACTAAAGGCCTCTACCCAGAGTGGTCCAGCAGGTGAGAGGACTGGGCAAACCCCTTTCTCCACTGTGGGAAGACAAACAGCCACTCTCTGTTACGGGCACACTGGTGAGTCAGCAAATGGGAGGAGTGGAAGCCCTTGTCACATTCGGCTTGTTGCTGCTGTGAATGTTCTGGTCGGTCCACAGGTTGGAGATATGGATGAAGGTCTTGACGCAGTCGGGGCAGACGAATGGCCTTTCCCCAGCATGGTGCAATTGGAGTATGTCAGACCGGGCGAACCCCTTTACGCATTTGGGGCTTTTCCCTGGTGTGGACCCGCTGGTGGTTCATCAGGCGGGAGGCATAGCTGAAGCCTTTACTACACTCAGAGCAGGTGAAGGGCCTCTCCAGTGTGGATGGACACTGCGCATCTATTGAACACCTTCTCGCACTCGGGGTAGGGGAAAGACTTTTCGTCGGTGTGGACCCGCTGGTGCCTCCGCAGGTAGGAGGCCTTGGAGAAGACAAATGGCCTCTCCCCAGTGTGGAGCAGCTTAATGGGTCAGCAAGTGAAGGCCTTCCCGTAATCGGGGCAGGCGAAGGGTGTCTCCCCAGTGTTCTTCCCGCAGTCAGAGCACTGAAACCGGTTCATCAATGTGGGTCGAGAGGATGTGACCAGGATAAAAATTAATGAAGTCCTGGAGGGTCCCGGAGAGCTGGGCTGCACGTTAAATCAACACCGAGGCTGGGACAAGGGCCAGGACCCGGAGAGAAACGTCATCTAACCGGGCGTTGCAAGCCCTGGAACCACAGTACCCTCCCATTTCGGGACCCGGTGCTGCGGCCTGCTCCCAGCGCTGAATCACTGCGCATGTCTGTAAACGCATTCATTGCTGCAGACCCGCGTCATCGTGCCGTGTACCGTGATGACGTTCACCCAGTGTGTCCCTCTTTGTCCCGCCTCCTTCAAGGGGCGGAGCTCCGTCATCGGGCTGGACTTGGTGAACATGAGCTTCCTCATTGAACAGAATTGGAACCATGTGAGTGAAGATCCGTCATTGATCTGAGTTCTCATCCAATGTGGAGTTAGGGCTGTTGGAAAGGTTCCCATTTATTGCTTCCGCACTGGAGATTAATGCTCCCCTCTGGCCCGGGGGCCCGTGGAAGTAGGTTGACAGTTCCTCTGATTGACAGCTCCCTCCATCCCTCCTCCATGTCACGTGACGGATTGGCCCGGCCCAGGCGTGTGTGCCCTGACGTCACAGGGCCCGGGAGCGTTTCTGAGCGCCGTTCTTTCAGCAACCGGTTGGTTTGATCTCTGGAGGAGGAGGAGGAGGACGAGGGGAGGTGAGACTTCACCCGGTCGGGCCCTTGTTGGAGCCGCGGCGAGCGACACCAAAGTCCGGTCGGGGCCTCGTCCCCGCACAGTCGGGCAGGGGAGGGGAGGGGAGGGGAGGGTGTGAGGGCAGGGACCGCGCCTCCTGTCACACGGGGAGGGGGAGGGGGAGGGGGAGGGATCGGGATCAGCGATCCCTGACAACGCCGTGGGCAGCGAGTGTGTCCGGCTGCAGCCCCTGTCCCCCCTGACGCACGGATGGGTGGGGGCAGCAGTCGGACTGACGTGGAGACAGGAGGCAGACTGGGTCCCAAACAGGATGGGCAGGGACGGGGTCCCCACCACAGGGCGGGCCGGCTCGCTGGGGAGGGGGAGGAGGCCACTGTCACAGTCCCCGGCTGTTGCGGGAACAGCAGCATCAGCCTGGTCCGTGGCCCCACCACTGGAGCTGCTGTGAAGCCTGGTGACGCTCAGTCCCGGTGCCCAGGGGAACCAGAGGCAATGGGTTGAATATGGTGGAAATGTTCTTCGGTACATCTCTTGAAATGTGCTGAGTGTTGTAGGAAAGACAGACAAGCTTAGAGCGTGAAATGGCACGTGGAATTACGACATTGTGTCCATTAGTGGAACTTGTTTGCTTGAGGGGCAGGACTGGCAGCTCAATGTTTCGGACTATCATTGGTTTAGACGTGTTAGAAAGGAGGGGGTGGGTAAAAGGGGGAGAAGTGGCATTGCTCGTCAGGGAAAATAGCAGGCAGAACAGACTAGAGGGCATCCACTGATGGGTGGAGCAGAGGAACGGGAAGGCATGACTGCACTCATGGGGCTGTATAATAGACTGCCCCATAGTCAGCGAGAATCGGAGGGGCAAATCTGTAGGGAGATAGCAGACAGCTGCAGGAAACATCAGGTGGTGATAGTGGGACATTTTAACTTTCCACATATTGACTGGCACTCCCATACTGTCAAAGGGCTGGGTAGCTTGCAGTTTGTCAAATCTGTTGAGGAAAGTTTTCAAAATCAATATTTAAAGGTGACAATAGACAATAGGAGCTGGAGTAGGCCATTTGGCCCGTCGGGCCAGCACCGCCATTTTAGATCATGGCTGATCATTACCATCAGTACCCCTTTCCATAACCCTTAACTCCGTTACCCACAAGAGACAGGACAGGTGACAGAAATATGTGTAGGGGAACATTTTGGGTCCAGTGATCATCATGCCATTAGTTTCCAGTTAAAGATGGGGAAATATCCACTTCGCTGCTGCACATTGAACTGTGCGGATGGACAGACTTGATTTAATTCGCCATGAGATTCTGAATTGGAGAAAGGGCAATTTTGAGGAAATGAGGAAGGATCCAGAATGCGTGGACTGGGATAAATTGTTTTTTTGGGCAAGAATGTGTGAGTTAAGTGGAGGATCTTCAAAGGTGAAATTTTGAGAGTACAGAGTTTGTATGTTCTGTCAGGATCAAAGGCAAGGTTAGCAGGCAGAGGGAACCTTGATTTTCGAGGGATTTAGGGGTTTGGAAGAAGAGAGATGCATATAACAGGTATAGGCAACATCTATCAAATAAGGTAATTGAAGAGTATAAAATGGCTGGGGGTCAATATTTGATTCATGGTCACAATCTGCCTTTCTCTCCATTTAGAAAGCTCATTACAAATTTCCTCGATTCCTAAGCGAGTTGTGCAGCTTTTCCACAAACCAGGTAATGGAAAGCCCTCATCCTGTGAATGAACTGGGACAATTTCCCAATTCATCTTCAAAATATCCAAAGATATGCTTAAAGTTCCCAGAGAACGATATCACCGCCAACGGTGGCACAGTCAGCTTAGCGACTTGTGCAATGATGTTATAGTTTCAGCAACGTGGGCAGAAATCCCGTGCTGTCTGCAAGGAGTTTGTATGTTCTCCCAGTGTCTGCGTGCATTTTTGCTGGATGCTGCAGTTAAAAATGCCTTTTTAAATGTACAGGGTTTTTAGGTTAAATTTTTTTTAGACATACGGTAACTGACCCATTTGGCCCACGAACCTGTGCCACCCAATTGCACCCAAATGACCTACAATCCTCAATAAGTTTTGAATGGTGGGAAGAAACCAGATCCACCAGGAAAAACCTATGCAGACACAGGGAGCGTGGATTTGAACCCCGGTCCCGATCGCTGGCCTTGAAACAACGTTGCGCTAACCGCTATGCTAACCAAGTCACCCCAGTTTCTTCACCCAATTCAAAGCATCTACATCTCTCCAGTAATGAGGCAACCAGGACTGAATGCAATACTCTCTTCACATCATCCCTCCAAAGTCTTCAGTATTGGCTGATCTTAACAAACTCCATAACCAATTCTTTTCAGTTGCTGATCACATCAGTGGATAAGAGGGGAAAACCTTTGATTGAGATACATACACAGAACTAATATACATTTCTATGTTTGAAGGGAGGTCTGTGAGAGTCTCTCTTATTGTTCCCCCTCTGTAATCCTCTGCTCTCAACCAGCAACTCGGGGCTTCTTTCTTTAACTCCATTCAGCTCCACTGCAAAGTCACTTTGAGGAATGCCCACCCTGAAGGGTTTTCCTTTGCAGCTGATACAAAGATGGGAGAACAGGCAGGTAGTTAAAAACACACCAAAATGCCGGTGTCCATAGGAGACAAAGATAAATTACCAATGTTTCAGGCCAGATGCCTTCTTCAAGGAATAATTAGAATGTCAGAAGCAGAAAATCTCAGAATTCTCACAAAGGGGGAGGAATCCAGTTTAACTAAAGGTGTTAATTGGATAAGGGTCGAGGTGAGAATTGACCATGTTTGTGTGAAAGGAGACAGGGATAAGGAAAGGCCACCGGGCAAGGGGGTTTAACAAATGGCAGAGAAGTGGAAATTAATGCCATCCAGTTAGAAGGTGACCAGTGAGGTGTTGTTCCTCAAATTTGTGGGTGGTCTCAGATTGGCAGTCCATGAAACCATGGACAGACATGTCAGCAAGGGAATGGGATGGAGAATTGAAATGGGCAGTATTACGAGTTCAGGGGACCCCAAAACCCAGCAGCAATAGATATTCACCAAGACAAATGGTTTCTTAAACAAATGTTGCTTTTAATTATCTTTAAACATGAAAATAGAATCAAACTTTAACTTATCTCTATTGACTTACTTAACTTAACTTAACCCCCTTCTAATTCTAAGCTCACGTGTATGTAATGTGTGTGTAAGTTCAGAAAAGTTCTTTGGTTCACAGTCCAATCTCACTTCTCATTCCTCCAAGTTCACTGGTTGCAGGCAATTCTTATACTGTGTACAGAATTTAACATTTCTAAAGTTCACCAGGCTTTTGTGCTTGAAAGGTAAATAGTTACAGCTCAGGAAGGTTCTCATCGGTTTTTAGAGAGAGATTTGTTGTTCCAGGACATCCACAACTGATGTACGTCCATCAGCCACTCCAGTGTCTTGCTGACGAAACTTGCCCCTTTAGGATTCAACAGATGAAAACCTCTTTCTTTCAGGTCACCACAGAGTTCCTTTTTGTTTTCCTTATTCCAAGTGAAACATTAGACAGGTAGTCCTCTCCTCTTTCATTAACCACAAGGGCTTTCACCAGGCCGTCTTCCAAATGAGCTTGCCAGCTTGTCCTGTTCCAGTCTCAGCTAATGAAGTCACTTAAGCACTCTTCAAAGCTCTTGCAAAAGGCATGAGAAGCCACTATGCCGTGCATTTGCAGAGCTCCAATATTTCAAATAAGATCTGTTCTAAAGTGTGTTTATGTGACCTAGTCTACCAAATTATCTCCCAAAAACGTATCTATATACTCTGTCATAGGCTCTATATCAAAGGAAGGGTGTGTTGGCATTGGAGAGGGACCCAGAGGAGGTTTACAAGGGTGATCCCTGAAGCTTCAGATTTTCATAGAAGAATTCGAAAGCTCTGTGATTGTATTCACTGGGATTGAAAAGAATGAGCGTGGGGGTTTCATTGAAACCCATGGAATACTGAAGGCCTGGATATAGTGGACGTGGAGACGGTTTCCTCTGGTGGGGGTATCTGTGACCAGAGGCACAGCCTTGGAATACAAAACGTCCCTTTAGAACAGAGAGGAGGAATTTATTTAACTAGTCGGTGATGAATTTGGGGAATTCGTTGCCATGTGGAGGCCAATTCATTGGGGATATTTAAGGTGGCAGTAGGAAGGGAATCAAGGATTGGGGGGGGGGAGAAGGCAGAAGAATGGGGTTTAAAAGGATAGTAAATTAGCCAGGACAAGTTAGATGGGCCGAATGACTTAACCTGCTTATGATCTTATTGTATTTCAGTCAGCAACTGACATCACGTCCATGAAGTTTGCAGCATCAAGAGAGGTTTCCTCACTTGGATCGGAAATCAGCCCCTGTGTGTCAGAGGCAACCCCAACTCCAAGCGCCCGGACATCACTCTCCCCACCTGCATTTCCAAGGTGGGGGTTTTGCTCACCACCCACGAAGCACCTGGCAGCTTCTCTTACCACAATGCCCCACACTCAGTAAAGGGTTCCGCAGGCACCATTCTGAGCACCACGCAACTGCCTTCTGGGGGAGTTGCCATTGCATTCTAGGTAAGGCCTTTGTTGGGGACTGAAGGCAATTCAGCACCGGGTGCCAGGAGCAGAGCGCAGCACCGGGTACCAGAACAGAGGGCTCCTGTGGTTCTGGGGCTTGCAACACCTGGCTAGAGGACGCTTCTCCTTAGGTCTCAGCCCTAATCCCAGCCTCGGTGTTGATTTAACCCACCAACCAGCTTTCCCTGGGACAGGACTGCACTGATTTAACTCCTGAATACACCCTCTCATCCCCATAGCGATGAACCCGTTTCTGTGCTCTGTCTGTGGGAAGAAATTTAAAAGGTCAAGTGAGTTAACGAAACACCGGCGGGTCCACACTGGGGAGAGACCCTTCACCTGCCCTGAGTGTGGCAAGGGCTTCACCGTGACCTCCAACCTGCGGAGGCACCAACGGGTTCACACCGGGGAAAAGCCGTTCGCCTGCCCCAAGTGTGAGAAGGCTTTCACCAGATGGTCCAACCTTGAAACACACCGGCGGATGCACAAAGTGGAGGGGTCTTTTGCCTGTCCCGAGTGCGATGAAAGGTTTAGTGAATCTCGCAAGTTGAGCAGGCACCAGCGGATCCACATCAATGGGAGGCCGTTCACCTGCCCTGAGTGTGGGAAGGGATTCACCCAATCCTCCCACCTGCTGAGACACCAGCAAGTTCACTCTGGGGAAAAACCATTCATCTGCCCTGAATGTGGAAAGGGGTTTGCCCAATCCTCCTCCCTGCTGGCCCACCAGCGGGTGCACACTGGGGAGAGGCCCTTCACCTGCCCTGAATGTGGCAAGAGCTTCAGCTGGCGATCAAAGTTGCTGACCCACCAGAAGATTCACAACAGCGATAGGCCATTCATCTGCCACGAGTGCGGGAAGGGGTACACCCAGTCTTCCGACCTGCTGAGACATCAGCGGGTCCACACTGGGGAGAGACCGTTCGTCTGCCCCGACTGTGGAAAGGGATTCGCCCAGTCATCCAGCCTGAGGATCCACCGGCAGTGTCACACTGGTGAGGGGCTATTCACCTGCTCAGAGTGCGGGAAGGGCTTCACCCAAACCTCCCACTTGCTGACCCATCAGCAGGTTCACACCAGGGAAAAGCCGTTCATATGCCCCCAGTGCGGAAAGGGGTTCACCCAGTCTTCCCAATTGATGACCCACCAATGGGTCCATTCTGGGGTGGGGCCATTCATCTGTTCCACGTGTGGAAAGGGGTTTGCCCGATCCTCCCACCTGCTGACCCACCAGCGAGAACACAATGGGTAGAGGCTGTTCATCTGGGTCAAAATCAGGAAGGGTTTCAGCCAATCTCCAACCTGCTGACCCGCCAGCGAAAACACACCGCAGGAGAGGCCATTCACCCTCTCTGAGTGCAGGAAGTAGTCCCTCAGTACCAGTCCCACAGCCTGGTAAAACACCAGTGAGTTCATACAGAAAGTTTGCAGGGTGTGCAATATTTAATCATCACTCACTCAAACACCAGGAAGGACTGGAGTCTTGTGGTTATTGATGAAACAAATCAGAACAGGTCTTGGTTTTGTTGTCAATTTGTAATTTGTTTTCAGGTTCAGATTTATTGTCACATGTACAAAGGTGCAGTGGGGGTTTGTTTTGGAGCAGTTCAGCTGGACATCCTGTACATAGTCCAGCAAATAAATCACAGTGCCAGAGTGCAAGTTCCAGGGACAGATCAATGGGTACAAGGCAAAAGCAGCATTATTTTACAAGTGTGAAGATCATTCAAAAGTCTGATAACATGGGGAAAGAAATGTCCTTGAATCTGGTGGGTGTGATCTCACACTGGGGAATCTTCTTCCCCACGGGGAGGAGGGTAGAGGGTGTCTGGGGAGGGGTGAGTCTTTTAATATGTTGGTTGCTTTTCCAAGGCAGTGGGAAGTGGAGGTGGAATGGATTCTCTCCGTCAATGTCATTGACAGAGCAGGTGACTGATTAAATATTTTTAAACATTAACAATTCAGCAATGTTGAAGGCTCTCCGGCTCATGCCCAATTAACCTACCAATCACGGGGGAATGTACAGACTCCTTACAGACGGACTGGATTTGAACCTGGGTTGTTGGTGCTGTAATAATGTTTCACTAACCAAGGTAAAGGTTCCATTGTTGTCATGTAATGCTACATTCTAAATGTAACATACATGAAATTCTTTGTCTACTGTACAGTAGACAGAGAATCATCACTTTGTCCAGCGCCCCTCACAGAAAACTACAGCACCTGGTTTCTTTCAGGGGTGCTGGACAAAGTGGTGTTGTGAGAGGCGCCACTTTCCATGCCACCCAATTACAATTTTATGTCCTGGATCTATACCAAATAAAGCAGCTGTGTTTGAAAACTGTCTCATACCCTTGTACGTCTGTAATACACTCAATGCAGAGAACAAAGACAAGGCCATTCAGTCCATCTGGGGCCACACTGGGAGCATCCTTTTCCTACCTATGTCATTGGCATCAATATGTACTATGGCCTCTGGCTGTTCTCCATCCCACAGCAGATGATACGAACCGTGCGTAACAAGCAGCAATAGACAATGAACTAGACAGCGTTTAATTTTAAAACATTAATTTTATTTCTTACTCTTAAACTATAGTCTTAACTTTTAAATTATCCTGAACAATAAATCTATCCCCAATTATGTGCAGATGTGTGTGTGTCCAAACCATTAGAGTCCAGGCCAAAATCTAGAAAGTTACTTCAAAGTTCAGTCTTTCAAACTCAGTGTTGAAGTGTAGGCCTTTGAAATGTGATGCCCAGAATTAATGTTGAACTGATGGGAAGACTGGAGTTGTGGCTGCTACAGACTCAAGAATTCTCCTTTTGTTGCCTTTGAAGAAATGTCCATCCACATGTGAAAATCCCATTTTACTAAAATAGGAGCTCATAATACAGGATATCTTGGATATCCTGGAACCTGGAAGGCAAACTATGAGTTTCTTTCCTGCGTCCACAGAGTCGCCTGTCTGACCCACTATCGAGTCCCCTATCATGACTGCCTTCCTCTTCCTTTTCTTATCCTCTGAACCACACACCCATATCTATCTCTCTCTCTGTTTGGGAAAGGGTACCCCCACCACCCCACTATTGCATATAGAAATGATAATGAAAGTGTGTTGACCAGCTGTATCACGGTCTGGTATGGGGACACCAATGCCTCCGAGTATAAACCTAAGTATAAACATAAGGACTTCATGGGTATTACAAGCTTCTGTTTTAGTAAAATGGGATTTTCACTGTAAGGGATAGTATATAAACAGGAGGAACTGAATGGTCACAGTTAACATTTCACACAAGCACCATCACATCACAAGTCACTGTCCAGCGACAATTCGATACATTGGAAGAACTGAAGGAAGGTTTGTCATAGTCTGTTCCAGATCCAATACATTTGTAAAGACACTGTGATTTTGCAAGGGAGTCCCAAGCTGACGACTGCAGAGGAAGCAGCTCTTGTAGCCGGCCATTTCTGTGGAATTCAGAGCAAAGCCGGTTCTGTCAATGACTGGGCCTTTTCAGTGGATTGGCCTGTGCCAGGAGGGTCTTTTGGGAAGCAAAGTGCTTCATTTTGATTGTGACAAACAGTAAAGTGACTTGGAGAGACTGGTGCCAGGGTCTTGGAAGCTACGTGGAGTTCCCAGTCTCACCTACAAAAGGATCAGGAGTGTTGTGACCACAGCTCGTGTGGATGGACATTTTCTCGAAGGCAACGCAAGGAGAATTCATGAGTCTGTAGCAGCCACAACTCCAGTCTTCCCATCAGTTCAAAATTAATTCTGGGCATCACATTTCAAAGGCCTATGATTCAACACTGAATCTGAAAGACTGAACTTTGAAGTAACTTGTATTTTGTCCTGGATTGTAATGGTTTGGGTATATCACACACACACTTGTGCAAGGGTGGGGATAGATTTAGTGTTCAGGATAATTTAAACGTTAAAAGACTATAGTTTAAGAGTTAGAAATAAGAATAGTGTCTTAAAATTAAACACTGTCTGGTTCATTGGCTATTACTTCAACACAGGCAAACTCCTCCCCACTATGGAGTACACATTTACAGAGAACGCTGCTGTCAGAGGGCAACAGCAACCCTCAAGGATCCACACTACCCAGCGCACGCTCTGTTCTCGCTGCTGCCATCAGGAAAGAGGTATTGGTGCCACAAAACTCACACCACCAGGTTCAGGAACAGCTGCTACCCCTCCACCATCAGACTCCTCAACAACAAACTCAATCAGGGACTCATTTAAGGACTGCAGCATTATATATGATTGAATGTCTATTTCCAGTATTGTACAATTAGTTTACACTTCCTTGTTTACATTTCTCCCTTTAGTACTTGCCACTTTTTTTTGGAATGTTTTATTTATATTTTCAAACAAACTTGTACAGCCATATACAGTATCCTGCCAACAATGGCAGTTTGCATTCAAATATTTCATCTGATGCAAGGATCGACAACGTGATAGACAATAGACTCGCCAAGGCAAATAGCGCCTTTGGAAGACTACACAAAAGAGTCTGGAAAAACAACCACCTGAAGAAACACACAAAGATCAGCGTGTACAAAGCCGTTGTCACACCCACGCTCCTGTTCAGCTCCGAATCATGGGTCCTCTACTGGCATCACCTACGGCTCCTAGAACGCTTCCATCAGCGCTGTCTCCACTCCATTCTCAACATTAATTGGAGTGACTTCATCACCAACATCGAAGTACTCAAGCTGGCAAAGTACTCAAGCATCGAATCCACGCTGCTGAAGACCCAACTGCGCTGGGTGGGTCATGTCTCCAGAATGGAGGACCATCGCCTTCCCAAGATTGTGTTATATGGCGAGCTCTCCACTGGCCACCGAGACAGAGGTGCACCAAAGAAGAGGTACAAGGACTGCTTAAAGAAATCTCTTGGTGCCTGCCACATTGATCACTGCCAGTGGGCTGATATCGCCTCCAACTGTGGATCTTGGCGCCTCACAGTTCGGCGGGCAGCAACCTCCTTTGAAGAAGACCGCAGAGCCCACCTCACTGACAAAAGACAAAGGAGGAAAAACCCAACACCCAACCCCAACCAACCAATTTTGCCTTGCAACCACTGCAACTGTGCCTGCCTGTCCCGCATCAGACTTGTCAGTCACCAACGAGCTTGCAGCAGACGTGGATATACCCCTCCATAAATCTTCATCCGCAAAGCCAAGCCAAAGAAAAAATACATATATTCCTTTTCTTTATGATTATATATACAATCCCCCTCTACCAACCCCCCTCCCCCCACATATAAAACAAGGTGACTCAACCAACAACAACAAAACTTTCACACCAGGAAAATAACTAATGAGGGGCAGGGATTGTCACAGCTCAGTGGGTGGCCTCTGGGGCGATATTCATTCTTGACTTTCCTTGATTGGGATCAGTGTGAGGGAGTGGAAGGCGCAGCAAGGAACGGGGAAACCAATCACCGCCATGTGCCTATGTAGCGCATGTACGGCTGCCAGATCTTACCTGTTTCTCAGGTTATGTTATTTTCTTCAGGGGAACGCAGCTCTGCATTTCATTGTTCCATCGTTCAATACTAAGACTAGAGTTGGGCTTCCAAGTCACTGCAATGCCCTTCCTGGCCACTGCCAATGCAATTAACATAAATTGGATTTGAAATTTGGACAGCTTTATTGTAAGCCCTATGTTTATTATATTTCCCAACAGGAACAACTCTGGGTCCTGAGGGAATAGTTTGCCTATAATTTTCTCCAGGACTTGGCCTAGATCTACCCAAAAGGACCTCACCTTGGTACATGACCAGGTTGCGTGCATGAACGTCCCAGTCACCATGCTGCATATGAAGCATTGATCCGAGAGTTCTGGTTTTGACCTGTTTATTTCTGTGGCATTAGAAATTATTCGTGGTCATGCTGTCTCGGCACAAGTCAGACCAACACTTCTCATCAATTATAATACCCAAGTCCAACTCCCATCTTTCCCTCAATCTATGGACTCCCGGCTTGGCTCCATCCGACTGGAGCAGGAAATACATGGCAGAAATGAATTTCTTTCCACTCCCCCTTCAAATCATGTCCTCTATGACACTGCACTGAGGTAGGGCCATACTTGGACCCAATACATCCCGTAAAAAAGATCTTATTTGAAGATAGTAGTGGAATGTCTGATTTGGCAAATGATATTTATTTTTGAGTTGCTCAAACAGCATTAATTGCCCCTGCTCGTAAAAGTTGTCTATGCATTTGAAGCCATTACAGTACCAGGTGTCCAGAATCTTGTTACCTGCTGTTAATGGTATTAATTTATTAGGAGTTGGGCATTTTTGGGGACAGCCCCACTTTGATGTTCAAATATTGGTTAAATTTTGTTCCAGATAATAATCACTTGTTTTAATATATGGCTGTCATTTCCTGACAGCAATTTAGCATCCCATTTATAAATAAAGTCCTCTGCCATCCCTTCACCACCAGGTGCAGATGAATTTGTGCCCAAGATGGTACACCTCCTCCCTGGAAGAGAGGCGATGTATCTCGAATGGGCTGCCCAGTAATATTTTTTAAAGTCTGGCATCCTCAATCCACCCAAACTATAATCCCATGTTAATTTTTCCATAGAAACCCTTGCCACCTTACCATTTCAGAGAAACATTCTGACCTTGCATAGCAGCTGTTTGAAGAAACCTCGGCACAACAGCATAAGCAATGTCTGAGAAAAATCATGGAATCTTGGCAACACATTCATTTTGATGCAGTTAACTTTGCCCACTAATGTTATGGGCAGAGATATGCATCAATTTAAATCCTCCTCGACTCTTTCCAGCAAGAGAGAATAGATTAACATATAGATTATTCAAGTTGTCATCAATATTAACTCTTGGGTATTTGATCCCCTCCTGTGGCCACTTTAAATTACTATTTTCTTTAATTTGGCTATAATTCCCCTCGCTGATTGGCATCACCTCACTTTTTCCCCAATTGATTTTATACCCGGAGAGTTTCCCATTACCCTCCAGTACCACGTGCAGTTGAGGCAGAGAAGTTGCAGGGTCTGTCAGATATATCAGCATGTCATCAACGAACAAGTTCATTTTGTGCTCCTCCTGGCCCACTCTGTAACCTTTAATGTCTGGATCCTGATGAATGGCCTCCACCAGAGGTTCCATTCCTAGCGCAAAGAGAGCCGGTGACAGTGGACATCCTTGTCTACTAGATCTGCTAAGTGGGAAAGCTGAAGAGATTTGTCCATTGGTCGAAACCTTTGCCTTGGGTGCATGGTATAGCGCCCTAATCCAATTTCAAAATGTTGGTCCCAACCCCACCTTCTCCAGCACCTGAAATAAAAATTCCCACTTCAGTCCATCAAAAAGCCTTCTCTGCATCCAGGAAAACAGCCAATCCCTTCTCATTTCTGATTTGTGCCAGATGCATTACACTCAGCAGTCTGCTAATGTTATCCGCTGCTTGCCTCTCCTGCACAAAGCCTACCTGGTCTTTGTTTATTAATTTTGGTAAATGCAACCCCAATCTGTTGGCCAGGGCCTTGGCAAGGATCTTATAATCAGTATTCAGCAAGGAGATTGGTCTATAAGAAGAAGGCAAAAGTGGATCTTTACCATTCTTCAAGGTCGTCATAACAATCGCTGTTGTGAAAGATTGGGGAGGATCATATCTCCCTTGCCTGGTCTATCACCTCCATATACAAAGGCATTAGTAAATCTTTAATATCTCGATAGAACTCAGGTGGGAATCCGTCCTCCCCCAGAGACTTTCCAGCTAATAACACACTCAATGCTTTCCCCAGCTCTTCCTCTCCCTCCTGCTCTTCCAGGCTTAGGTTTGGGAGATCTAATCTGGCCAGAGAGTCATCTATTTGATTAGAATCCCCAGTCAATTCAGATTTGTACAGTCTTTGATAAAATTCTCTGAAGGTCTCAATTAATTTCCTTTAGTTTATATGAGATCTGGCCATTCCCTGTTTGTATTGCATTGATTGTTTTAGAGGCTTGTTCTGCCCTTAACTGCCAAGCAAGGACCTTGTCAGCTCTTTCCCCCAACTCATAATACTTTTGCCTCGACCTCATAAGGGCCTTCTCCATACTATACATTTGAAGCATATTATTTTCCAATTTCTTGTTTGTAAGACCTCTATAGAGGTCCTCTAAGCCTGATTTCTGAAAATACTTCTTTAATTGGGTAATATCCTTTTCCAATTCCTCCACCTCCCTCATATAATTTTTCTTGACTGTCTTTGAGTACCCAATTATCTGGCCCCTCAAGTATGCCTTGATGGTGTCCCACAGTAGAAATTTATCTGGACTAGAGGGGCAGTTGGCTTCACAAAACAGGGCTATTTCAGCTCTTATGAAACTACTACATTCTGGCTTTTTCAACAACAGGGTATTAAGATGTCTCTTGTATGCTGTGTCCTGCTTATCTGGCATTTCTATAGTCAAAACTAGGGGTGAGAGGGCTGAGAGAAGCTTTGCCCCCTACTCATTTTCCATGATCCTACCCTCTATATGGGCTGAAGTCAGAAAATAGTCTATTCTAGAGTAGGAATCATGTTGCTTAGAGTAAAACGAGTAATCCCTCTCTCTTGGATGCTTTGTCCACCACACATTGATCAAATTCAGCTCTCTCATATAGTCAATGGTGGCTTTCGTCGCTATAGTCCTAGTTATCCATTTTGTGGATTTATCCAGCACCAGGTCCAGACATTGATTAAAGTCATTAGAATATTTTCATTTGCTACTGCCAATTGTAGGGAAATGTCCCATATAAAATTTTCATCATCATAATTGGGGGTGTAGACACTCACTAGGGATATATCTGAATATATCTGACAGTGCACCATAATGGATCTTCCCGTTTTGTCTAATCACTCTCTGTACCTGCACTTCCCCACTAGAATTGCTATCCCCTTGCCTTTGACCCAAATGAAGAGGATATGACCTAACCCACCCATCCCCTTTTTAGCTTCTGATGCTCCTGCTCTGTTAAATGCGTCTTTTGGAAGAAGGCCAGATCTATCCCCATTTTTGTGTGCCAAGACCCTTTCTTGTTTCACCCAGTCCGTTTAAGCCGTTAACAATGAAACTTTACACTTTTAGCCATTACATCTGGGCTCCCTCTCTAAATGTTCCCCCCCCTCGCCATCTCCACTGTCACCCCCCCCCCACAGACCCAATCTCTTACCATCTGCCTGTTGCTCCACTCCATCCCCACATATCCATTCTCCCACAACACCACAACATGCATCCGCGCTCACAACCATACCCCTCCAAACATTAACAGGGAACACACATCATATATGAGTCTCAGCCACCCTCTGCTCACACCTCTGGCAGCCACTCTCCTCCTCTCATCACCATTACTCCTTACCATGCAGTCACCATGACTCTCCATTCTCACCCTCCATCCATCCAGTCCCAGAACCTCCCCCCAGACCCTTACATATAACATCTTTCGTCATTTGTTTCAAATCAGAAAACAGCCAAAAACCCATTCTTCATATAACACAGAAATCCAAGTCCTTTCAGTCTACCAGTTTTAATAAATTTTTAGTCTTGTTGCCCCTGTTATTCTTTTCCATTTGGTCTACCATTTAGTGCCAGCAGGATATTTATAAACTGATGCGCTTTCTACCTTTCTGTAAAATAATTTCCTCCCCCCACACCGGCAACATAATTTTCAAGGAAGCAGGATGGCGTAGAACACAATCATAACCCTTTTGCTTTGCCGATCGCTTAACCAGTTCAAAGTCTTTCTGTTCTAGAGCAGAACTGCACTAATATCCAGATAAAAGAACCCTTTCAACCCCCTGTCCTCCAAGGGAGCTCCCCTCTGAATTGCCCCTTTTGCTGCTGCCCTAATATTATTTCACAATCATGAAAATATTTTAACTTTATAAGGATCGACCGGGGTCTTTGTCCCAGTCCTGGCTTATGGATTGAGGCTCTAAAGGCTCTTTCTACTTTAATGGGGGTCCCAGCGCTTCCTTTCCTCGTACTTCGGGGATCCATTTAGTTTAGAACTCTGTAAGATTCCCCCCTCAGAGTCCTCTGTCAATCCCACTATTTTAATTTTGCAGCATTTTGGTAAGTTCTGTAGAGTAGGTTATTGGGTTGGCACAGTATTGTGGGCCAAAGGCCCTGTCCTATCCAGTAGATTTCTGTGTTCTCTGTTCTAAGGGCAAATAAATGGAGCTGAGTCTAGGGCCGCATCAGCCACAGTCCCAGTGAACGGCAGAACAAGCCGATTCCTGCTCCTATTCCTTGTGTGTTCTCCAAGAGAGACAGAGATGAGGTTTCCATCAGCCGGTGAACTCAGCCAGGGGACGGGACAGAGATGGGACAGTGACAGGGCAGTGTTGAATTGGAGATGTAGATTTTAAAATCCCAGGGAATGGGTTGTACTGGGCCCAAACACAACGTCAGCGTCTTCCCCAGATTCAAGTGTGGAAAATTTCTGCTCATTCCCGTGTTGGCTGAACAATGTGAGCGGCCTGACAGAGTAAAGAGGTCCAGAGATGGTGGAAAGATCCAGGGGAAAGTGACATGTGAAACCTGGCCTCATGTCTGCAAATGTGGTCAATCAGGGGCAGCGTTTAGATCAGAAATGGAGAGGGGTCTCAGATAGGGGAGGGTCTGATGCAGGTGGGTTTTTAGAATCCCAATAAAAAGGGGTTTTAGAAAGTCTGGATCAGACTTTGAGATGACCTGTCTTCGGTTAATGACAGAACTTCAAACAGTGTTTCCACTTTGGTAAATTAATTGCATTGTCATAAGTTTTGAATTTGCTGCAAGTCAGAGGACTTGGCCACAACAATCTAACCCATAACCAAGGTTTTTTTCATTTTTAATGTTAGAAATCCAACACGGTAACAGATCCTTCCAGCCAATTAACTGACAAACCATGTGGGTTATTTTTTGGAGGCTGGGAGGAACCCACCCAGTTCATGGGGAGAACATACAAACTCCTTACATAAAGTTCTGGATTCAAACGCGGGTGCCTGGCTCTGTGGAACAGCATCGGTGGAAGAGAAGAAGAATTTGCCAACTTTGCTGGCCAGCGCCCCCCCTCTCCTCAAGTTCATACAAAACATTGCCTGATATGTTCCGAGGAGGTGCTGGGTAATAATCCTGGAATATTTACTCCCAAATCAACAAAAAAAACAGTGACCGTTGTCGACATAATTGATGGGATCTTTCTGTGTAGTGATGTGGGGGGGGACAGGTTTCCTCCATTGGAGCATTTGCTGGGAGATTTATTTGGGAGACACAGCCCGAGAACAGCCTGGTTTAAAGACAGTCACACAATGCCTTTCATGGCGATGACTGTTACCCAGAAACCTCTTCAGCTAAGAAAGTGCCCTATCAACGTGTAAAGGAAGGGAGTGACTGTGCCAAAGCTCCCGGAAATGTGGTCAGCAGGTTGGATGGAAGGGAAGGGATTTTGCAGCCACTGTGTGTGGGAGAATGAGTAGGAGGAGTAATACTGTGGGCAGTTCATACTGGGTCGGTGCCGACCCTTTCCCTCTGGCTGTGCTCCGACTGTACCGCAGCCCCAGGACCTTCCCTCTCCTTTCCACAGGCCCTGCCGCACAGTGAGCAGCTTGCAGGGCTCTGCATGCACATTTTGAGGGGACCAGCATTTGCAGGGCGATTTCGAATGTATGAGAGGCAGCCATTGACCTTCCTGGAAAAGGCTATGAATAAAACATTCTGATATTTCAATTGTATTAACCACCTGGTGTAACTGTGGCATTTGTCATTTTGAAAAGGAAACCGTTTCAGATTTTTATTTTGGCAATCATGTAATCTTGTTTTTTAGACTAAGGGATCTTGGTTCCTTCATTTATTCCCTCTCAGTGCTTTTTTTTACAACTTTATTTATTCATTCAACAAGGTTATTATATACAGTAAAACAAATTACATATTGTGAACAATAAAAAATTTTATATAAAAAAGAAGAGAAAAATATGAAGACCCCCCCCCCCCCATCTCAGCCAGCTCTCTTTTGGAGAGCCAAAGAGAAAAAAAACCTTAAAATATAAACTGAAATATATTTACTAAAATCTAATCAAAGTAAAAATTTATATGTAAATATTCTGAATATAAAGACCACTAATTAAAAAAAAAGAATAATTATCATGTAAAACATACGTGATCTTTTCCATTACCAAACAAGTTTTCATCTCATTATGCCATCAATCAATCACATTAGCATTTTTCCATGTAAATGCTATACATTTTTTTGCTACAGATAAAGCTAAATATACAAAAGCAATCTGAAATTTATCTAATCCCAAATCTTTCAAAGGCTTCAACTTACCCAACAAAAATATTGTCAGATCTAGAAGTATTTTACTCTTATAGAAATGTTCTAAAAACAATTGAATTGCTTTCCAAAAAGATTGTATATGTACACATAACCAAACAGCATGAAAAAAATGTTCCAACTGAATTACCACATCTAAAACAGGAGTCTGATTCACTAAAACCATATATATAATTTTTTAACTTTTCAGGTGTTAAATACAATTGATGTAAAAAATTGTAATTAACCATTGCATAACGAACATTTATTGATCTAGTAACACGATCATGACAAGAATCTAACCAGTCATCCTCAGAAAAAGTAAGGTTAATATCCTTTTCCCATTTAATCCCATCCCTTTTTTTCCAACTCTCCTGTAATATTTGGTACATCAATGAAATATATCCCTTCTTTGGTACAATCACAAGAAAAGATTCAAATTTAGTCAATTTAGGTAAAGTCATATCTCTACCAAATATTTGTTTTTCTAAGGATCGAAGTTGATAATAAACAAATAAAGAATTCTCATTAATACCAAAATCTTCCCTCATTTGATTAAAGGATAAAAATTTACCTTCGTTAAAACAATTCCCCAAATTTTTTATACCTTTAAATTTCCAATGTAATAAACATTGATTATGCATTGAAAAAGGAATAAGTTGGTTATTATATAACGGTGTTAAAGTCAATAATTTACCCTTAGAACCTATTGTTTATTTTTCCTCATCCATAACTTCATTAAATGCTTTAGTGAAATTAAATATTTAATTAGGCACATTATATTGTTGTAATAAATTTAAATTCCACTGAAACAAAAATTGATGTATTTCAAATTCTGAAATATTCGCCATCTCAATTTTAGTCCAACTTGGGGGCTGTTCCAATGAAGTTGAGCTGCCTCATAATAATTTTGAAAATGTGATAAACGTAATCCCCCTAATGCATATTTCCAAGTTAACTTATTCAAAGCTACTATCGGAAATTTACCTTCCATAAAAATTCACTAACTATTTTATTTAAATCTCAGAAAAAATTCTTATTAAGTAAACACGGAATTGACTGAAACAAATATTGTATACGTGGAAAGATATTCATTTTAATTGTATTTATTCTTCCAATTAAATTATAGGAAGATCCTTCCACTTAATCAAATCAGCTTTGATCTTTTTCATTAATGGTACATAATTTAATTTATATAAAGATTGATAATCAACATCCACATTTATACCCAAATATTTAATTTGATCAGTCCACTTCAAATTAATAATATTCTTATAAATTGAATAATCTCCTTCACCTATTGGTAAAATTTCACTTTTTTCCCCAGTTAACTTTATATCCAGACAAAGATCCATATTGTGTTAAACATTCCTTCAAGTGTAAAAGTGACTGAGCTGGGTTTGTTAAATACATCATCAGCAAATAAATTAATGTTATACTCCTCGTCTAAAACTCTCATACCTTGTATCTGTGCATTTTGTCGTATCAGCTGTGCTAAAGGTTCAATTATTAACACAAACAAAGCTGGAGACAAAGGACAACCTTGTCGAGTTGAACGAGTTAATTTAAAAGGTTCTGAGATCTGACCATTTGTCAATACCATGGCTATTGGTTTATTATATAAAGCTTTAATCCAACCAATAAAAGAAGGACCAAACTTTAAATAAAAAGTTCCACTCAACTCTATCAAAAGCCTTTTCTGCACTGAGAGATATCACCATCGAATGGTCAGGGCACTGTTGATATTTATTAATCAAACTAATAACTCAAAGAATATTATCTGAAGCATATCTATTCTTTATGAAACCTGTTTGATCAACATGTATCAACTTAGGTAAAAATTTAGCCAATCGATTCGCTAATACTTAAGGTATTATTTTATAGTCTACATTTAACAAAGAAATTAGTCTACAAGAATATACCTTCAACGGATCTCTATCTTTCTTAGGAATTACAGTAATTAAGGCACTAGAGCATGATTCAGGTAAATCATAATGTTCATTAATCTGTTGTACCACATCTCCAAACACTGTAGATAAATCATCATAAAATACCTTATAAAATTTAACCGAAAACCCGTCATCACCAGGTGATTTTCCATTCGGTATTTCCAACATAGCCAATTTAATTTCTAAATCAGTAAAAGGAGCCTCCAGCTCCAATATATCTTCTTCTAATACCAGTAATTTCAACATCGATAAAAAGGAGTCAGTCGATCCGCTCTCCTGTTTTTCCTCAGAAATATATAATTTTTTATAAAATGAATAAAACTCATCATTAGTCTCACGAGGTTTGTAAGTAACAGTCAAATTTAGTTTGACTGCATTAATGACCCTTGATACCTGTTCTTTCTTTAACTGCCATGCAAGTACCTTATGCGGTTCTCACCCCATTCATAATACCGTTGTTTAGATCTATTAATCAAGCATTCAAATTGATAAGATTAATTTCAATCTAGACAACTCTATCTTCTGATTTTCTGTCACATCTCTCTGAAATTCCTTTTCTAATTCATCAATCGGTTTCTCTAATTTAATACTCTCGGTCGAATAATTATTTTTAACCTTAGAGGTATAACTAATTATTTGACCTCTCAAGTAACCTTTCATAGCATCCCACAATATAAATTTACTCTGAACGGAGTTAACATTTTTTTCCAAAAAGAAATTGATTTGTTTTTTAAAAAATTCAATAAATTCCACTTTTTATAACAACATCGTATTGAATCTCCAACGAGAAGCTGCATGAATTTTTTCAGAACTCTCATAAGTAAAATACAACAAAGAATTATCTGAAATTACCCTACGTTTATATTCTGCTTGCAATATTTTCCCCTGTAAATGTGCTGATACTAAAAAAAAAATCAATTCTAGAAAAAGATTAATGTCTAAATCACACATGTCAAACTCTGGCCCGCGGGCCAAATTTGGCCTGCGATATAATAATATTTGGCCCGCAAGATCATATCAAAAACTCAGCGGGTTAAACCGTATCCTTTATCCAGCAGAGAGGTACCTGACAATGTTTGGCCCTTGATCCCCCTCATCAATGTATGAGCGAAAGTCTGTGGTTCTCGTAAAAACACCAGAAGGGAGAAACTCAGCAGGTCAAAGGGGGTCCGGGAGAAACTCAGCAGGTCGAAGGGGAGGGGTCCGTGAGAAACTCAGAAGGTCAAGGGGAGTGGGTCCGGGAGAAACTCAGCAGGTCAAGGGGGGTCTGGGAGAAACTCAGCAGGCAAAGGGAGGTCCGGGAGAAACTCAGCAGGTCGAAGGGGAGGGGTCCGTGAGAAACTCAGAAGGTCAAGGGGAGTGGGTCCGGGAGAAACTCAGCAGGTCAAGGGGGGTCTGGGAGAAACTCAGCAGGCAAAGGGAGGTCCGGGAGAAACTCAGCAGGTCAAGGGGGGTCCGGGAGAAACTCAGCAGGTTAAGGGGGGTCTGGCAGAATCTCAGCAGGTCAAGGGGGGACCGGGAGAAACTCAGCAGGTCAAGGGGGTCCGGCAGAAACTCAGCAGGTCAAGGGAGGTCCGGGAGAAACTCAGCAGGTCAAGGGGGGTCCGGCAGAAACTCAGCAGGTCAAGGAGGGTCCAGGAGGAACTCAGCCGGTCAAGGGGGGTCCGGCAGAAACTCAGGGGGGCCTGACCTCGCCAGGACCATTGCCCACTCCCCCTCCCTGCCGCAGGCCGACCCGCGACTCTTGGTGACGGGGCCGCTGATCCGCCGAGATGCCGCCCTGCAGCAAGAGCCGATGCCCCCGCACTGTCGTTGTCCAACCTGATCGCCCGCAAACCCCACCCTCCCGCACACAGGCCTGAGTAAGGATTATGAACTTTAATCTCAGGATAAAACGATCTTCCAATAGTTTCATGTCACAGTGATAAATATATTCCTGGTTAAAAATGGTCCTGCACCTGGATACAAGCTCATTAGGCATAAAACTTGAAAAGTGTGTAAATCAAAGGATATCTGTACCAATGGAAAAAGGGCATGGCAAATAACCCTGCTAGAGTTCATGCCCACAATCAGTCACCCATTGGATTGTTTCAGGAATCATGTTATTCTCCCACATTCTCAATAGCACTCAGATTTTACTATTCGACAGCACACTAGCAACATTTGACAAATCCTCTATAGAGAAATATTATTTATTGAATATTTTATTTCTCATTTGTTAATGCTTCTGGAAGGAGTTTATCCAAAACTATTATTAAACTTTTATTTTAATAAGAAAAAGTTTAACATTACATATGTTGAAAGAAGAGAAAACATGCAGATGTTGTTGAAAATTTTCAATAAATATTTAGTTCGGCCCTCGACTTAGTCCAAGTTTTTAATTTTGGCCCTCCATGAATTTGAGTTTGACACCTCTGGTCTAAATGAATAAAAAGAGAAATCCTTCTCTGTTGGGTTGAGACGTTGCCAAATGTCCACTAAATTAAAATCTTTCATCAAAGCTCGATTTGAATTGCCATTTTGGATTTTTTAACATTTTTTGGAGATTTATTTAATAAAGGTTCCAAAACACAGTTAAAATCTCCTCCAACCAGAACATTTTCATAAGCTTGTCCCAGAAGCAAAAATGCATCTGAAATAAATGGTCCATCATCCACATTCGGTGCATAAATGTTGAGTAAAGTCCAAAATTCATTAAAAATCTTACAATTCAATTTAAGAATATGTCCTGCATTCATTTCCAATGATTGTAATTCAAAAAATAAATTTTTATGTATTAAAATTGCTACTCCCTTAGCTTTAGAGTTAAATGAAGAAAAAGAAACATGTCCAACCCAGTCCCTCTTCAATTTCATACTTTCTTTTTCATTCAAATGTGTCTCCTGTAAAAAAGCAATATCAATCTTCAACTTTTTGATATATGCCAAAACTCTCTTACACTTGATCGGGTTGTTTAATCCCTGAACATTAAAAGTAGCAAATTTCAAATTTAACATATCTAATACAATTACTAAATACCAAAAATAATCACAAAATTAATAATAACAAAGAAAGAAAAAAAAAGAAAATTTTTATATATAGGAACCCCAAATTAAAATCTATAGGCCCTCCAAATAAAAATAATATTCATTAATAAGAAAAACAACAAAAAAACTACTAAAAGGTAGTAACTCCCTAAAAAGACTGGGTGTGGATTACCCACTAGTGACTGATGACTAACAAAGAAATTAGCCAGCCAATCAAAAATATTAACATATTACAAAAAAAAAATCAGCCTTGAGATTCCAGTCCAGATGGTGAATTCATTTCAAGAGTAGATGAACTCTTTCCATTCCTGTTCTTTCCACTTCTGCCATTTTTCCCCATTTCCAAGACTGTCAGATTTTCTTTTAGGAGATAATGGTGGACTTCTTCTTTGTCCTCTGACATCTGGTTACAAATTAGCAAAAACCATTGCTTCATGCTCACTCTCAAAGAATTGAGACTGATAGTTCCATAAAACATTTTCAACATAGCAGGGTAACGAAAAGCAAATTTGTAACCTTTACGCCATAAAACATCTTTAACTGGATTAAATTTACGTTGGCGTCTGATGACATCTTGACTCAAATCAGGGTAGAAGAAAAATCTACTATTCTGAACCATCATTGGAGCTTGACTTTGTCTTGCATTTTGAACCGCAAGTCGAAGAATTGTCTCTCTATCCAAACAGTTCAAACAACGAACTATCACAGCTCTTGGAGGTTGACCAGGTAAGGGAGTTCTTCTTAAAGAAGAACCAATCCATCAGGAAAAGACTCTTCCCCTAACATCTGGGGAATCCAATTTTTAAAAAATTTGACAGAATCTTGACCTTCTATACCTTCTGGTAAACCCACAATTTTCACATTATTTCTTCTGCTTTGATTTTCCAAATGGTCTATTTTTTTTTGTTAATTCTCTTTCCCGGGCTCTTAAATCTTTAACTGATTTTTCCACCTTTATTATTGTTTCTGTATTGGATTGTACCTGTTGTTTACATTCAGAAAAGGAAGCTTCAAATTTTTTTAAAGTTTTCCCAATTTTCTTTAGCTTCTGCCTTAACCACAGTTAGGTCTGAACTCATATCAGTATTCATAGAAACATAGAAGATAGGAGCAGGAGTAGGTCATTCGACCCTTCGAGCCTGCTCCGCCATTCAACGAGATCATGGCTGATCTTAAAGTTCAGTACCCCGTCCCCGCCTTCTCTCCGAAACCTTTAATACCCTTATACTGAAGAAATAGATCTAATTCCCTCTTAAATATATTTAATGAACCTGCCTCTACTGCCCTCTGTGGCAATGAATTCCACAGATTCACCACCCTCTGGGTAAAGAAATTCCTCCTCATCTCGGTCCTAAATGGTTTGCCTATTATCCTCAAACCATGGCCCCGGGTTCTGGATTTTCCCATCATTGGAAACATCTCATCTGCATCCATTCTGTCCAGTCCTGCCAGAATTTTATGTCTCTATGAGATCCCCTCTCAATCTTCTAAACTCCAGCGAGTGCAATCCCAATTTGCGCAATCTTTCCTCATAAGCCATTCCTGCCATTCCAGGTATCAGCCTGGTGAATCGCCTCTGCACTCCCTCCATTGCAAGAATATCCTTCCTTAGATAAGGTGACCAAAACTGCACACAATACTCCAGGTGTGGTCTCACCAACGCCCTGTACAGCTGCAGTAAGGTATCCTTGTTCCTATACTAGACCCTCTTGATATGAAGGCCAACATACCATTTGCCTTTTTAACCACCTGCTGTACCTGCATACTCGCCTTCAGAGACTGGTGTACAAGTACCCCTAGGTCTCTCTGCACTTCCCCATCTCTTAATCTATTGCCATTCAAATAGTAATCTGCCCTCCGGTTTGTATTACCAAAGTGGATAACCTCACATTTATCCACATTGTAGTGCATTTGCCATGTCCCTCAATTTATCCAAATCACACTGGAGCTTCCTGACCCTCTCTTCCGTGCACACAACCCCTCCTAGCTTAGTGTCATCTGCAAATTTGGAGATATTACATCCAATCCCCTCATCCAGATCATTAATGTAAATTGTGAACAGCTGGGGTCCCAGTACCAGCTGGTTCAATTGACCAATAATGACATCCAAATAAGAAGCAATACCTTCAAACATCATACAAACAGGCTGAGATGCAATTTGAAAAGCAGAATCTGGTTCTGTAATTTGTAACTCACTTTTTTCCAGCTCTTCTTCCATTTCCTGTGCAGTGGTAGAGTAAGGTAAGCCCTCTTCTAGTTGTACTTCAAAAGGCAGCATTCTAGTCGTTTTGCTGCGAGTTTGAATACCCAACAACGACCCCCCGACTTCCTTAGGGGTTCGTCGCTGCCCTCCCCCTGCAGACCATTTTTAAATAAAATTATGGAATCCTCCATAATTAGCAGCGCTACTCAAGCCCAGAGTCGCTATAGACTGCATGTCTACCATCACAGTCATCTTCCTCCTCGCTCCCATCTCTTCCAATGGGGTTATTCTTTGTAAATGGCCTCCAGGCTTGTGCCCAACTTCTCGGGAGCGCGCTCCTTCCTCTGCAAAACGAGTCGAACCAGTAGCTGTTACCTTAACTTTTGACCCCATCGGTGATCGTTGAGGCTTGGGGATCGCTGAAATCGAATCTGAGGCTGTTTCAAGTCGTTTAGGCTCCAATTCTTCTGCACTTCGAAACTGTATTTTCTTTTGTAACTGAGACTGAGTTTCTTTACATAATGGGTCACCAAAATATCAAACTAAAAATTAAAATTTTAAAATTAAAAATAAAGGGTTAAAAAACAGGTACTTAAAAGTCTGACTAGAGAGGACAGGGATTACACGTCTAGTCTCTACGCCATCTCGCTACACCCCCCACCCCCCTCAGCACTTAATGATATATAACACCTGTCAGGTTTCCTCTCAGCATCCTCTGTTTCTACAATAATTCCTCACAGAACCTGGGACCCTCATGATACATTTCGAATTCTGTCTTCCTGAAACAGTTGAGTTTAGAGACTTGTGGAAAAACATCTTACCAATAAATTTCCATAATTGAATTGGAGGATTGGGCTTGATTTTTGTCCTCAGATCCCTGGAGTTTTAAGCCTTCTTGACAAGTAAATGTGTGACTAAATAAATAGAGATTAAAATAATCTCATCTGAAATGCTGTCCTGTATCTACTGACGACATTTTAAACTCATTCTACAGGATACAAGCAGATTTATGTATAGGAACCCCTCATTCAGATCTTCTGTCAGTCACCATCCCCTGAATGTCAAAAATGTTTGAATATAGTCAGGGGGGATGACTGTCTGATGGAGTTAAACAAGAGAATCTGCAAAAGCTGGGGTTGAGTGCAAAACATGAAGTGCTGGAGAAAGTCAGCAGATCACACAGGATCCACAGGAATAAAGGGAGGCCAACATTTCGTGCTTTGGCTCTTTAAAACAGGCGAATGCCTGAATAGAAAGGTAAGGGGAGGAAGACAGGCCACAAGTAAGAGGGCAACAGAATATCAACAGGATGCAGAGGTGGGCAGAAGAGATGGAGCTCAACCTGGAGAAGTGTGGAGAAATATCATATAAACGTGTATAATAGTTGCTACCATGTAAAGGTTGACCCCCTATTTCTGAGCCCAGGCATCTGCCCACCAGAGCTTCTGATGTTTCAACTATAGACTCTCACCGAGGCCCCCGGCCTCCCACCCATCTGAGTTTTGGACGCCCTGACCCAAACCCCCCAGCCCACCTGAGTTTCCGACACCATGACCGCGGACTCTTGCCAAGGTCCCAAGCCCCCCTCCCGCACATTTGAGTTTCTGATGCCCTGATCATGGACTCTCGTCTAGGTCCCAGCCACCACCCCCCCCCCCCCGCCCATCCAAATTTCTGACACCACGACCACGGATTCTCGCCTAGGTCCCAGCCACCACCCCCCCACCCATCCGAGTTTCTGGCGCCCTGACTGCATATCCTTGCCTAGGTCCCAAACCCATGCCCATCCGAGTTTCTGATGCCATAACCGCGGACTCTCACCAAGGTCCCAGCCACCCCCTGGCCCATCCGAGTTTCCGATGCCCTGATCATGGACTCTCACCGAGGTCCCAGCCACCACCCCCCGCCCATCCGAGTTTCCAACGCCCTGATCGCGGACTATCACCTAGGTTCAAACCCCCCACCCCAGCACATCTGAGTTTCTGACACCCTGACCACAGACTCCCGCCTAGGTCCCAACCACCCTGCCCATCGGAGTTTCCGACGCCTTGACTGCGGATCCTTGCCTAGGTCCCAAACCCATGCCCATCCGAGTTTCTGATGCCATAACCGCGGACTCTCACCGAGGTCCCAGCCACCCCCCGGCCCATCTGAGTTTCTGACACCCTGACTGCGGATTCTCGCCTAGGTCCCAGCCACCCCCCCGCCCATCCAAGTTTCCGATGCCCTGACTGCGGACTCTTACTAAGGTCCCAGCCACCCCCCTCCACCCATCTGAGTTTCCAACGCCCTGACTGCGGACTCTTGCCTAGGTTTCAATCCCCAAGCCCATCTGAGTTTCTGACACCACGACAGCAGATTCTCGCCTAGGACCCAAACCTCCCCCCACCCCCCACCCGCCCATCCGAGTTTCTGACGCCCTAACTGCGGATCCTTGCCTAGGTCCCAAACCCATGCCCATCCGAGTTTCTGATGCCATAACCGCGGACTCTCACCGAGGTCCCAGCCACCCCCCGGCCCATCTGAGTTTCTGACACCCTGACTGCGGATTCTCGCCTAGGTCCCAGCCACCCCCCCCGCCCATCCGAGTTTTCAACGCCCTGACCGTGGAATCTCACCTTGGTCCAAACCCCCCTGCTCATCCAGTTTCTGATGGCATGACAGCAGACTCTCGCCTAGGTCCAAAACCCCCTCACCCATCCGAGTTTCCGATGCCCTGACCACGGACTCTCGCCAAGGTCCCAGCCACCCCCCCGCTCATCCGAGTTTCCGATGCCCTGATCATGGACTCTCACCGAGGTCCCAGCCACCACCCCCCGCCCATCCGAGTTTCCAACGCCCTGATCGCGGACTATCACCTAGGTTCAAACCCCCCACCCCAGCACATCTGAGTTTCTGACACCCTGACCACAGACTCCCGCCTAGGTCCCAACCACCCTGCCCATCGGAGTTTCCGACGCCTTGACTGCGGACTCTCGCCACTGTCCCAGCCACTCCCCCGCCCATCCAAGTTTCCGATGCCCTGACTGCGGACTCTTACTAAGGTCCCAGCCACCCCCCTCCACCCATCCGAGTTTCCAACGCCCTGACTGTGGACTCTTGCCTAGGTTTCAACCCCCAAGCCCATCTGAGTTTCTGACACCACGACAGCAGATTCTCGCCTAGGACCCAAACCCCCCCCCACCCATCCGAGTTTCTGACGCCATAACCGTAGACTCTCAAATTCATCTATTACATACAGTATTTTGGAAGGTTGAATTTAAAGGCAGAATACACAGGTAATTGCAGGATTTTTAATAGTGTGGAAGAACAGGAGTTTGGGGGCCAAATTCCTTGGCTCTCCCAAGGTTGCCGTGCAGGTTGATAGGGTTGATAGGCTTATGGTATGCTGGCCTTCATTAGTTAGGGGATTTAGAGAGGTAATGCTGCAGTTCTATACAACTCTGGTTAGAGCACCCTTGGAGTATTGTGTTCAGTTCTGCTTTGGTGCTTGAAAGGTAAATGGTTACTGCTCGGTTCCTGTCGGTTTTCAGAGAGATATTTGTTGTTCCTGGACACAACTGATTCCTTTTAATCAGCCACATCAGTGTCTTGCCGAAGAAACTTGCCCCATTAGAATTTTCCAGATGATAACCTCTTTCTTGCAGGTCACCACAGAATTCCTTTTTGTTTTTCTTATTTGAAGTGAAACATTAGGGAGCCAGTCCTCTTGTCTTGCATGAACCACAAGGCTGAACTAAGCACTCACAACCCATCTTCCAAATGGGGATTTTCTACAAGCTTGCCAGCTTGTCCTGTTCCAGTCCCAGTTGCTACTGCTGAACTGAATTCTCTCTCTCTCTCTCTCTCTCTCTCTCTCTCTCTGAGAAAAAAACTGTTAAACTCTCTCTACTTGCAAAAACCACATGACCCTCTTAGAACAGCAAGCTGCACTCCCAGACAGCCTGCGAATCTGAACTACTCCTCCGATTTCTTTCATCTCCTGCTTTTCAAAACAATCCATTAGTGAAGTCTCTTAGGAACTCCCCAAAGGTTTTGAAAAGGCCCTCGGGAGCCACCCTATCTGGCTTGAGCAGAGCTCCAGTATTTTAAATGAGATCTGTTTTGAAGTGTTTGTATGGGACCTACACTGAAAAACCTGCCCCAATTTATCTCCCAAAAACATATCTATATAGAATACAAACACAACATGACCAGCCTCATGGGCTGGTAGGGTCAGTTACTGTGCTGTAGCTTTAAATTAAAATGAATTGTCCTTGATTGTAAAGAAAAGATGTTTGGGATCCATTCAAATTGAAAACATACATCTGTTTATGCAATTTCCTGTTGGTTTCTTTTATTGAAAACATTGTCCTTAACCCATTGATCCAGGGCATTGAGAACACACCAGAGGAGTTGGGACATCCGCCAGCTCCCAGGGCGGATAGAATTCACCATGTCATCTGATCTGATAAGACCACAGCCGGCTTTCACCGGTGAAAAAGCTTTCACCTGTCCTGCTTGCATGAAGGGATTCTGCACACCGTCCAACCTGAGGGTACACCAGTGGACTCACACTGAGGAGAGGCAGTATGCCTGCTCAGACAGTGAGGAGCAATTCATTCACTCACCAAGCTTGTTGAGGAACCAGCAGATCCACACCAGGAAGAGGTGGTTCACCTGCCCCGAGTGCAGGAAGTGGTTCACTAGGTCCTCCAGCCTGTTGACCCACTAGCAGGTCCACAGCAGGGAAAGGCCCTTCACCTGCCTCGTGTGCAAGTAGAGGTTCAACCACCCATCCAACCTGCAGAGGCACTGGCGGCTCTACACTGGCAAGAGGACCTTCTCCTGCCTTGAGTGCAGCAAGGGCTTCACCCAGTCATCCCACCTACGATAGCACGAGCAGGTCCACACCAGGGAAAGTCCTTTCACCTGCCTTGACTGTGGTAAATGCTTTGCCAGGTCATCCCACCTTCAAGAGCACTGGAGGGTCCACACCGGGGAGAGGCCCTTCACCTGCCCTGAATGCAGTAAAGGCTTCACCCAGTCGTACAGCCTGATGATAAACCAGAGGACACACACTGGGGAGAGGCCATTCACCTGCTCAGAGTGTGGGCAGGCGTTCAGCCGATCAGACAGCCTGGTTGTATATCTCCAAGATTCACTCTGGGGAGAGACCCTTCATCTGTCCTGAGTGCAGGAAGGACTTCATTCAGTCATTGGACCTGAAGACTCACCAGCGGGTCCACACTGGTGAGAGACCCTTCACCTGCTTCAGCTGTGGCAAAAGCTTCACCCAGTCAGTGGCCTGTGGCAGCACCAGCGGGTCCACAAATGAGGCAGATTCTGTTGCTGATTTGACCTGAAACCCCTGTCATTCTAACCAGGGTGGGACTGTGTGTATGGTCCCATCCCGACCAGCTGACCTTAACAGACCCTGTAACTGTCCTGCAGCTTTAATGTACTTGGCACATGCCAAATAAATGACCTGGACCTTGAACATCCGCCATGTTGTCTGTTGAATAGTGAGGGCTGGACTTGGGTTTTAGTTAGGATTGTTTGAATGGTCTTTCTGCTGTTGAACCATAGAACAGCACAGAAACAGGTCATTTGGCCCATCTATCCTGTGCTGAACTATTACTCTGTCCAGTCCCATTTATTGTAAGGCAACTGATAGCTTCTCCCTCCTCTCCCTATTCTGGTGGTGGAGGAGGCTGGGGGAAGTTGGGATTAGGGAGCCTGGCCATTTGGGGAGCAGAACCTGGGGTAGGGGTGGGGTGTGGGGAATGCGTAAGAGTCTGGAAGCCTTTTCATAAATTATTTCAGTTGAGTTGGAGTTCGAGGAGGGGTGGGTGATTGGTGAGTACGTGTTTTGGACTGTTTAAAAAGGGTGCGGAGAGCAAAGGGTTAAACTGAGTGTTGATTTGTGGGAGTGAGCAATTGGGTAATTGAGTTAATTGGCAGGGGCCAATAAAAGGAGCAGCCATCGTGGAGCTGTCCAGTATGTGACAGGCACAGGGAAGGAGTGGAGCGCGGGGGCTTTGGAGCGCGGGGGCTTTGGAGCGCGGGGGCTTTGGAGCGCGGGGGCTTTGGAGCGCGGGGGATTTGGAGCGCGGGGGCTTTGGAGCGCGGGGGCTTTGGAGCGCGGGGGCTTTGGAGCGCGGGGGCTTTGGAGCGCGGGGGCTTTGGAGCGCGGGGGCTTTGGAGCGCGGGGGCTTTGGAGCGCGGGGGCTTTGGAGCGCGGGGGCTTTGGAGCGCGGGGGCTTTGGAGCGCGGGGGCTTTGGAGCGCGGGGGCTTTGGAGCGCGGGGGCTTTGGAGCGCGGGGGCTTTGGAGCGCGGGGGCTTTGGAGCGCGGGGGCTTTGGAGCGCGGGGGCTTTGGAGCGCGGGGGCTTTGGAGCGCGGGGGCTTTGGAGCGCGGGGGCTTTGGAGCGCGGGGGCTTTGGAGCGCGGGGGCTTTGGAGCGCGGGGGCTTTGGAGCGCGGGGGCTTTGGAGCGCGGGGGCTTTGGAGCGCGGGGGCTTTGGAGCGCGGGGGCTAGGAATGTTACCAGAGAGGTAAGGCCAGGTGAGGGAGTTTAAATCCTTTAATTACATTGAGATAATGGAGACAGCTGGGCAATGGATAGCTCTGGTTGAGGGATGTGGGAATTCTGGTACATTGTATGACTACACCTCCAAAAGGTGCATCCAGCTGCAGCTCCTAACAACCCGAGTTAGGGAACTGGCGCTGGAGTTGGATGAACTGTTGATCTTGAGGGAGGCTGAGGTAATTTTAGACAGGAGTTTCAGGGAGGTGGTCACCCCTAAAATTCAGGAGGCAGGTAATGGGTGACTGTCAGGAGAGGGAAGGGTAAGATGCAAACAGTGCCAAGTACCCCTATGGCCTTTCCTGCGAAAAATGGTTGAAAGTGATTAAATTTGCACCATTCTGTGAAAAATGATGGAATGCAAAGTATGTAGATTAGATCTTGAGAGTTGACAGTACTATCTACTGGGCCCCTTCTTATCTCAAGCACCAAGGATGCAAGGATCTGGTTCAGGCTGTTACAGTGATCTAAGGTAGTCTATAGCATGTACTGCACTTGCTTAATAGAGACATGAATATTAACTTAGATGCCCCTAAGGAGGGAATGAACTCATTAACATAACATGCGATGTAAGAAGAGGGAGGAACTGAGTAATAGCTGGATTGATGGAAGGGAGAAGGAGAATGTTGTAATGTATTGGGATTCTGATTGGAAGAAGGTAAATGAAGGTGGAGTGATGTTGAGGGCGGGACTCAATCATTTCATGATTGAATGGTGATTCTAAATGTCCGGTGTATCTCCAAACCAGGGACACCCTTCTCTGCAGACTTGAAATAAAGCTGAACCTGTTCTCCAAGATTTTGTCTCCAGAATAGTGATTGTGAACACTTTATATTTCACATTCCCATCAACATTAAGTCCGTCATTTTGGATACTGTTGTAGGGGGTGATCTACCAGGGACAAGTCAAGGTGGTTATGTCTCCGGCACAGAGGTTGGACCCATGGCTCAGAATGGAAGGGGAGAGCTATGGTGATTGGGGACTTGTTGGTTAGACAAGTGGATAGAGGGTTTTGTGAACAAAATTGAGGCTTCTGGATGATATGTTGCCTCCCAGGTGCCAGAGTCAGGGAAGTCTCTGATTGAGTTCATAGCATTCTGGAGAGGGTAGGGGAATAACCGGGTGTTGTGGTCCACAAGGGGACCAATGACATGGATAGGAGTAGGGATTATGTCCTGAAGAGGAAATGCAGGGAGTTAGGGAAGAAGCTAAAAAACAGGACCTCAAGGGTGGTCATCTCCAGAGAGGGTAGGAACAGGAAGTTCTGGCAGATGAATGCATAGCTGAAGAGTTGGTATGGGAACAGGGATTCAGATTTCTGAATCACTGGGATCTCTTCTGGGATGTGTGACTGCTACAAAAAGGATGGGCTGCACCTGAACTGGAGGGGGATCAATATCCTGGCAGGCAGGTTTGGTAGAGCTGTTGGGGAGGGTTTAAACTAGTTTGGCAGGGGGGTTGGAATCGGAATGTGAGTGCAGAGATTAGGGTTGAAGGGAACCAGGGGGTTAGGGTCGAGAAAGAGGAAAATAGAGAAAAGTCAAAGGACAGACAGGTGAAAAGATGGGATAATTTGGTGCACAATAGAAATACAGCAAAATCGGTAACAGATACTGGTCTGTTTAACTGTACTTAAACGCACAGAGCATTAGGAATAAAGTAGATAAGCTTGCTGGACAGTTACAAATCGAAAGATCATTGAGACATGACTTAAAGCTGGAGGTGATTGGGAGCGGAATGTCCAAGGGTGCACAGTGTACAGGAAAGTTAGACAGGTAGGTAGAGGGGGTGGTGTGGCCCTGATGGACATCAGTGATATTAAATCACTAGAAAGAAGGGACATAGGGTTAGAAGTGGTAGAATCCTTAGGGGTTGAATTAAATGGCAAGGGTAAAAGGGCCCTATTGGCAGTTATATACAGGCTCCCAAACACCAGCTGGGAAATGGACTACGAGTTAGATCTGGAGATAGAAAGAAGGAAAATGTCAAAATAATTATGGGGGATTTTAACATGAAAGGGGATTGGGAATGTCAGGAAGGTTCTGATTCTCAGGAGAGAGAGTTTGTGGAATGCCCATAGGGTGGCTATTTGGAGCAGCTTGTCGATCAGCCCACCAAGGAATTGGTGGTTTTGGATTGGGTGATGTGTAATGAACCTGAGGAGATCGTGGAATTAAATGTAATGCAGCCCTTAGGAAGTAGTGATCATAACATGATTGAGTTCAGTTTCAAATTTGAAAAGGAAAAGCTGATATCAGGTGTGTCCATATTTCAGTGGAACAAAGGAAATTACAGTAGATGAGAAAGGGACTGGCCCAAGTGGACTGGAAAAGTCAGCTCGATGAAGGGACGGCAGAGCAGAATTGGATGGTCTTTCCACAAGAAAGAAAGTGCAGGTTTGAGATATTTCATGAAAAAAATTATGAATGGAAAAATGGCACAAATGTGGATAACAAGAGGTTAAGGTTAAAATAAAAGCAAAACGGAGGGCAGACAAGGAAGCAAAAAAAAATAGTGGGAAAACAGGACTGGGAAACTTTAAAAAACCCACAGAAAGGTACAAAAAGTCATTAGGAAAGAAAGATGAATTATGAAAGGAAGTTGACAAATAACATAAAAGGATTCTAAGTTTCTGTAAATATATAAAGAGTAAAAGAAAGACAAGTAGATAAAGGGCTGATGGAAAATGATGCTGCAGAAATGATAGTGGGTGACAAAAAGATGGCAGAGGAACGAAATGAAGATTTTGCCTCAGTCTTCACTGAAGGCAAGAGCAAAATACCTGATACTCCGAGGTCTCAGGGAATAGAATTAAGTACAGTTAGGTTACCAGAGAGATAGTGCTTAGTAAGCTGAATTGTCTTGGGATAGATAATTCTCCTGGACTGGATGAGATGCACCCATGGGTTCTGAAGGAGGTGGCTTTAGAGATTGTAGAGGCTTTGGAATTGATTTTCCAGAAATCAATGGACTCTGGCATGGTTCCCGAGAATTGGAAGGCCGCAAATGTAGTTCCGCTGTTTAAGAAAGGAGGGAGACAGAGAAAATGAAATGATTGGCCTATTAGTCTGATGTCTGTAGTTGGAAAGTTATTGGAGTTGATCCTCAAGAACGAGGAAATTAAATACCTTGAGTTGCATGACATGATAGGTTCATGAAGGGAAGATCCTGCCTGACCAACCTACTGGAATTTTTTGAGGAAATCTCAAGTAGGGTGGACAAAGGAAAGGCTGTGGATGTTGTGTATTTGGATTTTCAAAAGGCCTCAGATAAGGTGCTGCACAAGAGGCTGCTTAAAAGATGAGAGCCCATGGAATGACTGGAAAGAGATTGGGTGAAACATTGGGTGATGGGAAGGAAGTAAAGGGTGGGAATAAAAGGATCCTGTTCTGGTTGGTTGCTGGTTATTAGTGGTGTTCTGCAGGGGTTGGTGCTGGGGCTGCTTCTTTTTACAATATATACTGATGATTTAGATGATGGATTGAATGGTTTTGAGGTGAAGTTTGCAGATGACACCAAGATATGTGGTGGAGTAGGAAGTGTTGAAGAAACTGAAAGGTTGTACAGAGACTTGGACGTTTAGGAGATGGGGCAAAGAAATGGCGGATGAGATACCGTTACTTACTATATTTTACTTAATTTCTCAAAAAATATTAATATATATCAACACACATACAAAAAGGACTCAATGAATCTCTATATCTAAATATATATATAAATATATATATTCATATATATAAATATATGAATCTCTATATATAAATATACAAAAAAAATCCTTAAAATGCACATTGAGCCTAGAAATAATCCCTCCGTACCTTAGAGAAAGGAAAAGAAACAGTGGGCAGAGATAGGAAAATGAGAAAGATCTGGCATCAACATTTAATACAATCAAAAAAAGAAATAAAAATATTAACTAAGGGATGAAAATTAAATATAAAATATTTAATATTTAGACTCAACTATCCGGGCATGTAAATAATTTGATAGCTGCTACTCTCTGACAGCAGCATTCCTTGTAGATTTTTCCAATGATGGCAAGAGCTTAGCCTGTGATGTATTGGGCCATGTCCACTATATTTTGCAGGGCAGAGGTATTGATTCCTCCATACTGGACCATGATGTAGTCAGTCAGCACACTTTCCACGACACATCTCTAGGCATTTGCTAAGGTTTCCAATGATATACTGAACCTCTGCAAATCCTGAGGAAGAGGAGGCGCTGATAAGCTTTCTTCATGATGCCATTGGTGTGTTGGGTCCAGGAAAGGTCCTTCAAGATGGTGACTCCCAGAAATTTAAATTTGCTCACCCTCTGATCCCTCAATGATCACTTGACCTCTGGTTTTCCTTTCCTGAAGTCTACAATCAGCTCCATGTTCTTGTCACATTGAGAGGTTGTTGTTAGTACCCCATTCAGCCAAGCTTTCAGCCTGCCTCCCATTTGCCAACTCTTTCCCTCTCTCTATATACAGCCCACTACCATGGTATTGTCAGTAAATTTTGAAATGGTGTTGTTGTCGTACTGAGCCACACATTCGTAGGTGTAAAGTGAGTAGAGCAGAGGACAAAGTATATGTTCCTGTGTTGATAGAGATTGTGGAAGAGGTGTTCTTACCAAACTGCCCTGATTGGGGTCTGGAGGTGAGGAAATCAGGATCTAATTACACAATAGGGTATTGGGATCCAGGTCTTGGAGTCTGCAGATTAGTTTTGAAGTGATGATGGTGTGGAATGCTGAACTGTGGTTAATAAGAGCATCTTTATGGATGCATCTTTGCTATCCAGGTGTTCCACGGTTTTGTGTAGAGTCAGTGAGATGGCATCTGCTGTAGACCTGTTGCTGCAAAAGGCAAATAAGAATGGATCCATGTCACCATTCAGACAAGAGCTGATCTGCTTCAACACCAGCCTCTCAAAATAGATCATCACTGTGGATATGAGAGCCACTGCTAGTTAGTCATTTAGGCAAATTCCATTACCGAGGCCTATCTTTAGCCTGAATTTGTATTTAAGTCAGAACCAGTATATATGGTCCTTATTTAGCATCAGTTAGTCAAATGTTTTTCTTGGTGTTTAGTATGTATAGTTTATATATTTTACCTTTATATGCATATAAAACATTTCCCAATAAATTAAAACATTTTAATAATACAGTACATAATAACACGTAATAATACTTTTAATCAGTTTAAGGCTTCTCCGCTCCCCTCCCCCTCTGCCAAGCCATTTGTCTCCTCGCCCACCTGCCATTTTTCCCAGGCCGCGTGTGGCTTAGCCTGACAGTGGATGCACATCACTGGCCACCTGACAATTGACAGGGCAGTGAGCCAATGGAAAGCAAGCTCTGCTCGAACTGGAAGTCGATGTCATTCTCCTTCCAGCCAACTTGCCGGTTCATAACTTCAGGTTGTTCATAAATCAGATGTCTTCAACCCAGGGACTGCCTGTACTCTGCTGGGTCTGGGTTGGTGCCAGAACGAATATTAGAGGGAGGGTTCAGCAGAACTCTCATAAACTCACTCAGCGAGGGGGGGAGTGGTTGGTATTGGATGCCATGACCTGCCTGTTGACTACAGACGATGGGGATCAGGTGCTGTTGGATGCTTGGACATGTCATTAGCGCCATCACCCCTCTAACCTTTTATTGTTTTCTCCAGCTAAGATAGCTTTTTAAGAGAAAGATAGGGACCAATCTTAACCCCATGTGAAATGAGTGGAATGAACAAACTAACGATCTGGATGGGGAATACACCCAAATTTATAACAAAAATGTACTATGCTCTCCAGAGTGAAAGTGCAAAACCAGGTTTAGAGGCCAAGGGAAAGATTGGAGACAGACTTGGGGGTAGTGATGTCAGAATGAAGCTGGTCAGATTGCTGTATGGACAGATTAACCTCAATTATAAATGCAAGATATGGACTAGTTTGGTATAATTTTCTGCACTGATTAGAGTTGTGTTTCAGTTCAGGAACTTTTCTACATGCTGCATGGTCATGATGAAGGTGAGACCATTTTCGCAAGAAGTTGAAGAAAGATTAACCAGGATAAGAGGAGTGGCCTTCACGGGCGACCCAGTCAGCAATTTTAATTGAAATAAGCAAATAATTGTCTAATATCAAATCTCATTTATAAAAATAGCATTGGCAGTAGCAAAAAATGTATTGTGATTACTTGGAAATCCAACTCCCCTCTACTTCTAGCAGGATGGAATGTGGAAATGAACAGCTTGGAAAAAAAAAATCACATAACTTAAAGAATAAATACAACACTTTTGTAAAGACATGGCAGCCGGACCTGGACCACATAGGTGCCCAAATCCAGTAACAGAGGAAATATAAATGTTGACGTTATACATCCCAAATGTGATTTCCCCTGACTGTGTGCGGATCTGTATGTATAGAAGTCGGGTGGGGTGGGGGGTGGGGGGGTGGTGGGGGGGTGGTGGGGGTGGGGGAGGGGAGAAGGAGGGAACGTTTTGTTTTTGTGTTTGGTGTTGTTTGTAATATATTGTGTTAATGAAGATTTTTTAATGTATATTTTTGAAAAAGTAAAATATTCAAAAAAAAAAGCAGAAGATGGTCATCTCGGGGTTGCTGCCTGTGGCACGCACTAGAGAGCATGGGAATAGGAAGATGTGCCAGATGAATGCTTAGCCGAAGAGTTGGTGCAGGGAGCAGGGCTTCACATTTGTGGATTATTAGGATCTCTTCTGGGGAAGGTCTGACCTGTACAGTAAGGACAAGCTGCACCTGAACTGGAGGGGGACCAATATCCTGGCGGGCAGGTTTGCTAGAGCGTTGGGGAGAGTTTAGACTAGTTTGGCGGGGGTGCGTGGGAAGCAGAATGAGTGTGGAGATTAGGGTAGGACAACTAGATTTGAAATGGAACCAGATTGTTAGCATTAATGAAGGAGAAGGGGTAGTAAAAGTAGATGGTAATCAAAGGAGTGAATGTGGGGGACATTCTCTCAAGGGTATATGTTTCAATGCAAGGAGCAAGGTGAGTCAGGTGGATGAGCTTAGAGCAAAGATTGACACATGGAGATATATTGTTGCCATCAGTGAAACTTGGTTGTAGGAAGGTCATGACTGGCAGCTAAATATTCCAGGATTTCGTTGTTTTAGGTGTGATAGAACAGGGGGGATAAAAGGTGGAGGAGTCACATTGCTTGTTAGAGGAAACATACCTTGCGTCTTGCGTCCGACCTCCAGCTCGAACACGGTTCCGTTGTGGATGACCTGGAATGGACCCTCGTATGGCCTCTGAAGTGGTGGACGATATGGACACCCCTGTGAATGAAAACAGACTCACAGTCCTGTAGGTCTTTGGGTAATGATGGTCCTTGCGTGTTTGTGCCTGGAAGGCCAGCTTGCTGACTTTTTCCCTTAGCCTGCTGAGAATGTTGCAGAGTCGTCCTGCTGTCTGCCTGGGGATGGTACAAATTTTTCCAGGACCACCAGTGGAACTCTGTACACAAGTTTGGGCGAAGAGGTGTTGAGGTCCTCCTTGGGTGCCCAACAGTGCCCATGGTAGCTCATCTACCAACTTGGGTCCTTGGAGTCTGGTCATGTGTGGTTTTGAGGTGCCTGTGGAAGTGCTCCACCAACTCATTGAACTGTGGGTGGAAAGGTGTTGTGTGATGCAGCTGGGCACCCCACAGGCTGGAGAGGTTGGACCACAGACTGGAGGTGAATTCTGTCAGATGTGATGTGGGATGGTAACCCAAATTGTGCCACCCTGGATGAGATGAGGACTCTGGTGCATGAGGTAGTGAACATGTCTGCCAGTGGGTCTGCTTCTGGCAACCTGGTGAAGCAGTTGACCATTGTGAACAGATACTGGAAACCCTGGGATCCTACTATGGGTCCTACTATGTCCACATGGATGTGGTCAAACCTTTATTCTATGGACTCAAAGTGCTGAGGTGGGGTCTTGGTGTGCTGCTGTACCTTGGTTGTTTGGCATTGTGTGAACGCCTTCACCCATTTGCTGACCTAGTTCTGCAATCCATGCCACAGATATTTGCTCGCCACCAGCCAGTCCGTGGTCCTGATCGATGGGTGAGCCAATCTGTGGATGGAGTAAAAAACCTGTCTCCAAGCCGCTGGGACAATAGGTCTGACCTGGCCGGTGGCCACATTGCACAGAAGGGTGGTGTTACCTGTGCCAACTGGGATGTCCTGGAGCTGCAGTCCCGATATGGATGTCCTGTATTGGGGAATCTCCTCGTCGCTCTGCTGTGTCTTCACCAGTGCCATGAAATCCACTCCCCTCGATAGCGCGTGGATACTTTGGACAGTGTGTTGACCACCACGTTGTCCTTGCCAGAGATGTGCCTTACATCTGTGGTGTAAGACAGGTGTCATTTGCTGGAGGGCTGAATAGGGGTCCAAGATTTTAGCCAAGGTGAAAGTCAGGGGCTTGTGATCTGTGAAAGCGTGAAGGACCTGACCTCTAGGAAGTACCTGAAGCGGTGGATGGGTAAGTACAGCACCAGTAGCTCTGTCAAAAGTGTTGTACTTCAGGTCTGGAGGCTGCAGATGTTTACTGAAGAAAGCCAGCGGCTGCCAACTTCCTTCGATCTTCTGCTCCAGAACTATGCTGATTGCCATTCCTGGAGCATCCACCGGCAGTGCCGTTGGAGCATCTGCCCTGGGGTGTGCCAGAAGAGTGGCGCCTGCCAGGGCTGCCTTGGCGTTCATGAAGGTCTCAGCTGAATCCTCATCCCATGTGATGTCCTTTGCCTTCCCTACCATATGGGCGAATAAGGGCCACATGATCCAGGCAGCTGAGGGATGAACCTGTGGTAGAAGTTGATCATCCCCATGTCGTGTTGGACCTGGGGAACCTCAGGATGGCCTCCACTTTTACTGGGTATCGATGTGGCTCCTTCTCTGGTCCAGGAAGTCAATGACCATCAATCCAACTGGCATTTGGCTGGGTTGATCATCAGGCCGAACTCACTCAGTCAGGTTGCAGAGGTGCATCATATATTCCTGTTAGTTCTAGCTCGACACAAGGATGTCATCTAGGTACCCAACGGTGCCATCCAGATCTCATTCCACTGCATCTATGAGTCACTGGAAGGTCTGTGCGGTGTTCTTTAGCCTGAACAGCATTTGAAGGAATTCAAAAAGACCAAACTGGGTGACGATGGAGGTCTTGGAGATATCATCAGGGTGAACCGGGATCTGATGATATCCTGGCACGAGGTTCACCTTCGAGAAGATCCTTGCCCTGTGCAGGTTAGCTGCAAAGTCCTGGATATGTGGCATGGGATACCTATCTGGTATTGAGGCCTTATTGAACCACAGTAGTCACTGCAGTTGCTTTGGGTACCATGTGCAGGAGAGAAGCCCATTGGCTGTCCAGCCATGTATGATGCTGAGCTCCTCCAGCTTCCTGAATTCCTCCTTCACCAGCTGGAGCTTTTCCAGAGGAAGGTGTCTTGCCTTCGCATGGAGCAGCAGGCCCTGGGGCAGGATGTGGTGGATTGAGGGTGTGAGCACTGCAGGGAACTTGACCAGGAATCTGACATACTCATTGTTTGATCGCTGTACGGAGTCCAGGTAGAGTGCTGGGAGCCTGGCACCTTTGAGGGGGAAGGTTTGAAATGTCTTGGTGTGGACCAATCTCCATCCCTTGAGGTCCACGAGCAGGCTGTGGGTGCACAAGAAGTCTGCCCTGAGGAGCGGCTGTTCCACTGTGGCCAGTGTGAGCTCCCAACTGAAAAGGTTGCTCCCAACTGCCTGTTGGACCTTGTGGGTACCATAGGCCTGGATCGTGCTATTGTTGGCAGCCCTCAGCGTGGGGCCCGACTGCCTGTTCCTGGTATCCTGTCCCAATGAGGATGCTGACCCCTGTTCCTGTGTTCACAAGGAAATGTCGTCCAGACTGGCAGTCCCAAAAGTACAGGAGGTGGCCAGCCTTCATGGCCATTAGCCACAGCTGGCCCTGGTGTTTCCCTGAAACATGCATGGTGGTCTGCACTAGCATCCCATCTTTGGTAGTAGAATCACCACTGGCCATTGCGATCGCCTCCTCTGTGGGCGGTGCTGTTCTCTCGGCAGATCTGCACGGGTCTGGCTGCGGGGTTTAGCAATGAGTCCTGTGGGTGCCGAGCACTCTCTCTTCTACTTCCACAGAACGTATGCTCTGCTGCAACTTTCTGGGGGTCGCTGAAGTCCACGTCAGCCAGGAGCAGTTGGACATTCTTGGGCAGTTGCTCCAGGAACGTCTGCTCAAACATGATGTGGGTTCGTGTTTGCCCAGGAGGGCCAGCATCTCGTTCATGAGAGCCGACAGGGCCCTGTCCCCTACTTGAGGAAGAAGACACACACACATAGTGTACTCAAGCTAAGTTCTGTGTTTTATTGGGGGCTCTGGCCTGACTTTTATACTCGCACCATTCCCGCCGTTGTCCTCATTTATTGATGTCACGACCCCCATAAGAAAAGCGGGTTTCCTGCATGTGGGTACATTCCTGCATAACAATTTCCTTCTTCCCCTGGAGTGGTGTGGTCCCTGTCTGTTGGCTGTGCAGCAAGGCCAGCATAATTTTAGTGTCGCTGGCCTTTAAGCTGCTTTTGCTGTTCGCCCGCTGGTTCGCTTGTTGGAACCAGTGCTGCTGCATGGGCTGCTGGCCTTTGTTTGGGCTCTCCGCCACTGTGGGCTGCCACAAGACCAAATTTGGAATACTGTGTGGTTTTTGTCGCTGAATTATAGGAAGGATTATGTGAGCTTGCAGGCGCCTCAGATTGAAGAGACTGCCATCCGTGCGGTACCGGATGTAAACAGCGTCTTCATTGTTGGGGTCTTTCATGGCTTGGTTCAGCATCATGCTGAAGAAGATTGAAAAGAGGGTTGGTGCGAGAACACAGCCTTGCTTCACGCCATTGTTAATGGAGAAGGGTTCAGAGAGCTCATTGCTGTATCTGACCCGACCTTGTTGGTTTTCGTGCAGTTGGATAATCATGTTGAGGAACTTTGGGGGACATCCGATGTGCTCTAGTATTTGCCAAAGCCCTTTCCTGCTCACGGTGTCGAAGGCTTTGGTGAGGTCAACAAAGGTGATGTAGAGTCCTTTGTTTTGTTCTCTGCACTTTTCTTGGAGCTGTCTGAGGGCAAAGACCATGTCAGTGGTTCCTCTGTTTGCGCGAAAGCCGCACTGTGATTCTGGGAGAATATTCTCGGCGACACTAGGTATTATTCTATTTAGTAGAATCCTAGCGAAGATTTTGCCTGCAATGGAGAGCAACGTGATTCCCCTGTAGTTTGAGCAGTCTGATTTCTCGCCTTTGTTTTTGTACAGGGTGATGATGGTGGCATCACGGAGATCCTGAGGCAGTTTACCTTGGACCCAACAAAGCCTGAAAAACTCATGCAGTTTGGCATGCAGAGTTTTGCCGCCAGCCTTCCAGACTTCTGGGGGGATTCCATCCATACCTGCTGCTTTGCCACTTTTCAGTTGTTCGATTGCCTTATATGTCTCATCCAGGGTGGGAACCTCATCCAGCTCTAGCCTTAGGGGCTGTTGAGGGAGCTGGAGCAGGGCGGAATCTTGGACTGAGCGGTTGGCACTGAAAAGAGATTGGAAGTGTTCTGACCATCGGTTGAGGATGAACTACTCTTTGCAGATGATGCCGCTTTAGTTGCCCATTCAGAGCCAGCTCTTCAGCGCTTGACGTCCTGCTTTGCGGAAACTGCCAAAATGTTTGGCCTGGAAGTCAGCCTGAAGAAAACTGAGGTCCTCCATCAGCCAGCTCCCCACCATGACTACCAGCCCCCCTACATCTCCATCTGGCACACAAAACTCAAAACGGTCAACCAGTTTACCTATCTCGGCTGCACCATTTCATCAGATGCAAGGATCGACAATGAGATAGACAACAGACTCGCCAAGGCAAATAGCGCCTTTGGAAGACTACACAAATGAGTCTGGAAAAACAACCAACTGAAAAACCTCACAAAGATAAGCGTATACAGAGCCGTTGTCATACCCACACTCCTGTTCGGCTCCGAATCATGGGTCCTCTACCGGCACCACCTACGGCTCCTAGAACGCTTCCACCAGCGTTGTCTCCGCTCCATCCTCAACATCCATTGGAGTGCTTTCATCCCTAACGTCGAAGTACTCGAGATGGCAGAGGTCGACAGCATCGAGTCCACGCTGCTGAAGATCCAGCTGCGCTGGGTGGGTCACGTCTCCAGAATGGAGGACCATCGCCTTCCCAAGATCGTGTTATATGGCGAGCTCTCCACTGGCCACCGTGACAGAGGTGCACCAAAGAAAAGGTACAAGGACTGCCTAAAGAAATCTCTTGGTGCCTGCCACATTGACCACCGCCAGTGGGCTGATAACGCCTCAAACCGTGCATCTTGGCGCCTCACAGTTTGGCGGGCAGCAACCTCCTTTGAAGAAGACCGCAGAGCCCACCTCACTGACAAAAGGCAAAGGAGGAAAATCCCAACACCCAACCCCAACCAACAAATTTTCCCCTGCAACCGCTGCAACCATGTCTGCCTGTCCCGCATCGGACTTGTCAGCCACAAACGAGCCTGCAGCTGACGTGGACATTTACCCCCTCCATAAATCTTCGTCCGCGAAGCCAAGCCAAAGAAGAAGACTTTCAGATAATGATATTTTTGAATTTTATGGAAGAGTAAATCCAGTTTTTCTTCACTACAAATTCTTCTCCAACCATTTCTAACCTGATTGTCTGGGACACTATGAAAACATATCTAAGAAGGCAACAAAAAAAATTTATAAAAAAGACTAATAAGGAAAGATTAGATTTAACAAATGCATAAGTTTAAAAACCCTGATTTATATAAAAGGAGAGTAACTCTACACTAAATTTGATCTTCTTTCTACTTATCCCATTGAACAGCAACTTTTGAAGAGTAAGGGTCAGTTCTACATCCAAGGTGAGAAGGCTGGTAAACTTTTGTCCAGCCATTTGAAAGCAATGGCTGCTAAGAGACAAATTAGTAAGATTCAGATGGAAGATGTTATGGACTCTACTGACCATTCTTTTAGAGAATTTTATTCCAGATTGTATACTTCTGAATCTAATAACAATAGTACTTCACTGTCGGAGTTTCTGGCTTGCCTTAATTTGCCTACACTTTCTCAGAATAATTGTACGAGTCTGGGATGTGCCTATTTCTCAAGAGGAAATACTTTTTAAATTTCCTCTTTATAATCTGGTCAATCTTCAGGAACCGATGGGTACCCTGTGGAATGTTATATATCCTTTTCCAAATTGCTTGTACCCCAATTAAGTTCTGTGCTTAATGGCTCATTTAAACAAGGGAATCTTCCATCATCTTTTAATGAAGCTTGTATTTCACTTATTCTGAAAAAGGGGAAGCACACTTGAATGTGCTTCTTGTAGGTCTATTTCTTTACTTGGCTACTTGGTTTGGGCTATGAGTCAGAGGAGGCGGCGACTGGAGTTCGGGTGATTATCTAGAGGAGGTGAAGCTTGGAGAGAGTGAGGGGGTTATTTAGCCAAGGGATCAATAAAAGGAGGGTAAGTATAGGGGAACGGCCAGCAAGAAGCGGCTCAGTGAACGAGTGGCACAGCGAAGGAGTGGGTCTTTGAGGGTTTGGCTCAAGTGGCTTAGGTGAGCAGAGGCTGAGGACGAGTGTGCTGGACTAATGTAAGACATTCACAGTTAATTTAATATATATCTGTTTATTTTTTACTTTGTAAAGTGTGAGGAGAAGGAGGAAGGATGAGTGTGAGGGGAGTTTTCTGCTCTCAGTGTCACATGTGGGAAGTCACAGAGTCTTCACGTCCCCTGGACGTCCACATGTGCACAAAGTGGGCTGAGCTGCAGTATCTAAGGGACCGAGTCAGGGAACTTGAGCTGCAGCTCGATGACTGGTCTCTGGTTAGGGAGAGTGAGGCCATCACGGACAAGGAGTGTGGCCTGAAGGACCGGATCAAGGAACGAGCTGCAGCTCGATGACCTTACTCTGGTTAGGGAGAATGAGGCTATTGTAGACAAGAGCTACAGGAAGATGGTCGCACAGGGGCCACGGGAGGAGGGGCAGTGGGTTCCCGTTAGGAGGAAGAAAGGGAGGGGTCAGGTTCATGTGCAAGCACCTGAGTCTGAAATCTTCAGAAATCAGTACTGCACCTTGAGTACTGAGGAGGGGGATAGTCAGACTATGGTGGGCAGAGGTGTGGTGTCAACATCTGTGATCCAGAAAGGTCGGGATAAAAAGAAAAGGGTGATAGTTATAGGGGATTCAATGGTTAGGAGGAGAGACAGAGGTTTTTGTGGACGTGATAAGGCAAACCGGATGGTGGTTGGCTTCCCTGGTGCCAGGGTCCGGGATGTGACTATCTCAAAAGGGGAGGGTAAGGAGCCTGAGGTTGTGGTACATGTTGGTACCAATGATGCTGGAAGGAAGGAGGAAGTGGTCCTGCAGAATAAGTATAGGGAGTTGGGTAGGGAGCTTAAAAGGAGCTAAGGGGGTAATCTCTGGATTGCTTCCTGTGCCACATGACAGTGAGGGCAGAAATAGAATTAGATGGAGGTTAAACGCATGGCTAAAGGGGTGGAGCAAGAGACAGAGTTTCAGGGTTGGACTACTGGGACCTTTTTTGGGGAAGATAGGACCTATACAGTAATGATGGGTTACATCTTAATCCCAGAGGGACCAGACGTCTGGTGGGGGCATTTGCTAGGGCTGTCAGGAAGGGTTTAAACTAGTATGGTTGGGGTCAGGGTTTCAAGTTAGGCAGGACAACAGGGTAAGGGCTTGTAGGATAAGGAAAGAGACAACTTTAAATAATTTGAGAGATGAAAAGCAGGAAGTAGTAAAAAGATGTTGTAGTGAAAATTGTGAGAATGGAAGAGAGGAGGATATGCAGAAGGTAGGATGTAGGAGATCCCTGAGATGTATTTATTTTAATCCGAGGAGCGTAGTAAGGAAGCTGGATGAGCTAAAGGTGTGGATTGACATGTGGCATTATGATGTTGTGGCCATTAGCGAGACATGGTTGAAAGAAAGTTGTGACTGGCAGTTGAATGTTCCAAGATTTCGCTGCTTTAGATGTGACAGAGTTGGTGGATTAAGAGGGGAAGGTGTGACATTACTTGTCAGGGAGGATATTATAGCAGTGTTGAGGCAAGATAGACTGGAGGGCTCGTGTGGGTAGAGCTGAAAAATAAGAAGAGTGAGTTTACTATTATGGGGGTATATTATAGGCCTCCAAATGGGAATAGGGAACTAGAAGAGCAAATGTGCAAGGAAATAGGTGAGATATGCAGTAGAAATAGGGTGGTGTTGGTTGGGGATTTCAATTTTCCAAACATAGATTGGGAAACGCAGTCAGTAAAAGGGCAGGATGGCTTAGTATTTATGCATTGTGTTCAGGATTGCTTTTTGCAGCAATATGTTGAGACACCAACTAGATGGGCAGCGGTGTTAGATCTGTTGTTTGGGAATGCAATGGGGCAGGTGACCGAGGTAAGCGTTGGAGAGAACTCCGGATCCAATGATCATTGGCTTTAGCTTAATGATGGAAAGGGATAGATTGGGTCCAAGGCTGAAGGTCTTTGAGTGGGGGAAGGCCAGATTTGGAGAAATGAGAAGGGATTTGCAGTGAGTTGTGTGGGCTGATCTTTTTGCTGGAAAGGATGCAGAGGGAATTTGGGGGGCATTTAGGGGTAAGATTTTGAGAGTACAGGATCTTTACATTCCAGTCAGGCTAAAGGGGAAGACTAAAGGTTTGAGGGAGGTGTGGTTTTCTGGTGAAATTAAGAAGTTGGTTTGGGACAAGAGGGAGACCTATACCAAATATAAAAAACAAGGGATTGAGGAGATGTATGGTCGTTACTTAGATTGCAGGACCTTAAGAGGGAAATTAGAAAGGCAAAAAGAAGGTATGAAGTGTCCATAGCTAATAAGGCAAAGGTTGCCAGGCTTAAGGATTTTTACAGATATGTGAACAGTAAAAGGAGGGTTAAGGATAAAATAAGTCCACTGGATGATGGGACCGGTGAACTATGTCTGGAACCGCATGAAATGGGAGAAATATTGAACAAATTTTTCTCATCAGTATTCACGAGGGAAAGCTATACGAGATAAGGGAGGCAAAGGGCTTAGTTATGAAAAGGATAGTGAGAGTTTTGGAGCTTCTAGGGACAATTAAGGTGGATAAGTCTCCTGGTCCTGATGGGATTTTTCCCAGGACTTTAAGGGAAGTCCGGGAACAAATAGCGGGGGCATTGACAGTGATTTTTCAAAGATCACTGGAGGAGGGGGTGATACCACAGGATTGCAAATGTAGTTTCGTTGTTCAAAAAAGGCAGTAGGTGTAGGCCAAGTAATTATCGGCCAGTAAATTTGACTTAGGTGGTGGGGAAGGTTATGGAGGGTATACTTCGATCTAGTATCTACGCATATCTGGATAGGCAGGGATTGATTAGGGGCACCCAGCATGGGTTTGTAAAAGGAAAGTCATGTTTGACGAACCTTGTGGAGTTTTTTGAAGAAGTGACGGAAAAGGTGGATGAAGGTAGAGTGGTGAATGTGATCTATTTGGATTTTAGTAAGGCTTTTAATGAGGTTCCGCATGGAAGGTTAATAAGGAAAGTTCAGTCACTAGGAATTAGTAGAGAGATTGTGACATGGGTTCAGAGATGGCTGAGAGATAGACAGCAGAGAGTCATGGTGGATAACTGTATGTCAGGTTGGAAGCCTGTGACAAGCGGGGTTAGATCGGGGATCGATCCTGGGTCCCTCGGGGATCGATCCTGGGTCCCTCGGGGATCGATCCTGGGTCCCTCGGGGATCGATCCTGGGTCCCTCGGGGATCGATCCTGGGTCCCTCGGGGATCGATCCTGGGTCCCTTGTTTATTATTTATATTAATGATTTAGAGGAGGGTGTGGTTAACTGGGTAAGCAAATATGCGAATGATATGAAAATAGGAGGAGTGGTGGATAGTGAGGTAGATTTTCTTGGATTACAGAAGGATTTGATTTGTTTGGAAGAGTGGGCTGAAAGATGGCAGATGGAATTCAATGTAGACAAGTGTGAGGTGTTGCATTTCGGTAAAAATAACCAGGATAGGACATATACAGGTAAGGGGAGGGCACTGAGGCATGCAGAGGAGCAAAGGGACCTGGGGTTATCTACTGAAGGTAGATTCTCATGTAGACAGGGTGGTTAAGAAGGCACATGGTTTGCTGGCCTTCATAAATCACAGTATAGAGTATAGGAGCTAGGAGGTGATGCTGCAGCTGTTTAAGGCATTGGTGAGGCCTGGTTTGGAGTACTGTGCTCAGTTCTGGTCTCCAAATTAAAGAAAGGATATAGATAAGGTGGAGAGGGTGCAGAGAAGGTTTACAAGGATGTTGCCTGGCTTATAGCATCTGGATTACAGGGAGAGATCTGGGACTTTATTCATTGGAACGTAGATGACTGAGAGGGGACTTGAGAGAGGTATTTAAAATTATGAAAGGAATAGATAGACTAGACATAAACAGACTCTTTCCCCTGAGGGCATGGGAGGTTGGAACAAGAGGCCATGAGTTAAGGGTAAGGGGGCAACACTAGGAGAAATATTAGAGATGGCTTTTTCACTCATCGAGTGGTGGCAGAATGGAATGATCTTCCGAATGAGATAGTTGTGGCAGGGTCCCTTCTGTCATTTAAGAGAAGCTTGGATGTGTACATGGAGGTGAAGGGGATTGGAGGGTTATTGGCAGAGAGCGGGAGGTTTGAGCTAGTGGAGTTGTTCTAGTGAACCGATGAGGACTCCAAAGGCCGACATGGTCTGTTTCCACTCCATAAAGTTATATGGTTAATGTAGATATGAAAATTTTGTCTAAAATATTGGCCCAGAGATTGGAGAATATTTTACCATTAGTTATTTCTGAGGATCAAAACAGTCTTACTAAAAATCATTATTGTTATTTTAACATACATGTTATTTGAATATTTTATATTTACCTCCCACTCCTGCCCCTGCCTCTTTAGATGCAGAGAAGGGTGCAATAGGATTATCACTGGGAGGAGGAGGGAGAGTCACTGGGGCAGAATCACTGGGGGGAGGGGAGTCACTAGGGGAGGGGAGAGTCACTCGGGGGAGTGGGAGAGACACTGGGGGATGGTTCCAACTTCCCTTCATCCTGTAGACCAGGAAGGAGCTGATCCCATTACTCATCCCCAGACTCCACCTCCCTGACCTGCTGAATATGAAGAAACTGGGCACCCATTCACTGTGGTGATATGTAATTACACCACTAGGTCACCAGGGGTCATCCCAGTCTTCTTTGGCTTGGCTTCGCGGACGAAGATTTATGGAGGGGGTAAATGTCCACGTCAGCTGCAGGCTCGTTTGTGGCTGACAAGTCCGATGTGGGACAGGCAGACACGGTTGCAGCGGTTGCAGGGGAAAATTGGTTGGTTGGGGTTGGGTGTTGGGTTTTTCCTCCTTTGCCTTTTGTCAGTGAGGTGGGCTCTGCGGTCTTCTTCAAAGGAGGTTGCTACCCGCCAAACTGTGAGGCGACAAGATGCACGGTTTGAGGCGATATCAGCCCACTGGCGGTGGTCAATGTGGCAGGCACCAAGAGATTTCTTTAGGCAGTCCCTGTACCTTTTCTTTGGTGCACCTCTGTCACGGTGGCCAGTGGAGAGCTCGCCATATAACACGATCTTGGGAAGGCGATGGTCCTCCATTCTGGAGACGTGACCCACCCAGCGCAGCTGGATCTTCAGCAGCGTGGACTCGATGCTGTCGACCTCTGCCATCTCGAGTACTTCGACGTTAGGGATGAAAGCGCTCCAATGAATGTTGAGGATGGAGCGGAGACAATGCTGGTGGAAGCGTTCTAGGAGCCGTAGGTGATGCCGGTAGAGGACCCATGATTCGGAGCCAAACAGGAGTGTGGGTATGACAACGGCTCTGTATATGCTTATCTTTGTGAGGTTTTTCAGTTGGTTGTTTTTCCAGACTCTTTTGTGTAGTCTTCCAAAGGCGCTATTTGCCTTGGCGAGTCTGTTGACTATCTCATTGTCGATCCTTGCATCTGATGAAATGGTGCAGCCGAGATAGGTAAACTGGTTGACCGTTTTGAGTTTTGTGTGCCCGATGGAGATGTGGGGGGGCTGGTAGTCATGGTGGGGAGCTGGCTGATGGAGGACCTCAGTTTTCTTCAAGAAAAAATAATGAAAAAATGAATTTATTCATTAATGGCTGATAATTTTTATAGATGGCCTAGATTATTATCTAGTCTAATACCTAGGTATTGGATTGCTTGTGTTTGCCATTTAAATGGTGATTCCTTCTTAAACTTTGTGAAATCTGCATTATTCATTGGCATCGCCACACTTTTATTTGTGTTGATCTTGTACCCTGATACTTTTCCATATTCCTTCAATTTCTTATGTAATTCTTTTATTGATAATTCTGGTTCTGTTAAGTATACTATGATGTCATCTGCAAATAGACTGATTTTATATTCCTTCTCTTTTATTTTTATCCCTTTTATTTTATTTTCTGTTCTTATCAGTTCTGCCAAGGGTTCTATAGCTAAAATGAACAGTGAGGGAGATAGTGGACATCCCTGTCTAGTTGACCTGCTTAATTTAAATTGGTTTGATTATATATCCATTTACTGTCACCTTTGCCAATGGTCCCTGAAAAAAATGCTTTAATCCAATTAATATATTTCTCTGGTAGGTTGAACCTCTGTAGCACCTTGAATAAATAATTCCATTCTACCCTGTCAAAGGCTTAGTCTGCATCTAAAGCAACAGCCACTGTTGGCATCTTATTTCCTTGAACTGCATGAATTAAATTAATAAATTTACAGACATTATCCGCTGTTCGTCTTTTTTTAATAAATCCAGTTTGATCTAGTTTTACCTTTTTTGGTACACAGTTGGCCAATCTGTTTGCTAATAATTTCGCTATTATCTTATAGTCTGAAGTTGCCCATTCAGAGCCAGCTCTTCAGCGCTTGACGTCCTGTTTTGCGGAAACTGCCAAAATGTTTGGCCTGGAAGTCAGCCTGAAGAAAACTGAGGTCCTCCATCAGCCAGCTCCCCACCATGACTACCAGCCCCCCCACATCTCCATTGGGCACACAAAACTCAAAATGGTCAACCAGTTTACCTATCTTGGTTGCACCATTTCATCGGATGCAAGGATCGACAACGAGATAGACTTTGGAAGACTACACAAAAGAGTCTGGAAAAACAACCAACTGAAAAACCTCACAAAGATTAGCGTATACAGAGCCGTTGTCATACCTACACTCCTGTTCGGCTCCGATTCATGGGTCCTCTACCAGCATCACCTACGGCTCCTAGAACGCTTCCACCAGTGTTGTCTCTGCTCCATCCTCAACATTCATTGGAGCGACTTCATCACCAACATCGAAGTACTCGAGATGGCAGAGGCCAACAGCATCGAATCCACGCTGCTGAAGATCCAACTGCGCTGGGTAGGTCATGTCTCCAGAATGGAGGACCATCGCATTCCCAAGATCGTGTTATATGGCGAGCTCTCCACTGGCCACCGAGACATAGGTGCACCAAAGAAGAGGTACAAGGACTGCCTAAAGAAATCTCTTGGTGCCTGCCACATTGACCACCGCCATTGGGCTGATATCGCCTCAAATCGTGCACCTTGTTGCCTCACAGTTCGGCAGGCAGCCACCTCCTTGGAAGAAGACCGCAGAACCCACCTCACTGACAAAAGGCAAAGGTGGAAAAACCCAACACCCAACTCCAACCAACCAATTTTCCCTTACAACCGCTGCAACCGTGTCTGCCTGTCTCACATCGGACTTGTCAGCCACAAATGAGCCTGCAGCTGACGTGGACGTTTACCCCTCCATAAATCTTCGTCCGCAAAGCCAAGCCAAAGAAGAGAAGAAGAAAGAAGACATGTTTTGTGTTTCTTCATTCTGGTTCATTACGTCCAAGAGAGGAGGAATTAATAAGTCTTTAAATGTTTTATAGAATTCTATTGGGAGTTCGTCCTCTCCAGGCATTTTATTGTTCGGTAGCTTTTTTAATATATCCTGTATTTCGTCTATTTCAAATGGTTTTATCAATTTGTTTTGCTCCTCTTGCAATTTCTGTAGTTCAATTTTAGCTAGAAACTCATCTGTTTTGTCTTCTTTCCCTTTGTTCTCAGTTCGGTATAATTGCTCGTAGAATTCCTTAAAGTTCTCATTAATCTCTATTGGGTTATATGTAATTTGTTTGTCCATTTTCCTTGATGCCAATAGGTTGTTCTGTTTTAAGCTGCCAAGCTAGTATTTTGTGCATTTTTTTCTCCTAGCTCATAATACTTCTGCTTTATCTTCATTATGTTCTTCTCCACCTTGTATGTTTGTAGTGTTTTGTATTTTATTTTTTTGTTGTATCTTCCCTTGTTGCTCGTTCTTTTTCTGTACTTACTATTTCCCTTTCCAACTGTTCTATTTCCCAATTGTAGTCCTTCTTCATCTTAGTTACATAACTTATTATCTGCCCTCTGATGAAGGCTTTCATTGCATCCCATAATATAAATTTATCTTTCACTAATTCCATATTTATTTCAAAGTACATTTTAATTTGGCACTCAATTAATTCTCTAAAATCCTGTCTTTTAAGTAGCATGGAGTTTAATCTCCATCTATACGTTCTTGGTGGGATGATCCCTGAATACATTTTTGAAGAATTGCAATTGGAATCGATTGAAAAAGATAGTGTCCTAGGAAAAACATTAATCTTAACACAGTTTACTCCACCTACTAAAGTGACAGGTGGTGTATTCTATCTTTCCAAATCTCTTATTTTCTTTAATAATAGTGAGTAATTTAACTTAAATAAGTTTTTAAACTCTGGTTCCACACGAAATCCCAAATATTTTATTCCAGCTTCTGGCCACTGAACTCAATGACTCTCTCGCATCGTGCAGAATCCCCATTTATGACTCACTTTCTGACTTTATAATTTCACTCCAATGTCATTGAATTGTCCGACTTGTGTCTTTTCATGTTTTTTATATATTTTTCCCTTTGTTTTTCTTTTAACGCTTATCATATGTAGCACGTGGCAACGCGATCAGGGAGGGGACGGAGTTTTCTCGTTTTGGTTTTACATACTTTTTTCCTTCTATTCTTTCCTTGTTTATTAGTTTCTCTTTTTTTAAAAAAAACAATATGATCTGGATTATGAATTATGAATGTTCCACAATTTACGTTTGGTTTTGATGTGATGGTTGTTTTATTAATTATGTGGAACTATTCACATCATCTCATGTAACTCATTATTATTATAAACTCGATTAAAATCAATACAAATATTCTAAAAAGACAACAACAACCCTCTGGAGTTTTTTCTTGTCCTGAGCATTGTCATCTCTGTACCAGACAGCCAGAAAATTCTCCACATTTCACCTGTAGAAGTGTTCGAGACTCTTCAGTGACAAACCGAATCTCCTCAAATATCTCACAAAGTATGGCCGCTGGCGAGTCTTCTTCATGATGGTATCAATGTGGAGGCTCCAAGACAGATTCTCAGAGATGTTGGCACCCAGGAATTTGAAGTTCCTGACCCTCTCCATGACTGAGCCCTGAACGAGGACTGGATTGTGTTCTCCTGACTTCCTCCTGAAGTGAAGCTGTGGAGGTTGCCTTGTTGAAAGTGTTTAAGACACAGATGGGTAGATTTTTAACAGATTGGGGAATTAAGGATTGTAAGGAACAGGTGGGTAAGTGGAGATCAGTCCATGGCCAGATCAGCCATGATTTTATTGACTGGGAGAGCAGGCTTAAGGGGCTGGGTGGCCGACTCCTGCTCCTGTTTTTTACCTTAAGGTGAAGAGTGCAGCTGTCTAGAAGTGGAAGCTCAGTGAACCCAGAGAGGAGGAAGGAACAGAAGAGAATCCCAGCAGGGTGAGGAGGGTGGGGACTGGTGTGGAGCAGAAACACTGACTGGAGGGAAGATTCCAGGATGCTCCCAGTGTGGTGTGACCCCAGGTGGACTGAATAGCCTTGTCTTTCTTCTCCACATTGAGTGTATGACAGAGATACAAGGGGATGAGACACAGTTTTCAAACACAGCTGCTTTATTTGGTTTAGGTTCAGGAAATAAAATTTATTTCCTGTAATTGGGTGACATGGTAACAAAACATTATTATAGCAACAGTGACCCAAGTTTGAATCCAGTCCTGCCTTTAAGGAGACTGTACATTCCCCCCATGATTGGTAGGTTAATTGGGCAGCATGGGTTTCATGGGTGGGAGACCCTTTCACCGTGCTGCATTGTTAATGTTTAAAATATTTAATCGCAATCACTAACCTTGACGGAGAAAATCCATTCCACCTCCACTTAGGAACATAGGAAGTAGGAACAGGAGTAGGCCAAAAATGGCCCATCGAGCCTGCTCCGCCATTCAATATGATCATGGCCGATCTAATTTATGACCTAACTCCACCTACCTGCCTTCTCCCCATATCCCCTAATTCCTCTGTCATGTAAAAATTTATCTAACCAAATTTTAAATATGTTTAATGAGGCAGCCTCAACCACTTCCCTGGTTAGAGAATTCCAAATATTCACTATTCTCTGGGAAAAACTATTTTTCCTCATCTCTGTCCTAAACCTACTCCCCCGAATCTTGAGACTGTGTCCTCTCGTTTTAGTTTCCCCGGCCAGCTCAAAAAACCTTCCTACATCTATCCTATCCATACCCTTCATAATCCTTTATGTTTCTATAAGATCTCCTCTCACTCTTCTGAACTCGAGCGAATACAATCCTTGACGATTTAATCTTTATCATAAGTCAATCCCTTCATCCCAGGGATCAACCTAGTAAACCTCCTCTGGACCGTCTCCAAAGCCAGTATATCCTTCCTCAAAAATGGAGACCAGAACTGGACACAGTACTCCAGGTGCAGTCTCACCAGTACCTTATACAGTTGCAACATTACCTCCCTACTCCTGAATTCAATTCCTCTAGCGATGAAGGCCAACATTCCATTTGCCTTCTTAATAACCTGCTGCACCTGCAACCTAACTTTGTGCAATTCATGCACAAGCACTCCCAAGTCCCTATGCACAACAGCATGCTGTAGTTTTTCACCCTTTAAATAATATTCAGCTCTTTTATTTTTCTTGCCAAAGTGGATAACCTCACACTTACTAACATTGTACTCCATCTGCCAGACCTTTGCCCACTCATCCAGCTTAACTATATCCCTCTGCAGACTCTCCACATCCTAATTACAATTTGCTCTTCCACTCAATTTGGTGTCATCCGCAAACTTGGCTACACCACATTTTGTCCCCTCCTCCAAGTCATCAATGTAAATGATGAACAGTTGTGGGCCTAACACTGACCCCTGCGGCACCCCACTTACCACTCTCTGCCAACCTGAAAAACTCCCATTTATCCCGACTCTCTGCCTCCTGTCAGACAACCAATTTTCAATCCAGACCAATATACTTCCCCAGACTCCACTTTCCTGTAACTTACTGATAAGTCTCTTGTGTGGCACCTTATCAAATGCTTTCTGGAAATCCAAATATACAACATCAACCTGTTCCCCTCTATCCACCGCACCCATTATATCCTCAAAGAATCCTAACAAGTTTGTCAAACAGGATCTTCCCTTTCTAAAACCATGCTGCGCCTGCCTGATTGAACCCTTACGTTCCAAAAGTTTCACTATTTCATCTTTAATGACGGCTTCAAGCATTTTTCCAACTACAGACGTCAAGCTAATTGGCCGATAATTTCCAGTCTTCTGCCTACATCCCTTCTTAAAAAGTGACGTGACATTTGCTGTCTTCCAGTCTGCCGGGACCTGCCCAGAATCCAAGGAATTTTGGTATATGACCACCAATGCATCAACTATAACTTCTGCCATTTCCTTCAGAACCCTTGGATGCATATCATCAGGACCATGTGATTTGTCTGGCTTTAGTCCCATTAGTTTCCTCCATCACTACCTCCTTTGTAACAACTATTTTATCAAGGCCCTCCCCAACATTCGCATCCTTAACTCCACACTTGGGCATGGTGGGCGTGTCTTCCACCGTGAAGACTGACACAAAATATTTGTTTAATGCCTCGGCCATTTCCTCATTTTTTGCTACCAGTTTTCCTTTCTCATCCTCCAAGGGTCCTATGTTAACTCTGGCCACCTTCTTCCATTTTATATATTTATAAAATTTTTTGCTTTCTGTTTTTATATTTTGTGCCAATTTACTTTCATAATCCTTTTTCCCATTTCTTATTACCCGCTTTGTAACCCCTTGTTGTTTTCCCAATCTTCCAGTTTCCCACTGCTCTTTGCAGCTTTGCATACCTGCGCCTTCAATTTTATACTCTCCTTTATTTCCTTTGTTAACCATGGTTGATTTTTCCCTCTCTTGCTGCCCTTTTTCCTGACCGGAATATATTTTTGTTGAGCATTACAAAATATTTCTTTGAAAATCTTCCACTGTTCCTCAACTGTTTCATCAATTAGCCTGTGCTCCCAGTCCACTCTGCCCAATTCCTCCCTCATCCTATGGTAGTCACCCCTGTTTAAGCATAATATATTAGTTATGCTTCACTCCTTCACTGCTCCACTCACTCACTGAGTGACTCCTCGCTTGCCGTTCCCTCCCCTTTCACTCCTTTTATTGGCCCCTTGACCAATTAACCCTGTCACTTTCAGGAAGCTCCTCCTCCTCTGATTCACAGCCCGACTCTCTCCAAGCTCCTCCTCTGACTCCCAGCCGAACCAAGTAGGCCCAAACCCCGGTAAGCCCCCGACTTTAATACCTTACCTTCTCCTCACTTTCAGCAATCTCCTCCTCCTCTGACTCACTTTCAACAAGCTCCTCCTCCTCTGACTCACAGCCCGACTCTCTCCAAGCTCCTCCTCCAACTCACAAGCCAAACCTCACTTCCTGCTGCCTTGGAAAAGCAACCAACAAATTAAAAGACTCACCCTCCTTAGACACACTCCCTCTACCCTCCTCCCCATGGAGAAGAAGATTCCCCAGTGAGAGATCACACCCCACCAGATTCAAGGACAGTTCCTTCCCAGTGTTATCCTCACACTTGTAAAATAATGCTGCTTTTGCCTTGTCCCCACTGATTTGTCCTTGGAACTTGCTGGACTATGTATGGGATGTCCAGCTGGACTGCTCCAAAACAAACTTCCCCACTGCACCTTTGAGTATGTGACAATAAACTTGAACCTGAAAAGAAATTGCAAATTCACAACAAAAGCAAGACCTGTTTTGACTTGTTTCCTCAATAACCACAAGTCTCTAGTCCCTCCTGGAGTTTAAGTGAATGATGTTTAAATATTCCACACCCTGCAAACTTTCTGTGTGATCTCGCTGGTGTTTCACCAGGCTGTTCGACTTGATGAACTTCTTCCCACAGTCAGGACAGATGAACGGCCTCTCCCCAGTGTGGATCCACTGGTGGATCAGCAGGTTAGAGGACTTGGCAAATTCCTTTCCGCGCTGGGGTCAGATGAACGGCCTCTCCCTAGTATGGACACATTGGTGGGTCAGTAAATGGGAGGAGTGGATGAAGCCTTTTCTGCACTTGGCCTGTCACTGCTGTGAATCTTCTGGTAGGTCCACACATTGGAGATCTGGATGAAGCTCTTGCCACACTGTGGGAAGACGAAAGGCTTTTCCCTGGTGTGCACCCGCTGGTGGCTCTTCAGGCTGGAGGTGTAGGTGAAGGCTTTGCTACACTCTGGGCAGATGAAGGGCTTCTCACTATTGTGGATCCACCACATTGTTTCATTTCTGATAAATGTTGCATCTGTTGGTGAAAGCCTTCTTGTTCTTAGGGCAGGTGAAAGGCCCATCCCCAGTGTAGACCCACCAATGTTCTCTTTAATTCACCCAGACTTTTAAAGTTCTTTTTGCAGTCGGAGCACTGAAACGGGTTAATCACTGTGGGGTCGAGAGGATGTGACCAGGGGATAAATCAATGCAATCCTGCCCCAGGGCCACAGCACGGGCTCAGCCCAGTGGAGGGTCCCAGAGAGCTGGGCTGCAGGTTAAATCATCACTGAGGCTGGGACTAGAGCCAGGACCTGGGGATAAATATCCTCCAGTCGAGTATTGCAAGCCCTGGAACCACGGGAGCCCTCCATTCTGGGACCTGGTGGTGCTGCGCTCTGGTCTCAGTGCCTGGCACTGATTCGCCTTTGGTGCCTGACAAGCACTTGTTGGGGAGACGTGCACTGTGCATGTCTGTGAACATATTCATAGGCTTCAGCGCTGCGTCATCGAGCTGTCGAATGTGGGCTTCCTCATGGAAGAGAATTGGAACCATGTGAGTGAAGATCCGTCATAGATCTGAGTTCTCATCCAATGTGGAGTTAGGGCTGTTGGAAAGGTTCCCATTTATTGCTTCCACACTGGAGATTAATGCTCCCCTCGGGCCCGGGCGCTGCTGTCGCTGCGTGGAAGGTGGGGTGACAGAGAGCTCAACCGGATCGGGGAGAGGAGACACGGGTCCATTTTAAAAGGAGCCTCATCCACCAAAACGGCGGGAACATGATGGAGGGGGGGAGTGGGAATAAAAGGTCTCATGACTGGAAGGAAAACAAACACTTTTATTAGCTCATAACTAAAGGTAGGGTCTCACCGTGGTCTTCAGAAGGGTTCTGGGTTTAGGCAGGAAACCAGGGTTATACATGAGTAGATGGGGGTGGAGCCGGGAGGTGGGACCAGTCATCAGCACAACACACTAACAATGAATCCCAGTTCACTGCATTCCCCCTTTCCTGTAGAATGTGGGGTCTGTGAAAGAAGACAGAGAACATGGGTTCAGAATAAGTGGTAAAAATATACAGTTATTTACAGATGTATGCGGTCTGTGGATCTGGAGATCCTGGTGGATCCTTGTGTCTCCTGGTCCTCTTGTGAAGAAGGAGAGGTGGGCAGGGTCTCCGGCACCATGGTGAGGGGGATGCACTTTCCTCCTGAACCAGATTCCGTGAGGCCCTGACTGGGGGTGGCAAGAATTAGCTCCATGGCTCACAGGGCACTTGAGGTGGGTTCCAGGTCCCTGATGGAGATGGTGTCCTTCCTGCCATCCGGGTACTCCACATAGGTGTACATGGGATTGGCGTGGAGCAGCTTCACCCTTTCCACCAGGGAGTCAGTCTTGCATCTCCTCACGTGCTTCCTGAGAAAGACTGGACCACGGGTAGTGAGCCCGATTAGGAGTGTAGTTCCCGATGCTGACCTTCTTTCAAAATTGAATAGGAGCTTGTGAGGAGTAGCGTTGTTATGGTACATAGTAGTGACTGGATGGAATAAAGTGCCATAGGAAGGAACCTGCCAGTGTGAGTCTGGAAAACCTTTTGACTTTGGGGCCAGTTTAACAGCCTTTCAGACTGTGGTGTTCTCCTTTTCAACATGCCCATTCCCCCAGGGGTTGTAGCTAGTAGTCCCGCTGGACACAATGCCCCTCACCAGCAGGTACTGACATAGCTTGTCACTCATAAAAGATGAGCCCCAGTTGCTATGAATATAGCTGGGATATCCAAACAGAGTGAAAATGGAGTTTAGGGGCTTCATAACTGATGAAGTGGACATGTCTGGGCACAGGATAGTGGGAGAACTCATCAATAACAGAGAGAAAGAAAGTGTTTCCATTCGTGGAGGGGAAAGGTCCCTTTAAATTGACAAAGGGCCTGGATGACTTGATCAGGTGCGCCTTTGCGGGGCGGTAGAAAGACCTGGCAACTCCTGGTCATTTCCCTGATGTCTTCCATGGAGTAGGGAAGATTGTGTGCCTTGACAAAATGAGCCATGTGGTGACCCTCGGATGGCAGAGCTCATTATGCAGAGAGCGTAGTTGGCCAGTATCTGCAGAGCCACAGCTTCCTCTGGATAAGGCATGTGGAGGGTCCTGGCCTTACAACATCATAATTGTAGATGGAGAGCTCAATCCTCCACCTAGCAGTCTTGTCATTCTTGATTTTAACCCTCTTGATGTTACTGAACTTGAATGCAACTGAGCACTGTTTTTTTGAAAAATTGATTTTAAATTTTACAAGGAAAAGAAAATAATATAACAAAACATTATCTCTCACCCTCTCAACCCGTATCCCCCCCACCCCTTACTATCCCTCCCTCCCCCCAGAGCTTAACATACAGAAGGAAGATTATTACAAAATACGAATATGTAACGTGGGTTGAATTACAATGTAAATAAAAATAATAATAATTACTTAACATTTAGCTTCATACAGTTCAAATATGAAGGCCACATATTTTCAAAGAAAGAATAATTATTCCTCAAGTTATATGTAATTTTCTCTAAATATAAACATGATTGAATTTCATTATGCCACTTCTGTATATTTAAGTCTACATCATTTTTCCAAGTTACCGCTGTACATTTTCTAGCTACTGCCAAACTTAAATGAATAAATGCAACCTGAAATGTATCTAAACTTGTTGTTAATGGTTTCATATATCCTAATAAGCATAGCCATGGATCCATAAGCAAATCTACTTGAAATAAATCTCACAAAAATTTAATAACCTTTTCCCAAAAAGGTTTAACTTTTGAGCATTCCCACACAGCATGCATAAAAGTACCTACCTGATCTTCACATCTAAAACACAAATCAGAATCCATAAAACCATACCTTTTTAACTTTTTGGGAGTTAAATATAACTGATGTAAAATGTTATAATGAACTAAATTATAATGTACATTAACCAATTTTGTAACACTATGTAGACATAAATCAGACCATATTTCATCAGGAATAACCATAGTTAACTCCTGTTCCCATTTATCCCTTACTCTCAACACTTCAGACTTCTTTATTTTTGATTCATAACAGATCTATCTCTGAAACAAACCCTTTCTTTCCCTTATCCAAAAGCAACATTTCAAACTTCGATTGCCTTGGTAAATCAAATCTCGGCCAAACTTATTAATTTTAAAAATCCCATATTTGATAATAAGCAAATAACATGTTTTGTGATATTCAAAACTTCTCCCTAAGTCTATCAAATGAAAGAAATAAACCTGCCTCAAAACAATCTTCAGTTAATACCAAACCTTTTAACTCCCACTCCTTCAAATAAGGATTAAGCATTGAAAAAGGAATCAATTGATTTTGATATAGCGGAGTTTTAATTGAACATATTTCTTTCGAGCCTAAAGACTGATTCCACTTGTTCCATAATTTAAATAAATGAATTAATACTGATACTTGAGATGTTTGCAATAAGAATAAATTCCACTTATATGTAAAATTTGGTAATGAATTTTCATGTTTCTGATCCATATCCACATATGCCCACATTGGTGGTTGGTCAATATCAAACAATCTGCTAATAAATATCAATTGTGCTGCCTGATAATAATTTTGAAAATGTGGTAAATGAAGACCTCCCAAATCAAATGTCCATGTCAACTTTTGCATCGATACTCTTGATAATTTACCTTTCCATAAAAAGAGATGTACCACCTTATTCAATTCTTTGAAAAATTTCCCTGGTTCCAAACATGAAACAAATACTGAATACGTAGATAGATATTCATTTTAACACAGTTTACTCAGCCAATTAATGTCAATGGTAAATCTTTCCATCAATTCAAATCAAATTTAATCCTATTTAACAAAGGTAAATAATTTAAACTGTACAAATTCTTAAATTCCTTATCAATAAATACCCCTAAATACTTAATCTTCTCAGACCATTTAAAATTAGTAATTTGCCTACAGTTGGAATAATCCTCTTCATATATTGGTAATATCTCACTTTTCTCCCAATTTACTTTATATCCTGACATTGACCCATAATATTCCAAAAATTCTTGTAAGGGTCGTAATGATCTCTTCGGTCTCGATAAATATCATCTGCAAATAAGTTGATTTTATACTCATGTTGTCCAATTGTAATACCTTGAATTGTCATATTCTGTCTAATCACTTGAGCTAAAGGTTCTATTACTAATCCAAACAAGACTGATGACAATGGACAACCCTGTTTAGTTGATCTATACAAATTAAATGCTTGAGAAATCTGATCATTTGTCACCACTTGTGCAGAAGGATTCTTATAGAATGCCTTAATCCAACCTATAAAAAAATGGTCCAAACTTAAATCTTTCTAACATTTTAAATAAAAATTTCTACTCTACATGATCAAAAGCTTTCTCAGTATCCAATGCTAATATTATTGGTTGATTAATTTGCCACCTGGATGCATTAATTATTGTAATTAATTTAGTAATATTATCAATTGAATATCTATTTTTAATAAATCCTGTTTGATCTCCATGTACTAATTTCAGTAAACAATTTGCCAATCTAGTAGCCAAAAGTTTTGCTACAATCTTATAATCCACATTAAGTAAAGATATCGGTGTATAAGAACCAATTTTCAAAGGATCTCTATCTTTCTTTGGTATTACCACTATCAATGCTCTTAAGAATGATTCAGGAAATAATCCAATATCTGTCGTCTGCCTTAAAAGCTCCATATATACTGGAAACAACAAATTGTGAAATAAAATTCCACCATAAATCCATCTTCGCCAGGTGATTTACCCATCGGCATTGCTTGTAATGCCTCTTTCAATTCAAACTCTGTAAATGAATTATCTAACAATCTTACATCTTGCTCTTCCAACACCACCAAATTCAAATTAGACAAAAAAGTATCAACATCCACCTTTCCCTCGGATGTATATAATTCTCGATAGAAAGTACGAAACTCCTCATTTATCTCCTGTGGTTTATAAGTAATACCCAAATTTCCATGCACTGCATTAATTATATTGGAAGTTTGTTCCATTTTCAACTGTCACGCTAGTACTTTATGTGCTCTTTCCCCTAACTCATAATACCACTGTTTTGGTCTCAAAATCAAATTTTCATAATTATTTGTTTCGTGTTATAACAAAGTTTTAAATTAGCTAACAATCTTATTATCTTCCATTGCACTCTGTTGAAATTTTTTCTCTAACTCTTTCTCCAACTCAAGAAGTTCCCTGTTACATTGCTTTTTCACTTTAGCCCTATAATTAATGATCTGACCTCTCAAATATGCTTTCAAATTGCCACAATGTAAATTTACTCTGCACTGATCTCTCAGTTATCTCCAAAAAAAGTTTTATCTGATCCTTTAAAAACATAACAAATTCAGGTTGTCTAAGTAACATTTCATTAAACCACCAATGGTAATTCCTCTCAGCCTTTACAGTTGTCTCACAGGATATCAACAATAATGAATGGTCTGACAATATTCTACTTTAATATTCTGCCACATCTACTCTTCCCTGTAGATGACCTGACACTAAAAAAATCTATTCTAGAAAATGAATCATGTCGAGCAGAATAATATGAATAATCTTTCTCAGTCGGATGAATACGTTGCCAAATGCCCACCAAATTCAAATCTCCCATTACTTCTCCCAATCTTTTAGCCATTTGTGTTTTCTTGACAATTTTTTGAGATTTATCCAATAATGGATCCAGGCAACAGTTAAAATCCCCACCTACCATTATATTCTCATTTGACTGACTCAAATTCAAAAATGCATCAGTTACAAATTGTACATCATCCTCATTTGGAGCGTATAAATTCATTAGAGTCCATGTTTCAGAAGACAATTTACAATCCACCTTCAAACCTCTTCCAGCACTTTCAAAAACAGAGTCCAACATAAAAGGTATTCTCTTATGTATCAAAATCACCACTCCTCTTGCTTTTGAATTAAAAGATGATGCCAATACATGTCCAACCCAATCCCCCTTCAATTTAAAATGTTCTTTTTCATTCAAATGAGTCTCTTGCAGAAAAGCAATATCCACTTTCATCTTCTTGATATAGTCCAAAACTCGCTTCCTCTTTATTGGATGATTTAGCCCTTTAGCCCTTTAACATTAAAAGTCGCAAAATTCAATTTACTAATTTTATCTTGAAAAATTTTTTTACCAACCAACCCACTAACAAACTTAGGCTCCATTAAAAAAAAGATAAAATCTAATTCACACTTTCCCTTAAATCCCTCTTTAAAAAATTCCCCCTTCTCTCTAAAAAAAGAAAAAGAAAATAATTATAAAAAAAGAAAAAAAAACACCAAGGTGGTACCTCCCTCTATAAACTGGATGTGGTAAAAACCACTTGTGGTGGATGACTTCGGAAGTTACAGTGCCATCCACCCCACCCCCCCCAGCTGAATTTCATACTTCTCAAAATTTTGTTTAAATATCAATCTAATTCAATCCACCACTCCCACAACTCCACCAACTGCTCCCTGAACATAAACAACAACAGCAGCAGACAGATCTTCCTCAACTTTCCTATTTGATTGCTGATTTTGACCTTTTTTCTTACTATTCCCATTCGCAGCACCATTACGCTTCGGAGATCCATTAGACTTGGACTTCTGTAATTCAGAACTCCAGACTTATTAGGCAAAGAATTGGCAAATGACAAAGCATCAGTTTCATCGTCAAAGAATTCAACTTGTGAATCCCCAGAAAAAAACTTCAACACAGCAGGGTATCTGAAAGCAAACTGATAACCCTTTTTCCACAGCACTGCTTTCGCTGAATTAAATTCTTTCCGATGACACATCACATCTTGACTTAAATCTGGATTTAAAAAAATCTGTGTCCCTGGACCAGCATAGGATCTTGATTCTGCCGGGCTTCCTGAATTGCCAATCGCAAAATTAATTTACGGTCTTGATATCTTAAACAATGAACAAGAACTGCCCGTGGAGGTTGATCAGGGAAGGGGTTTCTTCGCAACGCTCCATGCATTCTATTTAATTCCAACCCCTCAGGAAAAACATCCTCTCCCAACATTTCAGGTATCCATCTCTGAAAAAACTTCACCGGATCTGAACCTTCAATATCCTCCGGCAAACCTACTATTTTAACATTATTACGTCTTCTCTGATTTTCCAATGAATCAATCTTCTGCATAAACTCATGCTTCTGCACCTTCCAATCTGTTAAACAATGTTCCAAATAGTCTATCCGCTCCATATATCAATCAACAGTATCAGTATAATCACGAAATGCTCATTTGATATCCTTAAATTCCATCTGAACCACATCCACTTCTCTTCAACATTTAACCACATCTTGCTTAATCGACGCCACTTTACCCCTTAATTCTGCAAATTGGAACTTATTTTCTTGAAAACCTAGAGAAACTTGAGCCCTCTTATCCATTCTTTTCATAAAATCTTCTGAAACAGAAATTGTAATGTCTTTTTCCACCTGCACTGTTTTAAATGTCTGTAACATTGGAGACTTACTTCTAGAGATTTTAGAAAGTTTCTGAAGCATTTGAGGCCTAGCTTTAATAAATCTAGCAGTCTTCAGTATTAAATTGAAATCTTCATCAAAATATTCTTTCTCCTCTTCCTCCATAGGATACATGGACGTCGTTACCGCCGTCGCCGCCGCTGCCTGGGCCTCCCAACCTCAGGTCAGCATGCCTTCCCCCACAAGCCCAACTTGTTGGGCCCACTCCAATGCAGTGCGCATATGTGACCCTTCACATAATGAGGAGAGTAAATTTCCTACAGCAATGTAGTGCCTCCAGTGCCTTACGGCTTCTACAATGGCCTGAGCCTCCTTTTCCACAGATGGGCTCCGGAGCTCGTTGGCCTTGTAACATTAATGAAAAAAAATGCAACCGACCTGCCCATCTGGTTAAGGGTCACGGTCAGGGCTATGTTCGAAGCATTGCTTTCCACTTGGAAAGGTACATTCTTATCCATCGTATGCATGGCGGCTTTTGCAATGTGGTTCCAGAGGTAGTTAAAAGCCATTTGTGCTTCAGCTTAGAGGGGGAAATTAGTGGTTTTTAAGAGAGGGTGAACTTTATCAGTGTATTGAGGGATCCACTGGGCATAACATGAGAAAAATCCAGGCATCTCCTTTGTAGTCCCAAGGTTGGGTTGCTCTAACAGGGGGTTCATCCTATTGGGATCAGGGCCACTGATGCCATTCTCCACCATGTAGCCAAGTATAGCCAGGCATTTAGTCCTGAACATGCATTTGTCAGAATTATAAATGAGGTTCAGGGCTTTTGCCACATGGAGAAAACTCTGGAGGTTGGCATCATGGTCTTCCAAGGTGTGCCACAGATGGTGACGTTATTGAGGGAGGGGAAGGTAGCCTTCAACCCATACTTGTACACCATTCTGTCCATCTGCCTCTGGAAAATAGAAACCCAATTACTAATACCAAAAGGGACCATCAGGAATTGATAGAGATTACCGTTAGCCTCAAATGCTCAAACCCTAAAATCGGAAGCTTTGATAGGCAGCTTTCAGGTCGATGGCCAAATAGACATGATACTGTGTAATATGTCCGAAATACTTGGGAGGGGGTATGCGTCCAGGAGCGTGTACTGATTAATAGTTTGGCTATAGTTAATTACTAGCCTGGACTTGTTTTCCACCTTTACCACTATCACTTGTGCTCTCCACAGGCTGGTGCTAGGTTCGATGATACCTTTATTGAGCAGACGTTGTGTCTCAGACTTTATGAAATTGCAGTCTGCTGAGCTGTACCTTATGCTCTTAGTAGCAATGGGCTTGCAGTTTGTGGACAGATTTAGCAAGAGAGTTGGGGGGGTTGATATTCAACGTGGAGAGGTGCAATTGGGCTCTGATTTTAAGGACCCTCTGTTCCATACCATTACAGGGGGAAGGGGACAAGAAAACTCCAAGGTCACGCTTTTAAGGTGACACAGGAAGTTCAGACCCAACAATACAGTTCATTCAGAATATACAAGCGAAATTTACAGAATTCCTCATCTTGAACAATCCTTTTGTGCACACGCAGAATGTGATTGAGATGTGAGAAATGTGCGGTAATTAGGATACATCCTCAGTTTGTATTTTTGCACAGCAGAAACTCAGCAGAGCCCGTGTCAATTAGGCATCTAGTGGAATGTCCATTTACCTTTACAGTCACTAGAGTTGCTGAGCTGGTGAGGTCTGTCCTAATCTCGGACCATCAATGCTAGCTCCCTGGAGACTCCATGCTCTTCATTCGAGTGGTCCCCACCATCCTGGGTTGCCTTGAATGGGTAAGTTGGTGTTGACCTCGTAGCAAGATGGCTGCCTTCCTTCTTCCTCCAATGACGACGGCACTAAATTTGAATTTGGTCATGACAAGATGGCCATCAAGCCTTTTCACGCCATTTCTGAGGGTGGCACGTCACGAAGCAAGTGGGTTCGGGTGAATTCGTGGCAAATTGCTTGGGGCTGGAATCGGATCTGGGAGCAGTGCAAGCCACGGATTTCCCTGGGCAGTTTGACAGCCTTCCCCTTGCGTGACAAACCCTTGCTGAATGTCCTCTCTTGCCACAGCTGGAGCATATGGAGTCTTTTGCCCAGCAATGAGATTGGGGATACTGGCTCTTTTTGCAGAAAAAAAAGCACTCCCTAGCATGGGAATCGCCAGCCATCTGGGCAGAGGTAGCGGTAGTAGGAGCAGCCAGTCCTTGGAAGGGCTCACCTGGGTGGGCGAGCTCGCTGGCTTCGAGGTTGTTGTTCTCGAGCTTGGCCTGTTCCAGTGATTTGGTCAGCTTGACATGACTAGCCAAGACCTTCTTTCCCGTCTCGAGCAGTTGCTGCCTCATGTACCTTGAGTGGACGAGAAAGTCGTGGATCTGATCTTCCTTACGAACATGGCCTGTAGCCGCTTCGTACCTGCACATCTTGGCAAGCATCCATAGATCCAGCAGGTAGTCATCAATGGTCTCTCCTGGTCACTGGTGACATAGAGCAAGTTGATGCCTCGCTAGGACCTCGTTCGGCGATTTCAGGTTACTGGCCTTGAACACCTCAATAGCAGCATCGTAAGTAGAGCAGTCCCTGATGACTGCATACCCTTTTGTTCCTACCCTTGAAACGAGTGTGGACCTCCTGAGTTCATTGGTGTGGAAGAAACCTCTGGTCACATTCAAGTAGGCCTGGAAGCAGTCTAGCCAGAACATGAAATCCTCAGCCATGTCGGGGGACAGAGGGTCTATCAGTAGCATACCTGGCTTGAGTTGCACTTCCATCGTTAGGGAATAAGATGAAAAATTTATAGCATCAATAAAAGCTCTCACAACGGAAGAAAAAAAAAGCTTTTATTAGCTTATAACTGAGGATTGGGTTTCACAGTCATCTTCAGAAGGGCTCAGAGTATAGGCAGGAAACCAGGATTATATGTGGGCAGGTGAAGCCGGAGACAGGAGGCAGGGCCAGATGGTGGGGTTGGAGCCAGCCAACAGCACAACACCCTACCAGTGAATCCCAATTCACTGCAGGGAGGGAGTGCGGAAATCGGATTCCATCGCCAACATCTCCAGCTGTATCTGAACCAACGTTTGAGCAGGATGATGCTAAACCCTCTTTCTTAATCTGCTTTCTCCTTATTGTCCATCACTGAGCCCAGAGCCCGCCCGCCCTTCACCGCTCACTTTCGGCACCGTTTTCCTTATAGTCATATAACCATTTACAGAGCAGAAACAGGCCATGTTGGCCTTTCGAGTCCGCACTGGTTCACTAGAACAACTCCACTAGTTCAAACCTTCCATTCTCTGCCAATAACCCTCCAAACCCTTCACCTCCATATACACATCCAACCTTCTCTTAAATGACAGAAGGGACCCTGACGCAACTATCTAATTTCAGAAGATCATTACATTCTGCCACCACTCGCTGAGTGTGATAGTACAGATCTATCATCAATGTACATAGTGTATATAGTTACTGTATCTAGACTGTGCTTACAGCGATTGGGTGAGAGCTAAGCCACACCTATTGTCTGGGCCTTAAAGGGTTGTGTCCCTAGCCAGGTCAGATCATTCCGGACTGGTCGGCCACCTGTGAAGAGCTCCGGTCTTTTGCTAATAAAAGCCTTGGTTTGGATCAACAAGTCTGGTTCTTTCGACGAGCTCTACAATTTTATTAGCAAAAAAGAATTTTTTTTGAAAGGGATGGAGCGTTTAACTCGGCCAGAAAAACTTGATATCGACCCACTGTCAGCTACAGCCTTCAAAGCCTTTAACTTCTGGCTGCTGAACTTTGAAAACTTCCTGAGACTCATTGAGGTGGAGGAGGATAACCAGCGTCTAACAGCATTGCTGTCTATGGTGTCCTTGAGAGTCTACGAGAACATCCAGGATGAGACCACTGTGTAAAGGTACTGAAAGAACTGTATAATCAACCGGTGAACAGAGTTCATGCCCGGCTCGTGCTTGCTTCGAGGAAGCAACAGCCCAGCGAGTCCAGCAGGGCATATTTACAAGTATTAAAGGCATTGGGTCAGCAGCTCCTGGATTTCCTGGCTGTTTTCGTCAAACCAGTCCTTGTTTTTCCTGGAGGAGAAGCCCAGTACCTCTTCAGTGGATTGCAGTATGTTAGTCTTCAACTGATCCAAGAGGGTTTCAGGGGACGGGTCCGTCGAGCTTTGCTTTGAGGTTTGCCTGGAAGATTCCTCTCGCTTCGTCTGACTGCAGGTTTCCAACATTGAACCTCTTTCTGGGACAAGGACTGGTTTGACGAAAACAGCCAGGAAATCCAGGAGCTGCTGGCAAAGAAGCGAGCTGCCCACCAGGCTCACCTTACAAAGCCGTCCTGTCCAGAGAAGATACAAGCCTTCCGTCACGCATGCAGCCATCTTCAGCGCAAACTCCGGGAGATCCAAAATGAGTGGTGGACTAGCCTCGCCAAACGAACCCAGCTCAGCGCGGACATTGGCGACTTCAGGGGTTTCTACGAGGCTCTAAAGGCTGTGTACGGCCCCTCACCCCAAGTCCAAAGCCCGCTGCGCAGCTCAGACGGCAAAGTCCTCCTCAGCGACAAGATCTCCATCCTCAACCGATGGTCAGAACACTTCCAATCTCTTTTCAGTGCCAACCGCTCAGTCCAAGATTCCGCCCTGCTCCAGCTCCCTCAACAGCCCCTAAGGCTAGAGCTGGATGAGGTCCTCACCCTGGATGAGACATATAAGGCAATCGAACAACTGAAAAGTGGCAAAGCAGCAGGTATGGATGGAATCCCCCCAGAGGTCTGGAAGGCTGGTGGCAAAACTCTGCATGCCAAACTGCATGAGTTTTTCAAGCTTTGTTGGGACCAAGGAAAACTGCCTCAGGATCTTCGTGATGCCACCATCATCACCCTGTACAAAAACAAAGGCGAGAAATCAGACTGCTCAAATTACAGGGGAATCACGTTGCTCTCCATTGCAGGCAAAATCTTCGCTAGGATTCTACTAAATAGAATAATACCTAGTGTCGCCGAGAATATTCTCCCAGAATCACAGTGCGGCTTTCGCGCAAACAGAGGAACTACTGACATGGTCTTTGCCCTCAGACAGCTCCAAGAAAAGTGCAGAGAACAAAACAAAGGGCTCTACATCACCTTTGTTGACCTCACCAAAGCCTTCGACACCGTGAGCAGGAAAGGGCTTTGGCAAATACTAGAGCGCATCGGATGTCCCCCAAAGTTCCTCAACATGATTATCCAACTGCACGAAAACCAACAAGGTCGGGTCAGATACAGCAATGAGCTCTCTGAACCCTTCTTCATTAACAATGGCGTGAAGCAAGGCTGTGTTCTCGCACCAACCCTCTTTTCAATCTTCTTCAGCATGATGCTGAACCAAGCCATGAAAGACCCCAACAATGAAGACGCTGTTTACATCCGGTACTGCACGGATGGCAGTCTCTTCAATCTGAGGCGCCTGCAAGCTCACACCAAGACACAAGAGAAACTTGTCCGTGAACTACTCTTTGCAGACGATGCCGCTTTATTTGCCCATTCAGAGCCAGCTCTTCAGCGCTTGACGTCCTGCTTTGCGGAAACTGCCAAAATGTTTGGCCTGGAAGTCAGCCTGAAGAAAACTGAGGTCCTCCATCAGCCAGCTCCCCACCATGACTACCAGCCCCCCCACATCTCCATTGGGCACACAAAACTCAAAATGGTCAACCAGTTTACCTATCTCGGCTGCACCATTTCATCAGATGCAAGGATCGACAACGAGATAGACAACAGACTCGCCAAGGCAAATAGCGCCTTTGGAAGACTACACAAAAGAGTCTGGAAAAACACCCAACTGAAAAACCTCACAAAGATAAGCATATATAGAGCCGTTGTCATACCCACACTCCTGTTCGGCTCCGAATCATGGGTCCTCTACCGGCATCACCTACGGCTCCTAGAACGCTTCCACCAGCGTTGTCTCCGCTCCATCCTCAACATCCATTGGAGCGCTTTCATCCCTAACGTCGAAGTACTCGAGATGGCAGTGGTCGACAGCATCGAGTCCACGCTGCTGAAGATCCAGCTGCGCTGGGTGGGTCACGTCACCAGAATGGAGGACCATCGCCTTCCCAAGATCATGTTATATGGCGAGCTCTCCACTGGCCACCGTGACAGAGGTGCACCAAAGAAAAGGTACAAGGACTGCCTAAAGAAATCTCTTGGTGCCTGCCACATTGACCACCGCCAGTGGGCTGATATCGCCTCAAACCGTGCATCTTGGCGCCTCACAATTTGGCGGGCAGCAACCTCCTTTGAAGAAGACCGCAGAGCCCACCTCACTGACAAAAGGCAAAGGAGGAAAAACCCAACACCCAACCCCAACCAACCAATTGTCCCCTGCAGCCGCTGCAACCGTGTCTGCTTGTCCTGCATCGGACTGGTCAGCCACAAACGAGCCTGCAGCTGACATGGACTTTTACCCCCTCCATAAATCTTCGTCCGCGAAGCCAAGCCAAAGATTCCAGTTGAGAATTCATGAAGCGTAGCTAAAAGAAAAGTGAGGATTGTGAGAGATGAGTAAAACTAATATGAAAATATGAAAGATGAAGAAAACTAGTATGGATATATGTGTAATGAATAAAGCCAGTATGAATAGGATAAGGATAGATAATAGAAGTAGGAAGTAAAGTTAGTCTGAATAAGATAAGGGTCTTCTAGCCTTTTAGACAGAATTAGCAAGTTCTGCATACAAGAAGTTAGTAAGCCCTGAGAGTCGGGAAGGTGTGAATAAGGAAAATGACATGATGGGACACCGACAGGATACCCTCCTCCAAGTTCACAGAAACAGCACGTAGGCAGACAGGATTGCCTAATGCCAAACTCATCCAGGAGGCAGAAGAATGTGAAGGGGAGGGTACTTCTATACAGAAATAAACTGTATAAAAGTTGGGTGAGCCCCAGTGTATGTGTGTATTCCCAGGGTAAGGGGAAAGCACCCAACTTTGCATTGTTGTATAATAAATGTTCTTTGTTCTCAATTTTTGTCTCGAGTAAATTCTGTGAAGGCACTTCTGTTTCTCACAAAACCAAGGCTTTTATGAGCAAAAGACCGGAGCTCTTCACAGGTGGCCGACCAGTCCGGAATGATCTGACCTGGCTTGTGTGAGAAACACTTACATCCCTTAATACAGGGACCGTAAAATCTCTTCCTCCTACTCCCAAAATCATCACTGTCCCCTCTATCTTAACACCCTCGGGTGGTTGTAAAATACTAGACCGGGCTGCCCCAGAATCTACTAAAAAGGTCATCTTGTCACTGTGGGGTCCTATGCTTAAATTTACCAATGGTTCTCCGTGCAGCCCCACGGTGTGTATTGACTGAGAACCGTGACCCCCTATTGATAATCTGCTTCCATTAGTGCGTAAGATCGCGTCTCCCTGGCTCGCATTGGGCATTCTCTCTTAAAATGTCCCTCCTTTTTACAATGGTAGCAAATAATGCTCCTGTTTCCCAATTCCTACCGGGATTACCACGAGGTCCCGGGAACGGTCGTCGTCCCCGGAATTCCCCTCTACCCTTGCCCCTGCTCTAGTCTCTACTCTCCCACTCCCGGAGATCCTCCCAATGTCCAGGAGCTGGCACACAGCCCCTACCCTTTCCTTGCTGTCACTCCACGACTTCCTTGACTGCCTGGATCAAAATCTTAGCCTTTCCTTTCTATTTATTGGGCATTCTCTCTTAAAATTACGCACCTCCGTACTAGTCAGGGGCACATTTACGAAACCGAGACCCCCTCCCATAGGAACGTCCCGTAAATGTCTCATCCAGTTAATTTCTGGCTTATCCTCTCCTTTATAATGTCTAGATTCCTGCTCTCCGGGAAATGAATCATAGGGTTCTGCCCTTCCCTCCCGGAGGGTCTCACACTGTTTTGAATCAAAGTTTCCTCCCTCCCTTGTCAATTGAGTTGGTAATCTAGTACTTTGTGAACGGGTCATCGTACCACCCCTACTTTCTTCTTTCTTTAGCTGTGGGGGAGGAGGGGAAGGTGAAGAAGGGGAGAGGGGTAAGATAGGAGCCAGCATAGGAGGAGCATAAGGTAGAGGAAGGGAATGTAATGCATCTCATTCTTGTGTTTGAGGGACAAAATGTTCCTCATCCTTGTCCTTACATTCCTTTTCATTCAAAACCAGTTGATCAACTGATCCACTGAGCCAGCAGGCTGCATATTCTCTGCTCTCATTATTATCTCTTTGGTTTTGATAGAGCCAGATGTTCAATGCCTGACACATCCAGTCCTCATCGGATCTGAACTTTGGCCAATATACCGAATTCCCTTTTATTGGGCTTTTAACCCATTCCAGACAGCAATACCTGACCATGGTCTGTTTGTTCTCCCCGCATCCCAATCAGATAGCATTAATCCTAACGGACTTTGCTTAGTTATCTGATTGTCCCGTCCTTCCCTAGGACTATCTTCCATGCTACTCACACCTCCCATACTAACAGGTAAGTAAAATTCCTCTTACCGGGATCCAGTAGCTATTCCTAGCGCGCTTCCTTAACTTTGTCCCGTCGTTTGTTCTCAATGCCTCTTCTCGGATATCACTCGCTTCATCCACTGACCAGTCACCTGTCATCTGTGAGTCCAGCTGAATCAGCCGGGGTGCACCTACCCTCATCATCGGGCACTCTGTCAGTGGAGGGACTGGGATCCCGGACGACCCCCCATTTGTGAGAAACAGAAGTGCCTTCACAGAAATTGCTCGAGACAAAAATTGAGAACAAAGAACATTTATTATACAACAATGCAAAGTTGGGTGCTTCCCCTTACCCTGGGAACACACACACATACTGGGGCTCACCCAACTTTTATACAGTTCATTTCAGTGTAGAGGTACCCTTCCCCCCACCCCCCTCCCCTACCATTCTTCTGCCTCCTGGATAAGTTTGGCATTAGGCAATCCTGTCTGCCTACGTGCTGTTTCTGTGAACTTGGAGGACCAGGGGGTATCCTGTCTGTGTGTCCCATCATGTCATTGTCCTTATTCACCTGCCTTTGTCCTTATTCACACCTTCCCAACCCTCAGGGCTTACTAACTCTTATATGCAGAACTTGCTAATTGTCTAAAGGCTTACTAATTACATATGCGGAACTTGCTGACTCTCTCTAAGGCTAGAAGACCCTTATCTTATTCAGACTAACTTTACTTCCTACATTCTATTATCTACCCTTATCCTATTCATACTGGCTTTATTCATTACACATATTTTCATATTAGTTTTACTCATCTCTCACACTAGGGACACAACCCTTTAAGGCGCAGACAGTAGGCGTGGCTAAGATCTCAGCCAATCGCTGTAAACACAGTCATTACACTCTAGATACTGTAACTATAAATATTGGTGATAGGTCTGTACTATCACACTGACCTATTCCTCTCTATAATTAACTTCAAACTAATGGCATTATGATCACTGGACCCAAAATGTTCCCCGACACATACTTCTGTCACCTGTCCTGCCTTGTTCCCTAATAGGAGATCCAGTATTGCTCTCCCTCTAGTTGGTTTAGAAAATTTTTCTGAACAAATTTGACAAACTGCAAGCTAACCAGCACTTTTACAATATGGGAATGGGAGTCCAAGTCAATATTGAAAAATTTAAATCTCCTACTATCACAACCTGATGTTTCATGCAGCTGTCAGCTATCTCCCGGCAGATTAGCCCCTCTAATTTTCACTGACTATTGGGTGGTCTATAATACAACCCCATGAGTGCAGTCATAGCTTTCCCGTTCCTCCGATTATCCATCTAGCCTCAGTAGACAAGCCCTCTGGTCTGTTCTGCTTGAGCACAGCTGTGATATTTTCCCTGATGAGGAATGCTACTCCCCCCCCCCCTTTCATTAAGCCTGGAACATTGAACTGCCAGTCCTGCCTGACCTGCAATCAAGTTTCACTAATGGCCACAATGTCATAATTGAGTTTGCTAATCCACGATCTAAGCTCCTCTGTCTTTCCTCCAATTCTTGTGTTGAAATAGATGCACCTGAGAATATTTCCACCACATACATCCTGTTGACTTCTAGTGGTTCAGGCAATTTTCACATCATCTGTTCCCTCCTCCACCTGGTTCCCATCCCCTGCAAATCTTGTTTAAACCCAGCGGAACCACTCTAGCAAACCTTCTCACAAGGATATTAGTTCCTCTAGTTCAGATTCAAACTGTCCCATCACAACAGGTCCCACCTTTCTTGTAAGCAAATCCAATGATCGAGAATCCTGAAACCCTCCCTCCTGCTCCAAGTCTTTAACCATGTGTTAAGCTGCTTTATCCTCCTATTTCTGACCTCACTAGTATTTGGCCCAGGTAGAAATCCTGAGATCACAACCCTGGAGGGTCCTGTCCTTTAACCTGGCACCCTGAACTCTCTTTGCAGGACTCCCTCATCCTCCATATGGACCATGACTTCTGGCTGCTCCCCCACCCTGGAAAGAGTCCCCTCGCCCCCAACCAGACAGAGTCCCTACACCTCCTCCTCATCAACCGGGCAGATTCCCCACCCTTCCCCCATCACCGAACAGTCCCCTCCTTCCCTTTCCCCACTGGACAGCGTTCTCCACTCACACTCCCATCCTCCCACGGGATAGTTCCCCACCCCTCCTCTCCCCCATGGGACAGTTCCCACTCTCTCCCCCCCCCCCACAAGTTCCTAATGTTACAAACCCAGAGGACCCCAAAGCCCAGGAGCAATAGAAATTCACCAAGACAAATGGTGACTTAAACAAAAGTTGCTTTTAATTATCTTTAAACATGAAAACAGGATCACACTTTAACTTATCACTATTGACAACTAACCTAACTTAATCCCCTTCTATTTCTAAGCGCACGTGTATGTAATGTGTTTGTAAGTTCAGAAAAGTATAATCTCACTTCTCATTCCTCCAAGTTCACTGGTTGCAGCAATTCTTATACTGTGCACAGAATTTAACATTTATGAATTTCACCAGGCTTTGGTGCTTGAAAGGAGATGGTTACTGCTCAGTAAGGTTCTTGTCAGTTTACAGAGAGATTTGTTGCACGTTGTACACAAACTGATGACTTCCGATCAGCCACTTCAGTGTCTTGCCAAAGAAACTTGCCCCATTATGGTTTTCCAGGTGATAACCTCTTTCTTTCAGATCAGCACAGAGTTCCTTTTTGTTTTTCTTATTTCAAGTGAAACATTAGGCAGCCAGTCCTCTCCTCTTGTATGAACCACAAGGGCTTTGACCAGGCTGAACTGAGAACTCACAACCCGTCTTCAAAATGGGTTTTTTCTACAAGCTTGCCAGCTTGTGGGCAATCATGTGATGGAGTAGTGGCTGGTCAGGGAAAACCAGCCCTCCACAGAGAAAGTTGAAAAAATGGGTAAAAAAAGGCAGAGAAGAAAAGTATAACAAAATCACAAGATAAAAAGCCATGATTATTGTTTGATCACATTGTCTTTGTCCACTTCATCAACTGGCACTTCAATTTTATTAGCAGAAATGGATGCAGCACTCAAGCCAGAGTGGCTGATAATCGACCAGTCTGCCCCGAGGGCCGAGAAATTTTCAACTACTGGATTGCTTGTTTCGATTACTAGATGGCTCGAAACAACATGGTCGATGAGGCGATACAGTGGGGCCACCTGAACTCTCTGCTAATAAAATTGAAGTGCCAGTTGATGAAGTAGACAAAGGCGATGTGCTCAAACAATAATCATGGCTTTTATTAGCAGAAACTTATGGTACAATACACCTGAAACCCAGCGATGCCATCTTCAAGTGGCTGCTCCTCTGCCGCGGTAGTTACACATGGAGCCGGTTCGCATGTGTCATAATGTGTGCCGCAACACAATACCCCCCCCCCCCCCAACCTGCTTAGTGTCCTGATGCCTTTGGGGCCATCCTTGCTGTTTAGGCTGTGCTGTCACAGCTGGTGGAGGTCAAGTGTGCTTCCTCTTTACCTCCAATGTCCAGCGTGAAAGTCTTGCCAGAGTTGTGTAGGACCTTGTATGGGCCTTCATAAGGACATTGGAAGGGGACTGGGTGTGGACTGCAGCGGACCAACAAAGTCTACAGCAGATAAATCTTTGGGGATGCACACCGGCCGGTTGCTGTGGTGTGAGGGTGGTTACAAATGAGGCTGACCTGTCCCGTAGGTCCTGCAACACTGCCTTCCCTTTGGAGCCCGAGTCTTGAGACGGAGGGAAGAATTCGCCCAGAAGGGTTAGCATCTTGAACCAATTCAGCGGAGGATGCCTGCAAGTCCTCTTTGGGTGCTGACCTGATGTTCAGCAGGACCCAGGGGAGCTCGTCCTCCCAATTGGGGCCGTTTAACCAGGCCATGAGTGTGTCCCTCTGTCAATGGTTATGTGCACAGGTACCCCAAACCTCGCGATCCAATGCGTGAGTAATGCCCTGGTGCAGGAGTCTGTTGAGGTGTCCTTCAGGGGGATGGCTTCTGACCATCTTGTGGTGCGGTCTACTATCATGAAGAGGAAGTGGGTGTATTGGGAGACCGGCAGCATTGCTTCACAGCAGGGACGGGGCTTGTGACTGCCTCTTAAGGTGCAGAGCGGGCTTTTGAATAAACAGTTGAAAACAAAACCAACTTCAGCTCATGGGTTTCTGTTCGCATTCTTTCCATGCAGCTACCGCAACAAAGGCTTTGTGATATTTTAAAGAATAACATATAGTGTTTTCTCTGGAGAAGGGGGAAGATCTACCCATTGCGAAATCTGTTGATGCTTACAGTCAATATCGCAACCCAGGTAGAAAAGGGAGTTGTGGTTATCTTGCGAGGTGGCAAGGACAATTCAGTAAAGGAGGAATTAATGTTTTTTTTAATAGATTTTAATGGTTTATGTTATTTTCTTATTAGTTGTGTCATTGCATTTAATAAAGAGTAAGAACAATTTAAAGAGTGATTTTGGAAGAAGGGAGATGGAGGGGTTGAAGAGGTGGGAGAGAGTTGAAAACAGATGAGTAAGATGAGTACATTGAACTATTTGACTATTAATATTAATGGAATCCACAATCAAATTAATCCACAATCAAAGGAGAGACTAGACATAGCATTTAAACAAAAAACACACTTAACTGAGATAGAACACCGCCAGTTGAAGAGAGACTGGATCATGTAGTGGCATCATCATACAACTCAAAAGCCAGGGGAGTTGCTATAGTAGTTAATAAGAATTTGCCATTTAAGATAAAGGAAGTAATAACAGACCCAGAAAGTAGATATGTAATGAAGTGCCAGATTTATTCAGAATTTTAGAACTTGCTGAACTTTATGCATTTAATGAAGATGACCAGAAAATTATGCAGGACATTTTTTTTAGAGAGCAGACACACAGGGACACATTTTACTGGGGGGGGGGGGGGTGGAAGAGACTTTAATTTTAACCTTGACTCATTAATGGATAAAACAGGGAAGACAACTATAAAAAATAAAGCAGCCAAATTTACATTAAACTCTATGCATGATTTGAAAATAATTGACATATGGAGAAAACAACACCCAAAAGAAAGAGATTATTTATATTATTCAAACAGACACAGAAACCTATCTAGAATTGATATGATCTTGTTGATGGCTCAGATTCAGGGGAGAGTTCAAAAGACCGAATATAAGGCAAGACTTTTATGAGACCACTTACCCTTGTTATTGACTATTCCACCGAAAACATATAGATGGAAGCTAAACCTTATATTGTTAAAAAGGCAAGACTTTCACGAATACATTGAACTACAAATCAAAATATATTTTGAGACAAATACAAATTCAGTTAAAGATAAATTTATATTATGGAGGCTTTTATTAGGGGAGAAATAATTAGTTATACAACCAAGATTAAAAAGAGAATATAATCAGGAAATAGAGTGTTGGAAAAATATTTAATGAGAAGGGAAGATATAGAGAAAAAGAGAATTGGCAGAGAAGAAATTAAAATATGAAACATTACAAATGTACAAAGTGGAGAAAAATATTATAAAAACAGAAGAAACATATTATAAATTAGGAGAAAACCCCACAAAATATTGGCCTGGCAACTTTAAAGCAGAACAAGCAAAAATAACTATTTTAGCAATAAAAAAGAAGGATAAACAGATTTCATGTAACCCATTAGAGATTAATGGAAATTAAAAAAAATTCTATAAGCAATTGTATCAAACTGAAAATACAGGGAAGAACAACAAAATTGATGAATTTTTATCAAACACTGAATTTCCCCAATTACAATTGGAGAATCAAAATAAATTGCTAAAACCCCTTACAATTGCAGAAATCTTTTCTTTGGCTTGGCTTCGCGGACGAAGATTTATGGAGGGGGTAAAAAAGTCCACGTCAGCTGCAGGCTCGTTTGTGGCTGACCAGTCCGATGCGGGACAGGCAGACACGATTGCAGCGGTTGCAAGGGAAAATTGGTTGGTTGGGGTTGGGTGTTGGGTTTTTCCTCCTTTGCCTTTTGTCAGTGAGGTGGGCTCTGCGGTCTTCTTCAAAGGAGGCTGCTGCCCGCCAAACTGTGAGGCGCCAAGATGCACGGTTTGAGGCGTTATCAGCCCACTGGCGGTGGTCAATGTGGCAGGCACCAAGAGATTTCTTTAGGCAGTCCTTGTACCTTTTCTTTGGTGCACCTCTGTCACGGTGGCTTGACGTCCTGCTTTGCGGAAACTGCCAAAATATTTGGCCTGGAAGTCAGCCTGAAGAAAACTGAGGTCCTCCATCAGCCAGCTCCCCACCATGACTACCAGCCCCCCCACATCTCCATCGGGCACACAAAACTCAAAACGGTCAACCAGTTTACCTATCTCGGCTGCACCATTTCATCAGATGCAAGGATCGACAATGAGATAGACAACAGACTCGCCAAGGCAAATAGCGCCTTTGGAAGACTACACAAAAGAGTCTGGAAAAACAACCAACTGAAAAACCTCACAAAGATAAGCGTATACAGAGCCGTTGTCATACCCACACTCCTGTTCGGCTCCGAATCATGGGTCCTCTACCGGCACCACCTACGGCTCCTAGAACGCTTCCACCAGCGTTGTCTCCGCTCCATCCTCAACATCCATTGGAGCGCTCACACCCCTAACGTCGAGGTACTCGAGATGGCAGAGGTCGACAGCATCGAGTCCACGCTGCTGAAGATCCAGCTGCGCTGGATGGGTCACGTCTCCAGAATGGAGGACCATCGCCTTCCCAAGATCGTATTATATGGCGAGCTCTCCAATTGCAGAAATACAGGATACATTAATGACACAACCAAATGATAAAACACAAGGTGAAGATGGATTCTCTACAGAGTTTAATAAGGTATTTATAATCTATTAAATCCGCCCCTTTTAGAGGTAATGAAACAGGTGGGAGACCCAGAATTTGTCTGATTCATTTAAAAAGGCAATAATCACAGTAATTCCGAAAAATGGGAAAAGATCCACTATCATATAGACCAATATCTTCACTAAATACAGATTATAAATTAATTGCAAAATATTAGCGAATAGATTGACAGATTGTGTACCAAAATTAGTGAAGCTAAATCAGACAGGATTTGTTAAAAATATAAGAGCAGCAGATAATTTCTGTAAATTTATTAATTTAATCCATACAGCGCAAATAAATAAAACACCAAATGTAGCAGTAGCTCTAGATGCAGAGAAAGCTTTTGATAGGCTGGAATGGAATTACCGGTTTAAAGTACTGCAGAAATTCAAATTACCGGAAAAATTATTAATTGGATTAGAGCATTGTATAATGGTCCTTTGGGAAAAGTAGTAACAAATGGGTACATTTCAGACCACTTTAAATTGAGTAGGTCAGCGAGGCAGGGATGCCCATTATCACCTTCCCTGTTTGCTTTGGCTATAGAACCATTGGCAGAGCTGATAAGAAGGGAACCTACAATAAAAGGAATAAAAGTAAAAGTTAGTTTATTTGCAGATGATATTATAGTATATTTAACAGACCCAGATAAATCAATAAAAAAAGGTTATACAGGTACACAATCCACAACCAACGGGGGACAGTGTGTTCCAAATTTCGGATTTTTACGGATTTTGGAAAGCCAGATTTAAGTCCACCCGAATTGTGCTGCCGGTCTCATCCCCTCGCACTGCCAGTCTCTCACCCACCCGACTCATGTTGCTGGGCTCTCCCCCTTGCCCGCCCAACTCGCGCTGCCATCACTCTCCCCACTTGCTGGTTTTTGGAGCTTTCTGGATTTTAGATGTCTGGATAAAGGATTGTGTACTTGTACATTAAATTGAAGGAATATGGAGAGATATCAGGATACAAAGTTAATATTAATAAAAGTGAAGTGATGCCAATGAACGAAGTCAATTATACAAAATGTAAAAAAGAATCCCCTTTTAAATGGCAATCACAGGCTATACGTTACTTTGGTATCAGGATAGATAATAATTTAAATCATATGTATAAATTAAACTATCAACGGTTAATAAGAAAAATACAGGAAGATTTAGAGAAATGGAAAGATTTACCATTAACTTTAATAGGGAGAGTAAACTGCATCAAGATGAATATATTTCCATGGATACAATATTTGTTCCAAATGCTACCGATTCCCTTGACTGGAGAAATTTTATGAGACTGAATACATTAATAAGAAAGTTTTTATGGAAGGGTAAAAAAAAATCAAGAGTGGCTTTGGAAAAATTAACATGGATGTATAACAAGGAGGATTGCTGTTACCAAATTTCAAAAATTATTACAGGGCAGCACAATTAAGATATCTATTGGAATTTTACAGACAGGAGAAAAACCGGATTGGCACAAGAGAGAGTTATATAAATTAAGAGAAAAGGTCCCTAAACATTTACTCTATAAATGGGATGAGAAACAGGTGCAACACAACAATCTATCATATCTAGTATACATCATATACATCTGGAGCAAAAGATGATAAATTATCAAATACCAAAAATGCTACTAACACAAAACCCATAAATTTCTTTTACAATAGATGATTTTTTTTTAAGGAATGGACTAGAAAAGGAATTAAAATAATGGTTGCTTTCTGGGAAATAATTTATTAACATTTGAACAATTAAAAGACAAATACGGAATATCACATGGTACAAGAGAGAGTACCGGGAAAATTGCTTGGTGAACCCCATTTTACAGTATATCAGTATATATTATATCAGTTGAAAATTTATTTAAAAAAAAAAGTTGGGAACTAACCTAAAATGACCTGAGAGTAGCTGCTATGAAAACTTAATTACAGACACAGCGATAGTAAAAAATTATCACAAATATGTAGAGGAAATTGCAGTACAAGGAAAATGATGAAGCAATAATATAAACCCAAACAAGGTTGGGAAAAAGATTTAAAGGCTTTGGACACAAATCCTGCCCTGCTCCCCTCCACACCTCATATCTCATGGATACAAACATTTTATTTTCACAGAGCCTGTGGGAAGGAGGGAGGACGGATAAAATGGCAGGATCCCATGAGTCAATGATGGAGAGGAAACCAAAGCTGAGCTCAAAGGAAATCATTTCAGAAGCACAGACGTGAAAGGGATAATCCCCAGACTCATCGGGCCTTGGAGAATGGGATGGAATGAAGCCTTGACTGGAAGCAGAGTGGGGACTGTGGACTACTTGCCCTCTTGTGATGGAGACAGAGGGATGGTGAAAGTGGAAGGTTGACCCCATTCCTGGGACCCAACAATGAATTCACCAACTGCAGAAAACCACTTTATATCAGCAGGGGCCAGTTCTGAGGAAAAGATGTCAATCGATGGTATTAACTTCGTTTCCTCTCTCTCACACATAGATACTGCCCTACGTTCAGAATTGCTTTTATAACATAGAACGTTGGGAGAACTCAACCAGTCAAGCAGCATCTGTGGTGAATACAGGATCAAGTTGATGTTTTGGGCTGAGACATTCACCCTCCGAGTTCTCCCACCTGTTTACATTTTCAATGCAGATATATAGTATGGTAACAGGCACTTAAGCCCAAGAGCCCATGCCCCCCCCCCCCATCCCACCAAATCCACCAATTAACCTCTGTATGTTTTGAAGAGTGGGAGGAAACCGTAGGACGTGGAGGGAAACCCATGCAGTCTCGGGGAGAAGGTACAAACTACTTGATAGTACTGGTTCGAACCCTGGATGCTGGTGCTGTAACAGTGTCATTCCAACTGCTAAGGGTCACACATAACGGTGCTCTTGTTCGAGATTCCAGCAGGTACAGTCTCTTATGTCCACAGAATTCTCTTTTATTTCACATTCCCAGCAGACTCAATAGTCCCTTGTAAAATGGGGTTCACCAAGCAATTTTCCCGGTTAGTCCCCACTCACAAGGCAGCGAGAAAGGGTCAGACATGGTTAGCAGTGTCCAAAAGCAATCAGGTCACTGCCCTACCTCAGAGGTAGTCAGGGAATCCACTAATACTCAACTAGGTTGCGTCCACTGGCAGCTTTAAACCAAAAATGGCCAACCTAGTATTCACTGTGACATCAGTGCCATCGACGCAGGAGTGATTGACAGCTGGTGGGGGGGGGGGGGGGGAAACAGGGAGACTGACCAATAGTTTGTCTGAGGTCATCATGGGGGGCGGGATCCCCCTTAAATCTCTGGGTTGGCGATTTACTGGGTGAACCGCAGTAAATAACTCATGAGACTTGAGACAAACGAATAACATAGGCTTTTTATTAGCAAGAACACAGCAGTGCTAGCCATCCACAAGGCTAGTCCCAAACTGAACAAAAAGCAGAGATCAGGACACTTATATACAAATTAGCCTACAGAGCCAGACCTCCTTAAGAGCCAGCAACAAGCAACTACAAGCAGCTACTTCTACATAAAAGCAAGCAATACCAAGGATCACCACACTGGGTAGATTATTCTTGCCCCCGCTCCCCCCCCACCACCTTCGACCCACTAAACGCACCGAGGTCCCAGGAGGGCTATCCAGGTGCAGCAGTTTTAAAGAACTAATAACTGCTCTTTCTCCTGCCTTTGTTCAACACTCTTTGTCTTTGTGAACTCCTTTTATTGATGCTTCCTTCAGACAGATCAACTGCAACGAACAAAAATTCATCCCTCCTCACTCAGCCACAACCCTGCTGTGTCCGTGCACCCACACCCATCCTTCTCACTGTCCTTTCATTTCAATGCTAATTAAAATTAAAAATCTCTCCTGATCTGCCTCAATACTTCCAACATTTTGGTCGTACTTTCAGATTTTCAGCATCAAAACTGCAGGGACACCAAAGAGACCTCGAGCTGAAGGTCTTATAGGGGTTGTACCAGAAAATAAAGGAAACTGTTCAATATTAAACAGAGATGCCCTGTTATTGTTCTGTCAGAGCCAATAAAAGGAGCTCAGGGATTGAGGGGAGAAAAGTTCATAATGAAATGTTATGTTTATTTAAATTGGAGTAGAAATAAATTTTAAAAAGTTATTTGAGAATGATATTTGTATGTTTGAAAATCAGAGAATTGTCAGTAATGGCAGCCAAACAGCTCTTGTCAATGCCAACCAAGTTGCCACCCTTTGCCTGGATGTGGCAACCTTCAACCTGTTCTATCCATTTCCCTGTCCAAATGTTCTTCTAAAACACAATTCGACCTGCCTCTACCACTTCCTTTGGCAACTCATTCCACAATTTCAAATTAGTTAAACAAACTTTTTTTTTAGCTTCCGTAGAGTCCTGCTACAAATCTAAGGGTAGGTCTGTGATGAGGCAGACTTTTAAGCTAGTCCCAAACTGAACAAAGAGCAGAGATCAGAACACTTATTTACCAGGTTAACCTACAGTGCCAGACCTCCTTAAGAGTCAGCAACAAGTAACAAGCGGCTACTTCTACATACAAGCAAGCAATACCAAGGATCACCACACTGGGTAGATTATTCTTGCCCCCGCTCCCCCCCCACCACCTTCGACCCACTAAACGCACCGAGGTCCCAGGAGGGCTATCCAGGTGCAGCAGTTTTAAAGAACTAATAACTGCTCTTTCTCCTGCCTTTGTTCAACACTCTTTGTCTTTGTGACCCTCTCATTCAGAATCTGCTTTGTCTGATTTATCTAAGCAAGTGGAGAATTTGGCTATGCAAGTGAGCCAAGAGTTTTCAGTTGCATGGAGCAACTGGATGAAATGAAGGGTGAAAGGTCTTCTATTAAAATGGATGTGACTAAGTGTTTGAAAACAGTGGATAATGTTCAAGATAAATTTAAGACTGAAGATGCATTTATTGACTGTAAAGATTATGTAGACTTGTGTAAAGAAAGGATGGGACAGATGGAGGATTCGTTTACTGGTTGGGAGATCCAGAAAAGTGATTTGTTAAAGAAGACTGATGTTTGGAAAATCAGAGTCGAAGGAATAAAATTGTTGGTCTTACGGAAAATCTTGAAGGCCCAGATCCAGTTCAATTCTTTTAGAAGTGGATTCCTGAAGTTTTGGGAACAGCTTACTTTCCGAATAGTTTGGAATTGGATAGAGTTCATTAAGCAATAAGAAGCCGTTTCGTTCTGATTCAATGTCTGCGTTATCAGGATAGAGAATTGCAGTGCAGAATGCTAGGAGTAACCAGGGCCCTGTTAAGGATAGAGAATTGCAGTACAGAATGCTAGGAGTAACCAGGGCCCTGTTAAGGATAGAGAATTGCAGTACAGAATGCTAGGAGCCCTTGTTAAGAGTTATTTTTTACACTGATTTGAGCCAAGCTGTAATGAAATGTCGTAAAGAATTTAATTCAGCTAAAGCTGTTTTGTGGAAGAAGGGTTATAAGTTTGCTTTTCATTATCCTGCAGTGTTAAAAGTTTTTTATGGGGATTATCAAACTCAGTTTTTTAACGATGATGCTGAACCTCTTATTTTGCTGATTCTTTACCTGTTAATAAGCAGGGGCAAGATCAGGAAAAGTTTCTTCAACAGCTTGTTCTGGTTCTGAAAGAGAAGAATGGGAAATGAGAGATAGAAATTCAACAGTTCATTGATATCGGAATTGATGATGATCAAGTTCATCGAGATTTGGAAGAAGCTTATCGTACCTGAACTGATTATATTTCATTTTTGCTTGTTCCATTTTGAGGGGGGGGGGTGTTGGAAACCCAATCCTTCCAAAGTTGTTGGCCACTTTGTGGCATTTGTTACTCCCATACAATTGGCCCCCCCCCCCCCCCAATTGTGAGGCTTTTTGTTTTTGTCCTTTCTTTATTTGAGGACATCTTTAAACATGTTTATAATGGAGTCATGGGGGGGTGGGTGGGGGTGGGGGGGGTGCTTCGCCACTTATGTGGGATGTAAATGTAATTTGTTATAACTAATTTAAATATTTTTACTTTTTTGAAAAATGTATTTATAATTTTAAAAATGCAATAAAAAACCCCTGTTTCAAAAATACATTAGTAAAATACAAAATCGTAAATTAATAAACAACCCATCCCCCACCGCTCTACCCCCTAAAAAATCCCCAAACTACCCCTACTTCTACATAATAATGGAGCCTTTTACAAAAATTAAAAGTGCCTCAACGTAACATATATAAAAAGTAATTAACATATTAATTAACATATACTAAGATCCATACATTTTAAATATGAATTCCACATTTTAGTAAAAACATAATTATCATTATGCAAGCTATATGTTATTATTTTCTAAATTGATACATGGTTTCAATTCATTATGCCATCTTTGAATATTTATCTCTACATCATCCTTCCATGTCATTGCTATACATTTTCTGGCCTCGGCTAAAGCCAAACAAATAAAAGCAATTTGAAATTTGTCCAATTTCTATCTCTTTAAGTCCGTCATAAATCCTAATAGAAATAATAAAGGATCAAATAATAGCTGAAATTGTCTAACTTTTAACCAAAGATTTTGCACCTTTTCACATGACCAAGAAGTCCCTCTTTGTATTCCACACCAAAAACATAGGTCTGAATCCCTAAAACCATATATTTTCAACTTCTCCAGTGTCAAATATAACTGATATAAGAAATTATAATTAACTAAATTATATCTCATATTAATCAACTTAGTTACCGCATTTTCACATATCTTTAACCAATCTTCCTCCAGTATAATAAGTTGTAACTCCTACTCCCATTTGTCTTTTATTTTAAAAACACCAGGCTTATTCATCTTCTCTTGCAACAGACTATACATTTCTGATATAAACCCTTTTTTCAAAGAATCTGCAATTAATAGTCAAATTAGGAAGTTTAATTTCTTGTCCAAAAATTTCTTATAAAAAAGCTCGCATTTGGTAATAAGCAAATATTGAATTTAATGTTATATGAAATTTTTCTTGTAATTGGATAAAAGAAAGAAAAAAATCCTTTCTCAAAACATTCATCCAACCTTCTAATACCTTTCAAATCCCATTCCTTTAAATAACGACTATCCATTGAAAATTGTATAATCCTGTTTCTATATATAGGAGTCCAACCAGTAATTTTACCCTCCGCTCCAATTATACAATCTCTCTTATACCAAATATCCATTAAATGTCTAAGTACAGGGGCATTATAAGTCTTCAAGAAATTTGGTTTCCATTTATATATAAAACAATTTACTTCATTCTCTGAAAGTTGTGTTAATTCACTCTAGCCCATAGAGGAGTTTGTTCCATATCTAACATACAATTAATAAATTTCAATTGTGCTACGTCATAATAATTTTGAAAGTTTGGTAACTGAAGGTCAGTTTTTGCAATGAAACTCTAGATAGTTTATTCTTCCACAAAAATAAACGAACTGCAGCATTTATTTCTTTAAAAAAGGACTTTGGTAAAGAACAGGGAATAGATTGAAAAAGATACTGTATATGAGGAAACACATTCATCTTAATACAATTCACCCTTCCTATTAAAGGTAAATCTTTACACTTCTTCAAATCTGCTTTGATTTGTATATAATTCAACTGAACAACTGACAATATTCCACTTTTATTATCTCTCCTAAATACTTTATCTTATCAGACCAATGAAACTGGGTAATCTGTTTACCTTCCAAGTAATCTTCATTTGCAACAGGTACTAATTCACTCTTGTCCCAATTAATTTTATATCCAGACATTTTTCCATACTGTTCCAAACATGTCTGCAAATATACTAAAGATTCTTTAGGATTTGTTAAATAAATTAACACATCATCCGCAAATAAATTAATTTTATATTCATCTTCCCCCACATTGATACCTTTAACATTAACATTCTGTCTAATAGATTGAGCCAAGGGTTCAATCACTATAGCAAATAAAACCAGAGATAATGGACAAATCTGCCTAGTTGATCTTGATAAAGCAAATGAAAAAGAAATTAATCAATTTGTTACTACCCTAGTGAGGAATTGTTATATAGAGCTTTTACCCAGACCAAATTTAAAATGTTCCAGAACATTAAACAAAAAATTCCATTCAACACGGTCAAAAGCTTTTTCTGCATCTAAAGCTGCTACCAAAGATAAATTATGTTGTTCTCTAGAAGCATTAACTAATGTAATTAATTTAACAATTTATCAGCTGAATAACAATTTTTAATAAAACCTGCTTGATCTACATGAATTAACTTTGGTAAATGCTTCACTATCCTATTTTCCAACATTTTAACCACAATTTTATTATCTACATTTAACAAAGAAATTGGTCTATATGAAGCTACTTTTAATGGATCTCTATCTTTTTTTGGAATAACCATAATCAATGCTCTAGAAAAAGATTCTAGAAGAGAACATGTTTCTGCTGCTTGCCTTAATACCTGTCGAAATATCGTAGGTAATAAATTATAAAATTCCTTATGAAGTTCCAATGTGAATCCATCTTCTCTAGGTGACTTTCCATTCGGCACCATTTGTAATACCTCTTTAATTTCCAAATTCATAAAAAAGAGAATCTAACTCCTGAATTTCTAAATCATTTAAAGATGGGATATCTAACCTAGCCAAAATAAATTCTACTCAATCAATCTCTGTGACTTATATAAATCCTGATTTAAAAAAGTGAAATTTATCATTAATTTCTTGAGGGTTATAAATAATTTTTGTACCTCTTTTTACGGCATTTATTGTCCTAGAAACCTGTTCCATTTTCAACTGCCAAGCTAAAACTTTATGAGCTCCTTCTCCCAATTAATAATACCGCTGTCTAGATCTTTGAATTAATTTCTCATAATGATATGTTTGTAAAGTATTATAACACATTTTCAAATTAGATAGTTGTATCTTTTTATCTTAAGAAACATTCCTCTGTAAATCTTTATCCAAGTCTTTAATCTCTTCCTCTGCCAAGTATTTTTTTCCTGTTTAGAAGTATAAATAATGATTTGACCTCTTAAATATGCTTTCAGAGTATCCCATAACGCAAATTTACTTTGAACTGAATTCTCATTTAATTGTCAAAACATATTAATTTGATCTCTATTAAAAGTAACAAATTCCAGCTGTTTCAACAAAGCAGTATTAAATCTCCATCTATAACTAGTTTGAATCACATCAGAACTAGTACATGAAATTAATAAAAGTGAATGATCTGATAATGTTCAACTTTTATAGTCAGCACTAACTATTCTCCCTTGCAATTGGGCAGATATTTAAAATAATCAGTTCTTGAAAAAGATTCATGTCTAGCCGAATAAAAGAAAAAATCTTTTTCAGTCGGATTCCTTCTTCTCCAAATATCCACCAAATTTAAATCTTTCATAACCTCCACCAAATGCTCAGCCATCTTTAATTTTCTTACATACTTTGGGGATTTATCCAGCAAAGGTTTCAAACAACAATTAAAATCTTCTCCCACCAATATATTATCATTTGCCTGATTCAATCCCAAAAAAGTTTCAGTAATAAAATTTTCGTCATCAACATTAGGGGCATAAACATTTAACAACGTTCATAGTTCATTAAAAAATCTTACAATTAATCAACAATACCCTACCCTTCTTTTCTGACACTGAATCCAATGTAAAAGATAAATTTTTATGAATTAAAATTGCAACTCCACATGCTTTAGAATTAAAAGAAGATGAAATAACTTGGCCAACCCAGTCCCTTTTCAATTTTAAATGTTCTTTTTCAGTCAAATGAGTTTCTTGTAAAAAAACAATGTCCACTTTCATTTTCTTAATATAGGCTAATATTTGCTTCCTTTTTGTCAGATTATTCAAACCCTTAACATTAAAAGTTGCAAAATTTAAGTTAGACATTGTGATTATGATAAATCAGGCACACAATAAAAATACAAATTCAACTAAGGCTTCAAACTACTTTATAAATATATATATCCCTCAATATATAATAATAAAAACCCTCCACACTAAAACAAAAATATCCCCCCTAAAAAAAAACTGCAAGTGCAGTACCCCCGCTCTATTAATCGGGTGCGGTTCATACCAGCAGTGGCTGATGACTTTGGAAACAACTGGATCATCATCTTCTCCCCAACCAGACAACACAATAGTAAAATACATAATCCAGTCAAGATTCAGATGTAGTTGGAAGCTCCTCCTTCAAATCCACCAATTGTTCAGTTTCCAACTTCCTACCCACCCCCCTCATCCATTTCCAGCTTTATCTATGGTCACCAAAGGTTTTGTAGAAAGATCTTGAGTCAACTTGGAATCTGGCAAAGAATTAACAAAGATTAATGCATCTTGTGCTTTTTAAAAAAAAATTGTGATTGATATTGCCTTCAAAATTGCTGGATATCGAAAAGCAGATCTATACCCTTTCTTCCACAAAACCGCTTTAGCTGAATTAAACTTATGAATAACCTCTTGGCTCAAATCTGCATAGAAAAATAACCTTATTACCCTGCACCATCATCAGGACCTGATTCTTATGAGCTTGCTGGATTGCCGCATGTAAAATCATCTCTCGATCCTGATACCTAAGACATCTAACCAAAAGTGCCTGTGGAGGCTGACCTGGTAAAGGGCCCTATCTAGTTCCAAACCTTTGGGAAAATATCCAGATCCCAATACATCAGGAATCCATTCCTTAAAAAATCTTGTAAGATTTGCTCCCTCAATACCCTAAGGAAGACCCACTATTTTAATATTATTCCGACAACTTTGATTTTCCAGTGAATCATTTTTTGTAAAAAAATTCTTCTCCATTTGCCATATAGTAATCGATTCTTCAATCTGATCAACTCTGTCTTCAACATTCTTCACTCTGTCTTGAACCACATCAACAGCTGTTAAACATTTATTAATATCCAATTTCATTGAAGCAATATCCCCAGACATGTCTGATATTTTACTCTAATTAATCAGCAAACTGTTCATCAGTATTATGAAAACTAGCAGATATATAATCCATCAAATTTTCATTTTGTTTAGTTAGTTCTTCAAACATAGTTACCACATCAGGGCCAGGTGAAGGGATCAACAAACCTGGAGATTTATATAGTGAAGGTGCCTTTAAGACTTACCTTCCATATTAGCAGCAGCCATAAGTAATACATGATCTTCTTCATCCAAATAATCAGCAGTTCTATTCTCCTCCTCCTCCTTAGGTACTAGAATCACCTCTCTGGCAGCATCTTTGGACCCCCCTCCACACCAGGCCAACATCTTCAGCGGAGCGATGGATGCCCCCCCCCCCGCAGCCCGGACCTGCTCCAGAGCTTCATGGATGCGCGTGAGAATGGCCTCCAGGGAAGGTATGTCACTATGCACTGGTGAACACTATGACACGCTAATGCGCTCAGGCTCATGCCCCTGTCCCCCCCTGCGCTTGTCCATGCTACCAGTGACACTCAGCACAGCACTCCCGCGGGTTTCCTGGAGCGACGCCGGGGAGGTAGCGGCGGCACCATCTTGTGTCGTTACACGCACAGAGGACATTGCTGCTTCACCCAACCTTGCCAGAGAAGAATGCTGGGGCTTCAGGTCCATCAAAAATTGATCCTGAGGCTTCAATTCTTTGGAAGGTCCAGATATTTTTTTCCAATACTTTAAAATGTAGTTATTTTTAATTGTTGTACTCTTCCTCTTCTTGCTTCTTTCATTCTCAGGGTGTAAAGAACTTTTCCATAATATTTCAGATATTAATCAATTAATTAATTTCTGGTTTTAAACTGTCAAGTTGGGGAGAGATGACTTCCCAGTCTTCACTCTATGGTATCTTGCCACACCCCCCAATTTTGCTACTTTTAATGTTAATGGGGCTAATAATCAGATTAAGAGAAAGAGGGAATTAGCTTATATTAAAAAGTTGATATTGCGTTTTTGCAAGAGACACATTTGACTGTAAAGGAAAATCAAAAGTTAAAACGAGATTGGGTTGGACAAGTTATAGCATCTTCTTTTAACCCCAAAGCAAGGGGTGTTGCTATTTTAATTCATAAGAAGTTACCTTTTAAATTGAACTCAGTTTTTGAAGTCGTTGGCGGACTTTTGATTGTTAATCTTGGACTTTAATGAATGTTTATGTTCCTATGTTTTATGATCTTGCACAATTCATGGTAGATTCTTTTCTTAATTTAAATCAAGCATATGATAAAATTTTGGTTGGAGGTGATTTTAATTGTTGTTTAGGTCCATTGTTAGCTAAATCTCCAAAATCGATTGTTAGAACAAAAATGGCTAACCAGTTAATGACAGTAATGAAAGATATGAATTTAGTTGAGATTTGGAGGGAATTAAACCCAAAGGAGAAAGACTCATCTTGACATAACTCTTATTGTCGAGTAGATTTGTTTTTAGTATCAACGCAATTACAAAGATGATTTTTTAAAGAGTAGAATTTTGTCTGATCATTCTTTGTTGTTAATTACTTGTACTGGTTCTGAGATAGTGGAGAGTGTGTATAGATGGAGATTTAATTCAATGTTGTTGAGAAATCTTGAATCTATTAAGTTTATGAGGGATCAAATACAATTATTTTTGAAAATGAATGTAGGTTCGGTTGGTATAAAATTTGTTTTATGGGATGATTTGAAAGCTTATTTGCGGGGACAGATTATTAGTTACGCAGCTAAAATTTAAAAAAAAACAACATATGGCTGAGACTATTAACGAGAGAAGGAGATAGAGATCTTGGAAAAAGATTGTGGCTGTTTTCCAAGGTGATCCACAGACAAGGTTGGCCTGGGGACCAGAGACCATCGTGCTTGGTTCAGCTTGGGCTTAGTAGCAAAAAAACTCTCTTCCAAACACCTCCATGCGTAAATTTGCGAAGACAGTTAGCTGGCCTTTTTCAGTGTCTTCCTTTCAGCCCAGGATCTGAGTATTGTGGCGTCCGTTCCTACACTCCAAATCAACCACCTTCCAGGCCAACTTGGAGTTGGAGGCTGACATTACTTCACATCGAGTTTCTAGTTTATCTTTAGTCATTAACAGACTTCAAACCATCCTCCAGTTTTAAAAATGCTCTTCAATTGCTGAAATCGCTTGGAAAACCTTCTCAAATCTAAAATTAATCTCACATTGACCTTCTTTCACTATTATGGTTATTTCTCGTGTTATCTCCCATGATTGTTTTTTCAACACGTCTGAGACAGAGTCTGCAGTCAGAGGGGCCATATCTTCTTAACCATTTTTTGCTGCTTTAGCTCCTCTGGTAGTGGTAATCTCTAAAAGCAATGATATTAAATATTGAAGGGGATCATTTTAAGCCACTTTGGCAAAGATTAAAGATGATTAAGTGAGAAATATTTGAAAGTTGGCAGGAGCACATAACAACTGCCATCTACCCCATGCAGCCACCAGCCATAAATCTGAGTGAGGTTTCAGCAGGATGTCTGACTGCGTAAATCCCTTCCTACACGGAGCAGGTGAACAGCTTCACCCCAGTGTGGACCCGCTGGTGGATCAGCAGGTTGGAGGAATGGGTGAACCCCTTTCCGCACTCAGGGCAGACAAATGCCTGTCCCCAGAGTGTACCCGCTGGTTGGTCAGCAGCTGAGTGGACTGGGTGAAGCCCTTCCTGTACTCAGGGGAGATGAATGGCTTCTCCCCAGAGTGGACCTGTTGGTGAGCCAACAGCTCTTCCTGCACTTGGGGCAGGTGAAGGGCCTATCAGCAGTGTGGACCCATTGGTGCCTCATCCACATGCTGGACACTGAACCTCTCACTACATTCAAAGCAGACAAAGAGTATCTCCCCCTTGTGCATCCATTGGTGTGTCTCAAGGGTGGACAACTTGGTGAAGGCCTTCTTGCATTAGGGGCAGGCTTTTCCATGGTGTGGTCCCAGGTTGATCTGGATGAAGCCCTTCCCACACTCAAGGCAGACAAATGGCCTCTCCTCAGTGTGGAGCAGCTGGTGGGTCTGCAGGTAGGTGGAATGGATGAAGCCTTTCCCGCACTCAAAGCAGGTAAACACCTTCTCCCCAGCGTGGACCCACTGGTTGATCAGCAGGTGGGAGGGTTGGGTGAAATCCTTCCTGCACTCAGGGCAGACGAATGGTCTGTCACTGCCGTGAATCTTCTGGCGTGTTGTAGGTTGGACATCTAAGTGAAGCTCTTACCACACTCGGAGCAGACCCTTCACTGCATTTGGGACAGGTGAATAGTTTTTCCCCTGTGTGGACCCACTGCTGCTTCTGCAGGCTGGAGGTGTCAGAGGTGAAGCCTTTGCTTCACGTGGGGCCGATGAAGGGCTTCTCACTGCTGTGAACTCGCCGATGTACCTCAAGGTTGAAGCTGTTGGTGAAGATCTTTTCGCACTCAGGGCAGGCAAACGGCTTTTCCCCGGTGTGGGCCTGCTGGTGGGTCAGCAGGTTGGGGGTCTGGGCGGGTCCCTTGCCACACGGGGCAGGTGAAGGGCTTCTCCTTGGTGCAGAACTGCTGGCAGATCCCTAACTGACTCAACCATATAAAATTCTTCCCATAGTCAAAGCATTTAAATGGGTTCATTGCTATGGGACGAGAGGATGTGACAGGGGATATGTCAATGCAGTCCTAACCTGGGGCGCACAGAGTTTGTTCAGCCTGATGGAGGATCCAGGAGAGTTGGGTAGCAAGTTAAATCAACACTGAGGCTGGGACTAGGGCCAGAACTTGGGGAGAAAAATCCTGTAGCCAGGATGAAAGGGGGAGGAGTAGCATTGCTAGTCAGGGAAAAGATCTCAGTTGTGCCAAGTCAGGGACAGCCAGGAGGATTTGTCTACAGAGGCCATATGGGTGGAGTTGATGAATGGGAAATGTGTGACCACCCTGATATGGTTGTATTATAGACTGTCCTATAGTCAGAGAGAATTAGAGGAGCAAATCTGTAGAGAGATGCAAGAAGCAGAACGTTGTGGTAGTGGGAGATTTTAGCTTGGCAAATATTGACTGGGACTCCCATACTGTAAAAGGGCTGGATGGCTTGGAGTTTGTGAAATGTGTTCAGGAAAGTTTACCAAAAATCCAGACTTCAAGGAAACTCTTGGGTGAAATCTGGACCATTCAAGAATCTGGACTTCTGAAAAACACTCAGCTTTTGCGGGCATGCATGTATAAGCACCACAGAAGTTGTGGAAATGCAATACTAAATATAGATTTTTTTTGTATATTATAGAAAAACTGTTTTGTTAATAAACTATTAAAATTTACCTGTTTATTCTTCTTAAATTTGAGTTTTACAAATACTGCCCACAAATCTGGAAAATCCAAAATTACAGACTGACCTGATCCCTGAGCAGTCTGGATTTTAGGTCTTTTACTGTTTGTAAATATTGATCCAATCTTGTCTTAAATATATTGACTCACCTCCACTGCTTCAATGGGCAGAGAATTCCATCGATTAACCGCCCTCTGGGAAAACAAGTTCCTCCTTATCTCCATCTGAAATCTACTACCCTGAAAATTGAGGCGATGTCCCCTAGTTCTAGTTTCTCCAACAATGGAAATAACTTACTCATCTCAATCTTATCTACGCCTTTCATAATTTTACACATTTCCAAATGATCCCCTCTCATTCTTCTAATTTCCAGCATCTCCCCTCATCTCTAGAATCAAATGGTGAACCTCCTCTGCAACACCTACAAACCCAGTAAATCCTTCAAATCAAGAGACCAGAACCGCACGCAGTACTGCAGATACGGCTTCACCAGTACCTTGTTCAGTTGCAGCAACCTCCTTGCTCTTAAATTAAATTCTTCTAGCAATGAAGGGCAACGTTTGTCTTCTTGATAGCACCTGCAAACCAACCTTTTGCAATTCATGATCAAGCACCTACAATCTTCTGTATGGCAGCTTGCTACAATCACTTGCCATTTAAATAATAATCTGATCTTCTATTTTTCCTTCCAAAGTAGATAATCTCTTATTTACCCACGTTGTACTCCATCTGTCAGACCTTTGGCCACTCATTTAACTGATCTATATCTCTCCGCACCCTCTCTGATTCCTCTGAACAATTTGCTTTTCCATTCAATTTAGTGTGATCAGCAAACTTCAATACATTACATTCTTCTGAATTGCTGATGTATACTGTGAACAGTTGCAGACCCAGTCCCCACCTTTGACACTGCTTCCTCTTCTGTCCACTTAATATGCTTCCTTTCACCTGTTTATCAGCCACAGTTGTCCCATCTGCAACATGACTGTTTGGGTCAAACCCCCTTTCCAGACCAGCCCTACCTGACATGATTGAGGCCACTTCAGGCCAACCTGCCACTTCAGGCCAACCTGCCCCCACCCTTCACCATCTTTCAATTCCTTGCCGCTCTGTGACATGTGGAGTAAACCTCAGATCAGAATTCTTGAAGTCTTTTAACTTACTAACAAAGTCTCCAATTTTTCCTTGTAGAACCTCATCTTGTTTATATTGCTGGTCATTTCTATGAACAAATGCACTGACCTGCCCCCCCTGTACCTATCCCACCTTCTGTGGAAGAGCCTCGCGGTCCATGTATCTGAAGCCATCACACCTGCACCAGCACCTTAGTCATATGTTTTACTGGAAGCTTTTCCAATTTCTCTCCTAACTACATCACTGGTTCAGGACATCCTGAGATGACAACACTGCATTTCTAATTTTGGATGTTGTAAACTCTACCTGCAAGATCTCATCTTTCTTCCTGGCAATGTCATCAGAACCACGATGAACCACCAACTCCGGCTGCTCCTTCTCCCCGTTCAGGATACAGGTCCCTGAACCTGCTCTGTGCCCTGAACCCCCCAGTCACCTGGCTTCACAACAGCCCCAGTGGTGGGGCCACGGACCCGGCTGATGCTGCTGTTTCCCCTGAGAAGTGATCTTCCCTCAACAGGATGCCCACAGTGATGAACCCATTTCAGTGCTCCAACTGCAGGAGGAACTTGAAAAGTCTGGGTAACTTAAAGGCACACCAGCGGGTCCACATTAGGGAGCAGCCCTTTAGCTGCCCTGATTGTGGAAAGGGCTTCACCCAAATCTCCTACCTGCAGACGCATCAGTGGGTCCACACCAGGGAAAAGCTATTCATCTGCCACGAGTGCAACAAGGCCTTCACTATTAGTTCCAACCTTGAGGTACACCTGCGGGTCCACACTGGGGAGAGGCCCTTCACTAGCCATGAGTACAAGAAGGCCTACACCACTTTGTCCAACCTTCAGAGACATCTGTGGGTCCACACTGGAGAAAGGCCCTTCACCTGCCCTGATTGCAAGAAGGGGTTTGCCCAGATCACCAACCTCCAGTCGCTCCAGCGAGTCCACACCAGTGAAAAGCCGTTCGTCTCCCCAAGTGCGGCAAGAGCTTCACCCACCAGAAGTTACACAGCAGTGACAGGCTGAATTCAGAAAGGGCTTCATTCTCTCCTCCCATTTGCTGACCCTCCAACGTGTCCATACCAGGGAGAGGCTGTTTGTCTGCTCCCAGTGCGGAAAGTGGTTTGCCCAGTCCTCCCATCTGCTGGACCACCAGCAGATCCACTCAGTGCGGAAAGGAGTTTGCCTCCAATTAACATTTTTCTAAAGCATGCTTATCTTTGCAATACAAACAGCTTTCCTGAACAGACTAATCTTCTTCCATTGTTTCCTTGTTCTTTCTTGTGCTTGTATCTGACACAGCAGGAACAAAGGTCCTTGCCTCTGGTTTCTGTTGAGACAATGATTTAGTCTTCTTTCCATCTTTTGGAACTATTGAAGTGTCCTTTATATTTCCAAATGCTGGTATGGTATAAACATGCACGTTTTTCCAAGAATGGCATTGTGGTCAGATAAGCCTCCTTTGTGGGTGGTGAGCAAACAACCACCATGGAAATGCAGGTGGGGAGATTGATGGCTGGGTGCTAGGAGCTGGGGTTGCCTCTGACACACAGGGACCGATTTAATGTCCAGGTGAAGAAACTTTTCCCAATGCTGTGAAGTTGCTGACTGTAAAACCACAAAATCATGTGGGTTAGGCCATTCGTCCCATCAAATTCATCATGCCATTCCATCATAGCTGATTTATTATCCTTTTCAACCTCATTCTCCTGCTTTCTACCCCCAATCCTTGATTCCCTTCCTACTGCCACCTTAAATATCCCCAATGAACTGGCCTCCACAGCTGTTCAAGGCAATGAATTTCACAAATTTACCACCATCTGCCTGAGGAAATTCTTCTATTCTAAAGCGACGTTTTGTATCCTGATGCTGTGCCTCTGGTCACAGATTTCCCCCACCAGAGGAAACATCAACTCCACGTCCACTATATTCAGGCCTTTCAGTATTCCATGGGTTTCACTGAGACCCCAACCTCATTTTTTTTTGAATATTTTATTTATATTTTCATACAAGCTTGTACAGCCATATTCAGTGTACTGCCAACAATGGCCCTTCACATTCAAATATACATGCATTCATTTTATTTATGATTATATATACAAGCCTGTGTCTCTACCAACCACCCCCTCCCCACACATAAAACAATGCGACTCACTCAATAAAACCAACAACAAAACTTTAGCACCAGGAAAATAATAAGGGGCAGGGGTTGCCGGAGCGCAGTGGGTGGCTTCTGGGCCAATATTTATTCCTGACTTTCCTTGATTGGGATCAGTGCGAGGGAGAGGAAGGCGCAGCAAGGAACGGGAAACCAATCACCGTCATGCACCTATGTAGTGCATGTATGGCTGCCAGATCTTACGAAAGGTGCAGTATTTGTTTCTCAGGTTACGTTATTTTCTCCAGGGGAACGCAACTCTGCATTTCCTTGTTCCATCGTTCACTACTAAGACTAGAGTCATACTTCCAAGTCACTGCAATGCTCTATCTGGCCACTGCCAATGCGATGAACACCAATTGGATTTGTAATTTGGACAGTTTAACTGTAAGCTTTATGTCACCTTGGTACGTGACCAGGTTGCGTGCACAAACGTCCCAGTCTGGGAGTTCTGGTTTTCATCTGTTTATTTTCAGCAGTGTTATATACAACTGGTGCAAAGTTATACTGGACCAGCCTGTACCTTGCATTAAAGACCAAGGTCATGCTGTCCCAAGCACAAGTGGGACTAGCATCTCTCATCAATTGCAATGCCTAAGTCCGACTCCCATCTTTCTCTCGACCTATGAAGGCTCGGTTTGGGTCCCTCGGACAAGAACAGGCAATATATTGCTGAAATAAATTTCTTACAACACTGCATTGAGGTAGGGTCATACTTGGACCCAATATGTCCCGTAGAAAAAACCTTATTTGAGAGGACCACAGTTCCACTGGGCAGGGAGAATTCCTTGACCCCTGTCCTGCTGGGCAGGGAGAGGTTCCCATGCCTGTCCCCGGTGGGCAGGGAGTATTCCCCGACCCCGACCCGCTGGGCAGGGAGAGGCCGATCAGGCCAAGAGGGCGACCGACTGCCAAAACCTGGTGTGGCCCCAGGTACAGACATGGGGAGGAAGGGCTGCAAATATCCCCCCGGGTTCCTGCAGCGCTGTGGGTCTGGTCACGATCTTTTCCTCCAGGCCTGATGGTATGCATGCACTGGGATGGCTGCCCACCGTTTCTTTCACCTTCCTCTGTGGTCAGAGACCAAAGGTGATTCAGCACTGGGTGCCTGGAGCAGAGTGCAGCATCGGGTCTTGGTACTGGGGGCTTCCATGGTTCTGGGGCTTGCAATGCCCGGCTAGAGGACCCTTCTCTCCGAGTCCCAGCCCTAGTCTCAGTCTCAGTGTTGATTTAATCTGTGGCCCAGCTCTCTGGGAGCCTCCATTGGGTTGAGAACACACTGTGGCCCTGGGGCAGGACTGCATTGTTCTATCCCCTGGTCATATCCTCTCGTTCCCACAGCAATTAACCCATTTCAGTGCTCTGACTACGGGAAGAACTTTAAAAGATTGGGTCAGTTAACAAAACACAGGCAGGTCCACATCGGGAAGTGGCCCTTCACCTGCTCAGAGTGTGGGAAGGGCTTCACAACCAGACCTCCCACCTGCTGAGACACCAACGAATCCACACTGGGGAGAGGACCTACACCTGCCCTGAGTGTGGCAAGGGCTTCACCCATACCTTCATCCTGCTGAACCACTGACGGCTCCAAACTGGGGAAAAGCCATTTGTCTTCCCTGAAAGTGGCAAGGGCTTTACCGAGTCATCCAAACTGCAGACCCACTGGTGGATCCACACTGGGAAGAGGCCATTCATCTGTCCCGAGTGTGGCAAGGGCTTCACCCATACCTCCCTCCTGCTGAGCAACTGACGGCTCCAAACCGGGGAAAAGCCATTTGTCTTCCCTGAAAGTGGCAAGGGCTTTACCGAATCTTCCAAACTGCAGACCCACTGGTGGGTCCACTCCAGGGAGTGGCCATTCATCTCTCCTGAGTGCAGGAAGGGCTTCATGCAGACCTCCATCCTGCTGATCCACCAGCAGGTCCACATGTGGGCGAGAGGTCCTTTACCTGATTCAGCTGCAGCAACAGGTTCACCCAGTCAGCGGCCTATAGAAACACCAGCGGGTCCACATGAGGCAGATTCTGTTCCTGACCTGGCCCCACGCACCTGTCATTCTCACCAGGGTTGGACTGTGTCCATCATCTAGCTGATCTTAACAGCCACTGCCACCGTCCTGCAGTTGAATACTTGGAACATGCCAAATAAATGACCTGGACCCTGAACTTCTGATGTGTTGTCTGTTGAACAGTTAGGGCTGGACTTGGGCTTTTGTTCAGATTATTTTAAGGTCCTCTTGGGACAGTTGTAAATCTTTCCCCTCTTGCCTTAAATCTCCGCCCTCTAATTTTAGATTCCCCTCCCCTGGGGAAAAGATTATGACTGACAACCTTCTCCATGCCCTTGGGGATTTTATAAATCTCCATAGTCCTGCCTCCCTCAGCCCCCTCTGCTCCAGACTCTCCTCACAATTCTCAAGAATGTTGAATCCATTTTTGGCTCATTCAGCCTCGTTTGAGGCAATTTCTCCGCAGTCTCACAATTTTCCTTTTCATTTCCATTGGAAAGCAAGAAGGATGGCAAGATTGGAGCAGTGGTTAGTACAACACCTTTATAGCGCTAGTGTTTGGGACAGGGGTTTAAATCCCACGCTGTCTGTGAGGGGGTTCTACGTTCTCGCCAAGTTTTCTCTGGGGGCTTCAGTTTCCTCCCTCTATATGAAATGTCCTGGAGGGTGCAGGTCATTTGCGCGAAAATTTGGCAGCACAGACTCATGGGCCAAAACAGCCTGTTACGGTGCTGTACGTCTCAATTTAAATTTTGTAATAGAAATTGGAGTCTGCGTCCACCAACCTTTGCTGCAGCTTTTCCCAGACTGATGCCGGTCCCTGCATGGAAGGGATTCTTCTCATGCCAACCCCATTCATTTTGCAGCCAACTCCTTTGGTTCTTCTCCCTTCCAGCTCCCACCCCCTTCCTGTCCGATCAAAGAGCTGCCCTTCTGTTATACAGCAACAGTATAAATCCCAACACGTGGACCAACTTGATCTTTTATTCCCCTTGTGACGGTCCCTGAGCTCCACTCCAGGTTGCAAGCTGGTTAGGGTCCAGACTTCATCAATGGAGTAGAGGAGGGTTTTGGCTTTGATGAAATGAAAAAGCCTGGTGACGGCGGTGGCAGAGGAGTGATTGGAGCCGGTCGGAGTATTTAGGTTGTCATGATGCATATTCAATGATTATCAAGCATTGTTCTACTTCAAAGCACATAGTCTCCGAATTGGAGGAGGGGCACCTTGAGACGCCTCTATGTCTCTTACACCTGTGAGTGTTGGACTGACAGTGCTTTGGTTACTTGCTGTACACAGGTGACTGTCACATTTGACCATTTTGTCACTTAACGCATGTAAATCTAAAGTAATGTCACGTCAGTCTTCGTACTGCCGTGTGGGGTTAGATGCATTTCAAATAAAGCCAACCTTTATCCAATTCAACCCACTTCCTTCTGACAACTTAGCCAACTTATTCTTTAAGGTCCCAGGTAGATCAATAATAACAAGACAATACATGTTAATTCTATAAAACCAGTCTATAAACACTGAAATGGGAGGCATTCATGTCCTTCCCTGAGGGCATTTAATTTCATCACCAGGATTATTTTGCTGACAGATGATACATTTCTGTGCCTTTCTTTGTGCCCCTTTTCTCAAATTAGTGATGTGCCACTCCGACCGTTCCTCCTTAGTCAATATATTATTCTTTCTTTGGCTTGGCTTCGCGGACGAAGATTTATGGAGGGGGTAAAAAAGTCCACGTCAGCTGCAGGCTCGTTTGTGGCTGACCAGTCCGATGCGGGACAGGCAGACACGATTGCAGCGGTTGCAAGGGAAAATTGGTTGGTTGGGGTTGGGTGTTGGGTTTTTCCTCCTTTGCCTTTTGTCAGTGAGGTGGGCTCTGCGGTCTTCTTCAAAGGAGGCTGCTGCCCGCCAAACTGTGAGGCGCCAAGATGCACGGTTTGAGGCGTTATCAGCCCACTGGCGGTGGTCAATGTGGCAGGCACCAAGAGATTTCTTTAGGCAGTCCTTGTACCTTTTCTTATATTATTATTACATGTATATAATTAAACAGTACAGGTGAAAAGGTGCATTAGGTACAGAGATTGTCCAGCAGGGATGGTTCATAATTAATTCAGTTTCTGGATTTCTATCACACACCCCCTGCTGTTTATAGACCTTAATGAAATTAGCAGGGCAGGGGCGTACCCCCGAGGTTACACTTCATCCCCATATCAGACAAGAACGTTCTATATTCAAGCAGTTTATCACTTTCTGAATAAATGGTGAAGGGACCGTTTAAAACAGCAGCTTTTGCAGTAACATCTGTGTAATCATCCCCAAGAGCTACAGGGTTCCTGTACGGGCAGAAATATTCCTTTCCCGATCATGGAGGCTCCAATAAGGGCAAACAATTCAAATTGTTGGGAAAAACGAAGCAGCCATCTTTATTACTTCATCTGGCAAAAAGAATGGCAAAACCTGCACAGTGTGAACCTGTATCGTCAGCAAAGGCTGACCAGTCAATAAACCAGGTTGTAGTTTCATCAACAGGAGAGTCTATTAAATCTTGTCGTGCCAGCTCTCTCTCTCTCTCTATTACTCGGCCAGAAGGCTCTTCTAGATTGTTCTTTGGTATTATCTGACCAGTTTAAATTAGTCTTAAACAATGTTGTAATTTTTTTTTCTGGTGAGCATTGCATTAAATTAAGCTGAGGGCCAGCCATCGTTAAATGTCTGATCTGCAGTATAAGTCTGATGCGTTTTCAAAATTCCTGTGCAGTGTCTTTGGGAAGGGGCTTAACTGGAGATGGTAACACTGAAGGAGTTGAACACCATTTCCCCACTGTGATTAATCTCCAATAGCTGGGAAACTGTGAGTTCCTCACTCATGTACAATCTCATTACACAAACTAAAGGTGGGAGGAAACTTTTCCAAGTTTCTTTTTTCCAAAATGATTAACAATTCTCCATCAAAGTTGGAAACCTTCTTCATCGTAACTTGTGAGACACAGGACTGGTGTCAGTGGCTGCTGGGGTACATATGGAATTTTTTGATTCCTCATCATTCTGTAACAAGAGGGTGGCTGTCCCTGACATCGGGTCCTTGGGGTTTCCTTCTCTCACCTTCTGTTTGTTCAACATTTGGCTCCTGATTTCTTTCTTCCCACATTCAGCCTGTAGGACTTCTCCATTGGGCTCTTCTCTCTCTCTAAGGTGGGGGGTATGGGCGAGAGATTATATAAACTGTTCCCACCTGTTATTTCCCCCCCATGTTATAAATTGTGCACTACTATTTTAATAGTAAATATCATTTCTTTAAATATCACATTTAATTGTTATTTCAATATTGATCACAATTGAGGAGCACCTTCTAGTTTAGTATGCTGTGTGTCAGAATATATACAGTATATAGATATGTTTTGGGAAATAAATTGGGAAAAGTTTGTTTAAGTAGGTTGCATACAAACACTTTAAAACAGATCTCAATTGAAATATTGGAGCTCTGTCCCATGCTGGACATATCGGCTACACACCTTTTGCAAGAGCTTTGAAGAGTACTCAAGACTTCACTAATGGATTGTTGATTACAAAAGGCAACAGATGAATGAGCATGTTGGAGCCGCAATGTCTAGAGGAGAGATTGAGAGAGAGAGAGAGAGAGAGAGAGAGAGAGAGAGAGATATCACTTGTACAGTGTTACAGTCAGCAGAGGTAGCTGGGACTGGAACAGAATGAGCCTATTTGGAAGATGGCCTGGTCAAAGCCCTCTTGGTTCATACACGAGGAGAGGACTGGCTGTCGAATGTTTCACTTGGAATAAGGGAAACAAAAAGGAACTCTTTGGTGACCCGAAAGAAAGAGGTTATCATCTGGAGAACCCTGAAGGGGAAAGTTTTGTCAGCAAGACACTGGAGTGGCTGATGGAAGTACATCAGTTGTGGATGTCCTGGAACAACAAATCTCTCTCTGAAAACTGACAACAACTTTCCTGAGCGGTAACCATCTACCTTTCAAGCACCAAGGCCTGGTGAACTTTATAAATGTTAAATTCTGTGCACAGTATAAGAATTGCCTGCAACCAGTAAACTTGGAGGAGTGTGAAGTAGATTGGACTGCGAACCAAAGAACTTTTCTGAACCTACACACATATTACATACATGTGCACTTAGAATTAGAAGGCGGTTAAGTTAGGTTAAATAAATTAATAGTGATAAGTTAAAGTTTGATTCTATTTTCATATTTAAAGATAATTAAAAGCAACTTTTGTTTAAATAACCATTTGTCTTGGTGAATATCTATTGCTGCTGGGTTTTGGGATCCTCTCGGCTCATAACAGCTGCTCATTCAAATAACTTCGCTGGGTTCGTTTCTGTAACTCCTGGAGAAAAGTTCCATTTCAGTCTTCAAAAAATATCCTGCACAGACGGGACAGAAGCTGCCGATCATTATTAACTTTACTCTGATGACTAAGCAAGGTCAGGGTCGATGTGTCAGACGTGATTGGGATCCTCAAGGTTTCCTCCCCTGTGACTCCCATTATCTCATCGATTTTCCTCCCAATTCTTGTGGGCCTCCTCTTTCCACTCTCAAATTCTGTTATTCCATTTATTTGATGCACCTTTTCCCCCACAGTAGTTGTTCTGCCTCGGCTCTGTTACTAGTTTTCTAAGTTATTCCTCCTGCTGGTCCCGCTTCATTTGTTCGGGTCACACTTAACATTTTTCAATTCTTTCCATCTCCCGAGTACTAATCACACATTCCTTTCCCCAGAGAACCTTTTCACTTCTGTTCCACACTCTCTATAAATTTCCCCCGCCAGCCCTTTTCTGGCCTCCTGGTCAATTCCTACCTTTTTCTACTGAGTTGCACAACTCACTGTTCAATTTAGTTCCCACTCTTCATCTTTACCTCACTTCAGATACAAATAACACATTTGCTGTCCCGGGGTTCCCACGTCACACATTTCTGACATTTTACCCTGTTTCCTCCTGATTGATCACACACTTGTCCCATGTTGTCCTTTTGTTGCTCTGCACTCATTTCAGGGTCCTGACCTTTGTGTGGGGGATTTCCCATCTTTACAACCAGTCTAAGGCAGGGCATCGGAACTAGGGCAACATTTCAACTATTCCTTCCCTGTGCGAATCATCAAGCCCTACCTTGTTTCCCATCAGCGATCCCTCAAGCCAATCTTCTCTGGGCGAATCTTCAATCCCTTCCTTCTACGTGGCAGGATGCGACACTGTCAGTTCGTCTGCAGCCTGTCAGAGTCGTGCCATCAGAGGAGATCAGCTGGACTGACCCCTTGAGAGGAGAACCAGGAAAGTGTCCGTTGGCCCGTTCTCTCTCCTTTGGGTGCCAGTTCAGTCAGTCACTTACATTGTCCAGTGAGCATTTCTCATTTGGGCTCCTGCCTGGATCGCCAAATGTGGTTCTGGTTTCCATTGCAATCAAGCTCACAGAAATCTCTTTGTTAACTCTTTATTAGGTAGCAGTGACCTGGAAGAGCCCTCTCCTGCTGTCACACTTGAAGCAGTCTCATCAGGTCTCCATCCAACAAGGGATGGATCAGGTATTATACATTCAAACAAGTTAGAAAAAGGTAACATCATTCACCAACTCACGTGATCTCAAAGTAAAACATTACACGTAGGCACTACCCTTATCCCCCTCCCCACCCCCCACACTGCCCCAAGCTGGCAGCCTCATAGATTATAATACAAGGTTAAAAAAACATGTTTACTGAACAAGACAGTTTTTTTGAAAACTTTAATTTCACATATGAATTAAAAAAACTTTTACATAAATTTCTTATTCAAGTATAATAAAACTGAAGACATAAAGATTTTAAAATTTTCCACCCTCCTATCCTCCCCCTCCCCCCAACAACCCAATAGAAAAGAAAGGAAAAAAAAACAAAGAAAAAGAAGAACTAAAACTTTTGGATAATATTTATAAAAACTTACTAAAACTATCAAATAAAATCTAACAAATGTTGTTTTTCTTGATTTTGGGAGTCAGAAGGTTCAGTTTGGGTGATTACAATTTAATTCCTACAATTTGTAAATATAATTCCCAAATTAAAAAAAAATACATTTGTTACATAAATTATATGTAATTTTTTTCAAGTGGTGTCCAACTCCCTATTTCATTCTGGCCATCTGCCCATTTCCAAATATACATCTGATTTCCAAGTTACGGCCACACATTTTCTAACTACCACTAGGGCTATTTTAACAAGTTATTTTTGGTATTTATTTAATTATAATTTCAATTCTGTGTCAAAAATATTTCCAAGTAAAAACTATTTGGATCTTGTGGAAACTTGACTTTTGTAACTCTTTCAGTTCTGTCCAAAAGGGACATTTCCACGTAGAGTGTAGAAATACCTATTTCTTTATTACAATTCCTACCTTTTTCTACTGAGTTGCACAACTCACTGTTCAATTTAGTTCCCACTCTTCATCTTTCTTTATTACATCTAAAATATTTAACTGAAAAAAATAGAATGTAATCCATTACATTTCTGTGGAGTAAGATATGGCTGATACTCTTTCCTGTCTACTTTAAAACCTTTAATATCATTATCAAGTTCTATACCAAACATTGTGTTAGTCAAAGTTCTAACCAAGTTTCCTCTTCAATATTTATTTTTAAATCTTTTTCCTATCTTTGTCTTGACTTATGAACTCTTCATTTATACATTCCTTTTTGCAAAGTTCTAAAAATAATTGAAATAAACTTTTTCATATTTATATTTGTGATTAATTGTTCCAAATAACTTTGTTCAGCAAATAACAAATCTGGACCTAAAATTTCTGTTAAATAAGCCTTTAACTGATAATAAGAGGATATGGTATTGTCTTGTATTGCACACCTACTTTTCAATTGCTCAAATGTCATTGAAGTTGAACCTTGAAAACAATCTTTTATTGACTTAACTCCTTTGTTAAACCAAATATCAAAAATGTATTATTTATTGTCAAAGGAATAAATTGACTCAGATTCAATATAATTCCTGGTATCTGAAATTTTCTTATCCCATTTCTGAATGCATTTTACTCCATAATTTAGAGAGATGTTTTAATGAAGGAATATCTCTTTCTAATAAAAAGCTGATCATTCCATTTATATATCAAATTCTCGAACTTCTTCTATTTTATTCATTTATGTTTGAATCCACGCTGGCTTCTTGCTTTCTTCGAAAAATGTAGAGAAACCTCAATCAAGCTGCTCTGTAATAATTTTTAAAATGTGGTCATTGTCGTCCTCCTGATTCAAATTTCCATGTTAACTTTTCTAATGCAACTCTTGTCATTTTCCCTTTTCAAATAAATTTCCTTACTTTCTTATTTAGTTCTTGAAAAAATTTTGATGGTATGAATATAGATAACATTTGAAATAAATACTGTATTCATTTTTATACAATTAACCCTTCCTATTAATGTTATAGATTTCATTTCCATTTCCATAAATCTTCTACTTTTTTAAGCAACGGTGCATAATTCAATTTAAATAAATAATTTAAATTGTTATCAATTTTAATACCTAAATACTTAATTGCATCTGCCACTTAAATTGACTTTCCCTTTTACACTGTGCATAATCCACCTATTGGTATCATTTCACTTTTATCACAGTTTATCTTGTAGCCAGATACTACCCCATATTCCTTTAATCTTAGATGTAACTACTTAATGATCTTTCCAGTTCAGTCTGATATGGATGGATTCAGGAATGCAAAGATGGTGTACTGAAGTGAGATCTTGCATTCCTCTTGAAAAAAATAACATAATTTACAGGATAAATATCATTTCCTTTTGAAAGTATAGAGCCCATACATGCAATATGTTGGTTTGAAGATTTAAACTCTCAAAATCCATCCTGGCAATGATTTTCGGTTTCACAGCGGTAAATTTGGTTTATGTATGTAATTGATTTCCTTTTCTTCTTTATTTTAGTGGGTTAATTGGAGGGGGAGGAGGGTGGGGAGGAAGGTGAGTAATAGGGAGGGAGAGGGGGGTTAGGGGTATATACATATAGATATATTCCACATATATTGTTTCTCTTTTCTATATATAATTTGTTATAATGGAAATGTAAGTGTGTTTTTAAACTTTTAAAATAAAGTATTAAAAAATACATTATATCATCTGCAAATAAACTAATCTTATGCTCTTTCCTGTCTACTTTAAAACCTTTAATATCATTATCAAGTCTAATTAATTCTGCCAAAGGCTCTATTGCTAAAATAAATAATGAAGGTAACAATGGACATCCTTGTCTACTTGATCTAGTCAATGAAAAAAATTCTGATATTTGCCCATTTGTTACCACTTTTTAATTATAAATGTGGGTGCTATCACAAATTTTCCTGACTTTAAATAAAAAAGATCCCATTCAAGTCTATAATAGCTTTTTCGGTATCTAAAGTAACTATTACACTAGGTACCTCTCTTAACTGTGCTAAATGTATTCATTGTCTGCTCATTTTCTTTTTTTAAACAAATCCAATTTGATTAATATTTATTTGGTTAAGTAAATATTTTGTTCTTCTATTAGCTAACACTTTAGATATTATTTTATAATCTGCATTTAACAATGAAATAGGTCTATATAATGATGGTCTCAAAGGATCTTTCCCTTTTTTCTGAATCACTGTTATTATTGCTGTCTTAAATGATTCTGGTAAATCTTTTGTTTCTCCCATCTGTTCTAATACTTCCAGAAATGGAGGAATTAATACATCTTTAAATACTTTATAAAATTCATGGAGAAAGCCATCTTCTCCCAGAGACATTATTTTGTAAAGAACCCAACACTTCTTTAATGTCCTTTTGAGTAAATTTGTAGCCCATACTCTTTGATCTTCCATATCTAATTGTGGTAAATTTATTTGAGACAAAAATTCTTCTATTTTATTATCATTTTTTAATGATGCTGACTGATATAGACTTTTATAAAACTTTAAAATTTTCATTTATTTCATTTATTTCTAAGTTATCTGATTTGATTCTTCGTTGCTATAATTGTCTGCGAGGCACTAACACACAATCCTGCTTTGAGCCTTTCACCTCTTCCCGAAACACTGAATTCCAACAAGCTTCAAAAGGTTTAAGCTCCTAAAGGTTTCAATGTTCTAAGGGTTTTATTATTTCTTTTCATGCATTATTATTTCAACTAGATGGGCTAAATAACCTGTTTTTATTCTGTGTTTCAACAGCAGAAAGATCATTTACATAATCCTAACTAAAACACATGTACAGTCCTCGGTATCCAACAGACAACACGCTGCATGTTCAATGTCCAGCTCATTTATTTGGCACATGCCAAGTATATTAGGCTGCAGAATAGTTACAGGGGCTGTTTAGATCATATGGATGGAACAGGACAGTGGACATGGTCCAACCCTGGTTAGAATGACAGGGGTGAGGGGTCAGATCAGCATCAGAATCCGGCTCACCTGTAGACCCGCTAGTGCTTCAACAGGGCAGCTGACTGGGTGAAGCCTTGCTGCAGTTAAAGGGGCTCTCACCAATGTGGACTCGCTGGTGTCTCAGCAGGCTGTAGGTATGGGTGATTCTTAGTTGCTAATAATTGTCTGCGAGGCACTAACACATAATCCTGCTTTGAGCCTTTCACCTCTTCCTGAAACACTGAATTCAGGGCAAGTGAAGGGCCTCTTCATGGTGTGGATCCGCTGGTGTTTCATTAACTCACTCAGACCTTTAAAAGGTCTTACCTCAGACAGAGCACTAAAACAGGTTTATCGCTGTGGGGACGAGAGGGTGTGACCAGGGGATATATCAATGTAGTTCTACCACGGGGTGCACAGCGCGTGCTTCAGATTGATGCGGGTTCCCAGGGAGCACTTGAAAAAGGTGTCATGAGGTGGGTCCTGAACGGGAGAGGTGAGGTCTCTGTCCTAGGGATGGGGACTGTGAGAAACAGAAGTACCTTCACAGAATTTGCTCGAGACAAAAATTGAGAACAAAGAACTTTTATTATACTATTACAACAATGCAAAGTTGGGTGCTTCCCTTACCCTGGGAATACACACAGATACTGAGGCTGACCCAACTTTTATACATTTCATTTCAGTACAGAGATACCTTCCCCCTAACATTCTTCTGCCTCCTGGATTGGTTTAGCATTAGGTAATTCTGCCCACGTGGATTCTAACTTCTTATCAGTTTATGTGCCTTCCTGCAAACTTGTTAGCCAGGAAATATCATGTCTTTGTTCTTTACTCATTAATCAATCCCCAAGACTTGCTAAAGCTATCTACTTGCTATCCTGTTTTGAAGATCCTTATTTTATTATACTTTTATAACCCTTCCTCCCATTCCAGCATCCCTTCACCCTGATTTAACCCATAATACTTCATTTCTAATGAGCACTTGCTTGACTCCTCACATTCCAGCATCCTTTAACCTTAAGTTAACCCATAATACTTCATTTCTAATGAGCACTTGCTTGACTCCTCACATTCCAGTATCCCTTACAGGGACTTTGCGCAAAGGGCATGGGTAGGTTCAGTCTGGGAGGTGTGGCGGTGGCTCTGTCCTGGGGGATTCGGGCTCATACAATGGGAGTGTGTGGGATCTCTCCAGGGGGAGGGTGTGGACTCTCCATGAGGGATGGGTGCTCTATCTGGGAGGGGAGTATGGGTGCTCTGTAAGGGGGATTGGGGGTGTGGGAGCTCAGTCTGTGAGGGTTGTGGGGTCTCTGTTGGGGTGGGTGTTGGGTGTGGTGGAAGCAGCCAGATGCTGTGGTCCATATCGGGATCAATGACGTGGGCAGGAAGAGTGAGGAAGTCCTGCAAAGGATGGCAGGCGCCAGTGCGACAGAGTATTTAGAGGTGCTTTGGGAGGAATTGTTAGAGCAGGCTGCACACAAACATTTTAAAACGCAGAATTTTTTGCAGGTCTTTTGCAGAGTGCTATTTTGCATAAAGCAACAAAGTAGCAACATTCTATGCCTGGGAGAGCATGTGATCTTTGCAGGCAGGAGGAGAACAGCAGCAAGTGAGAGAGAAGGAGAGACAGAAATCGGTTCCAGAGGGACAAGCTGGCAAACTTTAGAAGACCGGCTGGTCAAAGGAGAAGACCAGCTGTCTGAAAGGTGACCTGAAAGAATGAGGATCATCTGGAAAACCCTGAAGGGGGCAAGTTTCATCAGCAAGACTGATTGGAAAGGAATCAGGTGCGGATGTCCTGGAACAAAAGGAATCTCTCTCAGAAAACCAACAAGAACCCTCTTGAGTGGTAACCATTTGCCTGTTAAGCACCAAAGCCTGGTGAACTTTATTATTGCTAACTTCTGTGCACAGTACAAGAATTGCCTGCAACCAGTGAGATTGGACTGTGATCCAAAGAACTTTTCTAAGCTTATATACATATTACACACGCCTGCGCTTAGTATTAGAGGGGGATTAAGTAGGTTAAATAAGTTGATAGTAATAAAGTCTAATTCTGTTTTCTTGTTCAAATATAATTAAAAACTACTTTTGTTTAAGTAACCCTGTGTTGTGGTGCATTATCTATTGCTGCTGGTTTTTGAGGTCCTCTGGACTCCGTAACACCATGTTAAAGGACAGGACCCACCAGGGCTGTGATCTCAGGATTTCTACCTGGGCCACGTGCTGGTGAGGTCAGAAATAGGAGGATAAAGCAGCTTAACATTGGCCAAAGACATGGTGCAAGAGGGAGGGATTCAGGTTCCTGGATCATTGGGCTCTCTTCCAGGGAAGGTGGGACCTGTTCCAATGGGACGGTTTGCATCTGAACTGAAGGGAACTAATATCCTTGCGGGAAGGTTTGCTAGAGCAGCTCCGCTGGGTTAAACAAGATTTACAGAGGGACGGGAACCAGAGGCCAGAGCAGGTAGAGGAGGGAACAGATGACGTGAAAATTGCCTGAACCGCGAGAAGTCAACATGTGGTGGAAATATTTTCAGGTGCATCTATTTCAACGTAAGAACTGGAGGAAAGGCAGAGGAGCTTAGATCGTGGATTAGCAAACGCAATTATGACATTGTGGCCATTAGTGAAACTTGGTTGCAGGTCAGGCAAGACTGGCAGTTCAATGTTTTGGGCTTCTGTTGCTTTAAATATGATAGAACGGTGGTGGTGGGGGGTGGGGAATGAAAGGGGAGGAGTGGCATTGCTGTGGCAGAACAGACCAGAGGGCTCACCTACTGAGGCTAGATGGGTGGAGTGGAGGAACGGGAAAGGTATGACCACACTCATCGGGTTGTATTATACACCGCCCATTAGTCACCGAGAATTGGAGGGTCAAATTTGTAGGGAGATAGGTTGTGATCGTGGGAGATTTTAATTTTCAAATATTGACTGGGACTCCCATACTGTAAAGGGGCTGGATGATGCAGTTTGTTATATTTGTTCAGGAAAGTTTTCTAAATCAATATTTAGAGGTATCAACTAAAGAGAGTGCAATACTGGATCTCCTATTATAGGGAACAAGTCAGGACATGTGACATTTTGGCTCCAGTGATCATAATGCCATTAGTTTCAAGATAATTATGGAGAAGAATAGATCTGGGCCTCGGGTTGAGATTCTAAATTGTAGAAAGGCCAATTATGAAGAAATGAGAAAGGATTTAGAATGTGTGGATTGCGATGTTGTTTTCGGGCAAGGATGTGCAAGGGAAGTGGAAGTGCTTTAAAACTTTCCTGAACAAATATAACAAGTGCTTTAAAGGTGAAATATAACAAGTGCTTTAAAGTTGAAATTTTGAGAGCACAGAGGTTGTATGTTCCTCTCAGGATTGAAGGCAAGGTTAGCCAGCACAGGGAACCTTGGTTTTCAAGGGATATTGTGGAACTGGTTCGGACATAGAGAGCAGTGTATAGCAGGTGTAGAGAACATGGAGCAAATGTGGTACTTGAGGAGTATTTAAAAAATGCAAGAAAAACCAAGAAAAATATCAAGGTTGAAAGAAGACATGAGGTTACTTTGACAGACAATGTGAAGGAAAATCCTCAGGGTTTCTGTAGCTATATTAAGAGCAAAAGGATAGTACGGGACAAAATTAGTCCCCTTGGAGATTAGAGTGGTCAGCTTTGTATGGACAAAAAAGAGAAGGGGGAGATCTGAAATTGTTTTTTTATCCCCATCAGTATTAACTCAGGAAAGGGCCTCAGAGTCATGGGAAGTTATGAAAATAAGCAAATATACAGATTAAAGAGGTGTCTTAAAGTAAATAAGGGTGGATAAATCTCCAGGGCCCAACAACGTATTCCCTCGGACCTTGAAGGTGGCTAATGTAGAAATTGCAGGGACAATTTACATGGGATTCAGTTCCACAACTCGCATTGTTAGGTGAAATTATCATATACAAGTCTACCTGCCGGGACACGTCTATCTGTTGGGAGGCCAACGTCCCTGCTCCACCGGGCACCCCAAGTTGGCGCCTGTAACTAGGGACAGTGATGTCACTTCACAACCTACATTGTGATTTGTAATACGCGCAGATTGCCGTCGCTCTCTCTCCCTCCCCAACGATGGTAATCTGCACATGTCCCAAAACACATTTTTTAAAAAATGGCATTGGGTCCGATAAAGCACATTTCCTCATGCCACAACAAGAGGAGCACTGAAATGATGACATTGGGGGAGGGGAGGGGTGGGGTTGGTGACGGTGGGAAATGATCTGCGTGCACTGATTGGACGGAAACATTTCCTTCAGAGAAGGAAAAGTAACTATGTTGATACAGGTCGACCCCGACTTACCTTTATTCAAAATGGATTCTGATCATCGTAACCTTGAAATGTTATAAGTCAGAACACTGTAAGTCAGGGTCTAACTGTGGTGACCCACTTACCAGCAAGCGAACTGGCTCCCAAAATGATGGACGTGCTGTGAAAAACGGGAAATTGACCTGCATCCAACAGTTTTTAATCTGCACTGATGTCACTTCCCATCCATGTAACAGAAGCACTGATGTATACGTCCAGCATACAAGCCTGGAGTCAGTCTTGCACTAGACTCCACAGCGTGTACAATGACACGTGTACACCAACGTCTATAGTAGCTCAGTACCGAATACTTCACTACATTGGTGATACCGATGGTCCAAATGATATTTGGACCCAAATGTGGAAAATTTTTCTTCGATACATGCTATGAAACTGCCAACGTCTTGGCCTTCACAACTACATGTATGGTTTGACCAAGCAGAAGCCCAATTCCAGTTGAGGTAGGTAACATCTGATTCCACTATGTAGTAAGTGCCCTAGATCAAGTGATGGCTTGAGTTTCTGATTTTCCGCATCAGGCTCCAGAGGAGGGCAAGTATATGGAGCTCAAGAGTCTGCTCATCCATCCCTTTGGCCATAACGACATGAGCGAATTACCTGTTTAATTCACTTGGATAGCTTGGGAGACAGGACCTCTTCTGTGCTCATAAATGAAATGCTGACACATGAGGCATAGACCCTGCCTCATGTTCGAGTAGGCTTTCTTAGTTCAGTTGCCAGAAGATATTCACATGCTACTGGCTGATCGGGATTTCAGTGACCCACGGAGAGTCGCAGCCTGTGCTGACATTCGATGGCGGGCTAAGCAAAAAAGCGTAACATCCGTAGGACAGGTCACCAGATCCCGCTCATAGCAGCAGGACCGTGCAACACCATTACACCGGAAGCAGGGTCAATCAAATTTGTTGCCAGACCACCAGTGGGCTAGGAGATAACAGACCGAAGATAGCACCCATTAGTGTTTCTACCATCAATAGGGTGCAGAACTTGCTGCTGCTGACCTCCCTGTGCATTTTAGGGAAACACTGGCTGTAGCAGCTGGCCATCGAGACAGCCATTTGTATGTCTGGGATAGACATTCTGGCTGGTGTTTCTTGGTGGATACAGGGGCTAAGATCAGTGTGCTTCTCCCTTCGGTGCGTGACACATGTAACAGAAAACTCGGGACATCATTGAAAGCTGCAAACTGCAGTTCATCAATACAAAGTTCATGTGAACGTTCACATTGGCCGCGGTTGCACAACTGCTCCTGCGAGCTGATTTTCTCAGAGCACATGGCCTGCTGGTTGATCGAGAGGGACAAGAGTGTTCGTACCAACACTTTCCAGAACTTTGCCCTAGGTGAGGCCAAGCTTCCAGCCTCAAATTTAGACTCTGTAACTTTTTTGGAGAATAAAATTGGCAGGTTGTTGGTGGAATTCCCCAGAAAGATTACACCAGATTTCACCTCGGTGATGCCGAAACATGGGATGCAGCACCACATACCAACCAAAGGGCCACCCTGCCTGCCCAAGCTCACAGGTGCCCTCCAGATACACTTTATCTGGCCAAAGGGAGTTTGAAAGGATGGAGGATATGGGTATTCTACAACAGCCCAACAGCTCCTGGGCCTGTGGTGATTACCGCAGGTTGAATGAGGTTACCGCACCAGATCGTTACCTGGTACTACATTTACAGGACTTCACATTCAACCTGCAGGGAGCCCAGATATTTTCCAAGGTGGACCTGGTCCAGGGGTATAATCAGATCCTGATCCACCTGAATGACATTCCAAAAATGCTATTATTACACCCTTTGGCCTTTTTGAATTCAGAAGGATGCCTTTTGTGCTTAAGAATGTTGTGCAGACTTCGGGGGAAAAGGGGAGAAAATGACACTGTGAATATTCAAGAGGGAAATGTTTGTGTGTATTTTGGTCAGTCTGGTTCATAGTGTGAAAAATAAATTAAAAAAAAGTATATTGTGCAGACTTAATGGTCAGAGTGGGGTGCGATCTCAACTTTACTTTCATACGTAATTATTGCTAGACGCAGTCATCAGAAACATCTGTCCCACTTGCACAAGCTTTTCACTCATTTGAATGAGTTTGGGATGATCACTGACCCAGCCAATGTTAATTCGGATTAGAGGCCATCGACTTTCTGGGCCATTGAATCGACAAACACAGAGCAAAGCCACCACCAGCAAAGGTCAAGGCAATTTGGGCATTCACTGAGCCCAGCACAGTTAAAGGCCTCCAGGAGTTCGTTGAAATGGAGAACATTTATCACTAGCTTCTACCATCAGCGGCTCACATCACAAAAGGCAAAGGATGTCACGTGGGATGAAGAATCATTGGGCAGCGTTCGAGAACATCAAGGAAGCACTGGCTAATGCTGCATTGCTGGCCCACCCAAGAACGGACGTACTGACAGCCTTGACAGTGGATGCGTCCAGTATGGCAGTAGGAGGGATGTTTGAACTGTACATCGATGGGCATTGGAAACCATTGGCTTTCTACAGCAAGCACCTAAGATCATCAGAATTGTTGGCACTGTACCTAGAACCATCAGACATTTCAGGTACTTACAAGAAGGAAGGCATTTTACGGCTTTTACTGACAACATGGCACTGACATCGGATCCATGGTCGGTTCGTCAACATAGACATTGATCATATATTTCGGAGTTCACGATGGCCATCGACCACATCTCAGGGAAGGCCAACATAGTGGAAGATGTGCTGTCTTGCCCGGCCATACAATCCGTACAGATCTTGGCCAGGGGGTGGAATATGTTGAGTTTGTAAAAGCACAACAGGCAGACGAAGAAATTACGTGTTATGGAACAGGAAACTTGAACCTGCAGCTGGAAGAAATTCTGGTAGGCCCGAGGGAGTTCACACTCCTGTGAGACATAATTACAGGTTGTCCTTGCCCAATCATTCCGGTGGCCTGGAGGCAACGGGTATTTGAGGTGGCACGGGTTGGCACATCCATCAATGAACAACTGTCTGTTGGGAGCCAACAGATTTGTGTGGCGTTGCCTTTGAAAACAGGTCAGCAATCAGGTGAAGACATGTACTTGTTGCCAGACATCCAAAGTCCAACAACACATGAAAGCCCCACTACAATCTTTTGAGTCGATGTACTGGAGGTTTGACCACATACACATGGACATTATAGATCCCCTACAGGTAGTTCCTGTTTTCTTCTCACTATAGTGGATCGGGCGACATGGCGACCAGAGGTGGTTCCACTTGTAATGATAGTGATCATGGTTGCATTTGCTACTAGCAAGGTCTGAAGGATATAGTTCCTGTTTGATTATACTTGGCTACCAGCAGGAGCTGACACAGGGTAGGAGACTGCCGTTTGAAAGATCTGTAATGGAGGCTTGCAGACTCATGGCCTGCATCATGGGCTGTTTATATCAACTTTAAAGTAAAGAACCCTTTCCTTCACCCATGTGTTGTCTAAGAACTCACACATACAAATACAAGATGAAACACCACTGGCAGACATGACTACCGACACCTGCACCAGGGTCATAATTTCTGCCTAGATAGCATGTTTCAGTCTGCCAGAGCACATCACATCTGACGGGGTGCCCAATTCACATCAAGCCTGTAATCAGCAAAGCCAAGTTGCACCACACAACTGCATACCACCCACAATCCAATGACTAGTAGAAAGGTTCCACAGGCATTTGAAATCGGCCCTTATGGCATGTCTGCAGGGACCTAACTGGGTTGACGAATTGCTGAGGGTACTCTTGGGCATATGAACAGCACCTAAGTATGGTATAGATTTTGATCAGACTCGCGAGGGCAGGAAGAGATGCCCGCAGCAATCCTAAGCAACCTCCGTGAGAAGCTCGATTCTTTAGTGCCCATACTGACATCTCAACACGGTCAGTTCAGGTCCTATAAACCCCAGAAATTGCAGGACTAAAAGTACATCTTCGTATAGAAAGGAGCACACCGAGCACCATCAGTAGGAGGGTCCCTTCGAGGTACTAAGTCGCTACATAATTCACTGAAAGTGTCGTCTCTCAAGTAGACAGGGTTGGAAAGAGATCTTTTAGCATATTGGCCTTCATCAAAGTATTGAATATAGGAGTTGGGATGTTCTGGTGAAGTTGTGTAAGACATTGGTGAGGCCAAATTTGAAGAATTGTTGCAATTTTCATTAACTAACTAAAGGAAATATATCAATAAGATAAAAAGAGTGCAGAGAAAATTTACTAGGATTTTGCCCAAACTTCAGGAACTGAATTAGAGGGAAAGGTTAAACGGGCTAGGTCTTTATTCCCTGGAGCATAGAAGAATGAGGGGAGATTTGATCAATGTATTTAAAATTAAGAGGGGAGGTGAGATGCAAACCAGAGGATGTGCGTGAAGAGTAAAATGGGAAAAGTTGGGGGGCAACTTTACACAAAGAGTGGTGGGAGTGTGAGACGAGCTGCCAGCTGAAGTGGTGAATGGGGCTCCATTTTAACACTTAAGAAGAATTTGGACAGGTACATGGATTGGAGAAGTCTGGAGAGCAATGGACTAAATGGAGGTTGGTGGGACTGGGCAAAAAAAAAAAAATGATTCGGCAGACTAGAAGGGTCAAAGGGGCCTGTTTCTGTGCTGTAATGTTCTCTGGTTCTGTAGCTCCACCTGTCCAGATGCCTCTGAAATTTTGTGACTGTTCCTGCCTCCACCACCTCCTCTGGCAGCTCATTCCAGACACCAGCTACTGTGTGTGTGAAACATTTACACCTAAGTCCCCCTTTAAACCTTCTCCCTCTCACCTTCAACCCTTTCCCTCCAGTTTTACCCACCCCTATCTGTGTCTGATCTAATATTCTGTCCCCTCTCATGTCACCCCTCTGCCTCCTTCACTCGAGGAAAACCAAGAAACAGCCGATCCAATCTCTCCTTGTAACTCAGACATTCCAGTCCTGGCACCATCTTGTGAATCTTTCCTGCACACGGCCCAGTTTAATCACATCCTTCCTGCAGTGCGACGACCAGATCCTCACATCACATTCCAGGTTTGGACCAACCAGCACCTTATCCAATTGGAACATCACTTCCCAACTTCTGCTCTCAATGCCTCAGCTGATGAAGGCATGTATCCACCTTCTTCCCCACCCCGTCTACCTGTGTCCCCACTGTCAGAGAACTGTGTACTTGTAGCCCAAGTTCTCTCTGCTCCACAACACTCCTGCCCTGGTTTCACTTCCCAAAATGCATCACATCACATTTGTCCAAGTTAAATTGCATCTGCCATTCCTTTGTCCACTTTCCCAGTTGATTTCTCTCCTGTTGTAACCTGAAACAAACTTCTTCACCATCCACTCGGCCACCTACTATGGTGTCCTCCGCAAATTTGCTAATCCTGCCACCCACATTCTTATGAAAATCATCACCTGACAAGGAACAGAGGACCCAGCACCCATCCCTGCAGCACCCCACTGGTCACAGGCTTTATTCTGAAAAGATGCAGGGATGCAAAACAGGGTCACTGATGGGGAGGAGAGATTTTAGAGGATTACAGGACTGGGGGAGGTTAGAGAGAATGAGGAGGTGAGGGCCAAGAAGGGGTCTGAACACGGGAATGCTAAATCTGAGGCAGGAGCTGGGGGAGTGAACCACGAACAGGAAAAGGTAAGAGGGAAATCAGGAGTGATAAAAGACATGAGGTTGCATCAGCAGACAATGTGAAGGAAACTCTGAATTTATACATTGTATTAAAAGCAAAAGTATATTTAGGAACAAGATTGGTCCCTTTGAAGATGAGAGTGGTCAGCCGTGCATGAAGCCAGAAGAGATGGGATTTTAACTGTTTTTTTTAATTGCATCAGTATTTATTCAGGAACCTGGCACAGATTAAAGAGGAGGAGGTGTTTGCGTTCTTAAAAGCAAATGTGGGTGAATAAATCACCCCTGAATAGAAGATATTCCCTCACACCTTGAGGAACATCAATGTAGAAATTGCAGGGGCCCTGTCCTTTGCCACAGGTGAGGTGCCAGAAGATTGGAGGGTAGCTCATGTTGTTCTGTTGTTTTAAAAAGGCTCCAATAGTAACCCAGGAAATTATAGGCCAATGAGCCTGATGTCATGAGAAGGTAAATTATTGGAAGGTGTTCTAAGAGATCAGATATACAGATATGTGGATGGCCAGAGACATGTCCACATGGCTTTGTGCATAGTAGGTCATGCTCAACCAATCTTATAGATTTTCGAGGAGGTTACCAAGAATGTTGAAGGCTGTGGATGTTGTCTACATGAACTTTAATAAGGCCTTTGACAAGGTCCTACATGGGAGGTTAGTCAAGAGGGTTCAGATGCTCGGTATTTATGGTGAGGTAGTAAAATGCATTCAATATTGGCAATACAGGAGAAGCCAGAGAGTGGGAGTGGATGATTGCTTCTCAGACTAGAAGCCTGTGACTTGTAGTGTGTCTCAGGGATCAGTGCTGGGACCATTGTTATTTGTCATCTCTATCAGTGATCTGGATGGTAATGTGGTAAATACAATCAGCAGGTTTGCAGATGACAAGGATTGGAGGCATGTGGAGAGCAACTAAGGTTTTCAAAGCTTGCAGGGGGAACTGGACCAGCTGGAAATATAGACAGAAAAATAACAGATGGAATTTAATGCAGACAAGTGTGAGGTGTTGCTTTTTGAAATGAAAAACCAAGTTAGGACAAGTATGGTAAAAGCCTGCGCTGTGGGGCCCCTGGGCAGGACTGATTTATTTATTGGCTTTATTGATTTATCTCCTGATCACATCCTCTCGTCCCCACAGCAATGAATCCGTTTCTGTGCTCCGACTGCAGGAAGAACTTTAAAAGGTCGAATGAGTTATCGGTACACCAGCGGGTTCACACCGAGGAGAGACCCTTCACTGCAGTAAGTGCAGCAAAAGCTTCAACTTTTCCTCCAGCCTGCAAAACCACCTGCAGGTCCACAGGGGAAAAGCCATTCACCTGCCCCAAGTGCAGCAAGGAATTTGCCAGGTCCTCTGACATGTGGATTCACCAGCAGGTCAACACTGGGGAGAGGCCCTTCACCTGCTCTAAGTGCGAGAAGGCCTTCAGCAGGTTGTCCAGCCTTGAAGTACATCAGCGGGTCCACACCGGCAAGAGGCGTTTTGCTTGCCCTGACTGTGGCAAAGGCTTCACTGACACCTCCAGCCTGCAGAGTCTGAAAAGCCGTTCACCTGCCCAGAGTGCAAGAAGTCCTTCACCAGGTTGTCCAACCTTGAAGTGCATTGGCAGATCCACACTGGTGAGAAGCCCTTCACCTGTCCCAAGTGCGGCAAAGGCTTATCGACACCTCCAAGTTGCAGAGGCACCAGTAGGTCCACACGGGGGAAAAGCCATTCAGCAGGAAGGGCTTCACCCAGTTGGACATCCTGCTGAAACACCGGCAAGTTCACACATGAAGTTTGCAGAGTGTGGAATATTGAAGCATCACTCAGACTTCTGGCTGATGACTGCATGGGGATGGTGGCAGTAATTTGATGCACTTTACACTTCCCCCTCATCACGCATGTGCCAGCCAGACTCACACAGCCTGTAGACCCTGGGATGCTGCATTTAATAAGTAGTTGCCCTTTCTGCCCCTTATTTGGGGCTGTAGGATTTACATCCCTAAATGGAGGACAAATTAACATCCAGCTCAAAGTGGCCTAAAATTGGATATCTGGCCACCCAACTATCCCCACCCCATCCCATCCATCACCCCTGTTTCACCCCCTCCCTCCCCCCAGACCAGCACCAGGATTCCATGCCTAGGGGTCATTGAGGAACCACGTAGTCATCGAAGCTCTAAAAAGTTTGGGGACCCCTGGTGTAGATAAACTAGAAACTCGATGTAATGTCTCTCACCAACTTAGTTGGCCTGGAAGGTGGTTGATTTGGAGAGCAGGAGCAAACGCTAAAATACCCAAATCCTGGGCTGAAAGGAAGACACTGAATAAATCTACTCATGGAGGTGTTTGGAAGAGAGTGTTTAACTACTAAGCCTGAGCTTGACAGAGCACACCAGTCTCCAGTTCCCAAGCCAAACTCTGAACATCATTCACGTTTGGTAATTCTTCATTTTCATTATTTCCAAGGGAAGGATAATGAAGGTTGCCAGATCAGAAATTTGAATGATCAGCATCAACAAATTAGATTTGTGGAAGATTTTTGGAGATGTGGAAAGAATACGTAGAGGTTATGACTGAGCTGCACAAGAAATTTTTAAATTCAGTGGATGAAGCTTGCAAAATTTTGGTTGATTCTATTCCAACTGCATGTTTAATATGAATGAATAGTCTGTGTCTAAAGTTTTTCTATCTTGAAGGGGGGTCTTTTTTCGAATGGGGGAAGTCTGACCGCTCTTTTCTTGATATAATGTATGTAGTTTATTATTTGACAGTAGGAAAGTAGGTTTGTGCAGTTCGTTTATTCTAGGACCAGCATTTCAGGATTGAAATAACAGATATGCACTTCATCTAGTTTAGGTGGGGAAACATTTTATAATAAGCAAATACAAGTTCTAGTGTTCATGTAACTGAGTTTGGAAAATTAAATGTAGATTTTTATAGTTTATGGAGCCTTTTTAATTACTAATCATTTGTTATTGTTTTGAATATTTAAGGTTTTATAAACAAATTTTGGTATTTCATATGTTTGGGTTTTTTTTCCTATCCTAAAAACAGAGAATATTCTTTTTTTTTTAAAATGTGCATCGACCCTATACTCAGATTGATTATTTTTTAATAATCAACTGATTAATTTACTAAATCATGTGAATATCAAGGAATAGTATATCTGATCATCTCCTGTAATCTTGTCTTGGAAATTTCCCGACATTCCTTTTACAAAGAAACATTCCTGTTTCAATTCTACCTGACGCTCAGAAAATGATGTTTGAAATTTTATGGAAGAGCAAATCCAGTTTTTCTTCACTACAATTTCTTCTCCAACATTTTCTAACCTGATTGTCTGGGACATTATGAAAGCATATCTGAGGAGCCAAATTAATTCTTACAGTTAATATAAAGAAGACTAATAAGGAGAGGAGGCGGCAGAGGAAAGAAGAGGCGGCAAGGTAAGGAGTATTTACTAAGCGTATTTACTAAGAGCACTTACCGGGGGCCTTGAGTGCAAGTCGGGAAAGGAGAAAAGAGATGGGAAAGTAAGGAGTAAATTTTAAGACACTTACCTGAGGCCTGTTGTTTAAATTGGGAGGGGAAAGGAGTCGGAGGCAGCCATTGGGGGAGTGAAGAGGAGAGGCTGTCGGGATTAATTGGGTAGTAGGCCAATAAATGAGGGGAGGGACAAGAGTGGCCAGCAAGTGAGCGACCCAGGCTTTGGCTCATCATGCGAGGAGAAAGGTAGGCTGTTTTATTTGCCCTTCCTAGGTGAAGTTCCTTAGGGAATGAGTTGGTGAACTGGAGTTCCAGCTTGAGGACCAACAGCTCGTCAGAGAGAGTGAGGAGGTAAGTGAGAGAACCTTTACCCTGCCCAGAGAACATACTTGCAGGGGGTGTACCAGGGCATAACTATTAAAGAATATCATTAGGGAATTGGAGTTGCAGCTTGATGATCTGCGGCTTATCAGGGAGAGTGAGGAATTTATTGACATAATGTTCAAGGAGGAGGTTACCCCCAGATTTGGGGAGGGGGGGGGTTCAGGGAAGTGGACTACTTACTGCTCGGTCATTGGAGAGCACCCCAGTGGCTATTCCTCTTACCAATAAATATATTGATTAGATGATGTTGGGGAAGATCACCTGTCAACTGTTTGACCAAGGGAGCCAGTGGTGCGGAAGGGAAGGAAGAGGGACAAGGTGGTCATTGGGGACTCCATCGTCAGGGGAAGATAAAAGGTTCTGCAACCTAACAGGTATTCCCGCATGGTGTGTTGCCTCCCAGGAGCCAGGGTGCGAGATATCTCGGATAGGGTTCAAAGTATTCTGGGAGGAGTAGGTGAGCACCCAGATGTCTTGGTACATGTGGGTACCAATGATGTAGATAAAATGAGGGAGGAGAATCTGAAGAGGGACTACTTTGAGCTAAGTGGAGGTTAAGAAGCAGGCCCTCCAAGGTCGTAATCTCGGGGTTTCTACCTGTGCTGTGTGCAGGTGGGGGCAAAAATGAGAAAATCAGGTTAAATGTATGGTTGAAGGAATGGTGCAGAGTGCAAGGTTTCAGGTTCATCGACCATTGGGATCTCTTCTGGGGGAAACAAGACCTGAATCCAAAGGGGGCCAATATACTGGCAGTAAGGTTTAATAATGCTGTTGGGTATGGTTTAAACTAAATTGGCAGGGGAAGAGGAACCAGACTGGTACGGAAACGGATAGGGGTGGTCCAATAGACTGTGAAATCAAAAGGACAGAGGGAACAAAAAGGGAAAGGAGACTATGGGCAAGTGCGTCAGGTATGAAGATGAAAGGAGTGAGGCGGAACAATGTCAAGGTATCGTATATGAATGCACAAAGTATACGGAATAAAATGGATGAGCTTGAGGCGCAAATGGACATTGGAGGATATGATGATATCGGAGTAACGGCTGCAGGAGGAATAAGATTGGGAAATTAATGTTCCAGGGTACATTTCCTATCGAAAGGACAGAAAGTTAGGAAGAGGAGGTGAGATGGTTGTGTTAGTGAGGAATGAACTTCAGGCACTTGAAAGACATTGAATCAGGTGGGGTAGAGTCTGTTTGGATAGAGTTGAGAAATTGCAACGGCAAGAGGACCATAATGGGGGTCATATACAGGCCACTGAACAGTGGCTCAGATATTGGAAGCAGTTTAAATCAGGAATTGAGAGGGGCATGTCAGTGTGATCGTGTTACAGTGGTTTTAGGGGACTTCAACAGGTGGACTGGGAAAATCAAGAGGGTGTGGGAAAGCAAGGGAGTGAGTTTATAGAATGTCTCCGAGATACATTCTTGGAGCAGCTAGTGATGGAATGATCCTACTAGGGAGAAGTCAATTCCGGACTTGGTACTGTGTAATAATGCGGAGTTAATAAGGGATCTTGAAGTAGGGGAGCCATTAGGTAATAGTGACTATAGTCTGGTTATGTTTAATCTGCAAATGGAAATAGAGAAGGAAAGGAAGTCAGAAACATCAGTCCTGCAGTTCAATAAGGGGATTATACAGCTATGGGGAAGGAGCTGGCCAAAATAAAATGGAAGGGTACCCTCGCTGGGAGGACAACTGGGCAAAAATGGCAGGGATTTCTGGGCATTTTTCACTGGATTCAGGACAAATTCATTCCAAAGAGAAGGAAAGGCTCCAAGGGGAGCAAATGGCTGACAAATGAAATCAATTGCAGTATCAAGTCCACAGGGCTTGATACATAAGATAGCAGAGTGGGAGGTTAGAAACCTTCAAAAAACAACAGAGGGAAACTAAGAAAGTCATATGGGAGGGGAAAATAAAGGACAAGAGTAAATTGGCAAGTAATATAAAAGGGGATAGCAAAAGCTTCTTTAGTTATGTTAAGAGGAAGAAATTGGTGAAGACCAAAATTGGGCCCTTAAAAACAAAGAAGGGTGATATTATTACTGGAAGCAAGGAGATAGCTGAAGAAGTATAACAGATACTTTGCATCTGTCTTCACCAGGGAGGATACAGGTTACGGTCAGATAGGGGGTAGAGGACATGTAATATCTAGGGACTTGGTGGAATTTCCTAAGGAAATGGGGAATCGGATGGAAATCTGGATCTGGAGGCAGGTGGTTGAGGGTAAATTGTTAGGACTGAGGGCTAAGAAGTCCCCAGAGCCTGATGGACTGCGTCCCAGGGTACTTAAAGAAGTTGCTCTGGAAATTGTGGAGGCACTGGTCGACATTTTCCAAAGTTCCATAGATTTGGGGAAGGTGCCTGTGGATTGGAGAGTGGTGATGTAGTGCTGCTTTTTAAGAAGGGAGGGAGAGAGAAAATGGAAAAATATAGACCAGTTAGTCTGACATCAGTGGAGGAAAAGATATTGGAATCTATCATAAAAGGAGAAATAGTGGGACATTTGGGCAGAAATAATCATATCAGAGCTAGTCAGCATGGATTCATGCTTGACTAACCTGAAATTTTTCAAAGATGTGACGAAGAGGGTGGACTCAGGAGAGCCAGTGGATGTGATGCACTTGGACTTCCAAAAAGCTTTTGATAAGGTCCTGTGCAGGAGACTAGTAGGCAAAATCAAGGAACATGGTATTGGGGGGTAGGGTGTTGACATGGATAGAAAATTGGTTAAGAAATAAGAAACAAAGGGTTGGAATAAATGGGTCATTTTCAGGATGACAGGATGTGACGAGTGGGGTACCACAGGGATTGGTGTTGGGTCCTCAGTTGTTTATCATTTATGTAAATGATTTGGATGAAAGGATTATTAATAACATGAGCAAATTTGCAGGTGACACAAAACTGGGTGGCAGTGTGAAGTGTGAAGAGCATGTCAGGAAAATGCAGAGGGACTTGGACAGGTTTGGAGAGTGGGCAGAGGAATGGAAGACGAAATTCAATGTGAGGTTATCTATTTTGGAGGCAGTAATAAGAGAGTAGAGTATTATTTAAATGGAGTCAAGCTAGGGAGTGGAGTAGTGCAAAGGGATCTGGGTGGACTCATTCACCAGTCACTAAAAGCTAGCACGCAGGTTCAGCCAGCTGTGAAGAGGGTAAATGGCATGTTGGCTTTCAGAAAGAGGGGATTGGTGTATAGGAGCAGCGATGCCCTCCTGCAGTTGTACAGGGCCCTGGTGAGACCTCACCTGGAATATTGCATCCAGCTCTGGTCTCCAAATTTGAGGAAGGACATACTCACTATAGAGGGAGTACAGCACAGATTTACAAGGTTGGTTTGACAGGATTGACATATGCTGAAAGGTTAGATAGACTGGGCTTATGTGAGAAGGAGTTTAGAAGGATGAGGGGAGACATGATTGAGGAATACAAGATTATCAAAGGGCTGGACATGTTCCCAATGTTGGGCGAGAGGGTATAGTTTAAGAATATAGGACAGAAATGAGGAGAAATCTTTTTTACCCTGAGAAATGTGGATCTGTGGAATGCTTTGCCACAGAGGGTGATAGGGGCAGATTCACTGGATATTAGATTCACTGGGAGTTAGGTTAGGCTCTTGTGGGCAGGGGAGTTAAGAGTTATGGGGATAAGGCAGGGAATAGGTACTGATATTGAATGATCAGCCATGATCTGAAAAATGGCAGTGCTGTTTTGATGGGCCAATTGGCCGACACCAGCACCTACTCTATTGTCTGTTGTATTTAATCAATCAGATTAAACGAGTTGATTTACAGGATGCACAAGTTAAAAACTCTGATTTATGTAAAAGGAGAGTTGAAAAAACTAAATTTGATCTTCTTTCTACTTATCTCATTGAACAGCAACTTTTGAAGAGTAAATCAGTTCTACATCAATGGTGAGAAATCTGGTAAACTTTTGCCCAGCCAATTGAAAGCAATGACTGCTAAGAGACAAATTAGTAAGATTCAGATGGAAGATGGTATGGACACTACTGACCATTCTGAAATAAATGATACTTTTAGAGAATTTTATTCCAGATTGAATACTTATGAATCTAATAATGATGGTACTTCAATGTTGGATTTTCTTAACCACCTTAATGTGTCTATGCATTCTCCGAATAATTGTACGTGTCTGGAAGCACCTATTTCTCAATATTGGGTAGTCAATATATGGAATTTGTTCTTTTGTTACATTTTGATCATCTAATTTGCTGACTTTCATGGGTAGAAATGGGATTCAAGTTTACAAAAAACACTTTTACATTGGCAATTCTCGGGTCTTTTTTATCCTCTTTATATGAACTAGCTGATGATCCGATAATCAAACATAGTTTCAGAATATGGGCATAATTTAGAAGGTTTTTTTTAATTTCAAAGCTTTTCTCTGGTGTGATGTAATATTTGGGAATTTTTTTGGGAAATAAATTGGTAAAATTAGAGTAGGTTACACATTGTAAAACAGATCTTATTTGAAATACTGAAGAATTCATTTTCAGAGACTTTACAGAAACTATGGAGAATGCTATGCACATTTCACAAGTAGGTGCTAATTGAAATGATGTCACAAAATGAATTGACCATTGTCTTGATGATTCCCCATCACCCCTTGACTCAGTGCAGACATGGCGCTATGCTACAAGGGACACTAATTAAACGCTCCCAACCCTTTTAACAGTGAAATCTTACCAACAGTTTCTCCAGTACCTTTCACAATTCTAGGCCTGGAGTGAAGCAGGGTGGTCCCAAGCTGGCAAAGAGAGAGAGAACAAAGAGCACATGGCACCTTTAGGGTCCAGCCCAGATCTTTTACAGGAATCCTATGGCTCAGTGCTGGGAGGTTAATCCAATTACAACAGCCAATGGCCCAAGGCTAAGTACAGACACGCTGGAGAGTCCAGTCCAGGTCATTTACATTGATCCAACAGCAAGGTGTGCACTAATGGGTGGAGTTGAACCAAACCTTGATTAACAGCTGGTGTGTCCTCTGTTTTGCTGGGAGGTGGTGCTCTCACATAGCAGCCACATCCCTTCCCAATACACCTTGAGAGACACCAGTGGGCTCACACTGGAGAGAGGACCTTCTCCCTTCTCCTGCTTCGAGTGAGGCAAAGGGATTCGCCCACTCCTCCAGCCCGTGGTGGCACCAGCAGGTCATCTGCCCTGATCTCCAACCTGTGGACCCACCAGAAGACTCACGGCAGTGACAGGCCGTTCGCCTGCCCTGAGAACAGGAAGGGATTCCTAGGATGGGGAGGAGAATAGCTGGTGCCATTTCTATTCTGGAATCTCATATGGATTAAACCTAATGTCTGGGTCTTAATTTATCGGGGCCCAATCCAGTGATGTGGCACCAGAACCTAGTGCTCGGCAATGGCCTCACCTGCCACAACGTCACCACTTTCCCTCAGCAACTAGGAATAGTTCTTTTTGCTCACTCCAACATTTAAGCTCAGCTGCACATTTCCCTCCACCCCTGGAAACCTTTCATTCCCCCACTCAGAGAAAGGGAAGAGGTGAGGGAGGGGGAGGTGGGAGAGAGATTGGCTAGGTGGGAGTGATTGAGGGAGGGGGAGGTGGGAGAGAAAGGGGGGAGGTGGGAGAGGGAATAGCTCAGAGAGATAGGAGAGGTGGGAGAAAGGGGGAGAGGTTGGAGAGAGAGGGGGTGGAAGAGTGTGGAGTGGTGGGGGTGAAGGAGGAGATAGGGGAGAGGGAAATGGACCACAGAAAAATAGTACATTACAGCATTGAAAACAGGCCTTTTGGCCCCTCTCAGGGACCATAAAAGCTACAGATTTGTTTACAGTTCCCAGATTTGGCAAATAGTCATGGATAAAGCCGCAAAATGGACACTCGTGCTAAGAAGGGAATTATAGATGGAGTTAACAGATTCTGTTTTGGTCTGATAGTACATCAGTGCTTAAATACATTAATAACTTTTCCTACCTCAATACCAGCTCTCAGGATAGGAATGAAATACATCATATTAACATCATATTTCAGAAACCCTTTTTAAAAATCACGAGGAAGTAATGGATCTGACAAACAAGTTTGAAATCAATGACAAGGTGAAAAACAAAAAAATGCAACTCTTTTCCTATAAAATTAAAAAAGGAAGATTTCAAGCTTAGGCATTTCTTGCTGAAAAATGGGGCAAATCCACGTGACCCTACCATCTCCCTCGTCCCACTGACTTGCTTCCACTCCATAACCCTCCAGGCCTCTCCCATCCGTGTTCCTATCCAATTTATTCTTAAAACACATGATTGAGCCCACATTCACCACATCAGATGGCAGCTCATTTCTCATTCCCACCATTCTCTGAGTGAAGAACCTCCCCCCCATTGTTCCCCCTAAACCTTTCCCACTTCAGCTTAAAACTATGATCTCCCCCAATCCAAGTGGGAAAAGCCTATTCGCATCCACTCTGTCTATATCTCTCATAATCTTGTAAACCTCTCAAATCTCCCCTCATTTTTCTTCACTCCAGGAATAGAGTCTTAACCTGGTTAATTGTTCCCAGTAACTCAACTCCTGAAGACCTGGGAACATCCTAGTCAATCTTCTCTGCACTCTTTCAATCTTATTGATATCCTTCCTGTAGTTTAGCACCCAGAACTGCACACAATTCAAAATTTGGCCTCACTAATGCCTTAAACGACTTCAACATAACATCCTAACTCCTAGATTCAATACTTTGATTTATAAAGTCTTGGATTCTATGGAAAATAAACTACATGAACTATATCCTTTTCATTATGTATTCATTAATCCATTACTATGTAACAATTTACTCACACTATACAAAAGTAACAATTCATTATGTGCTTACTACAATCTGCCACAGTGAGAGTCAAGGATAAGGTGGCTGAATATGATAAAAAAAACGCAGTTCCAAATATGATTAGATTAATGGGTGAAAACTAATGAAAATAATTGTGGTGAGACAAGGGCTGACATCCTGCTAAGAATATGAATGATCTAAGGTTTTGAATAATTGGGTGCAGAAATGTCAGGACTCTAATATAAAACAGGCTTTGTGCTGTGTTGTGTGGGCAGTCAGTGAATAGTTATTTGAATAATAACTTTTTTTTTGTAAATAACAGTTTAAAACTTCTTTCTTTTTAAAAAAAACTTTATTTATTCATTCAAAAAACAAATAATATATGACATACAGCAATTGAACATGAACGTTTTTTAATATATATATATAGAAAAAAAAAGAAAAGAACCCCCTACTTCAGCCAACTCTCCTAAGGAGAGCCATGAAAAAAGAATATTAAAAAAGTTAAATATACATATTAAAATCTAATCAATATAAATTGAAATGTAAATATTCTGAGTATAACAGCCACTTATTAATAAAAAAATTATAATTATCATACGAAACATATGTAATTTTTTCCATTATTAAACAATATTTCATCTCATTTTGCCATCTATTCATATCAATCATATTTATATCTTTTCACGTACTAGCAATACATTTTTTCGCTACGGATAAAGCTAAATATACAAAAGCAAGCTGGAATTTATCTAATTCCAAACCTTTCAGAGGTTGCAAACTACCCAATAAAAATACTGTTGGATCTAAAACTATTTTAATCTTATACAGGTATTCTAAAAACAATTGAATTTTCTTCCAAAAAGATTGTATATGTATACATAACCAAACAGCATGAAAAAAAGTTCCAACCGTATCACCACATCTGATTCATTAAAACAATATTTTTTAAAATTTTCAGGTGTCAAATATAATTGATGTAAAAAATTGTAATTAATCATTGCATAACGTGCATTTATCAATTGAGTTACACTATCATAACAGATATCAAACCAATCATCTTCCAAAAAAATAAAACCAATATCCGCTTCCCATTTAATTTTAGATCTATCCCAACCCTTTTTATCCATACCATCCTGTAATATTTGATACATAAATGAAATATAACCCTTCTCTGGTACCTTCATAAGAAAAGTCTTAAATTTAGTCATTTTAGGTAAAATCATATCTCTACCAAACATACATTTTACCAAAGATCGAATTTGATAATAAAGAATTCTTATCAATACCAAAATCTTACCTCATCTGATTAAAAGATAAAAACAATCTCCCAAATTTTTCACACCTTTAAATCTCCAATGCAATAAACTTTGATTATGTATTGAAAAAGAAATAAGTTGATTATTATACAATGGAGTCAAAGCCAATAATTTACCCCTAGAGCCTATCATTTTATTTTTCTTTATCCATAAATTCATTAAATGTTTTAATATTGGCACATTATATTGTTGTTACAAATTTATATTCCTCCTAAACAAAAACTGACGTATTTCAAATTCAGAAATACTTGCCATCTCAATTTTAGCCCAACAAGGAGACCGTACCAAATCCATCAATTAACTAATAAATTTAAGTTGGGCTGCCTCATAATAATTTTGAAAATGTGGTAAACATAGTCCCCCTAACTCATATCAGGATAAAAAAGACTCTGCTATTCTAAATCAATAATGGGGTTTGTTGTTGTCTTGCATTTTGTACTGCAAGTCGAAGTATTGCTTCTCTATCCAAATAACTCAAACATCGAATTATTACCGGTCTCGGTGGTTGACCAGATGAGGGTGTTCTTCTTAAAGCTCTATGGGGTCTTTCCAGTGCCAATCCCCCAGAGAAAAATTCTTGCCCTAATATTTGCGGGATCCAGTCTTTAAAGAAACGAAGAGGATCTTGTCCTTCTATACCTTCTGGCAAACCAACAATTTTCACATTATTCCTTCTGTTTTGATTCTCTAAATAATTTACTTTTCTTTCTTGCTCCTTCTCACATTCTCCTAATTCTATGACTGATTTTTCCATCTTCAACACTTTTTCTGTGTTAGAAGACACTTGTTGTTTACAGTCCAAAAAAGCAGCCTGAAATTTTTAAAATTCTTCGTAAGATGCATCCATACGTGTTTTAACCATATTTAATTCTGAACTTATACCAGCATTCATTTGATCCATTTCATTCATTTGAGATATCAACAAAGGTTTTATAACAGCTTGAATAACTTCATTTAATTGCATACACTGTGATTCAGTAAAGCTCAGCTCTACTCTCTCTGACATAGTGGGAGAACAAGGTAACTGCAGCTTCTGCTGCAACTCAACAGAAGGCATTTTAAAAGTTTTACTGTGGGTCTGGACTCCCAGTGACGGCACCCCGACTTCCTCAGGGGGTCGCCGCTGGTCTCCCCCCGTATCTCATTGTTTTTTCATCAATTCACGAAGAAAAATGATTTCTTCAGATTGAAATGCTACCTGATGCATTTCCAACAATGGAGTCGTCTTCCTGTGTGCTCCCTCCATTGAAATCGAAAGGCTTTCCAAATCGGGGTCCAATTCTTGGGAACACGCACGTTCTTCCAGAGAATGGGTAATTCCAGCGCCATCCTTCATTTGATGAGTAATAGTTTTTTTTTAGTCCCCACAGGCAGTCTTTGGGGTTTAGACAATGAAGAGATTAAGCCTGGGGCTGTATCAAGTCATCTAGGTCCCAAATCTTCAGCACTTCGAACATGTAACTTCTTATGAACTTGAGGTTTAGTCTTTTTACCATTAGTAGCCATAATAATTCCTTAACTCTTTAAACTAAAATTTAAAATTTTAAAAACAAAGGGTTAAAAAACAGGTATTTAAAAGTCTGGCCAAAGAGGTCGAGATTGCACATCTAGACTCTACTCCATCTTGTCACGCCCCCCCGTTTAAAACTTCTTAAAGGAACTTCTGCATCTCCTGGTCATTCTTGGCATTTGACAAACCATGACAAATTTGGCGCTGCGAGCAGGGTCGGAAAAAGACCACTAAAAATGGAACAGCAGGTTGAGGATGCTTCCCGGTCCCTCAGGAACCCTCTGGGTGCACCCAGAAAAAAGTTAAGCACTTTTGCTAAAATTTGGACTAAAATTTCTGTTGGTTTTGGGAGGTCTCTGGGACACAGAAGTGTGAAACAACTGCTGAAGGGTCTTTCTGATGCAAAGAATCTGGCAGAATTTTAGTTGAAGGAGGCTCAGAGGATTGATCAGGAAAAACTGCAGTGGGGGTGAGTATAGTTAACATAGAATAAAGAAAAATTCCACATGGTGTTAGTAAGTCCTTGTGGATATCACCCTAGAGTGTAGGGGTCTGAATCGATGAGGCATCATGCGGATACCACCCTAGGGAATAGTGGTCTGAATAGACGTACCACCCGACAGAGTAGGGGTCTGAATGGAAAATCTGATCCAATTGGATAACATTTCATAAAATTACAAAAAGCTGACAAAAATTGGTGTGATAAATTAGGGACATCGGGTTGAAAATAGAGAAATATAGAAAATAGTGGAGTGATTAACTTTATTGAATAAAATAGTACAAGGAGCAGAGCAACTGCAGTCAAGATATTGAGTAAAAAGTTCCCACAATCTAAATATAAAACTATAGAAATTTCGGAGAAATGGGAAAAGGGAACCAAAAATCTAGTTACAAAATGCCCAAAAGAAGGAACTTTTTTGTAACTTTTTATTTATTGCACTGTGAACCATAGCAATAATATATACAAATGTTCCTCATTAAATATACACAGTGACATTTTTTACCCCACCCTCCTTTTCCACCCCCCTCAAAAACCAATAAATATTAAACATACAAAATACAAGAAAACAAAATACACACAGAAAAGAAGGAACTTTCGATGTTAATTTATGTGATGTGATGGTAGGACTAAATAAAAATTACAAACCAAAAGACAAATCTAAGAAAGGGGATATGTGTTTTTGCTGAATGTGGAGTAAATGTAACTCATTGTTCTTATTATTTAACCATGACACAGGGATATAGAGAAGGGGGCTTCTAAGGGTGGGATTTATCATATATATTGAATAATGTCATCTTTTAGTTCAGCTTGTTTTCTCGAGGGTATAAAAGTTGATACATTCCTTTGTTGAGCAAAGACCACCGGACACTGCATTCAGGGCTGAAAGCAGTAAGGGTTCTCTCAGGTTAACCTGGTGTCCAATAAAAGTTCTGTGTGCTTGCAGATAGTGAGGGTAGGCTGAGTGAGAAGTCAGAGGAAATTTTGAATGATTTCTTTGCCTCGGTATTCACTAGGGAAAAAAATATTGAACCAGTTGAGGTAAAGAAAAATAGTGGGGAGGTCATGAAGCATATAAGGATAACTGAGGAGGTACTGATGGCTGCATGGAAAAAGGATAAAGGTGGATAAATCTCCGGGACCGGACAAAATAATCCCAAGGACACTCAGGGAGGCTAGTGGATAGATAGTGGGGCCATTAACAGAGATATTTAGGATGTCACTGGCCACGGGGGTAGTGCCAAAGGATTGGAGCGGGGCGCATGTGGTTCTGCTGTTTAAGAAAGGGTCTAAATGTAAACCTGGGAATTATATGCCCGTGAGTCTGACGTCTGTGGTGGGCAAGTTGATGGAAAGTGTTCTGAGGGATGGTATTTACAAATATTTGGAGATACAGGGATTGCTAGGGTGTAATCAGCATGGTTTTGTCAGGGGTAGATCATGCTTGACAAACCTGATTGAGTTTTTCGAGGGGGTTACAAAAAAGGTTGATGGAGGGAAAGCTGTGGATGTTGTCTATTTAGACTTTAGTAAAGCTTTTGACAAAGTTCCCCACAGGAGGTTAGGAAAAAAGGTGGAGGCATTAGGTATAAATGAGGAGGTAGTGAAATGGATTCAGCAATGGTTGGATGGAGGTGTCAGAGAGTAGTGGTAGAAAATTGTTTGTCAAATTAGAGGCCGGTGACTAGTGGAGTTCCTCAGGGATCAGTCCTGGGTCCACTATTGTTTGTTATATATATTAACGATCTGGAAGTAGGGGTGGAGAATTGGATAAGCAAGTTTGCGGATGATACAAAGATTGGTGGTGTTGTGGGCAGTAAGGAAGATTACTGTAGATTAAAAGGTGATTTAGGAAGGCTGGAGGTGTGGGCTGAGAAATGGCTGATGGAATTTAATACAGATAAGTGTGAGGTGTTACATTTTGGAAAGGCAAATCTAAATAGGTCATATGCATTAAATGGTAGGCTATTGAGATGCGCAGAGAAACAAAGGGATTTAGGAGTTGTGGTAAATAGTACCCTCAAGGCTGATACTCAGGTAGATGGTGTGGTGAAGAAGGCATTTGGAATGTTGGCCTTCATAATACGGAGTATTGAATTCAAGAGTAGGGAGGTTATGATGAAATTGTACAAGGCATTGGTGAGGCCAAATTTGGAGTACTGTGTACAGTTTTGGTCACCAAATTATAGGAAAGATATAAACAAAATAGAGAGAGTGCAAAGAAGGTTCACGAGAATGTTGACAGGATTTCAAGGTTTGAGTTACAGGGGAAGGTTGTGCAGACTGGGGCTTTTTTCTCTGGAGAGTAGAAGATTGAGAGGGGACTTGATAGAGGTGTTTAAGATTTTAAAAGGGACAGACAGAGTAAACGTGGATCGGCTTTTTCAATAAAGAGTGGGGGAGATTCAAACTAGAGGGCATGGTTTAAGAATGAAGGGTGAAAATTATAAGGAGAACATGAGGGGAAATTTCTTAACGCAAAGGGTGGTGGGGATGTGGAATGAGCTTCCGACAGACATGGTCGAGGCAGGATCATTGGTTACATTTAAGGAAAGGCTGGATAGTTACATGGATAGGAGCGGACTGGAGGGGTATGGACCGGGTGCTGGTCAGTGGGACTAGGAGGGTGGGGATTTGTTACGGCATGGATTAGTAGGGCCGAACTTGCCTGTTCTGTGCTGTAAGTGGTTATATGGTCCCACTGCTGAAGTTTGAGACTCTCCAAGAGGTGACAACATCTCTCAGCAAGAAGAACTTCAAGATTCCAAACCGACGTCCCGGTCCGGGGAGGTGGAGAAGCTGCTACCGGCGCCCCGACAACCTACTACAAGTGTGCAGTCATCGCCTCGCTTTGGCAGTTGGGACCAGTCAAGGCATTGATAAGTATAATTGGGACGGGCTTGCATATTGTAGTATGAATTCAGCTTTAGATTTAGTAATAAAGACCTGTATAAACTGAACTGCTCTCAGTGTGTGTGTCTATTTTCTTTCGGTAGCTTGAACACTGTGACCAATCTAAAACAAACAAAATGAGAGGTACAAGTTTACCCAAGACAATTGGCATAGTCGGCAGGATTGGTCTCAAGATGTTTCGCTGAAAGAATGGGAGGATAAGCATGTCCAAACGATCTGCGGTAATATTAAACTCCGGCAGCAGCTCTGTGCAGATAAAAAAAGGCATTGAGTAGAACCCGATCCACATCGTATTCGTGCCATGATAAGGAATGGCGATGATCCTGATTTAATTGATGAATGAGACGGGAATATCTGGAAAAATGACCATGGTAATAATGCAGATACTCCTCAGCATGTGCCTAACATACTGCCCTCTCCACCTGCTGTTCACGCCCGCCCAATAAGGCAGCAGACTTCCCAAACAGTTGAAAGGCGGGATTATGTAAGGGACCCAGGGGAAAATACCCGAACCCCTGCTTATGCTCAATGGCCCACCCCCTCTACGGGATGGCCGAGACCTCGTTCCGTCCACTGGGCAAAGGACCCTGGGGGTCAAAGTGGGAGCAGGGATCAAGAGTCGTCAATGATCCGTGACTTCTCTATAAAAGAGCTGGCTGCCATCAGAGATCGATTTAGGCAAAAGGCGGGAGAAACTCTGGCAGCCTGGCTCCTGCGTGTTTGGGAGCAAGGAGGGGGGTAATGTATATTTAACCCCTGAGGAATTGTTGGGATTAGGAACATTGACTACTGATATCCGGGTCACTGCTGAGCTGCGGGGTAGAGGGAGAGAGGTGGATTACTTACTTGCCACTCTAGGGGATGCCCTGCTACAAGTATACCCATCACCAGTAGATTGGGATTTATATTTACAGAACAATTGGGGCACCCCAGAGAAGGGTATAGCAGTAATTCCTCAGCAGGCCCTGGACTCTGCCTTGTATGCAGGGCGTTTGAGGCTGTGGGTACATGGGGGGAGCCCTGATGATGCATTCACAGCCAGAATGCATACCAGATTGGTTCGTTCCGCCCAACCAACTGTACGGGACCTGGTTCAGTCCGTAACTAGTCCGTTAATTGGGCACCCTGTGTCTGAGGCGGTGCACGCCTTATCTGGGCTTCGAGAATTAGAACTGGGAGGTAAAATCCACTCACGTACAACCCAGGTTAAATCAGACAAGCAGGATGAAAAGAGAGTGGCTGCTAGTAATAACGGACCGACAAGAAAGGACCTTTTTCTGACCTTGTTAAAGTTAGGCGTACCTAAAAGTGATATTGATGGGAAACCTACTGCAGTCCTTTATGCCTTTTATATGTGGAAGGCAGGGGAACATCATCCCCAGCTGTTGAGTCCTCCTGGCCCAGCTGTGCCTTCTGCTCCCACTGGTGCTCCCATCGAGCCAGCTTCTCTTGCTCCAGTTATCCGTGATGAGATACAACAATTGGTTAAAAAGGCTCTCATGGATAATAGTGGCATGTGGGCCTGGAAGCCCCCGAACCCTACTAAAGCATGAGGGTGTGGGCAGGGTCCCCGTGTCTACTCCATTGAGATACGGCGGATACACGGGGACCCACAGCCCTTTTAACAGTCCTTTGGGGTGGGGGTACTGACCACCAATATTTGGCCTTCGTCGATACCGGGGCGGAGCACTCGGTGATTCCGGGTAACCCTGACCTCTGGACTGGACCAACATTTTGAACAGAGGGGCTGGGAGGAGCAATCACCCTGGCGAAGGAAATAAAAGTCCGCGCCACGGTGGGTGATGGCCCTTCCCCTATATGGTTACATGCCCTGGTGGCTGCCACTGATGAGTGTATCCTGGGTATTAATATGTTGGCCGGTACGGCCCTTAATACTAGCCAAGGGGGATTTGCATTTGGAATTCGGACTATTACTAAAAGATTAGTGGTGGGTCGGGCTAAGTGGGATCCTGTGATGGTGCCTACCCCCCCAAAACCAGTGTGCATTCCACAATATCACCTCCCTGGGGGGCAGGAAGAGATTACTGCCACCAGCTGCAAGAAGAGGGGTAGTGAGGCCCACAACGTCACCCTTTAATAGCCCTGTTTGGCCAGTCCAGAAGCCGGATGGCTCCTGGAGAATGACAGTTGATTATCATTTTTTGATCAAACATGCCCCACCACTTGCTTCGGCAGTTCTGGACATTGTTACCCTTATTGAAAACATTGCTACTGGGAACTCAGGAACATGGTGTGCTGTCATTGATCTCGCTAATGCCTTCTTCAGTATTCTTATAGACGAGGTCTCACAGGATCAGTTCACCTTTACCTGGAAGGGGTGCCAGGGGGGAGGAGGGAAGGGGGGAGTAGGGAAGGGGGGAGGAGGGAAGGGGGGAGGAGGGAAGGGGGGAGGAGGGAAGGGGGGAGGAGGGAAGGGGGGAGGGGGGAGGGGGGAAGGGGGGAGGGGGGAAGGGGGAAGGGAGGAGGGGGAAGGGAGGAGGGGGGAAGGGAGTAGGGGGAAGGGAGGAGGGGAAGGGAGGAGGGGGAAGGGAGGAGGGGGGAAGGGGGAGGGGGAAGGGGGGAGGGGGAAAGGGTGGAGGGGGTGGGAGAAGGGGGAATGGGGAGGGAGAAGGGGGAATGGGGAGGGAGAAGGGGGAATGGGGAGGGGGAAGGGGAGGGGGAAGGGGGAGGGGGAGGGGGAGGGGGAGGGGGAAGGGGGAGAGGGAAGAGGGAAGAGGGAGGAGAGACTGTGGAGTGGTGGAAGAGGTGGGAGGAGACAGGGGAGAGGGAAATGGACCATAGAACCATAGTACAGTACAGCATTGAAAACAGGCCATTTGTCCCCTATCAGCTACAAATTTGTTTACAGTTCCCAGATTTGGCAAATAGTAATCGATAAAGCCGCAAAATGGACCCTCGTGTTAAGAAGGGAATTATAGATGGAGTTAAAAGATTCTGTTTTGGTCCGATAGTACATCAGTGCTTAAATACCTCAATACCAGCTCTCAGGATAGGAATGGAAATACATCATATTAACATCATATTTCAGAAACCCTTTTTAAAAATCATGAGGAAGTAATGGATCTGACAAACAAGTTTGAAATCAATGACAAGGTGAAAAACAAAAAAATGCAACTCTTTTCCTATAAAATTAAAAAAGGAAGATTTCAAGCTTGGACATTTCTTGCTGAAAAATGGGGCAAATCCACGTGACCTTACCATCTCCCTCATCCCACTGACCTGTCTCCACTCCATAACCCTCCAGGCCTCTCCCATCCATGTTCCTAATCAATTTATTCTTAAACACACGATCCAGCCCACATTCACCAAATCAGATAGCAGTTCATTCCTCATTCCCACCACTCTGAGTGAAGTACTCCCCCCCCCATTCTTCCCCCTAAACCTTTCTCACTTCAGTTTAAAACTATGATCTCTCCCAATCCAAGTGGAAAAAGCCTATTCGCATCCACTCTGTCCATATCTCTCATAATCTTGTAAACCTCTCAAATCTCCCCTCATTTTTCTTCGCTCCAGGAATAGAGTCTTAACCTGGTTAATCGTTCCCTGTAACTCAACTACTGAAGACCTGGAAACATGCTAGTCAATCTTCTCTGCACTCTTTCAATCTTATTGATATCCTTCCTGTAGTTTGGCACCCAGAACTGCATACAATTCAAAATTCGGCCTCACTAATGCCTTAAACGACTTCAACATAACATCCCAACTCCTAGATTCAATACTTTGATTTATAAAGTCTTGGATACTATTGAAAATAAACTACATGAACCAAATCCTTTTCATTATGTATTCATTAATCCATTACTATGTAACAATTTACTCACTATACAAAAGTAACAATGCATTATGTATTTACTACATTCTGCCACAGTGAGAGTCAAGGATAAGGTAGCAGGTGGCTGGATATGATGAAAAAACGCAGTTCAAATATGATTAGATTAATGGGTGGAAACTAATGAAAATAATTGAGACAAGGGCTGAGATTATGCTAAGATTATGAATGATCTAAGGTTTTGAATGATTGGATGCAGAAATGTCATTAAGTCAGGACTCTAATATAAAACAGGGTTTGCACTGTGTTGTGTGGGCAGTCAGTGAATAGTTATTTGAATATTAGCTTTTGTTTGTAAATAACAGTTTAAAACTTCTTAAAGAAACTTCTGCATCTCCTGATCATTCTTGGTGTTTGACAAACCATGACAAATTTGGCGCTGCAAGCAGGGTCAGAAAAAGACCACAAAAAAGGGAACAGCAGGTTGAGGACGCTTCCCGGTGCTTCAGGGACCCTCACAAGACTAACAGAATTAAGGGTGCACCCAGAAAAAAGTTAAGCACTTTTGCTAAAATTTGGACTAAAATTTCTGTTGGTTTTGGGAGGTCTCGGGGACACAGAAGTGTGAAACAACTGCTGAAGGGTCTTTCCGATGCAAAGAATCTGGCAGAATTTTAGTTAAAGGAGGCTCAGAGGATTGATCAGGAAAAACTGCAGTGGGGTGAGTATAGTTAGCATAGAAACCCTCTGGGATCAGTTGAAGACTACCATACTGCAATCCACTGAAGAGGTACTGGGCTTCTCCTCCAGGAAAAACAAGGACTGGCTTGACGAAAACAGCCAGGAAATCCAGGAGCTGCTGGCAAAGAAGCGAGCTGCCCACCAGGCTCACCTTACAAAGCCGTCCTGTCCAGAGAAGAAACAAGCCTTCCGTCGCGCATGCAGCCATCTTCAGCGCAAACTCCAGGAGATCCAAAATGAGTGGTGGACTAGCCTCGCCAAACGAACCCAGCTCAGCGCGGACATTGGCGACTTCAGGGGTTTCTACGAGGCTCTAAAGGCTGTGTACGGCCCCTCACCCCAAGTCCAAAGCCCGCTGCGCAGCTCAGACGGCAAAGTCCTCCTCAGCGACAAGATCTCCATCCTCAACCGATGGTCAGAACACTTCCAATCTCTTTTCAGTGCCAACCGCTCAGTCCAAGATTCCGCCCTGCTCCAGCTCCCTCAACAGCCCCTAAGGCTAGAGCTGGATGAGGTTCCCACCCTGGATGAGACATATAAGGCAATCGAACAACTGAAAAGTGGCAAAGCAGCAGGTATGGATGGAATCCCCCCAGAAGTCTGGAAGGCTGGCGGCAAAACTCTGCATGCCAAACTGCATGAGTTTTTCAAGCTTTGTTGGGACCAAGGTAAACTGCCTCAGGATCTTCGTGATGCCGCCATCATCACCCTGTACAAAACCAAAGGCGAGAAATCAGACTGCTCAAACTACAGGGGAATCACGTTGCTCTCCATTGCAGGCAAAATCTTCGCTAGGATTCTACTAAATAGAATAATACCTAGTGTCGCCGAGAATATTCTCCCAGAATCACAGTGCGGCTTTCGCGCAAACAGAGGAACTACTGACATGGTCTTTGCCCTCAGACAGCTCCAAGAAAAATGCAGAGAACAAAACAAAGGACTCTACATCACCTTTGTTGACCTCACCAAAGCCTTCGACACCGTGAGCAGGAAAGGGCTTTGGCAAATACTAGAGCGCATCGGATGTCCCCCAAAGTTCCTCAACATGATTATCCAACTGCACGAAAACCAACAAGGTCGGGTCAGATACAGCAATGAGCTCTCTGAACCCTTCTCCATTAACAATGGCGTGAAGCAAGGCTGTGTTCTGGCACCAACCCTCTTTTCAATCTTCTTCAGCATGATGCTGAACCAAGCCATGAAAGACCCCAACAATGAAGACACTGTTTACATCCGGTACCGCACGGATGGCAGTCTCTTCAATCTGAGGCGCCTGCAAGCTCACACCAAGACACAAGAGAAACTTGTCCGTGAACTACTCTTTGCAGACGATGCCGCTTTAGTTGCCCATTCAGAGCCAGCTCTTCAGCGCTTGACGTCCTGCTTTGCGGAAACTGCCAAAATGTTTGGCCTGGAAGTCAGCCTGAAGAAAACTGAGGTCCTCCATCAGCCAGCTCCCCACCATGATTACCAGCCCCCCCACATCTCCATTGGGCACACAAAACTCAAAACGGTCAACCAGTTTACCTATCTCGGCTGCACCATTTCATCAGATGCAAGGATCGACAATGAGATAGACAACAGACTCGCCAAGGCAAATAGCGCCTTTGGAAGACTACACAAAAGAGTCTGGAAAAACAACCAACTGAAAAACCTCACAAAGATAAGCGTATACAGAGCCGTTGTCATACCCACACTCCTGTTCGGCTCCGAATCATGGGTCCTCTACCGGCACCACCTACGGCTCCTAGAACGCTTCCACCAGCGTTGTCTCCGCTCCATCCTCAACATCCATTGGAGCGCTTACATCCCTAACGTCGAAGTACTCGAGATGGCAGAGGTCGACAGCATCGTGTCCAGGCTGCTGAAGATCCAGCTGCGCTGGATGGGTCACGTCTCCAGAATGGAGGACCATCGCCTTCCCAAGATCGTGTTATATGGCGAGCTCTCCACTAGCCACCGTGACAGAGGTGCACCAAAGAAAAGGTACAAGGACTGCCTAAAGAAATCTCTTGGTGCCTGCCACATTGACCACCGCCAGTGGGCTGATATCACCTCAAACCGTGCATCTTGGCGCCTCACAGTTTGGCGGGCAGCAACCTCCTTTGAAGAAGACCGCAGAGCCTACCTCACTGACAAAAGGCAAAGGAAGAAAAACCCAACACCCAACCCAACCCACCAATTTTCCCCTGCAACCGCTGCAATCGTGTCTGCCTGTCCCGCATCGGACTTGTCAGCCACAAACGAGCCTGCAGCTGACGTGGACTTTTTACCCCCTCCATAAATCTTCGTCCGCGAAGCCAAGCCAAAGAAAAAAGAAAAAAGAAAAGAAAGAAAAAAGAAAAATTCCACATGGTGTTAGTATGTCCTTGTGGATATCACCCTAGAGTGTAGGGGTCTGAATGGACGTTGCATCCTGGGGATACATTGCGAGAGAGTAGGGGTCTGAATGGACGTGGCATCCCAGGGATACTGCCCAAGAAAGTAGGGGTCTGAATGGATGAGGCATCATGCATGTACTGCCCTAGAGAGTAGGGGCCTGAATGGAAAATCTGAACCAATTGGATAATATTTTGTAAAATTACAAAAAGCTGACAAAAATTGGTAAGTGATAAATTAGGGACATTGGGTTGAAAATAGAGAAATACAGAAAATAGTGGAGTGATTAATTTTATTGAATAAAATAGCACGAGGAGCAGAGCAACTGCAGTCAAGATATTGAGTAAAAAGTTCCACAATCTAAATATAAAACTATGGAAATTTCAGAGAAATGGGAAAAAGGCACAAAAAATCTAGTTACAAAATGGTCAAAAGAAGGAACTTTCTTTTTTATTTATTTATTTAACAATATATACAAATGTTCTTCATTAAATATACAGTGACTTTTTTTCTTTTTTCTTCCCCCCCACCATCCTCAAAAACCAATAAATATTAAACATACAGAATACAAGAAGACAAAATCCACACAGAAAAGAAGGAACTTTCAATGTGAATTTATGTGATGGAGACGGAAGGACTAAATAAAAATTACAAACCAAAAGACAAATCTAAGAAAAGGGATGTGTGTTATTGCTGAATGTGGAGTAAATGTAACTCATTGTTCTTATTATTTATCCCTGACACAGGGATATAGAGGAGGGGGCTGCAAGGGGTGGGATTTACCGAATATGTTGAATAATGAAGTCATCTTTTAGTTCAACTTGTTTTCTCGAGGGTATAAAAATTGATACATTCCTTTGTTGAGTGGACACTGCTTTCGGGGCTGAAAGCAGTAAGGGTTCTTCTCATGGGGTGTTGGATCAACTGATCCGTCCCGTCCTATAGCATAATTGTGATGGACTCCAGATGAACCAAGAGTGTCACATCCCGGGCACACAGAAGGCAGGGAGTCATCAAAGTAAACTTAATAATGATCGGCAGCTCCCGCCCTGTCTGTGTAGTAGATATTTTTTAAGGCTGAAATTAAACTTTTCTCCAGGTAAGATGTGAAATAAAAATTCAATTTAAATAAGGAATGGACCAACAGAATGTGAAACTGATTTAGCATTTCAGATTAAAGATATATTTACAATGAGCACATTCTCTTGCCCACACCCATGCCAGAGAGATTTTTTTCTGCTATCCCTTCATGACTGACTTAACCCTCTGCTCTGCTAATTTTTCAAAGCAGCAATGAGCACATGTTAAATGTTCTACATGAAGCTCCAAAACATGTTATCGACCAAATCTGTTTACAAAAAACAATGAGAGAATAGAAAGGGAACAGAAACAAAGAAGAAACAGGGACAGATAAGAGTAGGAAAAGGATGCAGAAAAGGAAAAAAAATACTGAGAAATCTGCAGGCTGAATGTGAGAGGAAAGAAATCAGGAGCCAAAAAGTGAACAAACAGAAGGTGAGAGAAGGAAACCCTGGGGACCCAATGTCAGGCACGGCCACCCTATTCTTGCAGAATGATGAGGAAATCACAAGATTTCTTGTGTAACCATATACAGCACAGAAACAGGCCAGTTCGGCCCTTCTAGTCCATGCTGAACATTTTCTCCCACCTAGTCCCATTGGCCCGCATTCAGCCCATAACCCTCCACACTGCTCCTGTCCATATACCTATCCAATTTTTCCTTAACATCCATCTCACTTCTACCACCTCTCCAAAAGTTCATTCCACACCTCTACCATCCTCTGCGTGAAGAAATTCCCCCTAAACTATTCCTCTTTTACTCTCAATCCATGTCCTCTTGTTTGTATCTCCCCCACTCTCTGTCCCCCTTATAGTTTGGAATACCTCTATCGAATCACCCCTCAATTGTCTATGTCCAGGGAATAAAGTCACAGCTTGCTCAACCTTTTCCTGCAATATTCTCGTAACCTCCTCTGCACTCTCTCTATTCTGTTTATATCCTTCCAGTAATTTGACAAACAAAACTGCATACAGTATTCCAAATTTGGCCTTATCAATGCCTTAAACAATTTCAACATAACATCCCAACTCCTGTATTCAATACTCTGATTTATGAAACCCAACATACTAAATGGCTTTTTCACCACCTTATCCACATGTGATTTTGTATTCAAAATACAAAATACTTCTTTCAAAAGTTCCTTTCAGGGAATTATGTACCATGACTCCTAAATCCCTTTGTTCCACTGCACTCCTCAATTGTCGACCATTTAACATGTATGACCTATTTTGATTATTCCTATCAAAAGGTAGCAACTTACATCTAGCAGTATTAAACTCCATCTGCCATCTTTCAGCCCACTCTAACTGTGCTATATCACCCTGTAAGCTTTGATAATCTTCATCACTGTCCACAACACCACCAACCTTTGTATCATTTGCAAATTTACTAATCCAATTTCCCAACCTATCATCTAGATCGTTAACATATATGATAAACAGCAGTGGACCCAGTAACGATTCCTGAGGTACTCCACTCATCATCGGCCTCCAATTCGACGAACAACTTTCCACCACTACTCTGACATCTCCCATCCAACCATTTGTGAATCCATTTCACTACTTCATCATTAATACCCAATGCTTCCACTTTTTTTTTGAAAATTATATTTTTCATTTGCATCAATACATACATACAAATTCTTCATCATATAACAATCATCATTCATCAATATAATAAAAATGGTACAAAATTATATATTAATTTTTCTTTTAACCCCTCTCCCAAAGAAAGAGTAAAAAGAGAAAACACCTAAATTTATTTATAATTCACTATTCATATATTCCTAACATATTATTCTATCCTGTACATATTAATTGAGAGGAGTGCGTGTTATGGATGACATGGATGGACTCTTACTGACGAAATCCATATGTGGTTTCCAAATCATATAAAAATTCTCAGGTTGATTCCTTAAATTACAAGTATCCTTTTCCAATGGTGTACAATTTTGAACTTCCGTATGCCATCTATCGAACCTTATAAAATTATCTGACTTCCATGTTACTGCCATACATTTCCGTGCCACCATTATTGCTACACTCAAAATTTTTTGTTGACATTTGTCTAACTTCAATTTAGTTTCAGTGTCATATAAATCACCAAGCAAAAATATTCTGGAATCTTTTGGTCTCTGTATCTTCATAATTTGTCCCAATAATATATTTAAATCTTCCCAAAATGTTCCCACTTTTCCACAAAACCAAACTGGATGGTTCCTGTTTCTTTGTTACAACTGAAACATTTGTCAGAACAATTTGAATTAAGTCCATATAGTTTATATGGAGCATAGTATAATTGGTGTATAAAATTATATTGTACTATTTGATGTCTAACATTATTGTATTAGTTACACTCTCCTGGCACAATCTTGACCAGGCCTCATCATGAATTTGTATATTTAAATCTTTTTCCCATTTTTTTTTAAACTTAAATAGTTCCTTTTTCTGCATTGTGTCTTGTATGTACTTGTGTCTTGTAATTGTAATAAATTGTAATAAATTTCTCAATAAATGTATGAATTAATAAATACTCAAATAGGCTCTGTTCTGGGTCTAAAATTTGCATCTAATTTCTTTTCTAAATATGATTTAAGATGATAGTATGAAAGAAAAAAGAACCTAAGAAACAATCTTTTATTCTCTTTATCCCGTTGTGCCAGATATCAAAGAAAGGATTCTTTAATGTAAAAAGAATAAGGAGATTCTGCTTTAACATCATCTTAGCAATTTGGTAGTTCTTAATTCCTCTTTGTATATGAATTCCATTCCATATCTTGAATACAAAAATTTTTTAAATTGGTAATTCTTTCAAAAGTTCCTTGTTCTATTTAGAAACAATCTTTTATTCTCTTTATCCCGTTGTGCCAGATATTAAAGAAAGGATTATTTAATGTAAAAGGAATAAGCAGATTCTGCTTTAACATCATCTTAGCGATTTGGTAGTTCTTAATTCCTCTTTGTATATGAATTCCATTCCATATCTTGGATAAAAAAAGTTTTAAAATTGGTAATCCTTTCAAAAGTTCCTTGTTCCATTTATACAAAACGTGTTCTGGATTAGTTTCTCCTGTATTATTCATTTCAATCTGTACCCAACCTGTCTTCTCTCCAATTTGATAACAGGAGGATAGAATTCTTAATTGAGCTGCTTTATAATAATTTTTAAAATTTGGCAACTGTAATGCTCCCTGATCAAATTTCCAAGTTAATTTTTCCAAAGTTACCCTTGGCATTTTATCTCGGCAAATAAATGTTCTTACACTTTTAATATTGCAACCTCAGAAAAGTATTAATCTTTATATAATTTACTCTTCCTATTAAAGTTATTAGTAAATCTTTCCATCTCTTTAAATCTTCATTAATTTTTTTGTAATAGTGAATAATTCAATTTAAATAAATTATTTGCATTTCTATCAATATTAATTCCTAAATATTTAATTGCTTCCTTTTGTCATTTAAATCGTCACCTGCTTACTTAATGTATAGTCCCCATCATTCATTGGCATCACTTCACTCTTTCATACATTGAATTTATAACCTGATATCAAACCATTTTCTGCCAATCACACATTTATTTTCTTCAATTATATTTCTGGGTCTGTAAGATATAATATAACATCATCTGCAAACAAACTTATTTTATGTTCTCTATCTTCATCATAAAACCCTTAATCTCATTATCTCCTTATCACTTCTGTCAATGGTTCTATAGCCAATGCAAATAAGAATGGTAATAATGGGGATCTTTGTCGAGATTACCTTTCTAATGGAAAAAGTTTAGATATTCCCCTATTCATGACCACCTTAGCTTTTGGAAGATTATATAAAGCTCTTATCCAATTTATAAAATCATTTGGAATTCAGAAAACATTCAATACTTTAAATAAAAAGTCCCATTCTACTCTATGAAATGAGTCTAACGCCACCACTACTGCCAGTATTTTTTTCTTTCTGGGCTATTAAAATAAACATAAATTTAACTATATTATCTGCAGATCTTCTATGTTTAATCAAACCATAAACTATGTTTAATCAAACTATTAATTTAGTTAAATATTCAGTTAATCTGTTAGCTATTAATTTGGATACAATTTTATAATTTGTATTATAATTGCTAAAGTGACTCCCAGGAAGGACAACGAACTGGCGGGGGTAGACACTGGGGCAGCATCAGACCAACAGCCCTAAAATGGCATTGGTCAAGCTGCCCATCTAACTCAGCAGAAACAGGCTGGGGGAGAAGGCCCTGCATGGATGTTCCCGCCCGCTGCTGTTATTCATATGGCTGATTCAGTCAATCAACAAAAACTTGAACAGTATAAAAAAAAAGCAGCCTTTCCAGCCCTAGTAAGAGTGAGCTTAACCTGCCACACTGTGTGTATGTGTGTGTGTGTGTGTGTGTGTGTGTGTGTTTCTTTGTAGTGGTCGGCTACAAATCCTTATATTCCTCAGCAATTCACCTATTCCCTGCTGTTTATACCTACTGTACACATCCCTCTTCCTCCGAACCAAGTTCCCAATATCATTTGAAAACCAAGGCTCCCTACAGTTTCTAGCCTTTCCTTTAATCCACATGGGGACATACTGATTTTGTGCTCTCAAAATTTCTGCTTTGAATATCCTCCATTTATCCGTTACATCCTTCCCTGAAAATATCTTATCCCAATCCATACCCTCCAAATCTTTTCTCATCCATTCGAAACATGTTTTCTTCCAATCAAGAATCTCATCCTTAAAGCCCATCTCTATTCTTTTCCATCATTAGCCTAAAACTATTGTGATCACTAGACCAAATGTGTTCCCCAACACAAACCTCTGTCACCTGACCTATCCCAATCCCTAATAAGAGATCCAATACTGCCCCCTTATGAGTCACTTCTTCTATGTACTAATTAAGAAAATTTCCCTGAACACACTTAACAAACTCTACCCCATCCGGCCCTCTTTCTGTATGGGCGTCCCAGCTAATGTGCGGAAAGTTGAAATCTCCCATAACTAACACATGTTTATTACACGTATACATCTCCTTTCAAATTTGTACCTCTAATTCCCTCAGCCCATTTGGTGGTCTATAATACACGCCCATTAATGTTTTCATGCCTCTGCCATTTCTCAATTCTACCCAAATAGCCTCGCTGGACGATCCCTTCAATCCATCCTACCACAGTACTGCTGTAATGTTCTCTCTAATAAGCAAGGCCACCCCCATATGTACCCTAGTAGCCACAGTCACCCATCCTGTGTCTCACTAGTTAGTATAAAGAAGGTTTCAGACTTAGCTTTGATGTAAAAATTGTTGCTCATTTTGGAATAAACAACAAACCTGAAAAAGTTTGCCTCCCACCTTTACTGACAGTAGTGAGACTGTGCATAAGTGAAGAAGAAGGGGTTAAAAAGCTCAAACTGAAAGTTATCTGCAATAATTTGAAACCTGCCTTCCACAGTGCTTCAATCATGCAGCAGTTTCACAAATTGTTGGACTTTAAAAGTAACAATTAAGAAACTGTGTTCCACTTCTGCAGTGTTTCTTGGTCACTAACTTGTACAGAAGGAGTAAAAATTAATCACACAGAAAAGTTTTATAAGCCAGGGGAAATATATACTCTGTGAAAACTACAAGAAATGTTAATAGTCCAACATGCTCCTGACAGAAGTAAAATCCAATGGGCTTTATTAACTATATCAGTTCAACTCAAAAGACGATGTGGAACTTAGCCCCGGTTTCCCCCTCCTCCCCCCACCATGTCATTAAATTTTGAATCCTATTGTGTGAAGATCTGCGCAAGTAACGAGTTGCCTGGAATGTAAGCCCCTACCAGAAAGCACACCAGACTTGTACTGCAGATCCAATATTTAATGATGACCAGCCTCACTTTAATTTAATGCAATCTTTATGCAATTCTTACTGAAAAAACTGCAACATTGTTTAAGACTAATTGAAACTGATCTAATACCAAAGAACAATCTAGAAGGGTGGTGATGATATTCAGACTGGGTAATGAAGAGAAAGAGAGCTGAGGTACCTCTGAAACCCAGAGTGAAATACATCCAACATTCAGTGGCAGCTCTCCTGACATCTAATCAACCAGGCTATTAAAGCACAGCATGGTTTAATAGATTTACTAGATCGAGGGCTACACAGTGCAGGTTATGCCGTTGGGAAAAATACAGAAATGAAGTAATGAAGATGGCTGCCTTCTATCATCCAGTTTTCCCAGGAATTTGAATTGTTTGCCCTTATTCAAGCCTCCATGATCGGGAAAGGAATATTTCTGCCCGTACAGGAACCCTGTAGCCCTTGGGGATGATTACACAGATGCTACTGCAAAAGCTGCTGGTTATAAACGGTCTCTTCACCTTGAAAATAGAACAGTTTTGCTGGATGTGGGGATGAACCATATCATAACTTCAGGGGAATACCCCTGCCCTGCTAATTTCATTGAACCCTGGGGTGTGACAGAAATCCAGAAACTGAATTATGAACCACCCCTGGTGGACAATTTCTGTACCTCATGCAATTTTTTTTAACTTTTCTGCTTAATTTATATACATGCAATAATATATTTGATTAAGGAGAAGAGGCGCATAGGCGTGGTACATCACTAATTTGAGAAAACAAGGCCTACCAAAGGAAGGAATGTATCATCTTTCCACAAAATAATCCTGGAAAAAAAAATTAAGTACCCTCTTGGTATTATTGATTAGCCTGGGACCTTAAAAAATAAGTTGTCAGCAGAAACTGGGCTAATTTGTATAAAGGTATTGCTGTTAGCTTTATTTGAAATGTTTATAAACCCGCAAGGCAGTACAAGGTTAAAATCATCAGACTATTACTTTAGATTTGCGATCGCCTATGTACAGTGTGACAGAATATGTTGTGTTTTAAATTGTATAAAGATATGCTTTTGGGAGATAAAATGTGGCAGGATTTTTTCAGTGTAGGTCATATAGAACACTTCAAAACAGATCCCATTTAAAATACTGGAGCTCTGCTCAAGCTAAACAGGCCAGCTCCGAATACCTTTGCAAAAGCTTTCGGGAGTGCCCAAGGGACTTCACAAATGGATTGTTGTTTTGTAAAGCAACAATTGAAAGAACTCGGAGGATTAATTCCAGAGCCGTAGTCTGTCTGACTGGAGGTAGCTGATCTAAGACTATCATGTGGTTTTGCAAGCAGAGAGAGTAAAACAGGCTTTTCTCTGAGAGGGAGAGTTGGAGAGAGAGAGAGAGAGAGAATTCAGTTCAGCAGCAGCAGCTTGGACTAGAACAGGACAAGCTGGTAAGCTTGTGGAAAACTCCCATTTGTAAGACAGACTGTGAGTGCTTAGTTCAGCCTGGTCAAAGGCCTTGTGGTTCATACAAGAGGAGAGGACTGGCAGCCTAATATTTCACTTGAAATAAGCAAAATGGAAAGGAATTCTGTGGTGACCTGAAAGAAAGAGGTTATCATCTGGAAAACCATGACGGGGTAAGTTTCTTCGGCAAGACACTGACGTGGCTGATTAAAAGGGATCAGTTTGTGTCCAGAAAAAACAAATCTCTCTCTGAAAACCGACAAGAATCTTCCTGAGCAGTAACCATTTACCTGACAAGCACCTGGTGAAATTCATAGATGTTAAATTCTGTGCACAGTCTAAGAATTGCCTGCAACCAGTGAACATGGAGGAATGAGAAGTGAGACTGGACTGTGAATTAAAGAACTTTTCTGAACTTACACACACATTATATACACATGCACTTAGAACTAAAAGGGAGTTAAATTATTTAAGTTAGTAGTTATAAGTTAAAGTATGATCCTATTTTCATGTTTAAAGATAATTAAAAGCAACTTTTGTCTAAGTCACCATTTGTCTTGGTGAATATCTATTGCTGCTGGGTTTTGGGATCCTCTGGGCTCGCAACATTTTGGGGGCTCGATGTTTTGGATTGAAAATTGGAGTTTTGGGATCTTAAACTTTTGGACTTTTTGTAATTTATAAGTTAGTTGATTTTTCTAAGCTAATTTAAAGCTTTTGTATGTGGAAAACAGCAGCAATGGATATTGATAAATTTTTGTCACAACCATCACCTGCAGAGCAAGAGAAAAGAGGAACTGATGATTATTTCTAAGGCATTCATGTTGACTGAAATCAAGCATTGGATGAGGAAAATACAAATAGAGGATTATAGTGAAATATTATAATAGGTGAGGGAAAATTTGTTTATAAAGACTTAGATAATTTTTCGGAGGATAGATCTTTTGAATTGCAATTGGAGTTGGAGAAACTGAGGGTGGAAGAGAAAAGAGAGAAACGGAACTTTGAGTTGCAGAAACAACATAATAAGGCAGAGGAAGCAGGCACCAGACCTCACCTCAAGAACATCTACATGAGGCAGTGTCTTAAAAAAGCAGCCTCTATCCTTAAGATCCCACCACCCAGGTCATGCCCTCTTCACTGCTACCATTGGGGAAAATATTCAGGAGACAAAAACGAGCACTCAGCGACACAAGAACAGCTTCTTCCCCACTGACATCAGATTCCTGAATAATCAATGAACCAAAGACACAGCCTTACTTTTCGTGCCCTATTATTGTTATTATTTTTATTTAACTGTTATAGTAATGTCGTAAGATAGTTATTATATACACTGTGATGCTGCTGCAAAACCCAAAATTTCATGACTTGTTCATGTCAATAATTCCTGATTCTGATTCTCATGTTGGGATTCTAAACTGGAGAAAGGCAAATTTTGTGGAAATGAGAAAGGATCGAGGAAGAGGGGATTGGGATATGTTGTTTTATGGTGAGGGTATGTTAGGTAAGTGGATGTCCTTAGAGTGAAATCTCGAGAGTGGACGGTTTGCATGTTCCTCACAGACAAAGTTACCAGGCGTAGAGAACCCTGGTTTTCAAGGAATATTGGTGATCTGGTTAAGGAGGGAGATGTATAGCAAGTAAAGGCAACAGGGAGCTAATGAGGTACTTGGAGGACAAGAAAAACAGGAAAATACTCAAGAATGAAATCAGAAAGGAAAAAAGACACGAGTTAGCTCTGGCAAATAATACGAAGGTGAACCTGAGGGGCTTCTATAAATATATTAGTGGTAAAAGGACAACAATGATCCCAGAGAGGATCAGAGTGGTCAAGGACCTTGACAGAAACTAGTGTAGAAATTTCAGGGACCCTGGCTGATAGATCCAAAATTTCCTTGGCCACGGGTGAGGTGCCAGAGGATTGGACAGTAGCTCATGTTGTCCTGTTGGGACAGGAAGGGGCTCCAAAGATAAACCAGGTAATTATAGGCCGGTGAGCCTGACATCAGTAGTGGGCAAATTACTGGAAGGGGTTCTGAAAGATGGGATATATAGGTTTTGAACAGTCATGGGCTGATTAAGGAAAGTCAGCATGACTTTATGTGTGGTAGGTTATGTTTTCACATTTGTAGTCATCAAGGAAACTTCAGGGACCAGATGGAAAAAAGGACTGAAGAATCTATGTTCTCTGTCTTCAACCGCAGACCTTAAATTCTGCAGGAAGGGGAGAATGCAGTGAACTGTACTCATGGCTGGCTCCACCCCAACATATAAACCTGGTTTCCCACCTAAACCATGAGCCCTTCTGAAGACCACTGTTAGACCTTACCATCAACTAATAAAAGCGTGTGTTCTCCCTCCAGTTGTGAAAGCTTTTATTCATGCTAAACACACCTACTTTGAAAGAGAGCCACGTCAGAGAGTCCATCTTTCAGAAGCCATCACACCTGCACCAGGTCCTTAGTCTCATATTTTTACCTGCAAGATTTCATCAGTACCACGATGAACCACCAACTCTGGCTGCTCCTTCTCCCCGTCCAGGATATTGGACCCCGAACCTGCTGTGAAACATCCGTGACCCTGGCACCAACTCCGTCCTGGATCATCCCCCTCCCCATCTCCCCCATCTCACACAAGTGCGTGTCTGTGCCCCGGACCCCAGTCACTGGGACTGAGCGCCACCCGGCTTCACAGCAGCCCCAGGGGTGGGGCCACGGACCCGGCTGATACTGTAGTTTCCCCTGAGAAGGGATCTCCCCCCAACAGGATGGCCCGGGTGTCCGTGTTTGAGACGGGGATGGTGACAGGGGCCTCCTGCCCCTCCCCCAGTGAGCCGGCCCGCCCTGTGGTGGGAACCCTGTCTACCCCTTACCTCCCCCCGTCAGTCCCACCCACCCGTGCGACCGGCCGAACACACTCGCTGCCCACGGCGTACTCAGGGATTTCCACCCCCCCCCCTCCCGGATGCCCTCTCCCCCTCCACCCCATCCCCTCTTCCCCTCCCCATGTGACAGGAGGCGCGGTCCCTGTTCTCACTCCCTCCTCTCCCCTGTGGGGGGGACGCTTGGTGCCGTTCCCCCTCCTCCTCCCCAAATTAATCTTCACCCCTGGGTAACAGCGGCTCCAACATGGGCCGGGCCCCGAGCACTCGGGACCGCACTCCCGCTCCGCCCATCCATCTGGGGCCAGCTTCACCTCCATCCTCGGACCCAGGCCTCCGAAGACCGATTCGTTGCTGAGAGAACGGTGCTCAGGAAGGCTCGCAGGTCCTGTGACGTCAGCGCGCAGCCGACTGTCTGGAGCGCACCGTTACGTGTCAAGGCAACCGCAGCCCGGGAAGGCAGACAATCAGAGGAGGACGGCGCCTGGGCTTCCCCGAGTCCTTTCCAGGTGGAATCGGTCCCTGGGAGCAGTGTTTATTGGAACCAGGATTTAAGCAGCGAAGGGTGAGGGGAGTGTGGGATAAAACTCGCCCGAAATGGGGAGAATAGACGGTCAGAGTTCATGTTGAGGGTTTTCACAGGCAAACGGTGCCGAAAGTGAGCGGTGAAGCTGCGCTCAGTGAGTGTCGGGCGGGCGGGCTCTGGGCTCAGTGATGGACAATAAGGAGAGAGCAGATTGAGAAAGAGGGTTTAGCATCATCCTGCTCAAACGTTGGTTCGGACACAGCTGGAGATGTTGGCGATGGAATCCGATTTCCGCGCTCCCTCCCTCCCTCCCTCCCTCCCTCATGTTCCCGCGGCTTCAGTGGACGAGGCTCCCTTTCAAACGGACCCGCGTCTCCTCTCCCCGATCCGGTTGAGCTCCCTGTCGCCCCACCTTCCGCACAGCGACAGCAGCGCCCGGGCCAGAGGGGAGCATTAATCTCCAGTGTGGAAGCAATAAATGGGAACCTTTCCAACAGCCCTAACTCCACATTGGATGAGAACTCAGATCAATGACGGATCTTCACTCACATGGTTCCAATTCTGTTCAATGAGGAAGCTCATGTTCACCAAATCCAGGCAGATGACGGGGGGAGCTTCCCTTTAAGGAAGGCGGGACAAGGACGGCCCACTGGGTGACGTCATCACGTTCGCCAGCCCGATGACGCTCGGAGTCCTTCAAAGGCATGCGCAATGCACTTCTACCCAACAGGCACTCGTCGAAGACCGAAGGTGATTTAGTGCCGGGAATAGAGTGCAGCACCGGGTCCTGGAACGGGAGTTCTTGTGGTTCCGGGGCTTGTAGCGCCCGGCTAGGGAACGCTTCTCCCCCTGTCCCGGCCCAATTCCCAGTCTCGGTGTTGATTTAATCCGCGGCCCAGCTCTCCGGGACCCTCCATCGGGCTGTGGCTGCGGGGTAGGATTGCATTCCCTGGTTACAAACTCGTCCCCACAGCGATGAACCCATTTCAGTGCTCCGACTGCGGGAAGAACTTTAAAAGTTTGAGTAAGTTAACGAGACACCAGCGGGTACACACCAGGGAGCGGCCATTCACCTGCGCCAAGTGCGGGAAGGCCTTCGCCAGATTGTCCAACCTTGAGAGGCACCAGCGGGTCCACACAGGGGAGAGGCCCTTCAGCTGCCCCAAATGTAGTAAGGGCTTCACACAGAACTCCCACCTGCAGATTCACCAGCGGGTCCACACAGGGGAGAGGCCGTTCACCTGCCCCAAGTGCGAAAAGGCTTTCAGCAGGTTGTCCAACCTTGAGAGACACCAGCGGGTCCACACAGAGGAGAGGCCCTTCATCTGCCCCAAGTGTGGCAAAGGCTTCACCCAGAGCTCCCACCTGCAGAAACACCAGCGGGCCCACACTGGGGAAAAGCCGTTCACCTGCCCCGACTGCAAGAAGACCTTCAGCAGGTTGTCCAAACTTAAGATACACTGGGAGATCCACACTGGGAAGAGTCCTTTTACCTGCCCCAAGTGTGGCCAAGGCTTCACTGACACCTCCAGCCTGCAGGGACACCTGCGTATCCACACTGAGGAGAGACCCTTCACCTGCCCCAAGTGTGGCAAATGCTTCACTGACACCTCTAGCCTGCAGAGACACCAACGAGTCCACACAGAGGAAAGGCCCTTCATCTGCACCAAGTGCGACAAAGGCTTCACCCAGAACTTCCACCTGCAGATGCACCAGCGGGTCCACACTGGGGAAAAGCCGTTCACCTGCACCAAGTGCGACAAAGGCTTCACCGACATCTCCAACCTGCGGAGACACCAATGGGTCCACAAAGAGGAGAGGCCTATCATCTGCCCCAAGTGTGGCAAGGGCTTCACCGAGAACTCCAACCTGCAGATACACCAGCGGGCCCACACTGGGGATAAGCCATTCACTTGCCCTGACTGCAAGAAGGCCTTCAGTAGGTTGTCCAAACTTAAGTTACACTGGTGGATTCACACTGGCGAGAGGCCCTTCACCTGCCCCAAGTGTGATAAAGGCTTCACCGACACCTCCAACCTGCAGAGACACCTACGGATCCACACTGGGGAGAGGCCGTTCACCTGCTCTGAGTGTGGCAAAGGATTTACTGACACCTCCAGCCTGCAGAGACACCAACGGGTCCACACAGAGGAGAGGCCATTCATCTGCCCCACATGTGGCAAGGGCTTCAACCAGAACTCCAACCTGCAGATACACCAGCGGGTCCACACTAGAGAAAAGCTGTTCACCTGCTCGAGTGCAAGAAGTCATTCATCACGTTGTTCAAACTTAAGGTACACTGGTGGATGCATATTGGCAAGAGGCCCTTCGCCTGCCCCAAGTGTGCCAAAGACTTCACCAATCCCTCCAGTCTGCAGAGGCACCAGCGGGTCCACCCAGGGGAAAAGCCATTCACCTGCTCCAAGTATGGGAAGTGACCAGTCAGTCATCCTGTTGAAACACCAGTGAGTTCACACATAAAGTTTGCAGACTCTGGAATATTGAAGAATCACTCAGACTTCGGGCTGGTGACTGGATGGTTCGGTGCTCCTACCAACTTTCTAACATTTCCCACTCAATCATTTTTAACCTTTAACCAAAGTTGCTAAAACTTATCCCCTTCAATATTTAATATCATTGCTTTTGAAGATGACGACCACCAGAGGAGCTAAAGCAGCAAAAAATGGTAAAGATACAGCCTCTTTGACTGCAGACTCTGTCTCAGACATGTTGAAAATAAAATCATGTAAGGGGAAGTCACGTGATGGAGTAGTGGCTGGTCGGGGAAAACCAGCCCTCCATGGAGAAAGGGGAAAAAGAGAGTAAAAAAAACAAAGCTTAACAAATAAAACATAGAGAAGCTGCAAGACAAAGTTAAGAAGAAGATCCTGAGGATGGCTCCAAAGAAAGAGATCAGAACGACAGACAAGAAGTAAGAAAAACTCCAGAAAAAAAGGGAAGAAGGCCTTACCTGTGCACGGGAGCAGGGAGCTCCCACCAAAAGATTGGCCCGACCTCCGAAACAGTTAAGTGACCAGCTGGGCAGTGACGTCTCCTGGGGCAGATAACAAAAATGGCTCGCAGAGCCAGAATAAAGAAGCGCAAGTGTGCAGAGGAGAGGAGACAACGGTGGAGGAGGAAGCACCACGAAGACAAGAAAGGGTGCCAGAGAAGGAAGACAAAAAGAAAGATAAAGACCGACAAGGGAAAATAGAAGGTTAAAAAAAAAGTAAAACAAAATATGGAAAAGGCAGAAGAATGCAAAGAATGGAACTTGCAGACATAGGAAAAAGAGTTGATAAAGTGGGTCAGCTGTGGAAATAGAGATGAATAAACAGAGAGAAGCTGGAAGATAAGACAAGGAAATTAAGGAGGCACAAGGTTTGTTAGCTCAAAATATTGACATTTTGGAGAATTTTAGCAGACGCAACAATATAAAAATAGTGGGTGTGAAAGAAGGCGAAGAAGGAGCAGACATAAAAGAATTTATAAAAAGATGGATCCCACAGATCTTGGAGTGGAAGAACTCCAAGAGGAAATAGAAATCGAAAGAGCCCACGGAACATTAGCACCAAAGCCGCAACCACCTCAAGAGCTTATAAGTAAAGTTACTACGATACACAACGTGAGATAAAATATTGGAGCTGGCAAAAGAAAAAATATTGGGATACAATGGGAAAAAATTATTTTTCTACCCGAACGTTAGCTTTTAACTTTTAAAGAAACGAAAGGAGTTCAACTTGGAAAAAATGGTATTATGGAAAAAAGGTGACAACTTTGTGCTGCAAAATCCAGGAGTGCTAAAGGTATTCATCCCTGGGGAGCAGAATAGACTGTTTTCATATCCAGAAAAAGCTCATTGCTTTGCAGAATGATTGCCAAACAGACAGAGATGAGGAGTATTAAAAATACTGTTAAGATAGTGTATAGAAATAAGTTGGAAAGTTGATAATTTGAAAAAGATGGGGGGGGGGTGGGTGATATATATTTTTTACAATCTATAGTGTTTCTCTGGGGGAGGGAAGGGGGTAGATCTACCACTACAAAATCTGTTGACGCTTGTGGTCAATATCCCAAACCTGGTGGAAAAGGAAGTCAAAGATGTGGGGGGGGGGGTAATTTTTTTTTTAAGAGTATATTTTGTTTATGTGGTCCTCTCTCTGGTATGAGCCCACTGGTGTCTCTCAAGGTGTATTGGGAAGGAGTGGCTGCCATGTGAGAGCACCACACCCCCAGCGAATCGGAGGACACACCAGCTGTTAATCAAGATTTGATTCAACCCCACCCATTAGTGCATACCTTGTTGTTGGAACCATGTAAATGACCTGGACTGGACTCTCCAGCCTGCCTGTACTTGGCTTTGGGCCAGTGACCCTCCTGCCACTGAGCTATTGGTTCCCAGTAAATGATGTGGGCTTGTCCCTCCAGCACTAGAAAGGTGCCATGTGCTCTTTGTTTTCCTTCTTTGCCAGCTTGGGACCACCCTGCTTCACTCCAGGCCTAGAAATGTGGAAGGGTGCTGGAGAAACTGTTGGTAAGATGTGCACTGTTAAATGGGTTGGGAGCGTTTAATTTGTGTCCCTTGTAGCATAGAGCTGTGCCTGCACTGAGTCAAAGGGTGTTGGGGCATCATAGTGATTTTTCCCTGATCATTGTATGTACCAGTTCATTGTGTGTGTTGTATGTGTGTGCTCTGCATCAGTTGCCTTCTGTAAATAAAATCCTTCACTACATCTAAACTGTGTTCGGAGTCCTTGCCTTTGGGACCTGCCAAACCTGTTTCCTCACTCGCAACAATTGGCAGTGTGAGCAGGGTCTCGGGGGTATAGATGTGGTGAAATGTTCTGGAACAGGGGCAAAAAAAGCCAGTGCAGACACTGATGATAGGATACCTGGGTGGATAGACGAGCAGGAGGGATTTGAGTGCTTGGCCAGCATGCTGGCAGACCACTGTAAACCAGTGGACTGGTCTGAGCAATTGGACCCACATAGTGAGAAATTGGGGCACCATGTGGTCTCCCTCCTTGAGAAGACGGGGCTCCCCAAAGCAAAGGGGTGCCTTTTGGCTGTTTGTGTCCCTCCTGAGATGGCAGGTTGGGATTACTAACCAGATCCAGCATTTATGCAGCTAGGAGTTAGAGGAGCTCTGGCAGCACAGGCTGTCCAGACTCAAGCCAGCGATCTTGAAGTCATGGGAACTGAAGTTGCCTGCAGACTTGTACAGTTGCAACAGGCGCAGGCTGCCTGCAGGTCTGTCTGGCAGACAGACCCACTGAAAGTCCAAACACTGATCCAGCAACAAGCTGGATGCATGGCTGGGGGATGGGGATATCTGGTAAGATGAGGGTGAGGAGGAGCTGAAGTCCAAGCCAGACAGCCACTTATCCCTCCCCCCAAAACAAACTTCTGCACTTGCAGCCCTTCACCATGCGGTCCCGGACCCAGCGCAGGGAGAAGGGGGCCAGTACGAGTTGACTGAAATGTGCAATTTCTCCCAAAAATAGTTAACCCAGCTAGCAGACCGGTATCATCAGTGACTGAACGAGCACCTGGCTGCTCCAGTAGTGGGACAAAGGGGCTCCCAATTTGAGCCTTGCCCACCAAGATGCAAGCACTCTGGGGAGCCTCTCTGACCAAAAGAGCATTAACAATGCCCTGTGGGCACCACAGCCAGAGGTTCAGGAAGGCTGTGGGATCGGGTGGTGACTGGTACCCTACCCTCCAGGAGTGGGATATACAAAGGTGCCCACAATGGGGTACCATCAATGAGGGCACCCATGTTATTAAAGAGTGGGTGCTGATCAATGGGATTTGAGGGGGCTATCAACCAAAATTTTATTGAAAATATAAGGGTGACTGGTGCACTCGTGGGGCACCTCGTAACCACTGCAGCCCCCAACCTTAAATTAGTGGTTCTGCCCCTCATGGCACCAGGTAATGGGAAGACTGTGCGGGATGCCAGCACCCTCCTGGTAGGGCTAGAATACATGCAGTGGGGGTGTGGTGTGCTGTCGGTCAGAAGCAAATGCACAAAACCAAAAGACTGTACAACAGGCTTTATACGACAAACTCCATAGAGCCAGTTGTGAGAGTGTGCTGCTGTTTGCTGTGAGCTCTGAGAGTGTGACCTCGAAGGGCCAACGCAGGCTTATATCCTGGAGGGTTATTGACACCCGACTGGGTGGGGTTTGGTCCATTCAGGTCGGCTAATTGACAACCGGCCAGGTGTTGCCCTCATGCTGTTCTGCAGGTACAGAGGTTGCCCCCTGCAGTAGGCCAGTGTTCACATTCACCCCCTTTAAGATGGGGGGAGGGGGGAGTTGCACTAAAAAAAAACAAAAAAGCCCCAACATATAAAATATTTACGAATTAAGATGGTCCAGCGGCCTTTGGAGTCTCTGCGACTGTCGCAGGACTGGCTCCTGGTCACTGGTCAGTGAGGGTGTGGGAGTGCTGGGGGCAGGGACCAGAGTGGCTGGCGTGGTGCAGCGTGGTGGAGAGGCCAGGGTCGAGTCATGTGCATCGCATTGGATGTCCAGGGGGCGGGTTCATCCCCCACGTTTGTAGCAGGTCCTTGGTACACAAAGAGGTCTTGAGTGCCCCATAGCTGTTTGGGGTGTGCGTCAGGCCGGCGGGTTCCTGGACTGGAGGATACTGTGTTGCAGTGGGCGCTCCTGCCGGTGCCAGGTCCCTGGTTGAGACAGTGTCCTCGCTGCCGAACCTAACATAGTCATAGTTGTGGTTTGAGTGTAGGAGGAATACCTGCTCAACCAGGGTTTAGGCCTTGTGCGCATGCACGAGTTTACGCAGGAGCATCGGTCCCAGGGAAGCAAGCCATGCCAGGAGGGACATTTCCGTCGCTGATCTCCTGGGGAATGAAAACAGGCGTTCGTGAGGGGTCACGTTGGTAGCCATTCACAGAAGTGACTGAATGGGATAGAGCGCCTCTGGAAGAGCATCTTGCCAGTACTCAATGGACCACTCTTTTCACTTAAGAGCCAAAAGACTGCCTTTCCAGATTACCCCATTCTTGCGTTCCACTTGCCCATTACCTCTTGGGTTGTAATTAGTTGTGCGACTAGTTGCGATGGCCTTTGCTGTCAGGTACTGGTGTAGTTCCTCACTTATGAAGCTTGACCCCCCCCCGTCTCCCCCGGTCGCTGTGGATAAATGTGAGGTAGCCAAACATGGTGAAGATCTGTGTCAGTGCCCTGATGGCGGTGGCTGTGGAGGTGTCTGGTCAAGGGATGGCAAAGGGGAAGCGGGAGTACTTATCTATGACCATGAGGAAATAGATTTTGCGATTTGTGGAAGGCAGGGGCCATGCCGAGGTCACGACGTGAGCCTGGGATGGATGGAAGAAATGAGGTTTGCATTCCGCACAGACCCAGGACGCCTCGGTCATGGTCCTGACATCCCTGAGAGTGTACGGGAGGTTCTGGGACTTGATGACATGGTAATAAGCTGGTGATGCCTGGGTGGCAGAGGGACTCATGCAGTGCCTACAGCTGGTCGTCATGGAGCGACACGCAGGTCTGGGAGAGGGCATCAGGGAGTTGTTAAACTTTGCAGGACCACACTGGATGTCATAGCTGTATGTTGCCAGCTCAACTCTCCAGTGCAAGATCTTATCATTCTTGATCTTGCCCCTGTGTGTGGTGTTGAACATGAACGCCATTGCCTGCTGGTCGGTGAGGAGGGTGAACCTCCTGCCAGCCAGGTAGTGGCGCCAGTGATGGACTGCTTCTGCATTCGCCTGGGCCTCCTTTTCAATGGCGGAGTGTCCTAACTTAGAGCTATGAAGGGTCTTGGAAAAGAAAGCGACCAGGTGCTTGGTTGAGGGTAGCGGCGAGGGCTACATCGGAGGCATCGCTCTCCACCTGGAAGGGGGTGTCCTCGTCCATGGCATGCATCGTGGCCTCTGTGATGTCCTGCCTGATGCGTGTGAAGGCTGCTTGCGCTTTGGATGGGAGGGGAAATGTGGTGGCCTGGGCCAGTGGGCAGACCTTGTCTGAGAAACTGGGAACCCACTGGAAGTAATCAGAGAAAAGCCAAGGCACCTGTGGAGGGCTTTGAGTGTGGTGGGGAGGGGCAGTTCCATTAAATGGGGCACATCCGTTCTGGATCTGGGTCGATGAAGCCATGTGCCACGATGAAACCCTGGATGGCGAGGCGGGTGGTGCTGAACACACACTTCTCTTTGTTGTACGTTAGGTTCAGCTCCTCGGCCATCTGGAGAAATTTCTCCAGGTTGGCATCGTGGTCCTGCTGGTCGTGGCCACAGATGGTGACATTATCTTGATACGGGAAAGTCGCCTTTAGTTTGTGCTGGTCTACCATTTGATTCATCTCCCGTTGGAAGACGGAGACCCCATTTGTAACCCCAAATGGAACCCGGCAGAACTGGTACAGGCACCCATCTGCCTCAAAGGCAGTGTACGGCTTGTCCCGCGCGTGGATGGGGAGTTGGTGATAGGCCGACTTCAGGTCAATTGTGGAGAAGACCCAGTAATGGGCTATCTCATTGACCATGTTGGCTATCCTTGGTAGGGGGTAGACGTCTAGCTGGGTGTACCGGTTGATGGTCTGGCTGTAGTCCATGACCACCCTTAGCTTGCTTCCCCCTTTGACCACTAGGACTTGGACTCTCCAAGGGCTGTTGCTGGGCACCATAACACCTTCCGCCAGAAGCCACTGTACCTCCGCCCTGATGAGCTCTATGTCCGCTGCGCAATAGCGCCTATTCTGGCGGCTATCAGCTTGCAGTCTGGCGTGAGGTGTGAGAAGAGGATGGGAGGGGCGAAGCGCAGGGTGGAGAGGCTACAGGTTGGCCAGGGCTGGTTGAGTGGGGGTAGAGCCCACCGAAGACAAGAATGATGCTCTGCAGGTGGTACTGGAAGTCTAAGCCCAGGAGGACTGGGGCGTAGAGTTTGGGCATGACCAGGAACCGGAACCCAGTGTATGTCTTCCCCCCCACAACAGTCAGATCGGCCAAGCAGCACTCAAGGGTATTGATAATCCAGTCCTTGGCGGCGAAGGCGATGGAGAAGGTGGTGGAGTGGATTTTTAGCTTTAGTGAGTGGGCCATGCTCAGGTGAATGAAACTCTCGGTGCTGCCACTGTTGATTAGGCACTTTGTTACCTGTCCATTGATTTTAATGTGCATCATGGGGCGCCTGAGGTTGTGAGGAACATTCCTGGTCAGGGTGGTAGCCGCTAGGGCCATCTCAGGCTCCGAGACATTGCTCCCCAATGCTGGAGGCATGGTCGTCGGCGTCCTCTGCAGGCATCGTGAAAGGTGAGTGTCGACTGGTGGTGCTCTCTATAGTCGTGGGGTGCAGTGTGCAGCGGTTGATGGTATCCAGAGGTGTGGGGTGCATTGGTAGGGTGGCCTGGTCAGCACCCATGTTGCCCATGTCATCTTTGCTGGAAGCCTGGGGGAATCCTCATCCGTACCAGTCTGGCCCAAGATGGTGGCGCCACGTGGGAGGGTGAGGCATGGCCGGCCTTCGTTTCCGGCGTCGCTCGGTGCATGAGGGGAAGTGATGTCACTCCGCTGGCCATCGGGGAGGGTGACGTTATCACGGCCAGCAGAAGTGATGTCACTCCATAGACCAGAAGTGATGCTGTTGTAGTCTTTGGCGGGCGGCGAGGGTGAGTGTTGGGCTGGGTACATTGCATGCATACAGCAATCGTTGCTGGCAAGGCCGCAAGTTGGGTCGCCGGGGCTAGGGAGGCCGGAAGTAGCTGTGGGGAAATCGCACGTGGAAGGCTGTGAGGGAGAGTGGAAGATCGTAGAGGGCCGCTGAGCTGCCGGCTGGTTTGGAAGACATACCTTCGCGAAGTGGCCTTTCTTGCCGCACCTCAAGCAGTACTGGGATTTGGCTGGGCAGTTTTGACACGATTGGCGATTGGACCCACAGTACTTGTAGGGGTGCTGAGCGCCTGCAGCAGCAACATTTTCTTCCCCAGCTTGATCCATGACCACAGCAGCCGATTGTGCTGACCATGAGGAGGCCTGAGGGAGCCTGGAATCGAAGGCTTCTTTGTGTAGGGTGGCTGCTTCCAGGGTTTGCATTACTTCCACTGTTTTGGCCAGTGAGTAGATATTTTCTTCCAGCAGCTTCTGTCTGGTGGCCCTTATGCATAGCCCTCGGATGTAGGCGTCCCTGATCAGTCTCTCGACCTTCCCAACGCTTACCTCGGGTTCAACCAGACAAGGTTGGGCCAACTCATGCAGGGCTCCCAGGTAGGACTCGGCCACTTTCCCAGGTTGTTGGGCTTTGATACTCAGGAGGTACCTTCCACATGTTTGTGGGAGGTTTGTACATGGCCTCGAGGATGCTCATCGCTTCCAAGTATCCAGTGCAATCTTTGAGAGCCTGGAAGGCACGGGGACCCAACTTGGATTGGAGTAGGATGAGTCTCTTCCAATCGGAATCCAGGATGTCTTTGGCATGAGCCTTGTTGATCGCTTCGACCGTCTGTTGCCAGATCTCAAAGCGTGTCTGTGCTTTCGCGTGGCATGGGTCAATCTCAAGGCTCCCAGCACTCAGGAACTTTTCCCTCATGCTCGTAAAATTTTATGTCGAATAAATTGTGGTGTGCTGTCGGTCAGAAACAAACACTAAACCAAAAGACTGTACAACAGGCTTTATTCGACATAAAATTCCACAGAGCCAGCTGTGAGAGTGTGTTGCTGTTTGCTGTGAGCTCTGAGAGTGTGAGCTCGAAGGGCCAGCGCAGGCTTGTATCCCAGAGGATGATTGACTCCTGACCGGGTGGGGCTTAGTCCATTCAGGTTGGCTGATTGACAACCGGCCAAATGTTGTCTTGTCCCCATGCTGTTCTGCAGGTACAGAGGTTGCCCCCTGCAGTAGGCCAGTGGTGTACCACCACAGGGGGGCACCCACCCAGGTCCGTAGGGCAGCAGAGGACTAGAAATAAATTCCTTCCCCACTTTACACGTAGGTAGCTGTTCGTGGATCTGCTGTGCACAGGGGTTGACCGTGCCAGCATAGATGGGATCCGAACCTTTGCCCTTTATGCCCTGTGGAAGGAGCTTTGTGGGGGGGGGGGGGGGGGAAGAAAAGGCCAGGGGAAAACCTACAACCAGCCTGGGATAAAGCCTATAGGGCTGCCCCTGCTGACACTAGGCTTTTTCAGGTGTGTGAGAAACAGAAGTACCTTCACAGATTTCGTTCGAGACAAAAATTGAGAACAAAGAACATTTATTGTACAACAGTGCAAAGTTGGGTGCTTCCCCTTACCATGGGAATACACACATATACTGGGGCTCACCCAACTTTTATACAGTTCATTTCAGTGTAGAGGTACCCTCCCCCCTTAACATTCTTCTGCCTCTTGGATTGGTTGGGCATTTGGTAATTCTGTCTGCCTAGTGCATGGGTATCCTGTCTGGGTCCCATCATGTCATTGCCCTTATTCATGAATCTGCCTTTGCCCTTATTCACACATCTCAACCCCCAGGACTTACTATATGCAGAACTTGCTAATTCTTTCTATCACTATAAGGCCCTTATTCTATTATACTTGCGTAACCCTTCCTCACACTCTTATCGGAATTCATCCCTACTCAGCATTTACTTAACTTCCTCTAGTCTAGTCTATTATTTTTTATTTCATTCATACTAACTTTACTTCCTATATTCTATTATCTCTCACAGCTGCATGTTGCGCTAAGAATGTGCCTGAAGAAGCAGAAGCAGCCCTTTAAATTGCCGTTCAGGTGGCAACGTTTAAAGCGCGACACTGGCCGGGATGCGCATCTGAGCACCTTCCGGCTCCTGTCCCTTGGGCTGTCAATTCAGGATGGCTGGCTGTCATCTGGGACAGCCAGCATGGGGATGGCCCACGCAGGACGTCCCCACACTGATCCCGCTGTCCCGCTCTCTCTCCACTCACTGGGTTGGAGTGGCCGACGAGAGAGGAGGTGGCTGGAGCAGCCGGCAGGTGAGTATGGCGCTCGAGTCAGGTACCAGCAATGTTTTGGCCAGCCCCCTTCTCCCGCGCCGGCCGCTCCAGCCCCCATTCTCTCCTGCCGGCCGCTCTAGCCCTGCAGTCCCCACGCTGACAGCCCAGCCCCCTTCTCCCCAACGGCCGCTCTAGCCCCACAGTTCGACGTCCTGTGCCGGGGGAAGGGGCAGCTGGGAGAGGAGCTGTCAGGCGCTCACCTGCTGACTGTCATCCCAAATGCAGTCGCTTTTAGGTGGCTGTATTCAGATGGCTGGGGAGGCCGCTGTGCTGCAGCGATGATTCCTCTCGGAGGAGGGTAACGTAGCTCACCTCAAGGGTGCATCCTGCACATTCACGTGGCCTCCCCACAGCTGCATATTGCCAAAACATGCGGCTTTACAAATGGGGCAATTGGCCACCTGAAAGTGTCTACTGTCTCTGCTCCTCTCCAACTTGAAAGAGTTTCTCCTGCCCTCAAGGCTGAGCTCAGAGACCTGCTGAGACAGCAACTGTGTTGCCTGTGCCAGCAGGAATCCTTATCCCTGGGGAGGCAGACCCCCACCCCCCTCCTCTAGAATGAAGACCAGGGCCCCAGCACTTTTGTTCCATTGCCCACTCCTGCCCGGGGAACCAGAGGCCACATATTCCTATAGCAGTCTTAATAGTGCCTTTCCCTGAATGCATTCTCGGGATTGTTAGAAATTAAAGTACCTTTAAAGAAATTGCTCGAGACAAAAATTGAGAACAAAGAACATTTATTACTACAACAATGCAAAGTTGGGTGCTTCCCCTTACCCTGGGAATACACACACATACTGGGGCTCACCCAACTTTTATACAGTCAATTTCAGTATCAGAGTGCCCTCCCCCTTACATTCTTCTGCCCCCTGGATGGGTTTGGCATAGGCAATCCTTCCTGCCTACGTGCAGTTTCAGTACACTTGGAGGACCAGGGGGTATCCTGTGGGTGTCCCATCATGTCATTGTCCTTATTCACACCTTCCTGATTCTCGGGGCTACAATCTCTTGGTATGCGGAGTTGACTCATTCTATCTTGGGTTGGCTAATTTCATATGTATAAATCTGTGTATGGTAAGCTAATTAGATATGTAGGACTTGGTACTTCTGTCCAGGGCTAGGAGACCTTTATCTGATCCAGACTACCTCAACTTCCTACATTCTATTGTACCTTACCATTCCTTTTCTTAGTCTTATGGTCTTGTCACAAAGACTAGAAGATTCTTATGTTAATCGTGCTGACTCTGCTTTCCTGCATCCTAACCCCCAAGCTTATCCTGTTTGTACTGGTTACAGCCATTAACTGATGAACTTTAGTTTCTTCCATGTTCATAATTTTAGATCAATTTTCCCATCTCTTACAATCCTCACTTTTCTTTTAGATCAGTAATACTGATCTTTCACCATGATCAGTGTTACTGATCTTTGGTTACTAGTGTCAGTGTGACTGATCCCCCCCCCCCCCCCCACCCCTCTTCACTTTTCTTTTAGATCAGTAATACTGATCTTTCAAGTGTAAGGTGTTGTTTTACCCAGCTGGTCAATAACCGAATTGTAATCTCTGTGTAAAGTCTTTAGGTAGGGGAGCACCATGAAGGTCAGAGTAGCGAGTCCAGCTGCTTATTAGGGTTGCGAGTATCAGGCTCCAGTTCTCAGTAAAGAGTCTAGTCCATCCCACATCAGTCCGAAGTTGCCACGTCTGAACATGGGCATGGGCAGATTCACGTTGAAACATTGAAGCAGTGTCTTTTAACCACCCGACTTTTGTAAGCATTGTCCTGACGAAGTCTGTGAGAGACGCTGCCTTCAGCAGCGAACGAGTAGCAGTAGTCAGGCGGTTCCGTTGAATTGTGGCTAGTATCTGATGTCCTCTTCAGCCCCGAACCCTAGGGCCACCGATCTCCGAAGGCTGTCTGGAGCCTGATATTAAAGTGTCAAGCAGCTCACGTTGTTGGTAACTGGTGCTCCCCTTCACGGGGTGATGAAAAGAGACCAAGCTGGGGGGGGGATTGTTTCTTGTGATTTAACTGTGTGTTGCAGCTTGTCTGCTAACATTAGCATGGGTATCATTGAACTTGTGAGTTGCAGCCTGTCTGTGTACATTAGCATATGTATTAACTCTCTCTCTCTGCGACATGTACAATCCTGACTACCATTCTGTCTGTCTTTGTCCCACCATGTCCTTTGTGCTATCGCTTTAAAACTCCTGTCTTTAATACCTGTGTAGGCTAAGATACAAATTAGATGTACTCCACTAAAGCTGTTCAGTTCCCCTGGTCCGTATTGGAATCCCTTGTTAACCCATATCCCACTATGACTATAATCATGTTGAGGAACTTTGGGGGACATCCGATGCGCTCTAGTATTTGCCAAAGCCCTTTCCTGCTCACGGTGTCGAAGGCTTTGGTGAGGTCAACAAAGGTGATGTAGAGTCCTTTGTTTTGTTCTCTGCACTTTTCTTGGAGCTGTCTGAGGGCAAAGACCATGTCAGTGGTTCCTCAGTTTGCGCGAAAGCCGCACTGTGATTCTGGGAGAATATTCTTGGCGACACGAGGTATTATTCTATTTAGTAGAATCCTAGCGAAGATTTTGCCTGCAATGGAGAGCAACGTGATTCCCCTGTAGTTTGAGCAGTCTGATTTCTCGCCTTTGTTTTTGTACAGGGTGATGATGGTGGCATCACGAAGATCCTGAGGCAGTTTACCTTGGTCCCAACAAAGCTGGAAAAACTCATGCAGTTTGGCATGCAGAGTTTTGCCGCCAGCCTTCCAGACTTCTGGGGGGATTCCATCCATACCTGCTGCTTTGCCACTTTTCAGTTGTTCGATTGCCTTATATGTCTCATCCAGGGTGGGAACCTCATCCAGCTCTAGCCTTAGGGGCTGTTGAGGGAGCTGGAGCAGGGCGGAATCTTGGACTGAGCGGTTGGCACTGAAAAGAGATTGGAAGTGTTCTGACCATCGGTTGAGGATGGAGATCTTGTCGCTGAGGAGGACTTTGCCGTCTGAGCTGCGCAGCGGGCTTTGGACTTGGGGTGAGGGGCCGTACACAGCCTTTAGAGCCTCGTAGAAACCCCTGAAGTCGCCAATGTCCGCGCTGAGCTGTGTTCGTTTGGCGAGGCTAGTCCACCACTCATTTTGGATCTCCCGGAGTTTGCGCTGAAGATGGCTGCATGCGCGACGGAAGGCTTGTTTCTTCTCTGGACAGGACGGCTTTGTAAGGTGAGCCTGGTGGGCAGCTCGCTTGTCAGATACAGCAATGAGCTCTCTGAACCCTTCTCCATTAACAACGGCGTGAAGCAAGGCTGTGTTCTCGCACCAACCCTCTTTTCAATCTTCTTCAGCATGATGCTGAACCAAGCCATGAAAGACCCCAACAATGAAGACGCTGTTTACATCCGGTACCGCACGGATGGCAGTCTCTTCAATCTGAGGCGCCTGCAAGCTCACACCAAGACACAAGAGAAACTTGTCCGTGAACTACTTTTTGCAGATGATGCCGCTTTAGTTGCCCATTCAGAGCCAGCTCTTCAGCGCTTGACGTCCTGCTTTGCGGAAACTGCCAAAATATTTGGCCTGGAAGTCAGCCTGAAGAAAACTGAGGTCCTCCATCAGCCAGCTCCCCACCATGACTACCAGCCCCCCCACATCTCCATCGGGCACACAAAACTCAAAACGGTCAACCAGTTTACCTATCTCGGCTGCACCATTTCATCAGATGCAAGGATCGACAATGAGATAGACAACAGACTCGCCAAGGCAAATAGCGCCTTTGGAAGACTACACAAAAGAGTCTGGAAAAACAACCAACTGAAAAACCTCACAAAGATAAGCGTATACAGAGCCGTTGTCATACCCACACTCCTGTTCGGCTCCGAATCATGGGTCCTCTACCGGCACCACCTACGGCTCCTAGAACGCTTCCACCAGCGTTGTCTCCGCTCCATCCTCAACATCCATTGGAGCGCTCACACCCATAACGTCGAGGTACTCGAGATGGCAGAGGTCGACAGCATCGAGTCCACGCTGCTGAAGATCCAGCTGCGCTGGATGGGTCACGTCTCCAGAATGGAGGACCATCGCCTTCCCAAGATCGTGTTATATGGCGAGCTCTCCACTGGCCACCATGACAGAGGTGCACCAAAGAAAAGGTACAAGGACTGCCTAAAGAAATCTCTTGGTGCCTGCCACATTGACCACCGCCAGTGGGCTGATAACGCCTCAAACCGTGCATCTTGGCGCCTCACAGTTTGGCGGGCAGCAACCTCCTTTGAAGAAGACCGCAGAGCCCACCTCACTGACAAAAGGCAAAGGAGGAAAAACCCAACACCCAACCCCAACCAACCAATTTTCCCTTGCAACCGCTGCAATCGTGTCTGCCTGTCCCGCATCGGACTTGTCAGCCACAAACGAGCCTGCAGCTGACGTGGACTTTTTACCCCCTCCATAAATCTTCGTCCGCGAAGCCAAGCCAAAGAACTATGACTATACATTAAATCTATGCCCTGTCTACATTCTAAAGGAGCACAATTGTAACCTTTGCTGCCCCTATTCCAGGAGGACTTAAAACATAGCGAGTACTGAAGTGACATATCCTTTTAACAAACAATATTTCAAAAAAAATGAATAAACAACAATAAATGTAAAAACCATTAAAATACGGCAATAAAAAATACAACAATAACTGTATAAACCATTAAAATACGACAATAAAAAATACAACAATAAATGTATAAACCATTAAAATATGACAATAAAAAATACAACAATAAATGTATAAACCGTTAAAATACGACAATAAATGTAACATTACGGCACTTTGTCACGGCGCAGTGTAAGTTTCAGGTCTGAAGGATGAGGAACTGCACGCCAGGTTGAGGGTTGAATCTATGTGTCGTGATGTTGTGGTTCAGAAGCTGGTTTAATTCTTTGAATGTGGGTCCAGCCTTTCTCCATTGTTCTTACTGCGGTGTCTGTAATTAAAAGTACACAGAAGGGACCATCCCAGGCAGGTTTTAGTTGATCCTCTTGCCATGCTTTTACATATAACCAATCACTAGATTTTAATAAAATGAATAACAATCTGACTTTCCTTTGTGTTAGTGTAAAAATTGTAAAATGAAACACAAACCATATTTGCATGGGTTTTGAATATGTTAGACCTTATTAAAATGCAGTTGGAGCTGCTTGTCTGTATGGGGCACAACCCTCCAATTTGTTAGAGTACATAACAGACATTGTAGCACAAGAGCCTCTGCAAGAGAACTTGAAACATATTCAACCTTTAGTTCTGCCTTAAGTAAAATGCCTTGTGCCACAGCTCACAACCATATTCCATATAATCTTTTCTTTGGCTTGGCTTCGCGGACGAAGATTTATGGAGGGGGTAAAAAGTCCACGTCAGCTGCAGGCTCGTTTGTGGCTGACCAGTCCGATGCGGGACAGGCAGACACGATTGCAGCGGTTGCAAGGGAAAATTGGTTGGTTGGGGTTGGGTGTTGGGTTTTTCCTCCTTTGCCTTTTGTCAGTGAGGTGGGCTCTGCGGTCTTCTTCAAAGGAGGCTGCTGCCCGCCAAACTGTGAGGCGCCAAGATGCACGGTTTGAGGCGTTATCAGCCCACTGGCGGTGGTCAATGTGGCAGGCACCAAGAGATTTCTTTAGGCAGTCCTTGTACCTTTTCTTTGGTGCACCTCTGTCACGGTGGCCAGTGGAGAGCTCGCCATATAATACGATCTTGGGAAGGCGATGGTCCTCCATTCTGGAGACGTGACCCATCCAGCGCAGCTGGATCTTCAGCAGCGTGGACTCGATGCTGTCGACCTCTGCCATCTCGAGTACCTCGACGTTATGGGTGTGAGCGCTCCAATGGATGTTGAGGATGGAGCGGAGACAACGCTGGTGGAAGCGTTCTAGGAGCCGTAGGTGGTGCCGGTAGAGGACCCATGATTCGGAGCCGAACAGGAGCGTGGGTATGACAACGGCTCTGTATACGCTTATCTTTGTGAGGTTTTTCAGTTGGTTGTTTTTCCAGACTCTTTTGTGTAGTCTTCCAAAGGCGCTATTTGCCTTGGCGAGTCTGTTGTCTATCTCATTGTCGATCCTTGCATCTGATGAAATGGTGCAGCCGAGATAGGTAAACTGGTTGACCGTTTTGAGTTTTGTGTGCCCGATGGAGATGTGGGGGGGCTGGTAGTCATGGTGGGGAGCTGGCTGATGGAGGACCTCAGTTTTCTTCAGGCTGACTTCCAGGCCAAACATTTTGGCAGTTGCAATAACAGTACGGAAACAGGCCATATTGGCCCTTCTAGTCCGCACCGATTTACATGAAACTCCAACTAGTTCCACCTACCTACTCCCTGCCCATAACCCTCCAACCCCCTAACATCCATCTACTCATCACTGCCACTGTAATATAGTTGAACTAACCGCTACACTACCCAAAGTGAGACAAGAGCCCATGCATTTTCTGACTAAAGGTCACAAGTGCAGCCAACAGATTACTTCAAGGCACTTTCAGCCTTGCTCCTCTGTGCAGCCATGTAATCTTTGAGAAGAGGCAAACATAACCAAGGGCATTAAAAGGGTAAAAATCTGGCAATTTTCTCTCCACAGAGAGCATTGGGGAGCCTGGAACCGATTGTTGATTTTGTAAAATGAAGTTGAACAGGCTTGTATACATTTTCAGACTGCTTGTGCAGTGAGGGCCATACACCATGGTCTTCTGATTCATTGGTGAGGAGGTGATCAGTAAGATGCAGCAGTGGAAGCGCTTGCTCAAAGGCTGGAGGAAAATTAGACTTAGACCTGGATTTGTCAGAATGATAAGAGTTTATCTAAAGTTGGCTGTAGATAGAAGAACATCACAGATGCTCCTCAATTTACGATAGGGTTGCGTTCCAGCAGACCCAGCATAAGTTGAAAAAAAATCTTAATTGGAGACGTACCTTGTTTAACATTGACAGCACTGTATCAGTCCTCATACTGATCCCGCTGCCTTGTTCTCTCCCAACAGTCCCTGTAAGCTTTCCGAAAACGTGATTAACCAACGAGGCTACAAAAAATTCACTTTAGAGGAATTATCAAAGTTTATTGGAAAAATCAACGATGCTTGTGATGACCTTTAACACATTATATGAAAGTAAATGACAGTCATGCTATTGTGTCATCGTAAAATCATAAGTAGGGGAGCACCTGTATTACCTTTCATATTTTTCCAATGTTGTTTGCACACACAATCATTTAAGTACTGGCTAGTTTCTATAATATTGTACTTAAAGTTTTGCTGCATGAATCCTGGAGCTTGTGGAGTCATTAGTGAATCAAGAAATATTGGTGCCATGCCAATTTCTCTGTACCATGCCAATTTCCCAGTCCTGAAGCCGGGACGTAGTGAATAGTATCAGGTACAAGATCTGTGAGTAATTAATGCTATTATTATTCCTATGCGCCCAATTGTTCTGAACGATGCCACCAATGTAAATCATATTCCACCTATTGCAGTACTCACACACCACCATAGACCAGTTCGCAGGTTTATTTCTCCATTAAGTTGAATCCAGTTGCGCAGGGTTTACCTCCGTGATTATTTACAATGTAACTTCCGCACTACCGGATTTAAATATAAACCTGATGAATGGGGGAAAGTTATCATGAATTAAATAACAGCGGCAATGCAGAGAAATTGTGCTGAGGCATTAATTTCACTCCGGAGGAAAATGCACCAGAGAAATGAATGATTAAACTTATAGGAATCCCCATAGGAATCCCCAGAGGTATCTTTATTCTCCAGAGGTGGGTGCTCTTTAAACTCATGGACATTGACTGCTGAATGTGTAGAAGAAATACCTCTAACTGCAAGACAAGAGCCTGAAGCCTCAATTTCAAGTGCCACAGTGCACTTAAAGGGACATGCACACTCCCCCTTCAACTGGCTGATCCAGCCACTTTACACATCAGATCCTTTCTTTATCTTACATACACTTAAAATAAGATGTGTCAAACTCACCCTATTTGCGCAAACATTTCTCCCTGCAAATGTTATAACATCACAACTCTCAGGTACTCCCTGTGCAAAATCACATTTGAATACAATTTATTTCATAAATTGGAATTAACTGGTAGTTAAATTCGCTAATTCTACAGTATTGAAAAACGATCATTTATGACATTTAATTTTTAGCATGAATTTTAATCAATATTGGTCAGTGACTGAAGTAGGAAGTCGTGATTTATGAAATTATCTCTGGTCTCTACTTTCCCACTCCCGACGCTTCTCCCAACATTCAGGAGCTGGCACACAGTCCCTGCCTTTTTCATGTTACTCATCTACTATTACTTTAACTGCTTGCATCAAAATGTTAGCCTTTGCTTTCTGCTTATCCTCCGATGTCTGGACAAATGCTTTTTGTGTGATCTGTAGAAGCTGGGTTATTCCCTGCTCATGCCAATTTTCTGTCTTTTGTAATTTTCTCCTAATGTCTGGGGCTGAGTTGGTAACAAAACCTGTTAGTACCAATTGTTCCCCTGCTGGGGATTCTATGTCGAGACCCCCATATTGTATATATATTTGGTCCCAAAAATTGGTCTAACTGTTCGGCACATCCCTGGGGATCTTCTATCAGGGAGGTCAGTTCTTTCTTAAAATTACGTACTTCAGTGCTGGTCAGGGGCACATTTACGAACCCAAGACCTTCTCCCATGGGAACCTCCTGCAGGGGTCGCATCCAGCTAATTTCTGGTTTCTTAGATTTGTGTTCCTGTTCCCTGAGAAGTGAATCGCAGGGTTCTGCCACTTCTTCCTGAGGGATCTCACGCTGTTCTGAATTACAATGTTCTACCTCTACTGTCAACGGAGGTGGTAATCGAGCACATTGTGAGTGAGTTACCATACCACTCCTATTCTCTTCTCTTTTCTCTAGCTGTGGGGGAGGAGGGGAAGGTGCAGAAGGGTAGGTCATAGGAGGGGAAGGAAAGATAGGAGCCAGCATAGGAGGAACATAAGGTGGAGGGAGGGAATGTAACACATCCCAACCCTGTGATTCAGGGACAAAAGGTTCCTCCTCTCTCTTATCCCTGAATTCTTTCTCATTCAAAACCAGTTGTTCAATGGGTCCCTTGAGCCAGCAGGCTGCATATTCCCTGCTCTCAACATTGTCTTTCTGGTTTTGATAGAGCCATAGGTTCAAAGCTTGACACATCCATTCATCCTCGGATCCGAATTTTGGCCAGTACACGGAGCTCCCTTTAACCGGGTATTTAACCCATTCAATACAACAATACCTGACCATTGTCAGTTTGTCTTTCCCATGGGTCTTTCCTGTGCCCCACTCAGATAACATCAACCCAAGCGGGCTGTACGTAGCTATCTGGTGTTCACATCCTGAACCAGGACTACAACAATACCTGACCATTGTCAGTTTGTCTTTCCCACGGGTCTTTCCTGTGCCCCACTCAGATAACATCAACCCAAGCGGGCTGTACGTAGCTATCTGGTGTTCACATCCTGAACCAGGACTCTCTTCCTTGCTACTCATTATTCCCATACTTATAAACAAGTAAAATTACTCTTACCGAGTTCCAGTAGTAATGCTCTAGCGCGCTTCCTTCTGTCGTTTGTTCTCAATGCCTCTTCTCGGATATCACTCGCTTCTTCCACTGACCAGCCACCCGTCGCCCGTGAGTCCAGCTGAATCAGCCGGGGTGCACCTACTCTCGTCGTCGGGGTACTCTGTCAGTGGAGGGAGTGTGATCCCGGACGAGCCCCCATTTGTTAGAAATTAAAGTACCTTTAAAGAAATTGCTCGAGACAAAAATTGAGAACAAAGAACATTTATTACTACAACAATGCAAAGTTGGGTGCTTCCCCTTACCCTGGGAATACACACACATACTGGGGCTCACCCAACTTTTATACAGTCAATTTCAGTATCAGAGTGCCCTCCCCCTTACATTCTTCTGCCCCCTGGATGGGTTTGGCATAGGCAATCCTTCCTGCCTACGTGCAGTTTCAGTACACTTGGAGGACCAGGGGGTATCCTGTGGGTGTCCCATCATGTCATTGTCCTTATTCACACCTTCCTGATTCTCGGAGTTGACTCATTCTATCTAGGGTTGGCTAATTTCATATGTATAAATCTGTGTATGGTAAGCTAATTAGATATGTAGGACTTGGTACTTCTGTCCAGGGCTAGGAGACCTTTATCTGATCCAGACTACCTCAACTTCCTACATTCTATTGTACCTTACCATTCCTTTTCTTAGTCTTATGGTCTTGTCACAAAGACTAGAAGATTCTTATGTTAATCGTGCTGACTCTGCTTTCCTGCATCCTAACCCCCAAGCTTATCCTGTTTGTACTGGTTACAGCCATTAACTGATGAACTTTAGTTTCTTCCATGTTCATAATTTTAGATCAATTTTCCCATCTCTCACAGGATCAATGTTTTAAAAGAACAATCCCTTTATAGTAACAGGGACAAGTTTACATTCAGGGTTGCACAGGCTACAATTGTAGATGGAACAGGCAAAGGAGAACCAGTTGTTGTCCCCCCTCCCCCCCTTCTTCCAAGATTGTCTGGACTGTAGCCCACAGTACAGACCCTGCAACAAAAATGCTTTCTTTTCCATTCCTCTTCATTTCAACTCACATGAGTTACTTGGGACAAGAGACAAGTCATATTCCACAGTGTAATCTCCTGCAACCTATTCAACCTCCCAGAGGTGTCAATTGTTCATTATACCATTGTTTCACTTCACATGCTAATCTCCCTCAGGAACCAGGGCTTCCTCATTGATATTGAAAGTTTGTAGTGTCCCAACCAGAATGTCCTGTTTCTGGGAATCCAGTTGTGCTCAGGCCAGAGATATTTCTGAGACAGCCAAGAATGAAACTTTGAATTTTGCCATCCCCTCAAATAAAACAGACTCTTAGACCCTTGTGGCCTCCTAAATTATTGACAGCAGAACCTACCCCACCTTACCATGCTCTTCGAACCACCCTATTGGGTCTCCCATAGGAAAGCCACATTCCTACGGGGAGCAGAACAACAGGCTGCTTTTGATGCAGCAAAGCAAGCTGTCGAATAAGCACTGCCCCATGCCCCCTGCCAGGTAGGTGTTCCTTTTAAATTACAGATCTCGGCCAGTAAGGCAGGTGCTGAATGGAATCTCCAGCAGAAGATCCAAGGGTGCAGAGTCCTGCTAGTCTTCTGGAGAAAATCTCTGCCTGGTGCTGCCACTCGCTATAACTCATTTGACACCGGGACATTGGCCAACACTTTCCTCAAGGTTGTTTATGATTTTGTGACCACCTGGACAGTGACATGAAACTGACGACTGACCAACAAGAAAATTTGTCATGTATTATGCAAAAAAGTCTCAGCAAGAGAACAGCTGTTGCTATGGAAACTATCATTGGACATTCTATCTTATCAAGCCTTCAACTTTTTTGAAAATTGCATGTTTAGCTGTGTTTTGGTTATAATGCAAAATGTCTCTAAGCACACTCAGAGAAACTGAAAGTTATAGATGTAAAGTTACAGTTTGTGAGTTGACCAGTCAATGATCAGACCCTGGTAGGAAACATTGTTTATATTTTATTTCACAATTACCATCACCCCAGAAACACCCATTAACAGAAAATCACCTTTATTTAAAAACACTAAATTGGCCAAGTTTCTGTCCTGACTTCTGGCTATCGTTCCAGGGATCCAACACAGGCACTTGGAACACCCGTTGAAAGAGAATGTGAGCGGGAATGTCATCCTGGTGCTAAACGTCAGCCCAGGAAATCAGGCGCCCCAGGAACACCCTGGATGCACCTGCTGGCCTGCCCCCTGCCTTACCATGGGGTAGCACGGTGACAGGCATCTGGATTCTGTGCCTGGGGAGCGCCCAAGAATGAGGCCAAGGAGCTGGATGCGCAGGCCAAGAGAGAGTTATGGCACTTAATGGATGACCTTGCACCCCCTGCTCGCAGACGGTGGTGGTAAGGGTGCTCACATTTGCCAGCTAGGTCGGAGAACCCAGGTATAGGAGTCAGTAACCAAACAAATTCCTTTTTCTACCCTCCCCTCTGACACTGGGGAGCAGCTCCCTGCCCCATTTGTAACACAACAACCCTATTTGGTCAGGGATGGGGGGCTGGTGAGGTGTTGCCATTGAATTTGAATTATGTGCCTTGTCCAGCATTTGCTAATAAAATTGTAGAGCTCGTCGAAAGAACCAAAGACTTGTTGATCCAAACCAAGGCTTTTATTAGCAAAAGACAGGAGCTCTTCACAGGTGGCCGACCAGTCCGGAATGATTCGACCTGGCTAGGCACACAACCCTTGAAGGCCCAGACAATAGGCGTGGCTAAGCTCTCAGCCAATCGCTGTAAGCACAGTCATTACACTCTAGATACTGTAACTATGTACATTGGTGATAGGTCTGTACTATCACAGGTTGTGGTTGTGATGTGACAGCACTGCCCCCTACCTAGTTGGAGGACACACCAGCTGCCAATCAAGGTTTGGTTCAGCCCCACCCATTAGCGCACACCTTGCTGTTGGCTACATGTAAATTATCTGGACTGTCTGGGCCATTGGCTGTTGTAATTAGATTAACCCTCCTGCCACTGAGCTATTGGTCCCCAGTAAATGATGTGGGTTTGTCCCTCCAGCACTAGAAAGGTGCCATGTGCTCTTTGTTCTCTCTCTTTCCCAGCTTGGGACCACCCTGCTTTACTCCAGGTCTAGAAATATGGAAGGATGCTTGAGGAAACTGTTGGTAAGATGTGCACTGTTAAAAGGGTTGGGAGCATTTAATTAGTGTCCCTTGTAGCATAGAGCTGTGCCTGCACTGAGTCAAAGGGTGTTGGGGGATCATAGTGATTTTTCCCTGATCATTGTATGTACCAGTTCATTGTGTTGTGTGTGTGTGCTCTGCATCAGTTGCCTTTGTTACAAAATCAAACCAGCAACCACAAAGAAGGCATATCACAAAGGGGTAAAGATGAACAATTACTTTATTAACAAAAATTCACCTTCAAACTTTATTACATTACCCATCCCCTTTATGTGCGTAATAATTAAATCATACTCTTGTAATAGTAAACTCCAGTTCAATAACTGTCTATTCTTAATTTTCATTTTAGACAGAAAAACTTATGGATGATGATCAGTATATATTATTAACGGTTTTTGATCAGTAAAAATATACACATCAAAATGTTGCAATGCAAAAACAAGCGCTAATAACTCCTCAATGGTTGAATAATTTCGTTGATGGTTGTTAAACCTTTTCGAGAAGTACAAAATAGGATGTTCTACTCCATCACCAACCTTCTTCTGTAACAGTACAGCACCAACTGCTTCGTCACTGGCGTTCATGGCTAAAGAGAATGGCTTTTCAAAGTTAGGGGACACAAGTACAGGCTGATGGCATAAAATGGCCTTAAACTTCAGAAATGCTTCCTGGCATGCATCTAACCAGATAAATTTTTCTTTCTTTCCAAGTCATTTGTGAATGGGAGTTCAATTTCAGCAAAGTTTTTACAAAATCTACGATAGTAACCAATCATACCTAGAAATCTCCAAAGATAGGGAATGCAGTGATAGCCAATACTTTCACTCCAATCGGTGCCACCTGTCCCTGTCCTACCATATAACCCAGATAAATTACAGTGGCATGTCCAAACTCACTCGTGCAAATTCACTGTGAGATGTGCTTCCACCAGTCTCTGAAAAACTGCTCTAATTCAAGCATGTGTTCTTCCCATGTATCCGTACTAATTACAAAATCATCAATATAGGCTCCTGTGTGCTCTAAACCCTGAATTACTGCATTAATCATTCTCTGAAATGTGCCAGGTGCATTTTTCATCCCAAAAGGCATAACATTATACTCATACAATCCCGAAGGTGTAACAAATGCAGAAATCTCTCTGCCTTTCTCTGTCAAAGGAACACACCAGCATCCTTTTAAAAGATCAATCTTTGTAAGGAACTTAGCCTTCCCTACCTTATCTATACAATCATCTATTCTGGGAATAGGGAATGCATCAGTCTTTGTCACCATATTTACCTTTCTATAATCTGTACAAAATCTAATTGAGCCATCTGGCTTAGGCACCAGAACACAGGGTGAACTCCAGTTTGAACTTGATTTTCGGATGATGTCACCTCACTGACAAAAGACAAAGGAGGAAAATCCCAACACCCAACCCCAACCAACCAATTTTCCCTTGCAACCGCTGCAACCGTGCCTGCCTGTCCCGCATCGGACTTGTCAGTCACCAACGAGCCTGCAGTAGACGTGGACATAACCCTCCATAAATCTTCATCTGCAAAGCCAAGCCAAAGAAAGAAAAGAATCCACCTCTTGATCCAACAATCTGCTCTTTTCCTGATTAACTTGGTAAGGATGCTGCTTAATAGGCTTAGCATCACTGGCCTCCACATCATGACAAGCCACAATAGTTCTTCTTGGAACATCTGGGAATATATCCTTAAATTTCATAAGCAATATCTTCATTTCTTCCCTTTTTGATTTAGTCAAATGCATTAACTTGGTTTCTAAGTTTTGCAGAACTATGGAATTTTCCAGCCTGGGGCTTATCACTTTCTGTGCTTCATGACCTTCCACGAAACTTATCTCCTTACTTTCCTCTATAACTAGCACTTGGTTGGAATCCTAGTCTTCTCCTCAGTCATTTTCTCAAAGTAAGGTTTAAGCATGTTCACATGACAGACCTGTGTCTCCGATGATCAGGCGTCTCAATGACATAGGTGACCTGGATAATTTTTGATTTCACCTTATCTTTCTTTGGCTTGGCTTCGCGGACGAAGATTTATGGAGGGGGTAAAAAGTCCAAGTCAGCTGCAGGCTCGTTTGTGGCTGACAAGTCCGATGCGGGACAGGCAGACACGATTGCAGCGGTTGCAAGGGAAAATTTGTTGGTTGGGGTTGGGTGTTGGGTTTTTCCTCCTTTGCCTTTTGTCAGTGAGGTGGGCTCTGCGGTCTTCTTCAAAGGAGGTTGCTGCCCGCCAAACTGTGAGGCGCCAAGATGCACGGTTTGAGGCGTTATCAGCCCACTGGCGGTGGTCAATGTGGCAGGCACCAAGAGATTTCTTTAGGCAGTCCTTGTACCTTTTCTTTGGTGCACCTCTGTCACGGTGGCCAGTGGAGAGCTCGCCATATAACACGATCTTGGGAAGGCGATGGTCCTCCATTCTGGAGACGTGACCCATCCAGCGCAGCTGGATCTTCAGCAGCGTGGACTCGATGCTGTCGACCTCTGCCATCTCGAGTACTTCGACGTTAGGGGTGTAAGCGCTCCAATGGATGTTGAGGATGGAGCGGAGACAACGCTGGTGGAAGCGTTCTAGGAGCCGTAGGTGGTGCCGGTAGAGGACCCATGATTCGGAGCCGAACAGGAGTGTGGGTATGACAACGGCTCTGTATACGCTTATCTTTGTGAGGTTTTTCAGTTGGTTGTTTTTCCAGACTCTTTTGTGTAGTCTTCCAAAGGCGCTATTTGCCTTGGCGAGTCTGTTGTCTATCTCATTGTCGATCCTTGCATCTGATGAAATGGTGCAGCCGAGATAGGTAAACTGGTTGACCGTTTTGAGTTTTGTGTGCCCGATGGAGATGTGGGGGGGCTGGTAGTCATGGTGGGGAGCTGGCTGATGGAGGACCTCAGTTTTCTTCAGGCTGACTTCCAGGCCAAACATTTTGGCATTATATGGTCCTGATAACTGACCTCTAAGGGTTTGACTGCATTGGAAAAAAAAGCAATACTTTGTCACCAGGTTTAATGTCCTTAATTTCTGCTTTTTGATCATACCAAATTTTAATTTTTCCCTGAGCAGTTTTTTAAAATTTCCTTGCCACCTCGCAAGCCTGATGTAATTTGTTTTTAAATTTGAAAACATAATCCAACAGATTTGATTGTATATCATTATGTATCCACTGTTCCTTCAACAATAGTAATGGACTTAATGACCAAACACCACCTCAAGCAAGAGACTCCTGAGTTGCCTCTCTAACAGCAAATAATAACAAATGGATTTCTTCATCCCAATCCTTATTATTTTCCATGCAATAAGCCTTCATCATATTTTTCACAGTTAAATTGAACCTTTCCAAGGCCCCTTGACTTTCAGGATTATAGGCAGACGATATAATTTGATGGGCTCCCAATTCATACACCACCTGTTGAAATATTCCAGACATAAAATTACTCCCTTGGTCCGAATGAATTTTGGTAGGCCAAACAGTGTGAAAATTTTTAACATAGCCTTCACAATCATCTTTCCTTTAATGTTTCTCAGGGGAATAGCCTCTGGAAACCTTGCACATGAAGCTGTGCACATGAGTGTTAACAAATATTCATTTCCTGCCTTGGTTTTTGGCAATGGGCCAACATAATCCACAATCACTTTTGAGAAGGGCTCCCTGAAAGCAGGGATGGGTTGTAAAGGTGCCATTGGTGGTCCTTGATTAGGCTTGTCCACCAGTTGACAAGTGTGACAGGTTCTACAAAAGTTCGCAACATCTTTTCTTAATTTCAGCCAATAAAACTGTTTCCTCATCTTTTCTACCATCTTTTTCACTCCAAGATGACCTCCTAAAGGTGTACTAAGAGCCAACTTTAATATTTCATTCCTGTAAGTTTTGGGAATTACAACTTGCCTTACTACCACTCAGTTTTCACTGGCAGGTATGACTTGTTGTTTCCTCTTTCTCATCAATATTCCAGCTTGAACAAAGTAACCTACTGGCACAGTTTCAATTTCCTGGTTAGACCAAATCTTATCTCTTATCCTAGCAAGATCAGGATTATGCTTTTGTCTGGCTATTAATTCTTCTCTTGACAACAACAAAGCTGGATCCTTAGGTTTGTCCTCAATGCTTGCCTCCACTACAGGATCATCACAGACTTTCTCTACCTCTACCTTTTTTCTAGACATGGGTAGATTTCCAAATCCTTTTTGGACATAAAGCAATGGCTGGGGGCATGGCAAGATGGCGTAAGGATCAGACGTGCCTTACAGTCCTCTCCTGACTCTATCTTATTGTTTTGTCTAGAAATGCCCGTTAAAATTCTTTAAAAGTTTAGATAACTTCAGTGCTGTTAATTTAACTTATGATGGTACAATTGGTGGAAAAGAGCAAAAAAAATGACAACAGATTATCAAAAAACTACATTTTACAAAAGTTCAAGTTTTGGAGCCTACCTACAGGAAAGACATCGAGACTCAGCCTGAAATGGATCCCAGGAGAAAGGTACAGCTTTCGGATGTAGAGTTCAATATTACATCGGTAGAGCCCTCTAAAGAGGGCGCCAAACAGCCTTTAGAACAAAGAGTTACTCAGGTTCGCACATGTGCAGTAGCATCTGACGGCAATGTTATGAATGAACCACTTGTAGTAACGTCAGTTGAAGTACCGGCTGGGGAAAGGCATTTGTCAACTGTAGCGGTGGCACTGCAAACTGCACCTTTTGAGATAAAAGAACCTATACAACTTGACATACTGGGAGAAATTAACACATTATGGACTGGGGAAAATCCCGGCCAGCGTCCTCCAGTCATTGCTGGAGAGGCTGTGGCTGGGGTTTCCACACGCAGCTATACTACAAGGAAGGCAACCAGATTGAAGGAAGCAACAGAAGACCCTTTGGTTATGCAGAAGAAGCAGGAATCTGTTGAGCCAGAATCTCTTCCAATTGAAAAGATTCTTGTGAATCTTGAATCTAAATGATCTTATACAATACAGGGATTATCTAAGATTATGACTGAACTTGGTACTAGGTTCAATACTCTGATGGAAATAAGTTCTCAACAGATGGCTGAGTTTGGAGCTTTTAAGCTTGAAGTGAGAGATAAATTTAATTCGTGTGAAGAAGATATAGACGAAATACGAGATCAAGTTTCAGATGTGACCAAAATGGTCGAAGACTTACAAACTCAAAATAAAAATTTGATGAAAAAGATTGATTATTTGGAAAACCAATCCAGACGGAACAATATAAAGATTATTGGTTTGCCGGAAGGAATGGAGGGACCAGACTCAAGAAAATTTTTTACTGAATGGATTCTGCAGGTGCTGGGTCAAGAACATTTCTCGGAAGGTATAATACTGGAACGTGCTCACAGAGCCTTGCGTAGAAGTCCAAGACTTGTTTTGGTTCGTTGCTTGAATTATTACGACAGAGAAATAAGTTTACGAGTGGCTATTAGAAATGCACAACAGAGAAAATCAGTTATGTTCCAATGACGGGAATTCAACTCTGCTAAAGAGTTGTTGTGGAAGAAAGGTTCTAAGGCAACCTTTAGATATCCAGCTGTTTTGAAGGTTTTTCAAGATGGTTACCAACCAAAGTTCTTTGATTCTCCAAAGGAAGCTATAGCATTTGCTCAAGAGCTGCCAATTACTCAGTTTCAACAGAGACGTAGTCCGCCGCAATCTCTAAGGAGACAAGAGATGGAAGAAAAGAACCGTGCTCCAAGAAGGAATGGTTCTAATGGTGACTCGGCAGTTGGAGCTGATTAAAACAAGAGTTGTTCTTTATTTTTCTAATTTTTTTTTTAAAAAAAAAGGAATATTAAATAATGATGATGTTAGTTTAGGATGAAGTGAGAGTTGGGGGAGAGAACTGGATGGGCACTATTTCCTGAAAGTCATCTGCTACGTGTGAGTTATCTCACACCCATTTTTTTTTGGGAGTTACCGCATTGCGCGGTTTAGACGGGAGGGGGTATTTTTAACCTCCTACCCGTTTTTTTTCCCTTTTTTTTGTATTATTAGATTAAAGAGTGAAGGTTTTTTTTTGTGTTTATAAAAAAAAGCATAAGAAAGTATTTGATTGTTTAAAAAACTAAAAATTGATGTGTTTTTTTTGTAAAGTTTATTCAGTAGATAAGGAATATTTGAAATTTAAATGTGAATGGGATGGATAAGTTTTTTTTATATTTTTTCTTTAACTTTAAGGTGAAAGGAGTGGTAATTCTGGTGTATATTATTTTGCTATTTTAGTTATAGAATGAATGGAATAATGGTGAAAGTTATAAATTGAATTGTACAATTCTTAATGAGGCTTGAATTTTGTTTATGGTTTATGCTCCATTTGTTGAAGATATAGATTTCGTTGTAGATGTGTTTTTATTATTTGGATATCTGAATGTTAACGTAATGATTGGGGATATTTAAATGTGGTATTGGAGCTTTTATTGGATAATTATTCAAGAGTAAAAGGGAAAAATGGTGGGAGTACTAAAATTGAATTGTACAATGTTTAATGAGGTTTGAATTTTGTTTTAAGATGGTGGCTTATGTGACTAATATGATGATAGATGTGAAGTTAGTTGATATTTGGTGAAGGTTTATCTCTATAGAGAAAGTTTTTTTTTCATCTTTTTTTTCTTATGCTACAATTTTTTTTAAAGAATTGATTATTGTTTAAGAATTTTTGATAGACAATGTTACTAACTACTAATTTTTTTATATTAAGTTTGAGTTAAATATATGTTTAATCTTAACTCTGTTTGTTAAATATATGCATTTAAGTTTGATTTAAATATGTTTTTTAAGTCTGATATCTTAGTATTAATTACTTTTCTTTTTGTTTGTATTTTAATCGGTTATGTTTTTGTTTTTTTTTGTAAGTGGGTTTTTTTTCTCACATATATTATTAACTTTATTAATTCTTCACTCTTTATTTTGGGGGGAAAGGGGGGATTGGACTAATTTGAGTTGGGTTATTAATGTGTAATAATTATTGGGGAGGGTATAGTTTATTTAGATTACTGATACTGTATTGTAATTTTATTATTTTGTTCTTAATTTTTTTAAATGTAATTCTATATGTTATTCATGTTATAAAATCTTAAATAAAGTTTAAAAAAAAAAGCAATGGCTTACTTGTGAGTTTCACCACAGGTATGACTTTACCCTCTGCTAAATAATTTCCTAACAGAAGAGAAACTCCATCCACCAGCAGACTTGATCTTATCCCTATCATAATCGGGCCATTAACTAAGTCTGATCTCATCACTATTCTATGCAAAGGTATCGGTTCTGCTTCACTACCAATGCCTTTAATTAAATTCACATCTCCAGTTTCAGTCTCCTCATCAAAATTCAAAATGTTGCTTAATACAAGTGATTGGGCTGCTCCAGTATCCCGCGGGATTTTAACTCGCTTGACTGGATTCTTAACTAAAATGAAACCTTCAGTCATGAATAGTTTAAAAATATCCCTAACTTTCTCACTCTGAACACAGGCAGTTGGTACCACCCCTTTCTCTTTCTTCCTTTTCAGTACAAGTCAATTTGCTATTATGTGTCCTTGCTTCTTACAATAGTGGCAAATAACAATCAAAATTTTTTCCTTCACCCATTTCTCTTCCTCTCTTCCTTTAACCTCACTTCTAGATTTTCTTTCTACTCGACTTGGATTATCAGCAGTATTCCTTTGAAAGGTTTTTCCTGGTGACCACTTAGACTCAGGGGTTAAAGCATATTCCTTTGCGAATTTACCAAATTCTTGCCAAGTTTTTATATTTTTCTCTGCCGTACACTTGAGTATCATGAGGAACACAATTTTTAATCTCCTCAATCAGAATGATTTCCCTCAATAAATCAAAGTTATTTTCTATTTTCATTGCGGCACACCATTGATCAAAACACACAACCTTCCTATAAGCATAATTCAGGTAAGATTGGGTTGGTGCTTTTTTTTAAACTCCTGAACTTTTGTCTATAAGCCTCTGGGACTAGCTCATAAGATCGGCATATAGCCTGCTTTACAAATTTGTAATCAGCTGCTTGTTATACTTTGAGACATGAGTACACCTGTTGGGCTTTCCCTTTAAGAACACTTTGTAGCAGACTGACCACTGGTCTGGTGGCCATTTTAAATTTACAGCTACTTTCTCAAAATACTGGAAATACTGGTCTATTTCAGCTTTCTCAAATGGAGGAACTAACCTCACCTCTACTGAACAGAAACCTCTACTCCTGACCACCACGTGGGTTTTGGGCTTCTCTCTCTCCTTGGGTTAGGGTCTGCCTCAATTTAGCTAGTTCTAGTTCATGTTTCCATTCTTTCTCTCTCTCCTCCATTTCTGCCAGCCTTACTGCTTCCCGTTCGGCTTTCTTTCTGCCTCTCTTTTTTCCTCTTTCCCTTCCCTTTCTGCCTGCCGTTCGGCTTTCCTTTCTGCCTCTCTTTTTCCCTCTTTCTTTTCCCTTTCTGCCTGCCGTTCGGCTTTCCTTTCTGCCTCTCTTTTTTCCTCTTTCTTTTCCCTTTCTGCCAGCCGTTCAGCTTTCCTTTCTGCCTCTCTTTTTTCCTCTTTCCCTTCCCTTTCTGCCTGCCGTTTGGCTTTCCTTTCTGCCTCTCTTTTTTCCTCTCTCTCTTCCCTTTCTGCCTGGCATTCGGCTTTCCTTTCTGCCTCTCTTTTTTCCTCTTTCTCTTCCCTTTCTGCCTGCCGTTCGGCTTTCCTTTCTGCCTCTCTTTTTTCCTCTCTCTCTCTTCCCTTTCTGCCTGGCATTCGGCTTTCCTTTCTGCCTCTCTTTTTTCCTCTTTCTCTTCCCTTTCTGCCTGCCTTACTGCTTCCCGTTTGGCTTTCCTTTCTGCCTCTCTTTTTTCCTCTTTCTCTTCCCTTTCTGCCTGCCGTTCGGCTTTCCTTTCTGCCTCTCTTTTTTCCTCTTTCTTTTCCCTTTCTGCCTGCCGTTCGGCTTTCCTTTCTGCCTCTCTTTTTTCCTCTTTCTTTTCCCTTTCTGCCTGCCGTTCAGCTTTCCTTTCTGCCTCTCTTTTTTCCTCTTTCTTTTCCCTTTCTGCCTGCCGTTCAGCTTTCCATTCTGCCTCTCTTTTTTCCTCTTTCCCTTCCCTTTCTGCCTGCCGTTTGGCTTTCCTTTCTGCCTCTCTTTTTTCCTCTCTCTCTTCCCTTTCTGCCTGGCATTCGGCTTTCCTTTCTGCCTCTCTTTTTTCCTCTTTCTCTTCCCTTTCTGCCTGCCGTTCGGCTTTCCTTTCTGCCTCTCTTTTTTCCTCTCTCTCTCTTCCCTTTCTGCCTGGCATTCGGCTTTCCTTTCTGCCTCTCTTTTTTCCTCTTTCTCTTCCCTTTCTGCCTGCCTTACTGCTTCCCGTTTGGCTTTCCTTTCTGCCTCTCTTTTTTCCTCTTTCTCTTCCCTTTCTGCCTGCCGTTCGGCTTTCCTTTCTGCCTCTCTTTTTTCCTCTTTCTTTTCCCTTTCTGCCTGCCGTTCGGCTTTCCTTTCTGCCTCTCTTTTTTCCTCTTTCTTTTCCCTTTCTGCCTGCCGTTCAGCTTTCCTTTCTGCCTCTCTTTTTTCCTCTTTCTCTTCCCTTTCTGCCTGCCGTTTGGCTTTCCTTTCTGCCTCTCTTTTTTCCTCTCTCTCTTCCCTTTCTGCCTGCCGTTCGGCTTTCCTTTCTGCCTCTCTTTTTTCCTCTTTCTTTTCCCTTTCTGCCTGCCGTTCGGCTTTCCTTTCTGCCTCTCTTTTTTCCTCTTTCTTTTCCCTTTCTGCCTGCCGTTCAGCTTTCCTTTCTGCCTCTCTTTTTTCCTCTCTCTCTTCCCTTTCTGCCTGGCATTCGGCTTTCCTTTCTGCCTCTCTTTTTTCCTCTCTCTCTTCCCTTTCTGCCTGCCGTTCGGCTTTCCTTTCTGCCTCTCTTTTTTCCTCTCTCTCTTCCCTTTCTGCCTGGCATTCGGCTTTCCTTTCTGCCTCTCTTTTTTCCTCTTTCTCTTCCCTTTCTGCCTGGCATTCGGCTTTCCTTTCTGCCTCTCTTTTTTCCTCTTTCTCTTCCCTTTCTGCCTGCCGTTCGGCTTTCCTTTCTGCCTCTCTTTTTTCCTCTCTCTCTCTTCCCTTTCTGCCTGGGATTCGGCTTTCCTTTCTGCCTCTCTTTTTTTCCTCTCTCTCTTCCCTTTCTGCTTGCCTTACTGCTTCCCGTTCGGCTTTCCTTTCTGGCTGTCTTTTTTCCTCTCTCTCTTCCCTTTCTGCCTGGCATTCGGCTTTCCTTTCTGCCTCTGTTTTTCCCTCTCTCTCTTCCCTTTCTGCCTGCCATTCGGCTTTCCTTTCTGCCTCTCTTTTTTCCTCTCTTTTTTCCTCTCTCTCTTCCCTTTCTGTCTACCATTCAGCTTTCCTTTCTGCCTCTCCTTTTTTCCTCTCTCTCTTCCCTTTCTGCCTGGCATTCGGCTTTCCTTTCTGCCTCTCTTTTTTCCTCTCTCTCTTCCCTTTCTGCCTGGCATTTGGCTTTCCTTTCTGCCTCTGTTTTTTCCTCTCTCTCTTCCCTTTCTGCCTGGCATTTGGCTTTCCTTTCTGCCTCTGTTTTTTCCTCTCTCTCTTCCCTTTCTGCCTGCCGTTTGGCTTTCCTTTCTGCCTCTCTTTTTTCCTCTCTCTCTTCCCTTTCTGCCTGCCATTTGGCTTTTCTTTCTGCCTCTCTTTTTTCCTCTCTCTCTTCCCTTTCTGCCTGGCATTCGGCTTTCCTTTCTGCCTCTCTTTTTTCCTCTTTCTCTTCCCGTTCTGCCTGCCGTTCAGCTTTCCTTTCTGCCTCTCTTTTTTCCTCTCTCTCTCTTCCCTTTCTGCCTGGCATTCGGCTTTCCTTTCTGCCTCTCTTTTTTTCCTCTCTCTCTTCCCTTTCTGCCTGCCTTACTGCTTCCCGTTCGGCTTTCCTTTCTGGCTGTCTTTTTTCCTCTCTCTCTTCCCTTTCTGCCTGGCATTTGGCTTTCCTTTCTGCCTCTCTTTTTCCTCTTTCTTTTCCCTTTCTGCCTGCCGTTCAGCTTTCCTTTCTGCCTCTCTTTTTTCCTCTTTCTCTTCCCTTTCTGCCTGCCTTACTGCTTCCCGTTTGGCTTTCCTTTCTGCCTCTCTTTTTTCCTCTCTCTCTTCCCTTTCTGCCTGCTGTTCGGCTTTCCTTTCTGCCTCTCTTTTTTCCTCTCTCTCTTCCCTTTCTGCCTGGCATTCGGCTTTCCTTTCTGCCTCTCTTTTTTCCTCTTTCTCTTCCCTTTCTGCCTGCCGTTCGGCTTTCCTTTCTGGCTGTCTTTTTTCCTCTCTCTCTTCCCTTTCTGCCTGGCATTCGGCTTTCCTTTCTGCCTCTGTTTTTTCCTCTCTCTCTTCCCTTTCTGCCTGCCGTTCGGCTTTCCTTTCTGCCTCTCTTTTTTCCTCTCTCTCTTCCCTTTCTGCCTGGCATTCAGCTTTCCTTTCTTCCTCTCTTTTTTCCTCTCTCACTTCTCTTTCTGCCTGCCTTACTGCTTCCCGTTCGGCTTTCCTTTCTGCCTTGCTTTTTTCCTCTAACTCTAGTTTTCTCAAAGCCAACTTGACTTCCTCTGAAGTTTTCTCCTTTGGAAACTGTTCTAATGCAAATTCTTCAAATACCCCCTTTCCTCCATAGTCCTTAACAATCTTTTGGGTAATTTCTTTTTTTTCATCCCAGTTTTTACTGTTAGAGGTTTTAACTTGCCAACTATAACCATCAGTTCTGACTTTTTAGCCATTTTTAAATTAACCACTGAAGGGTTAGCTATGAACTGGCCAATATTCATAGTTGCTGGGTTTTTTGCTGATGATTTATACACTCACCGTTTATTTATAATTTCAAGCTGGAGGTTGAATCAAATTCAGATGACTGATAACTAAGCACATCAATTGCCCCTAAAGCTTCCAAATTGGTTTGATCCCGGACGATACCCCCAAATTATGTTACAAGATCAAACAAGCAACCACAAAGAAGGCATATCACACAGGGGTAAAGATGAACAATTACTTTATTAACAAAAATTCACCTTCAAACTTTAATTTAAAATACCCCCTTTTATAACAATGCCCACTAGTTACTTTGCAAATTTCTATAACAGTGTAAAACTAATAAATTCCCCAGCCTAAATATAACATATGTAATTAAAGCCTAAGTTATATTTCCAACTAGCCCACAGAAAAACTTAGACACAAAACACACACAAAACACATAAGACTCACAAAACTTCGATCTCAACTGAAGCAAAGATCATAAACAAAATTCAGTTTGTTTGGTAAACTGAAGCCAAAAGATCTTTGAGAGAGAGAGAGAGAGAGCACAAAATTCAAAGTTGTCTTGTGTTACTGCAGAGAGAGGAACCATAGGCTTGGTCCGGATCCTTCTGTCTGCCTTCGGTATGTTCATCCTTTTTGAAATGCCAACATTCTAAATTGTCCTCCAGACCATGACTCCTGCTCTGGGCCTCCTTCCACTCCACAGCACCCCCAGTGGTGGTTTATCGTCCAAGTCCAGATTTTTTTTTCATTTTCTGCACATGCTCAGTCCATCTCCCACTCTCTCAGCAGTCCACCTTCACCTTGGCTCTCTAAGGTAAACTGTCACTTTTTAGCATAAAACCACACAACACATAGGCCAATACACAACACAGGACTCTGTAACACCTTCTGTAAATAAAATCCTTCCCTACATCAAAGCTGTGTACCATCAAAGCCTTTGAGACTTACCAAACCTTTTTCCTCACTCACAACAAACAGGGTCGAATGGAACTATTTATTTAAATTGCTTCAAAATTTAAACTACCAAAAAAAATTATTAATTGGATTAGACCACTGTACAATGGACCTTTAGCAATGGATATGTGTCAGATCATTTTAAATTGAACAGGTCAACTAGACAAGGATGTCCATTGTCCCCTTCACTGTTTGCCTTGGCCATAGAACCATTGGCGGAGGTGATAAGGAAGGAACATGCGATAAAAGGAATAAAATAAAAGAGAAAGAATTTAAAATTAGCCTATTTGCAGATGATATTATAATGTGATTAATAGAGCCAGATAAATCAATAAAAAGGCCATATATGAAACAAAGAATATGGAGAGATATCAGGATACAAGGTTAATATTAATAAAAGTGAAGTGAAGCCAATGAACAAAGTTGATTATAAAAAATGGCAAACACAGGCAATACATTACCTTGGTATTAGGATAGATAATAACCTAAACCATTTGTATAAATTAAACTACCAACCACTAATTAAAAAAATACAGGAAGATTTAGAGACATGGAAAGAGCTGCCGTTAACTTTAATAGGGAGAGTAAACTGCATTAAGATGAATGTATTTCCATGGGTATAATATCTGTTCCAAACATTAGCAGTTCCCTTGACAGAGGAAATTATTACAGAATAAGTTCTGTAAAGTAACAAGAAAGTTTTTATGGAAGGGTAAAAAGAATTAAGAGTAATGTTAGAAAAATTAACATGGAGATACAAACAAGGAGGGCTGCAGTTACCAAACTTTAAAATTTATTACAAGACAATGCAGTTAAGATATTTATCAGATTTTTATCACACAGGAGAAAATCCGGATTGGATTAGGATAGAATTAGATAAATTAGGAGAAAATGTCCTGGAACATGTACTTTATAAATGGGATGAGAAGCTGGTGGAATACAACAATTCACCAGTATTACATCATATACTTAAAATATGGAAGAAAATACACCTGGAAGGAAAAAAGATAAATGATCAAATACCAAAAATGTTATTGACACAAAATGCATTAATCCCTTTTACAATAGATAAATAGATAATTTATTTTTCAAGGAATGGGCTAGAAAGTAAATTAAGAAAATAGAAGACTGCTTTTTGGGAAATAATTTATTAACATTTGAGCAAGTAAAAGACAAATACGGAATAATTCATGGTACTATATTTGCATACTATCAGTTGAAAATTTACTTAAAGATAAATTGGGAAATAGCTTGAGATTACCAGAAAATAGCAGTTATGAATATTTAATCACAGACACAATGATAGTAAAAAAAAATTTATAACAAACATGTATAACAAATTGCAATACAAGGAAGATGATGAAACAAGGTATAAACCGTAACAAAGTTGGGAAAAAGATTTAAATATAAGAGTAAGGAATGAATCATGGGAGGAGTTAAATACAGGAACTATGAGGAAGACAATAAATACTATGATACAAAATAACTGGCTACATAGACTATATAATATTCCTCAGAAATTAAAAGAGTGGGACCCCACAGCATCTGTAATCAAGAGACAGGAACAACATTACATGCAATTTGGACATGTTCAAAAGTGAAAACTTTCTGGGAAGATTTAAACTTAATATTAAACAGAATTACAAAAAATAACATACCGAAAGATCCAGAAATCTTTCTGTTAAATAATATAAAAGACAAAAAACTAGGCCTAAAATTTGACAGACCCCAAAAGAGATTTATTATGATAACACTTGCTATCATAATCAGCAAAAAGTGTATAATGACAACTTGGAAAATGGAAGCAAAAATACAACAGTGGTATACAGAAATAGACAAGTGTATTCCATTAGAAAAAAATACATACAATCTAAAAGACAAATATACTTTATTTAAACAAATTTGGGAACCATACATAAAATATGTTAGAAAATGCCAACCTCAAACCTCCATCTCTTAATGTGATATGACATAAATATGGAAATGTGGATGATACATCTTTTTTTTCTATTTTCTGTCTTCTTTTGTTTTGTGTGTTTTTATTATTTATTGGTTTTTGAATGGGGTGGGGAGGGGGGATGAAGGGGGAAAAAGGAAATGTCTGTGAATACTTTAATGATGAACACTTGTATTTATTGTTATTGATAGGATTCATGGTGCAATAAACAAAAATTTACAAAAAAAAGAAAAAACAATCATAGAAGATAACACAAGAAATAACCACAATAGTGAAAGAAGGTCAATAAGAGATTAATTCTAAGGTTGAGAAGGTTTTACAAGTGATTTCAGCAATTGAAGGGTATTTGGAAACTGTAGGATGGTTTGAAGTCTGTTCATGACCATATAGATTAGGGGTCTCCAAAGTGGTCAATATTGACCCCCAGCATTCAATGGGACCATCCAGGGGGTCAAAAATGCAGAAGGGTTTATTTAAAGTAGTGCCTCCGCATGCCCCCCTCCACCTGGTTAAGCGCAGTGGGGGTGGGGGATGGAGAGAGGATGACCTGCCAGGAATATTCACTTTAAAAAAAAATATTTAAAAATTTTACAAAGCACCTATCTACAAAATGTTCTAACAAAAAAAAACCCCTTACTACCCCCTCCCTCCCCCCTAAATTATCCCTTACCACCCACCTCCCCTCAGAGCTAATAAATTTAATACCAGATATTTAATAGTTACTGTTGGTGTGCCAACCCTTTCTTCTTTGGCTTGGCTTCGCGGACGAAGATTTATGGAGGGGGTAAAATGTCCACGTCAGCTGCAGGCTCGTTGGTGGCTGACAAGTCTGATGTGGGACAGGCAGACACGGTTGCAGCTGTTGCAGGGGAAAATTGGTTGGTTGGGGTTGGGTGTTGGGTTTTTCCTCCTTTGCCTTTTGTCAGTGAGGTTGGCTCTGCGGTCTTCTTCAAAGGAGGTTGCTGCCCGCCAAACTGTGAGGCGCCAATATGCACGGTTTGAGGCGATATCAGCCCACTGGCGGTGGTCAATGTAGCAGGCACCAAGAGATTTCTTTAGGCAGTCCTTGTACCTTTTCTTTGGTGCACCTCTGTCACGGTGGCCAGTGGAGAGCTCGCCATATAACACGATCTTGGGAAGGCGATGGTCCTCCATTCTGGAGACGTGACCCACCCAGCACAGCTGGATCTTCAGCAGCGTGGACTCGATGCTGTCGACCTCTGCCATCTCGAGTACTTCGACGTTAGGGATGAAAGCGCTCCAATGAATGTTGAGGATGGAGCAGAGACAACGCTGGTGGAAGCGTTCTAGGAGCCGTAGGTGATGCCGGTAGAGGACCCATGATTCGGAGCCGAACAGGAGTGTGGGTATGACAACGGCTCTGTATACGCTTATCTTTGTGAGGTTTTTCAGTTGGTTGTTTTTCCAAACTCTTTTGTGTAGTCTTCCAAAGGTGCTATTTGCCTTGGCGAGTCTGTTGTCTATCTCGTTGTCCAACCCTTTACATCACACATAAAATCACTTATTTAATATCCAAACCCATACATTCTAAATATAAACTCTACAAAGGATAATTATTTTGTAAATTATAAGTTATCTTTTCCAAATACAGACATGATTGTAATTCATTATGCCATCTTTGTATGTTCAAATCCACATAATTTTTCCACGTAATAGCTATACATTTTCTTATTAAAACCAACCCTAAATGTTGAAATTTATCCAACCGCAGTCCTGTTGTTAATGTATTCATATAACCCAATAAACACACCAACAGATCAAGTTGCAAATCCATTTTAAATAAGTCTCTCAAAAACTTTATAATTGTTTCCTGGAAAGCTTCAATGTTTGTACATGCCCATACAGGAAAGCACCTGTCTGTTCTCCACATTGAAAACACAAATCTGATGAACTAAAACCATATTTTTTCAACTTTTCTGGGGTTAAATACAATTGGTCTAAAAAGTTATAATTAACCAAACATAAATTAATTTCATAACGCTGTCAACACACATATTCGACTATTCCTCCCACTTTTCCTTCATTTTATATACATCAACCTTTTTCATCTTTTCCTGTAATAAATACATTTCCGAAATAAATTCTTTCTTTTATCAGCAATTAATATCTCAAATTTCATTTGACCTGGTAACACCAATTCTCATCCAAAATTTTCTAACAATAAATCTCGAACTTGATAATAAGCAAAAACCTACCTCCACCAATTTTACACCTTTCATTTCCCAATCGTTCAAATAAGGATTATTTAAAGCAAAAGGAATTATTTTGTTCTGATATAATGGTGATTCAGCTGAAATTTTACATTTAGATCCTATAATCTGATCCTTTAATGTCCATTAAATGTCTCAATACTGGCAATTTATACTTTTGCAATAGAAAAGGATTCCATTTATATATAAATTGATGTATTTTATTTTCAAAAATCTGATCTGATTCAACCTTTGCCCACATTAGCAGTTGATCAATATCAAAGAACCTATTCATAAATTTTAATTGTGCCGCCTCATAGAAATTCTGAAAATGTGGTAGTTGAAGTCCACCTAAATCATATCTCCATGTCAACTTCTGCATAGAAACTCTTGACAATTTACTTTGTGGTGATACGTAATTACACCACTAGGTCACCAGGGGGTTATCCTGGTGATCTTGTACATAAAGCAGTCCAGAGCTACAATCTAGCCTTCCAGGTTTGTCTTGCAGAGAGACAAGACCTCTTAGCTTACATATTAGTTTATTAAAGCTGTCTTATACTCGCACTGCTGTTGTGGTTATTGTCAGTACATACCTTTCCATAAAAACAAATGGATTACTTTATTTAATTCCTTAAAAACTTTCTTTGGCACCGAACTTGGAATAGACTGAAAAAGATATTGAATACGAGGATATATATTCATTTTAATGCAATTAACTCGTCCAATCAAAGTTAATGGCAAATATTTCCATCTATTTAAATCAAATTTAATCTTATTTAACAATGGTATTTCATTTAAACTACATAAATTTTGGTCTAGTTGATCTAGGCAAATTAAATGCAGACGAAACCTGTCCATTTGGCATCACAGGAGGAGAAGGGTTGGTATATAAGGCCTTAACCCAACCAATAAAAAGTGGTCCAAATTTAAATCTTTCTAACACCTTAAATAAAAAAATTCCACTCAACACGATCAAAAGCTTTTTCTGCATCTAACGCTAATATCATTCGTTGATTAAGCTGCCATCTTGAGGCGTTAATTATTGTAATTGATTTAGTAATATTATCAGCTGAGTATCTATTCTTGATAAAGCATGCTTGATCCACATGTACTAATTTTGGTAAAAAATTAGCCAATCTATTTGCTAATATCTTTGCCACAATCTTATAATCCACCTTCAATAAAGATATTGGTCTATACAAAGCCACTTTTAATGGATCTCTATCCTTGGAATAACTGTTATTAATGCCCTTGTAAAGGACTCTGGAAATGAACCTGTTTCAGTCACTTGTTTTAGTACTTCTGTTTATACAGGAAATAACAAATCATATATTTCTTTATAAAATCCTGCTGTAAATCCATCTTCTCCAGGAGATTTCCCACTGGGCATAGATTGCAGTGCCCCTTTAAGCTCTAGATCAGTAAATGAACCATCCTGTTCCCTAATATCTGTTCTGTTTACAATGGTAAATTTAAATTAGTTAAAAAAGACTCAATCTGATCCATATCTTGAGTACATTCTGATGTATATAAATTTTGATTGAATGTACAAAACTCATCATTCATTTCCTGTGGTTATCTCTGAATTCTTCCTAACTGCATTAATCGTGTTAAATGCTTGTTCAGTCTTCAGCTGCCAGGCTTATGGGCTCTCTCACTTAGCTCATAATAACGTTGCTTCCATCGTTGAAACATTTTCTTGTAATTATAAGTTTGCAAAGTATTATTAATGTATTTTTAAATTAGATAGTTGTACCTTATTATCCTCAGTTGAATCCTTCTGAAATTTCTTCTCTAACACTGCTATTTCTTTTTCTAGATTTTGACTCTCTGCCAAATACTGTTTCTTCACTTTCGATGTATAACTAATAATCTGACCCCTTAAAAATGCCTTTAAAGTATCCCATAAAATAAATTTACTCTGTACTGAACTCTTGTTTGTTTGTAGATAAAAGCAATCTGATCTCTTATATATTTAACAAATTCAGGCTTCTTTAACAACATTCATTAAATCTCCAACAATAGGTAGTTTCTGCCAACACAAGAAACTAACAATTAAGAATTGTCAGACAAAATCCCAAAATCCTACTCTTATATTCAGTATGAGTAATTCTACCTTGCAATTGTGGTGATACCATAAATAAATCAATAATTGAAAACAAATCATGTCGAGTAGGGTAAAATGAAATTTTTTTTAGTCGCGTTCAACCGCCTCCATATTTCCACCAAATTTAATTCTCTCATCAACTCAGTTATTCTTTTAGCCATTTTAGTTTTCTTCAGAGTTTTTGGAGATTTATCCAACAATAGATCCAAACAACAATTAAAATCCCCTCCTATCAAAATTCAAAAATGTGTCCATAACAAATTCTACAACATCTTCATTTGGTGCGTATCCATTCATCAAAGTTCATGCTTCTGAAAATATTTCACAGTTAACCTTCAATACTTCCAGCACCGGCAGAAAAAGACTCCAAAATAGAAGACACTTTTTTTGTGTGTCAAAATTGCTACTCCTCTAGCTTTAGAGCTAAAAGATGATGCAATCACATGACCAACCCAATCTCGTTTCAACTTCAAATGTTCTTTCTCAGTCAAATGAGTCTCCCATAGAAATGCATTGTCCATCTTCGTCTTGTTAATATAATCCAGTATTCATTTCCGTTTTATCGGATGGTTAAGTCCTTTAACATTAAATGTCACAAAATTCAAATGATTCATTTAGAGTGGCACCCAACACAGCTAACCTTTACACTAAATAAAAGCTCCTAAAAAATTCCCCCTAAAACTACTAATATAAAAAGAAAACTTAAAAATACAAAAAAAACAAACACTACAAAAAACTCTCTCTCTCTCTCTCTATAAATATATATATATATATATATAAACAAAACCAAATTAATTCAACAAAAAAACCCTTTAAAAAACTGCAAAAGCAGTACCCACCTTGATTGAGTGGGTGTGGTCAATACCACCAGCGGCAGATGACTTTGGAATCAACAGTGTCATCTACCTTCCCTTGACCAGACCTCCAAAAAAAAGTTCACTCAGTCATCTTATGGTCCAGATTGACTTGGAGTATCTTCCTCCATGTCAATCAATTGCACAATTTCCAATCTTTTTATCCCATTCCTGTTCCCATTCTTGGTCTTGACTATATTCACCCCAAAGGTTTTATTGGCAAGTCATGGCTCAACTTGTAATCTGGCAAAAAATTAGCAAAAATTAATGCATCCTGAGGCTTCTCAAAAAAATTGAGATTGATATTGCCCATAAAACACTTTCAATACTGTCGGGCATCTAAATGCAAATTTATATCCCTTCTTCCACAATACTGCCTTAACCGGATTAAACTCCTTGCGTCTCTGTCTGACCTCCTGACTTAAATCCACATAAAAGAAAACCCTTCTGCCCTGAATCAACATAAGATTCTGAGCAACATGGGCTTTCTGTACCGCAAGATGTAAAATCATCTCTCGGTCCTGATATTTTAAACACCTAATTAAAACTGCTCTCGGAGGTTGACCCAGGAAAGGCTTCCTTCTTAATTCTCGATGAGCTCTATCCAATTCTAAACCATCTGGAAATGATTCAATCCCCAACATTTCTGGAAACCATTTATGAAAAAAATTCATAGGGTTTGATCCTTCAATATCTTCTGGAAGTCCAACTATTTTAAAACATTATTTTGTCAGCTCTGATTTTCCAGTGAGTCAATTTTCTGCAAAAAGACTTTCTTCTGAGCTTCCTATCTTGTAAACGAGTTCTCAATCTGATCCACTCTATCTTCTTAAATTTCTCTTGTACTTCATCAGCTGCTGTCAAGCACTTGTTAAGATCCACTTTCATAAATGCAATTTCTCCACATATCAGTCATTTTTACTTTTACCAGCAAATTTTTATTCATCTATATTATGGAAACTAGTGGTCATATTAGTCATAATATTCTCATTTTGTTTTGATAACTCTTCAAACATAGTAACTTCAACAGGTCCAGGTGAGGGGCTCATTAAAATAGGTGAAGTAACAGATTTAAAAGGTGAAGTCATTTTTGTTGTTCTGGGCTTACCTTCAATTGCTCCTTCAGCCACCAATAAAAGTTCCTGATCTTCTTCGTCCAAAAATTCCAAATGTCTTCTTCTTCCTCTGCAGGCACTAAAATTTCTTCCCTGGCAGCCTGGCTATGGATCCCTCTCCATGCCGGGCAAACTGGGGTTCCCCGCAGCCTGGAACTGATCCAGGACTTCGCACATGCGCAAGGCCACATGCATGCCCAGAGCATCTATAGCGCAGTAGTGGGTGTCTGATGGTACGTTGCTGTTCACCAGCATGCTGCCGGCCACATTCCCAGGCTTGTGCCCCGACACAGCCCCGCGATCTTCACCACACTTGGCTGCGCACGTTATCATGCTCCTGTGGAAGTCCCAGCCCTTTGCCAGGACAAATGGATCGGCACCATCTTGCGCCATTCTGTGCATCAGAGACACCGACTTCTCTTCCAACCTCCCCAGAGATGTCCTCTGAGACTTCGGATCCATACTAAATTGTTCCTGATGCTTCTTCTGTACAGTAGGCCCAGTTTCTTCACTTTTTTCTACCACTTTAAAAACCAACTTTCTTGACTTTTGACCTTTCCCTTTCTTAATTTCTTCTAACTTCAACAATTAAGATTCTGTCCCACACACTTTTTGAGTTTTCAACATTCTATAACTTTTGGGCATTAAATCATCCAGTCAGGGAGAGGTGAATCCCCATGACTTTGTCCTACACCATCTTGCCATGCCCCCTGCCACGAACCTTCATGCGCCACTGTTAAACTTTCCCCTCATCCTGTATGTGCCAGGTGGCACTTTGAGCATCTCCATCACATTTCCCCCTCATCGTGCATGTGCCAGCTGGACACACACAGCCTGTGGACCCTGGGATGCTGCATTTAACAAGTGCATTTTCTGCCCATTAATTTGTCCTTATTTCAGGCTGTAGGGTTTACATCCCCAAATGGAGGACAAATTAATGTCCAGCTTGAGGTGGCTTAAAACTGGATGTCTGGTAACCCTACACAGCCCCCTGCTCCTGTCCAGCCCCACTATTGCTCCCCCCCCCTTTCTCCTCCCCAGTCCACCACCTGGATTCCATGCTTGGGGGTTGATGAGGAACCATGTAGTCTCTGAAGTGGGTGAGGGTCTAAAATGTTTGGGGACCCCTGGTATAGATAAACGAGAAACTCGATGTGAAGTAATGTCTGCCTCCAACTCCAAGTTGGCCTGGAAGGTGGTTGATTTGGAGAGTAGGAACAGACGCCACAATAATCAGATCCTGGGCTGAAAGGAAGACACTGAAAAAGGCCAGTTAACTGACTTCTGCTCATAGTGGGGTTTGGAAGAGAGATTTTTTTTGATAGAGGTACGTCGGTTTCTGGTTCCCAAGGCAACCTTGGAACATTGTTCACGTTCGGTAATTCTTCATTTTTATTATTACCAAGGAAAAGGATCATGTTTATTCATGAAGTTCGTCTGATCAGAAATTTGAATGATCAGGGTCAACAAATTAGATCTGTGGAATAATTTTTGCAATGAAGTTGTGGAGATGTGGAAAGATTACAGAGAGGTTATAACAGAGCTGTACAAAAAGGATTCAAACCCACTTTGTTGTATCCAGTTTGTCTGTGGATCACCTTGGAAAACAGCCACAAGAAACTTTTTAATTCGGTGGATGAAGCTTGCAAAGTTTTGGTTGATTCTGTTCCAACTGCAAGTTTAATATGAATGAATAGTTTGTGTCTGAAGTTTTTTCTATCTTGAAGGGGGGTCTTTTTTTGAGTGGGGGAAGTCTAACTGCTCATTTCTTGTGTCAATTGAAGGGTTAATTGATATAATAATGACATAGTTTTTTATTTTAATTTTGCTTGTTTAGTTTCTTAAAGATTTAATAGATTGTATTAATCTTACTTTATTAATGTTGACAGTATTTGCCTATGTTGCTTATTCATTTATTAATATCACAAGTGATATAATGTATGCAGTTTATTATTCGATGGTGGGAAAGTAGGTTTGTGCGGTTCGTTTATTCTAGGACAATGGGAAACTACGGTCAACATTGAAATAATGGATATATGCTTTATCTAGTTTAGGTGGGGAAGCATTTTATAATAAGCAAATGTAACTTCTAGTGTTCATGTTACTGAGTTTGGTAAGTTAAATATATATTTTTATATTTAAGGAACCTTCCTTTTTAATTACTAATGATTTGATATTATTTTGAAGGTTTAAGGCTCTTTTAACAAATTTTGGTATTTCAGATGTTTTGAGTTTTTTAAAAATCCTAACAACAGAGAATATTCTTTTTGAAATGTACATTAGCCCTATACTCAGATTGATTTTTTAAAAATAGATAATCAACTGATTTCATTGACTCAATCATGTGATATCTGATCATCTCCTGTTATCTTGTCTTGGAATTTTCCTGACATTCCTTTTACAAAGAAATGTTGCTGTTTTTTTTAAAATATAAACTTTATTTATGAGTATATAAAGTACATAATTAAAAACACACAAAAAAATACAAACTCAACCCCCATTAAAAAAGAGAAAAAAAAACCCTACATACCCCCCTTACCCCTCTATGTATAAAAAATCCTCTATTGAGGGAAAAAAACATATATCAGTTACTTATTCATTGCTGCAGAATGTGCCAAATCTTTACAATGTTTTTTAAAAAAAGCGAAACACCAAAAGTAGTAAATAGTAATCTGAATCCATACATCTCAAATATGGAGCCCACACCTTCAGACAAAAAGAATAATTATTGTGTAAATTATGTTATCTTTTCCAGATGAACATAAGCTTTCATTTCATATTCAAACCCCTATCATTCTTCCATGTAATCGCAATACATTTCCTACACTGCTAAAGCTAAACGAATAAATTCACATTGAAATTTATCCATTTTTAAATCTCTTGTCAAAGTTATAATATTCTCCATTAAAAAAAACATTGGATCCAATATTAATCTCAAATAAATCCTCCAAAAACTCTTTAATTTGTATTCAAAAAGTCTTAACCTTGTCACACAACTAGACAGAAAGAAAAAAAGTACCAATTTGAGTCCAACAGCGAAAACATAAAACCAAATTACTGACTCCATATCTTTTCAACTTTTCCGGAGTTAAATAGAACTGATGTAAAAAAAATGATAATTCACCAACTATATTGGACATTAATCAATTTAGTGATACTATCTTCACACATACTAGTCCCTTCATCTTGCGTTAATTCCAAAGATAAATCTTTTTCCCATTTATTCTTTGATTTATCTAAATCCGGTTTAGCCATTTTTTCTTGCAACAATGAATACATTTCTGAAATAAATACCTTCTTTACCCCATTTACAATTAAATTTTCAAATTTAGTTAACTTGAATATCTTCAATTCCCACCCAAAATTGTCCATTGCTAAAGGACGTACTTGATAATAAGCAAACAAAGAATTTAATAGCACCTGAGATTTTTCCCAAAGTCTATCAAAAGAAAGAAATATCCCTTCTTCAAAACAATCCACTAACATTTTAATACCTTTCAGTTGCCAAATCTTTAAATATTGATTGTTCATCGAGAAAGGTATTAACTTATTCTGATATAATGGAATCTGTAATGAAACCTTGTCTCCAGTTCTAATTATCAAATTTCTTTTATACCAAACCTCACATAAATGTCGTAACACTGGTACATTATATTTCTGCAAAAGATAAGAATTCCATCTGAATATAAATTGATGTATAGTAGATTCAGAAATCTGTGCTAATTCCACTGTAGCCCAACTCAGAGATTGGCGAACATCAAACATCCAATTAATGAATTTTAATTGGACTGCTTCATAATCATTCTGAAAATGAGGTAATTGTAGTCCTCCTAATGCATATTTGCATATTTCCATGTCAGTTTTTGCAAGGAAACTCTAGCCAATTTACCTTTCCATAAAAACATTCTTACCGCTGCATTTAAAAAACATCTTTGGAAGCAAACATGGAATTGACTGAAAAAGATATTGAATACGAGGAAAAATATTCATTTTGATACAAATCACACATTCCATCAAAGTTAGGGGAAGATCCTTCCATTTAATTAAATCAGATTTTAATTTTGTTAATAAAAGAATATAATTCAACTTATACAAATGCTGATAACTTTCATCAACCACTACTCCTAAATATTTAATTTTCTTGGTCCATCTAAGCTATGTAATCTGTCTACAGTCTGTGTAATCTTACTCTGAAATTGGTAGTATTTCACTCTTATCCCAATTAATTTTATAACCAAACATTTCTCTATATTGTATTAAACAATTTCGTAAATGTCGTAGCGATTGCTGAGAATTTTGTTAAATAAATTAATACATCATCTGTATTCCTCTTCATTTCTTTTAATCCCATTAATTCTATTATCTTTGAGCTAATGGTTCTATCACCAATGCAAACAAGGCTGGTGACAAAGGACAACCTTGCCTAGTAGATCATGTTAAATTAAACATATCTGAAATTTGTCCATTTGTCACCACTCTTACTGAAGGATTTTTATATAAGGCTTATACCCAACCATTAAAAAAAGGTCCAAACTTAAATCTTTCAAGTACTTTAAATAAAAAAACACCATTCAACTCGATCAAACGCTTTTTCTGCATCTAATGCTACTATCATTGATTGATTCAAACAAGTTTTGATGCATTAATCAATGTTAATATTCTAGCAATATTATCAGAAGCAAATCTATTCTTAATGAAACCTGCTGATCAGCATGTATTAAACATGGTAAAAAAAATTTGCAAGTCTATTTGCTAATACCTTAGCTACTATCTTGTAATCTACATTCAGTAAAGATATTGGTCGATATGACGCAACTTTCAATGGATCCTTTTTTTTTTAATAACTGTGATAATAGCTCTAGAAAAAGATTCTGGAAATGCTTGTTCTTCTGTGGCTTGTTTAAGAACATCCATAAAGACAGGACACAAAACCTCATAAAATTCTTTATAAAAACTCTACGGTAAATCCATCCTCTCCAGGCAATTTTCCATTTGGCATGTTTAATATAGCTTCTTTAATTTCAAAATCAGTAAAAGGAGTTTCCAATTCTATCCTGTCCTTATCCTCCAAAACCGGTAAATTCAAACCAGCTAAAAAAGATTCGACACGTTCTTCATCCTGGCTTACTTCAGAGGTATATAAATTCTTATAAAATAAATGAAATTCATTATTAATTTCCTGAGGTTTAAAAGTAACTCCTGTATTATTTCTTATAGCATTTATCGTTCTTGATGCCTGTTCAGTCTTTAATTGCCAAGCTAAAACCTTATGCGCTCTTTCTCCTAACTCATAATAATGCTGTTTAGATCATTGTATTAATTTTTCATATTTATGTTTGCATTGTATTGTAATGTAATTTCAATTTAGTCAATTGACTAAACCCTAACCCTAATTTCAATTTAGTTTTTTTTTATCCTCAGTTGAATTTCATTGCAATTCCTTTTCCAACAGTTATTTCCTTCTCCAAATTCTGACTCTCTGCCAAATGCTGTTTCTTAAGTCTCACAGAATAACTAATAATCAAACCTCTTAAATTAACTTTTACTGTATCCCACAAAACAAACTTACTTTGTACTGAATTTGTATTAATTTGTATATACAATTTAACATGGTCTTTAATATAACATAAACTTCGGTTGCTTCAATCTTTTCTTTGGCTTGGCTTCGCGGACGAAGATTTATGGAGGGGGTAAATGTCCACGTCAGCTGCAGGCTCGATCTTTTGAGGGGAAGGACGTGGAGGGGGAGGACGTGGAGGGGGAGGACGTGGACCTGTCCTCGGGCCTGTGCAAAGGAGGTTTTAGGTGGAGTGCAGTGCGCGCAGTACTGGCCCCACCCTTTACACCCATGGTTCGTGTGCCGTGGCCAAGCAAGCTGGGACGAGGCAGCGAGGTCCTTGGGTCGTAGGTTTTATATCGGAATGGCCTATGCAGGTTTCTTACCCAGGCTGGAGGGGTCTGCCTCCCCTCCTAGGTCGGTCCATACTGCCCGGACCGCGTCCGAGGCCGCCGCTGCTTTCCCTGTGCCCGGACTGGGGCCACCGCCTCCTACTTTCTGCCTGGACCGGGGCCTCCGCCTGCCTCACTCGACCGAGGCCGGGGCCGCCGCCTCCCCTTTGCTCTTGCCCGGATCGGGGCCGCCGCCGCCTACGGAGAGAGAGAGTGCTTCAATAACATCCCATTAAATCTCCACCGATAAGGAGTCTCTACATTATCCAAACCTGTATATGTACTCTACAATAAAGAATGATCAGACAAAATCCTACTCTTATACTCCGCATGTATAAATCTACCTTGTAGTTGAGCTGACGCTAAAAAAAAAAATCAATTCTAGAAAAAGAGTCATGCCTGGGTGAATAAAAAGAAAAATCTTTTTCTGTCGGATTTAATTTCTACGAAATTTAAATCTTTCATTAATTTTATCAATCGTTTAGCAATCTTGGTTCTTTTTACAATCTTTGGGGATTTATCCAAGATTGGATCCAAAATACAGTTAAAATCCCACCCCCCCCAACCACAATATTTTCATTAGCTTGACCCAAATTCAAGAAAGTTTCAGAAATAAATTCTTCATCATCTTCATTGGGTGCAAAGTCCATGTTTCAGTAAAAATTTTACAATTCATCAAAAGCACTCTACCCAATGTGGCAGAGAATGACTCCAACTGAAATGATATCTTATGAACTAAAATATCGACACCTCTCGCCTTGGAATTAAACGAAGATGCAGAAACATGTCATTACCAATCTCTTTTCAATTTCATATGTTCTTTCTCACAAATTAGTTTCTTGCAAAAAATTTTACAATTCACCAAAAGCACTCTACCCGATGTGGCAGAGAATTACTCCAACTGAAATGGTATCTTCTTACAAACCTCCAACCTTCATTTTCTTTATATATGCCCATATTCTCTTCCTTTTAATTGGATTATAAAGTCTTTTAACATTAAAAATCACAAAATTTAAATGAGCCATAACTAAATTGCCACCTAAGATTGGCACTTCACACAGCAATAACAATTTTATATATTTTATAAAAACCCTCTAAAAACACAAAAAAAATCCTAAACCAAAAAAACCTACCACTATAAGAGTAGTGTCTCCCACCCCCAACCCCGTTGACCAGGTGCGATCAATACCACGTGGCAGATGACTTTAGAAACAGCAACATCTCCCCAACTGAACTTTAAAATACATATATCTCTCATAGTTCATCCCAATGGTTCCTCCCCACGTTGAGGTTGAGCTTCATTTCCAAAATCAATCAATGATTCTTCCAACTTCTTTATCCCATTCCCATTCTCAATCTTTATCTCAGGCATTTTCTCCATCAATTTTTTCAAATCTGGTAAGGAATTAGCAAAGGTTAACGCACCATGCAGGCTCTCAAAGAATTGAAACTGATTTAACCCAAAAAACACCTTGAGTACCACTGGGTACTGAAAAGTAAACTTGTACCCCTTCTTCCACAACACTGTTTGAACTCTTTCTGTCTCTTAATAATTTCCTGACTTAATCAGCATAGAAGAAAAATCTATTGCCTTGTACTACCATAGGCTTCTGATCAAGATGCGCTTTCTGCACGGCAAACCGCGAAATCATTTCTCTATCCTGATACTCAAACACCTTATAAGGACTGTTCTCAGAGACCCGGAAAAGGTTTTTGCCTTAACGCCCTAGGCACCTGGTCTAATTTCAGTCCATCCAGAAAAGACTCAATTCCCAACATCTCTGGAATCCATTTCCGAAAAAATTTAGCCGGATCTGGACCTTCAATATCTTTTGGTAAACCCACTATCTTAAATTTATTACAATGACAATTGTAGAGAGGGTGAGAGGCAGAAAGTTAAATGTGGAAGATCTCTGAGATACATTTATTTCAATGCAAGGAGTCTGGTAAACAAGGTGGATGAACTAATGGTGTGTATTGACACGTGGCGTTATGATATGATAGCAATTCATGAGACATGGTTGAAGGAAGGTTGTGACTGGCAGTTAAATATTTCAGGATTTCACTGCTTTAGACGTGACAGAATTGGTGGGGTACGAGGGGGAGGTGTGGTGTTGCTTGTCAGGGAACATATAACAGCGGTGCTGAGGCAAGATAGACTGGAGGACTCATTGCGGGAGGCTCTGTGGGTTGAACTAAAAATAAGAAAGGTGATAGGGGTATATTATAGGCTGCCAAAAGAGGATAGGGAACTGGAAGAGCAAATGTGCAGGGAAATAGGTGAAATGTGTTGTAGAAATAGGGTTGTGATAGTGGGGGACTTCAATTTTCCTAACATTGATTGGGAAACACAAATCAGTGAGAGGGCAGGATGGCTTAGACTTTGTACAATGTGTTCAGGATTGCTTTTTACAGCAGTATGTTGAGGTACCTGCTAGAGGGGAGGCAGTGTTAGATCTATTGGTAGGGAATGAAATAGGGTAGGTGACGGAAGTGTGCGTTGGTGAGAACTTTGGATCCAGTGATCATGGGTCCATAGCTTCAACTTAAATATGGAAAAGGATGTCAGGTCCGAGGTTGAAGGTCTTCGAGTGGGTGAAGGCCAGATTTGAAGGGATTTGCAGAAAATTGTATGGGCTGATCTTTTTTCGGGAAAGGATGTAGAGGAGATTTGGAGGGTATTTAAAAGAGAGATAGTGAGAGTACAGGATCTTTACGTACCGGTCAGATCAAAAGGCAAGGCCAAAAGTTTAAGGGAACTGTGGTTTTCTGGAAAAATTAGGAAGTTGGTTCAGGATAAGAGGGGGGCATTTACTAAAATTAAGAAGCAAAAAATGGATAAGATGTGTGATTATTTCATAGATTGCAGAAAAAACCTTAAGAATAAAATTAGAAAGGCAAAAAGAAGGTATGAGGTGATAAGGTAAAAGAATCCAAAGGGTTTTTACAGATATGTGAATAGTAAAAGGAGGGTTAAGGATAGAATAGGACTGCTGGAAAATGAGAGTGGTGAACTGTGCAAGGAACCGTATCAGATGGGAGAGATATTAAACGAGATAAGTTTTGGAAATGGCTTAGTTATGGAAAAGATAGGGATTAGTAAAGAGAAGGTTTTGGAGTTTCTCTTTAAAAGTGGATGTCTCCTGGTTCTGATTGGATTTTCACCAGGACATTAAGGGAGATTAGGAAGAACTCAGTGATTTTTCAACGATCACTGGAGGAGGGTGTGGTGCCACGGGATTGGAGGGTTGCTAATGTAGTTCCGTTATTTAAAAAGGCAGAAGGTGTCGGCCAAGTAATTATAGGCCTGTAAGCTTGATTTCGGTGGTAGGGAAAGTTATGGAGGGTATTCTTAGAGACAGTGTGTATAAATATCTAGATAAGCAGGGATTGATCAGGAGCACCCAGCATGGGTTTGTGAAGGGGAAGTCATGTTTGACAGGGGGCATGGCAAGGTGGCGTAGAACTAAGACGTTGGGTTCTATCTCTCCCTCGAAAGATTGATTAATACCCGAGTTATATAAACTGTTAAAAGTTAAAAAGTTCATTAAAAGTATTAAGTGTTAGGGCTGCAAGAAATGAAGAAAAGAAAAGGTCAGAAGTAGAAGAAATTAGTTATTAAAGTTGTTGGGGAAAGTGAAAAATCTGGACCGACTGACCAGGAGAAGCACCAGGATCAATTAGCTATGGAACCTAAGCCACAGAGGATGTCCTTGGATCAACTTGAAAGAAGATCGCTGTCTCCGGGGATTCGATCAACCAAAGATGGCGCCGACGTCAGCCAGGACACTCGTGGAAGCAGCGCCATCAGCATAGCCAGGGGAGGGGTGAGTCGAGCGGGGTAGCGCAGGGCAGCGGGTGAGGTAGCGCTTTAGCGTGTGCCGGCATGCTTGTGAGTGCCCGCTACTACACAACAGGCCCAATGAGCATGCGCCCGACGTCGCACTTCCGTGAAGTCCTGGATCAATTTCGGGTTACGGGGGGACCCGCTCTAAGTCGAGCTGAAGAAGTCGGGTTCAAACGCGCAGCATGGTGACCAGAGAAGGTATTGTGGTACCTGAAGATAAGGAAGAAGAACAAATTGAATATTTGGACGAAGAAGATCAAGAGTTATTATTGATGGCAGCTGAAGCAATGGAAGGTAAGCCCAGACCTACAAAAATGACTTCTCCTTTTAAATCTGTTACTTCACCTACTTCTGATCCTTCACCTGGACCTGATGTGGTTACAATGTTTGAGGAGTTAACAAAACAGAATGAAAACATTATGGCTTATATAACCACTGGTTTTCATAATGTTGATGAACAACTTGTGGATGTGAAAAGTAAAATTTTCGATGTGCGTGGAGAAATTGCAGCTATGATTGCGGTGGATGAAGGACAGGAAAGATGCAAGAATGTGGAAGATAGAATGGATTAAGTGGAAGAATCAGCATCTAGGTGGGATATGCAAAAGAATTTGTTCATGCAAAAAATCGATTCTTTGGAAAATCAAATTTTTCGTAAATGGATTCCAGAAATATTAGGGGTGGAAGTGTTTCCTGATGGATTGGAATTGGCAGGGCTCATTGAGCGAAAAGAAGAAAACTTTTTTCCTGGACAACCTCCGAGAGCAGTTCTAATCAGATGTTTAAGATAACAAGACCGGGAGACGATTTTGCATCTTGCGGTGCAAAAAGCCGGAGTTGATCAGAATCCAATAATGGTTCAAGGTAGTAGAGTTTTCTTTTATGTGGATTTAAGTTAGGAGGTTATACAGTGACATATGGAGTTTAATCAAGCCAAGTCGGTGTTGTGGAAGAAGGGTTACAGGTCAACATTTAGATATCCAGCTGTTATGAAAGTGTTTTATGGGCCATCTCAATTTCAATTTTTTGAGAAAGCTCAAGATGCTTTAACTTTTGCTAATTCTTGACCAGATAACAAGCTGAGTTTTGATCTTTCCAAGAAGCCAGCATCAACATTCCTAAAGTCAAGAATGGAAATGAGAGTGAATTGCAGAAGATAGAGATGCTACAGTTGATCGATGTGGCTGAAGATATTATAAAACAGACTGAACAATAAGTTTATGACGTTTTAAAATTTTTTAGAAGTCCTGCTGGAGAGAGACAGATGACCCGTTGAATTCAAAGTCATCTGCCACTAATGGTATCGACCACACCTGGTGGACGAGGGAGGTACTGCTTTGCATTTTGGGAGGGATGAGGGGAATTTTTGTGACTGCATTTGATTGTTAAGTTAGTAAGTGGGGGGTGGGGGGAAGTTTCTGTTTTTTTTATTGGGGATTTGTATTAGTTTAGTGGGGAGCTGGTTTAATTGTAAGAGTAAATTTTCTTAAGTGCCACTCTATATGTGATAATGAATAATTTAACTTTTCCAATAAAATGGAAACATGATTTGGATTGCATTTTTTCAAGAAACTCATTTAACTGAGAAGGAACATTAGAAATTGAAAAGAGATTGCTTCATCTTTGAATTCTAAGGCCAGAGGAGAAGCCATTTTGATAAATAAGAAAGTACTGTTTATTTTGGATTCCTTTTTTGTTAATGCTGGTAGGATTTTGTTGGTGAATTGTAAAAAATTTTCTGAAGCCTGGACTTTGATGAATGTATAAGTACCAAATGAGGATGATGAAGCATTTATTACAGATTTTTTAAAAATTTGAACCAATCGACTGGAAATATTTTAGTGGGAGGGAATTGTAATTGTTGTCTAGATCCTTTATTGGATAAATCTCCAAAGATTGTGAAGAGAACTAAAATGGCAAAGAGAATTATCGAGGTAATGAAGGATTTAAATTTGATCGACATATGGATAAAATTGAAAAGATTATTCTTTTCACTCGGGATGGCATAATTCTTTTTCTAGAATTGATATATGTTTAGTTTCAGCTCCATTTCAGGGTAAATTTATACAAGCAGAGTATATAAATAGAATTTTGTCTGACCACTCGTTGTTGTTGGCCTCTTGTTTAGGTACTGAGAAGGTAGCAAATACTTATCATTGGAGATTTAATAAGATAACCATATATAAAACATAGAACCACACAGCACAGAACAGGCTAGTTCGGCCCTACTAGTCCATGCCATAACAAATCCCCACCTTCCTAGTCCCACTGACCAGCACCTGGTCCATACCCCTCCAGTCCTCTCCTCTCCATGTAACTATCCAGTCTATCCTTAAATGTAACCAATGATCCCGCCACAACCACGTCTTCCGGAAGCTCATTCCACATCCCTACCACCCTTTGCATAAAGAAATTTCCCCTCATGTTCCCCTTATAATTTTCCCCCTTCAATCTTAAACCATGCCCTCTAGTTTGAATCTCCCCCACTCTTAACTGAAAAAACCTATCCACATTTACTCTGTCTGTCCCTTTTAAAATTTTAAACACTTCTATCAAGTCCTCCCTCAATCTTCTATGCTCCAGAGAAAAAAGCCCTAGTCTGCACTACCATTCCCTGTAACTCAAACGTTGAAATCCTGTCAACATTCTCGTGAACCTTCTCTGCACTCTCTTTATTTTGTTTATATCTTTCCTATAATTTGGTGACCAAAACTGTACACAGTACTCCAAATTTGGCCCCACCAATGCCTTGTACAATTTTATCATAACCTCCCTACTCTTGAATTCAATACTCCGATTTATGAAGGCCAACTTTCCAAATGCCTTCTTCACCACACCATCTACCTGAGTATCAGCCTTGAGGGTACTATTTACCATCACTCCTAAATCCCTTTGTTGCTCTGCACATCTCAATAGCCTACCATTTAATGCATATGACCTATTTAGATTTGCCTTTCCAAAATGTAACACCTCACACTTATCTGTATTAAATTCCATCAGCCATTTCTCAGCCCACACCTCCAGCCTTCCTAAATCACCTTTTAATCTACGGTAATCTTCCTCACTGTCCACAACACCACCAATCTTTGTATCATCCGCAAACTTGCTTATCCAATTCTCCACCCCTACTTCCAGATCGTTAATATATATAACAAACAATAGTGGACCCAGGTCCGATCCCTGAGGAACTCCACTAATCACCGGCCTCCAATTGGACAAACAATTTTCTACCACTACTCTCTGACACCTCCCATCCAACCATTGCTGAATCCATTTCACTACCTCCTTATTTATACCTAATGCCTCCACCTTTTTTCCTAACCTCCTGTGGGGAACTTTGTCAAAAGCTTTACTAAAGTCTAAGTAGACAACATCCACAGCTTTCCCTTCATCAACCTTTTTTGTAACCCCATCGAAAAACTCAATCAGGTTTGTCAAGCATGATCTACCCCTGACAAAACCATGCTGATTACACCCTAGCAATCCCTGTATCTCCAAATATTTGTAAATACCATCCCTCAGAACACTTTCCATCAACTTGCCCACCACAGACGTCAGACTCACGGGCATCGCAACTACAGCCGGTTCAAAGCCGTTCCCCCTCCCGCCCTCCCTGTTTTATTCCACAAATTAAATTGACCACCTCCACGCCCCAATTTGTCCTGAAGTTCAGAGTCTGGAAAAATTCCACTGAACCAGCCAACAAGCTGTGGGACAAGTGAGTGAGGGGGGGGTGGCGGTGTTGGAAAGATGTGAACTGGGGATTCGCCCCCCCCCTCTCAATGTTACCGAACTGCCCCAATCCAGTCCCTCTCCCCCGCATCCAAGAGGCACCATCACTCGACTCCGCCACGGAACAGTCACAGCCTCATCCACACGGATGGGTCAAATGAGTCGCTTCATCCTCCTTCCTCCACAAGCTACACGAATCTGAGATGATTCCAAACTTGCACATTGTGAGGAGTTTGATAAAAAGTCAATCGTCCTTTCCTCATGTTTCCAAACTCTTATTATTGCCCTGTTCGTGCACTTTTTATTGTTCTTCACGTTTCATGCAAAATAAAAACCAAAAACTCTGGCAAAACTCAAAATAAATGAAGCTATTCCATTGCTTCATAAGTCTGCGATGACTGAGTGGACCTGATCCGTGGGAAAGAAACAGCGACAAGGCCAATTCCAGGCAGGTTGCAGAGTCCAGTCCAGGTTATTTACATGTTTCCAACAGGAAGGTGTGCGCTAATGGGTGGGGCGGGGCCAAACCTTGATTGGCAGCTGTTGTGTCCTCCGACTACGAGGGTGGGGGGGTGGGGGGGGGAGTGCTGTGACATGACAGCCGCAACCCTTCCCAACACAATCCACCCCTCACCAATCATGAGACAATTGATAACTCATCCTGGGCGACTTCAACGCTCGTGTCGGCAAAGACTCAGAAACCTGGCCAGGAATCCTGGGCAAGCATGGCGTCGGCAAGTGCAACGACAATGGGCGCCTCCTGTTGGAGCTCTGCGCAGAACAGCGGCTTGTCATTACAAACACCCTTTTTCAGCAGAGGGACAGCCTTAAGACCACCTGGATGCATCCCCGATCCAAACACTGGCACCTCCTGGACTACATCCTGGTGCGAGAAAGTGACAAACAAGATGTGCTCCACACCAGGGTCATGCCTAGCGCGGAATGCCACACTGACCACCGGCTGGTTCGCTGCAAGCTCAACCTTCACTTCAAGCCAAAGCCCAGGAACAATAAAGCCCCCAGAAAGAGGTTCAATGTTGGAAAACTGCAGTCAGACGAAGCGAGAGGAAACTTCCAGGCAAACCTCAAAGCAAAGCTCGACGTTGCAACCCGCCTCACGGACCCGTCCCCTGAAACCCTCTGGGATCAGTTGAAGACTACCATACTGCAATCCACTGAAGAGGTACTGGGCTTCTCCTCCAGGAAAAACAAGGACTGGTTTGACGAAAACAGCCAGGAAATCCAGGAGCTGCTGGCAAAGAAGCGAGCTGCCCACCAGGCTCACCTTACAAAGCCGTCCTGTCCAGAGAAGAAACAAGCCTTCCGTCGCGCATGCAGCCATCTTCAGCGCAAACTCCGGGAGATCCAAAATGAGTGGTGGACTGGCCTCGCCAAACGAACACAGCTCAGCGCGGACATTGGCGACTTCAGGGGTTTCTACGAGGCTCTAAAGGCTGTGTACGGCCCCTCACCCCAAGTCCAAAGCCCGCTGCGCAGCTCAGACGGCAAAGTCCTCCTCAGCGACAAGATCTCCATCCTCAACCGATGGTCAGAACACTTCCAATCTCTTTTCAGTACCAACCGCTCAGTCCAAGATTCCGCCCTGCTCCAGCTCCCTCAACAGCCCCTAAGGCTAGAGCTGGATGAGGTTCCCACCCTGGATGAGACATATAAGGCAATCGAACAACTGAAAAGTGGCAAAGCAGCAGGTATGGATGGAATCCCCCCAGAAGTCTGGAAGGCTGGCGGCAAAACTCTGCATGCCAAACTGCATGAGTTTTTCAAGCTTTGTTGGGACCAAGGTAAACTGCCTCAGGATCTTCGTGATGCCACCATCATCACCCTGTACAAAAACAAAGGCGAGAAATCAGACTGCTCAAACTACAGGGGAATCACGTTGCTCTCCATTGCAGGCAAAATCTTCGCTAGGATTCTACTAAATAGAATAATACCTAGTGTCGCTGAGAATATTCTCCCAGAATCACAGTGCGGCTTTCGCGCAAACAGAGGAACCACTGACATGGTCTTTGCCCTCAGACAGCTCCAAGAAAAGTGTAGAGAACAAAACAAAGGACTCTACATCACCTTTGTTGACCTCACCAAAGCCTTCGACACCGTGAGCAGGAAAGGGCTTTGGCAAATACTAGAGCGCATCGGATGTCCCCCAAAGTTCCTCAACATGATTATCCAACTGCACGAAAACCAACAAGGTCGGGTCAGATACAGCAATGAGCCCTCTGAACCCTTCTCCATTAACAATGGCGTGAAGCAAGGCTGTGTTCTCGCACCAACCCTCTTTTCAATCTTCTTCAGCATGATGCTGAACCAAGCCATGAAAGACCCCAACAATGAAGACGCTGTTTACATCCGGTACCGCACGGATGGCAGTCTCTTCAATCTGAGGCGCCTGCAAGCTCACACCAAGACACAAGAGAAACTTGTCCGTGAACTACTCTTTGCAGATGATGCCGCTTTAGTTGCCCATTCAGAGCCAGCTCTTCAGCGCTTGACGACCTGCTTTGCGGAAACTGCCAAAATGTTTGGCGTGGAAGTCAGCCTGAAGAAAACTGAGGTCCTCCATCAGCCAGCTCCCCACCATGACTACCAGCCCCCCCACATCTCCATCGGGCACACAAAACTCAAAACGGTCAACCAGTTTACCTATCTCGGCTGCACCATTTCATCAGATGCAAGGATCGACAATGAGATAGACAACAGACTCGCCAAGGCAAATAGCGCCTTTGGAAGACTACACAAAAGAGTCTGGAAAAACAACCAACTGAAAAACCTCACAAAGATAAGCGTATACAGAGCCGTTGTCATACCCACACTCCTGTTCGGCTCCGAATCATGGGTCCTCTACCGGCACCACCTACGGCTCCTAGAACGCTTCCACCAGCGTTGTCTCCGCTCCATCCTCAACATCCATTGGAGCGCTCACACCCCTAACGTCGAGGTACTCGAGATGGCAGAGGTCGACAGCATCGAGTCCACGCTGCTGAAGATCCAGCTGCGCTGGATGGGTCACGTCTCCAGAATGGAGGACCATCGCCTTCCCAAGATCGTATTATATGGCGAGCTCTCCACTGGCCACCGTGACAGAGGTGCACCAAAGAAAAGGTACAAGGACTGCCTAAAGAAATCTCTTGGTGCCTGCCACATTGACCACCGCCAGTGGGCTGATAACGCCTCAAACCGTGCATCTTGGCGCCTCACAGTTTGGCGGGCAGCAGCCTCCTTTGAAGAAGACCGCAGAGCCCACCTCACTGACAAAAGGCAAAGGAGGAAAAACCCAACACCCAACCCCAACCAACCAATTTTCCCTTGCAACCGCTGCAATCGTGTCTGCCTGTCCCGCATCGGACTGGTCAGCCACAAACGAGCCTGCAGCTGACGTGGACTTTTTACCCCCTCCATAAATCTTCGTCCGCGAAGCCAAGCCAAAGATATACATTATCCGTTAAAACAAAACGTCATTTAAATAAAACAACACTAATCAAGTTGGCCAGTACATACACTAGTGCTGTCGGAATGCTGGTCAAGGTACATGGTCAAATTCCATAACAACCCCTCACCAGCCCCCATCCCTGACTAAACAGGGTCGTTGTATTACCGATGGGCAGGAATCTGCTCCCCAGTGTCAGAGGGGAGGGTAGAAAAAGAAATTTGTTTGGTCACTGACTTGTATGCCTTCTTTTTTCCTGCTTAGTTGGCAAATGTAAACTCCCTGACCACCAACATCTGCGAGCAGGTCGTGCACAGTCATCTGGGTATTTTCTAAAAGGTTACGGTCACAGGCTTCTTGGTAGCTGCCACTGTCTAATAACCCGGGTGCCCTCATTGACTGTACCCCATTGTGAGCACCCATGTAGATCCTACTCCAGGAGGGAGAGGTACCAGACCCTCACCAAAGTCACTACCTGATCCCACAGGGTTGAGCTGTCCCAGAACTCTGGCTGTGATGGCAAAGGGCATTGTCGATACTTTGCCGGTCAGAGAGACTCCCCAGGGCGCTCACCTCTTGAGAGATGCTCAAATTGGGGGGCCTTTCATCCTACAGCCAGAGCAGCCACGTGGACAAGTACTCGCCCAGCTGTTGGTGGTAGCCATCCGCCAGCTGAGGCAGCTCCTTTGGGGAGAAATCCCAGGTCTCTGTAGTCTCAGAGTAACCATGGGTATGTCTCGTCCACATCCTCCTCCTCTCTGCGGTGGATCTGGGACCGATGGTGATGGGTCAAGTGGGCAGGGGGTGCGTCGGAGGAAGGGTGGTTGTGGGACCTGGGCACCTCGGAGACCTCCTCCTCATCACTGTTTAACCATATAACCCCATCCCTCATCTATGCGTCCAGCTTGTTACCGTGCTGGACCAGGGCTCAGTATTTTTGCAGGTCTGGCTGCCAACCAGAACTGTGGGCTGCCCACAGCTGCTGCAGCTGTGTTAGTCTGCAGGTGATTTCAGTCCCCCTGTCCTTGAGATCGTTGGCTCGAGTCTGGGCTGCCTCCTGCAGTGGTCAGCAGCGCTGCCAGAGTTCTTCTAACTCCCTGTCCTTCTGTCTGCATAAATGCCGGGTCTGGTTAGTAATCCTGATCTGGTGCCACAGGAGGGACTCAAACAGCCAAAAGGAACCCCTTTGACTTTGGGAACCCTGTCTTCTGAAGGAGGGAGACCACCTGGTGCCCCAGTTTCTCACCATGTGGGTCCAATTCCTCAGACCAGCCCCTTGGTTAACCGTGGTCTGTCAGAATGCACTCAAATCCCTCCCTCTCATCTATCCACCCGGGAATCCTATCCTCAGTGCCTGCGTTGGCTTTTTAGCCCCTGTTCCAGAACATATCCCCCACCCTGCTCTCAGCACCAATTGTGAGCGAAGAAACAGGTTCAGAGGTCTCAAAGGCAAGGACTCTGAACACAGTTTAGATGGGGAAGGATTTTATTTACAGAAAGCAAGTGTGGTAAATGTTAACTGATTCAGCACTCTCACACACACACACACACACACACACACACACACACACAACTTGTACATACAACGATGAAGGAAAAATCACTATGATGCCCCACCACCCCTTGATTCAGTACAAGGGACACTAATTAAACGCTCCCAACCTTTTAACAGTGCACATCTTACCAACAGTTTCTCAAGCACCCTTCCATATTTCTAGGCCTGGAGTGAAGCAGGGTGGTCCCAAGATGGAAAAGAGAGAGAACAAAGAGCATACACCACCTTTATAGTCCTGGAGGTTTCGGCCCAGATCATTTACAGGAGTCCTATGGCTCAGTGCTGGGAGGTTAATCCAATTACAACAGCCAATGGCCCAAGGCCAAGTACAGACAGGCTGGAGAGTCCAGTCCAGGTCATTAACATGGTTCGAACAGTGAGGTGTGCACTAATGGGTGGGGTTGAATCAAACCTTGATTAACAGCTGGTGTGTCCTCCGACTCAGTGGGGGGCGGTGCTCTCACATGGCAGCCACAACCCTTCCCAATACACCTTGAGAGACACCAGTGGGTCCACACTGCCAAGAGGCCCTTCTCCTGCTCCGAGTGTTGCACCAACGGGTCCACACCATGGAAAAGCCATTCATCTGCCCTGAGGACGGCCAGAGCTTCATCCAGTCGTTCAACCAGCAGACCCACCAGCAGATCCACTCCGGGAGAGGCCATTCAACTGCCCCCAGGGTGGAAAGGCATTCACCCAGTCCTCCAACCTGTGGACCTACTAGCTACTCCACACTGGAGAGAGGCCCTTCACCTGCTCTGTGAAACAAGGCCTCCACCCATTCTTTCCACCTGCAGACCCACCAGCTGCTCCACACTGGGGAGAGGTTGTTTGTCTGCTCAAGGGCTTCAGCCAGATCTCCAACCTGCAGAGGCACAAGTGGGGCAATACCGGGGAAAAGCCGTTCGCCTGCCCTGAGTGCGAGAAGGCCTTAACCCCACCCTTGAGACACTCCTATGGATGCACAAGGGGGAGATGCCCGTCAACTGCTTTGAATGTGTTGAGAGGTTCAGTGAGTCCAGCAAGTTGAGGAGACCCCAGTGGGTTCACACCAGGGAGAGGCCCTTCACCTGCCCCGAGTGCGGGAAGGGCTTTCCACAGGATGGGGAGAATAGTTGGTGCCATTTCTATTCTAGAATCTCATGGATTAAACATAACACCTGGGTCTTAGTTTATCAGGGCCCAATCCAGTGATGTGGCACCAGAGCCTTGTGCTCAGCAATGGCCTCACCTGCTGCAACGTCACCACTTTCTCTCAGCAGGTTTGAGAAAGATACCAACTTGGAATAGTTCTTTTCACTCGCTCCAACCTTCAATCAGATCTTGATTGTAAGCTCAGCTGCACATTTCCCTCCACCCCTGGAAATCTTCAATTCCCCCACCCACTCGTACTTATCAAGAATTGATCAACTTCTTCCATTCTGCTATCATCCCTTCAGAAAGGGAGTTTTGAAAACTCACAATCTTTGGAGAGAAAAATATGCATCTTTAATGAAAATGGATGTTCCCTTTTTAAACAGAGAGCCCCTCATTTCAGATTTTTTTTACAGCTGAAGGGCCTGTAACAGGTGTGGACCCACTGGTGGGTTCTCAGGTGGGAGGTCTAGGTGAAGCTCTCACCACACTTGGGGCAGGTGAAGGGCCTCACCCGTTGTGGCCACTGGTGTCTCAGCAGGCTGGAGGTATGGGTGAATCACTTGCCACACTTGGAGAAGGTGAAGGGTCTCTCGACAGAGTGGACCCACTGATGGATCAGTAGGTTCGGGGAAAAGTTTAGGGGGAACACGAGGGGGAACTTCTTCACACAGAGAGTGGTGGGGTTTGAAACGAGCTGCCAGCTGAAGTGGTGAATGTGAGCTCAATTGTAACATTTAAGAATTTGGACAGGTACATGGATGGGTGGAACTGGCAACAAAAATGATTGGGCACAGACTAGAAAGGCCGAAGGGGCCTGTTTCTGTGCTGTAATGTTCTCTGGTTCCACCTGTCCAGGTACCTCTGAAATTTTGTGACTGTTCCTGCCTCCACCACCTCCTCTGGCAGCTCATTCCGGACACCAGCTCGTGTGTGTGTGAGACATTTATATCTCAGATCCCCTCTAAACCTCCTCCCTCTCACCCTCAATGCTTTCCCTCCAGTTTTACACACTCCTTCTGTGGGACACAGACCCTGTCCATCAACCCTGATCTAATGTTCTGTCTCCCTCTCATATCATCCCTCAGCCTCCTTCACTCGAGGGAAACCAGGAAACAGCCGATTCAATCTCTCCTTGTAACTCAGGCCCTCCAATCCTGGCACCATCTTGTGAATCTTTCCTGCATATGGCCCAGTTTAATTACACTTTTCCTGCAATGTGACGACCAGAACTGAACATCATATTCCAGGTTTGGACCAACCAGCACCTTGTCCAAGTGGATCATCACTTCCCAACTTCTGCACTCAATGCCTTGACTGATGAAGGTAAGCAAGTATCTACCTTCTTCCCCAACCTGTCTACCAGTGTCCTCACTGTCAGGGAACTGTGTACTTGTACCCCAAGGTCTCTCTGCTCCACAACACTCCTGCCCTGGTTTCACTTCCCAAAATGCATCACATTGCATTTGTCCGAGTTAAATTGCATCTGCCATTCCTTTGTCCACTTTCCCAGTTGATCTCTCTCCTGTTGTAACCTGAAACAAACATCTTCACCGTCCACTCGACCACACATTGTGACATCCTCCGCAAACTTACTGATCCTGTCACCTACATTCTCATGACAAGCAACAGAGGTCCCAGCACCAATCCCTGCAGCACCCCACTGATCACAGGCCTCATTCTGAAAAGATGCAGGATGCAAATAAGAAAACTTAAGAGGAAAATCAGGAATGATAAAAGAAGACAAGAGGTTGCTTCAGCAGGCAATGTGAAAGAAACTCAGAATTTCTACATTAATGAAGAGCAAAAGTATAGTTAGGAACAAGATTGGTCCCTTTGAAGATGAGAGTGGATAGCAGTGCATGAAGCCAGAAGAGTTGGGGAGATCTTAACTGTTTTTTATTGCATCAGTATTTACTCAGGACCTGCCACAGAGACTTGGGATGTAAGAAAACAAGCAGCGAAGTTATGGAAATAATACAGATTAAAGAGGAGGATGTGCTTGCGTTCTTAAGGCCTGACAAGAAGATATTCCCTCACAGCTTGAAGGATGCTAGTGTAGAAATTGCAGGGCCCTGTTGTTCTGTTCTTTTAAAAAGGCTCCAATAGTCACCCAGGAAGTTATAGGCCAGTGAGCCTGACATCAGTAAAGGTTAATTATTGGAAGGTGTCCTAAGAGATCAGATCTACAGGGATGTGGATGGCCAGGGACTGATTAGGGATAGTCCACATTGGCTTTGTGCATAGTAGGTCATGTTTAACAAATCTTATAGAGTTTTTCAAGGAAGTTACCAAGAAGGTTGAAGGAAAGGCTATGGAAGTTGTTGACATATAAGGACTTCAACAAAGTCCCTCATGGGAGGTTAGTCAGGAGGGTTCACATGCTCGGTGTTCATGGGTGAGGTAGTAAACTGCATTCAACATTGACAATATGGGAGAAGCCAGAGAGCAGGAGTGATGATCACTTCTCAGACTGAAAGCCTGTGACTAGTGATGTGTCTCAGAGATTAGTGCTGGGACCATTGTTGTTTGTCATCTCTATCAGCGATCTGGATGATAATGTGGTAAATACGATCAGGAAGTTTGCAGATGATACTAAGACTGGAGGAATTGTGGAGAATAACTAAGGTTTTGAAAGCTTGCAGGGGGAATGAGACCAATAGGAACAATGGGATGAAAAATGGCAGACGGATTTTATGCAGACAAGTGTGGCGTGTTGCATTTTGAAATGACAAACCAAGGTAGGACATACATGGTAAATGGTAGGGCACTAAGGAGTGTGGTCGAACACAGGGATCTGGGAATATCAATACTACTGGGATCTAAGAAACGGAGTTAAAGGGGAAAATTAAACAGTTCAGGATTATTCCCTGGAGTATAGAAGAATGAGGGGAGATTTGATACAAAATTATGAAAGGTATAGACAGAGTAAATGTAAGTATACTTTTTCCACTGAGGTGAGATACAAACCAGAGGACACGAGTCAGAGGTGAAAAGGGAAAAGTTTAGGGGAACGTTCACACAGAGAGTAGTGGGAGTTCAGAATGAGCTGCCAGCTGAAGTGATGAATGTGGTCTTATTTTAATATTTAAGAAATATTTGGATATGTGTGTGGATGGGAGAGGAATGGAGGGATATGGACTGGATACAGGTCAGTGAAACTGGGCTGATTATAGTTTGGCACAGACTAGATGGGACAAAGACCCTATTTTACGGTTCTAATATTGTATTTACAAAACCCTAATTTATAGGAATTTCACACCTATAATGTACAATTCTTCTTCTTTCTTCGGCTTGACTTCGCGGACGAAGATTAATGGAGGGGTAATGTCCACGTCAGCTGCAGGCTCGTTTGTGGCTGACAAGTCCGATGCGGGACAGGCAGACACGGTTGCAGCGGTTGCAGGGGAAAATTGGTTGGTTGGGGTTGGGTGTTGGGTTTTTTTTTCCTTTGTCTTTTGTCAGTGAGGTGGGCTCTGCGGTCTTCTTCAAAGGAGGTTGCTGCCCGCCGAACTGTGAGGCGCCAAGATGCACGGTTTGAGGCGATATCAGCCCACTGGCGGTGGTCAATGTGGCAGGCACCAAGAGATTTCTTTAGGCATAACAACAAATTACATGATACATGCTCATGACAATAAACCTGATTCTGATATTGACACTCACTGTTCACTGCCCACCAGACAGGAAGACATCAAGGTCCACAATGGACAGTCAGGTCCACAAGTCAGGTCACAGACCCACATGGGAATGGCAGAGAGCGACCAGCTCGTTTAATGCAATCATCGCCTTCTCCATCTCTCCACATCAATCTGCAAACCACAAGAGAAGCCGATCAGATCACCTCTCATCCTTCTCAACTCCAGCAAGTACAGACCGACCCCACTTCAGTTCAGGCCTTGACCTCAGGCTCCAATTTTCAGATGAAAAGAAAACACTGCAAATGTTGGAAACCCTAATTAAAGACAGAAACTGCTGGAAATCTTCAGTCACTCAGGCAGTGTCTGCAGAGAGAGAAGCAGAAGAAATAGGAGCAAGAGTAGGTTATGTGGACATTGCGCCTCCTCCACAATTCAACAAGATCATGGCTGACCTGATGATTGGGTCATTTGCACCAACCTGCCTTTTTCCCATGTCCCTTAAATGTCCAGTAAATGTCCAAAAATCCGAACTTTTAGGAAGTTCTTGGTTGAAATCCGGACTATTTGAGAATCCAGGCTTCTCGAAAACATTCAGCTTTTGTGTGGGCAGGTGTAAGAGCCAAAGAAGCCCAGTATCAACAAGTGACCATGCTGAAGTCATGGAAATGCAAGACAAAATATTAATTTTTTTGTACTTTGTATCTTATATGAAAACTCTTTTATTAATTAACTATTAAAATGTAACTGTTTCTTTGCCTTAAATTTGAGTTTCTTAAGTGCTGCCCCAGAAACCGGAAAATCCAAATTGACCAGATCCCCAAACAATCCGAATTTGAAGACTTTTACTATATGTAAACATTGATCCAACCTTATCTTAAATATATTTACTGAGGTCACCTCCACTACTTCAATGAGCAGAGAATTCCAATAGATTAACCACCCTCTGGGAAAACCAATTTCTCCTCATCTCCATCCAAAAATCTACAACCCTGAATATTGAGGTGATGTCCCCAGTTCTAGTTTCCTCACCAATGGGAATAACTGACCCAGTTCAATCTGATCTATGCCTTTCATAATTTTATACATTTCCAGAAGATCACCTTTCATTCTTCTAAATCCCAGCAATCTCTCCTCCAAACCCAGTAAATCCTTCCTCGTGCCAGGAGACCAGAACTGCACGCAGTTCTCCAGAGGCAGCTTCACCATTATCTTGTTCAGTAACAGCATAACCTACCTGTTCATAAATTCAATCCCCATAGCAAATTTCAATACACTGCACTCTGTCCCCTCTTCCAGACGCTGAACCTGCTGTGAAACATCCATGACCCTGGCACCAAGGAGGCAACTGCCTGTCCTGGATCCCCCCCCCCTCACACAAGTGTCAGTGCCCTGACCCCAGTCCCTGGGCACCGGGACTGAGTGCCACCCGGCTTCACAGCAGCCCCAGTGGTGGGGCCACAGACCCAACTGATGCTGTTTCTTCTGAGATGGGATCTTCCACCAACAGGATGCCCCATGTGTGAGACGGGGACGGTGACAGCGAGCCGGCTCGCCCTGTGGTGGCGACCCCATCCCTCCCCCGTCCTCCCTCCCTCCCCTCCCCCGTCCCCCCTCCCTCCCTCCCCTCCCCCGTCCCCCCTCCCTCCCTCCCCTCCCCCCTCCCCCGTCCCCCCCTCCCCCGTCCCCCCCTCCCCCGTCCCCCCCTCCCCCATCCCCCCCTCCCCCGTCCCCCCTCCCCGTCCCCCCTCCCCGTCTCCCCTCCCTCCCCCTCCCCTCCCCCCTCCCCCTCCCCCCCTCCCCCTCCCCCCCTCCCCCTCCCCCTCCCTCCCCCCCCAGGCTCCGACTCCTCAAATCTCACCTCCATCCCCCGGCCGTCCCTGAGCCCAAGCCTCAGCCTCCTCGGTAACTGAGGGAATGGCACTCAGAGACGGTCGCGAGCCCTGTGACGTCAGCCCGCACACGCCTGGGCGAGGCACACCGTTTCGTAACGGGGCGGAAGCAGCCCGGAGGAGGGGCGGACGGAGCTGTCAATCAGCCCTTTCCAGGTGGAATCTGTTGCTGGGGAAGCGAAGTTTTCATTAGAAGAGGGAACAAGGAGAGGAGTCACGTGATGGAGTAGTGGCAGGACGGTGAACTTCAGCCCTCTCCAGAAAAGTCGGGAAAAACAAAGGAAAACACAAAGGCACAGAAATAAAAGTTAAAGAAAAGTGAGTATAAAGGTGGAAAGAAGATGGCGACAAAAAAAGAAAAATCGAAAGCAACGGTAAGAAGAGAGGAAGAAAAGACAACGGAGGAAGAAGGTGAAGGCCTTACCTGTTCGAAGAGGCCCGCGGTGGAGAGAGAAACCCGCTCCCTCAGGTCGGTAAATAATGGACTACAAAAATGGCTCGCTGAGCCGAGTAAAAGTGCGCAACCGCGCATGCGCGAGGAGTCGCGCATGCGCGATGCGCATGAAAAAAAACACACCGACGGGAGGGGGGACCAGCTGGGGAGTCGATCTCCACAGCCGGCAACGACAGCTGAAGAACACCTGCAGCAAGAAGAGACCACAGAAGACAATGGAAACAAGGAAGAAGAGAAGAAAAGGGCAACAAAGAAACAACAGATGGCCAACCCAGAGGAAGAAGAAGAGGAAGAGGAAGAGTACAGTGAAATAGAAGAAGAAAAGAAAGGCAAGATAAAGGAGGTACTTTCTCTTATTAAAGGATACATGGAGTCATTTAAAGAATGGCAAACACAGGAATTTAATGATTTAAGAAAAAGAATAAACAACACAGATGAGTAAATGAATAAAATAGATATGACCTTAACAGAAATGGGAAAGAAAATGGGCAAGATGGAAGAGCGGGCAGTAGCAGCAGAAATGGAGGTAGAAGACTTAAAAAAGAAATTGGAGGAATCTAATAAAAAAGCGATAGAGACACAAGAACTGTTAGCTCAAAAAATAGATATAATGGAAAATTATAACAGAAGAAATAACATAAAGATAGTGGGCCTTAAGGAAGATGAAGAAGGCAAGAATATGAGGGAGTTTATAAAAGATTGGATCCCTAAGACCCTAGGATGTCCAGAACTACAGCAAGAAATGGAAATAGAAAGGGCACATAGAGCATTGGCCTCTAAACCACAACCACAACAAAAACCAAGATCTATTGTAGTAAAATTCCTAAGATATACTACAAGAGAAAAGGTACTGGAGAAGACAATGGAAAAAGTAAGAGAGGGCAACAAACCACTGGAGTATAAAGGGCAAAAAATCTTCATTTATCCAGATATAAGTTTTGAACTCCTAAAGAAGAGAAAAGAGTTCAATACAGCAAAGGCGATTCTATGGAAGAAAGGGTATAAATTTACACTAAAGCATCCAGCGGTATTGAAAATATTTATTCCAGGACAACAAAACAGACTACTCTCGGACCCAGAAGAAGCACGAAAATTTGCAGAACAATTACAAAAATAGACTGAGGGATGAAGACGGGTAATGAGAGTAAAAATGATCACGATTGATATGTATGTGGGTAAAGAGGTATAAGAGTGAATAGATAAAATGTGCATACGTGAAGGTATCTGTACTTAGAGGAAAATATAGATAGTATAGACAAGAATGAATAAGGGAAGGTAATGGAATAGAGAGAATAAGGAGGGAATTAAAAGAGTGACCTTTGTTACAGATGAAAAGTGAAATCTTTTCTGGGGAGGGCTGGGTGGGGAGAAAGAGTGGTCACTGCAAAATCAGTTGACGCTTGCAAGTGAATTCGCAAACCCAAATGGAGAGGGGAGATGTGGTTGTCCGACAAGGGATGAAGGACAACTCAGGAGGGGAAGGGGAGATTGGGGATAAAGAAGATATAAATAGGAGAATAAGGAAAATGTTGGATGTTGTAGGAATGTTGTCTTATAAAGAGTTGAAAATAAGAAAACAGAAATGGAAAAGGAGGAAAGGTAATGATGGAAAAACGGAAGGAGAAGATAAACAAAGTATAAAATGGCTACGCTGAACTATATGACTTTAAATATTAATGGAATACATAACCAAATTAAAAGGAAGAAACTACTAAATTTACTGAAAAAGGAAAAATTTGATATAGCATTTGTCCAAGAAACACACTTAACTGAATTGGAGCACAAGAAATTAAAGAGAGATTGGGTAGGACATGTAACAGCAGCATCATATAATTCAAAAGCAAGAGGAGTGGCTATATTAATTAGTAAAAATGTGCCATTTAAAATAGAAGAGGAAATAATAGATCCAGCAGGGAGATATGTTATGATAAAATGTCAGATATATTCGGAGTTTTGGAATCTACTTAATGTATATTCACCTAACGAAGAAGATCAAAAGTTTATGCAAGATATCTTTTTGAAGGTAGCTAATACGCAAGGGAACATACTAATAGGAGGGGATTTCAACCTGAATTTGGATCCAAATATGGATAAAACGGGGAAAAAAATTAACAGGAAGAACAAAGTAACCAAATTTATAATTAAATCAATGCAGGAAATGAAACTTGTGGATATATGGAGGAAACAAAACCCAAAAGAAAAGGAATACTCATACTACTCGGCTAGACATAAAACATACTCAAGAATAGACCTATTTTTGTTATCAGCTAATATGCAGGATAGAGTAAGAAAAACAGAATATAAAGCGAGAATACTATCGGACCATTCACCCTTAATATTGACAGTAAAGCTAGAGGACATCCCTCCAAGAATGTATAGATGGAGATTAAACCCCATGCTACTTAAAAGAAAGGATTTTAGAGAATTTATTGAAAAACAATTAAAAATGTATTTCGAAGTAAATACGGAATCAGTGGAAGATAAGTTTATACTATGGGACGCAATGAAAGCATTCATTAGAGGGCAAATAATAAGCTATGTAACCAAGATGAAGAAGGAATATAACCAGGAATCAGAGCAGTTGGAAAGGGAAATAGTAAACATAGAAAAAAAATTAGCAATGAAGGAAGATACAACTAAAAGAAGAGAATTGGCGGATAAAAAAATAAAATATGAAACATTACAAACATATAAGGTAGAGAAGAATATAATGAAGACAAAACAGAAATATTATGAACTAGGGGAAAAAACGCACAAAATCCTAGCATTGCAGCTTAAGACAGAACAAGCTAAGAAAATGGTAGTGGTATCAAGGAAAAAAGACAAACAAATTACATACAATCCAAAAGAAATTAAGGAAAACTTTAGAGAATTCTATGAACAATTATACCAAACTGAAAACGAAGGGAAAGAAGGAAAATAGAGGAATTTTTGACTAAAATTAAACTAACAAAATTACAAATAGAGGAACAAAATAAATTAACAGAACCATTTGGAATAGTAGAAATACAAGAGATAATAAAAAAATTACCAAATAATAAGACACCAGGAGAGGATGGATTTCCAATAGAATTCTACAAAACATTTAAAGACTTATTAATACCGCCCCTCCTGGATGTAATCAACCAGATTGATGAAACACAAAGCTTACCAGATTCATGTAAAACAGCAATAATTACAGTAATACTAAAACAAGGGAAAGATCCACTCATACCAGCATCATATAGACCAATATCTTTGCTAAACACAGACTATAAGATAATAGCTAAACTATTAGCAAACAGATTAGCAGAACAGGTACCGAAAATGGTAAATCTAGACCAAACTGGATTTATCAAAAAAAGACGCACAACAGACAATATTTGTAAATTTATTAACTTAATTCATGCAGTAGAAGGAAATAAAGCTCCTGCAGTAGCAGTTGCTTTAGACGCAGAGAAGGCCTTCGACAGAGTAGAATGGAATTATTTGTTCAAAGTATTGCAAAAATTCAGTTTACCGGAGAAGTATTTTAATTGGATTAAAGCATTATATAAGGGACCGTTAGCGAAAATGACAGTAAATGGACATGTATCAAAGCAATTTAACTTAAGCAGGTCAATGCGACAGGGATGCCCACTATCACCTTTATTGTTTGCGCTAGCTATAGAACCACTAGCAGAATTGATAAGAATAGATAATAATATAAAAGGAATAAAAATAAAAGACAGGGAATATAAAATCAGTCTATTTGCGGATGATGTTATAGTGTACTTAACAGAACCAGAACTATCAATAAAAGAATTATATAAGAAATTGAAAGAATATGGAGAAGTATCGGGTTACAAGATAAACGTAAATAAAAGTGAAGCAATGCCTATGAATAATGCGGATTTCTCAAAATTTAAGAAGGAATCTCCATTCAGATGGCAAATGCAGGCAATAAGATACCTAGGTGTACAAATAAACAAAAATCTAGGCCAATTATATAAACTCAATTATAATCCACTAATGAAAAAATTACAGGACGATTTAGAGCATTGGAAAGATCTACCACTAACACTGATAGGAAGGATAAACTGTATTAAAATGAACATTTTTCCAAGGATATTATACTTATTTCAGGCACTGCCAATACAACTGACAGAAAAATTCTTCAAAGAGTTAAAGAAAATAATAAGGAAATTTTTATGGAGAGGGGGGAAACCGAGGATAGCATTAGATAAATTAACAGAATGGTATAAACAAGGAGGCTTACAATTGCCAAACTTTAAAAATTATTATAGAGCCGCACAATTAAGATACCTATCAGATTTTTATCAAACAAGGGAAAAACCAGACTGGACGAGATTAGAATTAGACAAAATAGGGGAAAAGATACCTGAACACATATTATATAAATGGGACGAAAAATTGGTACAACATAGAACTTCTCCAGTATTACATCATCTCCTCAATATTTGGAAGACGATCCATGTAGAAAGAAATAAAACAAATTATCAATTACCAAAACTAATATTGACGCAAAATAAGCTACTCCCTTTTACAATAGACAACCTTTCCTTTAGAGAATGGGAAAAAAAAGGGATTAAAAGAATAGAAAATTGTTTTTCAGGAAGTAGATTCTTATCCTTTGAACAAATGAGAGATAAGTACAATATAACTGGAGATACAGCGCTGGCATATTACCAACTGAGATCTTACTTGAAGGATAAATTAGGAAGCAATTTGAGTTTACCAGAGGGAAGTAACCTTGAATATGTGATTACAGATACAATGTTAATCAAAAGATTTATAACAAATATGTATATTAAACTGCAAGAAAAGGAGAATGAGGAAACAAATGGTAAAACTAAACAAAAATGGGAACAAGATTTAAATGTAAAGATAAAAAAGGAAACATGGGAGAAATTATGTTCTGGAACGATGAGAAATACAATAAATACGAGGCTACGTATGATACAATATAATTGGTTACACAGACTATACATTACACCGCAAAAGTTAAATAAATGGGACCCAACAGTATCTGATATATGTTTTCGATGTAAAAAAGAAATGGGAACAACAATTCATGCAATCTGGACATGTGAGAGAGTAGAAAAATTTTGGGATGATCTCAAAATAAAATAACAGAAAACAATATACCAAAGAATCCAGAGATCTTTCTCCTAAGTAACATAAAAAACAAAGAATTTGGAATTGATTTGGAGGATGCACAAAAAAGATTTGTTAAGATAGCCCTAGCAGTAGCAAAGAAATGTATTATGTCAACCTGGAAATTGGAAGATAATTTGAAAATACAACAATGGAAATGAATAAATGTATTCCATTAGAAAAAATAACATATAGTTTAAGAAATAATATGGAAATATTCGAACAAGCATGGGAGCCTTACATTAAATACAATAGCGAAAACCTACCGGGGACAAACATTACCTAAGTTGATGGAAGGAGAAGGAAAGAAAAGAATGGACTCAGTAGAATTTCTGGTGTATTTTTGTTGAATGACAACATTGTCTGACTGAATTAATGCAACCTAGATTGTATAACTAAAATGGATGAGGGTGGGGGGGTGGGGGGGTGGCTTGGGAGGAGGGAGGGGGGGGGGAGAAAAAGTGACTGTATATGTGTAAAAAAGAAAAAGTGTATATCATGGCTAATGTGATTTATGGTGTGAAAAATAAAAAATTTAAAAAAAAAGAAAAAAAAGAAGAGGGTACAAGAGGGGAATAAAGCAGCGAAGGGTGAGGGGGATAAATAAAGAAGCGAAACGGGAGTGTGGGATAAAACTGGCCCGAAATGGGGAGAATAGACGGACAGAGTTCATGTTGAGGGTTTTCACAGGCAAACGGTGCCGAAAGTGAGCGGTGAAGCTGCGCTCAGTGAGTGTCGGGCGGGCGGGCTCTGGGCTCAGTGATGGACAATAAGGAGAGAGCAGATTGAGAAAGAGGGTTTAGCATCATCCTGCTCAAACGTTGGTTCGGACACAGCTGGAGATGTTGGCGATGGAATCCGATTTCCGCGCTCCCTCCCTCCCTCCATCATGTTCCCGCGGCTTCAGTGGACGAGGCTCCCTTTCAAACGGACCCGCGTCTCCTCTCCCCGATCCGGTTGAGCTCCCTGTCGCCCCATCTTCCGCACAGCGACATCAGCGCCCGGGCCCGAGGGGAGCATTAATCTTCAGTGTTGAAGCAATAAATGGGAACCTTTCCAACAGCCCTAACTCCACATTGGATGAGAACTCAGATCAATGACGGATCTTCACTCACATGGTTCCAATTCTGTTCAATGAGGAAGCTCATGTTCACCAAGTCCAGGCAGATGACGGAGCTCCGCCCCTTTAAGGAAGGCGGGACAGGGGCGTGGTGTTGCATTGCGTCAACGTCATCACGTTTGACATTCCGATGACGAGCTTCTGAAGCCCTTTACAGGTATGCGCAGTGCGCGTTTTCCCGACGGGTGGTAGGTGTTCCCGGGAAAGTCGTTTCTCGGGGACCGAAGGCGATTCAGCGCCGGGAGCAGGCCCCAGCACAGGGTCCCGTGGTTCCGGGGCTTGCAACGCCCGGCGAGAGATCGCTTCTCCCCTGGTCCCGCCCCTACTGCCAGCCTTGGTGCTGGTTGAACCCGCGGCCCAGCTCTCCGGGACCCTCCATCGGGCTGAGCCCGCCCTGTGGCAGGACTGCATTAATTTATCCCCCGGTCAAATCCTCTCACCCCACAGCGATGAATCCGTTTCAGTGCTCCGACTGCGGGAAGAACTTTGAAAGGCCGAGTGAGTTAACGAAACACCAGCGGGTTCACACCGGGGAGAGACCTTTCACCTGCTCCGAGTGTGGGAAGGGGTTCGTCCGGTCCACCCACCTGCTGAGACATCAGCAGGTTCACAGCGGGGAGAGGCCTTTCACCTGCCACGAGTGCGATAAGGCCTTCACCAGGTTGTCCAGCCTTGAGTTACACCGGCGGGTCCACACTGGGGAGAGGCCCTTCATCTGCCGCGAGTGCAATAAGGCCTTCACCAGGTTGTCCAGCCTTGAGGTACACCAGCGGGTCCACACAGGGGAGAGGCCCTTTACTTGCTCAGAGTGCGATAAGGCCTTTACCAGGTTGTCCATCCTTGAGAAACACCAAAGGATCCACACTGGGGAGAGGCCCTTCACCTGCACAGAATGCGGGAAGGGCTTCACCCAGATCTCCAACTTGATTACCCACCAGCGGGTCCACACTGGGGAAAAGCCATTCGTCTGCCCTGAGTGCGGGAAGGGCTTCACCCAGAACTCCAGCATGTTGATCCACCAGCGGGTTCACACTGGGGAGAGGCCTTTCACATGCCCTGAGTGTGGGAAGGCGTTTGTCCGGTCCTCCCATCTGCTGAGTCACTTGCGGGTGCACACTGGAGAGAAACCGTTCACCTGCCCCGAATGTGGGAAGGGCTTCACCCAGACCTGCAGCCTGATGATGCATCAGCGGGTACACACCGGTGAAAAGCCGTTCATCTGCCCTGAGTGCGGCAAGGGCTTCACCCAGACCTCCAACCTGCTGACTCACCAGCGGATCCACACTGGGGAGAGACCCTTCATCTGTTCTGAATGCGGGAAGGGATTTGTCTGGTCTTCTAACCTGCTGACACACCAGCGGGTGCACACTGGGGCGAGGTCTTCACCTGCCACGAGTGTGGCAAGGGCTCCAGCCTGCAGCTGCACCGACGGTTCCAGACAGGGGAGAGGCCGTTAACCTGCTCCAACTGGGGCAAGGGTTTCACCAGGTCGTACAACTTGCTGACTCACCAGTGGGTCCACACTGTTGAAAGGACCTTCACCTGCTTCAGCTGCGGCAAGAGCTTCACCCAGTCAGTGGCCTGTGGTTGTGTTTGCCAAATAAATGACCTGGACCTTGAACATACGACGTGTTGTCTGTTGAACGGTGAGGGCTGGACTTGGATTATTTGACGGGCCCCCTTGGTACTATAGTAAATGTTTCCCCTCTTGCTTTAAATCTCTGCCCTCCAGTTTTAGATTCCCCTCCCCTGGGGAAAAGATGATGACTGACGACCTTCTACATGCCCTTCGTGATTTTATAAATCTTCATAAGGTCCTGTCTCGCTCAGCCACCTCTGCTCCAGCCTCTCCTTACAATTCACAAAAATGTTTAACCCATTTATTGGCTCATTTAGCCAATTCTGGCAATTTCTCTGCAGTCCATTTTCCATTTAATTTCCTTTGGAAAGCAATAGGGTGGTACCGGAATGCCGTTACAGCACCAGCGATCGGGACCGGGGTTTGAATCCTGTGCTGTCTGTAGGTGTTTTTATGTTCTCCCCATGTCTGTGTGGTTTTTCCCCAGGGACTCTGATTTCCTCCCACCATTTGAAACAAACGGGATTGACAGTCAAATGGGTGTAAACTGAGCTGCCCGGCTGACACTCACATTTTTTAAAATTAAATTAAGTGTGTTCACCTGCTTGGCTACAGCTCCTCCCAGACTTGTGTTGGTCCCTGCACAGAAGGGATTCTTCTCCTGCACCCCCCAATCATTTTGTAGCCAACTCCTTTGGTTTTTCTCCCATCATCAAATGCAAATTTCTCTGCAAGGTCCACAACCTCCAACAGGATCCTACCAGCAGACACGCCTTTCCCCTGCCCAAAGGGCCTGCTCCCTCATCAAGTCCCTCGCCCACTCGAACCTTCCTCCTAATTCTACCCCACCCCCCCCACCTGAGAGCCACCCCTGTGACTGCACCAAATGCTACACCCACATCTCCTGGTTCGCCTCCCAATCAGTGAAGCAACACTTCACTAGTGATTCTGCAAGGCGTCATCCACTGTATCCAGGGCTTACACTGGGGCCTCTACATCGTGCAGACTGGATGCAGATTGGGAGATCTGCTGCAACAGCAAGGACCTATGTCGTGCGCATTGAAAGAACCAAAGACGTTGATCCAAACCAAGGCTTTTATTAACTAAAAGACTGGAGCATATCACAAGTTGGTTGACCAGTCCAGAATGACCTGGTCTGGCTAGGAGCAATCCTTTAAGACCTGCCAGTATGTGTGGCTACACTCTCAGCCAATCACAGTCATCCTACACTACAATTGGTGATAGAATCTGTACTATCACAACCTACCAATTGCAACCATGTCAGTTCCATACACCATTTCCACACTGATGTGACAGATTATGATATATATATATATATATATACAATACAGGTGATATATTGTGGCAGGTTGTTAGTGTAGGTCACAATAAGATGCAAACATTTCAAAACAGATCTCATTTAAAATTCCAGAGCTCTGCTCAAGCCAGACAGTCCAGGCTCCAGGAGCCTTTGTAAAAACTTTGACTTCACAAATAGATGTTAAATGGACATGCTGTGGAGTAATGGATTATTGTTTTGAAGAGCAACAGATGAATGAACTCGGAAGATTAGGTCCAGATCCACATCTGTCTGAGGGCAGTTGGCTTTTCAAAGAGGCTCATGTGGTTTTCTCAGAGAGAGAGAATTCAGTTCTGTAGTTCAGCAGCAGCTGGGATTGGAACAGGACAAGCGGCCAAGCTTGTGGAAAAACCCCATTTGAAGATGGGTTGTGAGTTCTTAGTTCAGCCTGGTCAAAGTCCTTGTGGTCCATACAAGAGGAGATGGCTACCTCTTTTATGTTTCACTTGAAATAAGAGAAACAAAAAGGAACTCTGTGGTAACCTGAAAGAAAGAGGTTATCATCTGGAAAACCTCAATGGGGCAAGTTTCTTCAGCAAGACACTGATCAGAAGGAATCAGTTTGTGTCCAACAAGCACAAATCTCTTTCTGAAAACTGACAAGAACCTTCTTGAGCTGTAACCATTTACCTTTCAAGCACCAAAGCCTGGTGAAGATTCATAAAGGTTAAATTCTGTGCACAGTATGAGCATTGCCTGATACCAGTGAACTTGGAGGAGTGAGAAGTGAATCAAAGAACTTTTCTGAACTTATACACATGTTACCTAAACGTGCACTTAGAATTAAAAGGAGGTTAGGTAAAGTTAATAGTACCAAGTTAAAGTTTGATCCTGTTTACATGTTTAAAATTAATTAAAAGTAACTTTAAGTAACCATTTGTCTTGGTAAATTTCTGTTGCTGCTGGGTTTTGGGGTCTTCTGGGCCCATAACATTTAAGGGCTCGTCTTTTCAGATTGAAAATTAGAGTTTTGGGATCTTAAACTTTTGGAGTTTTTGTAATTTATTAGTTAATTGGTTTTTCAAAACTAATTTAAAGTTTGTTTGTGTGAAAAACAGCAGCAATGAATGTCAGTTCATTATTATCACAACCATCACCTGTGGAGCAAGAGAAAAGAGGAACTGATGGTTATTTCTGAGACATTAAAGCTAGCTGAAGTCAAGCATTGGATGAGGAAAATACAACTACAGAGGATTATAGTGAAATATATAGGTGAGGGAAAATTTGTTGAGAAACACTTAGAAAATTTTCTAGAGGATAGATCTGTTGAATGCCAATTGGAACTGGAGAAACGGAGGGTGTTGGAAGAAAGAGAGAAACAAAACTTTGAGTTGCGGAAGCAACAAAATGAGGCAGAGGAAGCTGAAAAAAACAAAGAAAGGAGGATTAAAAACAGGAAATAGCAGTTAGAGGTAGTTGAAAAACAGGGAGGATGATGAAAGACAAAGAAAATATGACGGAAAATATTGAAAGGGACAAATAGTTTCAATTAGAGAAGTTAAAAATTGAGGCTGTAACTCCTGGAGAGAGGTTTTTGGCTAGTAGAGGGAGACATAGATACATATTTTCACCTTTTGAAAAGTTTGCTGAGAGCTCAAGATGGCCAAAAGAAAAATGGCCTCTTATGCTCCAAAGTGTATTGAAGGGAAAAGCACTAATTGCATCCTCTAGTTTGACTGCGGCGCAAGTGGAAAATTATGATATTGTTAAACAAGCAGTATTGATATATGCGTTGGTTCCAGAATCATATAGACAAAAATTTAAGAGTTTGGTGAAAACATGGTATCAATCTTATATGGATTGTACTCTGTGAAAATCTGTATGTTTTGACCATTGGGGCACCTCAAAAGGAATAAATAATTATTTTGACAGATTGAGAGAATTGATAGTAATTGAGGAAATTAAAAGGTGTGTCGCAAATGAGATTAAATTAAACCTGGATGAGAGAGACGTGGATGAATTTGCCCTGATTCACAAAAACAAATGTCAGAATAGTAAGACTTTTCAGAAGGTTAATGTGGAACCGATTAGTGAGCCTGAAATTAAGTCTGGGGAGAATGTTAAGAGAAAAGATGAAGGTAAGGTGGGAAACATAGAAGATAGGATCAGGAGTAGGTAATTTGGCCCTTCGAGCCTGCTCCGCCATTCAATGAGATCATGGCTGATCTTAAAGTTCAGTACCCCATCCCCGCCTTCTCTCCGTAACCCCTAATTCCCTTATACTGAAGAAATATATCTAATAAATATATTCAATGAACCTGCCTCTACTGCTCTCTGTGGCAATGAATTCCACAGATTCACCACCCTCTGGGTAAAGAAATTCCTCCTCATCTCGGTTCTAAATGGTTTGCCTATTATCCTCGAACCATGGCCCCGGGTTCTGGACTCCCCCACCATTGGAAACATCCCTTCTGCATCCATTCCGTCCAGTCCTGCCAGAATTTTATATGTCTCTATGAGATCCCCTCTCAATCTTCTAAACTCCAGCGAGTACAATCCCAAATTGTGCAATCTTTCCTCATAAGTTATTCCTGCCATTCCAGGTATCAGCCTGGTGAATCGCCTTTGCACTCCCTCCATTGCAAGAACATCCTCAGATAAGGTGACGAAAACTGCACACAATACTCCAGGTGTGGTCTCACCAAGGCTCTGTACAGCTGCAGTAAGGTATCCTTATTCCTATACTCAAACCCTCTTGATATGAAGGCCAACATACTATTTGCCTTTTTAACCAGCATGTACCTGCATGCTCGCCTTCAGTGACTGGTGCACAAGAACCCCTAGGTCTCTCTGCACTTCCCCATCTCCCAATCTATTGCCATTCAAATAGTAATCTGCCCTCTGGTTTGTATTACCAAAGTGGATAACCTCACGTTTATCCACATTGTAGTGCATTTGCCATGTATCTGCCCAGTCCCCCAATTTATCAAAATCACACTGGAGCTTCCTGACCCCCTCTTCAGTGCACACAAGCCCTCCTAGCTTAGTATCGTCTGCAAATTTGGAGATATTACATCCAATCCCCTCATCTAGATCATTAATGTAAATTGTGAACAGCTGGGGTCCCAGTACAGATCCCTGTGGTACCCCACTGGTCACCGCCTGCCACTCAGAAAATTAGCCATTTATCCCAACTCTCTGTCTTCTATCTGCCAGCCAGTTCTCAATCCACATCAATACCTTGCCCCCAATCCCATGAGCCTTGATTTTGCATGCCAGTCGTTTATGTGGGACCTTATCGAAAGCCTTTTGGAAATCCAGGTACACCACATCCACTGGCTCTCCCCCATCTATTTTACCTGTCACCATCTCAAAGAATTCCAATAGATTTGTCAAGAACGATTTACCTTTTGTAAATCCATGTTGAGTCTGTCCGATCCCTTCTCTGCTAGTCATATGCTCCGCTATTACATCCTTAATCGAGTCCACGCTGCTGAAGATCCAGCTGCGCTGGGTGGGTCACGTCTCCAGAATGGAGGACCATCGCCTTCCCAAGATCATGTTATATGGCGAGCTCTCCACTGGCCACCGTGACAGAGGTGCACCAAAGAAGAGGTACAAGGACTGCCTAAAGAAATCTCTTGGTGCCTGCCACATTGACCACCGCCAGTGGGCTGATATCGCCTCAAACTGTGCATCTTGGCGCCTCACAGTTCGGTGGGCAGCAACCTCCTTTGAAGAAGACCGCAGAACCCACCTCACTGACAAAAGACAAAGGAGGAAAAACCCAACACCCAACCCCAACCAACCAATTTTCCACTGCAACCGCTGCAGCCGTGTCTGCCTGTCCCGCATCGGACTTGTCAGCCACAATCGAGCCTGCAGCTGACGTGGACTTTTACCCCCTCCATAAATCTTCGTCCGCGAAGCCAAGCCAAAGAAGACATCCTTAATAATGGATTCCATTATTTTGCCCACTACTGATGTAAGGCTCACCGGCCTATAATTCCCCACTTTTTCTCTACCCCCCCCCTTTTTAAATAGTGGGGTAACATTAGCTACCCTCCAATCCATGGGTACTGATCCTGAGTCTATCGAGTTTTGGAAAATAATTCTTAAAGCATCTGCTATCTGAATGTCTACTTCTTTAAGTACCCTAGGATGCAGATTATCAGGCCTTTGGGATTTTTCGGCCTTCAATCCTTTCAATTTCCCCAAGACCATGTCCTTAGAGATACTGATTTCTTTCAGCTCCTCCCTTGCATTAGTCTCTATGTTTCCCAACATCCTTGGGAGGTTTTCTTGTGAAAACAGAACTAAAGTAAGAATTGAATTGGTCTGCCATTTCCTTATTCCCCATTATATATTCCCCTGATTCTGACTGCAAGGGACCTACTCTGGATTTCACCAATCTTTTCCTCTTCTCATATCTATAAAAGCTTTTGCAGTTGGTTTTTATGTTTGCCACAAGCTTACTTTCGTAATTTATTTTTGCTCTTGATTAATCCCTTTGACCTCCTTTGCTGCATCTTGAACTGTTCCCAGTCTTCGGATTTGGTACTATTTTTGGCCAACTTCTGGATTTGTATGTCATTTTTGTTAGATACCTGGTTATATTATTGCAAACTGTTTAGTGTTGAAAAAGAGATGAGAAAAGGAGGTTTTACCAGAAGGCGTGTATTCAGACAGTTGAATTTAAGGAGAGCAGATGTTCCAAACCTGGTAAGGGTTTTATGGATGTTTTCAAACCTTTTGTGTCAGAGGACTTTGTTTCAGTAAAAGAGGGAGAATCACAGGTTCCAGTTAACATTCTTTCTGATTGGGCAGTCCCAGTATCTCTGTTTTTGGAGAATGTTTTAACTCTTGATCAAAAGACAGACATAGGGGAGACGACTTTGATTAAAGGTGTTGGAGGTGAGGGAGAGTCAATGTCTCTTCATAATATTATGCTGAATTCAGAATTAGTTAAAGGACCTGCTGTGGTAGGAGTAATTTCAAAGTTACCCATGCAAGGTGTCTCATTTTTATTAGGAATGATTTGGCAGAGGATGAAGTTGGGTCAATTTTGAGATTAACAAATCAGCCTAGGAAGGATGAGGGTTGTGAGATATATCCTGCATATGCTGTAGCAAGGTCTATGACTAAGAAAATGAGAGCTGAGGAAGATCCAGTTAATAGAGACTTGCCCAGTACTTCTGAAATAGTCTTGAAAGAGCAGGTTAATTGTGAGAGTGTGGCAGCCCGCAATTGCGGAGATAGGGCTGACACATTGCGTAGCAGCAGACGTGGACAGAGATCGCTAAAGCGACTCCCAGGACAACGAACCGGTGGGGGTAGAAGCTGGGGCAGCATTAGACCAACGGCCCTAAAGTGGCTTTGGTCAAGATGCCCAGCTAACTCAGCAGATACAGGCTGGGGAAGAAGGGCATTCATATGCATGGATGTTCCCGCCCATTATTATTCATAAGGCTGACATTCAATCAGCAAAAATGGCGGGAACTTGAACAGTATAAAAGCAGCCTTTCCATCCCTAATAAAAGAGTGAGCTTAACATGCCACACTGTGTGTGTGTGTATTTCTTTGTAGACTGCAGACAGAGTGGCCAACTTTATCCACAGGCCACCATCGGAAGGCACTTACACTGTCTTCAAAGAGCTATTAACTGAAAAGTTCAGACTCATGAGAGAGCGAGGAGCATGTTTGCTCCACCTGGATGGGATTGGAGACAGATCCTCGTCAGCACTCATCAATGAGATGCTGGCCCTCCTGAGAGATGAGGAGCCCAGCATTATGTTTGAGCAGGCATTCCTGGAACAGATGCCTGAAAATATCCAACTGCTGCTAGCAGATGTGGATTTCACCGACCACTGGAAAGTCACAGCATGGGCAGACATTCTGTGCAAACAGAAACAGAAGTGCTCGGCTACCATGGGGTTCATAAAGAAGTCCTACAATCAGATCAGAGCAGTCCCAAGCAAGGAACAGCAGACGAAGCAGGAGTGAGTCCAGCGACAGATAGTGCTACAACCACTAGAGATGCAGCACCAAGGCCTGCCGATGCCAGTCCCCCTGCGAGTTGCAGGGAAATGACAAGCAGCGACGGCTGGCCACCGAGAGAGCCTCATATACGTCTGGGACCTCCTGTTTGGCAGACACTTCATGGTGGATACAGGAGCAGAGGTCAGCTTGATATCCCGACAGGGTTAGACACTAGGTGCAGGCTAGCAGGAGCCACGTTGAGGGCTGCCAACAACAGCAGTATACGGACCTATGGCACTCGAAGGGCTGAGCTGCAGTTCAGGGGCAGTCACTTCTCATGGGAGTTCGCACTGGATGTAGTGGAACAACCACTCCTCGGAGCGGATTTCCTGTGAGCCCACAGCCTCCTAATGGACTTTAAGGGTAAGTGACTCATCCACACTGAGACCTACCAGACCATCGCACTGAGGGGTGCTAGGTTTCTGGCAATGCACCTGGACTCTGTCCACAGCTTGGAGGATAAGTTCTCCAAGGTGCTAGCAGGATTCCTGGCAATCCTTTCCCCTCAGTTCACGGCGGAGATGCCTCAACATGGTGTCAGACATTACTTCTGACTAAAGCGCACAGTTCACCTCCAGTTTGTTGACCAACATTGTCAACCTGTGGGGCGCTGAGCTACACCATATGATGGCATACCACCCACAAGCCAATTCATGGTGGAACTTTTCCTCTGGCACCTCAAGACCGCCCTCATGACTAGACTCAAGGGCCCAACTGGGTGGACGAGCTACCATGGCTCTACTGGGCATCTGAACAGTGTCAAAAGACCATGCATCCTCTGCTAAACTTGTCTACAGAGCCCCACTCACGGTTCCCAGGGATTTTGTTCCACAGGCCAGAGGACAGCAGGAGGAGACAACCTCCTTCCTGGACAGGTTGCACGAAAAGGTCAGTAACCTGGCTCCAATCCCACCCTCCAGACACAGCCAAGTCCAACATCCCCAAGGAACTCAAGGACTGTGAGTGCATGTTTGCATGCAGAGGACCCCACTGTTCACCACTGCAGAAGCCATATGAAGCACCCTTTCAAGTCATCCGGAACAACAGAGCCACCTTTGAGCTGGACATCGGTGGTAAACCAAAGGTCTTCACTATGGATAGACTCAAGCCTGCCCACACAGATGCAGCAGAACCTGTGGAGACACCAACCCTGATGCAGAGGCAGACCACAAAAGATTTTGGGGACTATATCTACGGACACTATAGACTGTAATGCTGGTTCTGGGGGTGGGGGGTGTCATGTGGCAGGCTGTAATTGCGGAGATCGGGCTGGCAAATCACGCAGCAGCAGATGTGGACAGAGATCGCTAAAGTGACTCCCAGGTCAATGAACCAGCAGGGGTAGAAGCTGGGGCAGCATCAGACCAACAGCTCTAAAATGGCATTGGTCAAGCTGCCCAGCTAACTCATCAGAAACAGGCTGGGGAAGAAGGGCATGGATGGATGGATGTTCTCGCCCACTATTATTCATATGGCTAACTCAGTCAAATCAACAAAAATGGCGGGAACTTGAGCAGTATAAAAACAGCTTTTCCAGCCTTAATAAAATGAGTGAGCTTAACATGCCAAACTCTCTGTGTGTGTGTGTGTGTGTGTGTGTGTGTTTCTTTGTAGTGGTTGACTTCAAGAGTAAGGATTTCCTTTGATAAGGAAAGAGTTAATTCAACAACAGAGGACAGATACAGATTTGTTGACTTAAGGGACAAAGCAGTAAGTGAACAGGAGAATAAAGAAATGGTCTGTGGATATTACTTGAAGGGTGAATTGTTAATTAAACTTTATTTTGAGGAAAAAGGTAATGGAGAACATTCTATATCAGAGGTGTTAGTTATTGACAGGGTTGAAAACATTATGGATCTTAAGATTATAGAAACAGAATCTTGTGAGGGTAACTTTAAAGAAACCATGGTTCCTGTCTAACTCAGCAATTTTGGAAAATCAGGAGGAAAAGTTTGTCCATCTTAAATCACAAGAACAGATGCAGTTGAAAGAATTAATTTTGAAATATGCAAATTTGTTTCCTGATGTGGCAAAAAGGATGTCAGTGATATATCCTGATGTGGATGTGGGAGAGACAAGTCCCATAAAACAAAACCTATATAAAATAAACATTCAGAAGAGTAAAATTATGGATCAGGAGGTGGAATATATGTTGAAAAATGATATTATTAGACCTTCGAACTCAGATTGGAGCTCTCCTTGTGTTCTGGTACCTAAACCAGATGGAACTGTTAGGTTCTGTTCAAATTACAGGAAGGTTAATTCAGTAACTAAAAGAGATGCTCATCCTATTCCGAGAGTAGATGACTCTATTGATAAAATTGGGAAAGCTAAATTTCTTACAAGTTGGATTTGTTGAAGGGTTACTGGTGTGTGCCTTTAACTGAGAGAGGAAAGAATATTTCAGCTTTTGTATCTCAATCCAATTTATACGAGTATAATATGTTACCTTTTGGCACGAAAAATGCGCCTGCAACATTCCAAAGGATGATTAATTCGGTAATCCAAGGGTTAACACATACAGATGCTTATATTGATGACTTGGTCACAAAAAGTGACACATGGGAAGAACATCTGAGGAAAATGGACAAAACAAAACCTAACTGTCAATTTTGCTAAAAGTGAATTTGGACATGCTACTGTAATATACTTAAGTCATGTAGTTGGCCATAGCAAAGTTGCACCTATTCAAGCTCAGGTGAATGCAATTTCTGAGATTCCTACTCCCAATGGCAAGAAAGTGGTGAGAAGGATTTTAGGAATGGCAGGATATTATTGGAAATTTTGCAGAAGTTGCTCTTCCTTTAACCAATCTTTTGAAGAAAGGGGAAAAATTTGTGTGAACTTAAGTTTTTCAGAGATCTTTAGAAAATTTAAAGGAGATGCTATGTCATTACCCTGTTTTAAAATCTCCTGATTTTGACAGACTGTGACAGAGTATATAGATATGTTTTTGGGAGATAAATGGGGAAAGGTTTGTTGGAGTAGGTCACATACAAACACTTTAAAAAAGATCTTATTTAAAATACTGGAGCTCTGTCCCATGCTAGACATGTCAGGGCCAACAGTCTTTGCAAGAGCTTTGGAGAGTGCCCACCTTCACCTTATAAATCACCAAGTTTTAAAAGTCCTTTGCCAGGCCCTGATGTGATTTCCATGTTTGAAGAATTAACTAAAATAAGTGATAATATGATGGAATATTTGTCTCATAGCTTTCAAAGTTTTGATGAGCAGTTTGCAGATATTAAAATGAGAATATCTGATATGTTAGGAAAAATTGCTTCAATGAAACTGGACATTAATAAATGTCTCACAGCTGTTGATGTAGTTCAAGGAAGAGTGAAGAATGTTGAAGATAGAGTTGATCAAATTGAAGAGTCACTTACTGGGTGGCAACTGGAGAAAAAAATTCTGCAAAAACATTTATTAGAAATATGGTATAAAAGGATTATATGATTGGATCTAAGGGTAGAATTTCAGTTAAGACTTCCATTAATAGAAATGGAATTATTTCATTTTTGATGGATAGTCGATGTCGACAGGACTGGGATTTGAAAGGTGGGAGATTGTTTTCAAAAGGGTGCTTTTTTGTCATTCGTACATTTGCAAGAGAAATTTAGAATATAATCGAATTCAAACTTATTTCAAAGACTTATTTCAAAGAGAATCTTGGAAAGGAATTTAAACTTCCAGATTTGATGAGGTTTGAAAAGTTAATTATGGAATCTTCTAAAAAGGGTTTTATATCTGATATATCTTTATTGCAGGAAAAGATGGATAAATCAAATGTTTTTAAAATAAAAAATAAGTGGGAGGATGAATTACAGTTTTCTATACTGGAAGAAGATTGGGTAAAAATGAGTGAAGATGCTGTAACTAGGTTAATTAATATGAGATATAATTTAGTTACTTATAATTTTTTATACCAATTATATTTGACTCCAGAAAAGTTAAAAAGATATGGTTTTAGAGATTCAGATTTATGTTTTTGATGTGGAATTTTGTAGCAGCTACTATGGTAGAGCTACTAAAGAAATACAAACACACGCCAGAGTAGTCAACTCAAGACTGATTTATTCAGAGTTTACAGGCTTCTTTTATATACTGTGTGTCCCGGGTTTCACGGATCACTATGAGATTGCTGCTGATCCACAGAACTGGCAGGTTTAAATCTAGCCTTGTAAGTGTCCTGTGCCTCTGGCAGGAGACTCAATAGCTCAACGTGCCATTCCTCGGCACTCAGTGTACCTTGCATGTGGTGAGTAGGCAGATGTCCATATTAGGGTTTTGTACGCCCACAGAACCGTGCCAGTGACAGTTTGCATTGCCGCGCTGTGCACCCACTCAGCCCGCTACATGGCTGCTACGTCATATTATGGTTCTGCATGCCTGCAAAACTGCGCTGGCAATAGTTTGCATTGCCATGCTGTGCGCCCACTCAGCCTGCTACACTTTTCACATTCAGTTTGGTTTTGTAAAAAGGTGTTTAATATTTGGTTGAAAATTAGAGAACTTTTAAATCTATTGTTTCATTAACAATAATAAATATTCATTTATTAACTGATCCATTAATTTTTCTATTGGGTTTTGTGAAGAGTCTAAAAGGGGGATTAAAATTAGATAAATATCAAATTGCATTTATTCGCTTGGTTCTGGGTGTGGCAAGAAATTGTGTAGCAGTAACATGGAAGGATGAAGTAGAAATAAGTATTCAAAGATGGCATAATGAATTGAAAATGTGTATTCCTTTCAAGAAAATAACATATAGTTTGTATATTCTTTTTTACTAAAATGTGGGATCCATTTTTAAAGTATATGGGTCTGAATATGCACTAACTATTTTTTGTATATGCTAAAATTAGCCATTTATTTATATAAAAGGCTCCATTATTATCAAGGGGTAGGGGTAGCTTGGGTTTTTTTGTAGTGGATTGGTTGGGTGGGGGGGTAGTGTAATAATTTTTTTGTATGGTTTCTTATTAATGATATATTATTATGGGGTTTATATATATATATATATTTGTATTTTATATATTATAAATAAAGTTTTTTAAAAAGTGCCCAAGAGACTTCACTAATGGTTTGTTGTTTACAAAAAATGCAATGGATGAAAAATCTTGTTGGAGCCGCAGATTGTCTGGAGCTGTTTTAAGAGGGTCATGTGGTTTTGCAAGCAGTCTTTCTCTCAGAGAGCGAGAGAGAGAGAGAGAAACAGAGAGATTACTTCTACAGTGTTACAGCCAGCAAGAGCAGCTGGGACTGGAACAAAACAAGCTGGCAAGCTTGTGGAAAACCCCATGTGGAAGACAGATTGTAAGTGCTTGATTCAGCCTGGTCAAAGCCCTTGTGGTTCATGCAAGAGGAGAGGACTGGCTGTCTAATGTTTCACTTGGAATAAGAGAAAGAAAAAAGGCACTCTTTGGTGACCTGAAAAAAAGGGGTTATCATCTGGAGAACCCTCAAGGGAGCAAGTTTCATCAGCAAGAGACTGAAGTGGCTGGGTGTCCATTGTACAACAAATCTCTCTCTGAAACTGACAGTAACCATTTACCTTTATAAATGTTAAATTCTGTGGACAGTATAAGAATTGCCTGATACCAGTGAACTTGGGAAGTGAGATTGGACTGTGAACCAAAGCACTTTTCTGAACTTACACACACATTACATACATGTGCGCTTAGAATTAGTAGGGGGGTTAAGTTACGTTAAGTAAGTCAATAGTGATAAGTTAAAATGTGATTCTGTTTTCATGTTTAAAATGAATTAAAATCAACTTTTGTTTAAGTAACCATTTATCTTGGTGAATATTTGTTCCTGATGGGTTTATGGATCCTCTGGGCTCATAACACAGACCATTTTCTTTAGCAGTGGATGCCAGTGAGGGGGCAGAAGGTGCAGTTTTGTTACAAAAACATGATGAAATTGACCATCCAGTTGCCTACTTTTCAAAAAAAATTAAATGTTCATCAAAGGAACTATTCCACTATTGAGAAAGAACCGTTGTCTTTAATACTTGCTCTGCAGAATTTTGGTGGTATATCTCATGAACACAATCCTCAGGTGCTTTTGAATAAAATGAAGAATAAAAACAGAAGATTGTTAAACTTGAGTTTAATATTACAAGAATATAAACTGCAAATTAATCATATCAGTGGTACAAATAATGTGATAGCACATTGTTTGTCAAGATGTTAAAATTGATCATGTATATAAAGATATACTCTGAACATTAGGTAACATTGTTATAATGTTATATATTTTGATTTGTTATCTGTTTAATGATTGTAAAGTCAGTTTAGTTATAACTGAATTTTAACACAAGTTAAAATTCCTTTGTAGGGGGAAAGTGTGACGGATAATGTTATATTTTATATTGTATATAGTGTAGAGCTGGACACAGCCAAGAAAGACTCAACCACCACATTGAAAGTTGTTAATGACTGTCTTTATTCAAATTCAGCACGTGACCCTTTAAGGGCGACATGAGCTCAGCCACCTTGTGCATTGTGAGGTCATAATTGCTGTCCCAGGTGCATGCTAGGCAGGAGAATTGAGGCAGGGAGAAACCCTGACAGCGCCATGTGGTGTTACACACGGGGCCGGTTCACCATGAGAGAGTGTGGTTCCACACAACCCTCCCTGAATCCATTACGTGTCCCGCCGCTTGGGCGGGTGGCCCTGGTTTTTGGCTGTGATAGGTCTTAGTTTACAGTGAAAAGTTCGTCTTTACCCCCCATGTCCAAAGTGAAAATCCTGCTGGAGGACCTTGTATAGACCTTCGTATGGGCGTTGTAAAGGTGCCATATGTGGGCCGCGCCAAACAAACATGAATTTCACCGAATCCAGCTCTTTGGGACGATGTGATGGCTAGACGCCATGATGTGAGGGAGGTGGGGTGCTAGCGAGGATAGTTTCTTAAGGAGATCTGCCAAAAGGTTCACATGCTCGGACGCGACATTGGGCTCTGGTCCAAAGAACTCACCGGGCAGCGAGAGTGGCGTGCCGTACACCAGTTCCACAGAAGATGCCTGTAGGTCCTCCTTGGGTGCTGTTCTGATGCCGAGGAGGATCCAGGGCAGTTCGTCTGCCCAGCCTGGTCCAGTGAGGCAAATCATGAGGGTGGATTTCATATGATGATGAAACCTCTCCATCAAACCATTTGCTTGCAGATGATAGGATGTGGTGTAGTGGAGTTTAACCCCCCCAGGAGGTTCACCAGCTGAGCCCAGAGTGTGGAGGTGAACTGGGCATTCCTGTCACTGGTGATGTGTGCTGGGACTCCGAACCTAGCAATCTAATGACTGACTAGGTTCCTGACACACGTCTCTGCGGAAGCCCCTTTGATGGGAATGGCCTCCGGCCATCTTGTGGTCTGACTGACTATTGTAAGAAAGTAGCGCGCTTCTCTGGACACTGGCAGGGGCCCTATGACATCAATGTGGATGTGAAGCGCCAGGTTGAATTGCTGGATTGGGACCTTGGAGGCCTGGCACCTGATGCAGTTCCTCGCCATCTTGGCCACCTCCTCTTTGAGCCCGTGCCACACAAACTGCTCTACCACCATTTGCATCAAAGTCTTCACCGAGGGGTGGGCTAAGTCGTGGACTAAGCGGAAATCCCTCGACCTCCACTGCAGAGGAACTACCAGGTGTGGCGAGCCAGTGGAGACGTTGCAGTGAAGAGTGTCCGGGCTGTTGGGCAACTGAATGTCCTGGAGCTCGAGGTCAGAGATGGTGGTCTGGAGAGCCTGCATCTCTATGTCCAGTTTCTGAGCCTGAGCCAACTGTGTGTAGTCAAGGCTGTGAGCAAGAGCGTTGATCGCCGGATGAGTGAGTGCATTCGCCATGACGTTGTCTTTGCCTGCCCTGTGCCAGATGTCGGTGGTGAACTCTGACACATAGGAGAGGTGACGTTGCTGGCGAGCTGACCAGAGATCTTTGGCCACTGTGAGTGCCTGTGTGAGGGACGTGGGTGAACACCGTGATGGGTCTGCCCTCCAGAAAGTATTGAAAGTGCCAGATGGCCAGGTACAGCACCAGGAGCTCCTGGTCAAAAGCGCTGTACTTGAGCTCCAGCAGCCACATCTGTTTGCTAAAGAAGGCCAGCGGGAGCCACTGTCCATTGAATCACTGCTCGAGTATGCCCCCTACCACCAAGAGTACCGTGTGGGTGTGGGTGCACCAATAGAATTGCATTGGCGAGGGCCTCCTTTGTTGTGGCAAAAGCAGTCTCTGCCTCCTCCGACCAGGTCAGGACTTTCTCCTTAGCGGCGATCAATGTAAACAGTGGTCACACAGTGCGGGCGGTGCCAGGGATGAACCGATGATAATAATTATCCATTCATATGAACTCCTGCAGGCCCTTGAGGGTGGTTGGCTTGGGGAACCACTGGACGGCCGTGACCTTCTCTGGCGTCGGGGCGGCACCAGCTGCTGAGGTGGTGTGCCTCAGGAACTGCAGCATCTGCTTGGCGAACTGGCATTTGGCCACGTTCACCGTGAGGCCAAACTCCACCCGTTGGGCAAACGGGGTATGGAGGTGGGCCTTGTGCTCTTCGTGGTTGCGGCTGGCGATAAGGATATCATCCAGGTAGATAAACACAAAGTCTAAGTCCCTACCCACTGCATCCATGAGGCGCTGAAAAGTCTGGGCCACGTTCTTGAGGCCGAAAGGCAAATGCAGGAATTCAAAGAGGCCAAAGGGGGTGATGATCACCTTCTTGCTGATGACCTCAGAGTGGACTGGTATTTGATGATACTCCTGCACCAGATCGACCTTGGAGAAGACTTGCACGCCATGGAGATTGGCCGAGAAGTCTTGAATGTGTGAAACTGGGTACCTGTCTGGTGTGGTCATGTCGTTCAAATGCCGGTAATTGCCACAGGGTCTTCATCCCCCAGAGGATTTGGGGACCATGTGGAGGGGGGATGCCCAGGCGCTGTCTGAGCAATGGACAATCCCCAACTCCTGCAGCCAGGAAAACTGCCAGCTGCAGCTTCTCAGGCAGAAGTCATCTAGGCTTGGCATGCAGCGGGGGGCCCTGTGTGGAGCTATGGTGGTATACCCTGTGCTGGGGTAAGGTGGCAATGAATTGTGGTTGAAAGATGGCAGGAAACTCGTAGAGTACGCTTGAATACTCGTCCCTGGAAGTGGCGATGGTGGCAATCTCGGGCCTGCAGGCATTCATGGCATCCAGGCGCACTGAATGGAAGATGCGAGCATTGACCAGCCTCTTGCCCCTCATGTCGACCAACAGGCCATGTGCCCTCAGGAAGTCAGCCCGTAACAACGCAGTACCCAATGTGGTTAATACGAACTTCCGGCAGAATTTTTCTTTTCCGATCTGGATCTGCACCCTGCGGGTATTAAAGGTCTTGATGGCAGAACCATTGGCTGCCCGTAGGGTGGGACCATGAGACTGGGTGCATGTCTCGAGGGCGGTGGGGAGCAGGATGCTCAGCTCCGCTCCTGTGTCCAACAGGAAACGTCGGCCGGTGGACATTACTAACATGAAGGAGGGTGTCCACATGGCCAGCCATTGCAGCCATCAACGGTGGCTGGCCAGATCATTTCCCCTGGTAGTCACATGGTTGTCAGCACTTATGAGTTTGCGCTCCCCAGTGCTGATGGTAAAAGCACTATGTGGAATGGTGCTCCTCCAGCTTGTGCTCGGGGGAGTGTTGTGGCCGGCTGGCTCTTGGTCACAACCTGATTGAGGGCTGCTTCATTCTCCCTCTTGGTGTGCCAGAGAGTGTCTGCTCAGGCTGGGTCTTGGCATGGATCCGTGAAGTCCTCATCCGCCAGGAGTAGTTGGATGTCCCCGGGCATCTGCTCAGAATAGGAAACAAGGTTTGTGATCATCTTGTCCATTAGGGCCAATGGTGTGCAGTCCCCAAGTCCGTCGAGGTGCAGGAACCTGGAGGCATGCTGCTGAGGGGAGAGCCCGAAAGTGCCAAGGAGCAGATTCTTGAGGGCAGGATATTTACCCTATGTTAGATCATTTACCCTGGCTGCCGTTTCTTTGTCCAACACACTCACGACGTGGTAGAACTTCGTTGCATCTGCTGAAATGTTCCTCAGTTGAAATTGCGCCTCCGCCTGCCCGAAGCACGTACATCGGTGATGGGTGCAGAAGGGGGGCAGTTTGATGGCAAAGGCGTTGATCTCTTCCAGATCCATATTCTTGAGACCAAAGAGGCATCTGGGCTCAATGGGGTCACCAATGTAGTGCTGGACATAGCCAAGAAAGACTCAGCCGCCACATTGAAAGTCCTTAATGACTGTTTTTATTCAAAATTCAGTGCGTGCCCCTTTAATGCATTGTGACGTCATAATTACTGCCCCAGGCGTGTGCTGGGCAGGAGACTTGAGTCAGGGAGAAACCCCGACAGCACCATCTTCTCATGGCTGCCCTGAGAGAGTGCGCCACCACAATAGATATGTTTTAAAAGAGATAAATTGTGGCAAGTTGTTTTAGTTTGGTCACAAAATTACAAACATTTCAAAACAGATCTCATTTAAAATGCAAGCTTGGCTCAAGCCAGACAGTCCAGGCTTCAGGTCTCTTTGTAAAAACTTTGAAGAATGCCTATAGAGACTTCACAAGTAGATGTTAATTGGACATGCTGTGGAGTAACGAATTATTGTTTTGGAAAGCAACAGATGAATGGACTCGAAGATTGAGTCTGGTGCTGCAGTCTGTCTGAATGCAGAGTGCTGTTCTAAGAGAGTCATGAGGCTATTCTCTGAGAGAGAGAAAATTCAGTTCTTCAGTTCAGCAGCAGCAGCTGGGACTGGAACAGGACAAGCTGGCAAGCTTGTGGAAAATCCCCATTTGGAAGATGGGTTGTGAACTCTTAGTTTAGCCTGGTCAAAGCCCTTGTGGCCTATACAAGAGGAGAGGACTGGCTGCATAATGTTTCATTTGAAATAAAGGAACTCTGTGATGAACTGAAAGAAAGAGGTTATTAACTGGAAAACCCTGATGGAGAAAATTTCTTCACCATGACACTGAAGTGGCTGATCGGAAGGAATCAGTTTGTGTCCAACGAGCAACAAATATCTCTCTGAAAACCAACAAGAACCTTCCTGAGCATAACCATTTATATTACAAGCACCAAAGCCTGGTGAAGATTCATAAATATTAAATTCTGTGCACAGTATAAGAATTGCCTGATACCAGTGAACTCGGAGGAGTGAGAAGTGAGATTGGACTGTGAATCAAAGAACTTTTGTTAACTTATGAACTCATTACATACAAGTGTGCTAAGAATTAGAAGGGGGTTAAGTTAGGTTTGGTTAAGTTAATAATACCAAGTTAAAGTTTGATCCCGTTTTCATGTTTAAAGATAACTAAAAGTAGCTTTGTTTAAGTCACCATTTGTCTTGGTGAATTTCTTTTGCTGCTGGGTTTTGGGGTCCTCTGGGCCTATAAGACTGATATTTCTGTCTATGCCATTTACTGCTAGACTGAAGCTACCCACAAATGGGAGGAACACTTTATATTCAGTCTCGCGTCCCCAACCTTACGGCGTGAATATCCACTTCTAAGTTCCTTTAACACCCTCTCCTGGACTCTTTCCTCATCCCTCTGGCTCCCTTCCAGCTCCCCACCCCTTCCTGTCCAATCAGAGATCTGCCCTTCTGTTATACAGCTGCAGTATAAAGCCCACCACATAGACCCTGGAAGACAATTTGTGAGGGTCCACTCCAGTTTCTGGGCCATGGGTGATGTATGGTGTATGTCGGTAAAGGGTGGAAGTTGTTGCGACATATGCCTGGTAGAGGCTGTTGTGTCTCACCTGTTGTAATTTGTAACTGGATGTGTTCCCTCACTAAACGCACACAGAAATGCTGGAGGAGTCAGTTGGTCTTGCTAAGTCCATAGGAGGTAAAAATGTTGTTGTTTGTCCTTCGTAGTCGAAGATGACCATGGCATCAATGGAAGATTGGTGGATGTGGGTCTGGAGGTGACTGGTGAGGCCAGTCCAGGCCCTGAAGGCTCGCCCACATGTGGGACACGTGGGTGGGTGCTAATTGTGGCAGTGGAAGCTGCTCGTGCCTTGCACACAGCACGCTTTTGTTGTGCTTCGATGATGCAACTGACTTCAGCTGCACGGGCACCTGTGGTGATCTTGCTGCGCCAAGCTGGACAGGTGAGAGCAAGGGTCTCCCACATGTTGATGTCGATACCCATGCCTTTGAGGCAGTCTTTTTCACATTTCTTCTACCTCCCCCTCCTAACTGAGCACTTGCCCTGAAACAGTTTACCGTACAGCAGCTGCTTAGGCAATTGACTATCTGGCATTCTGACCACACGTCCAGCCCACTTGGCTTGGGCTTTCAGCAGGAGGGTGTAAAGACTGCAGAGCCCAGCACATTCTAGGATTTCTATGTCGGGGCTTTGTCCTGCCACCTGATGTGGAGGAGTCTGCGGAGACATCTCAGGTGAAAGTTTGGCGTGTCTGCTGTAGACAGTCCAGGTTTTGTTGGCGTAAAGGAGGGTGGTAAGGGCCACTGCATAGTAAATCTTCAGCTTGGTGGTAAGGCTGAGTCCACTCTGCTCCCAAACGTTCTCACGGAGTCTCCCAAAGGCGGCGCTGGCTTTGGCAATCTTGTCGTTGACCTCAGCATCTATGTTCACTGCAAGAGAGAGTATGCTCCCCAGGTAGGTGAAGTTGTCGACTGCCAGGAGATTCTGGCCCTTCACCGTGATGCGCATCTCCTGGTCTGGCTTTCCTGGGATAGCTGGTACATAACTTCGGTCTTTTTGGTGCTGATAGTGAGACCAAAGTTGTTGCAGGCTTGTGAGATGCAGTCCATTTCACGCTGCATCTTCTGCTCTGTCCTGGCGTTGAGTGTGCAGTCATTATCAAAGAAGAAGTCTCTGATGATAGTTTCTTGCACCTTTATAATTGCCTGCAGGTGCCGGAGGTTGAACAACCTGCCGTCTGTCCTGTACCTGATGTGGATTCCTTCATCGTTACGGAAGCCATCTGTCAGAATGGCAGAGAATACCATACTGAACAGAGTCGGGGTGAGAACGCAGCCTTGTTTGATGCCATTTGTCACTGGGAAGGCCTCCGACTTGTCGCCGTCATCCAGAACTTTCACCATTATACCATCGTGGAAATGCCAGATAATTGTGATGAACTTGCTGGGGCAGCCAAGCTTCTCCATGATCTTCCACAAGCCTTCTCTGCTGACCATATCGAAAGCCTTGGTTAGATTGACAAAGGTCACAAAGAGATCGCTGTGTTGCTCCTGGGTCCCACGTTCAGCACGGAAGCTGCACTAGCTTTCTGGGAGCAGACCTTGCTCAAGATGTTGGAGAAGGTGGTTGAACAGGACATGGGCCAGAATCTTCCCCACAATGGACAAGAGGGAGATGCCTCAGTGGTTGTCGCAAGACTGGCCATTGCCTTTCTTCTTGTACATGTGTCCTCTTGTAGATCTTTCAGCTGTTGTGGGACCTGAATGGCGGCACACATCCTCATGGTGAACCGGCTCCACTCGTATCGCTACACTGATGGGGCAGCTGTGAGAAGATGGCACCATCAGGGGACCTCCGTGCCTCATGGTTTAGGTCAGGGCACGCACCTTGGGTGCGCTTGGTGACATCATTGCTGATGCAGGGGAGGAGCTCACGCCGCCCTTAAAGGGGTGTGCATGAAGTTTAAATGAACAGTTCATTTGAAACCCCCAACGTGGTCATGGTATGTTTCAATCTTTGTAGCAGTCACTACATTGGTAACCCCAGCGAGTCCAGATGGTTTTCTGGCCTCCAGATATGGATTCAGTAGCAATCAGCATGGTCATGGTGAAACTTCCCCCACCGCTCCTGGACATATCACCACGCACTTGGTTCGGGCAGGCAGAAGCACAGTTTCACCTCAGACACAACCACAATGTTCTACCACATCGTGAGTGCCATTGATGAAGAAACCACGGCCAGGGTAGATGACCTCATCCACAACCCACCAGAGGAAGGTAAATACCTCGCTCTCAGAAGCTTCCTCCTTGGCACCTTCAGCCTTCCCCACGGGAGCGCGCCTCCAGGCTCCTACACCTTGATGGTCTGGATGACAGAACCCCATCCACCCTCATGGATGAAATGCTGGCACTAGCAGAGGGCCACAGACCCTGCTTCCTTTTCGAACTCAGTTTCCTTGAGTAGATGCCTGAAGACATCCAACTCCTGCTGGCAGATGAGGATTTCTAAGATCTATGCTGAGTCGCAGCCCACGCAGATGTCCTCTTGCGGACTAAGTGAGAAAATGAGGCCGCCCTCAGCTAGGTTGCCTGCTCAAGGCCCATTTGGCCGCCAAGTGATCCCCAAGCACAAACCGGAAGAACACCACCCCACCTGGTCTTTCTACCATCAACGTTGCCCAAGCCCACAAGTGCAGGCTGCCCTGTACGTTCGAAGGAAATGACCCGGCCAGCCGCCATTAATGGTTGCGATGGCTGGCCGTGCGAACGGCCTCCCGCATGATAGGTCCAGTGGCCGGCATTTCCTGGTAGACACTGGAGCAGAATGAGTGTGCTCCCCCAACTGCCCTCAAGATCCACACCCATGCATGGGGCCCAACCCTACGGGTGGCCAACGGATCCTCCATCAAGACCTTGGGCATATGCAGCATGCAGATCCAGATCAGCAAGGACAAGTTCCGCTGGAAGTTCATATTGGCTTCTGTGGGGATAGCGCTGTTGGGAGCTGATTTCCTCTGGGCGCACAGCCTGTTAGTGGACATCAAAGGCAAGCAGCAGTAATAAAACATTATTACAGCACCAACGACCAGGTTCGAATCCATTCCTGTCTGCAATGGTAGAAATGCAATGGCAATTGTTTAAGGATAGCTTGGAGCAAGTGCAGAAAATGTACATCCCAGTTTGTATGAAGAATAAATTGAGGAGTGTAGCGCATCCGTGGCTAACAAGGGAAATCCAAGAGAGTGTCAAATCCAAAGAAGGAGCTTACAAATTAGTCAAAAAGAATAATATCCCTGATGATTGGGAGAAATTCAGAGTTCTGCAGAGGATGACAAAAGGATTAATTAGGAAATGTAAAAGGGATTATGAGAGGAAGCTGGCAGGGAACATAAAAAAATGACTGCAAAAGCTTTTATAGATACGTTAAGAGAAAGAGGTTAGTTAAGACAAATGTGGGTCCGTTGTGGACAGAAACGGGCGAGTTGATCATAGGGAACTATTTTAGTTCTGTCTTCACCAAGGAAGACATAACTAATCTACAGGAAAATATTGAGGATTGGGAATCTATTGTGATGGAGGGACTAAAAGAAATAATTGTAAGTCAAGAAGTTGTATTAGTTAAATTGCAGGGATTAAAGGCGGATAAATCCCCGGGGCCGGATAGTCTGTATCTGAGAGTGCTGAAGGAAGTAGCCCATGAAATAGTGGATGTGTTGATGATAATGTTTCAAACCTCTTTGGATACTAGATTAGTTCCTGAGGATTGGAGGGTGGCCAACATAACCCCACTCTTTAAGAAAGGAGGGAGAGAGAAATCGGGAAACTACTGACCAGTTAGGCTGACATCGGTAGTAGGGAAGGTGCTAGAATCGGTTACTAAAGATGCAATTGCAGTACATTTGGAAAGTAGTGGTATCATCGCACAGAGTCAGCATGGTTTTGTGAAGGGGAAATCATGTCTAATGAATCTAATAGAGTTTTTGAAGATGTAACCAGTAGAGTGGATAGGGGAAAACCAGTGGATGTGGTATATCTTGACTTTAGTAAGGTGTTTGATAAGGTTCTGCACAGAAGACTAGGATATAAACTTAAAGAGCACAATATAGGAGGTATGATATTAAGGTGAATAGAGAATTGGTTGAGGGATAGGAAGGAAAGAGTAGGAATAAATGGGATCTCTTCAGAATGGCAGCCAATGACTAGTGGGGAACCGCAGGGCTCAGTGCTGGGGCCGCAGTTGTTTACAATATATATCAACGGGACTGATATATTAGAAGTGGGAATAGATAGCAGTATCTCGAAATTTGCAGATGATACGAAGTTGGGTGGCAGGGTTAGCTGTGTGGAGAATGCTAGGAGAGTGCAGGGTGATTTGGACAAGTTAGGTGAGTGGGAAGTTTAATGTGGATAAATGCGAGGTTATCCACTTTGGAGGTAAGAACAGGAAATGGTATCTGTTTAGGTAAAGGGAAGATGCAGCGAGACTTGGGTGTTGCTGTGCATCAGTCGTTGAAAGTGGGAGTGCAGTTGCAGGAGGCGGTGAGGAGGGTGAATGGTATGTTGGCGTTCATAGCAAGAGGATTTGAGTACAGGAGCAGGGAGATCCGGCTGTAGCTGTACAGGGCCTTGGTGAGACCACACTTGGAGTACTGCGTGTAGTTTTGGTCACCTTATCTGAGGAAGGATATCTTTGCCTTGGAGGGAGGGGGTGCAGAGAAGGTTCACTAGGCTGATATCGGGGATAGAGGGACTTGCATATGAAGAAAGGTTGGATAGACTAGGCTTGTATTCTCTACAATTTAGAAGATTGAGGGGGAATCTTAGAGAAACATAAAATTCTTAAGAGTTTAGACAGACTAGACACAGGAAGGTTGTTTCTAATGCTGGGAAAAACCAGAACCACGGGCCATAGTTTAAGGATAAGGGGGAAGTTTTTTAGGACTGAGATGAGGATTTTTTTTTCTCTCAAGGAGTGGTAAATGTGTGGAAATCTTTGCCACAGGAAGTAGTTGAGGCCGGTTGCCTGACGATATTTAAGTGTAGGTTAGATTTGGCCCTTGTGACCAAGGGGATTAGGGGGTATGGGGAGAAGGAGGGAACCAGGTACTGATCAGCCATGATCATAATGAATGGCGGTGTAGGCTTGAAGGGCCAAATGGCCTACTCCTACATTTTCTATGTTCTATTTTCTAAGTTTTTATGTTTCTATCTGCCTGGACTTGGTGAACATGATCTTCCTAATGAAACAGAATTGGAACCATGTGAGTGAAGATCCGTCATTGATCTGAGTTCTCATCCAATGTGGAGTTAGGGCTGTTGGAAAGGTTCCCATTTATTTTTTCCACCCTGGAGATTATTGCTCCCCTCGGGCCCGGGCGCTGCTGTCGCTGTGCGGAAGGTGGGGCGACGGGGAGCTCAACCGGATCGGGGAGAGGAGACGCGGGTCCGTTTGAAAGGGAGCCTCGTCCACTGAAGCCGCGGGAACATGAGGGAGGGAGGGAGCGCGGAAATCGGATTCCATCGCCAACATCTCCAGCTGTGTCCGAACCAACGTTTGAGCAGGATGATGCTAAACCCTCTTTCTCAATCTGCTCTCTCCTTATTGTCCATCACTGAGCCCAGAGCCCGCCCGCCCGACACTCACTGAGCGCAGCTTCGCCGCTCACTTTCGGCACCGTTTGCCTGCGAAAACCCTCAACATGAACTCTGACCGTCTATTCTCCCCATTTCGGGCCAGTTTTATCCCACACTCCCGTTTCCCTTCTTTATTTATCCCCCTCACCCTTCGCTGCTTTGTTCCAGGGGCCATATTCCACAGGGAAAGGACTGGGGAAGAGCGTGTGCGTGTACGCATGCGCAGGAGCAATTCGGGCACACCCCTCCCAGATTGACATCTCCCTCCTCCCAGGTTGGGTCCGCTCTGTTGAGGATGGAGTGTCCTGTCTTAGGCGTGTGGCGTTGACATCACAGGGATCGCCAGCGTCCCTGAGTGCCGTTCCCTCAGCAACAGCCTGGGCCCGAGGGTGGAGATGAGACTTCTCCCCGGTTAGGCGGGTCCCAGGGTGGGGGGGGGGGGGGGGGGTGGGGGTCGGATCAGTGGGCAGACAGCGTCCCACAGAGGAGGGGCAGGGACGGGGTCCACACCACAGGGCGGGCCGGCTCACGAGGGGAGGGGCAGGAGACCCTGCCATCGTCCCCGTCTCACACACGGACACCCGCGGCATCCTGTTGGGGGGAGATCCCTTTTCAGGGGAAACAGCAGCATCAGCCAGGTCCGTGACCCCACCACTGGGGCTGCTGTGAAGTTGGGTGGCTCTACAATTTTATTAGCAAAAAGATTTTTTTTTTGAAAGGGATGGAGCGTTTAACTCGGCCAGAAAAACTTGATATCGACCCACAGTCAGCTACAGCCTTCAAAGCCTTTAAGTTCTGGCTGCTGAACTTTGAAAACTTCCTGAGACTCATTGAGGTGAAGGAGGATAACCAGCGTCTAACAGCATTGCTGTCTATGGTGTCCTTGAGAGTCTACGAGAACATCCAGGATGAGACCACTTACACTGCAGCCATAAAGGTACTGAAAGAACTGTATAATCAACCGGTGAACAGAGTTCATGCCCGGCTCGTGCTTGCTTTGAGGAAGCACAGCCCGGCGAGTCCAGCAGGGCATATTTTACAAGTATTAAAGGCATTGGGCAAGGACTGTAACTGTGTGGACAGAACTGCTGCCGAGATCACAAATGATCTCGTCCGGGATGCCTATGTGGCCGGGCTCCGATCGAACGAAGTGAGGCTGCGCTTGCTCGAGCAAGGGGTAGAAAAACTAGAGGACGTGGCCCGGATTGCAATCACAATGGAGGATGCAGCCTTAAAGTCCACCGAGTTCTCAAGGGACTGGACCCCTCGTTCTGATGTGAGTAGAGTGCCCTTCTATCCTACCACTGACGGACTGTCGGCTGCTGCTACCCTGCCCCCTGCGAACCCAAAATGTTATTTCTGCAGGAGGGACAAACGCAGCAGGTCCCAGTGCCCAGCAAGAAAAGCCAGGTCCCAGAAGTGCCTTAAAAAGGGCCACTTTGCTGCAGACTGTAGGTCTAAAATGGCCGCCAGCAAACACAGTGCCTCGTGTGAAGCCCAACCGCCACTATCCCATTCAAACTCTTCTTCCCCAGAGCTCTCGTCCAATGAGAGCGAGGGCTCCCCTGCACGGCAACGCCCGACGTCACGGAGACGCCGAACCCGGAAGGGGCAGCCCACCCTCGCAACCATGGTGTTGGCCCACCTCTCGCCCCCGTGCGGAACACTCGATGCTACCGCCGCTGCTGCTGCTGCCACAGACACCCCCGGGGCCGACGCTACCGCCGATGCTGCCGCCGCCACAGACACCCCCGGGGCCGACGCTACCGCCGCTGCTGCCGCCACCACAGACACCCCCGGGGCCGACACTACTGCCGCTGCTGCCGCCGCCACAGACACCCCCGGGGCCGACACTACCGCCGCTGCTGCCATCGCCACAGACACCCCCGCGGCCAACCAAGTACTCACCCTAGCGTCCATCGCCGACGACCGCCAGGGCCCGACCGCCGCAAACAACGACCTACCTACCGCCAATCGCGAGCAACTACAAACCCCACTACTTACCATTCACCCGCCGACGCCGCCACAACAGCACTTCCGGGAGGTCCTCCAACCTGCTCCTCGAGCGTTGACTACGTCATCCCGTTGCGTGACGTCATCCCGTTGCGTGACGTCATCGCGCAAAACTCCCCTGTCAACTGCTTCAATAACACTAAACCAGCAATGCTCTCATCCCCTCACCAGAGCAATGGAACTGATTAAAGTGCATGGACACTACACCAATTGCTTATTTGACTCTGGGTCAACTGACAGTTTTATCCAGCCAGATCTGGCCCTCCGTTGGGGACTTGACATTATCCCCACTACCCAGAGGATCTCATTAGCGACGAGGTCGCACTCGACTGGGATAAAGGGGTATTGCATCGCCATGCTGGAAGTACAGGGCGTAACGGTCACCCACTTCAAATTATTCATCCTTCCCCAATTGTGCACCCCAGTGTTGCTGGGATTAGACTTCCAGTGTCAGTTCCGAACGGTGTCCCTACACTTTGGGGGACCCCACGACCCCTCTCGGTCTGCCATCACCCCACCCCCGAAGCACCCGACCAACCCGCCCCCGTGCCCCGGGGCCAATTCTGCGGCCTTTCCACACTCCGGATTGCCCCGCCAGCACTCTTCGCAAACCTCACCTCAGTTCTCCAAGAAGGGGTGAATGTGATAGTACAGATCTATCACCAATGTACAAAGTGTATATAGTTACAGTATCTAGACTGTGCTTACAGCGATTGGCTGAGAGCTAAGCCACGCCTATTGTCTGGGCCTTAAAGGGTTGTGTCCCTAGCCAGGTCGGATCATTCCGGACTGGTCGGCCACCTGTGAAGAGCTCCTGTCTTTTGCTAATAAAAGCCTTGGTTTGGATCAACAAGTCTTTGGTTCTTTCGACGAGTTCTACAAATAGCAAATTAAAAGACCTCAAGTATTTGCTGATTACAGAAAATTGACTACAGTAAATTGAGTGGAAAATCTATTTGTGCAGAGGAATTGTAGAAGCTCCAGAATGATATAGATTCAGGGTCTGGCAGATGGAGTACAATGTTGATAAATAAAGGAAAAATAGATCAGATTATTTATTTAAATGATTGAAACATGCTGCCATGCAGAAGGACTTGGGAGTGCTTGTGCATGAATTGCAAAAGGTTGGTTTGAAGATGCAGCAGGTGATCAAGAAGACAAATGTTGAGGTGTGTAGAGGACTGTTATGAGTAGGGGCTGCTAATGTCATTTGAACAACTCAGGAACAAATATAATTTATCAAATAAGACGTTCCATTGTAACCTTCAGATATAATCTCTTTTGCAGGACATTAGAGTGCAGTGACATAGAGGTCCTGATTTGAGGGGGAACACATGGAAGTTTATCTCAACAATGTATTTCAAGTGCAAGGACTGAAATCAAGCCTTCATAAGTCATTAGAGACTTAGGAATATCAAATGATGAGCTCTGCTGGTCTGCCTTGTGTCAGATCAGTATGAGTGCAATTATTAATGCATGGTACAGGCTGATGCAGTACAACTTCTTGCACCAGCTGTACCTGAAGCCGCAAAAATTGAACAGATTTGTTTGAATTGTTTGACCAATTCTTCACATGTGGCATTGAGACAGGAACCTTTCTACATGTAACCGGGACAAGTACTGTGACAGAGTATTTAGAGGTGGTTTGAAAGGAATTGTTAGAGCAGGTTGCACACGAACATTTTAAAACACAGAATTTGCAGAATGATTTTTGCAGAAAGCAACAAAGTCGCATCATACAACTTGCCTGGGAACATGTGATCTTTGCAGGCCGCAGAGAACAGTTTATTATTTGCCAGAGCGACCTCGTGTCTTCTTTTTGCTTTCCTGATTTCTTGGTTGAGTATTTTCCTGTTTCTTTTTTTGTTCTCTTCAAGTACCTCATTACCTCCCTGTTGCCTTTATTTGCAATACATCTCCCTCCTTTTATTAACCAGATAGCCATTATTTCTTGAAAACCAGGGTTCCATATGGCTGGTATCTTTGTCTTTAATCCTACCGGGAACATGCAAACTCTGCACTCTCACCTTAAGGCCGTCCACCTACCTAACACACCCTTCCCATAAAACAACATATCCCAATCCACTCTTCCTAGACCCTTTCTCATTTCTACAAAATTTGACTTCCTCCAGTTTAGAATCCCAACATGAGAAGCAGGATTTATTGTCATGAACAAGTCATGAAATTCAGTGTTTTGTGGCAGCATCATAGAGCAAACATGCATATTATAATTATCTTTCAACATTACTATAAAAATAAAATAATAATAATAATAATTGTGCATGAAAAGTGAGGCCGTGTCTTTGGTTGATTGATCATTCAGGAATCTGATGGCAGTGGGGCTGCTGAGTGCTCATCTTTTGGTTCCTGTACCTTTTCCCCGATGGTAGCAGAGTGAAGAGGGCATGACCTGGGTGATGGGGGTCTTTGAGGGTAGAGGCTGCTTTTTTAAGACACTGCCTCATGTTGATGTCCTCAATGGAGTGAAGTCTGGAGCTTGTGATGTCACAGGCCGAGTTAACAACCTTCTGGAGTTTATTCTTGTCCTGAGAGTTGGTACCTCCCTACCAGGCAGTGATACAACAAGCCAGAATGCTCTCCACAGTGCACCTGTAGAAGTTTACGAGTCTTCAGTGACATACCAAACCTCCTCAGACACCTCACAAAGTTTTGACAGAGCACCAGTCTTATACTTTTCCATAAATAACTTGAAGCTAATGAAATTATGGTCACTGGACCCAAAATGTTCACCTACACATATATCTGTCAGCTGACCTGTCTTGTTCCCTAATAGGAGATCAAGTACTGCATCCTCTCTCGTTGGTACCTCAAAATATTGTTTTGGAAATCTTTCCTGTGTGGTGGCTCACCACTAGGCAGGCAAACTGGCCCCGCTTGTAAGCCAGAAGCCCCGCGCTGGCTCAGAAGCCCCGCGCTGGGGGACCACGTGACGCCCGGGTTATGTCAGCGCCCTCCTGCGTGGTTCTCAGCCAGGTCCGGGCTGGGAGTATAAGTAAGCCCAGCAGCCTACAATAAACTAGTCTGCTCACTGAGCTCAACCCATCTGGTTGTGTGTGTTATTGCAGGAGCAGTGTGGCTGCCACTACAATTGGTGACCTCGACTGGTTCAAACATCTTTGAACCCATCATGAGCGAGCTTGGGATCAGCACTATAGCTGTGAAACTGCCTGAATTCTGGGTTCACCTCCATTTCACCTCACCAATTTCGTCCAACACGATCAAATTCTACCATGTGGTTGCTGCCCTGGACCAGGCCACCGCCAGAAATGTGCTGCACTTTGTTTAGCACCCACCCGCCGAGGACAAGTAAGAGATCATCAAGCGAATGCTTACCGGGTTCCTCGGACTATCCAGACACCAGCGTTCCGCTCGGATGCTGCACCTCATGCCCTGGAGGATGGACGAGATGCTCATGCTCATGGGTGAGCAATTTTCAAGCACATTTTTCTCAACCATATGCCCGGGGACATCTGGCTGCTGCTGGTCCAGGAGAGCTTCACCGACCCGAGGAAGGTCACCCAGAAGGCCCAAGAGCTATGGCTCGTACGATTCCCAGAGGACTCAGTGGTCCAGCAGGTCACAAGGCACGACCACGCCAAGCCCGACCCTAGCGCTGCGGTAGAGCATCCAGCCCTTGCAGGGACCCCCAAGAGCATAAACAAGGCAACAGCATCCGCTCCAGGCCTCTGCTTCTACAACCAGCGCTGGGGAGCCAAGGCTTGGAAGTGTCGTCAGCCCTGCTCATTCCAGGGAAACGACCAGGCCAGCCACTGTTGATGGCTGCTGCGGCTGGCCAAGGACACAGCCTCCTCTACCTGAGGGACTCAGTCAGTGGCCGGCAGTTCTTCGTTGACACTGGAGCCCAGATCAGCACCATCCTGGCCACGGCCGTCGAGTCCAGGAACTGACCTCGTGGACCTCCCCATTGTGTGGCCGACGCAACAGCAATCTGGACGTATGGAGACAAGACAGTCCACTTCCAGATCAGCCAGTGAAATTTTGCGTGGAGATTCACCATCTTGTCCCTTCCGACTGCCATTCTGGGTGCAGACTTCCTCCTCACACGCTGGCTTCTGGTGGACATTCGAGCTAGGCACCTGGTGGATGCCCATACCTTCCAGCGAGTTCGCCTTAACACCTCCCACTTGGAGCAACTGCAGATGGCCATGATCAGCAGGCCCAGAGACAAGTTCCAGCAAATCCTGGACAAGTTCCTGACAATCCTCAAGCCACAGTTCTCCGCTGCCTTGCCTATCTCCACCATGTCCCCACCCAGGGCCCACCGGTTCACGCCAAGGCATGCCGGCTCCCGCCTGACAAGCTCCAGGAGGTGAAGAATGAGTTTTCGGAACTGTTGGAACTGGGGATCATTTGGCGGTCTCGCTGCTCCACCTGGTCTCAAAAGCCTCAGGTGGCTAGCGTCCCTGTGGAGACTATCGACGGCTCAACGAGGCAACAGTTCCTGGCCATTACCCCATCCCTCACATCCAGGACTTTACGGCCAACCTGCACGGTGCGAGGGTTTTCTCCAAGGTTGACCTGGTTTGCGGATATCACCAGATCCCAGTGCACCCTGAGGACATACCCAAGATGGCCATCAACACCCCCATTGGCTTGTTTGAATTCCTGTGCATGCCGTTTGGGCTCAAGAATGCCGCTCAGACCTTCCAGCGGCTCATAGACTCTGTGGGCAGGGACTTGGATTTCATCTTTATTTATTTGGATGACATCCTCATCACTAGTAAGGACCAGATGCAACTCAAGGCCCACTTACGGGCCCTTTTCTCCCGTCTGGGCGATTTGGCCTTACCATCAACCCGGCCAAGTGCCAGTTTGGGAAAGAGTCCATGCAGTTCCTGGGCCATACCATCATGGCCGAAGGAGCCACACCCACTGCTGCAAAGGTCACTGCTATCAGGGAGTTCCCACACCCGGACATCCTTAAGGGGCTGCAGGAGTTCGCGGGTATGGTCAACTTTTACAACCGCTTCATCCCGGGAGCTGTGTGCATCATGCAGCCGCTATTCGTCCTCATCGCAGCCAAGCACAAAACGCTCACTTGGAACCCGGAAGCCTGCACCGCAGTCAAGGTCACCAAGGATGCCCTTGCAAAGGCCACCATGCTCGCCCACCCACACACCGACCTGCATATGGTGCTCTCTGTCGATGCCTCTGCCATAGCCGTCAGTGCCATCCTGGAGTAGCAGGTGAATGGACATTGGAAGCCATTGGCATTCTTCAGCTGCCTGCTCCGCCTGCCGGAACGCAAGTATAGTGCCTTCGACCACGAGTTACTGGGCACATACCTGGCGGAGCGGCATTTCTACTATTTTATGGAGGGGAGGACTTTTACCATCTTCACCAACCACAAACCCCACACCTAGGCGCTCACGATTGCAAAGGATCCCTGGTCGGCCCACCAGCATCGTCACCTCTCCTTCGTGTCGGAGTTTACCACTGACGTTCAACACAAGGCGGGGAAGGACAATGTCGTTGCCGATGCACTCTTGCGACCGGCCATCTACGCGCTGACACCCAGCCTCGACTTCGACTAGCTCACCCGGGACCAGAAATCTGATGAGGAGGCGAGGGCCTTCAAGACCGCCATCACTGGCTTGTGGTTCCGAGATCTCCCGACTCTGAGTGGCAAAGGCACCATCCTGTGCAGTATCTCCATGGGCACCCCATGACCAATGGTTCCCCAGCAGTGGTGCAGGCAGGTCTTCCGTCACATCCACGACCTTTCTCATCCATCCATCAGGTCCATGGTCTGGATGGTGGCAGAATGGTTCGTATGGCATGGGCTGCGGAAGCAGATCATGGACTGGGCCAGAACATGCACCCATTGCCAGTTGTCCAAGGTTCACAGGCACACCAGGGTGCCCATACAGGAGTTTGAGCACGTCCGGGAACGATTCAGCCACATACATGTGGACATCGTTGGGCCCTTACCCATTTCCCGGGGCAACCGTTACCTTTTTTTGATGGTGGACCACACCACTCGCTGGCCTGAAGCGATCCCGATGCCAGACGCCTCCACCAACTCCTGCTCCCAAGCACTGTTGCATGATTAGGTCGCCCGGTTCGGCGTCCCAGGTTACCTCAACAGCGATCGGAGCACCCAGTTCACATCTGTGCTCTGGGCACAGTTTGCCAACAGGTTGGTGATCCAGCTACACCGCACCACAGCCTAGCACCCGCAGGCCAATGGACTGGTCAAACGTCTGCACCGCCACTTTAAGTTGGCACTCATAGCCCACCTCACTGGTCCCGACTGGGCAGAAGAACTGCCTTGGGTGCTCCTGTGCATCCACTCCACACCCAAGGAAGATTTGCAGGTGTCCTCTGCTGAGCTGGTCTACGGTGCACCGCTGGCACTTCCTGATGTGTTCTTCAACGTACCTCACAATCCTCAGCGGTCATCGCATGAACTACTTCCTCTCCTCAGGGCACATTTGGACTTGTTCAAACCCCCACTGCTGCCCAGGCATGGCACCCGGCTGTCTCAAAATCCCGGCGAACTGCTTTCTGCGGAGTACGTTTTCAATCGTACGAGGGGCCATACAGGGTTGTGCAGTGTTCCAGCTCCACATTCACGCTGGACATTGGTGGCAGACGGGAGCTGTTTACCATGGACAGGCAGAAGCCAGCACACCTCAATCCCATTGAGCCTATGGTCGTAGCCCAGGCCAAGAAGTGAGGCTGCCCAGAATAAAATGACATTGGCACCAGTTCTGGGAGTGGGGGGGGGGGCTGTGTGGAAGCTCACCACTAGGCAGGCGAACCAGCCCTGCTTGTAAGCCACGCGGTGGGGCAATCGGCCAAAATGGCACCGTTGGAGGTGTTCCCTTCCTCCCAGCACGGGGCTCAGAAGCCCGCACTGGGGGACCAAGTGATGCCCGGGTGACGTCAGTGCCCTCCAGTGTGGTTCTCAGCCAGGTCCAGACTGGGAGTATAAGTGCAGCCCAGCAGCCTGCAATAAACTAGTCTCCTCACTGAGCTCAACCCATCTGTGTGTTCTTTCAGGAGCAATGGAGCTGCCGCTACACCTGAACACATTTCACAAACTCCAAGCCATCCAACCCTTTTACAGAATGGGAGTCCCAGTTAATATTTGTCAAGCTAAAATCTCCCACTATCACAATGTTCTGTTTCTTACATCGGTCTGCTACCTCTCTACAGATTTGCTCCTCTAATTCTCTCTGACTATAGGGCGGTCTATCAGAGGTCTATCCGGACCAGGGTCTATCTTTCCCGTTCATCAACTCCACCCATATAGCCTCTGTAGACAAATCCTCCTGGTTGTTCTAACTTGGCATAACTGAGATCTTTTCCCTGACTATCAATGCTACTCCTCCCCCTTTTATCCCTCCTCCTCTATCACATCTGAAGTAACGGAACCCAGAACATTAAGATGCCAGGCCTGCCCATCCTGCAACAAGTCTCACTAATAGCAACAGTATCATAATCCCACATGTCAATCCATGCCCTAAGCCTTCTAACAATACTCCTTGCATTAAGATAAACACACCTGAGAACATTTCTCACAAGATCTTTATCCTCCTCCTTTTTCTCACCAACTGCTCTAACCTTAACCATATAACCATATAACCACTTTCAGCACCGAACAGGCCAGTTCGGCCCAACTAGTCCATGCCGTAACAAATCCCCACCCTCCTAGTTCCACCGACCAGGACCATACCCCTCCAGTCCTCTCCTATCCATGTAACTATCCAGTCTTTCCTTAAATGTAACCAATGATCCCTCCTCGACCACATCTGTCGGAAGCTCATTCCACATCCCTACCACCCTTTGCGTAAAGAAATTTCCCCTCATGTTCCCCTTATAATTTTCCCTCTTCAATCTTAAACCATGCCCTCTAGTTTGAATCTCCCCCACTCTTAATTGAAAAAGCCTATCCACGTTTACTCTGTCTGTCCCTTTTAAAATCTTAAACACCTCTATCAAGTCCCCTCTCAATCTTCTACGCTCCAGAGAAAAAAGCCCCAGTCTGCACAACCTTTCCCTGTAACTCAAACCTTGAAATCCTGTCAACATTCTCGTGAACCTTCTCTGCACTCTCTCTATTTTGTTATATCTTTCCCATAATTTGGTGACCAAAACTGTACACAGTATTCCAAATTTGGCCTCACCAATGCCTTGTACAATTTCATCATAACCTCCCTACTCTTGAATTCAATACTCTGATTTATGAAGGCCAACATTCCAAATGCCTTCTTCACCACACCATCTGCCTGAGTATTAGCCTTGAGGATACTATTTACCACAACTCCTAAATCTCTTTGTTGCTGTGCACATCTCAATAGCCTATCATTTAATGCATATGACCTATTTAGATTTGCCTTTCCAAAATGTAACACCTCACACTTATCTGTATTAAATTCCATCAGCCATTTCTCAGCCCACACCTCCAGCCTTCCTAAATCTACGGTAATCTTCCTCACTGTCCACAACACCACCAATCTTTGTATCATCCGCAAACTTGCTTATCCAATTCTCCACCCCTACTTCCAGATCGTTAATATATATAACAAACAATAGTGGACCCAGGTCCAATCCCTGAGGAACTCCACTAGTCACCGGCCTCCAATTGGACAAACAATTTTCTACCACTGCTCTCTGACACCTCCCATCCAACCATTGCTGAATCCATTTCACTACCTCCTTATTTATACCTAATGCCTCCACCTTTTTTCCTAACCTCCTGTGGGGAACTTTGTCAAAAGCTTTACTAAAGTCTAAATAGACAACATCCACAGCTTTCCCTTCATCAACCTTTTTTGTAACCCTCTCGAAAAACTCAATCAGGTTTGTCAAGCATGATCTACCCCTGACAAAACCATGCTGATTACTCCCTATCAATCCCTGTACCTCCAAATATTTGTAAATACCATCCCTCAGAACACTTTCCATCAACTTGCCCACCACACACGTCAGACTCACGGGCCTATAATTCCCAGGTTTACATTTGGACCCTTTCTTAAACAGCGGAACCACATGCACCACCCTCCAATCCTTTGGCACTACCCCCGTGGCCAATGACATCCTAAATATCTCTGTTAATGGCCCCACTATCTGTCCACTAGCCTCCCTGAGTGTCCTTGGGAATATTTTGTCCAGTCCCGGAGATGTATCCACCTTTATCTTTTTCAACACAGCCATCACTACCTCCTCGGTTATCCTTATATGCTTCATGACCTCCCCACTATTTTTCTTTACCTCAACTGGTTCAATATTTTTTCCCTAGTGAATACCGAGGCAAAGAAATCATTCAAAATTTCCCCCATTTCCTCTGACTTCTCACTAAGCCTACCCTCGCTATCTACAAGGGGTCCAATTTTATCCCTCACTAATCTTTTACTTTTAATGTACTTATAGAAACCCTTTGGATTTATTTTTACTCTGTCTGCCAAAGCCTCATTGTGCCTTTTTTTGGCCTTTCTAATTTCTTTCTTAAAATTCCTTCTACACTCCTTGTAGTCCTCCTTCAAATTGTCAGCTCCCTGTTCTCTATACCTCTTGTACACCTCACTTTTTCTCCTAACCAAATTTCCAATATTCCTCGAAAACCAAGCCTCCCTATGACTTCCAGCCTTTCCTTTGATCCTCACTGGGACATAACTACTCTGTACCCTCAAAATTTCTTTTTTGAATATCCTCCATTTTTCAGTTACACCCTCACCTGAAAATATCCTGTCCCACTCAATACTCCCCAAATCCTATCTTATTCCTTCGAAATATGCTCTTCTCCAATCCAGAACCTCAACTTTAGGCCCCTCCTTGCTCTTCCCTGAAAATCTAGTTTAACCTTATCGGGACGAACAAACCTACCCACAAGGATATTAATCCCCTTCCAGTTCAGATACAATCCATCCTGTCAGTACAGATCCCACCTTCCCTGGAACACAGCCCAGTGATCTAGAAACCTGAAGCCCTCCCTCCTACACCATGTCTCCACCCACGTGTTAAACTGCCTTATCCTCCTATTTCTAATTTCTCCAGCACGTGGTATGTGAAGTAATCCTGAGCTCACTACCCTGGACGTCCTCTTCTTCAACCTAGCGCCTAACTCCCTGAACTTTCCTTGCAGGACCTCCTCACACTTCTCCCTATGTCATTGGCCTCTATGTGGACCACGACATCTGGCTGACATCGGAATGTTGTGAACTCGATCTGAGATATCTCGGACCCTGGCACCAGGGAGACAACATTCCATTCAGGATTCACGATTCACGATCTCCTCCACAAAACATCTCATCTGCCTTCCTAACTATGGAATCCCCTATCACTACAGCCCGCCGCTTTTCCCCCTTCCCTTCTTAGCCACAGAAGCAGACTCCGTGCCAGAGACCTGATTGCCATGGCTTGTACCCGGTAGGTCATCCCCCTCAAACAGTATTTAAAATGGCTACCAGGGGGCCATGTTCTACCTGCCTGCTCCCTCTCCTGACTGTAACCCTACCTGTTTCCTAGCTGTAATAGTGTTGGTAACTCCTATCCATCACACTCCCTGTCTCATGGAGTTCATCCACCTCCTGCTCTAAAGCCTCAACACAGCTTGTCAAGAACATCAGCTGGATGTACTTCTCATATTTGTAGTCATCAGGGAAACTACCTGATACCAGCTGTAGAACCTTTCAAGGAGGTTACCAGGAAGGTAGATGAAGGGAGGGCTGTGGATGTTGTCTACATGTACGTTAGTAAGGCCTTTGACAAGGTCCCACTTGGGAGATTTGTTCAGAAGGTTATGACACTAGGTATTCAAGGAGAGGTTGTAAACTGGAGTTGAAATTGGCTGTGTAGGAAAAGACAGAGGGTGGTAATGTATGGTTGGTTCTCAGACTGGAGGCCTGTGACTAGAGTATGTCCCAGGGATCTGTTTGTGGACCACTGTCATTTGTTGTATATATCAATGATCTGGATGATAATGAATCAGCAAGTTTGCTGATGACACAAAGATAGGTGGTGTTCTGGACAGCGAGGAAGATTTTCAAAGCTTGCAGAGGGATCTGGACCAACTGGGAGAATAGGCCAAAATATGGCAGATGAAGTTTAATGCAAATGAGTGTGAGGTGATGCATTTTGGAGGGCAAATCAAAGTAGGAGATAGACAATAAAGGATAGAGCACTGAAGCGTGTGGAGGAGCAGAGAAATCTGGGAATACAGATACATTATTCCCTGAAGGTGGCGTCATGTGGACAGTGTGAAAAATGGCTGAAGATGATTAAACTAGCACTGCTCTGCAAAGGGTGATGGAATGCGAAATATGTAGATTAGAGTTTGAAAATAGACAGCACTAACTAGTGGGCCCCTTTCTTATCAGAAACCTCAAGGATGAAGGAATCTGGTTCGGACTGGCACAGTGACCTAGGGTACCCCATAGTCAGCATTGTGCTTGCTTAATAAAGACATGAATATTAACTTAGACGCCCATAGGATGGGACTGCCTAATTAACGTAACGTAATGTATGATGAGGGAGGGACTGTGTGGTATCTGTAGGGATGGAAGGGAAAAGAAGAAGGTTGTAAGGTATTGAAATTCTGATTGGAAGAGACTAAATGAAGATGTGGTGACGTTGAGCACGGGACCGTACAAAAGAGTGATGATTCTGGACCTCAGGCGTGTCTTTGGACTGAGAGACACCCAGCTCTGCAGACCTGAAATAAAGCTGAACCTGTTCTCCAAGACTTTGTCTCTGGAGTAGTGATTGCGAACACTTTATATTTCACAAGGTTTGGGGCTCATCCGGGATTGCAAGTCCCACCGCTTGGCGACTGGCTATCGAAGAGCGAGAAGGTGCACCCCATTGATTTCAATTGGTCTCCGATTTCCTTGTTTGCCGTCAGTGGTTTGAGCAAGTGATATCCAGACAGGAGACTCTGGAGAACAGGACAAAGGAGACTCTGGGGAACAGGACAAAGGGGAACTCCGGTAGGAGGAGTGGTTTGGTCAGGGAACTCTCGTGCACGAGACCCGGTTAAGAAAATTGACTATTAAGTATTACTTGGGCGACTGGGATAGTCTGTCAGGAGTGTGTGATCTGACAGGGAGAAAAATGGATAATCAGTGTACCAGGACTGATGAGTCCCGAGAGAAGAAGGGACCCCAGAGTGGGGGTCCCGGGTCTGACATTCTGCCAGATAGTCTGTTGGGGCTGATGTTAGGAAACTGGGGTCGGGGAAGGACTCGAGGGAAAATTAAAGAAACTATGATAAAGTTTTGCTATTACAAATGGCCTCAGACTCCGATTCTGAGCTCCTCAGTTTGGTGGCCACAAATTAAATGTGTTTATAAATACAAGAAACCCTTTTGATCTGGAAGAGTCAGATTATGCAGCGTGTTGGATCCGGGTGACTGAGTTGTTTAAGGTCACCACGAAAAATGAGGAGGCAGACGTAACTCCCTGTGATCCTTTGAAGTACCTGCCCCTGCCGTATGACAGTCAGAGGTGGTGGGGGGGGGTGAATCACCAGGATGCTGGTGATATCCCTCTCGAGGAACATCAACAGGTGAAGGGGGGGCAATGGAGGGGTAGAGGCCTGTGCCCCAGAGCTGGAGGAGGCAGGACAGAAGAGCTCAGACAGGCAAGAGAAACATGAGAAAAAGAGAAGGGGCAAGGTGGAGATATCACAGGATGATATAAAATCCTTTTTATAAAGGAACAAAAAGTCCAAGCCAACTTGCAAATGTTCCTTTTGAGGGAGGTTCCAATAGGAAAAGGGATGTTGGGATTTGTCAACGTTCCATTCACCAGTGCGGAAGTAAGAAGTTTCAAGAAAGAGATGAAAAGTCTCTTGGAGGACCCTCTAGGCTTGGCCAAACAGTTCGATCAATTCCTGGGACCTAACATTTACACCTGGGGTGAAATGCAGTCGATATTGGGGACTTTATTCACTGTGGAAGAAAGGGAAATGATATGGCAGGCAGGAATGAGGATTTGGGAAAGAGAGCATACCCCTGGAGACCAACAGGGAGCTGCAGCAGAAACTAAATTTTCCATTGTTCAGCCAGACTGGGATAAGCAGCAGAAGAGGGGAGAAGGAACATGCGGGATTTGAGAGATCTGATAATAAAAGGGATTAGAGAAGCGATCCGAAAGAGTCAAAATTTCGAGCAAGCCTTTGAAAATCATCAAATAAAAGAGGAAGCACCCACAGTCTTCCTGCAGAGGGACCTGAGGTACAATGGGGAATTGTGTAGATACAACTATCTGGAGGTTGAAAATATAATTCAAAAAGTTTCTGAGACATTAAATAAGGCTAGGGAGAGAAGGATGGCCATTGTGGGGGGGGGGGGGGTACTTGGGATGATTAATTCATTAAAGAGCTCATTGGAAAGCGGTGCCTGTTAGTACAAGAAAGAAAAGAGATAGGCTTGCAAGATGCCAAACTAATGCTGTAAAACTGGCATAAGAGGGGACAGTAAACCTATGGATGCCCTCCAGAAAGAATGTGCACATAGAAAGGAGCAAGACAGAAAAAAATCAGGAAAGGAAAAAAGCAAAGGGTAGGCAGGAGAAGCCTCCTGCACAGGAGGATAAACAAAGACTATGTAGTCAAATGGAAGTCCTAAGGCTGATGGAGTACTCCTCGGGGACCCTCTAAGGACCACCACTAGCATATCATCTGCCCATATCTAGACCCTCAGCAGCGGTCCCCTCTGTGCCAGCAGTACCCAAAGTATTTTCATCATCTGTTTTTGATATAGTTGCCATTAGGCTGGTGTTCAGGTTTATTGAGTTCATTCTATTATTGTTAGTGTGGTTAATATATTTTGTGCTAAACTTAACTCATTTGTATGTGTGCCTCCCAATTGCTGCTGGAGAGTGTAACAACAGGACACTGTTCACCAATCTCACAGTGTGCAGGAAGGAGCTTTTTCCCAGAATGGATGTTCTGATTTTGATTAAAGTTAAAACACACCAAAACACTGGAGGAACTCAGCCGGTCTTTTCAACGTCTATAAATTTCAATGACCCAGTATCTCCTGTAAAATTTTTGTGCTCTGGAGAGATTTGTATAATAGAGAAACCTGGGTGGGGGGGTTACAGGGACAGAGTACCTGAAAAGTGGTGACTCAGGTGGACAGGGCAGTGAAGAAGCAGCTTCTCAATGAGCAGGGCATCAAGTTCCTGGAGTTCACTTAACTAGTGACCTATCATGGGCTCTCAACATCTCCTCACTTGCAAGGAAGGAGCAACAGCATTTCCTGAAAAGAAGGAAGTGGGCAAGACTAGCAGCCACCATTATATCGACCTTCTACAGGAGCTCCATTGAGAACACCCTCGCCGGCTGCATCACAGTGTGGTACGGTTGCTGCAGTGAAATGGACTGGAGGTCAATCTGCAGGACTTTAAGAGTGACAAAGGGGATCACTGGAGTCTCCCTTCCTCCCCATTGATGTGATCTACCAGGATTGTTTTCTGAAGAGAGCATGCAAAATCATTCGGAACCCCTTCCACCCTGCACCCGTTACTGTTGGGGAAAAAATACAGGAATATCAGAGCCAATACCCACCATCAGGCTGAGGAACAGCTTCTTCCCAAGGGCAGGGAGAATCCTGAACGACCAAATAAATCCAAGTATTTATTTATTTGTGTGGATAAAATACCTGTCCTGCTTATGTATTATTTGTCTGTGTGTGTGTTATGTCTGGTTGTGTTTCTTCGAGAACACAGTTTTGTCAGGTTGTCCTTGTACAATCAGATGACAATAAATCGGACTTGGAAAAAAAAAAGCCAAGGCACGAGAGAGTGCTGGAGTGTGGAGCTAAACACCATCTACTGAATGGTCAACGTTTTGAGCCAAACCCCTTTACCGAGTCTCAATAAGGGGTTCTGGCCTGAAAGGCTCACAAATATTTTTCTTCCACTGATGATGCCTGAACTGCTGAGTTTCTCCAGCTGTCAGTATCTTTGACCCACTTCCATCAGGTAGAAGATATCAGAGCATCAAAATCAGGGCTGTCAGGCTGGAAAATATCTTCTTCCTGCAGGCACTGAGATTAATGAGCCTGTTATTGAATAAATAATTAAAAAATATCTATATGTACATGGGCAGCAGTTAGCGAAGCGGTTAGTGCAACGTTGTTACAGCGTCAGCGATCGGGACTGGGGTTCGAATCTCACGCTGTCTGTAGGGAGTTTGTACACTTTCCCATGGGGCTCCAGTTTCCTCTCACCCTCTGAAATGTACCGGGAATTGTAGATTAATTGGATGGCACGGGCTTGTGGGCCAAAAGGGCCTGTTACTGTGCTGTGGATCTAAATTTAAATTACAATAAATAATTTGATCCAGAGAAACACTGTTTTTATCAGTCAGATAACCTGCGGAACGAGAAGGTTAATGATACATTTTTGTTTAAAATGGAGTTGTCCACTCTCAGTCCTCAAAATGAGCAGCCTGTTAACTGGTAAGATCAGCAAGTCAAGGACTTGATTTATGGGGTCCATTAGGCCTTGAAACCTGCACACAGGACATAAAGCTTTGTGAGAAGATGAATTAGGTGAACAATGTAAGGCCTGTCCTTCACTATTGGTTTTGAGAGTTATGGCCAACGAGAAGGTGTAGATGAGGAAAGAACCACAGTCTCTCCGATTATATCAGGGTGAGTAGTGAGCAAGTTCTTTCAACTTCTCATTAGAATCACAATTGGTGCCAGTTCCTCTGAGACTCTCCAAGCCAGCCATCCTAAACCAGAGTCCACGATGAGAAGGGCATTTGGTTTTGTTGATATTTCATGTAACTTACGGTACTTTACCTCACTTTTACACCCTGGAAATGTTCGTTCTCCCTCATTGACCTGAATCCTTGAATTGATCTCATTATAACTTGAACACGAAATGGAATATTTGGTCAAGATGATGAGCTTTATGTTTTAGACATATAGCACGTTACTGGCAATTTTGGCCAACAAACCCATGCCCCCAATCACACCCAATGGACTTACAAACCCCGATGCTTGATGACCTGGTGAGTTTCTCTGCACTTTTGCGTCTCACCATCTGGGTGGAACCAGAAATTGGCTTCCTGCAGGGTGGTGGATCTGTGGAATTCTCTGCCCTATTAAGCAGTGGAGGTTGCCTTGTTGAAAGTATTTTCGACTGTATGGATAGATTTTTAACAGATTGGGGAATTCAGGGTTGTAGGGAACGAATGGGTAAGGGGAGCTGAGTCCACGGCAGATCAGCCATGATCTTATTGAATAGGCTCAAGGGGCCAGGTGGCTGACTCCTGCTCCAATTTCTAACCTTGAGGTGAACAATGCAGCTGTATAGAAGTTGAAGCTCAATGAGGAGAAAGGGAGAGGTGGGTGGGGGCTGGTAGGAGCAGAACCACGGATAGGGGTGGAGATACCAGAATGCTCCCAATGTGGCCCCAGATGGACTGAATGGCCTTATCTTTGTTCTCTACATTGAATGTATTTCAGAGATGCAAGGGGATGAGACACAGTTTTCAAACACAGCTGCTTTATTTTTGTCTCGATCCAGGATATGAAATTTAAATTCTGTAATTGGGTGGAATGGTTAGTGAAACACTATTATAGGACCAATGGCCCAGGTTCGAATCCAGTCCTGTCTCTAAGGAGTCTGTATGCTCCCTCCATGATTGGTAGGTTAATTAGGTGGAATGGGTTTCATGGGACAGAGAGCCTTCAACCGTGCTGCATTGTTAATTAAAAAAAAAATGTAACTGGAGTCACTAACATTGACAGAGAGAATCCATTCCACCTCCACTTACCACTGACTTGGAAAAGCAATTAACATATTGAAGACTCACCCCTCCCCAGACACACTCCCTCTCCCCTCCTCCCCATGGAGAAGATTCCCCAGTGTGAGATCACACCCCACCAGATTCAAGGACAGGTCCTTCCCTGTATTATCAGACTCTTGAATGATCCTCACCCTTGTAAAATAATACTGGTTTTGCCTTGTACCCACTGATCTGTCCCTTGAACTTGCACTCCTGCACTGTGATTTATTTGCTGGACTATGTTCAGGATGTCCAGCTGGACTGCTCCAAAACATTTTCACTGCACCTTTGTATATGTGATAATTTCTCCCCTCATTACATCACTGGTTCAGGACATTCTGAGATGACAACACTACGTTTCTAATGTTGGATGCTGCAAACTCTACCTGCAAGATCTCATCTCTCTTCCTGCCACTGTCATCAGTACCATGATGAACCACCTTCTCTCTGTCTAGAAGATTGGACCCTGAACCTGCTATGAAACATCCATGACTCTGGCACCAAGGAGGCAACTCCCTATCCTGGATCCCCCCTTCTCGCAAGTGCGTGCCTGTGCCCTGGACTCCAGAGTCCCCAGTCCCTGGGCATCGAGACTAAGCGGCTTCACAGCATCCCCAGTGGTGGGGCCACAGACCCGGCTGATGCTGCTGTTTCTGCTGAGAAGGGATCTCCACCCCAACAGGATGTCCCAGGTGTCCCTGTGTGAGACGGGGACAGGGGCCTCCTACCCCTTCCCCAGTGAGCCAGCCTGCCCTGTGGTGGGGACCCCATCCCTGCCCATCCTATGTGGGACCCTGTCTGCCCCCTATCCCCCCTCTTCCTGTCAATCTGACTGATGCCCCCACTGTACTGTTACAGACTGTCACTGACAGATGTACTTGTGTATTGGCAACTGCTGTAGGAGTGTCTACCCAGTTGGTATAACCAACCCTTGGTGGTGAGAGATAGCATTTCAGTTTTTTTGTTTATATTAAGGGTACTGTCCTATATATTCAAGATAAAAAATATCAATTTTTTAAAAGTTCAAATGAAAGATGGGGATGTCCTCTTTTTTTCTCTATTCAATTGAATGAGATTCTCTATGAATTTTAGCGCGTTTCGACGCTCTGTTTCCTTTTAAATGACATTGCCCTATAACTTTTTTTTAATCGGGACATTTAAAATGGGGGCCAAACTTGTTGTTTTGTGTTTTGTAGTGAATTACATTTGATTTTTATTTCTTATTATTTATTTGTGTTATGTAAATTATTAATTAACCCTTCATTATGTCAAAGAAAAGGAAATTGAATGATGATGATGTGCAGTTTGGTTTCACTTGCACCGGATTAACTGAGGATTTGCAAAAACCCCAGTGCATGCTTTGTGATGCTGTCTTTTCAAATGCAAATTTGAAGCCATCTAAGCTGCAGGAACACTTCAACAACCGCACGGTGGAGCAGATGTTGCAGGCCATGATGTTGGATCATTGAAAGCTAAAAGGGCCCGCCTTGATTCTCGAGCAACCCTTCCAAAATTAGGTTTTATATCTGCTGACAAACCGCTGCTGATGGCTTCATATCACGTGGCATATAAAGTAACCAAATCCAAGAAGCCCCATACAATTTCAGAAGAGGTGATAAAACCGTGTGCATTAGAAATGGCAACAATTGTTCTGGGAAAAGAGGCCTCAAACAAGCTTAAATTAGTGCCGTTATCAAATAATGTTATTCAGAGCCGAATTGGTGATTTGAGTTTGGACATTTTGGACCAAGTTATCGCAGATGTCAGGGCTAGTCCCTTGAAAATCTCTCTCCAGTTGGACAAAACAACTGATGTTGCAAATTGCAGTCAATATCGCATTAGTGAGGTATGTCCATGATAGTGTCACAATGGAAGATTTCCTGTTAACCATACAACCATATAACCACTTACAGCACAGAACAGGCTAGTTCGGCCATACTAGTCCATGCCGTAACAAATCCCCATCCTCCTAGTCCCACTGACCAGCACCCGGTCCATACCCCTCCAGTCCTCTCCTATCCATGTAACTATCCAGTCTTTCCTTAAATGTAACCAATGATCCCGCCTCGACCACATCTGTCAGAAGCTCATTCCACATCCCTACCACCCTTTGCGTAAAGAAATTTCCCCTCATGTTCCCCTTATAATTTTCCCTCTTCAATCTTAAACCATGCCCTCTAGTTTGAATCTCCCCCACTCTTAATTGAAAAAGCCGATCCACGTTTACTCTGTCTGTCCCTTTTAAAATCTTAAACACCTCTATCAAATCCCCTCTCAATCTTCTACGCTCCAGAGAAAAAAGCCCCAGTCTGCACAACCTTTCCCTGTAACTCAAACCTTGAAATCCTGTCAACATTCTCGTGAACCTTCTCTGCACTCTCTCTATTTTGTTATATCTTTCCCATAATTTGGTGACAAAACTGTACACAGTACTCCAAATTTGGCCTCACCAATGCCTTGTACAATTTCATCATAACCTCCCTACTCTTGAATTCAATACTCTGATTTATGAAGGCCAACTTTCCAAATGCCTTCTTCACCACACCATCTACCTGAGTATTAGCCTTGAGGATACTATTTACCACAACTCCTAAATCCCTTTGTTGCTCTGCACATCTCAATAGCCTACCATTTAATGCATATGACCTATTTAGATTTGTCTTTCCAAAATGTAACACCTCACACTTATCTGTATTAAATTCCATCAGCCATTTCTCAGCCCACACCTCCAGCCTTCCTAAATCTACGGTAATCTTCCTCACTGTCCACAACACCACCAATCTTTGTATCATCCGCAAACTTGCTTATCCAATTCTCCACCCCTACTTCCAGATCGTTAATATATATAACAAACAATAGTGGACCCAGGTCCGATCCCTGAGGAACTCCACTAGTCACCGGCTTCCAATTGGACAAACAATTTTCTACCACTGCTCTCTGACACCTCCCATCCAACCATTGCTGAATCCATTTCACTACCTCCTTATTTATACCTAATCCCTCCACCTTTTTTCCTAACCTCCTGTGGGGAACTTTGTCAAAAGCTTTACTAAAGTCTAAATAGACAACATCCACAGCTTTCCCTTCATCAACCTTTTTTGTAACCCCCTCGAAAAACTCAATCAGGTTTGTCAAGCATGATCTACCCCTGACAAAACCATGCTGATTACTCCCTAGCAATCCCTTTACCTCCAAATATTTGTAAATACCATCCCTCAGAACACTTTCCATCAACTTGCTCACCACAGACGTCAGACTCATGGGCCTATAATTCCCAGGTTTACATTTGGACCCTTTCTTAAACAGCAGAACCACATGCGCTACCTTCCAATCCTTTGGCACTACCCTCGTGGCCAGTGACATCCTAAATATCTCTGTTAATGGCCCCACTATCTGTCCACAAGCCTCCCTGCGTGTCCTTGGGAATATTTTGTCCGGTCCCAGAGATTTATCCACCTTTATCTTTTTCAACACAGCCATCACTACCTCCTCGGTTATCCTTATATGCTTCATGACCTCCCCACTATTTTTCTTTACCTCAACTGGTTCAATATTTTTTCCCTAGTGAATACCGAGGCAAAGAAATCATTCAAAATTTCCCCCATTTCCTCTGACTTCTCACTCAGCCTACCCTCGCTATCTACAAGGGGTCCAATTTTATCCCTCATTAATCTTTTACTTTTAATGCACCTATAGAAACCCTTTGGATTTATTTTTACTCTGTTTGCCAAAGCCTCTTCGTGCCTTTTTTTGGCCTTTCTAATTTCTTTCTTAAGAATCCTTCTACACTCCTTGTAGTCCTCCTTCAAATTCTCAGCTCCTTGCTCTTTATACCTCTTTTTCTTCTAACCAAATTTCCAATATTCTTCGAAAACCAAGCCTCCCTATGACTTCCAGCCTTTCCTTTGATCCTCACTGGGACATATCTACTCTGTACCCTCAAAATTTCTTTTTTGAATATCCTCCATTTTTAATTTACATCCTTACCTGAAAATATCCTGTCCCACTGAATACTCCCCAAATCCCATCTTATTCCTTTGAAATGTGCTCTTCTCCAATCCAGAACCTCAACTTTAGGCCCCTCCTTGCTCTTCCCTAAAACTACCCTAAAACTAACAGAGTTATGATCACTAGACCCAATTTGTTCTCCAACATTAATGTCTGATACCTGACCTAGCTCGTTCCCTAACAGGAGATCTAGTATTACACTGTCCCGAGTCGGTTCTTCTACTAATTGATTTAGAAAACAATCTTGAACACATTTAATGAACTCTAGCCCATCCAGCCCTCTAACTGTATGGGTATCCCAATCAATGCGATTGATCACTACCTTATGATCACTACCTTATGATTCTCACACATATACGTTATCTCCCTACAAATTTGTTCCTCTAATTTTCTTGGCCCATTTGGTGGTATGTAATACACCCCTATTAGCACCCTCATGCCTCCTTCACCCCTCAATTCCACCCAAACAGCCTCATTGGACGATTCCTCCAGACCATCCTGCCACCTGTTCTGTGTAGATCTGAAAACAACCACAAAAGGAAAAGATGTCTTCCAGTGTGTGAAGGACTTATTTGTGAAATATGACTTAGATATCCAAATTATTGGTTCTGTGTGTACCAACAGTGCCCCTACTATGCAAGGAAATTAAACATGAGTTTTTTTGCACTGATGAAACAAGAGATTCTGCACTGTTTTCTTCATCGACATGCTTTGGCATCAAAAACATTGTCTCCAAAGTTGAAAAGGTCCTTGACACTTCAGTGAAGACCATCAACTGGATTAGGGGTCGTGCTCTGAACCACTGCCTCTTCCAGTCGCTTTGTGAAGATTTTGCAAATGAGCATTCAGTTTTGGTTTTCCACTCGGAAGTCCGCTGGCTGTCACGTAGGAGAGCTTTAACGCGCTTCTTCGAACTGCGAGAAGAAGTTAAAGCTTTTCTGAAGGAACGTGACTATGATCTGTCTGTAGAAATGGAATTACAAGAATTCAACCAAATGCTAGCCTATTTGAGTGATATTTTCACTCATATGAATGACCTGAGTGTCATTCAAGTGAAAAACATAAACATATTGAAATGCTGCGAAAAGTTAAATGCTTTCAAAGAAAAGTTACATCTTTGGTGATGACGAGTTAAAAGAGGGAATCTTTCAAATTTTCCATCACTCGAAGAAACATGATCTACTAGGCAAGGTTGTCCTTTGTCACCAGCCTTGTTTGCATTGGTGATAGAACCGTTAGCTCAAGCAGTGAGACAAGATAATAGAATTAATGGAATTAAAAGAAATGAAGAGGAATACAGATGATTTATTTAACAAATTCTCAGCAATCGCTATGACATTTACAAAATTGTTTGATACAATATGGAGAAATACCTGGTTATAAAATTAATTGGGATAAGAATGAAATACTACCAATTACAGAGGAAGATTATACAGACTATAGACAGATTACAAAGCTTAGATGGACCAAGAAAATTAAATATTTAGGAGTAGTGGTGGATGAAAGTTATCAGCATTTGTATAAGTTAAATTATATTCTTTTATTAACAAAAATAAAATATAATTTAATTAAATGTATATCTATTGTAAAAGGGATTAATGGGTTTTGTGTCAATAACATTTTTGGTATTTGATAATTTATCTTTTTTCCTTTCAAGTGTATTCTCTATTTTATGAAAATTTTATTTAAAGTTTATGAGAAAGAATACAAACATAAAACACAAAGCAAAACTATATCTACCCCCTATAACCCTTCCTCCACCCCCCTCCCAACTATTATCAAGTACGTGATTTATTAATGAAGTGTAATGAGCGAGAGTTAATATTACCTAGTTTGTCAAAGTTTGAGAAATTTATTACGGATAAAGGGAAGAAAGGGTTTGTTTCAGAAATGTATATGTTGTTACAAGTAAATATGGAAAAGGTAGATCTATTTAGGGTATTTAGGGTAAGGGATTATACCCACCCACCTTGGAGCTTGTATGTATATAATTTATACAAACATTTATACAAAATCAAAGTAGGTTAAGTTGCCAATCTATCTGTTAATCTACATCTTTAAACATAAATTAAGTATTGTAGCGACAGCTAAACTGCTACTGAAAGAACACACAACCAGATGGGTTGAGCTCAGTGAGGAGAAAACTGGTTTATTGCTGGCTGCCGTGCTGGATTTATACTCCCAGCCCAGACCTGGCTGAGAACCGCGCTGGGGGATGCCAACGTCACTTGGGCGTCATGTGACCCCCCCAGCGTGGGCTTCTGAGCCCAGTGCTGAGAAGAAGGGGAAACCCCTGATGGCACCAATTTGGCTGGCTGCCCCGCCGCATGGATTACAAGCAGGGCCGGTTCGCCTGCCTAGTGGCATGGCGCCACAATATCTACTTTACATTTAAATGCATACATTGCAAATACGAAGACCACATTTTAACAAAAAAGGAGTAAATAATTATTTCATAAATTATATGTTATCTTCTCTAAATACAAACAAGATTGAATTTCTTAATGCCATCTTTGTATACTTAACTCAACATCATTTTTCCAAGTTACTGCTATACATTTTCTGGCCACTGCCAAGCACAATCTAATAAATGTAATTGGAGGTTTTTCCATACGTACTGTAACTGGGTTCATATGGCCCAATAGACAAATCCATGGATCCACATATAATTCTGTTTGGAATAAATCTTGCAAAAATTTAATAACTTTCTCCCAAAAAGGCTTCACATTGATATATTCCCAGACCAAATGTACAAATGTACCAGTCTGATCTCCACATCGGAAACACAAATCAGTCCCACTAAAACCATATCTCTTTAACTTTTCAGGGGTTAAATATAGCTGATGTAAAAAATTGTAATTAACTAAACTATAATGTACATTAATTAATTTTGTAACACTCTCCAAACACAAGTCCGACCATTGTTGTTCAGAAATAGGAATAGATAACCCTTGCTCCCATTTATCCCTTACCCTAAATAGATCTACCTTTTTCATATTTACTTGTAACAACATATACATTTCTGAAACAAACCCTTTCTTCCCTTTATCCGTAATAAATTTTTCAAACTTTGACAAACTAGGTAATATTAACTCTCACCCATTACACTTCATTAATAAATCACGTACTTGATAATAAGCAAATAATGTGTTCTGAAATATACCAAACTTCTCGCTAAGTCTGTCAAACAAAAGAAATAAACCTGCTTCAAAACAATCTTCCACTAATACCAACCCCTTTGAATCTCAATCCTTCAAATAAGGATTATGCATAGAACATGGGATTAATTGATTCTGATATAACAGAGTTTTAACTGAAACCACATCCTTTGTTCCTATACACTGATTCCATTGATCCCATACCCTCAACAAATGACTCTACACAGGTAATTTATAAATTTTTGTAAAACCAATAAGTTCCATTTATATATAAAATGCTTAAATGAACTTTCTTGTAGTTGATCAATTTCTACATTAGCCCACCAGCAGTTGATCAATATCAAACAACCTATTAATAAATTTCAAATTTTGAAAATGTGGCAGTTGAAAGCCACCCAAATCATACTTCCATGTCAATTTTCGCATAGATACTCTAGCTAATTTACCTTTCCACAAAAACAAACAAACTGTTTTATTCAATTCCTTTAAAAACTTCCCCAGTATAGGACTGGGAATAGATTGAAACAAATATTGAATACATGGATATATATTAATTTTAATGCAATTTACCTGTCCAATCAATGTTAATGGGAAATCTTTCCATCTATCCAAATGAGACTTAATCTTATTTAACAATGGTAAGTAATTCAGACCATATAAACTTTGATAAACAATTACACCCAAATACTTAATCTTATCAGACTATTTAAATTTGGTAATTTGCATACAATCCGAATAATCTCCATCTGATATTAGTAATATCTTACTTTTGTCCCAATTTACCTTATAACCTGACATTGATCCATAATATTTCAGTAAGTCCTGTAAAGGTTGTAAAGACTTCTTAGGTTGAGACAAATATATCCACACATCATCTGCAAATAAATTAATTTTATATTCCTGCTGACCAATAGTAATTCCCTTAATATTCTCATTCTGTCTAATGGCTTGAGCCAAAGGTTCTATGGCTGGTGACAATGGGCAGCCCTGTCTAGTTGATCTAAACAAATTAAAGACCTGGGAAACATCCATTTGTCACCACCCAAACAGAAGGATTGGTATATATTGCCTTAACCTAACCAATAAAGAGTGGCCCAAATTGAAATCTTTCCAGCACTTTAAATAAAAATTTCCACTCCACGTGGTCAAAGGCCTTTTCTGCATCTAGCGCCAGTACCATTGGTTGGTTGAGTTGCTGTCTTGACGCACTGATTATTATAATCAATTTGGTAATATTGGCAGCTGAATACCTATTCTTAATCAATCCTTCCTGATCTATATGAACTAATTTCAGTAAAAATTAGCCAACCTATTTGCTAAAACTTTTGCTACAATTTTATAATCTACATTTAATAAAGATATAGGTCTATATGATGCTACCTTTAATGGATCTCTGTACTTCTTTGGAATGACCATTATCAATGCCCTTGAAAATGATTCAGGAAATAAACCTGTTTTTGTAGCTTGTTTAAGTACATCCATATACACCGGAAATAACAGGTCATGAAATTATTTATAAAATTCTCTCGTAAAACCATCCTCACCAGGTGATTTTCCACTTGGCATAGATTGTAATGCCTCCTTAAGTTCAAACTCCGTAAAAGAACTATCTAACAATTTTACATCTTTCTCATCCAATAAAGATAAATTCAAATGTGATAAGAAAGAATCAATCTGCTCCATATTTGCAGTTCCTTCAGACGTATACAAATCCCTATTAAAAAAAAACACGAAATTCTTCCTTAATCTCCTGCAGTTTATGTAATTCCTAAATTTCCCTGAACTGCATTAATAGCTCTAGAAACTTGTTCAGTCTTCAACTGCCATGCAATACCTTATCCACCCTCTCCCCTAACTCGTAATAGCGCTGCTTTGATTTCAAAAGCATTTTCTCATAATAATAAATTTGCTTTGTATTATAACAAAGCTTCAAATTAATTAACTGTATCTTATTCTCTTCTGTTGCATTATGCTGAAATATTTTTTCCAATACTGCAATTTCTTTTACTGACTCCAAAAGTTCTGCCTTACGCTGCTTCTTCACTTTAACTGCATAATTAATAATTTGACCTCGCAAATATGCTTTCAAAGCATCCCACATCATAAAATTACTCTGATCTAATCCATCATTCATTTTTAAAAAAAGCTTAATCTGATGTCTCAAACTCAGGCCTTTTTAACAACATCTCATTAAATCTCCAACAATAATTTACTCCCACCTTCTCAACAATCTCACAATAAATCAGCAACAATGAATGGTCTGACAGAATTCTACTCTTATACTCCGCATAATCAACTCAACCTTGTAAATGAGCAGATACCAAAAAAAGTCTGCCTCATAATAATTCTGAAAACAAGGTAACTGTGAATAATACCAAGTTAATTTTTGAATAGAAACTCTTGACAGTTTACCTTTCCATGAAAATAACCTAATTACTTTATTTATTTTCTTTTAAAAATTGTTGATATTACACACGGTATTAATTGAAAAAATATTGTATTCGAGGATAAATATTCATCTTTATGCAATTCACCCTTCCAATTAAAGTCGGTGGTAAATCTTTCTACTTATTTAAATAAATTTGAATCTTATTCAATAAAGATATATAATTTAAATTATATAAATCCTGATATTCTTTATTTACAACTACTCCTGAATATTTTATTTTACTGGATCATCTAAATTTAGTAATTTGTCTACAGTCTGTGTAATCTTCCTCAGCTATTGGTAAAATCGTACTCTTTTCCCAATTAATTTTATATCCTGATAACCTACCATATTGATTCAACAAATCTTGTAGTGACTTCAATGAATTTTTTGGATTTGTTAAATATATCAAAACATCATCTGCAAACAGATTAATCTTATATTCATTTTCTTTCACTGGAGGGGTATGTCCACGTCTGCTGCAGGCTCGTTGGTGACTGACAAGTCCGATGCAGGACAGGCAGGCACGGTTGCAGCGGTTGCAAGGGAAAATTGGTTGGTTGGGGTTGGGTGTTGGGTTTTTCCTCCTTTGTCTTTTGTCAGTGAGGTGGGCTCTGCAGTCTTCTTCAAAGGAGGTTGCTGCCCGCCGAACTGTGAGGCGCCAAGATGCACGGTTGGAGGCGATATCAGCCCACTGGCGGTGGTCAATGTGGCAGGCACCAAGAGATTTCTTTAAGCAGTCCTTGTACCTCTTCTTTGGTGCACCTCTATCTCAGTGGCCAGTGGAGAGCTCGCCATATAATACAATCTTGGGAAGGCGATGGTCCTCCATTCTGGAGTTGTGACCCACCCAGCACAGTTGGGTCTTCAGCAGCATGGATACGATGCTTGCGGACTCTGCCAGCTCGAGTACTTCGATGTTGGTGATGAAGTCATTCCAATGAATGTTGAGGATGGAGCGGAGACAGCGCTGATGGAAGCGTTCTAGGAGCCGTAGGTGATGCCGGTAGAGGACCCATGATTCAGAGCCGAACAGGAGCGTGGGTATGACAATGGCTCTGTACATGCTGATCTTTGTGTTTCTTCAGGTGGTTGTTTTTCCAGACTCTTTTGTGTAGTCTTCCAAAGGCGCTATTTGCCTTGGCGAGTCTGTTGTCTATCTCTTTGTTGGTCCTTGCATCAGATGAAATGGTGCAGCCGAGGTAGGTAAACTGGTTCACCGTTTTGAGTTCAGTGTGCCCGATGGAGATGTGGGGGGTCATGGTGGGGAGCTGGCTGATGGAGGACCTCAGTTTTCTTCAGGCTGACTTCCAGGCCAAAAATTTTGGCAGTTTCCGCAAAACAGGACGTCATGTGCTGGAGAGCTGGCTCTGAATGGGCAACTAAAGAGGCATCATCTGCAAAGAGTAGTTCATGGACAAGTTGCTGTTGTGTCTTGGTGTGAGCTTGCAGGCACCTCAGATTGAAGAGACTGCCATCCGTGCGGTACCGGATGTAAACACCGTCTTCATTGTTGAGGTCTTTCATGGCTTGTTTCAGCATCATGCTGAAGAAGATAGTAAAGAGGGTTGGTGCAAGGACGCAGCCTTGCTTCATGCCGTTGTCAATGGAGAAGGGTTCGGAGAGCTCATTGCTGTATCTGACCCGACCTTGTTGTTTTTCGTGCAGTTGGATAACCATGTTGAGGAACTTGGGGGGCATCCGAGACGCTCTAGTATTTGCCAAAACCCTTTCCTGCTCACGGTGTCAAAGGCTTTGGTGAGGTCAACAAAGGTGATGTAGAGTCCTGGACCAAATACTGGACCATTTATACGAGCCTGTAAAACTGCTGCACGCAGAATGATCTCTCGATCCTGGTACCTTAAACACCTCACCAAAACTGCCAGAGATGGTTGACTCGATAACGGCTTTTTCCTTAATGTACGATTAGTTCTCTCTAACTCTAAACCCTTGGAAAATACTCTGGACCAAAAATTTCAACAATCTAATCTTTAAAAACTTTGTAGGATTCATTCCTTCAAAACCCTCTGGTAACCCCACTTCCGCCAACTCTGATTTTCCAATGAGTCCATCGTCTGCTAAAAAATTTTCTTCTCCATTTGCCATCCAGCAACAGCTTCTTCATCCTGATCCACTCTGTCTTCTACATTCTTAATTTTATCTTCAACCATGTCAACTGCTGTCAAGCACTTATTGACATCCACCTTCATCGAAGCAATCTCACCAGTAAAATTTAAGTCTAATATCAGCAAGTTGTTGACAACATTTTGAAAACTGGTCAACGTATAATCAATCCATCATGCTTTCATTTTGCTTAGTTATTGTTTCCAACATAAACATCATATCTGAGGCAGGCGTAGGGCTCATTGTACTAGGGAACTTAGATGGTGAAGGTGATTTTAAAGCTGTAGGAGTACCTTCCACTCTAGCTACAGCCAATATAAGTTCATTATCTTCTTCTTCCAGGTACTGTTCCAACTCTTCTTCCACCTCCTCCTGTGTTAGATTAACTCCTCTGGACTGACTGTGGGTCTGCGTTCCACTCCACATTGAGCTGAATTCCTCAGCCGAGGTTGAGCTGCAGCCCCCGCAGCCCTCACCCGTTCAAGCATCTTGCGTATGCGCACTGCCACACGAGTCCAAGCAGCACGAGGGTAGGCTGCCCCTGACGTGTCCTTGGCACGCTGCATCAAAGACGCAGTCGCTAACAACGCATCACATCCTCTGACCCCCCACCCCCTCCCCGCGCTTGGCCACACTACCCGATGCGGTTAACGCAGCACTCTCCCGTGTCTTGCACATCTCCTGAAGCGATGCCAGGGACATTGCGGTGGCGCCATCTTGCACTGGTCCGCGCATAGAGGATGCTGCCGCTACATTCAATCTTACTGAAGAAGGTCGCTGAGTCTTTGGGTCCATCTGTAATTGATGCTGAGGCTTCAAATCTTTGGTAGGCCCAAACTTTTCAGGTTTTTCCAACACTTTAAAATGCAATTATTTTGATTGTTGAACTTTTCCTCTTCTCACCACTTTCCTTCTCATATCTTGGCACTTTTTTCATAAAATTTTCAGAACAGACAAACAGAAGAAGAAGAATGCCATGTGCAGTCGGCCATCTTGGACAAATGCTACAGAGCAGAGGACACAGTCTTCAGGAGATGAATATGATGCCGAGTACTATCGGATGGAAGGACACGAAGGACACTCCAGACTTGCTTCCCTACACATGAATCAGGCGAGTCCTCACAATTTATCTGACGCCACTGTGTGCATCAAAATTAATGATGTGAGGGTAAATTGCTTAATAGATAGTGGAAGCACTGAAAGGTTTATTGACCAGGAGTTAGTCAACCGCCTTGCCCTCCCCACACCCCGAGTGAGCACCAGATCTTGTTAGCAGCCAGCAGCCAGCAGCCTTGCGGCAGTGGTAAAACAGTTTTGCAGGGTTACTCTAGAAATCCAGGGCACAAAATACGAAGGGTTCAAATTACTAGTACTCCCTCACCTCTGTGCCCCGGTACTATTTGGGTTAGATTTTCAGTGCCAGTTAGAAAGCATTACAATAGTGCACAACGGGCCTCATCCCCCACTATGCCTTACGAAGAAACAACACTGCAGCCTGTCTGTCCTGAACATAGAACCCACTCCACTATTCACACACCTGACCCCAGAATGCACACCAATAGCCACAAAGAGCAGGAGGTATAGCCCAAGGGACAGAGCCTTCATTAGGACAGAGATCCACAGGCTACTACAGGAGGGCATCATAGAGCAGAACACCAGCCCCTGGAGAGTCCAGGTGGTTCTAGTAAAGTCATGAGAAAAACTGTGGATGGTAGTGGATTACAGCCAGACAATCAACAAATTTATACAACTAAATGCCTACCCCCTGCCATGCATAGCAGACATAGTCAACAACATTCTGCAGTATAAGGTGTTCACCATAGACCTGAAGGCAGCATACCACCAACTGCACATTAGAAACAGCGATCACATTTACACGGCATTTGAGGCAGACGGCAGGCTGTATCAATTTCTATGACTCCCCTTCGGTGTCACCAATGGGGTGTCCCTGTTTCAGAGAGAAATGGACCGAAGAGATGAGTTCCAACTGAAAACGTTGTTCCCCTACTTAGACAACGTGACAATCTGTGGCCACACTCAGGAGGATCATGACACAAATTTAAAACGCTTCTTCCAGGCAGCTGAGGAAAGGAACCTAACATACAACAGGGACAAATGCCTCTTTAGTGCCAGGAAGTTGCCAATCCTGGGCTACATAGTGCAGAATGGGGAAATCAGCCCAGACCCAGCCTGTATGCGCCCTCTCCTAGACCTCCTAGTGCCACACACTCTGAAAGCACTAAAAAGGTGTTTGGGACTGTTCGCTTACTATGCCCAATGGGTCCCCAACTATGCCGACAGGGCCCGCCCACTTATAAAAGCCTCAGTTTTCCCACTGTTCCCACCAGCCACCAGAGCATTCAGGGACATTGGGGACCATATTGCTAAAGCTACCATGCGGTCGATCCTGTTTCAAGTGGAAACGGATGCATCCGATGTGGTTTCGGCAGCCACCTTAAACCAAGACGGACGACCAGTGGCCTTTTTATCGCGAACCCTACAGGGATCAGAGGTAAGACACTCAGCAGTAGAGAAAGAAGCCCTAGCCATTGTGGAAGCAGTAAGGCATTGGCGACATTATCTGGCATGCAGACACTTCACCTTCATCCATGACCAACGGTCTGTGGCTTTTATGTTCGATAACCAGAACAGGGGGAGAATTAAGAACGACAAAATCCTGCGCTGGCAGATAGAATTGTCTACATTTAACTATGACATTCTATACTGCCCTGGGAGACTCAACAAGCCCCCGGACGCGCTGTCCTGAGGCACTTGTGCCATCCTTAACCACACATCCCCGTTGTAGAGCTTGCACAATGAACTGGGCCACCTGGGGGTCGCTAGACTGTTTCACTTCATTAAAACCCAAAACCTCCCATTTTTGGTAGAGGAAGTGAGGTCAGTGAACACGAGCTGCCCCATCTGTGCGGAATGCAAACTGCAATTTTACCAGCCAGACAAAGCCACCCTGATAAAAGCTACCAAACCTTATGAGCGCCTCAGCCTCGATTTTAAAGGCCCGCTCCTGTCCAATAATAGAAATGTCTATTTCCTCAACGTAATAGATGAATATTCCCGTTTCCTCTTCGCAATCCCGTGTTCTGATGTATCAGCAGCCACTTTTCTAAAATGTGTCCAACCCATCTTCAGCATATTTGGGTACCTGAACTACATACATACAGACAGGGGAGCTGCATTCATGAGCGCAGAAGTACCGCAGTACCTGCACGAAGAGGGATTGCTACCAGTCACAAATTACAATCCCAGGGGGAATGGACAAGTCGAAAGGGAAAATGCCACTATCTGGAAAACGGTCCTCTTGACTTTAAAAGCAAAAGACCTGCTTGTTACTAGATGGCAAGAAGTGTTTCCAGTAGCCCTACACACTATACATTCTTTGTTGTGTACTTCCGCATGAACGTATCTTTTCTTTCACAAGGAAAGCCACGACAGGCACAGTGCTGCCTAAATGGATGATGACACCAGGACCTGTTCTCCTCCTGAAGCACTGCAGACCCCACAAAGCTGGTGGTTCAAGTGTAGTTGAGGCGAGCCCTCAGTCACATTCTCAGATGGAAGGAAAGACTCAATGGCCACCAGGGATCTTGCACCGGCCAGATGCGTGAATAACGTGGAGGAGACACAGATATCTAAAGATCAACAAGGAGCGCAGCACCAGTCAATAGAATAGTTGTCTATCGTGTCACCCCAGAGGACTATACCACCCACCCCGGAAATCTGGACCCTGGGTACGCCCCCCCCCACAAAATATCACCACCCTAGACTTGATAGCAGGACCTAATCCCATACAATAGGATCCCCAGCCCACATGGTCATCTATTACTTCCCACTCCCACACCTCCACCAAGAAAGGCCAAAAGGCAGACCGCACTCCCCACCCCTATACCACTACCGAGGAGGTCCAGAAGGCAATGGAAGCCACAAAACATTTTGGACTTATGAACGTACAAGCAAGGGAAGGCAGGGGGTTGGGGCGGAGGGAATAACAATGTTTTAGGGGGGGGGTGAATGTGGTGATATGTAATTACACCACTAGGTCACCAGGTGTCATCACTGTGACCTTGTATATAAAGCAGTCCAGAGCTACAGTCTAGCCTTCCAGGTTCGTCTTACAGAGAGACAAGACCTATTAGGTACATATTAGTTTATTAGAGCTGTTTTTTTACTCGCACTGCTGGTGTGGTTATTGTCAGTACAAAATAAATGGAAAGACAGAATTAGAGAGTGGAAAAAGGTGGCAAACAGGAAGTGGGAGGAAAATCGAATAAGAGCTGGAGAGAGAATGGGAGAATCAGGAGAGGAGACTTTGGGGATCCCAATCACATCTGGCACATCGACCCTGACCTTACTTAGTCATCAGAGTAAAGTTAATAATGATTGGCAGCTCCCGCCCTGTCCTGGAGAGAAATTAAATTTCTCTCCATGAGTTACAGAAACGAGCCCAGCGAAGTTATTTGGATGAGCAGCACAGTAAATTAGAAGGTGCTCGTCAATTGTGATCGATATTGAAATAACAATTAAATGCGATATTTAAAGAAATGATATTTACTAATAAAATGTTAGGGCACAATTTATAGTGTGGGGGCAAAGCAGATGGGTACAGTTTATAATCTCTCGCCTACACCCCCACCTTAGAGAGAGAGAAGAGCCTAATAGATATGTCCTGCAGGATGAATGTGGGAGGAAAGAAATCAGGTGCCAAATGGTGAACAAACAGACAGTGAGAGAAGGAAACCCTGGGGACCCGATGTTAGGTACGGACACCCTATTCTTGCAGAATGATGAGGAATCAAAAGATTCCTTGTGGGCAAGACCACCCCTATATGTACCTCAGCAGCCACTGTCATCAGTCCTGTGTCTCACTAGTTACGATCATGAAGGTGGTTGGAGAGTGCACCGAAAGAACCAAAGACTTGTCGATCCAAACCAAGGCTTTTATTAACTAAAAGACTGGAGCATATCACAAGTAGGTCGATCAGTCCAGAATGACCTGGTCTGGCTTGGAGCAATCCTTTAAGACCTGCCAGTAGGTATGGCTACACTCTCAGCCAATCACAGTCATTCAGCATATGACCTGGGGGAGAAGGAATAGAGGGAGGTTGGGTTAAAGGCACTGCTGCGCCTGATCCAGCTTGGGCGAGGTCCCTTGCCATCTGTCCTGGTACTCAATGTAGGCATAATGCGGGTTCGCATGGAGCAGAGTCACTCGGTCAACCAAGGGGTCATTCTTTGAGTACCAGATGTGGCATCATAAGAGGACTGAACCGGGAACCGTGAGCCATGCCGGTATGGTCGTACCCAACTCGGATTTCCTCGGGAATGAGAAGATCCTTTCATGGGGGCTGGCATTGGTCACGGTGCATAGGAGGGTGGATGGAGTGTAGGGCACTAGTGAGCATGTCCTGCCAGAGAGAGGTGGGGAGACCTTTGGACTGGAGGGCAAGCATTACCACTTTCCAAACGGTGGCATTTTCTCTTTCGACTTGCCCATTACCGTGTGGGTTATAGCTGATGGTCCTGCTTGAAGCAATACCACGCTCCAGAAGGTACTGCTGCAGCTCTGCGCTCATAATCGAGGATCCCCAGTCACTGTGGATGTAACTGGGGTACCCGAAGATGGCAAAGATGCTGTCCAGGGCCTCTATGACTGAGGAGGCAGTCATGTCCAAACAGGGCACGGCAAACAGGAAGCAGGAGTACTCGTCGATGGCCGTAAGGATGCAGGTGTTACGGTTGGTCGACGGTAGGGACCCCTTGAAGTCCACGCTGAGACGCTCAAAAGGGGGGTGGCTTTCATGACGTGGGTGTTCTCTGGACGGAAGAAGTGGGGCTTGCACTCAGCGCACACCAGGCAGGGTCAGGTCATGGGGCAAATCTCCTCGATCACGTAGGGCACGACAAAGTGGATGAACCTAGTGACCCCTGGATGACAGAGCTCCTCATGGAGTCTCTGCAGCCTGTCCAGTTGTATGTAGGTGCAAGTCCCCCTGGAGAGCTCATCTGGGCGGGTCGTTGAGTTTACCAGGCCAATACAGTATGTCATAATTAAAGGTGGAGAGCTTGATTCTCCACCTGGCGATTTTGTCATTCTTGATCTTACCTCGCTGGGTATTGCTAAACATGAATGAGACTGCGCGTTGGTCGGTCAGCAGTGTAAAGCGCCTGCCAGTGAGGTTGTGTCTCCAATGACGTACTGCTTCGACTATGGCTTGGGCCTCCTTCTCGACAGAGGAACCCTGGAGGGTTCTGGAGAAGAAGGCTACCGGTTCAAAGCCTGGATCAAAGTGGTTGCCAGTGCAAAATCGGATGCATCACTCTCGACTTAGAATGGGATAGACTCGTCGATGGCATGCAGCATTGCAGCAGCGATGTCCGATTTGATGCAGTCGAAGGCCGCTCTAGCTTTGGTTGACTGGGGGAAGGAGGTGGTCTTGATGAGTGGCCGTGTCTTGTCGGCATAGTGTGGAACCTATTGGGCAAAGTAGGAGAAAAAGCCCAGGCAGCGTCTGAGTGCCTTCTGGGTGTGGGGTGGGGGGAGTCCATGAGGGGATGCATGCGGTCAGGGTCCGGCAAGACCACCCTATTCTCCATCACACAACCTAGAATTGCAAGCCAAGTGGTCCAGAAGACACACTTGTCGAAATTGTAGGTCAAGTTCAGTCAAATTGCAGTGTGAAAAAATTTCTCGAGGTTGGCATCATGATCCTCCGTGTCACAGCCGCAGATGGTGACATTGTCTAGATACGGGAAAGTAGCAGTTAGTCCATTCTGGCCCACCATCTGGCCCATTTCCCGCTGGAAGACCGCGACGTCATTTGTGATTCAGCTGCCCATTTGCTTCGAAGGCTGTGAAAAGTCAGTCTTCTCAGCAGATCGGGAGCTGATGATAGGCCAAATGTAAGTCAATGGTGAAAAATACACGGTATTGGGCGATCTGATTCACCACATCCGTGATCTATGGAAAGGGGTACGTATCCAGAAGCATGAAGCAGTTGAATGTCTGGCTGTCATCAACCACCACTGCAGCTTCTCCCCATTTTTAACAACCACCACCTGGGCCCTCCAGGGACTCAAGCTAGGTTCGATAATGCCCTCGTCCAGCAGTCTGAGCACCTCGCTTGTGATAAATTTCCTGTGTTCATAACTGTATTGCCGGCTTTTGGTGGCCACAGGCTTCCAGCCAGGGGTGAGGTTTGCAAAGAACGCTGGCGAAGCAACTCAGAGGGTGGAGAGGCTACAGGTGAGGCCCCAGGGTGCAGGGGTGGGTGGATCAGGCTGCCGTTGGCAGGAGGCTTCCGGAGTGGAGTGGCTACAGACAGAGAGTGGAGTGTGAGTCCCCCCAAAGTGCAGGGAAATGGTTTGAAACTGGTGCTGAAAATCCAGTCCCAGCAGTGCATGGGCGCACAATTGGGGAAGGACTAATAGTTTGAAGTCTGTGAACGTGATGCCCTGGACTTTTAGGGTCGCCACGCAATACCCCTTTACCCCAGTCGAGTGCGATCTGGTCGCCAATAACCGTGCAGTGGGGAGAATAACCCAGTCTGTAACCGTGGCCAGGTCTGGGCAGATAAAACTCTCAGTTGACCCTGAATCAAATAAACAATTGGTATAGTGTCCATGCACTTTAATCAGTTCCATTGCTTTTGTGAGGGGATGGGGGAAGTCCTGGTCAAGGGTTACTGATGCAGAGACTTGTAATGGGGACAGTGGAGTCCTGTGTGATGATGTCACGCAACGCATATGTGATGACATCACACAAACAGTTGGGCCTGAAGAGACAGCATCGAGGGGCTGTCTGCAGCCTGCTGGGGGTGTCGGTGGTGGGGCAGTCAGTCGGGCGGTCGTCAGCAGTCCCTGGTCGGCAACTTCGGGTCCCCAGTCGGTAGCGGCAGCAGGTGTGGCATGTCCCTAGTCGGCAGTGGTGGCGGGTCCCTGGTCGGCAGTGATGGCAGTGATGACAGTGGTGGGCTCAGCGGTGATGGCGGTGGTGGCCATTGAGGTCGGAGCTGGGGCCTGGTCGGACGTTGTTTCGTGAGGGAGGGTGAACGTCATTGTGGTGAGGGTGGGTTGTACCTTCCGCGCTCGGCATCTGCCCCTTGACGCCAGGTGCTGCCGTGCTGTGGAGCCCTTGTTCTCATTGGAAGAGAGCTCTGAAGAAGAAGTGTTTGAATGGGAGTGTGGCGATTGGGCTTCACACGAGGCACTGTATTTGACGGTGGCCATTTTGGAGTGACAGACTACAGCAAAGTGGCTGTTTTTAAGGCACTTCTGGAACCTGGCCTTTCTTGCCGGGCACTGGGACTTGCTGTGCTTGTTCCTCCCACAGAAATAGCACTTTGGGGTTGCATCAGGCAGTGTAGCAGTTGGTGTGCCGGGGGTAGTAGGGTAGAGGGAAGGCATCCTATTCACATCAGAGTGTGGGGTCCAGTCCCGAGAGTACACGTCCATACTTAAGACCACATCCTCCATTATCTCTGCGATCTGGATCACGTCCTCTAGGTTTTCTCCCCCGTGTTCTAGCAGGTGTTGCCTCACCTCATTCGATTGAACCCTGGCCATATCGGCATCCCAAATGAGATTGTCTGTGGTCTCCGCAGCAGTTCTGTCTGTGCAGGCACAGTCCCTGCCCATTGCCCTTAGTGCCTAAATATAAGCTGTTGCCTCCTTGTTGTAAGTTTGTACTGAGCATAGATCCTGTTCACCGGTCGTTTGTAGAGCCTTTTCAGCACATTCATGGCTGCGGCGTAAGTGGTCGTGTCCTGGATACTCTGGTTTACTCTCGGTGACACCGTAGTCATCAATATTAGTAGTCGATGGCTGTCATCTATAACGGCTGGGTCAGAGAGCTGTAAGTATGTTTTGAAGCATCTCACCCAGTGCTTAAAGTCATTCGAGGCTGTAGCTGACTGGGTCAATGGCGAGGTGTTCCAGCCGTAGCATACACTAATGTGATAGTACAGATTCTATCACCAATGTGTTATGTACAGATTGTAGTGTAGGATGACTGTGATTGGCTGAGAGTGTAGCCACACCTACTGGCAGGTCTTAAAGGATTGCTCCTAGCCAGACCAAGTCATTCTGGACTGGTGAACCTACTTGTGATATGCTCCAGTCTTCAAAATTTTTTAGTTATTAAAATTATAGAGTGCATCGAAAGATCCAAAGACTTGTCGATCCAAACCAAGGTTTTTATTAACTAAAAGACTGGAGCATATCACATGTAAGTCAACCAGTCCAGAATGACCTTTCATGGAGAATTGTTGATCATTTTGGAAAAAAGAAACTTGGAAAAGTTTCTTCCCACCTCTTGTTTGGGTAATGAGACTGTGCTTGAGTGAGAAAGAAGTGGTTTAAAAAAGACACAGTTTCCCAGCTATTGGACATTAATCACAGTGGGGAAATGGTGTTCAACTTCTTCAGTGTTACCATCTCCAGTTAAGCCCCTTCCGAAAGACACCACACGAATTTTGGAAACACATCAGACTTGCGCTGCAGATCAGACATTTAACGATAGCTGGCCCTCAACTTAATTTAATGCAATGCTCACCAGAAAAAAAACTGCAAAATTATTTAAGACTACTTTAAACTGGTGAGATATGTAAAGGTTAAAACTTTGTGTTTTTGGTTCTTAGTAGTTTTGTGCCTATCCCTTTAAGGATAAGAATTGTTTGTGTTGTTACCATAGTTACTATGACATCATATGTTGTATTATCTGGGTTTATGGGGAGCTTGCTTTCATTCTTTGGAGAATCGTGACTGAAATGTAAGCTCTCTAAATACTTTTTGAATTTGTCTTAATTTTCTCAATTCATCATTTTAAATCGCTATGTCTTTAAAGATAACCAATTGTTTTGTTTATTCACCATTGTGAAAATCTTGATGCGAAGTTATGCAAAATGTTTTTCCACTTATATCAACCAATTAAAGCTACATAAATGTGCCTCTACAGAGTTTGGTTTACTGGGTTGATAAGATTGGAATTTGGAATATCATCCTTGTGTTTCTTTGAAGATGGCATGTTTTGAAATTAGGAAATAATAGAAACATGAAAAGTGCCGTCTTTTTTATTATTCAAAAAAAAAGTGAACTTTGGAAGAAAGAATTGTAGAAATTTGTCTGAGAGAATTTGCAACCAGATTTAAAATCGAGAAGCATTGAAGCTTAGTTGTCTGAGAGAAGAACGCCTCTATGAGAACATATCTGCCAATGGAGCAGTTTGAAAATTGAAACCAAGAATGTCTGACTGCAGACACCAGTTGATCTTGGAAAGATAAGCTAGGGTTCTGGTTTGCAATATATGGCAGAAAACCCAGAAGAATATTTTGAAAACATGAGATAAGGAAAGCTAGTGTAAAGAAACATAGATTTGGACAGAGAAATCTTCTTAAAGGGACCATGCATGGATTTCCAGTTGTTTCGAAGTTTTGACAGATCAGTTTCTATGTTTGCTATTTCAACATCCAGTGTGGTATCTCTAGCTTGGGTGACCTTGTTGTAACTATCTACGCCAGCTCATAATTTGTACCACACAGCTGATACAAAGGCAAAAGATATCACATGAAATAAAACTCCATGGACTTCATTTCTTGTTTTGGCCATCAAATTTAGTTCAAGGAGGTCTTCCGCTGCTAATTTAATACCAGGAAAGTGAGCTACAAAAGGCTTTATGCATTGAACATGATTTGACCATCTTGTTTCGGACGTACCATGAAGAGAGCATCCAATACGATTTTGTAGTAATTTCCTCCGTTTAGGACTGGAACTGACCAGTTTCAATTGTTCTGAAAGAGGTTACTGCCTCAGGTTTGCCTTCAGCAGCAGCATTTCCACCTACGTTGAGAGTATGACAACCGCAAGGTGACAAAATTGCTGTTGATTGTTCTTGTATTTCCTCTCGTGCCCCGTGGTATTTTCCAGCTGTATCTGCCCCATGATCGTAGGCTTGAGCTTTACAATCACCGAGAGGAATTGCACGTTCTTTCAATGTATCAACCGAGCAATTTCTCCTGCTAATTTTAGAAATCTTTCTTGAATCTCATACTGCGTTTCTTTTAAAAGAATGTATCTCAATAGAAATGTAATTTGTTCAATATGGGAGGAATCTGGTGTGGAATCCACCATAACTGCAAAGTACTTTGCAGATTGCCTCTCAAGCAAAATGTGTTGTTTCACAAGATTCAAGCATCCTGCAATAAATTAATCTTTATGAGTCAGGGGACAGATAATGAACTTGAAGCCACTCACTCCTTTTCTGTGACCCTTCTACACTTAGCATGTGTTCCTGAAGGATGGGTCCCAGCTGGAGGGCAGTTCAATGAGTCCTAAAAAGTTTCCATTGTTTGAATCACCAAATTGATGGGATGGACCAGTAAATACCAGACCACGTTCTCCCAAGAAGAGTTACAACATCGATGATGCATTTTAAAAGATTGTACCACTTCACAGCTTCAGCTTTGATTGACGTTTCTAAGACGGTATCAACTCCTGTCCCAGACAGCAGGTGCCTTTCTAGTTCTTGCCAGGCTGGGTAACATTCTCTGTGACCATTGACTTTTCCATGTGTTGGGATCCTGTGGGAAAGTTTTCACCACTTCCCATTAGAATCCCAACCTTCAGTAGATACCAGTGCACACTTAGACACAGAAGTGCTGAACTAGACTGTCTTGTGACAAAATAATCAACATGGAAAACAATATAATGCTTGTTTCTGTTTCTGTTGACTCCAGACAAGTTGGTCTCTTGCATTGACGCTTTGAAAATTCAGTCTGCTTTCTGGGAAAACATGACCACAGGTGTCTTTGAGAATGTTTTAGGCAGTGGGATGTGACCATTCATAACATAATTTTCTATATCCTTGTGAGAAGGAAACTCGATTGTGATGCATCCAATGTCCAGGCCCACATTATGGTCACTCCTCTCATTGTCCAAATTCACCTTCACACGCTCCTGAATGTCTGTTTCATTCTGTTTTCCATTTCCATTTTTGGCATCTTCCCCTTTATCCAAATCCTGTGTGTGACTATCCAACTCACCTGCTCCTTGTTTGGGGATGAAGTTTCCAACAGTTTCTTCTTGCTCCAATTCTAGAGGTGAGTTCAAAGAAAATTATTTTGAAGCCGCACTTTCTCTAAATTGAAAGAGCGTTTGTTGACCCCATTTTTCAATTTCCTCTCGCTTTTTTTCTGGGCTCTTGATTTGTGAAAATACATTTTGGAGACAGGATTTATAATTTATATTTTTATATTTTAACAATTGTAGTAATGTTTTAAAAATAATCTTTACACCGTTGACCTGTTGGTTAGTGATTATCCAATAAAAATGGCCAGTAAATTGGGGTCAATTATTTTGTATCAGACAAGAAAAAAAGGTTCTGTGGTGATGACATGAACAGCTCTTTAGTTCCTCTGAACAATGAAAAACATATCAGCACTAACATAGGCGACATGAGGTTTGTTGGAATGGTATCATTTGGAGAAGATCTGTGTGTGATGTCGATATCTCTTGATCAGATTCTCACCAACAACTACAGATTAGTTCTTGCTGTGATGACACACTCCCCGCTCATTGCGACTCTGGGCGTTGCCGTCACACTTCCTCTCATCGTGGCTGCTCGATCCAGCACTCACGCATGCACCCAAGAAGAAACGTGGCTGGGGGGGCGTGGCAAGATGGCGTAGGGAACAGACGTGCCTTCCAGACCTCTCCTGACTCTGATTTATTGTTTTGTCTTTAAGTGCCCGTTAAAGTTCTTTTAAAAGTTTATGAATAATAAGAGGTGTTGGATTAGTGCCTAATGGTTTATATGCAAAAAAAGAGGTAAAAGAAAACATCAACAGACTGTTAAAAAACTACATTTTCCGAAATTGTCTGAGCCTACTTGTTTACAAGAAGCCAGGACTCAACGTAGAATGGATCCAGAGGAGGACGTGCAGAGTTCGGCATTGAAGCTTCGTTTTAAGCCGGTGAGGCTCTCTGAAGGTCGCACTCAACAGCTTTCAGAACAAAGGGCTGGGCGGGTGCCAGTGTTTCGCACGGTGGCCACTGCAGATGTTGTTGCTGAGGTTTTGACAGTTGAATCAGCTGGGGCGCCACCAGCTGGAGAGTTAAAGAGTTGTCATTCGACTGCTATAGTGGTGGCGCTGCAAAATGCATCTTCAATTACAATGGTTTTTCCAGACATCGATTCAGTGAAGATGATTAAAGAGATTTGGCTTAAAGATAACCCTGATCTTCAGTCTCCTGGCATTGCTGGGGGGACTTTGAGAGGGATTTTTATATGAAGTCAAACTGCTAGAAAAGATACTAAATTAAGGGAAGGGACAGAAGATCCCGTGGTGTCTAAGGAACAGCAAGACCCCATTATGCCTGAATCTACTTCTGTTGAAATGTCTGTTAAGGATCTTGAAGATAAGATATATTCTGTATTGAGTCATTTAGCTAATTTTGTGAACCCGTTTATTTCCAAGATTAATGCGATAGCGGAAGTCATTAATGGAGCTTTTAAGCTTGAAACCATTGAAAGATTTGAAATGTGTGATCAAGGTTTAGTCGATGTACAGGATCAACTGCAAGATGAAAATAGAATAATTGAAACATTGCAGATCCAAAATAAAAATTTAGCAAAATAGGTTGATTATTTGGAGAATCAATCTAGACGGAACAATGTGAAAATTGTTGGTTTGCCAGAAGGCATAGAAGGACCAGATCCAAGAAAATTTTTTACTGAATGGATTCCACGAGTGTTAGGACAGGATAAATTTCCTGAAGGTTTAATACTGGATCGTGCTTATAGAGTTTTAAGAAGAAAATCTTTTTCAGGACAGGATCCAAGATCTGTTTTGATCCGTTGTTTAAACTATTGTGACAGAGAGACAATTTTACGTACAGCTATTAGAAATGCCCAGCAAAATAGATCTCCTTTGATGGTTCAGAATAATCCTGTTTTCTTCTATCAAGATTTGAGTCAAGAAATTATGTTTCAACGACGCGAATTTAATTCTGTGAAAGAATAGTTGTGGAAAAAAAGACATAAGGGAACATTCAGGTATTCTGCAGTACTGAAGATTTTTTAGGATGGAAATTAGCCAAAGTTCTTTGACAATCCTAAAGAGGTTATGGACTTTGCTCAGTCTCTACCAATCATGCAGTTTCAGGAACGATGTAGTCCTTCAAGGTCTCCAAAGAGAGTAGAGATGTAAGGTGGGATCCAGTTTTTTAAAAGAAATGGAAGCAATGGTGACCGAAGTGGTAACGTTGATTTAAAAAAATAAATCTTTTATCTTTTTTTTGAGAAGAGTTTAAATAGTTTAAATAATGATGATAGTTTAATGAAATGGGAGTTGGGAGAGGGAACTGGGTGGGCACTAGTTTCCAGAAGTCATCAGTTACCTGTGAGTTATCTCACACCCAATATTTTGGGGGAGTTACCGCTTTGGGCGGTTTAAACAGGAGGAGGTAGTTGTGACCGCACATTAGGGTTTTTTTTTTCTTTTTAATTTTTGGGTTAAGAAGTGAAGGTTTTTTTATTATTTTTTTTAATAAATAATTTTTTTAACTCTTTTTGTTTTCTGATTGTAATTGAGAGGGAATTAGGAGGTTTTTTTCTCTCCTTTTTTTCTCTTTTTTTGGGGGGGTTTTCTCTTTTTTCTTTCTTTTTTAAGAGGATGATGTCACAGAAGATAATGTCAAAAATTGAGGATGTTGAATTAGATGAAGAGGAAGATGAGGGGAAAGGTGATAAGAAGAAAAAGAAGAAAATTAAGTACAAATACATAGAGGGAGAAGAGTTTAATAAAATTAAGTTAATTTCGATAGAGAACTTTGAAGATGTTATATGGAGAATTTTATAAGAGTTTGAACTTTTTTCTTTTTTTTCTTTTTATATAAGGGGAGGGGAAGGGAATAAAAAGTATATCTGATTGTTTTTCTAAGGGATGTTTTTGTTCTCTCGATGAATTATAAAGGAAACTTGGTATTAATGGAAATTCTGTATTTATGTATTATTAATTATGATTTTTTTGAATAACAGATATGTGGTTGATATATGATTTTAATATTTGAACTTAGTTTTAAAGTGGATTTCATTTGTTAAATACATGTATTATGTTTGATTTAAATATATGTTTGAGTATTATTTTAGTATTGATTTTTTTTGTTGTTAGTAATTTTTTTTTGTTAAGTTTTATCCTTTTTTTGTAAGTGGGGTTTTTTTCTATTTTATTTACAATATTGTTAATTAATTCTTCACTCTTTATTTTGGGGGGGAGGGTTGGACTAATTTTAAATTAGATGATTAATGTTGTGTTATAATTATTGGGGGGGGTTAATTTGTGTAGTTTAATGATGTAGTATTCTAATTTTTATTATCTTATTTTTTATTATTTCTTTAAATGTAATTTTTATTTTATTCATGTCATAAAATTTTAAATAAAGTTTAAAAAAAAAAGAAACGTGGCTGACCATGCCAAAATTAAAAGGTGAATTTGGCCTTTTCTTCCCCCTAATTTGTGCTCCATTTGTGGGGGAGTGGGTTGTAGGGCCTGTACCCTAAAATGGAGGAAAAATTAACATCCGGCTTGAGGTGGCACCAGACAGAGGACAGAAGCTCAAAAGCCAGACTCTCCAGCCTAAAACTGGACATCTGACCACCTTACTCCCCATAGTGGGAACTCTTTGGTTGGTGGGGGGAGGAGGGGGTTGATTTGCCCAAAAATTTACACAGATAAAAACACAAGTACCAAATTCTAATAGAAAGTATTTTTATGAATCAACGATACACAGTTAGCACACAGCCATGGGTGCAACCCGCATGATCGTCCATGTCGCTGGAGCGAGTTCTCAGCAAGGTGTCCAGGGCAGAACAACCGACATCAGGCAGACTATTTTGTGCCCCAGACAAAACCTTTTATTTTACACACCTTTATGTCTATATTCCTTTTAAGGTTAATTGGTGGCGTAACCAACCCGTCACGTTAGGACAATATTTGGTTCACAGTCAAGACAGAGAAACAAACAAAAAACAGTCAAACTGCTCAATAAGTAATTTTTAAATCAGTGCTCCTTCTCTGAGAGCCGCGCTGGTCGGGGTCTGGGAACTGCACTGGTCAGGGTCTGGGAGCCGCGCTGGTCGGGGACTGGCAGCTGCTCCTGTTATTGGTTGGTTGACGGCGTTCGCCATTGCACTCACCGCGCAGCACCTTCTGCGTGAGATCTGGCTCCCCCACCTCCCATCTCAGAACATGGCTGGATCTGCCATTGGCTTTCTCCCTCCCTCCTTCCCCTGTTCTGCCGCCCCTCCCCCCGTGAATATGTACTGGAATCTTTGTTTTATTTTCATTTCTGCAAAACATCTTGCCTTTTCCAAAACTACTCTATATCCATAATAACCTCTGACTGCATCTTTGTTCCAAGAGGCTTAATTGGTTTGGTTATTTAAAACAGATAGTCTCCTTCAGCAGATCTTATTGGGTACTTAGATACTTCCGTTTTTAATAAAACAAACACTCAGTTCCTTTAGCTCTGTCTTTCAAGATGCTGCAACTCCAAAGATGACCTCACTTCTGAATGTTTTGTATGGGTGTGTGTAACCCTGTACCAGCCCTCAATTTCCTCTCTGGAAATACATTTAACTTACATTACAAAGACAATTTTTATGTGAAATAAAGCTTAACATTACCCTAAATATTAATATTAATACAGATCATACATTACACTGCACTCCATCTGCCATTTCCTTGCCCAATCTTCCAAATGGTCTAAACCCTTCTGCAGATTTCCTCAACCTTACTACCTCCCCCTCCAATCTTTGTATCGTACATGAAGGAAAACCACGTCAGGGTGGGCATCCCTTGAAGAGACAGTGGAGCAGCTGAATGGAGTTAAACAAGAAAGTCTGTAGGTGCTGGTTGAGAGCAGAGGATTACAGAGGGGGAACCGTAAGAGAGACTCTCACAGAACTCCCTTCAAAGGGAGACTTGTATGTTAGTTCTTGAGTATGTATCTCAATTGGCCAATTGCATTCAGTTCTGGTTGCCTCATTACTGGAGAGATGTAGGTGCTTTGGAGTGGGTGAAGAGACTGGGGTGGTTCGGTTGGTGCCACATTGTTACAGCACGTGATTCGGACAAGGGTTCGAATCCCACACTGTTTGTAAGGAGTTTATGTGTTTCTCCCCATGTTTACGTGGGTTTTCACCAGGGGGCTCCGGTTTCCTCCATTCAAAATGTAGGTCAATTAGATGTAATTGGTTGGTGTGGGCTTGTGGGCTGAAAGAGATTTACCAAGATATTACCTGGATTGGAGGACATGTCTTATGAAGCAAGGTTGACAGGGCTTTTCCCCTTGGAGCATCAGGATGGACAGTCAGCACCCTTTTCCCTAGGATGACTACAGCAGAGGACATACAGTATGTGTCAGGCCAGTGGAGGAGTGTTTAGAGGAGACATGGTAGGTAGGATTTTTACTCAGTGGTGGGAGACTGGAATATATTGTTGGTGGTGAAGCCAGACACTTAGATCGACATGACAAAATAGAAGGATAAGGGGGTGAGGTGGGGAAATTAGATTGTTATGGACTTGGTTTACATAAGTCAGCACAACATCGTGGGCTGAAGGGCCTGGATTGTGCTCTAATGCTCGCAGTTTTAAGCAAAATTTTTAAAAATCACAGTGATAGTGAACTTGAACAACCCCTCCCAAGCTTCTGCCACTGTTGCCTCAAGTGGACACCTATTCAGCCTGTCCCCAGGCTGTCCACACTAAGATCCCGTCATGCAAAGACTCACCTGAGTCTCTGCCCCCTGCCCCCCATCTATTCACAGCTCACTCTGTTCTGCTGTCAGTGTTTGGGAATAAAGTGTTAACATTCCATTGAGACTCATAGTCCTGGCCCCAGAGACGCAGTGGATGAGCAGAATGTCTGGGAGCAAGACCCTAGAATCCCTCCACTTCTCCCCCAGGCCACAGAGACTAATGCAGGGAATTCATGGGGAAAACCTCATCACCTGCAGAGTGGGGACAAGGTGAAATCCCTCCCATCAGGGGAGGGAGTGGAACTGAACGGCATGGGGAACCTTGCGTATACAGAGAGAGAGAAGAGAGAGATCCAACGTCAGTCCCACAGGTGAGAGGAGGCTGGCATGAAGCAGAAAAAACTAGAAGGGACCCACTGGACCGAATGGCCTCTCTTCTTTGCATTGTGAACATTGCAGGGACACAAGGATGTGAGATATGGGAAGTTTATTTGCCCCAGGCCCAGAATCTCAAACTCCAGCCCAGTCACAGGGGTTTCCAACACTGGCAATCACACTGTGAACCTGCTGGTATTTCAGTGGCTAAAATGTCAATGTAAAACACACTGAAGGTTTCTCTCCACTGTGAATCTCCCCATCTCAGTGACTGCCACAGTTCACAGCATCCTTAAACCTTCTCCCTACTGTGAACTCAGTGTCGCAGAATCTGCCACAGTTTATTGTACATCACCGTTAAACCTTCATTGTGAAGCTGCCAGTGTCTCAGGCTCTCAGCAGCAACTTTTAACCATTTAACATGCTGTACAGTTAAACCATCATTCTAGTGTGGACCTGCTGGTTGGAGGAGCGAGTGAACTCCTTCCCGCACTTGGAGCAGGGGAACAGCCTTTCCCCGGTGTGAATTTGTAAGTGCCTGAGCAGGTGGGATGAGTAGTTGAACCCCTTCCCACACTCGACGCCGGTGTGGACCCGCTGGTGGGCCAGTAGGTTGGAAGCCCATGTGAAGCCCTTGCCGTACTCTGAGCATCTCCCCGGAGTGGACCTGCTGGTGCCGCTTGAGGCTAGTGGACTGACTGAAGCCCTTGTTGCAGTGGTTGTAGGTAAAGGGGTTTTCGCAGGTGTGGACCAGGTGGCAGGATCGGATGAACCACTTCCCACATTCGGAGCAGGTGAAGGGTCTCTCCAGGTGTGGACCTGCTGGTGTCTCATTAACTTACTCAAATTTTAAAGTTCTTCCCACAGACTAAGCACATTGCTGTGGGGATGAGAGGGTGTGACCAGGGGATAAATCAATGCAATCCTGCCCTGGGGTGCAGAGCACGTGCTCAGCCCGATGGAGAATCACGGAGAGTTGGGCTGTGGGTTAAATCAATACCGAGGCTGGGACTAGGGCCTGGACCCAGAGAGAAACATCCTCTAGCCAGGCGTTGCAAGCCCCAGAACCAGGCGAGCCCTCCGTCCCACGACCCAGTGCTGCGCTCTGCTCCCAGCACCTGGTGCTGAATTGCCTTTGGTTCCCGACAAGTGCCTTACCCAGGATGGATTCCCAACTCTGCTGGAAGGTACATGCGCAGTGCGCAGAATGGTGGCTGCGGAACCCTTTGCCGACCGTGGGGCATTGTGGTCAGGGAATCCTCCATTAATCAGGTGCTTCGTGGGTGGTGAGAAAACCACTTCCTTAGAAATGCCGGTGGGGAGAGTGTTGGCCAGGCACTAGGAGCTGGGGTGGCCTCTGACACACAGGAGCTGATTTAAAATCCAGGTAGGGAATCCTCTCCCGATGCTGTGAAGTTCATGGACGTGCTGTCAGTTGTGACTGTAATACAATAAGATCATAAGCAGGTTAGGTCATTCATAGGAACATAGGAAGTAGGAACAGGAGTAGGCCGAAAATGGCCCATCGAGCCTGCTCCGCCATTCAATACGATCATGGCTGATCTAATTTATGACCTAACTCCACCTACCTGCCTTCTCCCCATATCCCCTAATTCCTCTATCATGTAAAAATTTATCTAACCGAATTTTAAATATGTTTAATGATGCAGCCTCAACCACTTCCCTGGTTAGAGAATTCCAAACATTCACTACTCTCTGGGAAAAACTATTTTTCCTCATCTCTGTCCTAAATCTACTCTCCTGAATCTTGAGACTGTGTCCTTTCATTTTAGTTTCCCCGGCCAGCTCAAGAAACCTTCCTACATCTATCCTATTCATACCCTTCATAATCCTATATGTTTCTATAAGATCTCCTCTCATTCTTCTGAACTCGAGCGAATACAATCCTAGACGATTTAATCTTTCATCATAAGTCAACCCCTTCATCCCAGGGATCAACCTAGTAAACCTTCTCTGGACCGTCTCCAAAGCCAGTATATCCTTCCTCAAATATGGAGACCAGAACTGGACACAGTACCCCAGGTGTGGTCTCACCAGTACCTTATACATTTGCAACATTACCTCCCTACTTCTGAATTCAATTCCTCTAGCAATGAAGGCCAACATTCCATTTACCTTCTTAATAACCTGCTGCACCTGCAACCTAACTTTTTGCGATTCATGCACAAGCACTCCCAAGTCCCTCTGCACAACAGCATGCTGTAGTTTTTCATCCTTTAAATAATATTCTGAGATTTAGATATATGCAGCCCAAGGTCCTGTTGCTCCCGCCGCCGGAGGCCCAAGGACCCGCTGACGCCCGGGGGGGCCCGAGGTCCTGCCTGAGTCCGCCTGAGGTAATGGCGGCATTGCCCGAGCACCGAACACAGGCCGCCGTCGCCAGGCAAACCCCGGCAGCCCGCACAGCCTGACCGTTGGCAACCGAGCCCCGGGCCGGGAGCGGACAATGAGAACTGTTTAGTGTATTTCAGAGTTTAATACACACCTCAAAAACCAATAGTCTAAACACTAAAAACTGTGAACTCCATTGCAGAGTTCTCTCCAGTCTTAAAAAATCAGTCTTAAAAGAATAGATGTAGAATAGATGTAGAAGTTCATCCATTAACGTATTGCAGGTAAAGAAGGTGCTAGATGCCTACACCTGCTTCTGTTTCGACCTAAAAGGTGAGGCAGGCATCTTCAGCCCAGTTAAGCAACCTACATAGGAGAAGGTCATTCTGATATAAAACCTACGACCCAAGGATCTCGCTGCCATGTCCCAGCTTGCTTGGCCATGGCACACGAACCATGGGTGTAAAAGGTGGGGCCAATACTGCGCACACTGCACTCCACCTAAAACCTCCTTTGCACAGGCCCGAGGACAGGTCCATGTCCTCCCCCTCAAAAGATGCACACAAACTCAAGCTAGCATGTTGGAACCTCAGAACCATGCTAGACAAGGTTGACAGCCACCGACCTGAACATCGGTCTGCCCTCATCGCACATGAACTCCTCAGACTCGACATCAACATAGCCGCTCTCAGCGAAGTCCGCCTTGCAGATGTAGGCAGCCTCCAAGAACACGGCGCGGGCTACACACTCTACTGGTCTGGCAAGCCTCAGCCTGAACGATGCCTATCTGGTGTTGGCTTCATGGTCAAGAACTCCATTGCCTCCAAACTCGAAAACCTCCCGACAGGCCACTCTGATCAGATCATGTCCATACGACTCCCCCTTCAAAACAAGCGACTCATCACACTCATCAGTGTCTATGCTCCAACCCTTCAGGCGGAACCAGCAGAAAAGGACAAGTTCTACACTGATCTGTGCAACCTCATCCAACGCACCCCTACAGCCGACAAGGTTGTCATTCTTGGCGACTTCAATGCTCGCGTCGGCAAAGACTCAGAAACCTGGCCAGGAATCCTTGGCAAGCATGGTGTCGGCAAGTGCAATGACAACGGGCGCCTCCTGTTGGAACTCTGTGCAGAACAGCGGCTTGTCATTACTAACACCCTTTTCCAGCAGAGAGACAGCCTGAAGACTACCTGGATGCATCCCCAATCCAAACACTGGCACCTCCTGGACTACATTCTGGTCTGAGGAAGAGACAAACGAGATGTGCTACATACCAGGGTCATGCCCAACGTGGAATGCCACACTGACCACCGGCTTGTTCGCTGCAAGCTCAACCTTCACTTAAAGCCAAAGTTCAAGAACAGTGGAGCCCCCAGAAAGAGGTTCAATGTTGGAAACTTGCAGTCAGATGTAGTGAGAGGAAACTTCCAGGCAAACTTCCAAGCAAAGCTCGAGGATGCAAACTGCCTCATGGACACGTCTCCTGAAACCCTCTGGGATCAGCTGAAAACAGCCATACTGCAATCCACTGAAGAGGTACTGGGCTTCTCTTCCAGGAAAAACCAGGAGTGGTTTGACGAAAACAACCAGGAAATCCAGGAGCTGCTGGCAAAGAAGCAATCTGCTCACCAGGCTCACCTTGCAAAGCCTTCCTGGCCAGAAAAAAAACGAGCCTTCCGTCTCGCATGCAGCCACCTTCAGCGCAAACTCCGGGAGATCCAAAATGAGTGGTGGACTAGCCTCGCCAAACGAAACAAGCTTAGCGCCAACATTGGCGACTTCAGGGGATTTTATGAGACACTAAAGGCTGTGTACGGCCCTTCACCCCAAGTCCAAAGCCCTCTGCGCAGCTCAGACGGTGAAGTCCTCCTCAGCGACAAGATCTCCATCCTCAATTGATGGTCAGAACACTTCCAATCCCTTTTCAGTGCCAATCGCTCAGTCCAAGAATCCACCCTGCTCCAGCTCCCTCAACAACTCTTGAGGCTAGAGCTGGATGAGGTCCTTACCCGGGAAGAGACATATAAGGCAATTGAACAACTGAAAAGTGGCAAATCAGCAGGTATGGATTGAATCCCCCCAGAGGCTGGAAGGATGGCGGCAAAGCTCTGCATACCAAACTGCATGAGTTTTTCATGCTCTGCTGGGACCAAGGAGAGCTGCCTCAGGACCTTCGTGATGCCATCATCATCACCCTGTACAAAAACAAAGCCGAGAAATCAGACTGCTCAAACTACAGGGGAATCATGCTGCTCTCCATTGTAGGCAAAATCTTCGCTAGGATTCTCCTTAATAGAATAATACCTAGTGTCGCCGAATATGTCCTTCCAGAATCACAGTGTGGCTTTCGCGCAAACAGAGGAACTACTGACATGGTCTTTGCCCTCAGACAGCTCCAAGAAAAGTGCAGAGAACAAAACAAAGGACTCTACATCACCTTTGTTGATCTCACCAAAGCCTTTGACACCGTGAGCAGGAAAGGGGTTTGGCAAATACTAGAGTGCCTCGGATGCCCCCCCCCCCCCCAAGTTCCGCAACATGGTTATCCAACTGCACGAAAACCAACAAGGTTGGGTCAGATACAGCAATGAGCTCTCCGAACCCTTCTCCATTGACAACGGCGTGAAGCAAGGCTGCGTCCTCACACCAACCCTCTTTACTATCTTCTTCAGCATGATGCTGAAACAAGCCATGAAAGACCTCAACAATGAAGACGGTGTTTTACATCCGGTACCGCACGGATGGCAGTCTCTTCAATCTGAGGCGCCTGCAAGCTCACACCAAGACACAACAGCAACTTGTCCGTGAACTACTCTTTGCAGACAATGCCGCTTTAGTTGCCCATTCAGAGCCAGCTCTCCAGCGCATGATGTCCTGTTTTGCGGAAACTGCCAAAATGTTTGGCCTGGAAGTCAGCCTGAAGAAAACTGAGGTCCTCCATCAGCCAGCTCCCTACCATGACTACCAGCCCCCCCACATCTCCATCGGGCACACAGAACTCAAAACGGTCCACCAGTTTACCTACATCGGCTGCACCATTTCATCTGATGCAAGGATCGACAAAGAGATAGACAACAGACTTGCCAAGGCAAATAGTGCCTTTGGAAGACTACACAAAAGAGTCTGGAAAAACAACCCCTGAAGAAACACACAAAGATCAGCATGTACAGAGCCATTGTCATACCCACGCTCCTGTTCGGCTCCGAATCATAGGTCCTCTACTGGCATCACCTACTGCTCCTAGAACGCTTCTATCAGCGCTGTCTCCGCTCCATCCTCAACATTCATTGGAATGACTTCATCACCAACATCGAAGTACTCGAGCTGGCAGAATCCGCAAGCATCGTATCCATGCTGCTGAAGACCCAACTGCGCTGGGTGGGTCACGTCTCCAGAATGGACCATCGCCTTCCCAAGATCATGTTATATGGCGAGCTCTCCACTGGCCACCGAGACAGAGGTGACCAAAGAAGAAGTACAAGGACTGCTTAAATAAATCTCTTGGTGCCTGCCACATTGACCACTGCCAGTGGGCTGATATTGGCTCCAACCATGCATCTTGGCGCCTCACAGTTCGGCGGGCAGCAACCTCCTTTGAAGAAGACTGCAGAGCCCACCTCACTGACAAAAGACAAAGGAGGAAAAACCCAACACCCAACCCCAACCAACCAATTTTCCCTTGCAACCGCTGCAACCGTGCCTGCCTGTCCTGCATCGGACTTGTCAGTCACCAATGAGCCTGCAGCAGACGTGGACATACCCCTCCATAAATCTTCGTCCGCGAAGCCAAGCCAAAGAAATAATATTCAGCTCTTTTATTTTTCTTGCCAAAGTGGATAACCTCACACTTACTAACATTGTACTCCATCTGCCAGACCTTTGCCCACTCATCCAGCTTAACTATATCCCTCTGCAGACTTTCCACATCCTCATTACAATTTGCTCTTCCACTCAATTTGGTGTCATCCGCAAACTTGGCTACACCACATTTTGTCCCCTACTCCAACTCATCAATGTAAATGATGAACAGTTGTGGGCCTCACACCGACCCCTGCGGCACCCCACTTACCACTCTCTGCCAACCTGAAAAACTCCTATTTATCCCGACTCTCTCCCTCCTGTCAGACAACCAATTTTCAATCCAGGCCAATATACTTCCCCAGACTCCACGTTCCTGTAACTTACTAATAAGTCTCTTGTGCAGCACCTTATCAAACGCTTTCTGGAAATCCAAATATACAACATCAACCTGTTCCCCTCTATCCATCGCACCCATTATATCCTCAAAGAATCCTAACAAGTTTGTCAAACAAGATCTTCCCTTTCTAAAACCATGCTGCGTCTGCCTGATTGAACCCTTACATTCCAAAAGTTTCACTATTTCATCTTTAATGACGGCTTCAAGCATTTTTCCAACTACAGACGTCAAACTGATTGGCCGATAATTTCCAGTCTTCTGCCTACATCCCTTCTTAAAAAGTGGCGTGACATTTGCTGTCTTCCAGTCTGCTGGGACCTGCCCAGAATCCAAGGAATTTTGGTATATGACCACCAATGCATCAACTATAACTTCTGCCATTTCCTTCAGAACCCTTGGATGCATATCATCAGGACCATGTGATTTGTCTGGCCTTAGTCCCATTAGTTTCTCCATCACTACTTCCTTTGTAACAACTATTATATCAAGGTCCTCCCCAACATTCGCATTCTTAACTCCGCACTTGGGCACGCTGGACGTGTCTTCCACCGTGAAGACTGACACAAAATATTTGTTTAATGCCTCGGCCATTTCCTCATTTTTTGCTACCAGTTTTCCTTTCTCATCCTCTCATCCTATGTTAACTCTGGCCACCCTCTTCTGTTTTATATATTTATAAAATTTTTTTGCTTTCTGTTTTTATATTTTGTGCCAGTTTACTTTCATAATCCTTTTTCCCATTTCTTATTACCCGCTTTGTAACCCCTTGTTGTCTCTTAAAGTTTTCCCAATCTTCCAGTTTCCCACTGCTCTTTGCAGCTTTGTACACCTGCACCTTCAATTTTATACTCTACTTTATTTCCTTTGTTAACCATGGTTGATTTTTCCCTCCCTTGCTGCCCTTTTTCCTGATCGGAATATATTTTTGTTGAGCATTACAAAATATTTATTTGAAAATCTTTCACTGTTCCTCAACTGTTTCATCAATTAGCCTGTGCTCCCAGTCCACTCTGCCCAATTCCTCCCTCATCCTATGGTAGTCACCCCTGTTTAAGCATAATATATTAGTTTTAGATCTAACTATTTCCCTTCCATCTGAATGAGAAATTCAATCATACTATGATCGCTATTTCCCAGATGGTCTCTGACTATTACATCATTTACTCTACCTATCTCATTGCACAACACTAGATCCAGGAGAGCATTTTCTCTTGTTGGTTCCTTAACATGCTGCTCAAGAAAGTTATTGCGGATGCATTCTGTGAAGTCTTCTTCCAGACTCCTACAACCAACTTGATTTTCCCAATCTATGTGGAAGTTAAAGTCTCCCATGACTACTGCCGTATCATTATTACAAGCCTCACTTATCTCTCTATTTATTTCCTATGCCACTAAACTATTGTTATTTGGTGGGCGATAGATAACACCCACCAATAATTTTTATCTCTACCCAAATGGACTCAACATTATGCTCTTTAGATCTTATATCATCCCTCATTACTGCCTGGAGCTCATCTTTGATTAAGAGTGCAACTCCATCTCCCTTACCATCCTGTCTATCTCTTTGCACCACCTAATACCCTTGAAAGTTTAATTCCCATTTAGGGTCACCTTGTAGCCATGTTTCTATGATAGCTACCAAATCATAGGCATGGGTACCAATTTGCGCCTCAAGTTCACTAACCTTATTTCTAATACTGCGGGCATTCAGATAAAGTGTCCTTATGCTCTTTGTCCTTTTAATATCTAGTGACTTCTCTCACCTTTTCTTTTGATTTTTCTGCCCACTATTTTTCTTTGTAATTTTCTTAACACTATTATTGACCCGAAAACTCACTGCACCATCTGATTTTTTACTTTCTCCTCCGAACATAACTTTTCCTATTTTACTTTTCCTGGCCATTACTTTATCTTCCCTACCCTTTGCCCTATCACTCTGGTTCCCATACCCCTGCCAAATTAGTTTAAACCTTGCTCCACTGCTGTACCAAACATACTTGCCAAAATGTTGACACCTTTTGGATTTAGGTGCAACTTGTAAAGATCGCCTTCCCCAAAAGAGATCCCAATGGTCCAAGAAGCCAAATCCTTGCCTTGGACACCAGCACCTCAGTCACACGCTCATTTTCCTTATCCTTACATTCTTATCATCACTTGCATTTGGAACAGGTAGTAATCCCGAGATCACCACCCTAGCCCATCTAACTCATCCCACCGTTCTATCATGGTTGATTTACTATCCATTCCAACCCTATTCTACTGCTTTCTCCCCAAACCTTTGATTCCTCTCCCATCACCAAATGTCCACAGCCTCTCATGGCAATGAATTCCCATCTGTGAAAAGAAATTTTTCCTCTCTGTTCTAAAGGGACGTTTTCATTCTCGAGGGTGTGTTCTCTGGTCGCAAATTCCCCCACCTGAGGAAACATCCTCTCCACATCCACAAAATCCAGGCCTTTCAGTATTCTATGGGTTTCAATGAGACCCCCACCCTCATTCTTCTCAACCCCGGCATGTACAATCCCAGATCTTTCGAATTCTCCTTGTATGAAAATCTGAAGGTCCAGGGGTCATCCTTGTAAACCCCCTCTGGGGCCCTCTCCAATGTGAACACACCCTTCCTTTGATATGGAGCCTAAAACACCACATTAGGGTTAGGGTTAGGGTTAGTTTCATTACATCCCTGCCTTCAGATTCCATCCCTCTGGAACTAAATTCCAACATTCCATTTGCCTTCCTCACCACTGACCCTACATGCAAGTTCACCTTTAAGGAGTCTTGCATGAGAACTCCCAAGTTCCTCTGTACCTCTGATTTCTGAACATCCACGTCTTTATTCCTTCCACCAAAGTGCATGATCATACACTTCTCTACACTAGACTCCATCTGCCATTTCCTTTCCCAATCCACCAACCTGTCTAAGCCCTTCTGCAGACTTCCTCAACCCTACCTTCTCTTCTTGATCCCACCACTAGGCACATATTCCTCTCTCCTCCCCTCACTGCCTTCCACAGGAACCGCTCCCTCTGTGACTCCCTTGTCTACTCTCCTGCCCCACCTTGGAGCCCATCCGTGTGGCTACAGGATATGCTCCACTTGAGCCCACACCTCCTCCCTCACCACCATTTAGGGCCCCATGTGAAGCAACGTATCCGGTGTTCCTGTTGTGATCTCCTCTACATCGGAAAGACTGGATGCCGACTGGGTCTATCCGCTGCCATTGCGTGGATCTCCCAGTGGCCATCCATTTCAATTCCCCATCCCATTCCCTTGCTGACATGTCTGTCCATGGTCTTGTGCACTGCCAGACTGAGACCACCCGCAAACTGAAGGATAACACCTCATTTTCCCTCTGGACACCCTCCAACTGGAAGGCATTAATATCGTTCTCTGGCTTTCATTAAACCCCCCCTACCCCATGGCCTTTCCTTACCCCGTCTCTACATTCCCTGTCTCCTTTCACACAAACATGGTCAATTCTCACCTTGACCCTTATCACATCCAATTAACACCTTTAGTTGGTCTGGATTCTCCCCCATTTTTTTAATTTGGAGACTTTCTGAGACTTCCTTGAAGAAAGGCTCTGGTAATTTATCTTTGTCTTCTATGGACACTGAAAAGACCAGCTGAGTCCTCTGGCATTTCAATGTGATTTTATCTACCTGCCCGCCCTCCCATCTTTGTATCATCTGTAAAGGAAAACCGCTTCAGGGTGGGAATTCCTCGAAGAGGTTCTGCAGTAGAGCAGGTCAATGGAGTTAAATAAGGAAGTCTGTAGATGCTGGATGACAGCAGAGGATTACAGAGGGGGAACAGTAAGAGAGACTCTCACAGAACTCCCTTCAAAGAGAGACTTGTATGTTAGTTCTTGTGCATATATCTTGATTGATGGGTTTCCCCTCTTATCCACTGACATGAACAACGATGGGAAAGTAAAAACATAAAATGCTGGAGAAACACAGCAGGTCAAACAGTGTCCTTTATTTCTTCTTTCTTCTTTCTTTCTTTCTTTTGGCTTGGCTTCGCGGATGAAGATTTATGGAGGGGGTAAAAAGTGCACGTCAGCTGCAGGCTCGTTTGTGGCTGACAAGTCCGATGCGGGACAGGCAGACACGGTTGCAGCGATTGCAGGGGAAAATTGGTTGGTTGGGGTTGGGTGTTGGGTTTTTCCTCCTTTGCCTTTTGTCAGTGAGGTGGGCTCTGCGGTCTTCTTCAAAGGAGGTTGCTGCCCGCCAAACTGTGAGGCGCCAAGATGCACGGTTTGAGGCGTTATCAGCCCACTGGCGGTGGTCAATGTGGCAGGCACCAAGAGATTTCTTTAGGCAGTCCTTGTACCTTTTCTTTGGTGCACCTCTGTCACGGTGGCCAGTGGAGAGCTCGCCATATAACACGATCTTGGGAAGGCGATGGTCCTCCATTCTGGAGACGTGACCCATCCAGCGCAGCTGGATCTTCAGCAGCGTGGACTCGATGCTGTCGACATCTGCCATCTCGAGTACTTCGACGTTAGGGATGAAAGCGCTCCAATGGATGTTGAGGATGGAGCGGAGACAACGCTGGTGGAAGCGTTCTAGGAGCCGTAGGTGGTGCCGGTAGAGGACCCATGATTCGGAGCCGAACAGGAGTGTGGGTATGACAACGGCTCTGTATACGCTTATCTTTGTGAGGTTTTTCAGTTGGTTGTTTTTCCAGACTCTTTTGTGTAGTCTTCCAAAGGCGAGTCTGTTGTCTATCTCATTGTCGATGCTTGCATCTGATGAAATGGTGCAGCCGAGATAGGTAAACTGGTTGACCGTTTTGAGTTTTGTGTGCCCGATGGAGATGTGGGGGGGCTGATAGTCATTGTGGGGAGCTGGCTGATGGAGGACCTCAGTTTTCTTCAGGCTGACTTCCAGGCCAAACATTTTGGCAGTTTCCGCAAAGCAGGACGTCAAGCGCTGAAGAGCTGGCTCTGAATGGGCAACTAAAGCGGCATCGTCTGCAAAGAGTAGTTCACGGACAAGTTTCTCTTGTGTCTTGGTGTGAGCTTGCAGGCGCCTCAGATTGAAGAGACTGCCATCCGTGCGGTACCGGATGTAAACAGCGTCTTCATTGTTGGGGTCTTTCATGGCTTGGTTCAGCATCATGCTGAAGAAGATTGAAAAGAGGGTTGGTGCGAGAACACAGCCTTGCTTCACGCCATTGTTAATGGAGAAGGGTTCAGAGAGCTCATTGCTGTATCTGACAGCAGGTCAAACAGTGTCCTTTATTTAGCAAAGGTATAACTGACGTTTAGGGTTTGAGCCCTTCATTAAGGAATGAGAAAATGCTGGGAGGCTGCAGCAAAGGTAAAGATACACGGCTGACGTTTCGGGCTTGAGAAATGGTCACGGAGTTGGTTAATATCGGACAATACTGAAGAGTCAGGAGGGATGACAGGGTGAAGAGGGTATTGCATTCAGTCCTGGTTGCCTTGTTACAGGAGAGATGTAGATGCTTTGGAGTGGGTGAAGAGACAGGGTGGTTTGCTTAGCAAAACGTTGTTTCGGGGCTAGCGATTTGGACCAGGGTTCAAATCCACGCTGTCTGTAAGGAATTTGAACATTTTCCCTATGTCTGCTTGGGTTTTCCCCAGGGGCTCTGGATTCCTCCCAGCTTTCAAAATGTACTGGGAGTTGTAGGTCAATAGGGTGTCATTGGGCAGCACAGGCTCGTGGGCCAAAAGGGCCTGTTCCCGTGTTGTATATCTAAAAAATAAGTTTAACCTAAAAAACCCCTGTACGTTTTTGAGAGACAGGAGGAAACTGGAGCACCCAGAGGAAATGCATGCAGACACGGGGAGAACATCCAAACTCCTTCCAGATAGCACCGGACTGTACCTGTGTTGTTGGTACAATAATAGCTGCGAACTGCCAACGTTGGGGGTAGGATCTTTCACAGGAATTATTCAGCATATCTTTGGATATTTTAACGATGAATTGGGGATTTATCCCAGAATAATTCACAGGATGAGGCCCTTCCATTACCTGGTTTGACTGTGGAAAAGCTGGTCACCTCAGAATAGAGGAAGTTGTGATGAGTTTTCTAAATAGAAAGAAATCCAGAAAAGAAACTTGTTTCCACAGTTATTCAGATACTTGAATGAAAGAATCTTAATTGTTCTTTCAGGTTTAAATTTGCCTTCTTATTTTTGGAAAGTAAAATTCTGCAGATGTTGGAAATCGGATCAGAACAAAAGCAGGAAAGAGTTTACATTTTAGTTCCCCCATTAATCAAAAAGGACCTGGAGACGTTAGGGTTCAGGTTCAAGAGACGGCAAATTCTAGAATCTGATGCAAAACCCAATCTGCTGGAGGAAGTTTACGGCTCGAGGGGCTTCAGTGAGAGGAAAAGAATTGTCAACATACGGAGTCTGAGCCCTTAGACCAGAGGTTCTCAACCTTCATTTCCCCCACTCACAAACCACTTGAAGTCATCCCTTACTAAGCACAGAGCACCTGTGGCATCCTGTGTAAGGGATTAGTAAGGGATGACTTAAAATGGTATGTGATGGAAAGAACAAGGTTGAGAACAAGGTTTAGACACTGCCTGAATATTCCAGTGTTTTCTGCTTTTATTATATATTTCTTATTTGTATTTTGTGTCAGTTCCAATGGTCGCCATTACCTACCAGGGTTTGGATCTCAGCAAGGTCTGCAGAGCCAAACGGCCACAGTTCACCTGTCCGCCTTCCGACTACTAGCAACAGAAAAAGAAAGTGATGGTCATAGCGGGATCAATGGCCGTCTTCATTACCCATAATCCCCCATGCAGCTGGAACTGCTCTGCCAGTTGCCCGCAATGCATCATGGGACAAAGCTGGAGAAATCCCCGGGAGCCATGGGTGAGGAGCAAGGGGCGGGAAGTGTCCGTGCGGCGCCTGCAGTATCGCATCCAGTCTGCGATGCCCAGGGCCAGTCGAACCGTCCTCCATCTCCACACTGATGGAAGCTGTTCTGCTGCGCTGCCTTCCTCCCTGCCATCTGTCAGGGAGGTGTGCACTGTGAATGCCTGTGACCTCCCTTCCGGCGTCAGTATCTGGTCTCAGAGCATGTGCCCTGGTCTCCTTCAGGAGATCGGGCATCCACAAGGTCCCAATGTTGTGCGAGGTGTACACTCCACAGAGTGTGTCCGAGGGTTTCTACGACCCCATTAGCGTTATGTGGTAGATGGCGATAAACAGTCAAGACTTTCTTCTTTCTCTACACTGCAATTCAGGTTCAGTTCATTATCATCTGTCTGTCCAGGTACAACCAGACAAAATGTTTCTCAAACCCATGGTGCAACCACACATGCTACACAATAAAAACACACTCACACATTCATACACACTAACTCTCTAACACACACACACACACACACACACTCACTCACATATGCAATACACAGTGCACAATAATCACACAGATACAAAAAGATATATATAGTAAAAATAGAGATATTCTGCAATAATTGTACATGGTGTACTTTTTTTTCCATTACTGATAAATGGTAATTCTACCTGACACAACAAAAAGGGTTGAGTGCAACGTCATGTATGTACTCTAACAATAAATCTGAATCTAATATCCAATTAGATATTGTAACCCAAGGTTACAGGACACTGTTCACCAATCTCACAGTGTGGGAAGCAGCTTTTTCCCATCGTGGATGTTCTGATTTTGAGGAAGGTAAAAACACACTGAAATGCTGGGGGAACTCAGCCTGTCTTTTCAGCATTTATAAAGTTTGATTCCCCAGTACCTCCTGTAAAAACTGTCATGCCCTGGAGAGATTTGTATAACAGAGAGACTTGGGGGGACAGAGTACTCTGAAAGGTGGTGGACAGGGTGGTGAAGGAGGTGCTTAGCACTGGGCAGGGCACCAAGATCCTTGGAGTTCACTTAACTAGTGACCTATCGTGGACTCTCAAAATCTCTTCACTGGTTAAGAAGGAGCAACAGCACTTCCTGAGGAGATAGAAGTGGGCAAGGCTACCAGCCACCATTATGTCAACCTTCTACAGGAGCTCTATCGCCAACACCCTGGCCGGCTGCATCACAGTGTGGTATGGTTGCTGCAGAGAAATGGACTTGAGGTCAATCTTAGACTGTAAGGGTGACAAAGAGGATGAATAGAGTCTCCCTTCCCCCCATCGATGTGATCTACTGGGATCGTTGTCTGAAGAGAGCACGCAAAATCATTCAGAACCCCTTCCATCCTGCACACAGCATCTTTCAGCTGTTCCCGTCGGGGAAAAGATTCAGGAGTATCAGAGCCAACACCACCAGGCTGAGGAAAGCTTCTTCCCACAGGCAGGGAGAACCCTGAACAACCAAAGGACCTGCTTGCACTAACCATCTGATGGTGTATTTATTTGTGTGGATGAAATTCCTGTCCTGCATATGTATTATTTGTGTGTGTGTGTGAACCGGAGAACCCCTTCCCTCCGAGAACCGGAGAACACAGTTTTGTCAGGTTGTCCTTGTACAATCAGATGACAATAAACTGGACTTGGAAAAGAAAGCCAAGAGAGAGTGATGGAGTGTGGAGCTAAACACCATCTGCTGAATGGTCAGCGTTTTGAGCCAAATCCTTTTACCGAGTCTCAATAAGGGGTTCTGGCCTGAAAGGGTCACAAATATTTTTCTTCCATTGATGATGCCTGAACTGCTGAGTTTCTCCAGCTGCCGGCATCCTTGACCCACTTCCAACAGGTAGAAGATATCAGAGCATCAATATCAGGGCTGTCGGGCTGGAAAATAGCTTCTTCCTACAGGCACTGAGATTAATGAGCAGTGGCCTGTTGCTGAATAAATCATTCAGAAATATCTATACGTAAATATTCATATATGGCCAGCACAGTTAGCAAAGCGGTTAGTCCCACACTGTTACAGCGCCAGCGATTGGAACCGAGGTTCGAATCCCATGGTGTCTGTAAGGAGTTTGTTCGCTTTTCCCTGGGGCTCCGGTTTCCTCCCACCCTCCAAAATGTTCTAGTGGTTGTAGGTTAATTGGGTGTAATTGGTTAGCATGGGCTCGTCAACAGAAAGGGTCTGTTACTGTGCTGTAAATCTAAATTTGGTCAAGAGAAATGCTGTTTGTTCTCATTAAATCAGTCAGATGATAATAAACAAACCTGTGTAACAAGAGGGTTAATTACACATTTTTGTTTAAAATGGAGTTGTCCACTCACAGTCCTGAAAATGAGCAGCCTGTTAACTGGGAAGATCAGCAAGTCAAGGTCCTGATTACCTGCACACAGGACATAAAGCTTCGTGAGAAGATTAATTAAGTGAACAATGTCTTTCACTATTGGTTTTGAGAGTTATGGCCAACTAGAATGTGTAATTGGGAAAAAAACCACATACTCCCTGAGAAGTGAGCATTTTTTTCATTTGGTGCCAGTTCCTCTGAGACTCTCCAAGCCAGCCATCCCAAACCAGAGCCCATGATGAAAAGGGCATTTGGTTTTGTTGATCTTTCATGTTACTTACTGCACTTTACCTCACCTTATACCCTGGAAGTTTTCATTTTGCCTCATTGAAAACTATCTGATTTTATCGTTACAACTTAAAGAGGTCAAGGTGCTGAGCTACTCCCCTACGACCCTTCAGATCTTTTTTCAACATACAGCAAGTTTTGGCCCTCAAAACCACGCCCCCAATCATACTCAATGGATCTACAACCCCTAATGCTTGATTTGTTTCTCCAGCATGTTTGTGTCATGCCATCTGGGTAGAACCAGAAATTGGTTTCCTGCAGGGTGATCGATCTGTGGAATTCCCTGGTCAATTAAGCAGTGGAGGTTGCCTTGTTGAAAGTATTTTCAATATGAATGGATAGATTTTTAACAGATTGGGGAATTAAGGGTTGTAGGGACCAGGCAGGTAAGGGCAGCTGAATACAGGACAGATCAGCCATGATATTATTGAATAGCAGAGCAGGCGGAACGGGCCAGATCGCCAACTCCTGCAACTTTCTGTGTGAACCCGCTGGTGTTTGACCAGGGGCTGTTTGACAAGAGTGAACTTCTTCCCGCACCCAGAGCAGGTGAATGGCCTCTCCACGGTAGGGACCAAGACCCTGCCCCCCATGTGGGACCTTGTCTGCCCCCTGTCCGCCCTCTCCCTTCCCTCCATCAGTCCAACTGCTGCCCCCACCCATCTGTGCGGCCAGGGGCTGCAGCCAGACAGATTCGCTGCCCATGTCATTGACAGGAGACATGGGCCCTGCACTCAAAGTTAGTCCTGTTGGTGAAGCCCTTCCCACTCTCGGGGCAGATGAATGACTTCTCCCCGGTGTGGACCTGCTGGTAGGTCAGCAACTGGGAGGGCTGGGTGAACTCCTTTCCACATTGGGGGGAGACGGACAGCTTGTCCCTGTTGTGAATCTTCTGGTGGGTTGTCATGTTTGATTGCCAGCTGAATCCCTTGCCACACTCGGGGCAGGCAAAGGGCTTTTCCCTGGTGTGGACCCGCTGTTGTCTCGTTAACTCACTTGACCTTTTAAAGTTCATCCTGCAGTCTGAGGACTGAAACAGTTTGGTTTCTTTTCATACATTTTTCCTTCTATCTTTTCTTTTTTTATTATTTCTCTTTTTAAAAATTATGATCTGGATTGTGAATTATGAATGTTTTACAGTTTACATTTGGTTTTGATGTGATGATTGTTTTATTAATTATGTGAAATAATCATTTCATTGTATCTCATTATTATTATAAACTCTCAATTAAAATCAATACAAATATTTTAAAAAGAAAACAACCCTCTGGAGTTTTTTCTTGTCCTGAGCATTGGCATCTCTGTATCAGACAGTGATGAACTAGCCAGAACGTTTACCACAGTTCATCTGTAGAAGTGTTCAAGACTCTTCAGTGACAAACAAAATCTCCTCAAACACCTCACAAAGTATTGCCGCTGGCGAGTCTTCTTCATGATGGCAATGACATGGAGGCTCCAGGACAGATCCTCAGAGATGTTGACACCCAGGAATTTGAAATTCCTGACCCTCTCCACATCTGAGCCCTCAACGTGGAATGGATTGTGTTCTCCTGGCATTCTCCTGAAGTAGAGCCTTGTTGGAAGTATTTAAGACAGATGGATAGATTTTTAACAGATTGGAGAATCAAGGCTTGTATGGAACAGGTGGGTAAGTGGAGTTCAGTCCACGGCCAGATCAGCCATGATCTTATTGACTGGCAGAGCAGGCTCAAGGGGCCAGGTGCCGACTCCTGCTCCTGTTTCTTACATTGAGGTGAACAGCACAGCTGTCTAGAAGTGGATGCTCAGTGAACAAAGAGAGGAGAAAAGAACAGGAGAGAATCCCAGCAGGGCAAGAGCTGATATAGAGCAGAAACACTGACAGTAGGTGAGATACCAGGATGCTCCCAGTGTGGCCCCAGATGGACTGAATGGCCTTGTCTTTGTTCTCTACATTGAGTGTATGACAGAGATATAAGTGGATGAGACACAGTTTTCAAACACAGCTGCTTTATTTGGTTTAGATCCAGGAAATAAAATTCAATTCCTGTAACTGGGTGACATGGTAACGAAACATTATTATAGCACCAACGACCCAGGTTCAAATCCAGGGGAGAGACCCTTCACCTGCCCCGGTCCTGCTTATAAAGTCTGTACATTCCCCCATGATTGGTAGGTTAATTGGGCAGCACGGGTTTCATGGGCCGGAGACCCTTCAACCGTGCTGCATTGTTAATTTTTAAATATTTAATCAGAGTCACTAACATTGACGGAGAGAATCCATTCCACCTCCACTTCCCACTGCCTTGGAAAAGCAACCAACATATTAAAAGACTCAGCCCTCCCCAGACACACTCCCTCTGCCCTCCTCCCCATGGAGAAGATTCCCCAGTGTGAGATCACACCCCACCAGATTCAAGGACAGTTCCTTCCCAGTGTTATCCGACTCTTGAATGATCCTCACATGTAAAATAATGCTGCTTTTGCCTTGTACCCACTGATCCGTCCCTGGAACTCTGCACTTCCCCACTGCACCTTTGTACATGCGACAATAAACTTGAACCTGAAAACAAACTGTAAATTGACAAAAAAACCCAAGACCTGTTTTGATTTGTTGCCTCAATAACCACAAGACTCCAGTCCCTCCTGGTGTTTGTGTGAGTGAACATTCTGTGTGATCTTGCTGGTATTTCACCAGGCTGTTCGAATGGGTGAAGTTCTTCCCGCATTCAGAGCAGATGAACGGCTTCTTCCTGGCATGGACCTGCTGGTGTCTCAGCAGATGGGAGGTCTGAAGTTCTCCCCACATTCAGAGCGGGTAATCTGCCTCTCCCAGGTGTGGGCACGCTGGTGAGTCAGAGGTTGGAAGACTTGGTGAACCCCTTTCCGCACTTGGGCCAAATGAATGGCCATTCATTCAACCCACTGGTGGGTTAGGATCTGGGAGGAATGGGTGAAACCCTTCCCGCAGATGGAGCAGGTGAACGGCTTCTCCCCAGTGCGGAGCAGCTAGTGGATCAGCACGTTAGAGGACTGGGTGAATTCCTTTTTGTGCTCAACTGGTGGTCCAGCAGGTGGGTGGACCGGGCAAACCCCTTACTGCACTGGGGACAGATGAACGGCCTCTTCCTGGTATGGACCAGGAATTGGGAGGAGCGGATGAAGGCCTTTCTGCGCTCGGTCTGTTGCTGCTTTGAATTCTCTGGTTGGTCCATAGGCTGGACATCTGGGGGAAGCTCTTGCCACACTAGGGGCAGTCAAATGGCTATTCCCCTGCTGGTGGGACCACAGATTGGTGTTCTGGGCAAATCCCTTCCCTTAATTAGGGCAGGTGGAGGGCCTCTCCCCAGTGTGGACCCGTCGGTGTGTCTTAAGGTTGGAACTGTCAGTGAAGGCCTTCTTACACTCGGGGCAGGTGAACGGCTTTTCCCCGGTGTGGATCCGCTGGTGGGTCCGCAGGTTGGTCCTCCGGGCAAACCCTTTCCCGCAATCAGGGCAAGTGAAGGGCCTCTCCCCGGTGTGGACCCGTTGGTGTGCCTTAAGGTTGGAATTGTTGGTGAAGCCCTTCTTACACTCGGGGCAGGCAAACAGCTTTTCCCTTGTGTGGAGCAACTGATGGGTCTGTAGGTCGGTGCTATGGGCGAACCCCTTCCCGCAATCAGAGCAGGTGAAGGGCCTCTCCCTGGTGTGGACGCGCAGGTGTCTCTCAAGGCTGGACAAAGTGGTGTAGGCTTTCTTGCACTTGGGGCAGGTGAAGGGCCTCTCTGCAGTGTGGACCTTCCGGTGTGCTTCAAGGTTGGATCTATTGGTGAAGGCCTTCTTGCACTCGGGGCAGGCGAATGGCTTTTCCCCGGTGTGGAACCGCTGGTGGGTCAACAGGTTCGTGATATGGGCAAATCCCTTTCCGCAATCGGGGCAGGTGAAGGGTCTCTCCCCGGTGTGGACCCGTCGGTGTGCCTTAAGGTTGGAACTGTTGGTGAAGGTCTTCTTACACTCAGGGCAGGCGAATGGCTTTTCCCTGGTGTGGGCCCACTGGTGGATCCACAGGTCGGTGTTATGGGCGAACCCCTTCCTGCAATCAGGGCAGGTGAAGGGCCTCTCCCCAGTGTGGACCCGCAGGTGTCTCTCAAGGTTGGACAAACTGGTGTAGGCTTTCTTGCACTCAGGGCAGGTGAACGGCTTTTCCCCAGTGTGGACCCGCAGATGTCTCTCAAGGTTGGATCCATTGGTGAAGGCCTTCTTGCATTCAGGGCAGGTAAAGGGCTTTTCCCCGGTGTGGACCCGCTGGTGGGTCCGCAAGTTGGTGCTCTGGGCAAACCCCTTCCCGCAATCGGGGCAGGTGAAGGGTCTCTCCCCGGTGTGGACCCGCTGGTGTCTCGTTAAGTTAACCAGACTTTTAAAGTTCTTCCCACAGTCGGAGCATTGAAACGGGTTCATCGCTGTGGGGGCGAGAGGATGTGACCAATACAGTCCTACCCCCGGGCCACAGCGCGCGGGCTCAGTCCGATGGAGGGTCCCGGAGAGCTGGGCCGAGCCTGGGACCCGGGGAGAAGCGTCTTCGAGCCGGTTGTTACAAGCCCCGGAACCACGGGAGCCCCCCGTTCTGGGACCTGGTGCTGCTCTGCTCTGCTCCCGGCGCTGAATCCACTACAGTCCCTGTCCAGCGCCTAATACCCGCTGCTTCTCCGGAAGACGTACACTGCGCAGATCTGTGAAGCGTTTCATGGGCTGGCGAGCGTGATGACGTCACCCCGTGGGACCTTGTCCCGCCTTCCTTAAAGAGGCGGAGCTCCGTCATCTTCCTGGACTTGGTGAACATGAGCTTCTTCATTGAACAGAATTGGAACCATGTGAGTGAAGATCAGTCATTGATCTGAGTTCTCATCCAATGTGGAGTTAGGGCTGTTGGAAAGGTTCCCATTTATTGCTTCCACACTGGAGATTAATGCTCCCCTCGGGCCCGGGCGGAAGGTGGGGCTCCCCGGGTCGGGGAGAGGAGACGCGGGTCCGTTTGAAAGGGAGCCGGTCCACTGAAGCCGCGGGAACATGAGGGAGGGAGGGAGCGCGGAAATCGGATTCCATCGCCAACATCTCCAGCTGAGTCCGAACCAACGTTTGAGCAGGATGATGCTAAACCCTCTTTCTCAATCTGCTCTCTCCTTATTGTCCATCACTGAGCCCAGAGCCCGCCCGGCCGACACTCACTGACCGCAGCTTCACCGCTCACTTTCGGCACCGTTTGCCTGTGAAAACCCTCAACATGAACTCTGACCGTCTATTCTCCCCATTTCGGGCCAGTTTTATCCCACACTCCCGTTTCCCTTCGTTATTTATCCCTCTCACCCTTCGCTACTTTATTCTCCCTTGTTCCCGCTTCCAATGAAAACTGCTTCCCCGGGGACAGATTCCACCTGGAAAGGGGTCTGATTGACACCTCTCCTCCCGGCCTGCCGTCACGTGACGGCGCGACCCAGCCCAGGCGTCTACGCATTGACGTCACAGACCTCGCTAGCGTCGTTCCCTCAGCAACGGTTCGGGACACGTTGCTGGTCCCGGGGGGGTGGAGGTAAGACTTGGGGTGGATATGGGGGCATGGGCCCTGCCCTTGTTGGAGCCCCGCTGCCCTGAGGTGCTGCCGGGGGGGGGGGGGGGTGAGGACGCCACCAAGGTCCGGCTGGGGCCTCGTCCCTCCACATCAGGCTGGTGGGAGAAAGGACGGGGAGGTGAGTCCAGGGACCGCGCCTCCTGTCACACGGGGTGGGGGGAAATCAGGGAGAAGGGTCCCTGATGTGAGAAACACAGCTCACTGATTAAATAATTTTGTACAGTTAGTAGGTGAAGCGGTATAGTAACGTTCTCGCAAGAGCGGGTGTCCTTCAGAGAAGGCAACACTCACTGGTATTCAACAACCTTTCTTATACATTTCTTTGTGTTAATAACCACTCCTCCGTTAGTTTAATTGGTTAGTGTGTAATTGGATATAGTTGTATGCACTGGCTGCCCTCCCTCCGGGTGTCCTCCTACCTTGGCTCCACCCTTAGTCCTGCCCATGTGACCCCAGGCCACAATGGTCGAGTCCCCTCTCCTTCCCGTTCATTCCTAGCCTTGGACCCGGGCCAGAAGTTTCTCGTTCATTAAAGCCTATTGTTCCTCATAGTTTTTGTCCAAGTCATTATCGGGGCTACTGATAGCGCCCAACAACTTATTGTACTAGAATTGGGAGGTCTCCGGTAATGGAGAAATTGCTGCGCCCAGAACAGCTTGTTGATCCCCAAGTCCCAGGTGCTTCGGTACTCTTTGAGCAGTGGATGAACTGCTTTAATAGCTTCCTCGACGCTGCTGCTGAGGTGGTCGACTTTGACGAGATGAAGATAAAAATCTTTCAGGCATGAGTCCTGACCATCCAAGGCAGTGCGACGTACAACAAGGCGATGGCTGAGCTACGGGTGCTGTGCAAGCCTAAAGTGAACATGGTATACTCCCATTACCTGCTGGTGTCCCGAAAACAACAGCCTGGTGAGTCCACTGAAGAGTTCATCCAGTCCCTAGTCACACTGTTTGGGGGAACCCATGGCCACTATATCCCTAAGCAAGTGCATGGAAGAACTCATTCAAGACGCCTACATGTCGGGTCTGAGGTCGGATTACATCTGGCAACAACTCCTCGAGGACGACCTGCTCCCACTCAAAAAGGCTATCAACTTAATCAGAACCTTAGACTCCGCCCAGCGCCTCACAGACAGAAGTGGGCCATCTCAGTATGTTCCACCACAAGGGCCTTCGGTCTGGGATTCTGTATCAGACGCTACCGACCTGACCACAGCTGCAATCATGCCGAAAGTGTAATTGAGATACAACTTCTGTGGGCAGTCTGAGCATTTGCAATGCCCCTGCCCTGCGCGGGGGGCTATGTGTTTAGGCTGTGGGAAAAGGGTCCATTACCAGAAAGTCTGCAGGTCTCGACCGCAGTCCAGGAGCTTCTGGCACTGACTGCGTGCACGGTAAGGGGAGCGCCATCTTGTTGGCCATCACTCCCAACATCAGCACCTCGGCCACCACCCCAATGATGTCACTTCCGACCACTACGACTCCACTTCCGCCTTCTTCATCAAACACTGCATGGTCAACATGGAGATCGCCATCTTGGGAAGGCCTCCCTGTCACCACCAACAATGAAGAGATGCCTATCCTGGCATCGGTCACCCTAAATCAAGCCAGCCCTCACCCGATCTTGAACTCCATGATGCGACTCATGATGAATGGGCATAAAACAAACTGTCTTGTCGATAGTGGCAGCACAGAAAGCTTCGTGGTCCAAAGACTCTCCCTCCCGGTCTGACCCATGGTTTCAATGGCTGCAAGGGACAAACAGACCAGTATCCAGGGGTATTGGGTAGCATCGCTTACGTTTGGGGGTGGGGGGGAGTGTTATAATGATTTTGTATTGTTAATTATGCCTCGCCTTTGCGCCTCCTGGGCCTCGACTTTTAGAGTCAGTTCAGGAGCGTGACAATGGCGTTCGGGGGCCCCCAACCACCACTGACCGTCCACAGCAGTCCCCGACACCGCCTTTTGGTCCCAGCACGCAGCCACCGGCACCGTCCTGTGGGCTCAGTACCCAGTCTCCGGCACCGTCCTGCAACATCACCACACCGAGGGTGCCCCCCCCCCCCCGTCACTGTTTGCAAACCTCACCCCGGATTGTAAACTAGTCGCCACCAAGAGTGGGCACTATACCTCGGAGGACATGCAGTTCATCGGGCTGAGGTTCAGCGACTCCTAGCAGAGGGGATCATAGCCACTAGCATCAGTCCCTCGAGGGCGCAGGTCCTCGTGGTGAGAGGTGCGGGCAAGCCCCAGATGGTAATTGATTATAGTCAGACCATCAAGTGCTTCACCCAGTTGGACGCGTACCCGCTTTCCCGGATAGGCGACTTGGTCAATAAGGTCGCTAAGAACAGAAATTTTTCGACCACTGACCTCAAGTCGGCCTACCCTCAACTCCCCTTCCATCGAGCCAATTGAATATATACAGGCTTTGAGGCAGACGGGAAGCTCTTTCACTTCCTGCGGGTGCCTTTCGGGAGTACTAACGGTGTTTCTGCCTTTCAGAGAGTGATGGACTGGATGGTGGAAGAACATGGGCTGACGGCGATGTTCCACTCCCTCAACAATGTCACCATCTGCGGCCATTACCAGCAGGACCACAACTCGAACCTCTCAAAGTTCTCACATATGGCCAAGTCCCTCAACTTGACATCTTTTCTTTGGCTTGGCTTCGCGGACGAAGATTTATGGAGGGGGTAAAAAGTCCACGTCAGCTGCAGGCTCGTTTGTGGCTGACAAGTCCGATGCGGGACAGGCAGACACGATTGCAGTGGTTGCAGGGGAAAATTGGTTGGTTGGGGTTGGGTGTTGGGTTTTTCCTCCTTTGCCTTTTGTCAGTGAGGTGGGCTCTGCGGTCTTCTTCAAAGGAGGTTGCTGCCCGCCAAACTGTGAGGCGCCAAGATGCACGGTTTGAGGCGTTATCAGCCCACTGGCGGTGGTCAATGTGGCAGGCACCAAGAGATTTCTTTAGGCAGTCCTTGTACCTTTTCTTTGGTGCACCTCTGTCACGGTGGCCAGTGGAGAGCTCGCCATATAACACGATCTTGGGAAGGCGATGGTCCTCCATTCTGGAGATGTGACCCATCCAGCGCAGCTGGATCTTCAGCAGCGTGGACTCGATGCTGTCGACCTCTGCCTTGACATACTTGACATACAACAAAGACAAAAGCGTGTTCAACATGGAGCACCTGGCCCTTCTTGGACGCGTTGTGGCAATAATGTCATTGCCACTGACCCAGGCCGCATGCGACCCCTCATGGAGCTCCCAGTCCAAAACACTCTGAAGGTGCTTAAGAGGTGCCTGGGACTGTTTTCATGTTATGCTCAATGGGTGCCCAGCTACACCAATAAGGGCCACCCCCTAATCTGTATGACCACCTTCCCATTATCAGCGGAGGCCCAGGCCGCATTTGAACAAATTAGAGGAGACATCACTAAGGCCATGATGCATGCTGTGGATGAATCTGTCCCCTTTCAGGTGGAGAGCGATGCCTCTGATGTCGCACTGGCCACCACGTTAAACCAGCCAGGCAGGCCAGTAGCATTTTTTTTCCTGCACCCTGCACAAACTCAAACTCCAGCACTCCTTCATCAAGAAGGAGGGTCAATCTATCAATGGCAACACTACCTGGCCGGTAAAAGATTTACCCTGTTGACTGACCAGAGGGCAATGGCTTTCATGTTCATTGCCAAACAACAGGGTAAAATCAAGAACGACAAGATTCTGAGGTGGAGGATAGAATTATCCACCTACAACTATGACATCTTGTACTGGCCGGGTAAGCTCAATGACCCCCACCCCCAGATACCCTGTCTCGAGGGATGTGCACCAGCACACATCTCGACTGTCTCCAGATCCTACATGTCCACTTATGTGACCCCGGAGTCACGAGGTGTATCATTCTGTCAAAATGCGAAACCTCCCATATTCCGTAGAGGATGTCCAATCCATGACAAATCTGCGCCGAGTGCAAGCCCCAGTTCTAGCCAGAAAAGGCACACCTCATCAAGGCTTTTGTTCTGGGCGTCAATTTCAAGGGACCCCACTCAACCACAAATACGAACGCCTACTTCGTGATGGTAGTAGACAAATTCTCCAGGTTCCCCTTTGCAGTCCCTTGCCCGGATATGACCTTGGCTTCAGTCATCAAGGACCTGTTCAGGTATCCCAACTACATCCATAGTGACCAGGGGACCTCGTTCATGAGTGAGGAGCTACAACAGTACTTTTTGGCCAAAGGCATATCCACCAGCAGGACCACCAGCTATAACCCCAGAGGTAGTGGCCAAGTGGAAAGGGAGAACGGCAAAGTCTGGAAGGCAATGCTCCTGGACCTCAGATCTAAACATTTTCCAGTATCCCGGTGGCAGGGTGTCTTGCCTGAAGCCCTCTACGCCATCTGGTCTTTACTATGCACTGCTACTAACACCACCCCGCATGAATGCCTCTTTACTTTTTCTTGGAGATCAGCGAATGGTTCCTCCATACCTTCCTGGCTGACCACCCCAGGGCTGGTTCTGCTTTGGAAGCACTATTTTTTGGGTAATATAAGCCATGGTCCCACTGCTGAAGTGGAGACTCTCTGAGGGATGGAAACGTCTCTAAGCAAGAAAAAGAACTTCTAGAGTCCAGCTAACCTCCCAGTTGGGGGAAGTGGAGAAGCTGCTACCAATGCCCCAACAACCAACTACAAGTCTGCGGTTATATTACCCAAAAAATTGTTTACTCATAGCTTATCTCTTTGAATAAATTATTTCATTATCTGCAATGTCTCCTGACAGTCTGCGACCAACAAGACAACTGCATCTCTGGGCCTCGGTGTAAATTAGATTATGTTTTCCTATTCAACTGCATCTCTGGGCCCCATGGTGGAATTTAGATTATATCTTCTGATGCAACTGCATCCCTTCTTGCATAAGCTGGTCTAAATCCTCCATTACAACCATTGACACCTTTTTCCAGACAGTCCCTGCAGTGGACGCTCCCCTGTCGGTCCCCTCCCTGGAGGAGCACCTTGCGGTCATGCCAGACAAATCTGGCAGACAGAGGAGGCCACCTGAGCGAATTAACCTCTAGCTGATGGGGGGGGGGCATCTGCTTTTCCCACCTCTGGTTTGCTGTTTTTTAGTATTGTTGCTGTTACTGTGTTTGTTGTATCACCCCCGGTTGTTGATTGTTTTCCGGTGGGTTCCATTTTTTTTAAAGGGGGGTGAATGTAGTGATATGATTGTATGTACTGGCTGGCCCTCCCTCCAGGTGTCCTTCGACCTTGGCTCCTCCCTTAGTCCTACCCATGTGACCCTGGGCTATAAACGTTGAGTCCCCTCTCCTTCCCGCTCATTCCGAGCCTTGTACCCGGGCCAGCAGCCTCTAGTACAATAAAGCTTATCATTCCCCTCAGTCTTTGTCTGAGTCATTATTGGGGCAACTGATAATGCCCAACAATTAGCTAATTAAGTAATTGATATGTTCGTTTAACCTATCAAAAGCTGTTCCTCTCTTCGTCATAAAGCCCACCCTTGTTTACTTCTCCCACTACCCTAATTTTACTACCCCCTACCCTTATTTATCCTCATCATTACATTCTGCGGAAACATCACTTTGGCTACTTTTCACAATTCCTTCCCCCCACCCTTTTCTATTTATCCTGCTGTTTCTTCATCACTGGAGATAGAACCATAAAATGCCTCCAATTTGGATAACATCAAACTATTAATCTCTTCCATTTTCTCCAGCCTTTCGTAGTCAAATAGATACAGATTATCCCGTGTTGTCCCATCTTCTAAGGGCATTTGTTTCATAATTGCAGTTTCAATAAGTCACTATGTAAGCCAGTGTGCGCACACAGGGTATAACACAACATCCTACACCAGTTAGTGCTCCTTCTACCATGATTGAGGTCAGTATGGAGACTATCACTCCCTTCCATTTTCCAAAGTACAACTCCAGTCACCCAGTTAGTGAGGTGTCCACTCCCGAATTTTCGGCCAAGTCCTCAGCCAAGGTGGAGAGGCCCTGCGACGCTTTTGTAATAATTCCATCTGGGCCTGCATTGTTTGGGATAAAAGTACATTTTCCACCCAGAATTAAACAGACTCCTCCTTTCTCTGCTAACATCATGTCTAGCGCTCATTACAGCATCCCAGGTATAATTTATAAACTGCTGTTGATTGTAGTAAATATAGTTTATCCAATCCACATTTTTATTAATTGTTAATTGCGTCCCTTAAATTCATTAGGTCCCCCCTCCCACCTTGGCACCCCAATTGAATCAATATAAATTTGGTTATCAAAAGACGTTCCCAGAAACTCCCTCTTACTTCTCTCTATCCATATTACCTTCTCCTGTTCAAATGCCAAGGTGAAGGGTATGCTCTTCCAGTTGGGAAGAAGAATCGGTCTAAGGATCCTGCCTCCGCAGAACCACCATAGATCCGCTCGAGGTACATTCAAGGCTGAGGAGTTCCCTCCCCTCTTCTCCATCATGTCTCGTACCTTTGTGCATAGTTATAGCTTTCCTAGGTTCCTCGTGAACTATCTTCCTTGTCTTGAAATGCAGGCTGTGTGATCTCCTGACACAGCCGAGAATGCCGGCAGAATCCGGACATCCTTCTTCAGAAGATGGAACATCAGAGACAGAGATTTACAGGACTGGTTAACCCAAGCCATTTTATCTTGATACATGGCCATCATGTACCTCATTCCTTGTCTGTCTTTATCTCAACCCAATGAAAGTGGAACCACCTGTGCTATCGAACGTCCAAAAGTACATACATAGCAATTGCTCTTGTTTAAACTCTTCAATGAATATTTTACCCATTCTACCCAGGCATTTGTATCCCCATATCACTTCTCAATCTCAATCGTCTGTCTCAAGTCTTCTACTCCACTATCTTTACTATTTTTGGATCATTGGGTGGAGTACAGGGTTTCACGATGGGCATTATTGTGAAGGTACTGTCAGTTGGATTAGTCTTGGATTATTCTAAAACAACATGCCAATGGGTCCTTTCCACTGATGTTTATCCCCATTCCAAATTTTTTTCCCATCTACCCCTTGTGAGTAGGTTTTTCTATTTATTTCCTCAATTCATGAGGTTTGTTTAATGGTCATGTAGATAGGATTACACTCTTTGTTCCTGCAGTTAGTGGCAAAGGATCCCCTCCAGATTGATAACTGACTTTTTATACGAGATCTTGTACTAGCTGTCCAGCCCTGGGTCTGGGTGGTCCACCATACATCACTCCAATAGGGACAGTATCTATTAAGACACATATATTCCTCCTGAACATTATATTGTCTCTGACTCTCAACCCCTCCACATTTTATTAAACTACAAGCATTGAACAGTAACACCTGTGGTTTAGAACTCTCGGGGATGGTAATGGTGAACATTACTGACCCTGAGGGCCTGACGATGGATTCCCATCCTCTCCCTACTGGGGTATGAATCCCATCAGCCCAACCCTGGTTCCTACTTACCAACTCTATTCAGCATATCCACCAACATCTCATGTTTTTTTTCTACCGAAGGAGGAGGGTTGTTCATCGGTATTTAACTTAAGTTTCACAAACTATTCAAAGTCCTGGTCCAATGACCATCAGTGTCTTTTCAACTGGATCTTTGGTGGGATGTATGTGCCAAGTTGGCGGCTCAGCAGGAGTTCCTACTGGTCCTTTCACTCTAGTGTGATGTGTCCACCTTTTTTCTGCAGTTCTTAGGGTTAGAAATGGTCCCTCCCAACTTGGCTGAAGCTTGGCATCTTAACCAGAACCCAATCACCTGGTTGTATTTTGTGAACGGCAAATTCGAGCGGAGGTGTCTGGGCCAACAAACCCTTTTCCCTAAGAAGATAAAGAAGAACCGAGCACCAAGACATAGTTCCTTAGAAATTTGTCACTAAATTTTATGGTAGGCAATTCCTCTTCTCTTCCCAAAACTGGCAGTCCGAACTGCATCTCATAGGGGGAACAATCCGACATCCCTTCAAGGTGCTGTTCAGATTCTCAGTAATGCTCTAGGCATTTCGTCCAGGGTATCTTTGTTTCTAGCACCAATTTGGACAATTGTTTCTTTAATGTCTGATTCATTCATTCTACCCGTCCTGAGGAAGGGGGATGCCATGAGGTATGAAAATCCCATGTTATTTCTAATCTTTGCATTGTTTCTTGAAGTATCCTTGAGGTGAAGTGACTTCCTTGGTCAGAGTATGTTTTCCACCAGCCCATAGTCTGGTATAATGTGCTCTAAAATAACCCTTGAATACTCCCTCTGAGGTGGCCAAGGCCATCGGGAATGCCTCTACCCAATCTGTCAGGTGATCTACTAGTACTAAAAGGAACTTTTGCTTGCCTACCTGAGGTCGTTCGGTAAAGTCTACCTGTATACCCTGGAAGGGCCTTATGCCAGGTTCCCTTCCTCCCCTTTGGGCTTCCCTTAGCACCTTTTTGTTGACTTTTGACTTATCTCTTTTGCAATGGTGTATACTCCCTTGTATCTATATTTTCTCAACACTATATTGCACATCGCTTGTCCTCCCCAGTGACTCCCTTGGTGCAGGGTGGCCAGGATGTTTCTCATGATGGGTTTATTTACTAATTCTTTTCCATCTGGGAGAATCCACTCCCCTTCTTCAGAGTTTACTGCCCCCCATTCCACGGAATTCCTCCTCTTCCTCTTTAGTAAATATTGGTTTAGCTTGTTCATAACCCACAGTGGGAACCTATATGTATATCTCAGAGATTTCAGGACTTTGGGCTGCCTCCTTTGCCATCTCATCTGTCATTCGGTTGCCTCTAACCTCTGGCGTGTCACTTTTCTGATGACCATTTTTATGTACTACAGCTATCTCGCTGGATAGCAGTAGGCTCAATAGTACCTGCCTGACCAGTTCCTCATGTACTAGCTCCTTCCCTCTACTGTTTACTAACCCTCATTCTTGCTAGATTTTTCCAAAGGTATGTACTACCCAAAGGAATATTTAGAGTCAGTGTAGATAGTCCCGTCTTTACCGTCCAATTGTTTAAGAGCACAATTCAGAGCGTACAACTCACAAGTCTGGGCCGACCAGGTGTTTGGTAACCGGTCAGCCTCAATCACACTGCTCTCATTGCCATCTATTACTGCATACCCATTGTGCCTTTTTCCTTGGATTACCCAGGATGACCCATTAATAAATAACCATTCCCCTTCATGTAGAGGGAGGTCTCTGGGGTCACCCCTCACCTTTGTCTGGTACTCTATAATGTCCAGATAATATGTTCCAAGTTTTGTCCCTCGTGCTCCCCTCTCCACAAGAATGTGGCAGCATTCAGACAGGTATTGGTGTTCAGCACCAGATCGTCCCTTTCAATAAGTAATACTTTAGGATTCTAGAGTCCGTTAACCATCTTCCTGCCTTTTGGGTGAGAATGGTTCTTACTTGGTGAGGAGTACTCACCACTAACACCCCTCCAAAAGTTAGCTTTCTGCTCTCTTCTACCATTATTGCTGTTGCTGCCACTGCCTGGACACACTGGCCATCCCCGAGAGATGGGGTCCAATAATTTAAAGAGGAATGTCATAGGTTGTCTTTCCCTCCCCATTTCTGGGTCAGTAGCAAACAGATAGAATGGCTTGTCTAGTGTTGGGAGTGCTAGCACAGGGGCACTGACTGGACTTTGTTTCAAATCCTTCAAGACAGTCTCCTCCTCTTCTGTCCATTTCAACACATTAGGCTCCCCTTCCATCATCTTGAGGTATAAGTGTTTCATCTTCTGTGCCCATGAATCTATGCACAGTCAACAATAACCCACCAGTCCCAGGAACGTTCTTAGTTCCTTCTTTGTGTTCGGGAGAGTCAGTTCCAATATCCCTTGATCATTTTCCTTTTTCCTTCATTTATTAAGTGTCTCAAATATTTAACCTCCTTTTCTACATACTGTAATTTGCCCCGAGAAGTTCAACAATGTGTTGGTAGCTTGCATTACCACACTTTTTTCTTCCAGAGACTAAAAGATCATCCACATATTGTGTAAGGGATGTCCCTGGAGTTGTTTCAAATTCCCAAGCACTTGCTCCAGTACCTGACCAAATAGATTTGTAAATCCCTGAGGTAGGACTGTCCACCAGATCTGTGGCTTCCAGCCAGTGGTCTTTCCACTCAAAAGCAAACACATCCAGACTCTCTGGGACCAAGACAAGCCCAGAAGGCATCCTTTAAGTCCACCACACTGAACCATCTGTGGTCGTGTGGAATTTTACTCAGGAGGGTGTAAGGATTCAGCCCCACTGGGTGTCGAACTCAAACAATCTGATTCAGAGCTCATAAGTCCTGCACCAGTTGATAAATTCGATCTGGCTTCCTGATGGGCAGGATAGGGGTATTAAAGGGGGACACGCAAGGTTCTAGGACCTAGTCCCTCACTAACCCGTCTATTATTGGCTGTAGCCTCTTGTGTCCCTCTAGCGGGATGGGATACTGCCTCACCAGCACTGTCTCTCCTTTCTTCTTAAGTTGCACTACCAGAGGGGGAACATTTAATTTTCCCATTTGCATTGTGCGCCCAAACAATTGGATCAATTTGCTGCTCTTCCTCAGTAGTTAAGAAGGCCATAGTCACGGTAATCTGACTCTCGCCTACCCCAATTTCTAACTCTAATTGTGTTATTAGGTCCCTTCCCAAGAGGTTACTTCCAATATCCGGAATGTATAATAATTGCCCTATTACTTCCTCATGATTCATTCTAATCATAATGGGCTCAAAAAAGGTACAGAAAACCCTTCCCCTTCTACCCCGATACCTTTAATTGTTGACTAATGAACCTAACTCCCTCCGGTATAAAGTTTAACGGCGATCTAGCGGCCTCTATGTCCACCAGGAAAATGGCATCCTCTTTATTGTGTCCCATCTGTAGATTTATCAAGGGTTCCGGTGAATCCTGGGAGGAAGAAACCCCTGGCCCCACTAATCCTCCCCAAAAGTCATCAGAGGGATAGCATCTCTCTCCCTCTTTAATTCAGGGTATTCCCTCTGAAATGTCCCACTTTCCCACATAGGAACACCCTGCCTGCTTGTGTCCCCATTATCCGTTTTGTCCATTTGGTCTCGGCTCACTGATTCCTTCTCCTCCTCTTCCCCTTCCCTCTTGCTTCCTCCAGTTTCCCTTATTCTGTCCTTCCTTCTCTTCTCTTTGCTTCTTCACCACTTTCTCGACTGTCACTACCATCATTTTTGTTTTCTGTTTCTGCTTCTCATCCTCCCTTTTCACATAGACTTTCTGTGCTTCCCTCAGCAGTTCTTCCAGTGGCTTCTCCCTCCATCCCTCTAGTTTCTGTATTCTTTTCTGTATGTTGGGCCAAGCCTTCATTACGAACTGAACTTTAAGCAAACTTTCAGGTCTCTCAGCCTTTGTAGGAATGCTGATGGGCTCTCATCCTTTCCTTGTTGGGTCTCAAAGGCCTTACCCAAATTTTGGGACTTAGTTACAGCATCCTTTATTCCCATAATAATTAGTTCTCTGAGGTCTCATGTGGGTTCGGTGGATGGCATTAGTATTGTCCCAATTAGGGTCTATGCCGGGGAACTTTAGTTCTGCCGGTACTGCATTTGCTTCCCCCACAGGATTTTGTCTTTCCCATTCTCTCATAGTGGCTCTCCTTGTCATTCCCCTCTCTTCCCCCATGAACAAAATGCCCATTATGGACATTAGTTCAGCCCAGGTATACAGTCTGGGACCCAAGAACTGGTCCACTTGCTTCACTAACCTGATGGGGTCCTCACCAAGGGATTTCATCTCCCTCTTAAAATTTCTCACCTCCCCACTTGTGAGTGGGGCATTGACATAGCCTATTTGCCCCTGGCCCTTGGGCACTTCCCTCAGTGGGCACAGTCTCTCAAGTGACCCTGGGTTTCCTTGGGACTTACCTACTCCTTTCTCCTTAAAGGGTAGATTTATAACATTCAGTCTCAACTGATCACACTTTCCTTTTCGAAACTGATCTTGCGGCACCAGAGGCTGCTGCCCCATCAGGTGCACCGGTCGCTCCTTTTATCACTTCCTCCATTTCCCCTTCCCTCGGTGATGTTGTCCCTGAACCGACGATGGTCCCACTACTTCATTTTGCCCTTCTGCCTGGGGTTGTTCATGTGGAATCAGGGGTGGTGGAGCGACTGGGGGAGGCATGTACAGGGGTCGTAAAACCTCAAGAGGGTCCCAAATGGGGACCATCTCTTTCCTTTCGCTACCTTTAAAGGAAAGAATAGGTTTCGTAGACTCCCTTTTCAACACGAAGCATAGTTAGATTCTTCTTCTGAAAATGGTCTCTTTTGATTTAAATAAATATTTAATATCAATCTTTGCTAGTCCCGTGCTGTGGCCAGAAGACTGAGGGTGGCCTAATACTTTCCTTTGTCCATATAAAACAACAATCCTCAATCATTTTGGTCTTATCCTTTTTCTTCGTACATGAGTTACAGGTCAAATTCCTTATCATCCTCGCCAAGGGACATTCAGGAAGAATCTCCCCGGAGACATTCCCTGGTCTACCATCTGGACCCATACAGGTACCTCCCTTATATCCCATTTTCCCGATCCCTTCCAGATTTAGACCACCAAGGTAATACTTAAAAGTCCAGTTTTCTTACCTTGGTCCGTGCACGGAGTTACCTGGTCAGCACTGTACCTGTAACTGTCTTACCATACCCAGACTCAGTCCAGTCCTTAGTCAGTTTGTCCAAGGAGCCAAGCTCCCAAAGTACCAGGACCGTTCAAACCTGGAACAGGACGCGTCCTCTTAATACCCTACGAGCCGTGACCCTTGTGAGATGTCAGGATTCTGGACAAACCCCCAAATTGTGAGAAACACAGCTCACTGATTAAATAACTTGGCAGAGTCAGTAGGTGAAGTGATATAACCTTTTTATTCAAAGTTCTTGAAAGAGCAGGTGTCCTTCAGAAAGGCACACACAGTGTGCAACTTTTTTTTTGTACATTTCTTTGTGTTAATAACCACTCCTCCGTTAGTTTAATTGGTTAGTTAACTGAGGTTTTTTCAGGTGCATTCTCTGCTAAGAATGCGGCTGAAGAAGCAGAAGCGGCCCTTTAAATTGCAGTTCAGTGGCAGCGTTGAAAGCGCAGCGCTGGCCACCTGAAAGGAGAGCTGCGCCAGGATGCACATCTGAGCTCATTCTGGCTCCTGTCCTTGGGCTGTCAAGTCAGGATGGCTGACTATCAGCGTGAGGATATTCCGCGTGGGACGTCCCCACACTGATCTCACTGCCTCCGCTCTCTTCCCACTCATGGAGCTGGAGTTGCTGACGGGGGAGAAGGAGGCTGGAGTGGCCGGCGGGGAAGAAGGAGGTTGTGGGGCTGGAGCAGCCGGCGGGGGGGAGGAGGAGGCTGGAGCGGCCAGCAGGGGATTACAGGGGCTGGAGCGGCTGGCGGGTGAGTACAGGGGCTGGAACACCGGCGGGGGAGAAGGAGGCTGGAACACCGGCAGGGGAGAAGGAGGCTGGAACACCGGCTGGGGGGCTGGAGCGGCTGGCGGGGGAGAAGGAGGCACTTGAGTTGTTTCGGCCAGCCCCCTTCTCCCCACTCCCGAAATCAGTCCCCACAGGATGGGGATAGCCCACGCTGGCTGCCTGACAGTGTGGGGACTGTTTTCGGGAGTGGGGAGAGAGCAGGATCAGTGTGGGGATGTCCTGCGCGGGACATCCCCGCGCTGACAGCCCACACCGGCCGCCCAACAGAGTGGGGACTGGGAGAGGAGCTGTCAGGCACTGGCCAGCTGACTGTCATCAGCTTTTAGGCAGCTGCATTCAGATGGCTGGGGAGGCCACTGTGCTGCGGGGATTATCCCACTCAGAGGAGGGTTACCAAACTCGCCTCGCAGGCGCCTCCTGTACATTCACGTGGCCTTCCCACAGCTGCATTTTGCCAAAATATGTGGCTTTACAAGCGGAAAGTGCCTTTAGTTTAACCTAAAGCCCGCCCTTGTTTACTTCTCCCACTACCCTCATTTTACAACCCCCGACCATTATTTATTCTCATCCTCATTTGGAATGATGCTTTGCCATATGTTCCCGTTCTTTTGCAATTTTAAAAAAATCAAGTTGGCCTTGTCTGCAATCTCTTGAAGGAACTGACCTTCCTTTGTATAAGTCTCGCATCTGCTTTATCTGGGCAGCCATTATTAACACTGCTCATCACATTCTGCAGAAACAGCACTTTGGCTACTTCTCACAATGGGAAGGGGCAGTGAGTCCAGGGACCACGCTTCCTGTCACATGGGGGGGGGGTCAGGGAGAAGGGACCCTGACAAGCCGTGGGCAGCAAGTGTGTCCCCCTGGCTGCACAGATGGGCAGGGGCAGCTGACGGAGGGAGGGGGAGGGGGGGACAGGGTCCCACACAGGAGGGGCAGGGATGGGGTCCCACCGTGGAGAGGTCGTTCACCTGCTCCAGGTGCGGAAAGGAGTTCACCAGTGAATTCACACAGAAAGTTGCAGAGTGTGGAATATTTAAACATTACTCACTCAAACATCAGGAGGGACTGGAGTCTTGTGATTATTGAGGAAACAAATCAAAACAGGTCTTGGTTTTTTTGTCAATTTGCAATTTGTCTTCAGGTTTAAGTTTATTGTCATATGAAGTGGGAATGTTTGTTTTGGACCAGTCCAGCAAATAAGTCACTGTGCAGGAGTGCAAGTTCCAGCGACAGATCAGTGGGTACAAGACAAAAGCAGCATTATTTTACATGTGAGGATCATTCAAGAGTCTGATAACACGGGGAAGGAAGTGTCCTTGAATCTGGTGGGGTGTGATCTCACACTGGGGAATCTTCTTCTCCATGGGGAGGAGGGTAAAGGGAGTGTGTCTGGAAAGGGGTGAATCTTTTAATATGTTGGTCGCTTTTCCAAGGCAGCGGGAAGTGGAGGTGGAATGGATTCTCTCTGTCAATGTTAGTGACTCCGATTTAATATTTAAAAAATTTAACAATGTAGCAGGGTTGAAGGCTCTCCGGCCCATGAAACCTGTGCTGCCCAATCACGGGCTCTTTACAGATAGGACAGGATTCCAACCTGGGCCATTAGTCCTATAATAGTGTTTCGCTAATCATTCCACCCAATTACAGAAATTTAATTTCATGTCTTGAATTGAGACAAAAATAAAGCAGCTGAGTTTGAAAACTGTGTCTCACCCCCTTGTATCTTTGTAATACACTCAATGTAGAGATCAAAGACAAAGGCCATTCAGTCCAGGTGGGGTCACACTGGGAGCATCCTGGTATCTCCCCTCTGCTCCACACCAGCCCCCACCATCCTCACCCTGCTGAAATTCTCTTCAGGTTCTTCCTCCCCTCGGTGTTCACTGAGATTCCACTTCTCGACAGCTGTGCTGTTCACCCCAAGGAAAGAAACAGGAACAGGAGTTGGCCACCCGTCCTGATTAAGTTGGCTAAACTGTAGGTAGAGCTAGGGGCTAGTATAGTGTAGTCGGGCTTTGCAACATGATGGGAAAACACCAGAAGAAATAAATTAGCAAAAAACTGACAGACACACAAAATATGTCAGAGCAATGAAGGTCACAGCAGCATCTGAGAGAACAATAGAGCATTTGTTGATATACTCCTGCACTGATTGGCTCCCAGAGACTTCGCAGATGCGAGAAAGTAGCTACTAGTATTGGAGGATTGGTGCAGGGTACAAGATTTCGGGTTCATGGATCATTGGGATCTCTTCTGGGGGAGACATGACCTCTACAGGAAGGATGGGTTGCACCTGAATCCAAAGGGGGCCAATATACTTGCAATTGGATATGTTTTGCTGTTGGATATGTTTTAAACTGAATTGGCAGGGGGAGGGGAACCAGACTGATAGGGAAATGGATAGGAAGGAGAACATAGGGGTAGTTCCAATAGTCTGTGAAATCTCAAAGCCGGAGGGAGTAAAGAGGGATAGGAGAGTTTCAGAGAGGGTGACAAGTAACAAATTGGAGAGAGCAGGGTGGTATTGTATATGAATGTATGGAGTATAAGGAATAAAATGGATGAGCTTGAGGCACAAATGGACATGGGAGAATATAATGTTATCGGAGACATGGCTGCAGGAGGGACAAGATTGGGAAATTAATGTTCCAGGCTATACGTCCTATCGAAAAGACAAAGTTAGGTAGAGGAGGTAGAGTGACTCTGTTGGTGAAGAATGAAATTCAGGTGATGGAAAGGAAAGACATTGAATCAGGTGGAGTAGAGTCGGTTTGGATAGAGTTGAGAAATTGCAAAGGCAGAAGAACCATAATGGGGGTCATATACAGGCCTCCGAACAGTGGCTCTGATGTGGGAATCAGTATAAATAAAGAATTAAGAATGGCATGTCAGAGTGGTAGTGATACAGTAGTTATGGGTGACTTCAACTTGCAAGTGGACTGGGAAAATCAAGTAGGTGTGAGAAAGCTAGGGAGTGAGTTTATAGAATGTCTCCAAGATACATTCTTGGAGCAGCTTGTGATGGAACCTACCGGGCGGAGTCAATTCTGGACTTGATACTGTGCAACCACATGGAGGGGATTGGAATATAGGAGTAGAGAAGCCCTCCTGCAGTTGTACGTGGCCCTGGTGAGACCTCACCTGGAGTATTGCGTCCAGTTCTGGTCCCCATATTTGAGAAAGGACATCTTACTATAGAGGGAGTGCAGCACAGGTTTACAAGGTTAGTTCCCGGGATGGCAGGATTGTTATACGCGGATAGGTTAGAAAGACTTGGACTATATGCCATGGAGTTTAGAAGGATGAAGGGAGACATGATTGAGGTATTTAGGATTATCAAAGGGCTTGACAGAGTGAAATCAGAGCACATGTTCCCTATGATGGGAGAGACTAGGACTAGAGGGCATAGTTTAAGAATACAGGGAAGGCCATTTAACACAAAAATGAGAAACTTTTTTTACCCAGAGAGTTGTGAGTCTGTGGAATGGATTGCCACAGAGGGTAGTAGGGGTGGATTCATTGGATAGATTTAAGAGAGAGTTGGTTAAGGCTTTTGTGGGCAGGAGAGTTAATGGTTATGGGGATAAGGCTGGGAATGGTTATGGTCAGCCATGACCCGATAAATGGCAGTGCTGGCTCGAAGGGCCAAATGGCCTACTCCAGCACCTATTGTCTATTGATAAGTTGCCGTCTTATGCTTGGTAAAATATTATACAGCAAGCGTACTAACTTAGAGATACAGGGTAAAGGAGAATGTATTGTAGCTGTTTGGGGGACTTTTGTCACTGACTCCTGAATGGCATTTCAGTAGTAGCGGTGAATGAAAGTTACCCAATCTGCAGATTACAGAACGATCCAACCAAGACCGTAGTTGAAGTCAGTCATTTCGTGCAAGCACCCTGCAGACCCAGAATCCACATTTGGTGTCAGAAGTGGGATTCCAAAGACTCATCAGATCTTCAGTGGATAGAATGAAGCGGGAGTCCTTGGTGCAGACCAGGGGAGTGAGGATATCTTATTTTCTCAGTTTTCCCTGCTCTGAGCCTGGTACTTTTGCATGTTTCTGTAACCAGAGTCTGTGAGTTCTGATGGAATTTAAGGGAGATCAGTGAAAGGTTAGATCAGTGTAAGAGTTCAGGGAACTCATCCGGTCTGGGACCATCAGTGTGAGAGCTCGGGGAATGGGGAATTGTGTAGACACGACTAGTCAACAGGGGTCGCCATTATGAAATATGTGCGAAAAATATCCGGGGGGATGAAAAAATATTAGAGAAGTTTCTAGGGCATTAAATAAAAGACTAGGGAGAGAAGGCACATTAAAAAGGCACAACAGTTAATCTGGAAAAGACCCACAAATAATAATGCTGTAAAACTGGGGATCCCATTGACAGAAGAGGGGACAGTAAAACCTGCAGAAGTCCTCCAGAAAGAACATGCACATAAAAAGGAGCAGGACAAAAAAAAATCAGAGAAAGAGAAAAAGCAAAGAGCAGGCAGGATAAACAAAGACTATGTAGTCAAATGGAAGCCCTAAGGCTGATGGAGAAGGGAGAAATGAGTGACTCCTGGGAGGATGTAGGATGGACCCGAGTACTTCTCGGGGACCCCCTTAAAGCCCACCACTAGCATATTATCTGCCTGTATCTAGACCCCCAGCAGCAGTCCCCTCTGTGCCAGCAGTACCCAAAGTATTTTCAGATCCTGTTCGTGCTCGAACCCAGAGCCATGATTAATCATCTGACCTCTGTAACAAAGAAATTAAGATTTAAAGAAAGTCTGTGGAAAATTCTAGAAGTTTTGTTAAAACATGTTGAAGCTTGTCTTGGGTAAACTTTACCTCTCATTTTGTTCATTTTAGATTGGTCACAGTGTTTGAGCTACCGAAAGAAAATAGACACACACACCGAGAGCAGTTCAGTTTATACAAATGTTTATTACTAATTCAAAAGCTGATTTCACACTACAATATGCAAGCCCTTCCCAACTATACTTATCAACGCTTGGACTGGTCCCAACTGCCGAAGCGAGGCAACAACTGCACACTTGTAGTAGGTTGTCAGGGCGCTGGTAGCAGCTTCTCCACCTCCCCTGACCGGGACGTTGCTCGGACTCTGGCTGTTCTTCCTTCTTGACAAGGGGTGTTCCCACCCCTCGGAGAGTCTAAACTTGCAGCAGGACCACAGACTTTTATACCCCAAAAACAATTAATCATGCACCCACTCCCTCTAACATTTGTCAGTCAAAATCAAAGCTGAGCATACTATTCTACAATTTAGAAGATTAATTATTATGGAGCAGGATGCTATGATATCCTGGTTTATCTCGTAGATACAAGGACTCATTAAAACTTCTTGAGCAAGACAGGTTGTGACCAATACGTCAATTTCAGAGTGTCGTATTTGACAACTGCTTTCCCTGGGCCTCACGGTGGAATTCCATTTCAAAGTGTATCTTCAGATAAGTCCCCATGGCTGAGTTTAATTACATCTGCTAGTTCTGAAAGTAAGGTGACCTGCGTGTGGACCCAGTGTCGTCAGTTCCACATAAGCAAAAAGCATCTGAGTACATGGTTTTAATCCTCCATTACATTCCACCCCTTGGTCACAATCTGTCATTTGCGAGGCCTAACCAGTATTTGAGTACAGAGGGAGCGAAAAAAGAGAAATCAAAACAACAATTACAAAGATAAGCAATGACGCGAGCAACCAACGGAGGATAGTGTGGCCCACTCCCCCAAATGTAGCAGTTAGCCATGAGAAAGGATTCCAACCAAGGCTCAAATTATCCTTGTTGGCCACAATACCCAGATACTGGAGCTCACGAACAGATTTTGAAACATGCTGAACAATAACATATTTATATAAGCTGCACTTGAGGCTGGTGACCGAGGACTTCCTTGGTGTAATGCATCTGACCGTGTTTCCCACGGGGAACTCCCTTGGAACGTCCTCGACATTACAAATCCAATTGCTGGCATCAAAGCAGCTGTTAAGCCAGATCACCAGGAGTGTAAAATGGAGAACCTGGAACAAAGAAGCCTGACACATGTCACTCACGATACCATAAGCGTTCAGTGTTTAAACAGACTAAATCATCCTGTCCCTCAATAGCTACCCACCAAGTGTTACCCTGGGCAGGTGTCACTATTTCCCCTTTTACAGGAGGGCCACTACCTGGTGGTGCCACCCATACCTTTTGTCCAACATTCTCTAGTTCGGGGATGGGGGGCAATGACTGTTATTCCTCTGGAATAGGCTGTAATTCAGGAGCGTGAAGAAGTCGGTGGAAAGGTGTACCTCCTTTTAAAGGGCGATGATTCAAATTGTCGACTGCCTGCTGCAGCACATGGCACCATCCCTTCTGGGTCCCCAGTGATGTTAACAAATGAATTTGTTCCTTCAGTAAGCCGTTCATTTGTTCAACTAACCCGGCAGCCTGCGGGTAATAAGGAATATGGTGGACCCATAAAATACCGTTGTCATTTGCCCAATCACAGATTGCTTTCCCGGAGAAGTGCGAGCCATTATCAGAGTGAATCTCCTCTGGAACATCATAACGATGAATCAAATGGTTTTGTCCTTGGATAGTGCTAGCTTGGTTAGCCGTCTTGGTGGGAAAAGTAAAAACCAGGCCCGAAAAGGTGTCAACCATTACTAGGACGTAATATTTACCCATGCAGTCTAGCATGGGGCCTATGTAATCAATTTGCCAGACCGCACCCCGTTTTATTCGGCCATGCGGACCAGGTGGAACGGTATGGAACTTCACAAGCTGACATTCTGGGCATGTACATACGACCATGCGGACATCATCCTTATGGATGGATAAAGCATGTGTACGGGACCACATAGCTGATCCCTTCTCCCCCAAATGACCACTCTGTTCATGTGCCCATCGAGCCAGGGGGACGGTATCAGCACAGCTGATAGTGGCAAGCTGATCTGCTACTGCATTATGTTGAGCCATGTTAGTCGCCATATTGGTATGGGCATCAACGTGATAAACGGTTATCTCACGATGGTGGGAAGCATCCCACAACAGCTGCCACAACTCTTTGCCCCATACTGGGCGGTCATGTATCATCCAGTTGTTCTTTTGCAAATCAGGCATCCATACCACAAGTCCATTAGCCAAAGCCCAGGAATCAGTAAACAGGCGAAGAGGGTGATCATGGGGATCTAGTGGTAAAGTGACTGCCTTCAACTCAGCATACTGACTGGAGCCACCATCCCCCTCCTCCGATAACTGAGTTCCTGACCTGGGATGGTAAGCCACCTGTTTGTGTATGCGGCCCACCCCTTCAGGCCCTCTGGTCGCACGACTCTGAATATACCACTTCCATTTAACAATAGAAGACTGCTGAGCCCGCCGGATCTTTAGATTAGCATCATTAGCCAGGACCCAATTCATTATAGGAAGTGCAGGTCGCAATTGAACATCTGCATCGCCTGTCATTCTTTCAGTCTCTAGCAGGGCCCAGTAACAGGCTAGTAACTGTTGTTCAAAAACAGAATAACGAGTGGCAGCCTCAGGCATGGTACGTGACCAGAATCCTAGTGGGACTCAGCGACCCTCTTGTTTCTGCCAGAGGCTCCAGGAGGCCACATCATCAATATAATGGTGAATTGAGAGGGAAGGCGATACTGGAAGGTGGGTGAAGGTATACTGGCGCCCCTTCCAGGTAAAGGCGAACTGATCCTGTGAGTCCTCAGCTATAAGAATACTGAAGAAGGCGTTAGCGAGATCAATGACAGCATACCATGTTCCTGAGTTCCCAGTAGCAATGTTTTCAATAAGGGTGACAATGTCCGGAACTGCTGAAGCAAGTGGTGGGGCATGTTTGTTCAAAAAACGATAATCAACTGTCATTCTCCAGGAGCCGTCCGGCTTCTGGACCGGCCAAACAGGGCTATTAAAGGGCGACGTTGCGGGCCTCACTACCCCTTCTTCTTGCAGAGCATCGATGGTGGCAGTAATCTCTTCCTGCCCCCCAGGGAGATGATATTGTGGAATGCACACTGGTTTCATGGGGGCTGGCACCATCACAGGATCCCACTTAGCCTGACCCACTACTAGTTTTTTTGTAATAGTTCGAATTCCAAATTCAAATCCCCCTTGGCTAGTATTAAGGGCCATACCGGCCAACATATTAATACCCAGGATACACTCGTCAGTAGCAGCCACCAGGGCATGTAACCAGACAGGGGAAGGGCTATCACCCACCATGGCACAGACTTTTATTTCCTTTGCCAGGGTGACCGCTCCTCCCAACCCCTCTATTCGAAAGGCTGGTCCAGTCCAGAGGTCTGGATTACCAGGAATCACCGAGTGCTCTGCACCGGTGTCGACCAAAGCCAAGTATTGGCGATCATTACCCCCACCCCAGTGGATTGTTAACGGTATGTAGGGCCGCGGATCCCCGTGTGTGCGCCGTGTCTCGATGGAGTAGACACGGGAATCCTGCCCACACCTTCAGGCTTCAGAAGGGTTCGGGGGCTTCCAGGACCACATGCTATTGTTATCTTTAACAGCCTGTTTAACCCATTGTTTTACCTCATCATGAGTAACTGGAGCAGGAGAAGCCAGCTCGATAGAAGCAGCAGTGGGAGCAGAAAGCAAAGCTGGGCCAGGAGGACTCAGCAGCTGGGGACGATGTTCCCCTGCTTTTTGCCTAAATCGATCTCCAATGGCAGCCAGCTCTTTTACAGAGAAATCACGGATCATTGACTCCTTCCGACCCCTGTTCCCACTTTGGCTCACAGGGTCCTCCACCCAGTCTAGGGGAGGAGGTGGAGGCCATCCAACAGAGGAGTAGGCCATAGAGCATAAGCAGGGGTTTGGGTATTTTCCCCTGGGTCCACATGGGAAACCGGGGTATCTATCCCTTCCATCTCTACCCTTACATCATGCCCCCTTCTGTCTGTTTGGGAAATCTGCTGCCTTATAGGGCGGGCATGAACAGCAGATGTAGTATGTTAGACACATGCTGAGGAGTATCTGCATTATTACCATTGTCATTCCAGATATTCCCATCCCAATCCTCAATTACATCAGGATCGTCACCATTCCTTATCATGGCATGAATACGATATGGATCGGGTTCTACTCCATGCCTTTCCTTATCTGCACAGAGCTGCTGCCGGAGTTTAATATTACGGCAAATCATTTGGACATGCTTATCTTCCCATTCTTTGGCTCTGTCCTGACTGGTACGAACAATCTCGCTCATCATGGAACAGCATTGTCGCAGGACTTCTAGCTCCTCCTCTAATTGCTTTCTTTTGCACTGAGATTCTACTTCTCTTTGAATTAATTCTGCTTCACGCTGAACGGAGTGGCGTAATGCTGTGGCCAGCAACCAAAAACCATTCGTCAGCATTCCCTTTTTATCAGGAAATTTACTTTCTCGAAGGAGAGTGGCAACCCGCTCTCCCAGAGGTGCACTTGATGAGTCTAACTTCTCATCCCAACTAATGGGTGGTCCCAACAAAGACAGGGTATTGGCCAACATGCCAAACCCATCGTCTTTGGAAGTCCATCCAGGAATCAAGAACTGCTCAGGGCTCACCTCTTTCTTTCGGCGAAACATCTTGAGACCAATCCTGCTCGCAGCGCCAATTGTCTTGGGTAAACTTATCCCTCTCATTTTGTTCATTTTAGATTGGTCACAGTGTTTGAGCTACCGAAAGAAAATAGACACACACACCGAGAGCAGTTCAGTTTATACAAATGTTTATTACTAATTCAAAAGCTGATTTCACACTACAATATGCAAGCCCTTCCCAACTATACTTATCAACGCTTGGACTGGTCCCAACTGCCGAAGCGAGGCAACAACTGCACACTTGTAGTAGGTTGTCAGGGCGCTGGTAGCAGCTTCTCCACCTCCCCTGACCGGGACGTTGCTCGGACTCTGGCTGTTCTTCCTTCTTGACAAGGGGTGTTCCCACCCCTCAGAGAGTCTAAACTTGCAGCAGGACCACAGACTTTTATACCCCAAAAACAATTAATCATGCACCCACTCCCTCTAACATTTGTCAGTCAAAATCAAAGCTGAGCATACTATTCTACAATTTAGAAGATTAATTATTATGGAGCAGGATGCTATGATATCCTGGTTTATCTCGTAGATACAAGGACTCATTAAAATTTCTTGAGCAAGACAGGTTGTGACCAATACGTCAATTTCAGAGTGTCGTATTTGACAACTGCTTTCCCTGGGCCTCACGGTGGAATTCCATTTCAAAGTGTATCTTCAGATAAGTCCCCATGGCTGAGTTTAATTACATCTGCTAGTTCTGAAAGTAAGGTGACCTGCGTGTGGACCCAGTGTCGTCAGTTCCACATAAGCAAAAAGCATCTGAGTACATGGTTTTAATCCTCCATTACAAAGCTGAAGCCTCAGTGAGGATAGAGAGAACTCTTCAATAAAACAAGATACCGCTCTACAATCCAGGCAAATTGGTAGGAAGCCCAGAATAGATAACGCAGCCAGTTTGTGCAGAATACTACAGAACACAGAACTAAGACAGCCATAAAGGGACCATGCCAGATACAAATTTGTTTAGTTCAAAGAAGAAGACAGGTTGCAATGTAAAGATGGAGAAGAGATCGTCTTGTCAGGCTAGAGACCTCGAGCAAACAGCTCCTCTCACAGAGATATCTGATTGTGAGTTGAGCCAGCAAGGCAGATGGATAAGGCTTGGTGGAAGGTTGGAGTCAGTGACCAGAGAAGAAGTGGCTTCAACTACCAAGCAGTAGGAAGTCTCGACTCAAAGGCACGGCGACTCCTTCTGACCAACCGACTACTTCTCAACAAAGATGGAGCCATCAATGCTGGGCCTTCCACGCTGCACTCAGATCTTGGCGGCTATCTATTTATCTCTTCAACTCGCCGCCAACCTGACACTCCAACAGCATATAGTAGATTATACAGAACATTCAGTAACAGCATTGCTGGGAAAGCTACAGACACATTTGACCATAGCAAGGCAAAATAAATATGAGGTAGCACTGCTTAATAATCCCCAACTGTCCTTTTGCAAAAGAAGAAGTAGTGGAGGTGGGTGAACTTAGAAGATATATATTCAGGAATATGGATCGGGTGTAACAGGGATGTGGGCCAAATGGGGCCTGCATGAACTACACAACATTATGACCCATCAAGATTGATCCACGACACAACTCCAAATGCCCACCTGTGCCCCATACCCCGTGGTTTGGAAAACATTCATGCACCTTGAGTTTCAAATGAGAGTTTACAAAACACCCATTCCCACTGTGGTAAAGGCTTTCAGACTCTTATTTAACTCACACCCCCCCCCACAAGGTACTGCTCCCCAAATGGCCAGGCTCCCTAATCCCGACTTCCCCCCACCAATCACCCTCCACCACCAGAATAGGGAGAGAAAAGAGAAGCTATCAGTTGCCTTAATTGGACTTGACAGAATAATAGTTCAGCACAGAATAGATGGACCAAATGACCTGTTTCTGTGCTGTTCTGTGGTTCAACAACAGAAAGACCATTCAAATAATCCTAACTAAAGCCCAAGTCCAGCTCTCACTGTTCAACAGACAACACGTCGAATGTTCAAGGTCAAGATGATATATTTGTCATGTGCCAAGTTCATTAAGCTGGAGGTCAGTTTCAGGGACTGTTAAGATGACCTGGACAGGGATGGGACACTGGACAAGATCCAACCCTTGTTAGAATGACAGGTGTGGGATCAGATCAGCAACAGAATCCAGCTCATCTGTAGACCTGCTAGTGCTTCAACAGGGCGGCTGAATGGGTGAAGCCTTGCCGCAGCTGAAGGGCCATTAGCTGGTGTGGAGCCACTGGTGTCTCAGCAGGCTGGAGGTATGGATGAAGCTTTTGCGATACTCAGAGCAGGTGAAGGACCTCTCATTGCTGTGGACCCGCTGTTGGGTTCTCAGGTTGGAGGATTGGGTGGTTTTTGCCACACTCAGGGGAGGTCTCTCATTGGTGTGGACCCACCAGTGCATCTTAAGGTTGGATCTGTCAGTGAAGCCCTTGCCTCAGGGCAGATGAAAGGCCTTTCCCCAGAGTGGATCAACCAGTGTGTCTCAAGGTTGGAATTGCTGGTGAAGCCCTTAGCACACTTCTTCTTTGGCTTGGCTTCGCGGACAAAGATTTATGGAGAGGTATGTCTACGTCTGCTGCAGGCTCGTTGGTGACTGACAAGTCCGATGCGGGACAGGCAGGCACGGTTGAAAGGGAAAATTGATTGGTTGGGGTTGGGTGTTGGGTTTTTCCTTCTTTTGTCAGTGAGGTGGGCTCTGCGGTCTTCTTCAAAGGAGGTTGCTGCCCGCCTAACTGTGAGGCGCCAAGATGCCAGGTTGGAGGCGATATCTGCCCACTGGCAGTGGTCAATGTGGCAGGCACCAAGAGATTTCTTTAAGCAGTCCTTGTACCTCTTCTTTGGTGCACCTCTGTCTCAGTGGCCAGTGGAGGGTTCGCCATATAACACTATCTTGGGAAGGCGATGGTCCTCCATTCTGGAGACGTGACCCACCCAGCGCAGTTGGGTCTTCAGCAGCATGGATTCAATGCTTGCGGACTCTGCCAGCTCGAGTACTTCGATGTTGGTGATGAAGTCATTCCAATGAATGTTGAGGATGGAGCGGAGATAGAGCTAATGGAAGCGTTCTAGGAGCTGTAGGTGATGCCGGTAGAGGACCCATGATTCGGAGCCGAACAGGAGCATGGGTATGACAACGGCTCTGTACACGCTGATCTTTGTGTGTTTCTTCAGGTGGTTGTTTTTCCAGACTCTTTTGTGTAGTCTTCCAAAGGCGCTATCTGTTGTCTATCTCTTTGTCGATCCTTACATCAGATGAAATTGTTACCACACTAGGGGCAGATGAAAGTCCCTGGTGTGGACTCGCTGGTGGTCAGCAGGTCGTTGGACTGGGTGAAACCCTTCCCGCACTGGGGGCAGATGAACGGTCTCTCCCCGGTCTGGACCCGCTGGTGCCTCCGCAGGTGGGAGTTCTGAGTGAAGCCCCTGCCTCTGAGCAGGTGAAGGGTCTCTCCCTGGTGTGGACCCGCCGGTGTCTCCATAACTCACTCGACCTTTTAAAATTCTTCTTGCAGAGAGTGCATTGAAAGGGCTTTATCGCTGTGGAGACCAGGGGATAAATCAATGTAGTCCTACCCTGGGGACCACAGCGCGGGCTCAGTCCGATGGAGGGTCCCGGTGAGCTGGGCCGCGGATTAAATCAACACCGAGGCTGAGAGTAGGGCCGGGACCCGGGAAGAAGCGTCCTCTAACCGGGTAGTTCAAACCCCGGGACCAAACCCGGGAAGAATTTCCTTCGGTCCCCAACCAGCAGCGGGGCAGCGCGCGGAGGTTTAATTGCAACAAATTACGATGACATCACGGGGAACGTTCTGGGCCATTAGCCCCGCCCTCTGAGCTGATTGACAGATACAGCGTCCAACAGCGTGCGGGCCGGTGCCAATCAGGGAATCAGCAGCAACTTCAGCCGCTGCAACCTGAAGCGAACGGATGGAAATGCTGGAGAAACTCAGGCAGCGTCCACAGGGAGTGAAGGGAATGACTCTCTTCCTCCGTCTCCTTCCCTCCCATCCTGGTCTCTGCCCTCGCCCCATCATTTCTCTGCTTCGTTCTCCTCTCCGCGTCCAGCTGGATCCACCTGTTCCCTCCTTAAGTTTTATCCCGTTATCCTGTTTGTGCCCGTCAGCATGGCATCCTGTAACAGGTAAGGGAAGAGCTCTCTCTTTCTCTCACGGGTTGGGCATCTGCAGCATGTTGTCTGTGTTGTTCGTGCGATGTGCTCCAAGTATTTCCCTTTTTGCAAGGTCTTGCTCGGAAGCCGGGAGGGAGATTTCCCTCCCAGATCCGAAACGACCCCTCCCGCCAAAGGTTATAGGCACCACAGTTCAGGCGCAAGGCCGATGCTTTAAAATGTGCATGAATGTGTGCTTTATAAAGAGAGCAAATGTTTACAAGTGTGGAACTGCCACAGTTTTTGCATAATTAGCCATCGCCAGAGTTTCGTTTAGCTTTAACCAGCCAGAGTCTTGTTACCACCTCGTGCTGATGCATCGCTTCTGGTGTAACACGTGGGGGCATTGGAAACTGTCCTCTGGGCACCCTCCTCGGCCAATGAGGAGGAGGTGGGGCAGACGGAGTGAAATGGGCCACCTCAGTGCCGACCCACTCGGTTAAAGTTGTAATTTTGCCCCGCATTTCATCCAAATGCACATGCCCCCTCTGGAGGGTCATTTCACTGCTGCCCGATTCTGTCAGCTGAACCTGACCCAGTCGATCAGAAATGCATTAGCTGCAAATGGATCAGAGGTCCTGGAGCTCAGGTATATATTTCACTGACAGAATTTCCGACTCGGAGTCCCGACTCCAAACCCTTCTCTTGACTAACACCAAGTTCTAAGCCGGAGTGGTCCAGAGAATGGGAGATGGGGAGGGAAAAGGAGGAGCAAAAAGATGAAGGGAGAGAGGAGGTTACCCCCAGCCGCACAGATGGGTGGGGGCAGCAGTCGCACTGACGGGTGGGGGTGGGACAGGGGGGCAGACAGGGTCCCACACAGGATGGGGTCCCCACCACAGGGCAGGCCTGCTCGCTGGGGAAGGGCTAGGAGGCCCCTGTCACCATCCCTGTCTCACAAACGGACACCTGAGGCATCCTGTTGGGGGGAGATCCCTTCTCAGGGGAAACAGCAGCATCAGCCGGGCCCGTGGCCCCACCACTGGGGCTGCTGTGAGGCCTGGTGGCACTCAGTCTCAGTGCCCAGGGACTGGGGTCCTGGGCACAGACACTCACTCGTGTGTGGGGGGGGGGGTGGGCTGATCCAGGACGGGGAGTTGCCTCCTTGGTTCCAGGGCCACAGATGTTTCCCAGCAGGTTCAGGGTCCAGTCTCCTGGACGGGGAGAAGGAACAGCCGGAGTTGTTCATGGTGGTACTGATGACATTGACAGGAAGAGAGATGAGATCTTGCAAGTCTAATTTACAGCATCCAAAATTAGAAACGCAATGTTGTCATCTCAGGACGTCCTGAACCAGTGATGTAGTGAGGGGAGAAATTGGAAAATCTTCCAGTCAAACATGTGGTTATGGACCTGGTGCAGGTGTGATGGCTTCAGATACATGGACCATGGGACTCTCTTCCACAGTAGGTGGGATGTGTACAATACGGGCAGATCAGTGCGGTCCTTTGTACCAACAACAAACAGGATGAAGTTCTTTAAAGAAAAATTCAAGCCTTGGGCAGCAAGTTAAAAGCCCTCAAGTTTTCTGATCTGAGGTTTACTCTACATGCCACAGAGTGGCAAGGAATTAAAATACGGTGAAGTTGATTTTGTGGCTGAGGAACTGGTGCAGGGTGGGGGCATGTGGGTTGAAGTGGAGGAGAGCCCAGATCACATCAGGGAGATGTGCTGTGGCTCGTCTGGCAGGAGCATTTTGACTCAAAACAATCATCTGGCAGATGGGAAAGCTGTGGCTGATAAACAGGATGCAGGTTGAATTAGCAGGAGAGGTAAAGGCAAGTCAGGGCCAGTGCTGGACCTGCAACTGTTCACTGAAAACATCAGTGATCTTGAAGAGGGGACAGTGTAGCGTATGGAAGTTTGCTGATGACATTAAATTGAGTGGAAAAGCCAATTGTGCAGAGGACTTGGAGAGGCTGTAGAGAGATATAGATTGGTTAAATGAGTGAGCAAGGGCCAGGCAGATGGAGTACAATGTTGGTAAATGTGAGGTTATCCACTTTGGAAGAAAAAATAAATCAGATTATTATTTAAATGGAAAGTGATTGCAGCAAGCTGCTGAGCAGAGAGACTTGGGAGTGCTTGTGCATGAATTGCAAAAGGTTGGTTTTCAAGTGCAGCAGGTGATCAAAAAGACAAATGTTGCCCTTCATTGCTAATGGGATTGAATTTAAGAGCAGGAAGGTTATGCTGCAACTGAACAAGGTACTGGGAAAGCAGCATCTGGAGAACTGGGTGCAGTTCTAGTCTGACTTGAAGGATTTACTGGCTTTGGAAGTGTTGCAGATGAGGTTCACCAGTTGATTCTAGAGGTGAGGGGGTTAGTCTATGAGGAGAGATTGCTGGAAGTTAGAAAATGAGAAGGGATCTTCTAAAAATATATAAAATTATGAAAGATAAACTTGAGATGGGTAAGTTCTTTCCATTGGTGGGGAAACTAGAACTAGGGGACATTGCCTCAATATTCAGGTTAGTAGATTTTGGATGGAGATGAGGAGGAACTGGTTTTCACAGACGGTGGTTAATCTATGGAATTCTCTGCCCATTGAAGCAGTGGAGGTGACCTCATTAAATATATTTAAGACAAGGTTGGATCGATGTTCACATACAGTAAAAGTCTTAAAATCTGGTCCACTTGGTGATCGGGTAAGTTCGGATTTTTCTGATTTTGTGGTAGTATTTGTAAAACTCAAATTTAAGGAGAATAAACGGGTACATTTTAATAATTTATTAACAGAACAGTTTTCACATAAAAGACAGAATTCAAAAGACATCAATATTTTGTCTTGTTTTTCTGCGACTTCTGCATGGTTGCTTGTTGCCGCTGGGCTTCTTTGGCATTTACCCATGCACGCTGATGTCTGGATTTTAGAATGGTCTGGATTTCAGCCAAAAATTTCCTAGAAGTCCAGATTTTTGGACTTTGACTGAACTAGTGGAATTAAAGAATATGGGGAAAAAGGCAAATGAGCCAATCATCAGATCAGCCATGATCTTGTTGAATGACGGAGGAGGCTCGACGGGCCGCACGGCCTACTCTTGCTCCTATTTCTTATGTTCTCCACAGACACTGCCTGAGTGACTGAAGATTTCCAGTAGTTTCTTTCTTTATCTGTGATTTTCAGTGCTGTAGTGTTTTCTTTCCATCTGAAAATTGGAGCCTGCGGTCAAGGCCTGAACTTGAAGATATTCCCTCACACCTTGAGGAACGTCAGTGTAGAAATTGCAGGGGCCCTGTCCTTTGAGGTGAGGTGCCAGAAGATTGGAGGGTAGCTCATGTTGTTCTGTTGTTTTAAAAAGGCTCCAATAGTAACCCAGGAAATTATAGGCCAGTGAGCCTGATGTCATGAGAAGGTAAATTATTAGAATGTGTTCTAAGAGATCAGATCTACAGGTATGTGGATGGCCAGGGAATGATCATGGATAGTCCACATGTATACATAGTAGGTCATGTTCAACCAATCTTATAGATTTTCAAGGAGGTTACCAAGAATGTTGAAGAAAAGGCTGTGAATGTTGTCTACATGAACTTTGACAAGGTCCTACATGGGAGGTTAGTCAGGAGGGTTCAGATGCTCGGTATACATGGTGAGGTAGTAAAATGCATTCAATGTTGGGATACGGGAGAAGCCAGAGAGTGGGAGTGGATGATTGCTTCTCAGACTGGAGGCCTGTGACTTGTGTGTCTCAGGGATCAGTGCTGGGACCATTGTTGTTTGTCAACTTTATCAGTGATCTGGATGATATTGTAAATACGATAATAGAAACATAGGATAGGAGCGGGAGTAGGTCATTCGGCCCTTCGAGCCTGTTCCACCATTCAATGAGATCATGGCTGATCTTAAAGTTCAGTACCCCGTCCCCGCTTCTCTCCGTAATCCCTAATTCCCTCTTAAATATATTCAATGAACCTGCCTCTACTGCTCTCTGTGGCAATGAATTCCACAGATTCGCCACCCTCTGGGTAAAAAAATTCCTCCTCATCTCGGTTCTAAATGGTTTGACTATTATTCTCGAACCATGGCCCCGGGTTCTGGACTCCCCCACCATTGGAAACATCCCTTCCACATCCATTCTCTCCAGTCCTGCCAGAATTTTATATGTCTCTATGAGATCCCCTCTCAATCTTCTAAACTCCAGCGAGTACAATCCCAAATTGCGCAATATTTTCTCATAAGTTATTTCTGCCATTCCAGGTATCAGCCTGGTGAATCGCCTTTGCACTCCCTCCATTGCAAGTACATCCTTCCTCAGATTTTTTTCTTTGGCTTGGCTTCGCGGACGAAGATTTATGGAGGGGGTAAAAAGTCCACGTCAGCTGCAGGCTCGTTTGTGGCTGACCAGTCCGATGCGGGACAGGCAGACACGATTGCAGCGGTTGCAAGGGAAAATTGGTTGGTTGGGGTTGGGTGTTGGGTTTTTCCTCCTTTGCCTTTTGTCAGTGAGGTGGGCTCTGCGGTCTTCTTCAAAGGAGGCTGCTGCCCGCCAAACTGTGAGGCGCCAAGATGCACGGTTTGAGGCGTTATCAGCCCACTGGCGGTGGTCAATGTGGCAGGCACCAAGAGATTTCTTTAGGCAGTCCTTGTACCTTTTCTTTGGTGCACCTCTGTCACGGTGGCCAGTGGAGAGCTCGCCATATAATACGATCTTGGGAAGGCGATGGTCCTCCATTCTGGAGACGTGACCCATCCAGCGCAGCTGGATCTTCAGCAGCGTGGACTCGATGCTGTCGACCTCTGCCATCTCGAGTACCTCGACGTTAGGGGTGTGAGCGCTCCAATGGATGTTGAGGATGGAGCGGAGACAACGCTGGTGGAAGCGTTCTAGGAGCCGTAGGTGGTGCCGGTAGAGGACCCATGATTCGGAGCCGAACAGGAGTGTGGGTATGACAACGGCTCTGTATACGCTTATCTTTGTGAGGTTTTTCAGTTGGTTGTTTTTCCAGACTCTTTTGTGTAGTCTTCCAAAGGCGCTATTTGCCTTGGCGAGTCTGTTGTCTATCTCATTGTCGATCCTTGCATCTGATGAAATGGTGCAGCCGAGATAGGTAAACTATATAGGTAAGCAGGAAAGGGCTTTGGCAAATACTAGAGCGCATCGGATGTCCCCCAAAGTTCCTCAACATGATTATCCAACTGCACGAAAACCAACAAGGTCGGGTCAGATACAGCAATGAGCTCTCTGAACCCTTCTCCATTAACAATGGCGTGAAGCAAGGCTGTGTTCTCGCACCAACCCTCTTTTCTATCTTCTTCAGCATGATGCTGAACCAAGCCATGAAAGACCCCAACAATGAAGACGCTGTTTACATCCGGTACCGCACGGATGGCAGTCTCTTCAATCTGAGGCGCCTGCAAGCTCACACCAAGACACAAGAGAAACTTGTCCGTGAACTACTCTTTGCAGATGATGCCGCTTTAGTTGCCCATTCAGAGCCAGCTCTTCAGCGCTTGACGTCCTGCTTTGCGGAAACTGCCAAAATGTTTGGCCTGGAAGTCAGCCTGAAGAAAACTGAGGTCCTCCATCAGCCAGCTCCCCACCATGACTACCAGCCCCCCCACATCTCCATCGGGCACACAAAACTCAAAACGGTCAACCAGTTTACCTATCTCGGCTGCACCTTCCTCAGATAAGGTGACCAAAACTGCACACAATACTCCAGGTGTGGTTTCACCAAGGCTCTGTACAGCTGCATTAAGGTATCATTATTCCTATACTCAAACCCTCTTGATATGAAGGCCAACATACCATTTGCCTTTTTAACCGCCTGCTGTACCTGCATGCTCGCCTTCAGTGACTGGTGCACAAGAACCCCTAGGTCTCTCTGCACTTCCCCATCTCCCAATCTATTGCCATTCAAATAGTAATCTGCCCTCCGGTTTCTATTACCTAAGTGGATAACCTCACGTTTATCTATATTGTAGTGCATTTGCCATGTATCTGCCCAGTCCCCCAATTTATCCAAATCACACTGGAACTTCCTGACCCCCTCTTCAGTGCACACAAGCCCTCCTAGCTTAGTATCGTCTGCAAATTTGGAGATATTGCATCCCATCCCCTCATCTAGATCATTAATGTAAATTGTGAACAGCTGGGGTCGCAATACAGATCCCTGTGGCACCCCAATGGTCACCGCCTGTCACTCAGAAAATGAGCCGTTTATCCCAACTCTCTGTCTTTAATCTGCCAGCCAGTTCTCAATCCACATCAATACCTTGCCTCCAATCCCATGAGCCTTGATTTTGCATGCCAGTCATTTATGTGGGACCTTATCGAAGGCCTTTTGGAAATCCAGGTACACCACATCCACTGGCTCTCCCCCATCTATTTTACCTGTCACCATCTCAAAGAATTCCAATAGATTTGTCAAGCACGATTTACCTTTTGTAAATCCATGTTGAGTCTGTCCGATTCCTTCTCTGCTAATCATATGCTCCGCTATTACATCCTTAATAATGGATTCCATCATTTTGACCACTACTGGGCAATTATAGGCTTATCGGCCTATAATTCCCTGCTTTTTCTCTACCCCCCCCTCTTTTAAATAATGGGGTAATGTTAGCTACCCTCCAATCCATGGGTACTAATCCTGAGTCTATTGAGTTCTGGAAAATAATTCTTAAAGCATCTGCTATCTGAATGTCCACTTTTTTAAGTACCCTAGGATGTAGATTATCAGGCCCTTGGGATTTATCGGCCTTCAATCCCTTCAATTTCCCCAAGACCATGTCCTTAGAGATACTGATTTCTTTCAGCTCCTCCCTTGCAATAGTCTCTATGTTTCCCAACATCCTTGGGAGGTTATTTGTATCCTCTCTTGTGAAAACAGAACTAAAGTAAGAATTGAATTGGTCTACCATTTCCTTATTCCCCATTATATAAGGCAAATAGCGCCTTTGGAAGACTACACAAAAGAGTCTGGAAAAACAACCAACTGAAAAACCTCACAAAGATAAGCGTATACAGAGCCGTTGTCATACCCACACTCCTGTTCGGCTCCGAATCATGGGTCCTCTACCGACACCACCTACGGCTCCTAGAACGCTTCCACCAGCGTTGTCTCCGCTCCATCCTCAACATCCATTGGAGCGCTTTCATCCCTAACGTCGAAGTACTCGAGATGGCAGAGGTCGACAGCATCGAGTCCACGCTGCTGAAGATCCAGCTGCGTTGGATGGGTCACGTCTCCAGAATGGAGGACCATCGCCTTCCCAAGATCGTGTTATATGGCGAGCTCTCCACTGGCCACCGTGACAGAGGTGCACCAAAGAAAAGGTACAAGGACTGCCTAAAGAAATCTCTTGGTGCCTGCCACATTGACCACCGCCAGTGGGCTGATAACGCCTCAAACCGTGCATCTTGGCGCCTCACAGTTTGGCGGGCAGCAACCTCCTTTGAAGAAGACCGCAGAGCCCACCTCACTGACAAAAGGCAAAGGAGGAAAAACCCAACACCCAACCCCAACCAACCAATTTTCCCCTGCAATCGCTGCAACCGTGTCTGCCTGTCCCGCATCGGACTTGTCAGCTACAAACGAGCCTGCAGCTGACGTGGACTTTTACCCCCTCCATAAATCTTCGTCCGCGAAGCCAAGCCAAAGAAAGAAGATTATATATTCCTCTGATTCTGACTGCAAGGGACCTACTCTGGATTTCACCAATCTTTTCCTCTTGACATAGCTATAAAAGCTTTTGCAGTTGGTTTTTATGTTTTTTGCAAGCTTACTTTTGTAATTTATTTTTGCCCTCTTGATTAATCCCTTCGTCCTCCTTTGCTGCATCTTGAACTGTTCCCAGTCTTCGGATTTGGTACTTTTTTTGGCCAATTGATATGCTCTCTCTTTGGACCTAATGCTGTCTCTAATTTTCCTTGTTATCCACAGTTGAGTCACCTTTTTTGGTTTATTTTTATACCAAACCTGTATAAACAATTTTTGCAATTCTTCCATTAGATCTTTGAATGCTTTCCATTGTCTATCCACCGTCAACCCTCCCATAAACACCACCCACTCAATCTTACTCAATTCCTGTCTCATACCATCATAATTCCCTTTATTTAAATTCAGGACCTTAGTCTCAGTTTTAATTTCTTCACTCTCCATGTCGAGTGAGAATTCGATCATATTGTGATCGCTCCTACCCAAAGGGCCTCGTACAACAAGATTGCTGATTAGCCCCTTTTCATTACATAATACCCAGTCTAAAATGGCCTGCTCCCGAGTTGGTTCCTTGACATATTGGTCTAGATAACCGTCCCGTAAACATTCAAGGAATTCCTCCTCCTCAGTATTTTTACTAATTTGGTTAGTCCAATCTATATGTAAATTAAAGTCTCCCATGATGACAGCTGTTCCCTTATTGCACACTTCTCTAATTTCTCTTTTTATGCCTTCCCTCACCTCTACATTACTAACGTTTTCCGCCCCTTGCTATTCCTCAGTTCTACCCATATAGATTCCGCATCTTCCGAGTTAATATCCTTCCTGTCAATCGTGTCGGTCCCTTCTCTCACCATCAAAGCTACCCCACCCCCTTTTCTTTCTTGCTGATCCCTCCTAAATATCGTATACCCCGGGATGTTATTCCCAGGCTTGCCCACCTTGCAGCCATGTTTCTGTAAGAGTATTCTGAAAGGAGAGGGCAAGCAGCCTGATGACTTGGTACATGTGGGTACCAATGACATAGATAAAAAGAGGGAGGAGGTACTAAACAAGGATTACAGTGAGCTAGGACAGAGGCTAAGAAACAGGACTGCCAGGGTGATGATCTCTGGATTGCTACCTGTGCCAAGTGCAACTGAGGACAAAAATGGAAGGTTATGACAAATGAATGTGTGGCTGAGGGCCTGGTGTAAAAGACAGGGTTTTGGCTTCTTGGACCATTGGGATCTCTTTTGGGGAAGGCATGACCTTTACAAGAAGGATGGGTTACACCTAAATCCAAAAGGGGTCAATATATTGGCAGCTAGGTTTGGTGCAGCCATCAGATGCGGTTTAAACTAATATGGCAGAGGGGATGGGAACCTGTATGATAGGGCAAAGGACAGGAAAGATAAAATAGGAAAAGTTAGGTTAGGCAGCAAAAGTAAAAAATCAGAAAGAGCAAGGAGGGTGAAAAAAGCAAATCTGAAGGCTTTATATCTTAATGCAAGAAGCATTCGGAACAAGGTAGATGAAATGGCTGTGGAAATTGAGACACAGCAGGTTTCCAAATGACACAGGATTGGAGGTGTTGTGGAAAATGACCAAGGTTTTCAAAGCTTGCACGGGGAACTGGACGAGCTGGAAAAATGGCAGGTGGAATTTATGCAGACAAGTGTGAGGTGTTGCATTTTGAAATGACAAACCAAGTTCGGACAAATATGGTAAATGGTAGAGCACTGGGGTGTGGTGGAACACAGGGATCTGGGAATATTGATGCTGCTGGGACCTCAGGAAATGAGTTACAGGGGAAGATTAAACAGGTTGGGACTATTTCCTGAAGCGGAGAAGAATGGTGGATTTGATAGAGCTAAACAAAATTATGAAAGGTATAGATAAAGTGAATACAAATATGCTTTTTCACTGAGGTGGGGTGAGATACAAACCAGAGGACACGATTTAGAGGGAATATGTTCTCACATAGTGGGAATTTGGAATGAGCTGCCAGTTGATTGTGGGGTTATTTTAATATTTCAGAAAAATTTGAACATGTGCGAGTGTCCACTTCGGGAGTGGAATGGAAGGATATGGACTGGGTACAGGCCAGTGAAACTAGGCTGATATAGTTTAGCAAAGATGAGACAGGGCAAACACCCTATTTTCTGTGCTGTATGTTCTTTGATTCTAATATATTTACAGAATCCTAATTTATAGGAATTTTACACCTGGAATGCACAATACTGCTCCGCATAACAACAAATTTCGTGACTCATGTTCATGACAATAATCCTGATTCTGATAGACAGTCATTGTTCACTGCCCACCAAGGTCCACAATGGATGGTCAGGACACAGACCCACATGGGAATAGCAGAGAGCAAGGACCAGCTCGTTTGTTGCAATCACTGCCTTCTCCATCTCCACATCAATCTGAAAACCACAACAGAAGCCAATCTGATCACCTCCCATCCTTCTCGACTCCAGCAAGTACAGACCACCCCACTTCAGTTCAGGCCTTGACCTCAGGCTCCAATTTTCAGACAGAAAGAAAATACTGTAGATGCTGGAAATCCCAAATAAAGACAGAAACTGCTGGAAATCTTCAGTCAGTCAGGCAGTGTCTGTGGAGAGAGAAGCAGAATATACAAAATAGGAGCAAGAGTAGGTTTTGTGGACCATGGAGCCTCCTCCGCCAATCACCGAGATCATGCCTTTTCCCCCAAGTCCCTTAATTCCACTAGTCCAGTCAAAGTCCAAATAATTGGACTTCGAGGAAACTCTTGGCTGAAATCTAGACCATTTGAAAATCTGGACTTCATGAAATCACTCGGTTTTTGTGTGTGTGCAACAGAAGCCCAGCAGCAACAAGTGACCATGCAGAAGTCATGGACAAAATATGGATTTTTTTTGTACTTTCTATTTTATGAAAACTCTTTTATTAATAAACTAAAATTTACCTGTTTATTCTCCTTAAATTTGAGTTTTACAAGTACTGCCCTAGAATCGTGAAAATCTAAACTGACCCGATCCCCAAGCAGTCAGGATTTTAGGACTTTTACTGAATGTAAACATTGATCCAACCTTGTCTTAAATATATTTACTGAGGTCACCTCCACTGCTTCAATGGGCAGAGAATTCCATCGATTAACCACTCTCTGGGAAAACCAGTTCCTCCTCATCTCCAAATCTACTACCCTGAATATTGAGACGATGTCCCCTAGTTCTAGTTTCCCCACCAATGGAAATAACTTGCCTACCTCAATATTATCTTTCATAATTATATGTTTCTAGAAGATCCCCTCTCATTCTTCTAAATCCTAGCAATCTCTCCTCATAGACTAACCCCCTCACCTCTAGAATCAACTGGTGAACCTCATCTGCAACACTTCCAAAGCCAGTACATCCTTCAAGTCAGGTCAGAACTGCACGCAGTTCTCCAGATGCAGCCTGGAGTTCAGTTGCAGCATAACCTACCTGCTCCTAAATTCAATCCCTCTAGCAAATTTCCCCTCTTCCAGATCCTGTAGGTATTCTGCAAATATATGCAGACTGAACACCACCCTGACTTAATTCTGACTGTCCTCTCCATTTAGCCTGCGTCCTTTAATCTGTTTATCAGCCACAGTTTTCTCATGTGCAAGACTACTGTTTTGGGCCAAACCGCCCCCCTCCCCCACCAGTCCAGCCCCATCACATCTCCCTGTCGTGATCTGGGCTCTCCTCCACTTCAGACCAACCTGCACTATCTCCTCAACTGTAATCAACTTCACCATCGTTCAATTCCTTGCTGCTCTGTGGCACATGGAGTAAACCTCACATTGGAAAACTCGAGGTCTTCTAACTTGCTACCCAAGGCTTGGATTTTTCTTTGAAGAACCTCATCTTGTTTATGCTGCCGATGTCATTGGTATGAAGGACCACACTGACCTGCTCCTATTGCATACTATCCACCTACTGTGAAAGAGAGCCCTGTGGTCCATATATTTGAACCCATCACACCTGCACCAGTTCCTTCTTCACAAGGTTTTCCAATTTCTCCCCTCACTCCATCACTTTTTCAGGACATCCTGAGATGACAACATTGCATTTCTAATTTTGGATGCTGTAAACTCTACCTGCAAGATCATATCTCTCTTCCTGCCAATGTCATCAGTACCAGGATGAACCACCAACTCCAGCTGCTCCTTCTCCCCGTCCAGGAGACTGGACCCTGAACCTGCCATGAAACATCCATGACCCTGGCACCAAGGAGGCAACTCAATGTCCTGGATCCCCCCTCACACGTTCGTGTCTGTGCCCTGGACCCCAGAGTCCCCACTCCCTGGGCTCCGGGACTGAGCACCACCTGGCTTCACATTAGCCCCAGTGGTGGGGCCATGGACCCGGCTGATGCTGCTGTTCCCCTGAAAAGGGATCGCCCCTACAGGATGCCCCGGGTGTCCGTGTGTGAGACGGGGACGGCGACAGGGGCTTCCTGCCCCTTCCCCAGTGAGCCGGCCTGCCCTGTGGTGGGGACCCCATCCCTGCCCCTCCTGTGTGGGACCCTGTCTGCCCCTTCCCCCCGTCAGTCCGACTGCTGACCCCACCCATCCATGCGGCGGGGGCGGGGGATAGGGGCTGCAGCCGGACACACTCGCTGCCCACGGCGTTGTCAGGGACCCTTCTCCCTGATTCCCCCCCCATCCACCCGTGTGACAAGAGGTGCAGTCCCTTCCCTCACCCCCTTCCCCGCCCCTTCCCTTCCCTTACCGGCCCAACTGTGGGGGGACGAGGCCCTGGCAGGACCTTGGTGCTTCTCGTTCTACTTCCTAAGGCCGCCCTCACCCCTCGGCTGCATCAGGTTTAACAAGGGCCCGGCCCCAAGTACTCGAGACTCCCCCTGCTCCAAATGTGGCAAGGAGTTTGCCTGGTCCGGCAACTTCTGGTCACACCAGTGGGCCCACACGGGGGAAAAGCTGTTCGTCTGGCCCCAAGTGCGGCAAGGGCTTCACCCAGATCTCCAATCTGTGGACCCACCAGAAGATTCACAGCAGCGACAGGCTGAGTGCAGCAAGGGCACATCCGCTCCTCCCATTTGCTGACCCTCCAACGTTTCCATTACCAAGGTGAGGCCATTCATCTGTCCCCAGCATGGAAAGAAGTTTGTCCAGTCTTCCCACCTGCTGGACAACTAGAGGGTCCACTCTGGGGACAGGCCATTTTTTCTGCCGCTGGTGCGGAAAGGAGTTCGCCCAGTTCTCCAACCTCCTGTTCCACATGAGGGGAGAGGCTGTTCACTTGCTCTGAGTGTGGGAAGGACTTCACTCTGTCCTCTAACTCCAGTCCTCTTGTGGTGCGCTGTTAGCCCGAACCAGACACACACAAGGTAAAGACTGTACAACGGGCTTTAATCCACTAAGACTTCCACAGAGCCAGGCTGGCTGTAGCTGCAGTAACTCTGAGTGAGCTTCAGGAGGCCTGCGCAGGCTTATATCCCAGAGGATGATTGACACCCGACTGGGTGGGGCTTGATCCCTTCAGGCCGACTGATTGACAGCCGGCCAGGTGTTGTCCTGTCCCCTTCCACTCCTGCAGGTACAGAGGTTGCCCCCTGCAATAAGCCGGTGGTGTACCACATTCACCCCCTTCTTTAAAATTGTCCCGGGGAGGGGGGCAGTAACAAGGAATCGTACCCATTATATAACATACAATATTAATAGGTTGTGATGATCCGGCTTCCGCTGGGGACTCTATGACCATCGTAGGACTTTTTCCAGCTCACTGGTCAGAGGGGAAGTGGGGGGGGGGGGCTGGCACCAGGGGTCTGTGTGACTGGTGTGGTGCCACACAGAGGGGTGACTGGGGGAGCCAGGGTCGATGTATGAGGGTCATATTGGATGGGTGGGGGGGCAGGTTCATCTCCCAGGGCTGAAGTAGGCCCCTGGTGATTAGAGAGGTCCTGCGCACCCCTTAACTGCCTGGGGATGTATGCTCAGTTGGCGTCGTCCTGGGCTGAAGGATGGTGTGGTGTGTTGGGTGCTCCTGCTGGTGCCAGGTCCCTGGTTGAGACAGTGTCCTCTCTGCCACTGCCGAACCTAATGTAGGCGTAGTTGTGGTTCGCAAGTAGGATGAAGATCTGTTTGACCAGGGCTTCGGCCTTGTGTGTCCATACGTGCTTACGCCGGAGCACCGGTCCGGTGGGAGGGACATTCCAGTCACCAACTTCAAGGGGAATGAGAACAGACATTCGTGAGGGGTCTCGTTGGTAGCTGTGCACAGCAGCGACCGAATGGCATGGAGCGCCTCAGGCAGGGCATCCTGCCAGTGCTCAAGGGCCCACCCTTTTGACTTGAGAGCCAGGAGGACTGCCTTCCAGACCACCCCGTTTTTGCGTTCCATTTGCCATTGCCTCTCAGGTTATAGCTCATCATGCGACTGGTCGCGATGCCCCTCGCTGTCAGGTACTGGCGCAGCTCGTCACTCATGAAACTAGACGGGGAGTCACGTGATGGAGTAGTGGCCGGACGGTGAACTCCAGCCCTCTTAAGAAAAGTCGGAAAAAACAAAGGAAAACACAAAGGCACAAAAATAAAAATTAAAGAAAAGTGAGTATAAAGGTGGAAAGAAGATGGCGACGAAAAAAGAAAAATCGAAATCAACGGTAAGAAGAGAGGAAGAGAAGACAACGGAAGAAGAAGGAGAAGGCCTTACCTGTTCGAAGAGGCCCGCGGTGGAGAGAGAAATCCGCTCCCTCAGGTCGGTAGAAAGTGGACTACAAAAATGGCTCGCTGAGCCGAGTAAAAGTGCGCAACCGCGCATGCAAAAAAACACACCGACGGGAGGGGTGACCAGCTGGGGAGTCGATCTCCACAGCCGGCAATGACAGCTGCAGAACACCTGCAGCAAGAGGAGAACATAGAAGACAACGAAAACAAGAAAGAAGAGAAGAAAAGGGCAACAAAGAAACAACAGATGGCCAACCCAGAGGAAGAGGAAGAGGAAGAGTACAGTGAAATAGAAGAAGAAGGGAGAAGGGAAAGGCAAGATAAAGGATATACATTTAAAGAATGGCAAGCGCAAGAATTTAATGATTTAAGAAGAAGAATAAACAATACAGAAGAGAAAATGAATAAAATAGATATGACCTTAACAGAAATGGGAAAGAGAATGGACAAGATGGAAGAGCGGGAAGCAACAGTAGAAATGGAGGTAGAGGACTTAAAAAAGAAATTAGAGGAATCTAATAAAAAAGTTATAGAGACACAAGAACTGTTAGCTCAGAAAATAGATATAATGGAAAATTATAACAGAAGAAATAACATAAAGATAGTGGGCCTTAAGGAAGATGAAGAAGGCAAGAATATGAGAGAGTTTATAAAAGATTGGATCCCCAGGATCCTAGGATGTCCAGAACTACAGCAAGAAATGGAAATAGAAAGGGCACATAGAGCATTGGCCTTTAAACCACAACCACAACAAAAGCCAAGATCTATTTTAGTAAAATTCCTAAGATATACTACAAGAGAAAAGGTACTGGAGAAGACAATGGAAAAAGTAAGAGAGAGCAACAAGCCACTGGAGTACAAAGGGCAAAAAATCTTCATTTATCCAGATACAAGTTTTGAACTCCTGAAGAAGAGAAAGGAGTTCAATACAGCAAAGGCGATTTTATGGAAGAAAGGGTATAAATTTATACTAAAGCATCCAGCGGTATTGAAAATATTTATTCCAGGACAACAAAACAGACTATTCTCGGATCCAGAGGAAGCACGAAAATTTGCAGAACAATTACAAAATAGACTGAGGGATGAAGACGTGTAACGAGAGTACAAAAGACTGCGAACTAAAAAGACACATAAGTTTTGAACTCCTGAAGAAGAGAAAGGAGTTCAATACGTCGAAAACGATCTTATGGAAAAAAAAAACTATTCTTGGATCCAGAGGAAGCAAGGAAATTTGCAGAACAACTACAAAACAACCAGAGAGATGAAGATATGTAATAACAGTAAAAATGACCACGATTTATATGTATGTGGGTAAAGAGGTATATGTGTGTATATGTATAATGTGCATACATGAATGTATCCGTATTTAGAGGAAAATATAGATAGTATAGACAAGAATTAATAAGGGAAGGAAATGGAATAGAGGGAACAAGGAGGGAACTAAAAGAGTGACCTTTGTTACATATGAAAAGTGAAATCTTTTCTGGGGGGGGCTGGGTGGGGAGGAGTTGCGGTCACTGCAAAATCAGCTGATGCTTGCGAGTGAATTCGCAAATCCAAATGGAGAGGGGATAAAGGACAACTCAGGAGGGGAAGGGGAGATTGGGGCTAAAGAAGTTTTAAATAGGAGAATAAGGAAAATGTTTGATGTTTTAGGAATGTTGTCTTATAAAGGGTTCAAAACAAGAAAACAGAAATGGATAAGAAGGAAAGGTAATGATGGAGAAACGGAAAGGGAAGATAAACAAAGTATAAAATGGCTACGTTGAACTATATGACTTTAAATATTAATGGAATACATAACCAAATCAAAAGGAAGAAACTTCTAAATTTACTGAAAAAAGAAAAAATTGATATAGCATTTGTGCAAGAAACACATTTAACTGAATTGGAGCACAAGAAATTAAAGAGAGATTGAGTAGGACACGTAACAGCAGCATCGTATAATTCAAAAGCAAGAAGAGTAGCTATATTAATTAGTAAAAATGTGCCATTTAAAATAGAAGAGGAAATAATAGATCCAGCAGGGAGTTATGTAATGATAAAATGTCAGATATATTCGGAGTTTTGGAATCTACTCAATGTATATTCACCTAACGAAGAAGATCAAAAGTTTATGCAAGATATCTTTTTGAAGGTAGCAGATACGCAAGGGAACATATTAATAGGAGGGGATTTCAACCTGAATTTGGATTCAGATATGGACAAAACTGGTAAAAAAATTAACAGAAAGAACAAAGTAACCAAATTTATAATTAAATCGATGGAAGAAATGCAACTTTTGGATATATGGAGGAAACAACACCCAATGGAAAAGGAATATTCATATTACTCGGCTAGACATAAAACATACTCAAGAATAGACCTATTTTTGTTATCAGCTCGTATGCAAGATAGAGTAAGAAAAACAGAATATAAAGCTAGAATACTATCGGACCATTCACCCTTAATATTGACAATAAAGTTAGAGGACATCCCTCCAAGAATGTATAGATGGAGATTAAACCCCATGTTACTTAAAAGGCAGGATTTTAGAGAATTTATTGAAAAACAAATAAAAATGTATTTTGAAATAAATACGGAATCAGTGGAAGATAAGTTTATACTATGGGATGCAATGAAAGCATTCATTAGAGGGCAAATAATAAGTTATGTAACCAAGATGAAGAAGGACTATAATCAGGAAACAGAGCAGTTGGAAAGGGAAATAGTAAATATAGAAAAAGAATTAGCAATGAAGGAAGATACAACTAAAAGAAGAGAATTGGCGGATAAAAAAATAAAATATGAAACACTACAAACATATAAGGTGGAGAAGAATATAATGAAGACAAAACAGAAATATTATGAACTAGGTGAAAAAACGCACAAAATCCTAGCATGGCAGCTTAAGACAGAACAAGCTAAGAAAATGGTATTGGCATCAAGGAAAAAAGACAAACAAATTACATATAATCCAAAAGAAATTAAGGAAAACTTTAGAGAATTCTATGAACAATTATACCGAACTGAAAACGAAGGGAAAGAAGGGAAAATAGATGAATTTCTGACTAAAATTGAACTACCAAAACTACAAATAGAGGAACAAAATAAATTAACAGAGCCATTTGGAATAGTAGAGATACAAGAGATAATAAAAAAATTACCAAATAATAAGACACCAGGAGAGGATGGATTCCCAATAGAATTCTACAAAACATTTAAAGACTTATTAATTCCGCCCCTCCTCGAAGTAATCAACCAGACTGATAAAACACAAAGCTTACCAGATACATGTAAAACAGCAATAATTACAGTAATACTAAAGCAAGGGAAAGATCCACTCACACCAGCGTCATATAGACCAATATCTTTACTTAACACAGATTATAAGATAATAGCTAAATTATTAGCAAACAGATTAGCAGAGTATGTACCGAAAATGGTAAATTTAGACCAAACTGGATTTATCAAAAAAAGATGCACAACAGACAATATTTGTAAATTTATTAACTTAATTCATGCAGTAGAAGGGAATAAAGTACCTACAGTAGCAGTTGCTTTAGACGCAGAGAAGGCCTTTGACAGAGTAGAATGGAATTATTTGTTCAAAGTATTGCAAAAATTCAGTTTACCGGAGAAGTATATTAATTGGATTAAAGCATTATATAAGGGACCGTTAGCGAAAGTGACCGTAAATGGACATGTATCAAAGCAATTTAACTTAAGCAAGTCAACACGGCAGGGATGCCCACTATCACCTTTATTGTTTGCGTTAGCTATAGAACCACTAGCAGAATTGATAAGAACAGAAAATAATATAAAAGGAATAAAAATAAAAGACAAGGAATATAAAATCAGTTTATTTGCAGATGATGTTATAGTGTACTTAACAGAACCAGAACTATCAATAAAAGAATTATATAAGAAATTGAAGGAATATGGAGAAGTGTCGGGTTACAAGATAAACGTAAATAAAAGTGAAGCAATGCCTATGAATAATGCGGATTTCTCAAAATTTAAGAAGGAATCACCATTTAGATGGCAAATGCAAGCAATAAGATACCTAGGTGTACAAATAAACAAAAATCTCGGCCAACTATATAAACTCAATTATTATCCACTAATGAAAAAATTACAGGACGATTTAGAGCATTGGAAAGATTTACCACTAACACTAATAGGAAGGATAAACTGTATTAAAATGAACATTTTTCCAAGGATATTATACTTATTTCAGGCATTGCCAATACAACTGACAGAGAAATTCTTCAAGGAGTTAAAGAAAATAATAAGGAAATTTTTATGGAGAGGGGGGAAACCGAGGATAGCACTAGATAAATTAACAGAATGGTATAAACAAGGAGGCTTACAACTGCCAAACTTCAAAAATTATTATAGAGCCGCACAATTAAGATACCTATCAGATTTTTATCAAACAAGGGAAAAGCCAGATTGGACGAGATTAGAATTAGATAAAATAGGGGAAAAGATACCTGAACACATATTATATAAATGGGATGAAAAATTGGTACAACATAGAAGTTCTCCAGTATTACATCATCTCCTCAATATTTGGAAGAAGATTCATGTAGAAAGAAATAAAACAAATTATCAATTACCAAAACTAATATTGACGCAAAACAAGTTACTCCCTTTTACAATAGATAACCTTTCCTTTAGAGGATGGGAAAAAAAAGGGATTAAAAGAATAGAAAATTGTTTTTCAGGAAATAGATTCTTATCCTTTGAACAAATGAAAGATAAGTACAATATAACTCAAGATACAGCGCTGGCATATTACCAATTGAGATCCTACTTGAAGGATAAATTAGGAAGCAGTTTGAGTTTGCCAGAGGGAAGTAACCTTGAATATGTGATTACAGATACAATGATAATCAAAAGATTTATAACAAATATGTATATTAAACTGCAAGAAAAGGAGAATGAGGAAACAAATGGTAAAACTAAACAAAAATGGGAACAAGATTTAAATATAAAGATAAAAAAGGAAACATGGGAGAAGTTATGCTCCGGAACGATGAGAAATACAATAAATATGAGGTTACGTATGATACAATATAACTGTATACACAGGCTATACATTACACCTCAAAAGTTAAATAAATGGGACCCAACAGTATCTGATAGATGTTTTCGATGTAAAAACGAAATGGGAACAACAATTCATGCAATCTGGACATGTGAGAAAGTAAAAAATTTTGGGAAGATCTAAATCAGATATTAAAAAAAATAACAGAAAACAATATACCAAAGAATTCAGAGATCTTCCTCCTAAGTAACATAAAAAACAAAGAATTTGGAATTGATTTGGAGGATGCACAAAAAAGATTTGTTAAGATAGCTCTAGCCGTAGCAAAAAAATGTATTGTCAACCTGGAAATTGGAAGATAATTTGAAAATACAACAATGGTATATAGAAAAGAATAAACGTATTCCATTAGAAAAAATAACATATAGTTTAAGAAATAATATTGAAATATTCGAACAAATATGGGAGCCTTACATTAAATACAATAGCGAAAACCTACCGGGGACAATCATTACCTAAGTTAACGGAAGGAAAAGGAAATGAAAAGAATGGACTCAGTAGAATTTCTGGTGTATTTTTATTGAATGACAACATTGTCTGACTGTTTTAATGTATCCTAGATTTTATACCTTAAATGGACGGGAGGGGGGAGGTAGGGAGGGTGGGATGGGAGGAGGGGGGGGGGGGGTAGAAAATGGCACTGTATATGTGTGAAAAGGAAAAAGTGTGTACCATGGTTAATGTGATTTATGGTGTGAAAAATAAAAAAATTATAATAAAAAAAACTCATGAAACTAGACCCCCGGTCATTGTGGAAGAAAGCGGGGTAGCCAAACGTGGTGAAGATATGCCCTAGGGCCCTGATGACGGTGGCCATGGAGGTGTCTGGGCAAGAGATAGCGAAAGGGAAGCGTGAGTACTCGTCCACTACCGTGAGGAAGTAGACATTTTGGTTCGTGGAAGGCAGGGGCCGTTTGAAGTCCATGCTGAGATGCTCGAAGGGCCAAGTAGCCTTTACATTATGGCCTGGGGCGGGCAGAAGAAACGGGGTTTACCCTCTGCGCGGACCCAGCAGGCCTCAGTTATGTCCCGGATGTTATACGGCAGGTTCTGGGACTTAATGAAGTGGTACAACCTGGTGACACCCGGATGGCAGAGGGACTCATGCAATGCCTGCAGCCTTTTGTCGTGTATAGACGCCCAGGTGCGAGAGAGGGCATCGGGGGAATCGTTAAACTTCCTGGGGCGGTACTGGATGTCGTAGCTGTAGGTTACCAGCTCGACTTTCCAGCGCAGGATCTTGTCATTCTTTATCTTGCTCTTGTGGGTAGTGTTAAACATGAATGCCGCGGCCCGCTGGTCTGTGAGGAGGGTGAATCTCCTGCCAGCCAGTTAGTGGCACCAGTGGCAGACCACTTCCACAGTTGCCTGGGCCTCCTTTTCAAAGGCGGAATGCCTTAGCTTAATGCCGCGGCCCGCTGGTCCGTGAGGAGGGTGAATCTCCTGCCGGCCAGTTAGTGGCACCAGTGGCAGACCGCTTCCACAATTGCCTGGGCCTCCTTTTCAAAGGCGGAATGCCTTAGCTTGGAGCTGTGGAGGGCCCGAGAGAAGAAAGCGACAGGGCGCCCCTCTTGGTTGAGGGTAGCGGCGAGGGCTACCTCAGAGGCATCGCCCTCCACCTGGAAGGGGGAGTCCTCATCCACAGCCTGCATCGTGGCATCCGCGATGTCTTGCCTGATGCGGATGAAGGTTGCCTGCACCTCGGGTGGGAGGGGAAAAATTGTAGCTTGGGCTGGTGGGCGAACCTTGTCCGAGAAGCGAGGGACCCATTACGAGTAATAAGAGAATGGGCCAAGGCACCTGCGGAGGGCCTTTAGTGAGGGGGGAGAGGTATCTCCATTAATGGGTGCATCCTTTCTGGATCTGGGCCGATGACCCCATGGCCCACAATGTACCCCAGGATGGCAATGCGGGTGGTGCTAAACACACACTTCTCCTTGTTGTAAGTGAGGTTCAGCTCCCCGGCCATCTGGAGGATTTTCTCAAGGTTAGCATCATGGTCCTGCTGGTCACAGCCGCAGATAGAGATGTTATCCAGATATGGGAAGTTCGCCTTCAGCTTGTGCCAGTCTACCATGCGATCCATCTCCCGCTGGAAGACGGAGACCCCAAAGGGAACTCGGTGGAATTGGTACAGGTGCCCGTCCGCCTCAAAAGTGGTGTAGGCCTTGTCCTTCGGGTGGATGAAGATTTGGTGATACGCCAATTTCAGGTCAATCGTGAAAACTTGGTAGCGGGCTATTTCATTGACCATGTCGGCGATCCTCGGTAGGGGGTAGCCATCCAGTTAGGTGTACTGGTTAATGGTTTGGCTATCATCCATGACCATCCTTGGCTTACTTCCCCCTTTGACCACTAGGATTTGGGCTCTCCAAGGGCTGTTACTGGGCTCTATGACACCTTCTGCCAGGAGTTACTGCACCTTCGCCTTGATGAAATCTCTGTGGTGCAATAGCGCCTGCTTCTGGCAGCGATCGGGTTGCAGCCTAGCACAAGATGTGGAAAGAGTGCCGGTGGGGTGATGCATAGTGTGGAGAGGCTGCAGGTTGGCCAGGGCTGGTAGGTTGGCGTGCTGTGTAACGTGAATGGAGGTTGGGGCCTCCTGAAGGCAAGGGTGACACTGGAAATCTAGGCCCAGGAGGTCTGGGACACAGAGTTTGGGCATGACCAGGAGCCTGAACCGTGTGTATGTCTTCCCTCCCACAGTTGTATCAGCTGAGCAGCGCCCGAGGGTACCAACAGTCTTATCCTTGGCGGTGAGGGTGATCGAGCAGGTGGTAGGGTGGACTTTTAATCTCAGGGAGTGGGCCAAGCTCGGGTGAATGAAGATCTCGGTGCTGCCACTGTCGATCAGGCACTTTGTTACCTGCTTATTTACTTGCACGTCCATCAAAGAGCACCCGAGGTCGTGAGGGATATCCCTGGTCAGCATGGTGGCAGCCAGGACCACCTCGGAGTCGGAGTCGTTGCTCTTTTGTTGTGTGCAGCGATTTATGGTGTCCGAAGGTGTGGGGAGTATTGGTAGGGCGGCCTGTTCATCGCCCGTGTTGATCACGTCAACATCGGTCATGGGGTGCAGTGTGCAGTAGCCAATGGCATCCAAAGGTTTGGGGAGTGTCGGTAGGGCAGCCTGGTCATTGGCTGTGTTGACCACGTCGTTCTCATCATCATTGGGGGCCCGCCGTATTGGCCGCTGCCTGGCCCAAGATGGCAGCGGTACGTGGGGGCCCACTGCGTGACTGGTCTCATTCCCCAGCTGTGTTCATTGCACTGGGGGCAGTGACATCATTACGTCAGCCGGAAGTGACATTGCTGTAGTTCTCAGAGAGCGGCGGTGGTGAGGGCGGGGGCTGGTCCAGGTGCTCGGGGCACACACTGCAACCGTCACTGGCGGGGCCAGATGCTGCACCATCGAAGTCGGGGAAGGCAGAAGTTGTAGTGGGGACAATGGCGCCGCCCAGCACGTGCACGTGGAGGGGTCCGCAGGGGTGGTGAGGAGGTTATAGAGAGCCGCTGAGCTGCCGGCTGGTTTTGAGAGGCACACTAGCAAAGTGGCCTTTCTTGCTGCATCGGGAACAGTACTGGTTCCTAGCCGGGCAGTTTTGGCACGATTGTCAGTCAAACCCATACCAGGACCCACAGTCCTGCCGCAGCGATGTTTTCCTCCCCAGCTCGGTCTGGGGCTGCAGCTGCAGTTGCAGTGTGAGAAGGCCATGAGGGAGCCTGGGGGAACCTGGAATGGAAGGCTTTGATGTGCAGGGCTGCCGCTTCCAGGGTTTGGACCACTTCCACTGTCTTGGTTAGGGCGTAGATATTGTCTTCCAGCAGCTTCTGCTGGATGGCCTCATGCGTGGCCCTTGAGCATAGCCCTTGGACGAAGGGGTCCCAGATCAACCTCTCTATCTCCTCTGTGCCTACTCTGGGTTCAGTCAGACATGGTCGGGCCAACTCTCGCAGGTGTCCCAGGTAAGACTCAGCCATCTCCCCGGGTTGCTGGGCTCGGGTGTTGAGGAGGAATCTTGCACAGACCGCATTCATGGGGGGCTTGTACAAGTTCTCGAGAGTGTCCATTGCGCTCTTGTATATGGAGCAGCCTTTGGTTGCCTGGAAGGCGTGGGGACCCAGCTTTGACCGAAGTAGGACCAGCCTCTTCCAGGATGCTGCCTTCGTGCGCCTTGATGATTGCCTCGACCGCGTGCTGCCAGATCTCGAAGTGTGTCTGGGCTTCCGGGTGGCATGGGTCGACTTTGAGGCTCCCTGCGCTCAGGAGTTTTTCCATGGGAGCTGTGGGAAAATTTTGTGGATTACATTGTGCTCTGTTAGCCAGAATCAGATACAAACAAGGTAAAGACTGTACAACAGGCTTTAATCCACAAAGACTTCCACAGAGCCATGCTGGCTGTAGCTGCAGTAACTCTGAGTGAGCTTCGGGAGGCTTATAGCCCAGAAGGTGATTGACACACGACTGGGTGGGGCTTGATCCCTTCAGGCCGGCTGCTTGACAGCTGGCCGGGTGTAGTCCTGTTCCCTTACACTCCTGCAGGTACAGAGGTTGGCCCCTGCAGTTGGCCAGTGGTGTACCACCACACTTCTAACCTGTTTCACTGCGTCGAACAGCCTGGTGAAACACCAGCAAATTCACACATAGGGAATATTTAAACATCACTCATTCAGACACCAGGAGGGACTGGAATCTTGTGGTTATTGAGGAAACAAATCAAAACAAGTCTTGGTTTTGTTGTAAATTTGCAATTTGTTTTCAGATTCAAGTTTATTGTCGCACATACAAAGGTGCAGTGGGGAAATTTGTTTTGGAGCAGTCCAGCTGGACGTGCTGTACATAGGCCAGCAAACAAGCCACAGTGCAGGAGTGCAAGATCCAGGGACAGATCAGTGGGTACATGGCAAAAGCAGCATTATTTTAGAAACATAGAAAATAGGTGTACGAGAGGCCTTTTGGCCCTTCAAGCCAACACCACCATTCATTTTGAACAAGGCTGATCATCTCCCCAGTACATGTCTTCTCCCCCTACCCCCTGATCCCCTTTCCCGAGATAAGGAACAGGCTTCAACTACTTCCTGTGGAAGAGAATTCCACAGATTCACCACTCTCGGAGAGAAAATAATTTCTCATCTCAGTCCTAAAAGACTTCCCCCCCCCCCCTTATCCTTGAACTGTGATTCCTGGTTCTAGTTTTCCCCAACATTGGGAATAATCTTCCTGCATCTAGCCTGGCCAATCCCTTTCTATAAGCTCCCCCCTCAATCTTCTAAATTTCAGTGAGTATAAACCTAGTTGATCCAGCCTTTCTTCATGTGCAAGTCCTGCTATCCTTGGTATCAATCTAGTGAATCTTCTTTGCACTCCCTCTCTGGCAAGGATGTCTTTCCTCAGATAAGGAGACCAAAACTATACACGATAATCCAGGTCTGGTCTCACCAAAGCCATGTCCAGCTGCAGCAGAACCTCTCTGCTCCTGTATTTGAATCCTTTTGCTATGAATGTCCACATACCATTCACTTTCCTCACTGCCTGCTGTACCTACATGCCCACTTTCAATGACTGGTGCCCAGCCACACCTGGGTCTCATTGCATCTCTCCTTTTCCTAATCATAATAATCTCTCCTGTTCTTAGATAACCTCACGTTTATCCACATTACATTGCATCTGCCATGCATTGGCTCACTCACCTCACCTGTCCAAGTCAGCCTGTATCCTCTTAGCATCCTCTAAACAGCTAACCCTGTCACCCAGCTTTGTGTTGTGTGCAGACTCAGAGATGCTGCTTCCTATTCCCTCATCTAAGTCATTGATATATATTATAAATAACTGTGGTCCCAGCACTGAGCCTTGCGATTCCCCACTAGTCACGGCTGCCCTTCTGAAAATCCCTACTTTTATCCCTACTCTTTGCTTCCTGTCTGCCAACCAATTCTCTGTCCCTCCTCTACTGTGTGCTTTAAGTTTGTACACAAATCTCCTATGTGGGACCTTATCAAAAGCCTTCTGAAAGTCCAGATATCCCACATCCACTGGTTCTCCCTCACCCTCTTTTACTAGTTACATCATCAAAGAATCCTATCAGATTCATTAGACATGATTTTCCCTTCATAAAAGGGTGGGGAAGAATAACAGTCACTGCGAAATCAGTTGACGCTTGCGACCGGGTTCACAAATCCAAATGGAGAGGGGAGTTATGGTTGCCTGACAAGGGACAAAGGGCAACTCAGAGAGGGGAGGGACTATTGGGGTTAAAGGAATTTTAGATATGGGAATAGTGGAAATATTTTATGTTTTAGAAATGTTGTCTTACAATGTGTTCAAAAAGAAAACAGAAATGGATAAGAAGGGAAGGTGGTGATGAGGAAACGGAAAGGAAAGATAAACAAAGTATGAAATGGCCATGTTGAACTATATGACTTTAAATATTAACGGAATACATATCCAAATCAAAAGGAAGAAGCTGTTAAATATACTGAAGAAAGAAAAAAATTGATATAGCATTCGTGCAAGAAACACATCTAACTGAAGCGGAACACAAGAAATTAAAGAGAGATTGGATAGGACATGTAACAGCAGCATCATATAATTCAAAAGCCAGAGGAGTAGCTATATTAATCAATAAAAATGTACCAATCAAAATAGAAGAGGCAATAATAGATCCAGCAGGGAGGTATGTAATGATAAAATGTCACATATATTCAGAATTTTGGAATTTACTCAATGTATACGCACCTAATGTAGAAGATCAAAAATTTATGCAAGATATCTTTTTGAAGATCGCAGATACGCAAGCGAATATACTAATAGGAGGGGATTTTAACCTTAATTTGCACTCGAACATGGATAAAACTGGAAAAAAGACTAACAGAAGGAACAAAGTAACCAAATTTATAATTAAATCAATGCAGGAAATGCAACTTTTTGATATATGGAGGAAACAACACCCAAAGGAAAAGGAATATTCATATTATTCGGGTAGACATAAAACATACTCAAGGATAGACATGGGTCTAGTCCTGTTATCAGCCCACATTCAAGGAAGAGTTAAGAAAATGGAATATAAAGCTAGATTGTTATCGGATCACTCACTCCTGTTATTGGCAATAGAGCTGGAGGACATCCCACCGAGAATGTATAGATGGAGATTAAACTCCATGCTACTTAAAAGACAGGATTTTAGAGAATTCATTGAGCGACAAATTAAAATGTACTTTGAAATAAATACGGAATCAGTGAAAGATAAGTTTATACTATGGGACGCAATGAAAGCATTCATCAGAGGACAGATAATAAGTTATGTAACTAAGATGAAGAAGGTCTACAATTGAGAAATAGAACAGTTGGAAAGGGAAATAACAAATACAGAAAAAGAATTAGCAATAAAGGAAGATACAACTAAAAGAAGAGAATTGACAGACAAAAAATAAAATATGAAACACTACAAACATATAAAGTGGAGAAGAACATATGAAGACAAGACAAAAGTATTATGAGCTAGGAGAAAAAACGCACAAAATACTAGCGTGGCAGCTTAAGACAGAACAAACTAAAAGAACAGTATTGGCATCAAGGAAAAAGGACAAACAAATTACATATAACCCAATGGAGATCAATGAAAACTTCAGGGAATTCTATGAACAACTATATCAAACTGAAAATGAAGGGGAAGAAAACAAAATAGATGAATTTCTAACTAAAATTGAACATCCGAAATTGCAAACAGAGGAGCAAAATAAATTAATAAAACCATTTGAAATAGAAGAAATACAGGAGATATTAAAAAAAACTACTGAACAATAAAACACCGGGAGTGGATGGACTCCCAATAGAATTCTATAAAACATTTAAAGACTTATTAATTCCTCCTCTCCTGGAAGTAATGAACCAGATTGAAAAAACACAAAACATACCAGATTCATGCAAAACAGCAATAATTACAGTAATACCAAAGACGGGGAAAGATCTACTAACACCAGCATCGTTTCAACACAGATTATAAGATAATAGCTAAACTATTAACAAACAGATTGGACGACTGTGTACCAAAAATAGTAAAACTAGATCAAATTGGAATTATTAAAAAAAGACGAACAACGGACAATATCTGTAAATTCATTAACTTAATCCATACAGTACAAGGAAACAAAACTCCAACAGTAGCGGTTGCTTTAGACGCAGAGAAAGCCTTTGACAGAGTAGAATGGAATTATTTATTCAAAGTACTACAAAAATTCAACCTACCAGATAAATATATTAATTGGATTAAAGCATTATATAAGGGACCATTGGCGAAAGTGACAGTAAATGGATATATATCAAACCAATTTAAATTAAGCAGATCAACAAGGCAGAGATGTCCACTATCTCCCTCACTGTTCGCGTTAGCTATAGAACCACTAGCAGAACTGATAAGAACAGAAAATAAAATAAGAGGGATAAAAATAAAAGAGAAGGAATATATAAAATCAGTCTATTTGCAGATGACATTATAATACACTTAACAGAACCAGAAATATCAATAAAAGAATTACATAAGAAATTGAAGGAATATGGAGAAGTATTGGGGTACAAGATCAACGTGAAGCAATGCCAATGAATAATGCGGATTTCACAAAGTTTAAGAAAGAATCACCATTTAGATAGCAAACACAAGCAATTAGATACCTAGGTACACAATTAACTAATAATCTCAGCCATCTATATAAACTAAATTATCAGCCATCATAAGGAAATTCTTATGGAAAGGGGGTAAACCGAGGATAGCACTAGATAAATTAACAGAATGGAACAAACAAGGAGGCTTACAACTACCAAACTTTAAGAATTGTTATAGAGCAGCACAATTAAGATACCTATCAGATTTTTATCAAACAAGGGAAAAACCAGATTGGACCAGATTAGAACTAGATAAAATAGGGGAGAAGATACCTGAACATATACTATATAAGTGGGATGAAAAATTGGTGCAACATAGGAATTCACCAGTATTACACCATCTGCTCAACATTTGGAAGAAGATTCACGTAGAAAGGAATAAAATAAATTATCAACTACCAAAATTAATATTGACACAAAATCAACTAATCCCTTTCACAATAAATAACCTTTCCTTCAGAGAATGGGAAAGAAAAGGGATCAAAAGAATAGAAAATTGTTTTTTGGGAAATAAATGATTATCTTTTGAACAAATGAAGGACAAATATAATATAACTCACGATACAATGTTTGCATACCACCAACTGAAAACCTACTTGAAGGACAAATTGGGAAACAGTCTGAGGTTACCAGAAGGAAGCAATTTTGAATATGTGATTACAGATACAATGATAATTTAAAAATTTATAACAAACATGTACATCAAACAAGAAAAGGAGAATGAAGAAACAAACTGTAAACCTAAACAAAAATGGGAACAAGATCTAAACATAAAGAATGAAACATGGGAAAAGCTATGCTCTGGAACTATGAGAAATACAATAAACACGAGGTTACGCATGATACAAGATCATTGGTTACACAGGCTATACATCACACCCCAAAAGTTAAATAAATGGGACCCAACAGTATCAGACAGATGTTTTCGCTGTAAAAAGGAAACGGGAACAACAATACATGCAATTTGGGCATGTGAGAAAGTGGAAAAATTTTGGGAAGATCTAAACCAGATATTAAATAAAATCACAAAAAGCAATATACCAAAAAATCCTTCTAAGTAATATAAGAAATAAAGAATTTGAACTCGATTTGGATGGAGCACAAAAAAGATTTATTATGATAGCCCTACCTGTAGCAAAAAAATGTATTATGTCAACCTGGAAATTAGAAGACAACTTGAGAATACAACAATGGTACATAGAAATAAATAAATGTATTCCATTAGAAAAAATAACATATAATTTAAGAAATAACATCACAATATTTGAACAAATATGGGAACCATACATGAAACACAATAGAGAAATCCTACCGTGGACCTCCACCACCTAAAATGACAGAAGGAGAAGATAACGAAAAGAACTAACTCGGTATATAAAAAAGACAAAAATTTCTTGTTTATTTTTATTAAGTGATGACATTGTTTAATGGTTTAATGTATCATATAGATTGAACTTTGAATAAATGGGAAGGGGGTGAGGGAGGAGGGAAAAGGGGAGAAAATGACACTATATATTTAAGAGAAAAATGTCTATGTATTTTGGTCAGTATGGTTCATAGTGTGAAAAATAAAAATTTAGTAAAACCATGCTGACTCAGTCCGATGATATCACTACTTTCCAAATGTGCTGCAATCGCATCTTTAATACCTGACTCTAGCATTTTCCCCACTACCGATGTTAGGCTAACTGGTCTATAGTTTCCCGTTTTTCTCTCCCTCCCTTAAAATGTGGGGTTACATTTGCCATCATCCAATCATCAGGAACTAATCCAGAATCTAAAGAGTTTTGAAAAATTATCACTAAAGCATCCACCATTTCTTGGGCTTCTTCCTTAAGCACTCTGGGATGCAGACTATCTGGCCCTGGAGATTCATCCACCTTTAATGCCTTCAATTTACTGAACACAACCTCGCGACTTCCATTTATTTCCTTCAATCCTTCCCTCATATTAGATCCTAGGTCCCCTGCTACTTCCTGAAGATTATTTATGTTTTCCTTATTAAAGACAGAACTAAAGTAGTTAGTCAATTGGGTTGCCATGTCCTTGTTCTCCATGATCAATTCAGCTGTTTTTGACTGTAATGAACCCACATTTGTCTTAACTCATCTTTCTCTTTATATATTTATAAAAAATTTTACAGCCATTATTTATATTCCCTACCAGTTTTCTCTCATAATCCCTTTTACTTTTCCTAATTAATCCTTTTGTCCTCCTCTGCTGAACCCTGAATTTCTCCAAAACCTCAGGAATACTTTTTTTCTGGCTGGTTTATATGTTGCTTCTTTCGATTTGATCCTGTCCCTGATCTCCCTTGTTGGCCACGAATGCACAACCTTCCTTGATTTATTCTTTTTTCAAACTGGATGTACAATTGTTGTATCTCATCCAAGGTATCTTTAAATGATTGCCATTGCATTTCCACAGTTAGTCCTTTAAGTAGCCTGGGGGGAGGGGGGGAGGGTGACATTGGCCATCGTCTCAGATGACGTTCCGCACAGCGGGAACTGGGGGATCTGTGGCAGGAATATTGGCCAATCCCAGGCCAGAGCTCCGATGATGTGGGGTCCTTGCATCAGTGCCTGGAACCCATAAAAGTGTGATGGCTGCAAGCCCTTCCCAATTATACTTATCAACGCCTGGTCTGGTCCCAACTGCCAAAGCGAGGCAATGACCACACACTTGTAGTAGATTGCTGGGGCGCCGGTAGCAGCTTCACCATCTCCCCCGACCGGGACGTTGGTTGGACTCCAGAAGTTCTTCTTGCTGAGAGATGTTGCCACCCCTCAGGGAGTCTCAAACTTCAGCAGTGGGACCATGGCTTATATTACCCAAAAACTGCTTACCCAAGCACCTATTCCCAGTACACAGAAAAAAGGTAACTGAGCAGCCTAGGCTTCTATCAAATACCAAAACTTTCTAGCTTATCACTTTGAATACAATGATTTATTTAGCTTAAAGATAACTTTCTAGCCTTTCACTTCGAATACAATGATCTACTTAGCTGCGAGGTCTCGCTTGACAGTCTGCGACCAACCAAATCCCATCAATCTCAAACAGCAACCAGCTAACGAGCAGGAAGATTAAATGTTCCCAGATATACCAGATGTTTTTTTGTCAGATAACTGCATCTCTGGGCCCCATGGTGGAATTTAGCTTACATCCGCTGAATCTCAAGCAGGTTAATAATTCTCAGCCTTGCAGGAGCAAAAAACAATTACATTCCACCCCTTGGTTGCAGTCTGTCACTTACGTGACCCAACAAGCATACGAGTACAGAAGGAGCAAAAAAGAGAAACCAAAACTACAATAATCACAAAAATAAGCAATAATGCAAGCAACCAATAGAGAATAGTGTGGCCCAATCCCCCAAATGTACCAGTTAACCATGAAAAAGGATTCCAACCAAGGCTCAAACTATCCTTGTGGACCACAATACTCAGACGCTGAACCTCACAATCAGATTTTGAAACATGCTGAACAGTATCAGATACATTAGTGGATACATCGGGATCATATGTGCAACATTCAGAACCACAACAGCACACGTGCCACCCTGTTTTGCTAAAAGAAAATCTAGGGCCATACGATTCTGTAAAGCCACTGTCCTGACAACAGAGAGTTCGTGATTAAGGTCATTAAGGCCTTGACTGACAGACAAAAGGGCGAAGGATGTCTCGTTGGCAATAGAGCTCATCAGATCATATAATTTGTGAACCTCTTGGGAAATGCGAATAACGCCATAACCTTGGATCAAGGCGCCAAAGAAAATCTTGGCACCTGAGATCAGTGTATGCCGAAGGACAGGGGACATACGCATAAGTGAGGGATGATCTTGTAAATGGGAAATATAATACAGGTAGGGGACAGTGTATGCCAAATAGCAGCAACCACCCCAGGTAATAAGGGGTAGCCATGCAAAGGCGCAAGACCCAGAAATAAAAGGGGAATATGCCAGACAATCACTGTATCCCAGTGCATCGGGAGGCTTGTAGGGGAACTTACAAAAGCAGACAGAGCCCTTCACATGTTGAGAAACAATAAAATGGGGGAGGGGGTATCATATTATAAGGGGGAGGGGTAGAAATATGCCATCCTTGAAAAATACCCAAAACGTCACTTAGACTAAAGAACTGGGCCTCCTCAGGCACAGACTCATTAGCATAAATGTGAACCCTGTCCATGGAGCGATCAAAATATTTCCAGGCAGCAACCTCCTTTCGGGTGAAAGGAATGAGGATCATGGAAATGCCTGTACCGGCATGCAAAGGGCCTATGGTACAAATCCAACAATCAGAAACAATCAATTGGTGAGCTGAACATTCATAGGAAACACGGAGAAAGGAATTGTTGGACAAATCTAAAGTTCGATGGTGAAGTAGGACACCAACCCTCCACAGAACCGGAATCTTTCCACCACTTAGCGACAGGCGGTGCAGAGTTATTACAAGATATAAAGCGGGTACAAAAATGAGCATCACAGAAGTAGGAGGCGACTCCTTCAGTTGGTCCATCCACAAACAGAATATAGGAACCATGACCGGCAATAACATATTTATATAAGCTGCACTTGAGGCGGGTGACCGAGGACTTCTTTGGTGTAATGCATCGGGCCATGTCCCCCATGGGCAACTCCCTCGGAATGTCCTCGACACTACAAATCCAATTGCTGGCACCAAATTAGCTGTTAAGCCAGGTCAGCAGGAGCGCAAGACAGAGGACCTGGAACAAAGAAGCTTGACATATATCACTCACAATGCCGTAAGCATTCAGTATTTAAACAAACCAAACCATCCTGTCCCTCAATAGCTACCCACCGAGTATTACCTGGGCAGGTGTCACTATTTCCCCTTTTACAGGAGGGCCACTACCTGGTGGTGCCACCCATACCTTTTGTCCGGCATTCTCTAGCTCAGGAATGGGGGGCAATGACTGTTTTTCCTCTGGAATAGGCTGTAGTTCAGAAGCATGAAGAAGTCGGTGGAAAGGTGTATCTCCCTTTAAAGGGCGATGATTCAAATTGTTGACTGCCTGCTGCAGCACATGGCACCACCCCTTCAGGGTCCCCAGTGGTGTTAATAAACGAACTTGTTCCTTCAGAAAGTCGTTCATTCGTTCAACTAATCTGGCAGCCTGTGGGTAATAAGGAATATGTTGGACCCATAAAATACTGTTGTCAGTTGCCCAATCACAGATTGCCTTCCCGGAGAAATGCGAGCCATTATCAGACTGAATCTCCTCTGGTACATCATAATGAGAAATTTAATGGTTTAGTCCTTGGATAGTGCTAGCTTGGTCAGCCGTCTTGGTGGGAAAAGCAAAAACCAGGCCCGAAAAGGTTTCAACCATTACTAGGACGTAACGTTTACCCATACAGTTTGGCATAGGGCCTATGTAATCAATTTGTCAGACCGCAGCTGAGCGAGCTCCCCATCTTATTTGGCCATGTGGACCAGGAGGAACGGTGCGGGACTTCACAAGCTGGCATGCTGGGCATGTATGCACGACCATGTAGACATCATCCTGATGGACAAGTAAGGCATGTGTACGGGCCCACATAGCTGATCCCTTCTCCCCAAAATGGCCACTCTGTTTATGTGCCCATTGAGCCAGGGGGACAGTATTAGCGCGGCTGATAGTGGCAAGCTGATCTGCTACTGCATTATGTTGTGCCATGTTAGTCATTGCATTGGTATGGGAGTCAACGTGATATATGGTTATCTCATGATGGTGGGAAGCATTCCACAACACCTGCCACAAATGTTTCCCCCATACTGGGCGGTCATGTATCAGCCAATCAGGCATTGTCAATCAGGCATCCATACCACTAATCCATTAACCACAGCCCAGGAATCAGTAAACAGGTGAAGAGGGTGATCATGGGAGTCTAGTGGTAAGGTGACCGCCTTCAACTCAGCATAATGACTGGAGCCACCATCCCCCTCCTCTGATAGTGAGTTCCCGACCTGGGATGGTAAGCCACCGCCTTCCACTTTTGCTTTCCTTGCACCCACCAGCTGCTACCATCAGTAAACCAGGCGTCCTCTTGTTCTGCTGGAGTGAGTGAATCATATGGTTTACCCCACTGAACTGGTGAAGGGGGGTAGAGGAGGGGGCAAGGTGGGTTCAATGTCCTCATGACGAGATGGAAGATCAGCAACCTGTTCGTCTATGCAGCCCACCCCTTCAGGTCCTCTGGTCGCTCGCACCACTTCTATTTAACAATAGAAGACTGTTGAGCCCACCCAATCTTTAGATTACCATCATTAGGCAGGACCCAGTTCATTATTGGAAGTGCAGGTTGCAACTGGACATCTGCATCGCCTGTCATTCTTTCTGTCTCCAGCAGGGCCCAATAATAAGCCAGTAACTGTTGTTCAAAAGGCACACTCGGGCATGGTTCGTGACCAGAATCCTAGCAGGTCTCGGCGGCCCTTTTGTTAATGCCAGAGGCCACATCATCAGTAACGGAGACCTATAGTTCATAGGGGGTATCTGGGATGCGGGGAGCAATAGGCAGGGCCTGAAGAATAGCCTGCTTGGCGGACTGGAACGCCCTTTCCTGATCGTTACCCCATAAAAAGTCTGCTTTCTTTCGGGTAATCTCGTAAAGAGGACGTAAAAGCAATGCCAAGTGTGGAATATGGCATCGCCAGTATCCCAATAACCCCAGGAAACGCTGGGTCTCTTTTTTACCAGTAGGAGTGGCCAAGACTGTGATCGTATTGCGAACTTTATCGGGAACCACCTGTTCTCCAGCATGCCACTGAATTCCAAGGAAAATAACCATCTGGGACGGGCCCTGTACCTTGGTGGGGTTAATGGCCCACCCTCTTTGCATCAGGGTATCTTGGACACTCTCCATACCTTCCTGTACCATCTCTTCCGTGGCCCCTTGGATCATCACATCATCAATATAATGGTGAATAGAGAGAAAAGGCGATACTGGCACCGCCTCCAAATCACAGGCAATTAGGCTGTGGCAAATAGTGGGAGAGTGTACATAGTCCTGAGGGAGGTGGGTGAAGGTATACTGGCGCCCCTTCCAGGTAAAGGCGAACTGATCCTGTGAGACCTCAGCTATAAGAATACTGAAGAAGGCATTAGTGCGATCAATGACAACATACCATGTTCCCGAGTTCCCAGTAGCAATGTTTTCAATAAGGGTAACAATGTTTGGAACTGCCAAAGCAAGTGGTGGGGCATGTTTGTTCAAAAAACGATAATCAACTGTCATTTTCCGAGAGCTATCCGGCTTCTGGACTGTCCAAACAGGGCTATTAAAGGGTGAAGTTGCGGGCCACACTACCCCTTCTTCTTGCAAAGCATCGATGGTGGCAGTAATCTCTTCCTGCCCTCCAGGGAGGCGATATTGTGGATTGCATACTGGTTTTGGGGTGTCGGGGGGAGGGGGGGAAGGCACTATCACAGGATCCCACTTAACTTGACCCACCACTAGTCTTTTTGTAATAGTCCGAATTCTAAATGCAAATCCCCCTTGGCTAGTATTAAGGGCCGTACCGGGCAACATATTAATACCCAGGATACACTCATCAGTGGCAGCCACCAGGGCATGTAACCATATAGGGGAAGGGCCATCACCCACCGTGGCGCGGACTTTTATTTCCTTCGCCAGGGTGATTGCTCCTCCCATCCCCTCTATTCAAAATGTTGGTCCAGTCCAGAGGTCGGGATTACCAGGAATTACCGAGTGCTCCACACCGGTATCGACCAAGGCCAAATATTGGCGGTCATTACCCCCACCCCAAAGGATTGTTAACATTATTTAGGGCCGCGGGTCCATGTGTATCCGCCGTATCTCGATGGAGTAGACACGGGAAACCCGCCCGCACCCTCATGCCTTAGTAGGCATAAGAGCCTTTTTAACCAATTGTTGTATCTCATCACGGGTAACTGGAGCAAGAGAAGCTGGCTTGATTGGAGCAGCAGTGGGAGCAGAAGTCACAGCTGGGGCAGGAGGACTCAACAGGTGGGGATGATGTTCCCCTGTCTTCCTCTTATAAAGGGCATAAAGGACCATGGTAGGTTTCCCATCAATATCGCCTAACTTTAACTTAGAAAATGGTCCTTTCTTGTTGGTCCGTTATTAGGAGCAGTCCCTCTCTTTTCATCCTGCTTGTCTGATTTAACCTGGATTGTATGTGAGTGGATTTTACCTCCCAACTCTAATTCTCGAAACCCAGATAAGGCGTGCACCGCCTCAGACACAGGGTGCCCAATTAGCAGATTAGTTACGGACAGCATCAGTCCCCGTACAGTGGGTTGGGCGGAACGAATCAATCAGCTATGCATTCCGGCAGTGAAGTCTCTTCGTCAGGGCTCCCCCCATGTACCCACAGCCTCAAACGCCCTGCATACAAGGCAGAGGCCAGGGCCTGCTGACGAATTACTGCTATACCCTCCTCTGGGGTTCTCCAATTGTTCTGCAAATGTAAATCCCTAACTACTGGTGACGGGTATACTCGTAACAGGGCATCCCCTAGAGTGGCAAGTAAGTAATCCAACCCTCTCCTTCTACCACGTAGCTCAGCAGTAACCCAGATATCAGTAGTCAATGTTCCTAATCCCAACAATTCCTCAGGGGTTAAATATACATTAACCCCTCCTTGTTCTCAAACATGCAGGAGCCAGGCCGCCAGAGTTTCTCCCGTCTTTTGCCTAAATCGATCTCCAATGGCGGCCAGCTCTTTCACGCATCGTTGACTGCTCCCGACCCTTGTTCCCACTTTGGCCCACAAGAAGGCCCTCTATCCAGTGGTCAGGAGCAGGCCGAGGCCATTCTGTAGAGGGGGGCCATTGAGAATAAGCAGGGGTTCGGGTACCTTCCCCTGAGTCTACTTGGGAGGAAGGTGAATCTATCCCTTCAATCTCTGCCATTACATCACACCTCTCTCCATCTGTGTGTTTGGAAAGTCCGCTGCCTTACGGGGCGGGCGTGAACAATGGGTGAAAAGGGTAGTACGTCAGGCACATGCCGAGGAGTATCTGCATTATTACCATTGTCATCATTCCAGATATTCCCGTCCCAATCATCAATTACATCAGGATCGTCGCCATTCCTTATCATGGCACGAATACAATGTGGATCGGGTTCTACCCCTTGCTTTTCCTTATCTGCACAGAGCTGCTGCCGGAGTTTATTACAGCAGATTGTTTGGACTTGCTTATCCTCCCATTCTTTGGCTCGGTCCTGACTGGTGCGAACAATCTCGCTCATCATGGAACAGCATTGTCGCATGGCTTCTCGCTCCTCCTCTCGTTACTCTCTGGGATTTTACTTCTCACTGAACTAATCCTGCTTCACATTGAACGGCGCGGCGTTAAGGCTGTGGACAGCAGCCAAAAACCGTCTGTCAGCACCCCCTTTTTAACAGGAAATTTACTTTCGCGAAGGAGAGTGGCAACCCGCTCTCCCAGAGGCGTACTTGATGGATCTAACTTCTCATGCCAACTAATGGGTGATCCCAACAAAGACAGGGTATTGGTCAACATGCCAAACCCATCATCTTTGGATGTGCATCCCGGAATCAAGAACTGCTCAGGGCTCACCTCTTTCTTTCGGCGAAACATCTTGAGACCAATCCTGCCAACTACGCCAATTGTCTTGGGTAAACTTGTCCCTCTCACTTTGTTCGTTTTAGATTGGTCAGTGTTTGAGCTACCGAAAGAAAACAGACACACACGCCAAGAGCATTTCAGTTTATACAAATCTTTATTACAAAATCTAAAGCTGATTTCAAACTACAATATGCAAGCCCTTCCCAACTGCTGAAGCGAGGCAACGACCACACACTTGTAGTAGGTTGCTGGGGCGCCAGTAGCAGCTTCTCCACCTCCCCTGACCGGGACGTTGGTTGGAATCTAGAAGTTCTTTTTGATGAGAGATGTTGCCACCCCTCAGGGAGTCTCAAACTTCAGCAGTGGGACCATGGCTTATATTACCCAAAAACTACTTACCCAAGCACCTATTCCCAGCGCACAAAAAAAAATAACCGAGCAGCCTAGGCTTCTATCAAATACCAAAATTTTCTAGCTTATCACTTTGAATACAATGATTTATTTAGCTTAAAGACAAAACTTTCTAGCTTATCACTTCGAATAGAATGATCTACTTAGCTGCGAGGACTCACTTGACAGTCTGCGACCAACCAAATCCCATCAATCTCAAACAGCAACCAGCTAACGAGCAGGAAGATTAAACGTTCCCAGATGTACCAGATGTCTTTTTGTCAGATAACTGCATCTCTGGGCCCCATGGTGGAATTTAGCTTATGTCTGCTGAGTCTCAAGCAGGTTACTGATTCTCAGCCTTGCAGGAGCAAAAAACATGGTTTAAATCCTCCATTACAGGCCAGAACAATAAACCAGTCTCGATTTCAAGGATTTGGTGTGTGTGTCGTTCTTCCCCACACTCGCATATTGCAAACGCTGCACTGGGGCCAGTTTTCCGTTTCATAAAAAATTTCCTCACACAAGCATTTAATTCCTGAACAAATTTTTGAGGATTTGCAATTGGATTCAATTGAAAAAGATAAAATATTCGAGGAAAAATAGTCATCTTAACACAATTTACTCCACCTATTAAAGTGATAGGTGACATATTCTATCTTTCCAAATCTCTTATTTTCTTTAATAAGTGAATAATTTAAATACATTTTTAAACACTGGTTCCACATGAATACCCAAATATTTTATTCCAGCATCTGGCAACTGAACTCAATGATTCTCTTGCATTGTGCAGAATCACCATTTATGACAACTCACTTTCTGACTTTATAATTTCATTCCAATGTCCCTGAATTGCCTGACCTGTGTCTTTTCATGTTTTTTTTATACATTTTTCCCTTCATTTTTCTTTTAACACTTATCATATGTAGCACATGGCAACATGATTAGGGAGGGGACAGTTTTCTCGGTTTGGTTTGTTTTCATACTTTTTTCCTTTCTTTTTCCTTTTTTTATTAGTTTCTCTTTTTAAAAAAAAATGATCTGGATTGTGAATTATGAATGTTTACAATTGATGTTTGGTTTTGATGTGATGATTATTTTATTAATTATGTGGAACTATTCACATCATCTCATTGTATCTCATTATTATAAACTCTCGATTAAAATTAATACAAATATTTAAAAAGAGCAACCCTCTGGATTTTTTTCTTGTCCTGAGCGTTGGCATCTCTGTACCAGTGATAAACCAGCCAGAACGTTCTCCACAGTTCACCTGTAGAAATGTTTGATACTCTTCAGTGACAAACTGAATCTCTTCAAACACCTTACAAAAGTATCGCCACTGGCGAGTCTTCTTCATGATGAAGAAGGCTCCAGGACAGATCCTCAGAAATGGTGACACCCAGGAATTTGAAGTTCCTGACCCTCTCCACGACTGAGCCCTCGACGAGGACTGGATTGTGTTCTCCTGACTTCCTCCTGAAGTTGAGCAGTGGAGATTGCCTTGTTGAAAATGTTTAAGACACGGATGGATTTTTAATGGATTGGGGAATTAAGGCTTGTACAGAACAGATGGGTAAGTGGAGTTTAGTCCATGGTCAGAACACCCATGATCTTATTGACTGGCAGAGCAGGCTCAAGGGGCTGGGTGGCCGACTTCTGCTCCTGTTTCTGACCTTGAGGTGAACAGCGCAGCTGTCTAGAAGTGGATGCTCAGTGAACACAGAGAGAATCCCAGCAGTGTGAGGAGGGTGGGGACTGGTGTGGAGCAGAAACACTGATGGGGGTGGGGGGAAATATCAGGATTATTCCAGTGTAGCCCCAGATGGACTGAATAACCTTGTCTTTGTTCTCTACATTGAGTGTATGACAGAGATACAAGGGGATGAGACACAGTTTTCAAACACAGCTGCTTTATTTGGTTTAGATCCAGGAAATAAAATTCATTTCCTGTAATTGGGTGGCATGGTAATGAAACATTATTACAGCACCAATGACCCAGGTTCAAATCGAGTCCTGTCTGCAAGGAGTCTGTACATTCCCCCCATGATTTGTAGGTTAATTGGGCGAAACTGGCTTCATGGGCTGCAGACCCTTCAACCATGCTGCATTGTTAATGTTTTAAAATATTTAATCAGTCACTAACATTGACAGAGAGAATCCATTCCACCTCCACTTCCCACTGCCTTGGAAAAGCAACCAACATATTAAAAGACTCACCCCTCCCCAGACACACTCCCTCTACCCTCCTCCCCATGGAGAAGATTCCCCAATGTGAGATCACACCCCACCAGATTCAAGGACAGTTACTTCCCAGTGTTATCCGACTCTTGAATGATCCTCACATGTAAAATAATGCTGCTTTTGCCTTGTACCAACTGATTGGTTCCTGGAACTCTGCACTTCTGCACTGTGATTTATTTGCTGGACTATGTACAGGATGTCCAGCTGGACTGCTCCATAACAAATTTCCCTACTGCACTTTTGTATGTGCGACAATAAACTTGAATCTGAAAACAAATTGCAAATTAACAAAAAACCAAGACCTGTTTTGATTTGTTGCTTCAATAACCACAAGACTCCAATCCCTCCTGGTGTCTGAATGAGTGATGTTTTGATATTCCACACCCTGGAAACTATCTGTGTGAACTCGCTGATGTTTCACCAGGCTGTTCAACTGGATGAACTTCTTCCTGCACTCGAAGATGATGAACGGCCTCCCCCTGGCGTGGATCTGGTGGTGTCTGAGCACCTGGGAGGACTGGGTGAATCCCTTCCCACAGTTGGAGCAGGTGAATGGCCTCTCATTGGTGTGGGCCCACTGGTGGATGAGCAGGTTGGAGGACTGGACAAACCCCTTTCTGTACCCTTGCAAATGAATGGCCTCTCCTTGGACTGTACCCGATGGTGGTTCAGCAGGTGCGAGGATTGGATGAAGCCCTTCCTGCTCTCAGGGCAGGTGAATGGTCAGTCTCTGCTGTGAATTTTCTAGTGGGTCAGCAAGTTTGATTGCTCGTTGAAGCCCTTGCTGCATTTGGGGAAGGTTAGGGGCCTCTGCCTGTTGTGGATCCGTTGGTGTATCTCAAGGCTGGAAGTGTTGGTGAAGGCAGGCGAATGGCTTTTCCCCGGTGTTGCCCCACTGTTATGTCTGCAGATTGGAGGTCTGGGTGAAGCACATCCCGCGCTCAGGACAGATGAATGGCCTCTCCCCAGTGTGGATCGTCTGGAGGATCAGCAGGTTAGAGGGCTTGGCGAATTCCTTTCCACACTGAAATGGAGGTCCAGCAGGTGGGAGGACCAGGCAAACCCCTTTCCACACTGGGGGGGAAGACGAATGGCCTATCCCTGGTAATGGAAACGCTGGTGGGTCAGCAAATGGGATGAGTGGATGAAGCCCTTTCTGCACTCGGCCTGTCGCTGTGAATCTTCTGGTGGTTCCGCAGGTTGGAGATCTGGTTGAAGTCCTTGCCGCACTTGGGGCAGACAAACGGCCTCTCACTGCTGTGAATATTCTGGCAGGTCCGCAGGCTAGAGATCTGGGCAAAGCTCTTGCCGCATTCAGGGCAAACAAATGGCTTTTCCCTGGTGTGGACCCGCTGGTGCGACCGGAGGTTGCTGATCCAGGCAAACTCCTTGTCACACTTGGAGCAGGTGAACGGTTTTTCCCCGGTGTGGACCCGCTGGTGGCTTTTCAGGCTGGAAGTTTCAGTGAAGCCTTTCCCACACTTGGGGCAGGTGAATGGCTTCTCGCCAGTATGGACCCGCCGGTGTACCTCAAGGTGGCATCTCTGGGTGAAGGCCTTCTTGCACTCGGAGCAGGTGAAGGGCCTCTCCCTAATGTGGACCCGCTGGTGCACCTCAAGGTTGAATCTCTGGGTGAAGGCCTTGTTGCACTCAGAGCAGGCATATGGCTTTTCACCGGTGTGGACCCGCTGGTGGGTCCGCAAGTTGGTGCTCTGGGCAAACCCCTTCCCACAATCGGGGCAGGTGAAGGGTCTCTCCCCGGTGTGGACCCGCTGGTGGGTGCGAAGGACGGTGAAGTGGGCAAATCCCTTCCCACAATCAGGGCAGGTGAAGGGCCTTTCCCCTGTGTGGACCCGCAGGTGTCTCTCAAGACTAGACAAACTGGTGTAGGCTTTCTTGCACTCAGGGCAGGTGAAGGGTCTCTCCCCAGTATGGACCAGCTGGTGTACCTCAAGGTTGGATCTCTGGGTGAAGCCCTTCTTGCACTCAGGGCAGATGAAGGGCTTTTCCCCGGTGTGGACCCGCAGGTGGGTCCGCAAGTTGGTGCTCTGGGCAAACGCCTTCCCACAATCGGGGCAGTTGAAGGGTCTCTCCCCGGTGTGGACCCGCTGGTGTCTCGTTAACTCACTCAACCATTTAAAGTTCTTCCCGCAGTCGGAGCACTGAAACGGGTTCATCGCTGTGGTGACCAGAGGATGTGGTTGGATCCAATGAGGTTGGATCTCTGGGTGAAGCCCGATGGAGGGTCCCGGAGAGCTGGGCCGCGGGTTCAATCAACACCGAGGCTGGGACTAGGGCCGGGACCGGGGGAGAATAGACCTCTAACCAGGCGTTGCAAACTCCGGAACCACTGGAGCCCCCGTTCCGGGACCCGCTGCTGCGCTCTGCTCCCGGCGATGAATCGCTTTCGGTCCCCGACAAGCGCCGAAACCGGAAAGAAACGAATTGCGCATGCCTGCCAGGGACCTCATGGGCGTCATCGCTGCGTCATCCTGCCGTCCAGCGCGAAGACGTCACTCGGTGGACGTCCTTGTCCCGCCTTCCTTAAAGAGACGGAGCTCCGTCATCTGCCTGGATTTGGTGAACATGAGCTTCTTCATTGAACAGAATTGGAACCATGTGAGTGAAGATCCGTCATTGATCTGAGTTCTCATCCAATGTGGAGTTAGGGCTGTTGGAAAGGTTCCCATTTATTGCTTCCACACTGGAGATTAATGCTCCCCTCTGGCCCGGGCGCTGCTGTCGCTGTGCGGAAGGTGGGGCGACAGGGAGCTCAACCGGATCGGGGAGAGGAGACGCGGGTCCGTTTGAAAGGGAGCCTCGTCCACTGAAGCCGCGGGAACATGATGGAGGGAGGGAGGGAGGGAGGGAGCGCGGAAATCGGATTCCATCGCCAACATCTCCAGCTGTGTCCGAACCAACGTTTGAGCAGGATGATGCTAAACCCTCTTTCTCAATCTGCTCTCTCCTTATTGTCCATCACTGAGCCCAGAGCCCGCCCGCCCGACACTCACTGAGCTCAACTTCACCGCTCATTTTCGGCACCGTTTTCTGTGAAAACCCTCAACATTAACTCTTTTTTTAAAAAAAAACTTTTATTTATTTAAAAGACCATTAAGAAAAATCAGTATACCATCCAATAAGAACAATTTTGTATAACAACATTCATTGGAGCGACTTCATCTCCAACATCGAAGTACTCGAGATGGCAGAGGCCGACAGCATTGTATCCACGCTGCTGAAGATCCAACTGCGCTGGGTAGGTCACGAGGACCATCGCCTTCCCAAGATTATGTTATATGGAGAGCTCTCCACTGGCCACTGAGACAGAGGTGCACCAAAGAAGAGGTACAAGGACTGCCTAAAGAAAGCTCTTGGTGCCTGCCACATTGACCATCGCCAGTGGGCTGATATCGCCTCAAACCGTGCATCTTGGCGCCTCACAGTTCGGCGGGCAGCAACCTCCTTTGAAGAAGACCGCAGAGCCCACCTCACTGACAAAAGACAAAGGAGGAAAAACCCAACCCCAACCAACCAAGTTTCCCTTGCAACCGGTGCAACCGTGTCTGCCTGTCCCGCATCGGACTTGTCAGCCACAAATGAGCCTGCAGCTGACGTGGACATTACCCCTCCATAAATCTTCATCTGCAAAGCCAAGCCAAAGAAAGAAGATATATGTATATATTTAAAACACACAAACCCCCACCCTCCCACCCCATAAGCCAGCTCTCTTAAGGAGAGCCAAAAATATAAACAAAAAAACTAAAAGTATTTAATAAAGTACATCCAAATGCACATATTGCAAATAAGATAGCCACTTATTAACAAAAAAAGAATAATTATCATGCAAATTATATGTAATTTTTTCCATAATAATACAAGCTTTCAATTCATTATGCCAACATATTATACTAATCTCTATATTGTCTTTCCATGTACTAGCTACACATTTTCATGCCACAGACAACACTAATTGTACAAATGCAATTTGAAACTTATCCAACCCTAATCCCCTTACAGGAACTATGTAGCCCATTAGAAAAATAGATGGGCCTAATGGTAACTTAATATTGTATAATTTTTCCAAAACTAACCTAATTTCTTCCCAAAATGATTGTATTTTAACACAAGACCAAACAGCATGTAAAAATGTTCCAGTACATAAACCACATCTAAAACAAGAATCCGAATTACTAAAACCATATTTTTTCAATTTCTTAGGAGTTAAATATAACTGATGTAAAAAATTATAATTAACCACTCCATATCGTACATTCGCCAATTTAGTTACACATATATATATATATATATATATATATATATATATCATAACACATATCCGCCCAATTATCTTCCAGAAAAATAAAGGTTAAATCATTTTCCCATTTAAGCTTAGACTTCCAATAATTTCAGGTCATTACAGGTACAATCATCTCTTTACCAAAGTTCTAAGTCGGTAATAAACAAACAAAGAATTTTCAGAAATATCAAATCATTTCCTGAATTGATTAAAAGAAAGAAGTTGTCCTTCCTCAAAACAATCCTGCAATATCTTTATACCCTTAGAATCCCAACTCTTTAAATGACTATTAAACATTGAAAAAAGGAATATAATGGGGTTAAAATTTCAGAAAGATGTGACAGAAGATTAAAAAAAAGTGGTTTTGGCTAATTTGAAATTACGTTATAGCACATTGCAAATTTATCTATTTGAGTGTTTAATCAATCTAAACAGCGCTATTATGAGTTGGGCGAGAGGGCACATAAGGTAGTTACATGGCAGTTAAAGACGGAACAGGATTTGTGGATTATTAATGCTGTTAAAAATAATTCAATAGTTACCTATAAACCTCAGGAAATTAATGAACAGTTTTATTCATTTTATTAAAAATGATATTCTTCTGAGGGGAAACAGGATAATGGTTCTATTGAATCTTATTTATCTAAATTAATGTTAGCAGTATTAGGGGAGGGTTATGGAACTGGAATCTCCATTTACAGATTTTGAGATTCAGGAGGCTATACAGGAGATGCCAAATGGAAAGTCACTGGGGGATAATGTATTCTCTGTGGAATTAAAAAAAAATTTTTATGAAGACTTATCTTCTGTGTTTGGGGATGTATTACCACAAATAACTGAAGAACAGGTACTTCCAGAATCTTGTTCGTGTGCATTAATTATTGTAATTCCGAAAAAAGATAGAGATCCATTGAAAGTGTCTTCATATAGACCTATTTCTTTATTGAACGTAGATTATAAAATTATAGCAAAAGTGTTAGCATACTGTCTTGCCAAGTACTTACCAAAGTTGATACATATTGATCAAACAGGTTTTATTAAGAATAGGAATGTATCAGATAATATTCTTCGATTGATAACTTTGGTCAATGCATATCGGAAGCAGCCCAACCACCCCAATGGTGGTTGCACAAGATGCGGAAAAAGCCTTTGATAGGGTTGAATGGGATTTTTTATTTAAGGTGTTAGAAAATTTTAAATTTGGTCCTTTTTTATTGGTTGGGTTAAAGCTTTATATACAAACCCAATTGCTAGGATGGTGACAAATGGTCAAGTTTCCTTACCATTTAAATTGACACATTCGACTTGGCAAGGGTGTCCATTGAAACCAGCTTGTTTGCATTGGCTATTGAACCGTTAGCTCAGACAATAAGACAGAATGAAAAGATAAGAGGGATGAGAGTTATGGGTGAAGAATATAAGATTAATCTATTTGCAAATGATGTTTTGATATACTTGACGGATCCAAAACAGTCATTGTTACATTTGCAGGAATGTTTATTACAATTTGGAAAATTATCTAGATATAAAGTTAATTGGGATAAGAGTGAAATTTTGCCAGTTGGAGAGGGTGATTATTCAGAGTATAAAAATATTATAAAATTGAAATGGTCCGATAAAATTAAATATTTAGGAATAACTGTAAATGCTGATTATCAATCATTATATGTTAAATTATGTTCTTTTATTAAAAAAAGATTAAAGCAGATTTAATTAAATGGAAAGACCTTCCATTAACTTTAATTGGTCAAGTAAATTGTATTAAGATTAACATTTTACCTTGAATCCAATATTTATTTCAATCGATACCATGTTCCTTTTCAAATAGATTTTTTCAGGATTTAAATAAAGTTGTGAGGGAATTCTTATGGAAAGGTAAATTACCATTGTATAAACTTACATGGAAATATGCATTAGGTGGACTTCAGTTATCTAATTTTCAAAATTATTATGAAACAGCTCAGTTGAAATTTATTAGTAGATTGATGGACTTGGACCAACCTCCAAGTTTGGTGAAAGTGGAGATGGCTTGTATATCTGAAGTTGAGGTCCATCAATTTATATTACGATGGAATATGAATTTGTTGCAGAAATATAATATGCCAGAATTAAAACATTTGCTAAAGGAATGGACTAGAAGAAATAAGGTTTTAGGATCTTATCAATTTTAACCTCAACATGAAATCTGACTATCTATTTTCCACATTTTGGGCAGGTTTTATCCCACACTCCCACTTCCCTTCTTTATTTATCCCCCTCACCCTTCGCTGCTTTATTTCCCCTTGTTCCCGCTTCCAATGAAAATTTCACTTCCCTGGGGAAAGGGCTCTGATTGACACCTCTACTCCCTGGCTGCGGCTGCCCAATCCCACCCAGGTGTGTGCGCACTAATGTCACAAGGCCCGCGACCGTCTCTGTGTGCCGTTCCCTCAGCAACGGAGGAGGCCGAGGCCTGGGCTCAGGGGCAGCCAGGGATAGAGGTGAGGGGTCAGAGCCCAGGGAGGGGGGATGAGGCACAGAGGGTCCCACACAGGAGGGGCAGGGATGGGGTCCCCACCATAGGGTGGGCCGGCTCACTGGGGGAGGGGCAGGAGTCCCCTGTCACCGTCCCTGTCTCACACATGGACTCCCGGGGCATCCTGTTGGGGGGAGATCCCTTCTCAGGGGAAACATCAGCATCAGCCGGGTCCTTGGCCCCACCACCAGGACTGCTGTGAAGCCGGGTGGTGCTCAGTCCTGGTGCCCAGGGACTGGGGACTCTTGGGTCTGGGGCATAGACATGCACTTGTGTGAGAGGGGATCCAGGTTGGGGAGTTGCCTCCTTGGTGCCAGAGTCACGGATGTTTCCCAGCAGGTTCAGGGTCCAGTATCCTGGACGGGAGAAGGAGCAGCCGGAGTTGGTGGTTCATCGTGGTACTGATGACATTGGCAAGAAGAGAGATGAGATCTTGCAGGTAGAGTTTACAGCATCCAAAGTTAGAAACGCAGTGTTGTTACCTCAGGATGTCATGAACTAGTGATGTAGTGAGGGGAGAAATTGGAAAACTTTCCAGTCAAATATGTGACTAAGGAGCTGGTGCAGGTGTGATGGCTTCAGATATATGGACCACGGGGATGTGTGCAATAGGGGCAGATCTGTGGGGTTTTTCATATCAACAATATTGGCAACATAAACAAGATGAGGTTCTTCAAAGAAAAATTTGAGTCTTAAGTAGCAAGTTAAAAGATCTCAAGTTTTCCGATCTGAGGTTTATTCCACTTGTCACGGTGCAGCAAGGAATTATGAAAGATGGTGAAGTTGATTCTGTGCAGAGAAATGGTGCAGTGTGGGGGCAGGTGGGCCTGAAGTGGAGAAGCACATAGATCACATTATATGCTGCGGCTGGTCTGGTCGGGGTGGGAGTTGACCCAAAACAGTAGTCTTGCAGATGTAAAGTGTAGCTGTTAAACAGATTAAGAGATGCAAGTTGAATGTACAGGAGAGTAAGAGGCAAGTTAGAAGTCAATACTGGGCCTGGAACTGTTCATAGTGTCCATAAACGATTTCGTGTGTAATGCATCAAATTTTGCTGATTACATGAAATTGAGTAGAAAAGCAAATGCAATGTTGGTAAATATGAGGTTATCCCCTTTGGAATGAAAAATAGAAAATCAGATTATTATTTAAATGGAAAATGATTGCAGCATGCTGCCATGCCATGCAGCATGACACTTGGGAGTGCTTGTGCATGAATTGCAAAAGGTTGGTTTGCAGATGCAGCAGGCGATCAAGAAGATAAATATTGGCCTTGATTGGTAGAGGGGTTGAATTAAGAATAGGGAGGTTATGCTCCCACTGAACAAGGTGCTGGTCTCCTGACTTGAACAAGGATGTGCTTTGTTGGTGTTGCAGATATGGTTCATCAGTTGATTCTTGAGATGAGGGGGTTGGCCTACGAGGAGAGATTGCTGAGATTGAGAAAAATGAGAGGGGATCTTCCAGAAATATGTAAAATTATGAAAGGCATAGATAAGATTGAGGTGGGTAAATTATTTCCATTGGTGGGGAAACTAAATCTAGGAGACATCATCATTCAGGGTAGTAGATTTTAGATGAAGATGAGGAAAATTGGTTTTACCAGAGTGTGGTTAATCTATGGAATTCTCTGCCCATTGAAGCAGTGGAAGTGACCTCAGTAAAAATATTTAAGACAAGGTTGGATTGATGCTTACATATAGTAAAAGTCCTAAAATCCAGGCTGCTCAGGGATTGGGTCAAGCTGGATTTTCCCGATTCTCGGGCATTATTTGTAAAACTCAAATTTAAGAAGAATATACAGTTAAATTTTAATAGTTTATTAATGAAACAGTTTTCATATAAAATAGAAAGTACAAAAAGAATCAATACTTTGACTTCCATTTGCGCGATTTCTGCATGGACACTTGTTGCCACTGAGCTTCTGTGGTGCTTAAGCATGGATGAACGCAAAAGCCGAGTGTTTTCGAGAAGTCCGGATTCTTGAATGGTCTGGATTTCAGCCAAGAGTTTCCTAGAAGTCTGGATTTTGGACTTTGACTGGAATAGTGGAATTAAAGGACATGGGAAAAAGGCAGGTCGGTGCAGATGAGCCAATCATCAGATCAAGCATGATTTTGTTGAATGGCTGAGGAGGCTCGATGGGCCGGATGGTCTACTCTTGCTCCTATTTCTTCTCCAGCTTCTCTTTCCGCAGACACTGCCTGAGTGACTGAAGATTCCCAGCAGTTTCTGTCTTTATTTGGGGTTTCCAGCATCTGCAGTGTTTTCTTTCCATCTGAAAATTGGAGCCTGAGGTCAAGGCCTGAACTGAAGTGGGGTCGGTCTGTACTTGCTGGAGTTGAGAAGGATGGGAGGTGATCTAATCGGCTTCTCTTGAGCTTTGTGGTTTGATGTGGAGATGGAGAAGGCGGTGATTGATCAAACAAGCTGGTCCTTGCTCTCTGCCATTCCCATGTGGGTACATGAACTGACCTGGTCCTGACTGAACATTAGTGTCTTCTCTTCTTGCCTGGTGGGCAGTGAACAGTGAGTGTCTGTCAGTATCATGTTTATTGTCATCAGCGTGTGTTATGAAATGTGTTGTTATACAGAGCAGTTTTATGCATTCCATGTATAAAATTCCTATAAATTAGGGTTCCGTAAATATATTAGAACCAAAGAATGATAGAACATGCAGCACAAAAATTAGGGCATTTGGCCCATCTAGTCTTTGCCAAACTATAATCAGCCCAGTTTCACTGACCTGTACCCAGTCCGGAAATGGAGGGAAATCTCCATTCCACTCCCATCCATGCACATGCACATGTCCAAATTTTTAAAAAATATTAAAATAAACCCACATTATCCACTTCAGCTGGCAGCTTGTTTTGAACTCCCACTACTCTCTGTGTGAACAAGTTCCCCCTAAGCATTTCCCTTTTCACCTATAACCCATGGCCTCTGGTTTGTATTTCACCTCCCTCAGTGGAAAAAGCATACTTGCATTTACTCTGTTTACACCTTTCATAATTTTCTATACCTCTATCAAATCTCCCCTCATTCTTCTAAGCTTCAGGGAATAGTCCCAACCTGTTTAACCTTCCCCTGTAACTCAGTTTCTCAGATCCCAGTAATATTGATATTCCCAGATCCCTATGTTCTACCACAGTCCTCAGTGCCCTACCATTTACCATACTTGTCCTAACTTGGTTTGTCATTTCAAAATGCAACACCTCACAATTGTCTGCATAAAATCCATCTGCCATTTTTCAGCCCATTTTTCCAGCTGGTCCCTAAAGTTTCCCTGATGACTACAAATGTTAAAACACAACCTACCACGCACAAAGCTGTGCTGACTTTCCCTAATCAGCTCCCGACTGTCCAAATACCTATATATCTTGTCTCTCAGAACTCCTTCCAATAATTTACCGACTACTGATGTCAGGCTCACCGGCCTGGTTTATTTTTGGAGACGTTTTTAAACATCTGGATAACATGATCTACCCTCCAATCCTCTGGCACCTCATCTGTGGCCAAGGACATTTTGAATCTATCAGTCAGGGCCCTGAAATTTCTACACATCTCCGTCAAGGTCCAAGGGAATATCATATCTGGCCCAGGTGATTTATCTACCTTTACTCACTGACAGGCACCAAGCATCTCCTCCTCTTCATCTCCATCTGCTCCATGACTCTTCTGTTTGTTTCCCTTCCTTCCTTATGCACTATGCCAGTTTTCTGAGTTAATACTGATGCAAAAAAACTGTTTAAGATCTTCCCCCATTGCATGAGGCTCCATACATAGTTGACCACTCTGATCCTCTCGGGGACCAATTTTGTCCCTAACTATCCTTTTCATATACTTATAAAAGCCCCTTAGGTTCACCTTTATATTATCTGCCAGAGCAACCTCATGTCTTCTTTTTACCTTCCTGATTTCTTGAGTATTTTCCTGTTTTTCTTGTCCTCTTCAAGTACCTCATTAGCTCCCTGTTACCTTTACTTGCTATACATCTTGCTCCTTAACCAGATTGCCAATATCCCTTGAAAACCAGGGTTCTCTGTGCCTGGTAACTTTGCCTTTAATCCTATCAGGAACATGCAAACTCTGCATTCTCAAAATTTTGCCCTTAAGGCCGTCCACCTACCTAACACACCCTTCCCATAAAACAACATATCCCAGTCCACTCTTCCTAGACCCTTTCTCATTTCTACAAATTTGACTTCCTCCAGTTTAGAATCCCAACATGAGAAACAAGATTTATTGTCATGAACAAGTCATGAAATTCAGTGTTTTGCGGCAGCATCATATTATAATAATCTTATGGCATTCTCAAAAGAATAAAATAATAATAATAATGCATGAAACGTAAGGCTACATTGATTACATTGGTTCATTGATTATTCAGGAATTTGATGGCAATGAGGAAGAAGCTGTCCTTGTGTCATTGAGTACTCGTCTTTAGGTTCCTGTACCTTTTCCCCAATGGTAGCAGAGTGAAGAGGACATGGCCTGGGTGGTGGGGGGGGGGGGGGTATTTGAGGAGAGAGGCTGATTTTTTAAGAGACTGCCTTGTGTAGATGTCCTCGATGCAGTGAAGCCTGGTGCCTGTCATGAAGCAGGCTGACTTAACAACCCTCTAGAGTTTATTATTGTTCTGAGAGTTGGTGCCTTTATATTACAACCAACCAGAATGCTCTCCACGGTACAACTGTGGGTGTTGACGAGGGTTTTAGGTGACATACCAAACCTCCTCAGACACCTCACTAAGTACAGCCAAAGGACGAGACTTGTCCATCTCCATAAATAACATGAAGCTCATGACATTATACCCAAAATGTTTGCATACACACACCTGTCACCTGACTGTCTTGTTCCCTAATATGAGATCAAATACTGCATCCTCTCTCATTGGTACCTGTATGTATATTGATTTAGAAAACTTTCCTGATCACATTTCACAAACTCCAAGCCATCCAGCCCTTTTACGGAATGGGAGTCCCAGTTAATATTTGTCAAGCTAAAATCTCCCACTATCACAATGTTCTGCTTCTTACATCGGTCTGTTATCTCTCTACAGATTTGCTCCTCTAATTCTCTCTGACTATTGGGCGGTCTATAATACAACCCTATCAGGGTAGTCATCAACTCCACCCATATGGCCTCTGTAATCAAATCCTCCTGGCTGTCCCTGACTTGGCACAACTGAGATCTTTTCCCTGACCAGCAATACTACTCCTCCCCCTTTCATTCCTCCTCCTCTATCACGTCTGAAGCAACGGGACCCAGAACATTAAAATGCCAGGCCTGCCCATCCTGCAACCAAATCTCACTAATAGCAACACTATCATAATCCCACGTGTCAATCCATGCCCTAAGCCTTTCTAACAATACTCCTTGCATTAAAATAAACACACCTGAGAACATTTCTACCACATACAAACCTATGATTTCTGTCTACATGCAGTCCTCACATGACCTTTATCCTCCTCCTTCTCACCAGCTGCTCTAACCTTCTGGTTCCCCTCCCCCTGAAAATCTAGTTTAACCTCATTGGGACGAACAAACCTACCCACAAGGGTATTAATCCCCTTCCAGTTCAGATGCAATCCGTCCTGTCGGTACAGATCCCACCATCCCTGGAACAGCTCAGTGATCTAGAAACCTGAAGCCCTCACTCATACACCATGTCTCCAGCCATGTGTTAAACTGCCTTATCCTCCTATTTCTAATCTCTCCAGCACGTGGAACGTGAAGTAATCCTGAGCTCACTACCCTGGAGGTCCTCTTCTTCAACCTAGCACCTAACTCCCTGAACTCTCCTTGCAGGACCTCCTCACACTTCTCCCTATGTCATTGGTCCCTACGTGGACCACGACATCTGACCGATCACCCTCCCACCTCAGAATGTCGTGAACTTGATCTGAGATATCCCGGACCCTGGCACCAGGGAGACAACATTCTATCCAGGATTCACGATCTCCTCCACAAAACGTCTCATCTCCCTTCCTAACTATGGAATCTCCTATCACTACAGCCTGCCGCTTTTCGCCCCTCCCCTTCCCTTCTTAGTCACAGAACCAGATTCTGTGCCAGAGATCTGATTTACATGGCTCGTTCCCGATAGTTCATCCCCTGAAACATATTCAAAGCTTGCAGAAGGATCTGGACCAGCTAGGAGAATGGGCCAAAAAATGGCAGATGGGTTTAATGCAGATGGGTGTGAGGTCTTACATTTTGGAGGGCAAACTAAGGTAGGTGATAGACAGTAAATGATAGGGCACTGAGGAGTGCGGAGGAGCAGAGAGATCTGGGAAGACAGATGCATTATTCCCTGATGGTGGCATCGCGGGTGGACAGGGTTGTAAAGAAAGCTTTTGGTATCATAGCCTTTACAAATCCAGATATTGAGTCTAGGAGTTGAGATGTTATGTTGAAGTTGTTTAACTTGGTGAGGCCAAATTTGGTATTGTATGTAGTTCTGGGCAGGAAAGATATCAATAAGATCGAAAAAGTGCAGAGAAGGTTGACTCGGATGTTGCCAGGTCTTCAGGAGTTGAGTTAAAGAGAACTATTAAACAGGTTAGGACTTTATTCCTTGGAGCGAAGAAGAATGAGGGGAGATTTGAGTGGTTTACAAGATTGAGAGATATAGACAGAGTGGATGCAAAAAGGCTTTTTCCACTTGGATTGGGGGAGATCATAGTTTTAAGCTGAAGTGGGAAAGGTTTAGGGGGAACAATGGGAGGAGGTTCTTCACTCAGAGAGTGGTGGGAATGAGGAATGAACTGCCATCTGATGTCGTGAATGTGGGCTCAATCATGTGTTTTAAGAATAAATTGGATAGGAACACAGATGGGAGAGGCCTGCAGGCCTGGAGATCACTGGGCTGTTCCAGAATGAGAGCAGGCCAGTGGGACTAGGGAGATGATGGTCAGCACAGACTAGAGTGGTGGAAAGGCATGCTTTCTGCGCTGTAGTGTCTATGGTCCATTTCCTCCGCAAGTTTTGAAAACCTCAGTCGCTCTCCACAACATCTCTAATCTTTGTGTCACCTCCAAACATGCTAATCCAATTTCCCACATCATCACCCAGATCACTGATAGAGATGACAACAATTATCCAGGACTGATCCCTGAGACAGACCCCACTAGTCACAGGCCTCCAGTCTGAGAAGCAATCATCCACAATCGCTCTCTGGCTTCTCCCCATAGGCATATGTAGGGGGTCAGCCAGGGGCATGTGCCCTGGGCACCACTGTCCTCACCTCGCCTGCTCAGTTGTGAACTTCGGAGCCCAACAAAGAATCTCCATTTGACAAAAGAACTTCGAGGTATGGGCGATAGTCTGAAGTTCTTACATAACACTTGTCTTTTGCTCTGTGATGGCAATCAAGCTATTGTCTGTGTCAGACAAGTGGAACTGATATGTCAATGGGTGATTAAGAGACCCACAAAGCTTATTGTAAAGCTAATTCTAGCCATGAATAGACCAACCAGCTCTATCAGTGGTTCTCAACCTTTTTCTTTCCACTCACTTACCATTTTAAGTCTTCCCTATGCCAGGGATGGTCAAACCGTGACTCGCAAGCCACATGTGGCTCTTTGATCTTTAATATGTGGCTCGCTGCCGGTCTCCCCCCCTCACCTGCCCGACTCGCGCTGCCGGTCTCCCCCCCCCCCCCTTGCCTGCCCGACTCGTGCTGCCAGTCTCCCCCCCCTCGCCTGCCCATCTCACGTCTTTAATAGCCTGGATAGTCTCTAATCGCATTGTATTGTAGTCATTAAAAAAATGATTACAATAAGACAAATTTTGTAAGGTGGAAATCTGATTAAAATATCTCTCATTTTTTTGATTTACCTTTTTTTACATATTTGTGTCTTTGTGATTACTGAATCTAATACAAATTAACAGTTTAAAAACTGCATGCATGAATAAATCTTATTTCATTTAATATGTATTTCTTAAAATTGTTATAATTTTTTTGTTACAAAATGTGTATGTAACAATACAAACGTATGTGTGAATTTTGATCTTGTCCTGCGGCTCTCAAGCATCTGAGCTTTATCGTTTGTGGCTCTTACATTAAGCAAGTTTGGCCACCCCTGCCCTATGCCATAGATGCTCTGTGATTAGTAAGGGATTGCTTAAGGTGGTAGGTGAGTGGAAAGAAAAAGTTTAAAACCACTGTTTTAATCGTACCTAATTCACTCGTTATATGCATGGTTTCAGAACTCCAAAGGAAATTGTCAATAACAATTTTTCTCAAGCAAAATATTTCAGTAACAATAGGGTCTAGAGCAGAGATTCTCAACCTTCCCTCCCACTCACATACCACCTTAAGCTATCCCTTACTGATCACAGAGCACTGATAGCATAGGGATCACATAAAGTGATGTGTGAGGGGAAAAAAAGTTTGAGAACCACTGGGAGTCCCGATAAAACAAAGAGCTGTGTGGTAAGGACCCTCTGTGATTGTGCCACTCTTCATGTGCTTTGAGAAGCACATTTATTTGTAAATATAATTGACGTCAATTTCTTATATTTTGAAAAATAAAATGTTTCTTTAGTTTTCAGCGTGGCTGAAAATGTGAAAATTCTTAAGGCTATTGATTAATGGCAGACCATGAACTGTCTCAAGACCATCATCTATCTCCTGACACCCAACTGCCTCGGCCTCGCTGATCCTTCTGTAAGCTGTCAGTGCCTCTCCCGCCCCTCGGCCCTCTCTCCCCACCCCTCGGCCCTCTCCCCCGAACCCCCTCTCTCCCATCCTCACATCTCTAACACCACTCTTTGCCATGCTGCACGTGTCTTCCACCGTGAACACTGATACAAAGTATCTGTTCAATGCCTCAGCTATTTCCTTATTACTAAATATCAATTTCCAAGGAACCGATGTTGACTCTAGTCATCCTCTTCCATTTTATATATTTATAAAATTTTTGCATTCTGTTTATATATTTTGTGCTAATTTACCTACATAATCCTCTTCCCTTTATTATTTCTCATTTATTTGTCCTTTGTTGCCTTTCAAAGCTTTCCCAATCCTTCAGTTTCCCACTACTCTTGGCTACTTGTACAGGTACGCAAGCTTTTAATTTTGTACTTTATTTCCTTAGTTAACCAAGGCTGTCTCTTCCCTTTCTTACTGCCCTTATTTTTAACAGGAATGTATTGTTGAGCACTGTGAAAAAACTCTTTGAAAGTCTCCACTGTTCTTCATCTGTTCTGCCAACTAGCCTGTGCTCCCAATTCCTCCCAAACACTGACCAATTTCTCCCTCATCGTGTTGTAGTCTCCCCTGTTCATGCATAATACATTAGTTTTGGATCTAACTATTGCACCTCCCATCTATATGAGAAATTCAATCATACTGTGATCACTTTTTCCAAGAGGGTCCCAAACTACTAGATCGTTAATTTCACCAATCTCATTGCACAATACAAGATCTAAATAGTATTCTTCCTTGTTGGTTCCTTAACTTGCTGCTCAGGAAAGAATCACTGACGCATTCTTTGAAGTCATCCACCAGACTACCTCAACCAACTTGATTTTCCCAATCTACATGGAAGTTAAAGTTCCTCAGGACAACTGCTGTTCCATTCTTACATGCCCCAGGTGGGTGATAGACATCGCTCACCAGTGATTTTTTTCCCCTTTACTATTCTTAATCTCCACCCAAATGGACACACATTTCTGCTCCTTAGATTTTATATTGTCTCTCACTATTGAGAAATTTTCCAACAGTCCTAACTCCACATTCGATGAGAACTCAGAACAAGGACGGATCTTCACTCACATTGTTTCAATTCAGTTTAATGAGGAAGCTTATGTTCACCAAGTCCAGACAGGTGATGGAGCTCTGTGCCTGAAAGGAAGGCTGGACAGGAACATCGTGTGGGTCAACATCATCACGTTCGACGTACCAATGACCCATGCTGCAGCCCATTAAGTCGTTCACATGCATGTGTAGTGCGCGTCTCCCCAACAGGCGGCAGCTATTCCCTATCAAGTGCTTGTTGAGGACCAAAGGTGATTCAGAACTGGGTCCCCGGTGCCAAGAACAGAGTGCAACAGCAGGTCCTGGAATGGAGGGTTCTTGTGGTTCCTGCACTTGCAACGCCCAGCTCGAGGATGCTTCTCCCCAGGTCCCAGCCCTGGTCCCAGCTTGGGTTTTGATTTAACATTCTTCCCGCGTTCTCCCGGAACTTCCATCAGGCTGAGCCTGTACTGTGTGCCCCGGGGCAGGACTGCATTGATTTATCCCCTGGTCACATCCTCTCGTCCCCACAGCGAAGAACATGTTTCAGTGCTCTGTCTGCGGGAAAAACTTTAAAAACGGTCCACTAAGTTAATGAGACACCAGCAGGTCCACTCCAGGGAGAGGCTGTTCATCTGCCCGGAGTGCGAGAAGGCCTTCACCAGGTTGTCCAGTCTTGCAACACACCGACGGGTCCACACCGGGGAGAGGCCCTTCACCTCCCCTGAGTGCAGCAAAGAGTTCACCCAGATCTCCAACCTGCAGAACCACCAGTGGGTCCACACCGAGGAAAAAATGTTCACCTGCCCCGAGTGCAAGAAGGCCTTCACCAGATTGTCCAACCTTGATGTACACTGGTGGGTCCACACAGGCAAGAGGCCCTTCACCTCCCCCAAGTACAGCAAAGGCTTCACCAAAACCTCCAGTCTGCAGAGGCACCAGTGGATACACACTATGGAAAGCCATTTGCCTGCCCTGAGTGCAAGAAGACTTTCATCAACCGGTCCAGCCTTGTAATACACCATTGGGGCCACACCAGCGAGAGGCCCTTCTCCTGCTCCAAGTGTGGCAAAGGCTTCACCAATACCTCCAGCCTGCTGAGGTACCAGCAGGCCCAAACCGGGGAAAGGCCATTCACCTGCCCTGAGTGCAGCAAGGGCTTCACCAATACCTCCAACCTGCGGTTGCACCGGCAGGCCCACACCAGGGAAAAGCCATTCACTTGCTCCGAGTGCAGAAAGGGGTTTGCCCGGTCCTCCCACCTGCACCCACACCAGTGAGAGACCATTTGTCTACCCCGAGTGCAGCAAGAGCTTCACCCAGATCTCCAGCCTGCGGACTCACCAGAAGATTCACAGCAGTGACAGGCCGTTTGTTTGTCCCGAGCGTGGGAAAGGCTTCACCCAATCCTCCCACCTGCTGACTCACCAGTGTGTCCACACCAGGGAGAGGCCATTCAACTGCCCCAGTGTGAAAAGGGGATCACCCAGTCCTCATACCTACTGGTCCACCAGCAGATCCACTCTGGGGAGAGGCCATTTACCTGCCCCAAGTGCGGAAAGGCATTTGCCCAGTCCTCCAACCTGCTGATCCATTAGTGGGTCCACACTGGAAAGAGGCCCTTCACTTCTTCTGTGCAAGAAGGCCTTCACTCATTCTTCCCACCTGCAGACCCACCAGCTGCTCCATACTGCAGAGAGGCCATTCATCTGCCTTGAGGATATGGAGGGTTTTACCCAGATCTCCAACCTGTAGAAGCACAAGTGGGATGATACCAGGGAAAAGCCATTTGCCTGCCATGAGTGCGAGAAGGCCTTCACCAGGTTGTCTACCCTTGAAACACACCGACAGATACACATGGGGGAGATGGCCTTCGTTTGCTTTGAATGCGATGAGAGGTTCAGTGAGTCCAGCAAGTTTAGTAGATACCAGCAGGTCCACACCGGGGAGAGGCCTTTCACCTGCCCCAAGTGCAGGAAGGACTTTATCCAGTCGTATGAGCTGTTGGCTCACCAGCAGGTCCACTCTGGGAATGGCCGTTCATCTGTCCCAAGTGTGGAAAGGGCTTCATCCAATCCTCTCAGCTGCTGACCCACCAGCAGGTACACTCTGGGGAGTGGCCATTCTTTTTCCCCAAGTGCAGAAAGGGGATTGCCCAGTCTTCCGACCTGCTGACTCACCAGTGGGTCCACACCAGGAAGAGGCTGTTCACCTCCTCCAAGTGTGGGAAGGGCTGAAACACAATCTGCTGAAACACCAGCGAGTTCACACACAAAGTTTGCAGAATGTGGAATATTGAAACTCACTTAGACTTCCAGCTGGTGAGCATGTGGGGTCGGAGGCAGTCATATGGTGCTCCTGCCAACTTCCAAACATTTCTCACTCAATCATCTTTAATCTTTAACCAAAGAGGATAAAACATCCTCTTCAATATTTAATGTCAATGCTTTTGAAGATGACGATCACCAGAGGAGCTAAAGCAGCAAAAAATGGTAAAGAAGATATGGCCCCTCTGACTGCAGAGTCTGTCTCAGACATGTTGAAAATACAATCAAGGGAGATAACGCGGGAAACAACTGCAGAAGGTCAAAGAGAGATTAATTCTAAGCTTGAGAAGGTTTTACAAGCAATTTCAGCAATTGAAGAGCATTTGGAAACAGTGTTTGAAGTCTGTTAATGACTATAGATAAATGAGAAACGATGTGAAGTAATGTCAGCCTTCAACTCCAAGTTGGCCTGGAAGGTGGTTGATTTAGAGAGTAGAAGTGGACGCTTCTACAATACTCAGATCCTGGGCTGAAGGAAGACACTGAAAAAGGAAGTTAACTGACTTCTTCTCAAATCTACTCATGGAGGGTTTGGAAGAGAGAATTTTGCTGCTAAGTCCAAGCTTGACAGAGCATGTCGGTCTCTGGTTCCCAAGGCAACCTCGGAACATTGTTAACATTCAGTAATTCTTCATTTTCAATATTACCAAGAAAAGGATAGTGTTATTTGTGAAACTCGTCCGATCAGAAATTTGAATGATCAGGGTCAACAAATTAGACTTGTGGAAGGTTTATGCCATGAAGTTGTGGAGATATGGAAAGATTACAGAGAGGTGATGACTAAGCTGTTCAAGAAAAGATTTAGACCTGCTTTGTTGTATCCAGTTCGTCTGTGGATCACCTTGGAAAACGGCCACAAGAAATTTTTAAATTCAGTGGATGAAGCTTGCAAAGTTTTGGTTGATTCTGTTCAAACAGCAAGTTTAATATGAATAAATAGTCTGTGTCTGAAGTTTGTTCTATCTTGAAGGGGGGTCTTTTTTCGAGTGGGGAAAGTCTGACCATTTGTTTCTTGTGTCAATTGAAGGGTTAATTGGTTTAATAATGATGTGGTTTTTATTTTCGTTAGGCTTGTTTAGTTTATTTTGTTTATCATTGATATTAAACATTTAATAGATTGTATTAATCTTATTAATTTGCACAGTATTTGCCTATGTTACTTCTTCATTTATTAACTCCGTAAATGTATGCAGTTTATTATTAGATGGTGGGAAAGTAGGTGTGTGCAGTTAGTTTATTCTCGGAACGTGGGAAAATGTGGTCAGCATTGAAATAATGGATGTTTAGTGACTCATTTAAACAAGGGAATCTTCCATCATCTTTTATTAAAGCTTGTATTTCTCTTATTCTATTAATGTGCTTCTTATAGCCCTATTTATTTAGATATGATATGAAGATTTTTGTCTAAAAGACTGACTCATAGATTGGAGAATATTTTATCATTAATCATTTCTAAGGATTAATCCAGTTTTATTATAAATCGTTAATTTAATATTTTATTTTTACTTCTGTCCCTGAATGTGTCCTTTCTTTAGATGCAGAGAAGGCTTTTGATCGGGTGGAGTGGGGTTATCTATTTGCCATTTTGGAAAAATGTAATTTTGGTCCATGTTTTATTAAATGTATTAAATTATTATATTTATGTCCTACTGCCTCAATTCTTTTTGAGATTGATTTATTTATCTATTCCAAGGAGTTAACAAGGTTTCACGAGGTTTAGGGAAAACTTTATACAAATTTATATCTACAATATGTCAATATGAGCACCAGATTTTCAAAAAGCATCATATTTATTCCTTAAATTATATGTAATCTTCTCAAGAGGTATGCAACTATGAATCCCCCATGCCATCTTTCCAAACCCAAATGCGAATCTGATTTCCACATCACTGCCATACATTTTCTTGCAAGGACCACTTCATATTACATTTCAATGGCTCCATTGTAGAGAGGTGAGGGCACAAAATCCCTTAGTGTCCATCTAAAGGATGACTTATCCTGGACCCACAACACCTCGTGAGTCAGGTAGACACAGCAACACCTCCACTTCTGAAGGAGGTTGATGAGGGCAAGTAAGTCACCATCCTGACCAAATTCGACAGGAGCACAAGAGAACTGGCTGGTTGCAGCATAGGGTGGGGTGGTAGCTACAAAGCAGCAGCGACCAGAAAAACACCAGCAGCAATGAAGACAGCAGCTCGGGCTTGTAGTGCGTGCAGACAAAACCACATGATTCAAAGCATCATTGTAATTGGGTAATACTGATGGCTCTGACTAGATTACATTAGAAGGTTCAAAAAGTAAATGTTTTACCCTCAGAGGTACATTGATACATTCAGCTGGGCTTACGAGAAATGTTTTGTAGTTAAAATTAACTGCAGGGATATTTTTACAAAAAAATTGTTTAAAAAATTCAGCTGAAACAGTGCACAAAAATTTTACACAGTCATTTTGGTGTCACCCGGTGCAGTCCACACCCCCACTCCACACCCACCAGTGACGTCAGTGCTTACCGTGTAGGAAATATGGCATCTAATTCACATCAAAACACCCCACAAATTGTAATGAATTAACGAACTGGCTGAAAGATACATTTTGAGGGCTCCTTTGTTATACAAAAAATGGCTCTTTAGGACCTTGTAATGTGCGGGAGAGGCCTTGGTTTAAATCTCCGTCTCCAAGGAGGCAGCCAATCAATTGGCTCTCAGCACTGGATGAGTTTAATAGCAACATAATTTTTTAAAACCAAAAATAGACTTTATTCACAAATAAATACAAAGTGAAAACTGTTCCAAGTCTCTTCCCTCTCTCAGTTTCATATCCATACATTTCCATCACTGCACATTGTTACATTCATTTCCGTTTACTCCATTACCACTACTGTCCTTACTGTCCCCTCTTATTTGAGGAGCTTCCCTTGATATCGGCCCCTCCGTGCCCAGTTAATGGGAGGTCCTTTGTATCATCGTTAGCCTTGGGTGAGGTGGCAGAAGGCTGGAGAGTGGCAATGGTACAGGATACCAGAAGCTTCACCCCATGTGACATTGCTTGTGAATGAGGGTCACCAGTCCAAAGACTTGGGATCCCTGGTGAATCAGGCAGGCGCTGTCACTGATTGGAAGAAAATTACACCAAGGGTATGGAAATCTGAAAACAGTAACTACATCAAAATAATAGTAGACATAGACATGGTAGGAACCTCAAGGAGGTCGAAATAGCTCCCCAGCAACACCTGCCATTGCTAAGAGAAAAAGGAGACCAACAAAACAGCAAAAGGTGGAGTAAGCTGCCATCTATCTTATGGTCACAACATGACACAGACGTAGGGAGAGTAAAACTAGCAAGTCTGGCGGAAGACCACAGTATCTCCTAACCCCAGAAGCAGAAGAAGGTATAGCACCAACAATACAAGGTCTAATGGAGGCAGTGGCCCTTAAAAAGACAGATAGTCCTGCAACACCCTACTGTTATCTGTTTTAAAAGCAGATAAGTTCAAATGAAGACTGGTACATAGCTTGCGAGCAGTAAATAAGGTAGTTAAGGACTGGCCAGCAGTAGACCCAAATCCACATTTCTTTGGCTTGGCTTCGCGGACGAAGATTTATGGAGGGGGTAAAAAGTCCACGTCAGCTGCAGGCTCGTTTGTGGCTGACAAGTCCGATGCGGGACAGGCAGACACGATTGCAGCGGTTGCAAGGGAAAATTGGTTGGTTGGGGTTGGGTGTTGGGTTTTTCCTCCTTTGCCTTTTGTCAGTGAGGTGGGCTCTGCGGTCTTCTTCAAAGGAGGTTGCTGCCCGCCAAACTGTGAGGCGCCAAGATGCACGGTTTGAGGCGTTATCAGCCCACTGGCGGTGGTCAATGTGGCAGGCACCAAGAGATTTCTTTAGGCAGTCCTTGTACCTTTCCTTTGGTGCACCTCTGTCATGGTGGCCAGTGGAGAGCTCGCCATATAACATGATCTTGGGAAGGCGATGGTCCTCCATTCTGGAGACGTGACCCATCCAGCGCAGCTGGATCTTCAGCAGCGTGGACTCGATGCTGTCGACCTCTGCCATCTCGAGTACTTCGACGTTAGGGGTGTAAGCGCTCCAATGGATGTTGAGGATGGAGCGGAGACAACGCTGGTGGAAGCGTTCTAGGAGCCGTAGGTGGTGCCGGTAGAGGACCCATGATTCGGAGCCGAACAGGAGTGTGGGTATGACAACGGCTCTGTATACGCTTATCTTTGTGAGGTTTTTCAGTTGGTTGTTTTTCCAGACTCTTTTGTGTAGTCTTCCAAAGGCGCTATTTGCCTTGGCGAGTCTGTTGTCTATCTCATTGTCGATCCTTGCATCTGATGAAATGGTGCAGCCGAGATAGGTAAACTGGTTGACCGTTTTGAGTTTTGTGTGCCCGATGGAGATGTGGGGGGGCTGGTAGTCATGGTGGGGAGCTGGCTGATGGAGGACCTCAGTTTTCTTCAGGCTGACCTCCAGGCCAAACATTTTGGCAGTTTCCGCAAAGCAGGACGTCAAGCGCTGAAGAGCTGGCTCTGAATGGGCAACTAAAGCGGCATCATCTGCAAAGAGTAGTTCACGGACAAGTTTCTCTTGTGTCTTGGTGTGAGCTTGCAGGCGCCTCAGATTGAAGAGACTGCCATCCGTGCGGTACCGGATGTAAACAGCGTCTTCTTTGTTGGGGTCTTTCATGGCTTGGTTCAGCATCATGCTGAAGAAGATTGAAAAGAGGGTTGGTGCGAGAACACAGCCTTGCTTCACGCCATTGTTAATGGAGAAGGGTTCAGAGAGCTCATTGCTGTATCTGACCCGACCTTGTTGGTTTTCGTGCAGTTGGATAATCATGTTGAGGAACTTTGGGGGACATCCGATGCGCTCTAGTATTTGCCAAAGCCCTTTCCTGCTCACGGTGTCGAAGGCTTTGGTGAGGTCAACAAAGGTGATGTAGAGACCTTTGTTTTGTTCTCTGCACTTTTCTTGGAGCTGTCTGAGGGCAAAGACCATGTCAGTGGTTCCTCTGTTGGCGCGAAAGCCGCACTGTGATTCTGGGAGAATATTCTCGGCGACACTAGGTATTATTCTATTTAGTAGAATCCTAGCGAAGATTTTGCCTGCAATGGAGAGCAACGTGATTCCCCTGTAGTTTGAGCAGTCTGATTTCTCGCCTTTGTTTTTGTACAGGGTGATGATGGTGGCATCACGAAGATCCTGAGGCAGTTTACCTTGGTCCCAACAAAGCTTGAAAAACTCATGCAGTTTGGCATGCAGAGTTTTGCCGCCAGCCTTCCAGACTTCTGGGGGGATTCCATCCATACCTGCTGCTTTGCCACTTTTCAGTTGTTCGATTGCCTTATATGTCTCATCCAGGGTGGGAACCTCATCCAGCTCTAGCCTTAGGGGCTGTTGAGGGAGCTGGAGCAGGGCGGAATCTTGGACTGAGCGGTTGGCACTGAAAAGAGATTGGAAGTGTTCTGACCATCGGTTGAGGATGGAGATCTTGTCGCTGAGGAGGACTTTGCCGTCTGAGCTGCGCAGCGGGCTTTGGACTTGGGGTGAGGGGCCATACACAGCCTTTAGAGCCTCATAGAAACCCCTGAAGTCGCCAATGTCCGCGCTGAGCTGGGTTCGTTTGGCGAGGCTAGTCCACCACTCATTTTGGATCTCCCGGAGTTTGCGCTGAAGATGGCTGCATGCGCGACAGAAGGCTTGTTTCTTCTCTGGACAGGACGGCTTTGTAAGGTGAGCCTGGTGGGCAGCTCGCTTCTTTGCCAGCAGCTCCTGGATTTCCTGGCTGTTTTCGTCAAACCAGTCCTTGTTTTTCCTGGAGGAGAAGCCCAGTACCTCTTCAGTGGATTGCAGTATGGTAGTCTTCAACTGATCCCAGAGGGTTTCAGGGGACGGGTCCGTGAGGCGGGTTGCAACGTCGAGCTTTGCTTTGAGGTTTGCCTGGAAGTTTCCTCTCGCTTCGTCTGACTGCAGGTTTCCAACATTGAACCTCTTTCTGGGGGCTTTATTGTTCCTGGGCTTTGGCTTGAAGTGAAGGTTGAGCTTGCAGCGAACCAGCCGGTGGTCAGTGTGGCATTCCGCGCTAGGCATGACCCTGGTGTGGAGCACATCTCGTTTGTCACTTTCTCGCACCAGGATGTAGTCCAGGAGGTGCCAGTGTTTGGATCGGGGATGCATCCAGGTGGTCTTAAGGCTGTCCCTCTGCTGAAAAAGGGTGTTTGTAATGACAAGTCGCTGTTCTGCGCAGAGCTCCAACAGGAGGCGCCCATTGTCGTTGCACTTGCTGACGCCATGCTTGCCCAGGATTCCTGGCCAGGTTTCTGAGTCTTTGCCGACACGAGCGTTGAAGTCGCCCAGGATGACAACCTTGTCGGCTGTAGGGGTACGTTGGATGAGGTTGCGCAGGTCGGTGTAGAACTTGTTCTTTTCTGCTGGTTCCGCCTGGAGGGTTGGAGCATAGACACTGATGAGGGTGATGTGATGCTTGTTTTGAAGTGGGAGTCGCATGGACATGATTCGGTCCGAGAGGCCTGTCGGAAGGTTTTCGAGTTTGGAGCTTGCGAGCAGTAGCTTGCGAGCTTGCGAGCAGTAAATAAGGTAGTTAAGGACTGGCCAGCAGTAGACCCAAATCCACATACACTGCTGACTAATGACCCACCAGAGGCATTTGCTTTTCAGTGATTGATTTGTGTTCAGCATTTTTCAGTGTTCCTCTAGTGGACCAGTGTCAGTATTTTTTTGTGTTCACTTACAGATGCACTCAGTACACCGACACTAGGATGCCACAGGGATTTAAACATTCACCGCATATTTTTAATCAGGTGTTAAAGGCAGACTTGGAGGGTATACTGATGGAGAGTGCACTGATGCAGTATGTAGATGATTTGCTGGTCTGTTCTGAAAGCAAGGAACAGTGTGAACAGGACAGCCTAACCCTTTTGAAAAGATTGGCACATGGAGATCATGAAGTATCTAAAAAGAAGCTACAGTTTTGCAAACAACAAGTAGAATCTTTGGGTAGGTTAATATTTAAAGGAGCAAAAGCACTGGACAAGTCGAGGCAATAATCGAAGCTCCTAAGCCTCAGACATTTTTGGGAATGGGAGGATATAGTTCAGCTTGGATTGGAGAAAATGCTGAAATTGTGATGCCTCTAAGGAAAATAATGAAGGAAGCGGGACACACAAGCCAGAAAAATGTTCTGCAATGGAACGACGAGGCAGAAGCAGCTTTTAACACCATTAAGGAGGAGTTACAATCAGCCCCTGCCAAACTATGAAAAAGGTTTTCATCTGTATGTATCTAACAGAAAGGAGGGCTATTTTGCAGCAGTACTGATGCAGGGAAAGCAAAAAAGACAATAGCATATTACAGTACAACATTGAATGAGGTGGCACAGGGATACCCACCACTAGAAATATGAAAAAGCATCATCTGTGACTATGGGTTATCCTCTGATCCTGTATACACACCATAAGGTAGCAGAACTGTTAAGCAAGGAAAGATTTGTACTAACACCAGCCAGGATCATGGCATTTCAAATATCACCAGTCACATAATTGATTATGTTCCATTTGGCTGAGTGGAAGAACCTCATGATTTTGTTAGAGAAACGATGCCATTTGCCAAGCTAAGAGTGGACTTACAGTCAGATGCAAGTCTGGATTGAGGAAGACAAGAAGGTTTTGCTTGTGGATTGCTCTTGCTACAGGTACCACAATGGAAATCATGCAGGGTTTGCAGTGGTGCAACAGGACTAATTGAGCTTGAGAACAATTAAATTAGAAGCTTGCCCACAAAAGTATGCAGCCCATTTGGCAGAGATTAAGGCTTTGACAGCATGTGAAATGTGAAATGATGGAAGGTGAGAAAGTGGATATATTCAGCATGGGATGTGTCACTTGTTTGGGGCATTTTGTAAACAGAGAGGTTTCAAGAGAAGCAATGGAGGCCCCATACAACATTATCAGCAAAGTTCAGTCTTACTAAGAGCACTGACAAAGCCTAAATCACAAGCTATTGTTAAATGTCAGGCACGCAAGAAGGGAAATGACATAATAGCGAAGGGAAAGCAGGCTGCGGATGAAGCAGCCAGGAAAGTTTCAGGATGTGATTCAGCTATTATTGCACCTTAGGGAAGCCTGGATCCAGAACCCACAGAGGAGGATATAATTGAAATGCAACTCTCGCAGAACAAACAGTGTGGAGACAGAGGGAAACCAAGCCGAACTCAGAGGGCCTGTGGACGACTGAAGAAGGTTTGTTGGTAGCACCCACCCCTTTGCTGACCATACTTATTTCAGAAGCACATGGGTTGGATCACTGCGCAAAGGGGGAGGTATTAAGAAAAGTAAAAAAGGATGGGTTCTGGTCACCTTATCTACAGGCTTCAGTAGACGACATGTCGCAATGTGAGGTATGTGCTCAGAACAATGTTAGAAAGGGAATAACAATTTCTATAGTTCATATACCTGTTTAGGCACCTGGTGATCGACTATGTGGACCTGATAAAGATGGTAAGAGGGAAAAGGTACATGCTAGTAGTAATCAATAGATTTAGCAGATGGGTAATGAAGTAACTCCAAGATTTGGCATACATACAGAGATCATTTTAGACAATGGATCAGCCTTTGTTCAAAAAGTGGTTAAAATGGTATTACAGACTTTGAGAATAAAACAGAGTTTTGGATGTGTGTACCCCACCTAGTCACAAGGTATGGTGGAAAGAATTAATGGAACTCTGAAAGCCAAACTGAATAAGATCTGTGCAAGCACTAAGATCAATTGGATCGATGCATTGCCATTAGTACTGATAAGCTACCGCATGACTCACCTGACACCACATGAAATGCTCTCTGGTAGCTCCATGCCAGTGCCCAGTGGAGAGGCCTGTATAAAGGACCAAGTTTGCTAGAGGTAGAGCTCAAACAGTATATGCAACAATTAACTATGATACACAAGTCTATCTATACACAGGAAAAACAAAGGAGCCAAAGATCGACCAGGAGGAACGACTCATTAAATTTGGAGACCAAATCTATATATGGGTTTTCCCGAAGAAGGTAGAATGAGCCAAGGCGGGAGGTGGTCAAGGCACCACCTACTGCCATTCAGGTAGAGGGTCCAATTACATGGTACCATCTCAACCACTAGGCTTCGATCAAATAGTAAGCAAAGTTTTTGGAGCTGCTGATAGCCCTGACAGTACTGGAGATGAGTCTGTGGAAGATAGTCCTTCTCATGATAATACGGAGGAGGGTGGTTTGGGGATGACCGATGACAGGCCCCATGTTGAAAACACACCTCCCTACCCATGCACAGACTTGGAGATCCTCAATGTGGCAGATTTGGCCTGGTAATGCCATGACCCGACAAAACCTGGTAGAGAATATTAGAAAAATAAGGGCTGTAGAGGCAGGCCAATTTTCTCACTTGGTTGCGCGTGCATACAAATCACTGGTATCAATGGGGAAACTATATGACAGTGACAATGACTAGGATGGGCTATTATATATGTACTAAGGCGACCGCTGCAACCGTGTCTGCCTGTCCCGCATCGGACTTGTCAGCCACAAACGAGCCTGCAGCTGACGTGGACTTTTTACCCCCTCCATAAATCTTCGTCCGCGAAGCCAAGCCAAAGAAGAAGGCGAGGCAAGTTCGACATGTGGCGCCTGAGCCATATAATTTCTCCACCTGTGAACAATGGAAGAAACTATACAATAGGAGATGCGCCTAACTGTGTGCAAACGAAACAACATTGATAGCTGGGACCAAAGTTAATAGACAGATATCATGTAGATTCAACTGCACAATGGATATGCCTTATTGCCCATTTTTGTGCATGTTATCTCAGGCCTCCTCTCTATATGATCAAGACAAGATAGTTGAACAATGTAATTATAGTAGACCCTGAGCAGTTAGCAAAAAAACCACACAATCCCAATAGAAAAGCTTGAAATGTATGACCAGTTAAACCACGAATCTTTCCAATGAAATGGCAGTATCTTATATAACCATATAACCACTTACAGCATAGAACAGGCCAATTCGGCCTTACTAGTCCATGCCATAACAAATCCCCACCCTCCTAGTCCCACTGACCAGGACCCGGTCCATACCCCTCCAGTCCTCTCCTCTCCATGTAACTATCCAGTCTATCATTAAATGTAACCAATTATCCCTCCTCAACCACATCTGCCGGAAGCTCATTCCACATCCCTACCACCCTTTGCGTAAAGAAATTTCCCCTCATGTTCTCCTTATAATTTTCCCCCTTCATTCTTAAACCATGCCCTCTAGTTTGAATTTCCCCCATTCTTAATTGAAAAAGCCTATCCACGTTTACTCTGTTTGTCCCTTTTAAAATCTTAAACACCTCTATCAAGTCCCCCCTCAATCTTCTACGCTCCAGAGAAAAAAGCCCTAGTCTGCACAACCTTTCCCTGTAACTCAAACCTTGAAATCCTGTCAACATTCTCGTGAACCTTCTCTGCACTCTCTCTATTTTGTTTATATCTTTCCTATAATTTGGTGACCAAAACTGTACACAGTACTCCAAATTTGGCCTCACCAATGCCCTGTACAATTTCATCATAACCTCCCTACTCTTGAATTCAATACTCTGATTTATGAAGGCCAACATTCCAAATGCCTTCTTCACCACACCATCTACCTGAGTATCAGCCTTGAGGGTACTACTTATCATCACTCCTAAATCCCTTTGTTGCTCTGAACATCTCAACAGCCTACCATTTAATGCATATGACCTATTTTGATTTGCCTTTCCAAAATATAACACCTCACATTTATCTGTATTAAATTCCATCAGCCAATTCTCAGCCCACACCTCCAGCCTTCCTAAATCATCTTTTAATCTACAGTAATCTTCCTCACTGTCCACAACACCACCAATCTTTGTATCATCTGCAAACTTGCTTACCCAACTCTCCACCCCTACTTCCAGATCGTTAATATATATAACAAACAATAGTGGACCCAGGACCGATCCCTGAAGAACTCCACTAGACACTGGCCTCCAATTGGACAAACAATTTTCTACCACTACTCTCTGACACCTCCCATCCAACCATTGCCGAATCCATTTCACTACTTCCTTATTTATACCTAATGCATCCACCTTTTTTCCTAACCTCTTGTGGGGAACTTTGTCAAAAGTTTTACTAAAGTCTAAATAGACAACATCCACAGCTTTCCCTTCATCAACCTTTTTTGTAACCCCCTCAAAAAACTCAATCAGATTTGTCAAGCATGATCTACCCCTGACAAAACCATGCTGATTACTCCCTATCAATCCCTGTACCTCCAAATATTTGTAAATATCATCCCTCAGAACACTTTCCATCAACTTGTTCACCACAGACGTCAGACTTACGGGCCTATAATTCCCAGGTTTACATTTGGACCCTTTCTTAAACAGCGAAACCACATGCGCAACCCTCCAATCCTTTGGCACTACCCTCGTGGCCAGTGACATCCTAAATATCTCTGTTAATGGCCCCACTATCTGTCCACAAGCCTCCCTGAGTGTCCTAGGGAATATTTTGTCTGGTCCCGGAGATTTATCCACCTTTATCTTTTTCAACACAGCCATCACTACCTCCTCGGTTATCCTTATATGCTTCATGACCTCCCCACTATTTTTCTTTACTTCAACTGGTTCAATATTTTTTTCCCTAGTGAATACCGAGACAAAGAAATCATTCAAAATTTCCCCCATTTCCTCTGACTTCTCACTCAGCCTATCCTCGCTATCTACAAGGGGTCTACTAGAGCGCATCGGATGTCCCCCAAAGTTCCTCAACATGATTATCCAACTGCACGAAAACCAACAAGGTCGGGTCAGATACAGCAATGAGCTCTCTGAACCCTTCTCCATTAACAATGGCTGAAGCAAGGCTGTGTTCTCGCACCAACCCTCTTTTCAATCTTCTTCAGCATGATGCTGAACCAAGCCTTGAAAGACCCCAACAATGAAGACGCTGTTTACATCCGGTACCGCACGGATGGCAGTCTCTTCAATCTGAGGCGCCTGCAAGCTCACACCAAGACACAAGAGAAACTTGTCCGTGAACTACTCTTTGCAGATGATGCCGCTTTAGTTGCCCATTCAGAGCCAGCTCTTCAGCGCTTGACGTCCTGCTTTGCGGAAACTGCCAAAATGTTTGGCCTGGAAGTCAGCCTGAAGAAAACTGAGGTCCTCCATCAGCCAGCTCCCCACCATGACTACCAGCCCCCCCACATCTCCATCGGGCACACAAAACTCAAAACGGTCAACCAGTTTACCTATCTCGGCTGCACCATTTCATCAGATGCAAGGATCGACAATGAGATAGACAACAGACTCGCCAAGGCAAATAGCGCCTTTGGAAGACTACACAAAAGAGTCTGGAAAAACAACCAACTGAAAAACCTCACAAAGATAAGCGTATACAGAGCCGTTGTCATACCTACACTCCTGTTCGGCTCCGAATCATGGGTCCTCTACCGGCACCACCTACGGCTCCTAGAACGCTTCCACCAGCGTTGTCTCCGCTCCATCCTCAACATCCATTGGAGCGCTTACACCCCTAACGTCGAAGTACTCGAGATGGCAGAGGTCGACAGCATCGAGTCCACGCTGCTGAAGATCCAGCTGCGCTGGATGGGTCACGTCTCCAGAATGGAGGACCATCGCCTTCCCAAGATCATGTTATATGTCGAGCTCTCCACTGGCCACCGTGACAGAGGTGCACCAAAGAAAAGGTACAAGGACTGCCTAAAGAAATCTCTTGGTGCCTGCCACATTGACCACCGCCAGTGGGCTGATAACGCCTCAAACCGTGCATCTTGGCGCCTCACAGTTTGGCGGGCAGCAACCTCCTTTGAAGAAGACCGCAGAGCCCACCTCACTGACAAAAGGCAAAGGAGGAAAAACCCAACACCCAACCCCAACCAACCAATTTTCCCTTGCAACCGCTGCAATCGTGTCTGCCTGTCCCGCATCGGACTTGTCAGCCACAAACGAGCCTGCAGCTGACGTGGACTTTTTACCCCCTCCATAAATCTTCGTCCGCGAAGCCAAGCCAAAGAAAGAAGACAAGGGGTCCAATTTTATCCCTCACTAATCTTTTACTTTTAATGCACCTATAGAAACCCTTTGGATTTATTTTTACTCTGTCTGCCAAAGCCTCTTTGTGCCTTTTTTTGGCCTTTCTAATTTCTTTCTTAAGATTGCTTCTACACTCCTTGTAATCCTCTTCAAATTCTCAGCTCCCTGCTCTTTATACCTCTTGTACACCTCCCTTTTTCTCCTAACCAAATTTCCAATATTCTTCGAAAACCAAGCCTCCCTATGACTTCCAGCCTTTCCTTTGATCCTCACTAGGACATATCTGCTCTGTACCCTCAAAATTTCTTAGTGGGTGAGTTTACAGGAAACTGTGCAAGGGCTTGGACTTTGAGAAACAGTAGTTATAATTCTTTCCCCTTTGATGCATTAACAGATGTATTGTATACAATACATTTGATGTATTGTATTAGCCGACACCTGGTGGCTGTGTGGATTGAAAGAGGGTTTAAGACCAAGACTTCCCCCAGACTGGTCAGGCACTTGCACGTGGGTAATGCTAATCCAAGAAATTGTAGTGACCCCAGAAAAGCACTTTGGTGAAAACCAAGGATTGAGGAAAAAAAAGAGAAGATATACCCAATCCAGCAATTACAAGGGATATCCCTAATGAATTTACAGCCAGAAATTAAATTACTGCCAGATTTGAATCAATGTTTTTTGGGTAATGCCTGCTAAAAATACAGAATGGATTCATTATATTTGTTATAATCAACAGAGAGTTCTGAACTATACCGATGATGTTCTCTCCGCACTAGGGGAACAGCTTGATGCGACTGGTAAGATAGCATGGCAGAACACTGGCAACTAGCTGAAAAAGGAGGATGCGTTCTATTTGGGGAGCAGTGCTGTTCCTTTATACCTAATAACACGTCCAGAAGGAATGTTGAAAAAATTAAGGAAAGAAGTTGAACAGGATTTGGGCATCAATTTTTTGATTGGCTGGAAGACAAACTGGGCAGTCGGGGAGCATGGTTTGCATTGACTGCTGGCATTGTTCTACTAATCTGTCCACTTATTTTGTGCTACTTTCTGCTTATCCTTAAGTCCCTCTTCATGTGCATCACAGAAAAACAATTTCCAATGCTCCTGGAAAATGCTCCAGGATAATAGGCCCTGAAGATGTATTGGTAGAATCTGCATGACGTACAGGTCAGCCAAGAGTGCAGCACAGCTGAGATTAGTCTGTGAGGGTGCCTGGGTCCTTTCAAGGACAGGTTTTTGATCAGTGGTGGCCCAGGGAGTGGGAGAGAGAATACTTTAAAATCTATGGATGAAAAGTTTCAAATAGGGACAGTTGTAGTTTAATTTGTCGTTTAGTTTTAATGTGTGCAGCTCTTTGTCTTCTTCTTCTCTATGTGAGACCATTTAGGTCTCAAAGGGGGGAAATATATGGAAACAATTACTTTTAATAATGTACTTGCATTATGTAACCATTAATCAATGATATTTACTACATATTCACTATTCAATTAATTCAGATATTCACTTTTTATACAGTTGATTCTTTTATAATCAAAGCAGGAACAAAAGATAAGGGTGACGAGACAAGGATACAGGATAGGGAAGAAAGGTAAAAGTTAATGGTGGCGGAATATCATGGAGAATGTAGTTTGAAGCATTCGATAAAGGAATGAGAAATAATGGTGGCAAACCAAGGAGTGGTATGCTGCTAAGATCAGGGACATGATTGGTTGAACAAGCAAGGTCAGAATTTAACATAAAAGAGGATGCATGCTGTGCCCATTGGGTTTGATCAGTGACTTGTTCTCTGACTGCCTCCGCCTTTACTTCCAAATAAAGGTTTAACTTTTCTGAAGAATTCTCCACGTTGCCTGACTCATTTTGGATATCGAAAAACCACGACAGAATTTGGCGCTGCGAGCAGGGCTGGAAAGAGATGGCTGGTCGAGAGCGCTGTACCAAGGATCCCGTCCTGGATCCCCCTCACACAAGTGCGTGTTTATGACCCGGACCCCAGTCCCTGGGCACCGGCACTGAGCACCACCTGGCTTCACAGCAGCCCCAGTGGTGGGGCCACAGACCCGGTTGATGCTGCTGTTTCCCCTGAGAAGGGACTCCCCCCCCCTCTCAACAGGATGCCCCAGGTGTCCGTGTGTGAGATAGGGTCGGTAACAGGGGCCTCCTGCCCCTCTCCTAGCGAGCCTGCCCGCCCTGCGGTGGGGACCCCGACCCTGCCCCTCCTGTGTGGGACCTTTCTGTCCCCTGTCCCCCCTCCCCGGGCCCCGACTGTGGAGGGATGAGGCTCCCTTTCAAACGGACCCGTGTCTCCTCTCCCCCATCCGGGGACCGAAAGCGATTAATCGCCGGGAGCAGAGCACAGCAGCGAGTCCCGGAACGGGGGGCTCCAGGGGTTCTGGGGTTTGCAACGCCTGGTTAGAGGTCACTTCTCCCTGGGTCCCGGCCCCAGTCCCAGCCTCGGTGTTGATTGAACCGCGGTCCAGCTCTCCGGGACCCTCCCTGTGGACCCGGGCAGGACTGCATTGATTTATCCCCTGGTCACATCCTCTTGTACCCACAGCGATGAACCCGTTTCAATGCTCTGACTGCGGGAAGAACTTTGAAAGGCCGAGTGAGTTAACGAAACATCGGCGGGTCCAAACCGGGGAAAAGCCCTTCAGCTGCCCCAATTGCGGGAAGGGGTTTGCCAAGATCACCAACTTGGGGACCCACCAGCGGGTCCACACCGGGGAAAAGCACTTCACCTTCCCTGAGTGCAAGAAGGGCTTCACTCAGAGATCCAACCTTGAGGTACAGTGGGGAGAGGCCCTTCACCTGCCTCAATTGTGGGAAGGGGTTTGCCCAGTTTACCAACCTATGCAACCACCTGTGGGTTCAGATTTGCAAGAAGCCATTCACCTGCCCCAAGTGTGAGAAAGGCTTCACTGAAACCTCCAGCCTGAAGAGCCACCAGTGGGTCCACACCAGGGAAAAGCCATTTGTCTGCCCCAAGTGTGGCAAGGGCTTCATCCAAATCTCCAACCTGTGGAACCACCAGAAGATTCACAGCAGCGACAGGCCAAGTGCAAAAAGGGATTCATTCACTCCTCCCATTTGCTGACCCACCAGCATGTCCATACCAGGGAGAGGGCCTTCGTCTGCCCCCCAGCATGGAAAGGGGTTTGCCGGGTCCTCCCACCTGCTGGACCACCAGTTCAATGTGGAAAGGCATTCGCCAAGGCCTCTAACCTGCTGATCTCCCAGACTATTCACACTGGGGAGAGGCCATTTGTCTGTCCCGAGTGCGGGAAGGGGATCACCCAGACCTCCCATCTGCAGACACATCAGTGGGGTAATACCAGGGAAAAGCCATTCACCTGCCTTGAGTATGAGAAAGCCTTCACCAACAGATCCAGCCTTGAGATACACCAATGGATGCACCACAGGCAGAAGCTCCTAACCTTCCCCAAATGCAGCAAGGGCTTCAACGAGCAATCAAACTTGCTGACCCACCAGAAGATTCACAGCAGTGACTGACCATTCACCTGCCCTGAGTGCAGGAAGGGCTTCATCCAGTCCTCGCACCTGCTGAACTACCAGCGGGTACAGTCCAGGGAGAGGCCATTCATTTGCAAGAGTGCAGATAGGGGTTCGCCCAGTCCTCCAATCTGCTCATCCACCAGTGAGAGGCCGTTCACCTGCTCCAACTGTGGGAAGGGATTCACCCAGTCCTCCCAGGTGCTAACCCAATAGCGGGTAAACTCCATGGAGTGGTCATTCATTTGTCCCAAGTGTGGAAAGGGGTTCACCCAGTCTTCCAACCTTATGACCCACCAGAATCCCCATACCAGGGAGAGGCAATTATGGTAAGAACTTCACCCAGACCTCTCACATGCTCAGACACCAGCAGGTTCATGCCAGGGGGAGGCAATTCATCTGCTCCGAGTGCGGGAAGAAGTTCATCAAGTCAAACAGCCTGGTGAGACACAAAGTTCACACAGAAGGTTTGCAGGGTGTGGAATATTTAAACATCACTCACTCAAACACCAGGAGGGACTGGAGTCTTGTGGTTATTGAGGGAACAAATCAAAACAGGTTTTGTTGTCAATTTGCAATTTGTTTTCAGGTTCAAGTTTATTGTCGCATGAACAAAGGTGCAGTGGGGAAGTTTGTTTTGGACCAGTCCAGCTGGACATCCTGTACATTGTCCAGCAAATAAGTCACAGTGCAGGAGTGCAAGTTCCAGTGACAGATCAGTGGGTACAAGGCAAAACCAGCATTATTTTACAAGGGTGAGGATCAATCAAGAGTCTGATAACACGGGGAAGGAATTGTCCTTGAATCTGGTGGGGTGTGATCTCACACTGGGGAATCTTCTCCATGGGGAGGAAGGTAGAGGGAGTGTGGCTGTGGAGGGATGAATCTTTTAATATGTTGGTTGTTTTTCCAAGGCAGTGGGAAGTGGAGGTGGAATGGATTCTCCCGTCAATGTTAATGACTCTGATTTAATATTTTTAAAAAATTAACAATGCAACACAGTTGAAGGCTCTCCAGCCCATGAAACCCATGCCGTCCAATTAACCTACCAATCGCGGTGGGGGGGTGGGAATGTACAGACTCCTTACAGACAGGACTGGATTTGAACCTGGGTAGTTGGTGCTGTAATAATGTTTCATTTCCATGTCACCCAATTACAGGAATTGAATTTTATTTCCTGGATCTAAACAGAATAAAGCAGCTGTGTTTGACAACTCTCATCCCCTTGTGTCTCTGTAATACACTCGATGCAGAGATCAAAGACAATACCATTCAGTCCACCTGGGGCCAGACTGGGAGCATCCTGGTATCTCCTGTAAGTGTTTCTGCTCTATACCAGCTCTCACCCTCCTCACCCTGCTGGGATTCTCTCCTGTTCCTTTCTCCTCTCTGTGTTCACTGAGCTTCCATTTCTTGATGGCTGTGCTGTTCACCTCAAGGTAAGAAACAGGAGCAGAAGTTGGCCACCTGGCTCCTTAAGCCTACTGCCAGTCATGGACTGAACTCCACTTAATTACCGGTTCCATATAAGCCTTAATTCCCCAATCTGTTAAAAATCCTTCCCTCTGTGTCTTAAACACTTTTAACAAGGCTCCACTTCAGGAGGAAGTCAGGAGAAATCAATCCAGTCCTCATCGAGGGCTAAGTTGTGGAGAGGGTCAGAAACTTCAAATTCCTGGGTGTCAACATCTCTGAGGATCTGTCCTGGAGCGTCCATGTCGATACCATCATGAAGAAGACTCGCCAGCAGTGATACTTTGTGAGGTATTTGAGATTTTGTTTGTCACTGAAGAGTCTTGAACACTTCTACAGGTGAACTGTGGTAAACGTTCTGGCTGGTTCATCACTGTCTGGTGCAGAGATGCCAAAGCTCAGGACAAGAAAAAATCTCCAGAGGGTTATTGTTTTCTTCTTAAAATATTTGTATTGATTTTAATTGAGAGTTTATAATATTAATGAGATACAGTGAGATGATGTGAATAGTTCCACAGAATTAATAAAATAACCATCACATCAAAACCAAATGTCAATTGTAAAACATTCATAAATCACAATCTAGATCACATTTTTAAAAAAAGAAACTAATTAAAAAAACAGAAGGAAACAGAATGAAAAGAAACCTAACCAAAATGAGAAAATACCCTCCCCTCCCTAATCGCATTGCTATGTGTTACATATGATTAGCGTTAAAAGAGAAACAAAGGGAAAAATATATTAAAAACATGAAATGACACAAGTCGGACTATTCAATGACATTGGAATAAAATTATAAAGTCAGAAAGTGAGTTGTCATAAATGGTGATTCTGCACAATGCAAGAGAATCATTGAGTTCAGTTGCCAGATGCTGGAATAAAATATTTGGGTATTCATGTGGAACCAGAGTTTAAAAATGTATTTAAATTAAATAACTCACTATTATTAAAGAAAATGAGATTTGGAAAGATAGAATACATCACCTATCACTTCAATAGTTGGAGTAAATTGCATTAAGATGAATGTTTTTCCAAGAATACTTCATCTTTTTCAACCAAATCCAATTGCAAAATTTGAGGAATTAAATGCTTGTGTGAGGAAATTTTATATGGAAAGGAAAACTGGCAGAGTTTATGTAAGTGTGGGGAAGAATGACACACACAGTAAATCCTTGGAATCAAGACTGGTTTATTGCTCTGGCCGTAACACTTTTATGGATCCCAGGCATTGATGTCAGGGCCCCACATCATCGGAGCACCGGCCTGGTGTTATCCAATATTCCTGCCACAGTTCCCCGTGTTCCCGCCATGCGGAATGTCAATGGCCAGTGTCACCCCCAGGGTATTTAAAGGACTAACTGTGGAAATGCAATGGTGATCATTTAAAGATAGCTTGGATGAAATACAACAATTGTAAATCCCAGTTTGGAAAATGAATAAATCAAGGAAGGTCATGCATCCGTGGCTAACAAGGGAGATGAGGGAGAGGATCAAATCCAAAGAAGCAGCATTTAAACTAACCAGAAAAAAAACAGCATTAACATAGAAACATAGAAGATATGAGCAGGAGTAGGTCATTCGGCCCTTCGAGCCTGCTTGGCCTTTCAATGAGATCATGGCTGATCTTAAAGTTCAGTACCCCGTCCCCGCCTTTTATCCATAACCCTTAATTCCCTTATACTGAAGAAATATATCTAATTCCCTCTTAAATATATTCAATGAACCTGCCTCTACTGCTCTCTGTGGCAACGAATTCCACAGATTCACCACCCTCTGGGTAAAAAAATTCCTCATCATCTTGGTTCTAAATGGTTTGCCTATTATCCTCGAACCATGGCCCCGGGTTCTGGACTCCCCCACCATTGGAAACATCCCTTCCGCATCCATTCTGTCCAGTCCTGCCAGAATTTTATATGTCTCTATGAGATCCCCTCACAATCTTCTAAACTCCAGCGAGTACAATCCCAAATTGTGCAATCTTTTCTCATAAGTTATTTCTGCCATTCCAGGTATCAGCCTGGTGAATCGCCTTTGCACTCCCTCCATTGCAAGTAAATCCTTCCTCAGATAAGGTGACGAAAACTGCACACAATACTCCAGGTGTGGTCTCACCAAGGCTCTGTACAGCTGCAGTAAGGTATCCTTATTCCTATACTCAAACCTCTTGATATGAAGGCCAACATACCATTTGACTTTTTAACTGCCTGCTGTACCTGCATGCTCGCCTTCAGTGACTGGCGCACAAGAACCCCAAGGTCTCTCTGCACTTCCCCATCTCCCTTGATTTTGCATTCCTGAGGACTTGGAGAAATTCAGGGTTCAATGGGATTAATTAGGAAAGATAGAAGGTATTATGAGAGAAACCTGGCAGGGGACATAAAAAATGACTTGACTTTTATAGATATGTAAAGAGAAAGAGATGTTAAGACAAATATGGGTCCATTACAGTCAGAAACAGCTGAATTGATCATGGAGAACAAGAACATGAAGAACCAATTGAATAACTTCTTTAGTTCTGTATTCACTAAGGAAAACAGAAATAATCTTCAGGAAATAGCAGGGGACCGAGGATCTAATGTGAAGGGAAAATTGAAGGAAATAAATGTAAGTGGAGGGGTTGTGTTTGGTAAATTGAAGGGATTAAAGACAGATAAATCCCCAGGGCCGGATAGTCTGCATCCCAGAGTGCTTGAGGAAGTAGCCCAAGAAATGGTGGATGCTTTAGTGATAATTTTTCAAGACTCTTTAGATACTGGATTAATTCCTGAGGATTGGAGGGTGGCAAACGTAACCCTGCTTTTTAAGGGAGGGAGAGAGAAACGGAAAACTATAGACCAGTTAGCCTAACATCGGTAGTGGGGAAAATGCTGGAGTCAGGTATTAAAGATGCGATTGCAGCACATTTAGAAAGTAGTGATATCATCGACCAGAGTCAGCGTGGTTTTTATGGCGGGAAAATCATGGCTGATGAATCTTATAGGACTTTTTGAGGATGTAACTAGTAGAGCGGATAAGGACGAACCAATGGATATGGGATATCTGGACTTTCAGAAGGCTTTTGATAAGGTACCACACAGGAGATTAGTGTACAAACTTAAACCACATGGTATAGGAGGGATGGTACTGAGGTGAACAGAGAATTGGTTGACAGACAGGAAGCAAAGAGTAGGAATAAACAGGTTCTTTTCAGAATGGCAGCCAGTGACTAGTGGGGAACCGCAAGGCTCATTGCTGGGACCACAGTTATTTACAATATATATTGTAATGGATTATGATATTGGGAAGAATTTGGTAAGATTTAGAGTAAGTTACATACATACGCACATTTTAAAACATCTTATTTGAAAGACTGATGAAATAGTCAAGATCTCTGGAGAATGTTATCCACATTCACAAGTAGATGTTAATTGAACTGACGTCATAAATTGTTTGGAATTGGAGTCAGGCTGTCTACAAGTACCTTTCTGTAGGGTGCTTACAGGATTTTGTTTATCTAACAACAGCTTGAGCAGAAGAAAGAACTCCTGTCGTTTGCTGAAGAAGGTGGGGTTTTTGCAAGTGAGTGAATCACATGTTTTTGGCTGGAAGTTTCAGTAGTTGGGGAGAGAGAAGAGAAGCTCTCTCAGTCAACTAGTGTGTGTGACACTAAAGCAGTTGAATAGTGCAAGCCAGGAAAAGTTGGTTGAAGCTGATGAAAAGTTCCAAAAGCAGTGGATGGCTGGAAGTGTTATCTGTCTGATGTTTCTCTTGGAATAGGAGGAATGGAATTCTGTTGTAGCTTGAAGAAAGAAGTTACCATCTGGAAAACCCTGCTGGGGCAAGTTTCATCAGCAAGACATTGAGGGGACTAATTTCCTCAGTTGTGGAAATCCTGGAACAACAAATCTCTCTCTGCAAATCCTACAAGAACCTTCCTGAGTGGTAGACATTTACCTTTCAAGCACCAAAGCCTGGTGAACTTTATACATGTTAAATTTTGTGCACAGTATAAGAATTGCCTGCATCCAGAAAACTTGGAAGAAGGAGAAGTGAGATTGAACTGTGAACCAAAGAACTTTTCTTAAATTTACACACACATTACATACACGTGCACTTAGAATTAGAAGGGGGTTAATATGGGTTAGTTAAGTATAACGTTTGATTCTATTTTCATGTTTAAAGTTGATTAAAAATAAATTTTGTTTTAAAAACCACTTGTCTTGGTGAATGTCTATTTCTGCTGGGTTTTGGGGTCCTTTGGGCTCGTATCAGTATCAATGGCTTAGATGAGGGGACAGTAAGCAGCACCTCTCAGTTTGCACACGACACAAAGCTGGTTGCAGGGTTAGCTGTGCAGAGGATGCTAAGAGGATACAGGGTGACTTGAACCCTGAGTGATAGGTGAGTGAGCCAATGTATGGCAGATGCAATGTAATGTGGATAACTGTGAGGTTATTCACTTTGGAGGCAAGAACAGGAGAGAAGATTATTACTGTGCACCAGTCATTGAAAGTGGGCATGCAGGTATAGCAGGTAGTGAGGAAAGTGAATGGTATGTGGACATTCATAGCAAGAGGATTTGAATACAGGGGCAGAGAGGATCTGCTGCAGCTGGACAGGCCCTTGATGAAACCACACCTGGATTATTGTGTACAGTTTTGGTCTCCTTATCTGAAGAAAGACATCCTTGCCAGAGAGGGAGTGCAAAGAAGGTTCACTAGATTGATACCAGGGATGGCAGGACTTTCATATTGTTAGAAACAGAATTACCTTTAAAGAAATTGCTCGAGACAAAAATTGAGAACAAAGAACATTTATTATAACAACAATGCAAGGTTGGGTGCTTCCCCTTACCCTGGGAATACACACATACACTGGGGCTCACCCAACTTTTATACAGTAAATTTCAATATCAGAATACCCTCCCCCTTACATTCTTCTGCCCCCTGGATGGGTTTGGCATAGGCAATCCTTCCTGCCTACGTGCAGTTTCAGTATACTTGGAGGACCAGGGGGTATCCTGTCGGTATCCCTTCATGTTATTGTCCTTATTCACACCTTCCTGATTCTCGGAGCTACAGTCTCTTGGTATGCAGAGTTGGCTCATCCTGTCTAGGGTTGACTAATTTAATATGTATAACTTTGTAAATCTGTGTAAGGTTAACTAATTAGATATGTAGAACTTGGCACTTCTGTCTAGGGCTAGGAGACCCTTATCTGATCCAGACTACCTCAACTTCCTACATTCTATTGTTCCTTACCGCTCCTTATCTTATTCTTATGGTGGCTCATTGATCTTGTCACAAAGATTAGAAGATTCTTATGTTAATCGTGCTGACTCTGCTTTCCTGCATCCTAATTCCCAAGCTCATCCTGTTTGTACTGGTTACAGCCATTAACTGATGTATGAATTTTAGTTTCCTTCATGTTCATAATTTTAGATCAGTTTTCCCATCTCTCACAATCCTCACTTTTCTTTTAGATCAGTTTCACCATGATCAGTGTTACTGATCTTAGGTTACTGTCTCAGTGGTACTGATCCCCCCACATCCTCACTTTTCTTTTAGATCAGTATTACTGATGCTGTAAAGTGTAAGGTGTTGTTTTTCCCAGCTGGTCAATAACCGAATTGCAGTCTCTGTGTCGTTGGAGAGTTAAGGCTTTGGGGTGTAGTGTTCTGATGAAGGGTTCGATGAATTTAAGGTCTTTAGGTAGGGGAGCACCATAAAGGTCAGAGTAGTGAGTCCAGCTGCTATTAGGGTTGTGAGTATCAGGCTCCAGTTCTCAGTAAAGAGTCTAGTCCATCCCACATCAGTCCGAGGTTGCCAAGTCTGAACATGGGCATGGGCAGATTCTCGTTGAAGTCCTGAAGCAGGGTCTTTAACCGCCCGACAGTTGTAAGCATTGTCCTGAAGAAGTCTGTGAGAAATGCTGCCTTCAGCAGCGAACGAATAGTCGAGAGTCAGGCAGTTCCGTTGAATTGTGGCTCGTATCTGCCGTTCCTCTTCAGCCCCGAACCCTAGGGCCAGCGATCTCCAAAGGCTGTCTGGAGTCTGATATTGAAATGCCAAGCAGCTTTAGAATACTGTAGCAGCTCACGTTGTTTGTAACTGGTGCTCCCCTTCACGGGTTGGTGTTTGTGATGAGAAGAGACCAAGCTGGGGGGGATTGTTTCTTGTGATTTAACCTGTGTGTTGCAGCTTGCCTGTTAAGCTTAGTCCGAGTATCAGTGAGGTTGTGAGTAGAAGCCAATGTGTGTGAATGAGAACATGTATTCTCTCCCTGTGTGCGAAATGTACATTGATTAGTAACATTCAGTGTGTCTATGTCAAACCATCTCCGTTGTGCTAGAGGTTTAGAACTCCTGTCGTCAATACCTATGTAGGCTGTTAACTGACTATAGCTGCTCTGTTACCCTGGTCCATATTGGAATGCCTTATGAAAACATATCTGTCTGAAATCTATGCCCTGTCTACACTGTAAAGTAACACAATTGTAACCTCTGCTGCCCCTATTCCAGGAGGACTTAAAACATAGCGAGTAATTAAGTGACATCAACAGTTAAAAAACAACAATACAACAATAAATGTAACATTACGGCACTTTGTCGCGGCGCAGTGTAAGTTTCAGGTCTGAAGGATGAGGAACTGCACGCCAGGTTGAGGGTTGAGTCTGTGCGTCGTGATGTTGTGGTTCGGAAGCTGGTTTGATTCTTTGAATGTGGGTCCAGCCTATTTCTCTTATTCGTACGGCGGTGTCTGTAATTAAAAGTACACAGTAGGGACCATCCCAGGCGGGTTTCAGTTGGTGATGTTGGCATGCTTTTACATATAACCAATCACTAGATTTAATAAAATGAATAACAATCTGACTTTTCTTTGTGTTAGTGTAAAAATTGTAAAATGAAACACAAACCATATTTCCATGGGTTTTGAATATATATTAGACCTTATTAAAATGCAATTGGAGCTGTTTGTCTGTATGGGGCAACAACCCTCCAATTTGTTAGAGTAAGTACATAACAGACATTGCAGCACAAGAGCCCCTGCAAGAGAACTTGAAACATATTCAACCTTTAGTTCTGCCTTAAGTACACAATTAGCCATAATGATTCGGCGAGTGATATTAACTGTATTCTAAATGAATTTATTTTAAAATAGCCGAGTGGGAATAAGACATGACTTTGTCACTGCCGACGGCAACGAATTTGACGATTATTTAACATCGCTATTGTAATTTTAAAATTAAATGCCTTGTGCCACAGCTCACAAGAGCTGGCCTTATTTAAAACAGTCTGTAAAACCGGCACCAAAAAAATTTAAAAGATGTTCTTATGAAGAGTGCACACACAATCATTTAAGTACAGGCTAGTTTCTATAATATTGCACTTAAAGTTCTGCTGCATGAATCCTGGAACTTGTGGAGTCATTAGTGAATCAAGAAATATTGGTGCCATGCCAATTTCTCTGTACCATGCCAATTTCCCAGTCCTGAAGCCAAGACGAGGTGAACAGCATCTGGTACAAGATCTGTGAGTAATTAATGATATTATTATTCCTATGCACCCAATTGTTCTGAACGATGCCACCAATTTAAATCATATTTCACCTATTGCAGTACTCACACACCACCATAGACCAGTTCGCAGGTTTATTTCTCCATTAAGCTAAATCCAGTCGCGCAGGGTTTACCTCCGTGATTATTTACAATGTAACTTCCGCACGACCGGATTTAAATATAAACCTGATGAATGGGGGGGGGGGGGCGGGGGAAAGTTATCATGAATTAAATAACAGCGGCAATACAGAGAAATTGTGCTGAGGCATTAATTTCACTCCGGAGGAAAATGCACCAGAGAAATGAATGATTAAACTTATGGGAATCACCAGAGGTATCTTTATTCACCAGAGGTGGGTGATCTTTAAACTCACGGACCTTGACTGCTGAATGTGTAGAAGGAATGTACTAAATCTATTGATAGGGCTCCATACCTCTAACTGCAAGACAAGAGCCTGAAGCCTCAATTTCAAGTGCCACAGTGCACTTAAAGGGACATGCACACTCCCCCTTCAACTGGCTGATCCAGCAACTTAACACATCAGATCCTTTCTTTATCTTACATACACTTAAAATAAGACGTGTAGAGCTCACCCTATTAGCGCAAACATTTCTCCCTGCGAATGTTATAACATCGCTCAGTTCTCATGTACTCCCTGTGCAAAATCACGTTTGAATACAATTTATTTCTTGAAATGGAATTAACTGGTAGTTAAATTCGCTCATTCTACAGTATTGATAAATGATCATTTATGACATTTACATTTCAGGATGAACTTTAATTAATATTGGTCAGTGACTGAAGTGAGAAGTTGTGATTTATGAAATTAACTCTGTTCTCAACTCTCCCACTCGCGACACTTCTCCCAATGTTCAGGAGCTGGCACACAGTCCCTACCCTTTCCTTGTTGTTCCTCTACTACTCCTTTGACTGCCTGCATCAAAATGTTAGCCTTTGCTTTCTGCTTATCCTCAGATGTCTGGACAAATGCTTTTTGTGCGATCTGTAGAAGCTGGGTTATTCCCTGTTCATGCCAATTTTCTGTCTTTTGTAATTTTCTTCTAATGTCTGGGGCTGAGTTGGTAACAAAACCCATTAGAACCAATTGTTCCCCTGCTGGAGATTCTATGTCGAGACTCCCATATTGTTGAATTGCCGTGCGCAATCTATTGAGAAATGCAGAGGGGTCTCCTCGGGACCTTGGGGAACCTCAAAGGCTTTCTTGAAATTCTGTCCCTTGGGGACAGATTCTCTGATTCCTTTGATCAAATTAACCCTGTATTCTTCCATCAGTGTGGGACCACCACTAGTATTTTTGTCCCAATTTGGTTTTGTGAGGGGAAATTTGGCTTCTCCAGGTATCGCCTCGTGTCCCCCTTGGTGTTCCTTATCCCAGACTCTAATGCCTGCCTGTCGGATCATTCCCCGCTCATCTAAGGTAAACAGAGTCTTAAAGATAGATGTTAACTCCTCCCAAGTATACAGGTTTGGTCCCAAAAATTGGTCTAACTGTTTGGCACATCCCTGGGGGGTCTTCTATCAGGGAGGTCAATTCTTTCTTAAAGTTATGCACTTCAGTCACATTTACAAAACTGAGACCCCCTCCCACGGGAACCTCCCGCAGGGGTCTCATCCAGCTAACTTCTAGCTTATTATTTCTGACCTTGCCCTTTCTTCCAGTAGGTTACGCACCACCGTACTGGTCAAGGGCACATTTACCTCCGTACTGGTCAAGGGCACATTTACCCTGCCCTTTCTTCCAGTAGATTCTCACTCTGTTCTAAATTACAACGATCTCTCTCTCCTGTCAACGGAGATGGTAATCAAGCGCTTTGTGAGCGAGTTACCATACCACTCTGGTTCTCTTCTTTCTTCTCTAGTGGTGGGGGAGGAGGGGGAGGTGCAGAAGGGTAGGTCATAGGAGGGGAAGGAAAGATAGGAACCGGCATAGGAGGAACATAAGGTGGAGGGAGGGAATGTAGCACATCCCACCCCTGTGGTTCAGGGACAAAAGTTTCCTCCTCTATCTTATCCCTGAATTCTTTCTTTTTCAAAACCAGTTGGTCAATCGATCCCTTGAGCCAGCAGGCTGCATATTCCTTGCTCTCAACATTGTCCCTCTGGTTTTGATAGAGCCAGATGCTCAAACCTTGACACATCCAGTCATCCTCGGATTCGAACTTTGGCCAGTACACGGAGCTCCCTTTAACCGGGCTTTTAACCCATTCAATATAACAATACCTGACCATTGTCAGTTTGTCTTTCCCATGGGTCCTTCCCGTGCCCCACTCAGATAACATCAACCCAAGCGGGCTGTACGTAGCTATCTGGTGTTCACATCCTTTAACAGGACTCTCTTCCTTGCTACTCATAATTCCCATACTGATAGGCAAGTAAAATTCCTCTTACCGGGTTCCAGTAGCAATGTTCTAGCACGCTTCCTCCCGTCGTTTGTTCTCAATGCCTCTTCTTGGATATCACTCGCTTCTTCCACTGACCAGCCACCCGTCGCCCGTGAGTCCAGCTGAATCAGCCGGGGTGCACCTACTCTCGTCGTCGGGGTACTCTGTCAGTGGGGGGAGTGTGATCCCGGACGAGTCCCCATTTGTTAGAAACAGAATTACCTTTAAAGAAATTGCTCGAGACAAAAATTGAGAACAAAGAACATTTATTATAACAACAATGCAAAGTTGGGTGCTTCCCCTTACCCTGGGAATACACACATACACTGGGGCTCACCCAACTTTTATACAGTAAATTTCAATATCAGAATACCCTCCCCCTTACATTTTTCTGCCCCCTGGATGGGTTTGGCATAGGCAATCCTTCCTGCCTACGTGCAGTTTCAGTATACTTGGAGGACCAGGGGATATCCTGTCGGTGTCCCTTCATGTTATTGTCCTTATTCACACCTTCCTGATTCTCGGAGCTACAGTCTCTTGGTATGCAGAGTTGGCTCATCCTGTCTAGGGTTGACTAATTTAATATGTATAACTTTGTAAATCTGTGTAAGGTTAACTAATTAGATATGTAGAACTTGGCACTTCTGTCTAGGGCTAGGAGACCCTTATCTGATCCAGACTACCTCAACTTCCTACATTCTATTGTTCCTTACCGCTCCTTATCTTATTCTTATGGTGGCTCATTGATCTTGTCACAAAGACTAGAAGATTCTTATGTTAATCGTGCTGTCTCTGCTTTCCTGCATCCTAATTCCCAAGCTCATCCTGTTTGTACTGGTTACAGCCATTAACTGATGTATGAATTTTAGTTTCCTTCATGTTCATAATTTTAGATCAGTTTTATCATCTCTCACAATATGAATAAAGGCGAGATCAACCCCCCCCCCCTTGAGGGGGGAGCATATAGAAATGTATAAAATTCTTAAGGGATTGGACAGACTAGATGCATGCAGGTTGTTCCCAATGTTGGGGAAAATCAGAACCAGGTGGGTAATAGTTCAAGGATAAGGGGAAAGGCTTTTAGGACTGAGATAAGATTTTTTTCTCTCAGAGAGGGGTAAATCTGTGGAATTCTTTGCCACAGGAAGTAGTTGAAGCAAGTTTATTATCTATGCTTAAGAGGGAGTTAGACTTGGCCCTTGTGGCTAAGGGCATCAGGGGGTGGGGGGAGAAGGTAGGTACTGGGGATTGAGAAGATGATCAGCCTTGATCAAAATGAATGGGGGTGTAGGCTTGAAGTGCCAAATGGCCACTCCTACACCTATTTTCTAAGTTTATGTGTTTGTAAAATAATGCCGCTTTTTCCTTGTACCCACTGATCTGTCCCTGGATCTTACACTCCTGCACCATGACTTATTTGCTGGCCTATGTACAGGATGTCCAGCTGGACTGCTCCAAAACAAATTTCCCCACTCTTGTGTGACAATAAACTTGAATCTGAAAAAAAATTGGAAATTAATAACAAAAACAAGACTTGTTTTGTTTTGTTGCCTCAATAACCTCCTGGTGTCTGAGTGAGTGATATTTAAATATTCCACAATCTGCAAAGTTTATGTGTGAACTCGCTGGTGTTTCACCAGGCTGTTCGACGGAGTGAAGCAGGTTAGAGGGCTGGAGTTATAGGACAAGTGAAGTCCTTCCCACATTCAGAGCAAGTGAACAGCCTTTTCCCTCATGTGGAACAGGAGGTTAGAGGACTGGGTGCACTAATGGCAGAATAAATGGCCTCTCCCCAGAGTGGACCTGTGGATTCCAGTTCTTTTGGTAGATCACATGAAATGACATACCCCAAACTTTAGTCTTGGTCAGACATCCTTTATTCTTCAGAACTGTGAGTTATCTGCACAGAGTCTCACAGAGATGCTCTCTCTGTAAAAGCAGGCAGAGAAAAAACTGACCATGTGTTTCAAAGCTTTCCCTTTATCATGTTCACACATGGTTGAAGTTACATTTGGTCCAATCAAAAGTTCACACAATACATTCTTACCCAATGCAATTGTTTCTGTACAAATTCCATTGCTACAGATGATTGACAGCCTCTTATCAGACCTGCTCGTTTGATTGGTACTAATTGGTCCTTTTGAATTGCCATGCCCACCTTATTAGCATGCTGCAAAACCAAGCTACACTACCACTAGCTGTTAACCCTTTCCTTTCTCATTCCTCCCTTTTGTGAGGTTGCACACTTGCCCACTCAACCATCATTGGCCACTTCCTCACTGCCTATTTCCTATACTCATCTACATTCCCCAGTCTCCAACACTCAGCTTTCCAAAGCTCCAATTCTACCTGAGCCTGTATCTCCTCCTCCCATTGCTCAGTCTCAACCCTCACCGATTCCATCCTTTACAGCATCATAGGGGCAGCTGGGCTTACCCAAGTAAAAAAAAAATCTTAATCAATGGCAACAAGCAGCATCGGTCAAGAGGAGAATTACTAATACGACTACTACAATCATCCCAATCTTAGTCACCCATGAACCCCGAAGTCCACAGTTCGCATGTAACCAGTTAAAGAAACGGAGGCCATAACCAGCATTTTCCTTTAATTCTTTCCACAGATTCTTAAGTTTATTCATAGCCTGAGTAAAGGAACCATCTGGAGCTGTGTTGTTTGGAATAAAGGTACACCATTGCTTGCCAAACATAATGCAGACACCTCCTTCTTTAGCCATTAACCAGTCCAAAGTCTGTTGATTCTGCCATGTCATTTTGCTGGTGGCATCAACCTGTTCTCCCAGGGCACTCAATACATCATTGGAATAACTGATAAATCTCTGTTGGTTCTAATAAATATAATTAATCCATTCTGCATTCTTTGCAATTCCAATTATTGGTAGTAAGGCTTCCCAAACTGTTAGAAAACAAATCCTGCAACATATAAACTAATTAATATCCTTTCAGTACATTTCCTCTGTCTTTTCTTCTTCTCCCTATCATGTAGGCTCTGATAAGGGCAAACAATTAAAATTCCTGGGAAAACTGGATGATAGAAGGCAGCTGTCTTCATGACCATTTCTGTATTTTTCACAAGGCAGTTTTTAAAAATAATTCTTCCTTCTGTGTGATTCGTTTTTACTCCTATACAAGTTAGAACCAGGAAACACTGCAGAAGTGGAAAATCTGACACCTCCATGTGGCCGGATTGATGGGTTGAGGGCTGTTGGTAGAGATGTCGCACAGCAGTGTCAGGTTACATTGGCTGACAGGGACCTTTTCCATCCTGAAATCAGAGACAACTGTCCTATACGTGGGGATCTCAGGGTCCTGCTGCTATGCTTTGCCGAGGGCCATGTATTCACTACCCCGACATCATCGTGGGGTATGACAGAGCGTCAGTTGTCTCGTTGCTTTTCCCCCACAATGTGCTGTATGTCCGTGGTAAACTCAGACACATAGACAAGCATCTCTGTTGGGCCGAGCACAGGTCCAATGCCTCATGGAAGGAGAAGGTCAGCGTCTTGTGATCAGTGAAGACCTTGAATTGGGCATGGCTGGCAGGAGGAACAAGCAAAAAAGCCTTGAGGTGGGGAGGGGGCTGAGAAAGATGCATTCTGTTTGGGGGAAGGGGAGGGGATGGGGACTTGAAGGAAGGAATGGGTGACGGACAGGTTGGTGAAGTAAGTAGGAGGGTGTGTGGGGGAATGAGAACTGACGGGAAAGTGGATACAGGTGGAAAGGCAGAGGGGAAAGAAGCTGAGAAGTGATGGGAAAGAGGACAGAGGGTCGTGAAGGAGTGATGGGGGGCACATGTTAGAAGGGGTCAAGAAGTAATAAGTCCTGGGCATGTGTTAGTATTAACTATAGAATTCACAACAAGGAATAAACTCACACTCATATACAAAGCAACAACACATAAATCACACACGTCGGACACTGGTTAATCACAGATAATTGCACCTCCCGATTGTGAAGCAAGGGTCAAACAAATGATACCCACTCCCTCTCTACAACAAGCAGGTACAGGGCACCGATCAGTACAGGAACACAAATGAATCAAAAAAGTCTGCAGACGCTGGGATTGTAGTAAAAACACACAGGGCTCAGGCCCGAAACATCGGGAATATATCTTTAACTCCCACAGATGTTGCAAGACCAGCTGACTCCTCCAGCATTTCTGTGTGTGTTTAGTGAGGGAACATGTCCAGTTACAAATTACAACAGCCTGTCCCAGGCATAGGTTTCAATAACCTCCACCCTTTACCGACATACACCATACATTGCCCATGGCCCACAACCTGGAGTGGACCCTCCACCCTTTACCTGCATACACCATGCATCACTTACAGCCCACAACCTGGAGTGGACCCTCCACCCCCTTTACAGACATACACCAGGCCCACGGCTCACAACTTGAAATGGACCCCTCACAAATGGTCTTCCAATTACATCTACAGCTCACAACCTGGAGCTAAGCTCATGAAATCGTCTCAAGGGGGAAAAAAGCTGGACGGAAGCCAGAGGGATGGGAAAGAGAGAGTCTGAGTTGTTCCTCCTGTGAGAAACAGAAGTACCTTCACAGATTTCGCTCGAGACAAAAATTGAGAACAAAGAACATTTATTGTACAACAGTGCAAAGTTGGGTGCTTCCCCTTACCATGGGAATTCACACACATACTGGGGCTCACCCAAATTTTATACAGTTCATTTCAGTGTAGAGATACACCCACCCCCCTAACATTCTTCTGCCTCCTGGATTGGTTGGGCATTTGGTAATCCTGTCTGCCTAGTGCAGTTTCTGTAAACTTTGAAAGACCATGGGGTATCCTGTCTGGGTCCCATCATGTCATTGTCCTTATTCATGAATCTGCCTTTGTCCTTATTCACACATCTCAACCCCCAGGACTTACTTCTATATGCAGAACTTGCTAATTCTTTCTATAACTATAAGACCCTTATTCTATTATACTTGCTTAACCCTTCCTCACACTCTTATCGGAATTCATCCCTACTCAGCACTTACTTAACTTCCTCTACTCTAGTCTACTATTCCTTATTTCATTCATACTAGCTTTACTTCCTATATTCTATTATCTCTCACACTAGTGAGACACAGGTCTGAACACTGTGGCTGCTGGGATACATCTGGGGGTGGCCTTACCCACAAGAATGCCTTACCTGCAGGAATAGGGTGGCCCTGCCTTATATCGGGTCGCCGGGGATTTCTTTCTTCACCTTCTGCTTGTTAACCATTTGGCACCTGAGGGAATGTGTTACCATCCTAATCGTAATTATCATCTCTTTAATCTGAAATGCTCAATCAGTTTCACATTCTGTGGTTGGTCCTGGTCTGTTCTTTATTCAAATTTAATTTTTATTCTACATTGTTGTAGTGAAAGAAACTTAACCACAGAGGAATTACTGCTGAGGAAGCCTTTATTTTAAAGCCTGGTACCAGGGAGAGACCAGTATCCTCTATAAGCAAAGATTCAAGTCTCTCTTTCTAGCTAGAAGAAGTTTGTATATTTTTAATGAGAAAACATGTGTGAGAGATGAGTAAAACTAATATAAAGATATGAGAGATGAAGAAAGCTAGTATGGATATATGTGTAATGAATAAAGCCAGTATGAATAGGATAAGGGTAGATAATAGAATGTAGGAAGTAAAGTTAGTCTGAATAAGATAAGGGTCTTCTAGCCTTAGACAGAATTAGCAAGTTCTGCATATAAGAGTTAGTAAGCCCTGAGGGTTGGGAAGGTGTGAATAAGGACAGTGATGATGGACACAGACAGGATACCCCATGGTCTTTCAAGTTCACAGAAACGGCACGTAGGCAGACAGAATTGAAATGCCAAACTCATCCAGGAGGCAGAAGAATGTAAGGGAGAGGGTACTTCTATACTGAAATAAACTGTATAAAAGTTGGGTGAGCCCCAGTGTGTGTGTGTATTCCCAGGGTAAGGGGAAAGCACTCAACTTTGCATTGTTGTATAATAAATGTTCTTTGTTCTCAATTTTTGTCTCGAGCAATTTCTGTGAAGGTACTTCTGTTTCTCACAAATGGGGCTCGTCCGGGATCCCACACCCTCCACTGACAGAGTGCCCGATGACGAGGGTAGGTGCACCCCGGCAGATTCAGCTGGACTCACGGATGACGGGTGACTGGTCAGTGGATGAAGCGAGTGATATCCGAGAAGAGGCACTGAGAACAAACAACAGGAGGACATTAAGGAAGTGTGCTAGGAATAGCTACTGGATCCCGGTAAGAGGAATTTTACTTACCTGTTAGTAGGTGTGAGTAGCAAGGGAAATAGTCCTAAGGAAGGATGGGACAATCAGATAACTAAGCAAAGTCCATTAGGATTAATGCTATCTGATTGGGGTGCGGGGAGAACCCACGGGAAAGACAAACAGACCATGGTCAGGTATTGCTGTCTGGAATGGGTTAAAAACCCAATAAAAGGGAATTCGGTATATTGGCCAAAGTTCGGATCCGATGAGGACTGGATGTGTCAGGCATTGAACATCTGGCTCTATCAAAACCAAAGAGATAATATTGAGAGCAGAGAATATGCAGCGTGCTGGCTCAGTGGATCGGTTGATCAACTGGTTTTGAATGAAAAGGAATTTAAGGACAAGAAGGATGAGGAACCTTTTGTCCCTGAAACACAAGGATGGGATGTGTTACATTCCCTTCCAACACCTTATGCTCCTCCTATGCCGGCTCCTATCTTTCCCCTCTCTCCTATGCTCTACCCTTCTTCACCTTCTCCTCCTCCCCCACAGCTAAATAAAGGAGAAGAAAGTAGGGGTGGTATGATGACCCATTCACAAAGTACTAGATTACCACCTCTATTGACAAGAGAGGGAGGAGACTTTGATTCAGAACAGTGTGAGACCCTCCGGGAGGGAAGGGCAGAACCCTTTGATTCATTTCCGGGAGAGCAGGAACCTAGACATTATAAAGGAGAGGATAAGCCAGAAATTAACAGGATGAGACCTTTACGGGAAGTCCCCATGGGAGGGGGTCTCGGTTTTATAAATGTGCCCCTGACTAGTACGGTGCGTAACTTTAAGAGAGAAATGACCTCCCTGATAGAGGATCCTCAGGGATGTGCCGAACAATTAGATCAATTTTTGGGACCAAATATATATACATGTGATGAGTTAACATCAATTTTTAGGGCTCTGTTCACTTTGGATGAATGTGGAATGATTCGCTAGGCAGGGATTAGAGTCTGGGATAGGGAATACCAAGGGGGACCAGAGGCGATACCTGGGGAACTTAAATTCCCCCTGGCAAAACCAAATTGGGATAAGAATACTAATGATGGTCGCACATTAATGGAGGAATATAGGGTTAATCAGATAAAAGGAATCAAGGAATCTGTTCCAAAGGGACAGAATTTTAAGAAAGCATTTGAGGTTCCCCAAGGTCCCGAGGAGACCCCCTCTGCATTTCTGAATAGATTGTGTACGGCCATACAGCAATATGGGGGTCTGGATATAGAATCCCCAGTGGGTGAACAATTAGTGTTAACGGGCTTCGTTACAAATTCAGCCCCAGATATTAGAAGGAAATTGCAGAAGAATGAGAATTCGCATGAACAGGGAATAATACAGCTTTTACAGATTGCACAATATCCAGAGGTCTGAGGATAAACAGAAAGGAAAGGATAAGATTTTGATGCAGGCACTCAAGGAAGTCGTGGAGGGACAGCAAGGAAAGGGTAGGGGCTCTGTGCCAGCTCCTGGACATTGGGAGGAGCGCCGGGAGTGAGAGAGTAGAGACCAGAGCAGGGGCAAGGTAGAGGGGAATTCCGGGGACAACGACCGTTCCCGGGACCTCGTGATAATCCCGGTAGGAATTGGGAAACAGGAGCATTAGTTTGCTACCATTGTAAAAAGGAGGGACATTTTAAGAGAGAATGCCCAATGCGAGCCAGGGAGACGCGATCTTACACACTGATGGAAGCAAATTATGAATAGGGGGGTCACGATTCTCAGTCAATACACACCGTGTGGCTGCACGGAGAACCATTGGTAAATTTAAGCATAGAACTCCACAGTGACAAGATGACTTTTCTAGTAGATTCTGGGGCAGCCCGGTCTAGTATTTTACAACCACCCGAGGGTGTTAAGATAAAGGGGACAATGATGATTTCAGGAATAGGAGGAAGAGATTTTACGGTCCCTGTATTAAGGGATGTAAGAATACAAATGGGAGAGAAGATAGTAATGGAGGACATTCTACTAGTTCCCCAAGCAGGAGTTTGTTTGTTAGGATAAGATTTACAGGATCAATTGGCTATCGGCACCAGACCACAGGAATCGGGTATCAGGGTTCAATTGTATGTATTAACCGAGGAGGATCGGGAACTAATAAATCCTGGAGTATGGGCAAAAAGAGGCAATAGAGGAGTGTTAGATATTCCTCCCTTGCAAGTTACTTTAAAAGATCCTGAGCAAGTAATTAGACGAAAGCAGTATCCAATTCCGATGGATGACCGAAAGGGGCTGCAGCCAGTAATTGACCAGTTGGTGAAAGATGGTATACTCGAACCTTGTATGTCACCTTTTAATACCCCAATTTTGCCTGTCCAGAAATCAGTCGGTGTGGCCACCGGAGTACTAACACAAGAGAGGGCAGGCTGTAAACAGCCAGTTGCTTTTCTGTCAAAAGTTTTAGACCCTGTTTGTCATGGTTGGCCAGAATGTGTGCAAGCCATCGCAGCCACTGCTATTTTAGTTGAAGAAGGACGAAAGAATACATTTGGTGCCCCGATGATAGTTCACACCCCTCACACAGTCCGCAATATTCTCTTACAAAGTGCTGGAAGGTGGCTTACAGACTCTAGAATTTTAAAATATGAAGCGATCCTAATGGATAGGGATGATTTGACCCTGATTATGAATAAAGAACACAATTCAGCAGCTTTCTTGGTTTCTTCAAATTCTGACAATACCATAAATGATTTAGAGCATGTATGTTTAGAGGTAATTAATTTACAGACCAAAATTAGAGAGGATTTAAGTGATGAGCCTTTACAGGAGGTGAAAGGTGGTTTATTGATGGATCTTCCCGTTGCATTGATGGCACTCGTTATAGCTGGTATAGTGTAGTGGATGGGAAGGAAGGAGTAGTGATTGAAGCCGGTTGCCTTCCTGGTCATTGGTCAGCACAATCTTGTGAATTGTATGCCCTCTGTAGAGCTCTCCAGGGTCTAGAGAACAAGGTGGGCACAATCTACACAGACTCAAAGTACGCTTTTGGTGTAGTGCACACCTTTGGGAAGATCTGGAAAGAGCGGGGAATGATAACTGGGAAAGGACAAAAGTTGATCCATGAAAACTTAATTGTCCAATCTCTAGATGCTCTTACATTACCTGAGGAGATAGCTGTAGTTCATGTACGGGGTCATCAAAGTGGTAACAGTCCTGAAGCACAGGGGAACAGACAGGCAGATGCAGCTGCCAAACAGGCTGCGCTCACGGAGAAAATAGACATGCAGCTGTTACTCCCCACCCCATATGAGGTTCAAAAGACTCCCATCTTTTCACGGGAAGAGGAGGTTTACATGAAGGACCAGGGAATGCGTCAAACTGCTGATGGGTTGTGGTGGACGGCAGAAGGACGCCAAGTGCTGAACAAAGCCTTGGCTCGGCAAATTATTGATCAGCTCCACCGGCAGACACACTGGGGAACACAGGCACTTGTGGATACTTTTGTACATTATTTTCATTGCTTGGGAATATACACTATAACCAAGCAAAGTACTCGGGGTTGTCCAATCTGTCAGAGAGTAAATAAAAAAGTTATGCGCCAGGTAATGCCTGGCAGTCGCGAAATAGCTGTACGCCCGTTTCAACGGATACAAATTGACTTTACGGAATTACCTAAGATAGGGATTTACAAATACCTCCTGGTGATGGTAAATCATTTCACACGATGGGTTGAGGCTTTCCCGACCCCTAATGATCGTGCCAGCACCATTATCAGGATACTACTGGAGTCTGTGATTCCACGATATGGTATGATTCAAACCATTGACTCAGATCGAGGTACACATTTTACCTCTCAGGTACTCCAGGGTGTGTGTAAAATACTGGGAATAGATTGGCAGCTACATACCCCATGGCAACCCCAGAGCTCAGGCCGTGTTGAACGAATGAATCAGACCTTGAAAAATCAGCTCACTCGACTTCATGAGGAAACTGGTCTCTCCTGGATTAAATGCTTACCCTTAGCTTTAATCAGGACTCACACAGCCCCTTGTAAGGATCTTGCTGTCTCAGCATATGAGATGATGTTTGGTCTTCCTTTCATGGGATTCCACATTAATACCTCTACCCCTGAGGCTAACGACCAGTACATATCCAAATATTTAAAGGGACTTTCTGCCTCTCTATATGAATTAAAACGGAAGGGTTTATTAGATCAAAACCCACCCCTGGAGTATCCTATTCATTCTATTAAACCTGGTGATTGGGTATATGTAAAAGCATGGCAAGATCACCAACTAAAACCTGTCTGGGATGGCCCCTATTGTGTACTTTTGATTATAGACACTGCCGTACGAACGAAAGAAAAGGGATGGAGCCACATACAACAAATTAAACGAGCTGCTGATCCACGGACTAACGACATTGATAATCTACCCTCCACCTGGCATGCAGTCCCTCATCCTTCTGATCTAAAAGTTACACTATGTGGGGAAAAAGTGCTGCAATGCTATTTTTACGATTTGTTGTTATGTTTACTTGTTGGTTCCCAATTTTTGGGAAATCACCAAATTGCTCACGATGTATTAAGTCCTCCTGGAACAGGGGCAGCAGAGGTGACAGTTATTTCCCTTTAGAATGTCGACAGGGCGCAGGTATAGAGTATAGTCATAGTTGGGTATGGGTTAATATAGGATCCCAACATGGACCAGGGGAACAGAACGACCCTAGGGGAGTAGATTTGATTTGTATTTTGGCCTCTACAGGTATGAAAAAGAGGAGTTTTAAAGAGATAGCACAAAGAAGATGGTGGGACAATGACAGACAGAATGTTAGTCAGAATTATATGTGTGGCAGAGATAGAGTGAATACAGATGCTAATGTTCACAGACAGGCTGCAACTCACAGGTTCAGGGATACTTATGCTAATGTTCGCAGGCAAGCTGCAACTCACAGGTTAAGTGATGAGAAACAACCCTCCCAAACTTGGTCTCCTGTAAAGCATCCTTTGGGTCACACAGACATTCGGAATATTAAGACCACCACTCTAAGGGGAGTTCCAGTTGTAAATGACTAGTAAGCTGCTCCAGAACACCACAGCTGCTTGGCATTTAAATTGTTTAATCAGACTCCAGGCAGCCTTGGAGATCACCGAACAGACAGCGATGGTCCTGAATTAATGGGCTGATGAAAGACGACAGATACGAGCCACAGTTCAACAAAACTGCCTGGCTCTCAATAACTCGTTGGCTGCTGAAGGCAGCGTTTGTGAAAGACTGGTTAATGACAATGCTCACAATGGTCAGGTGGTTAAAGACACTTCTTCAGGAGTTTGAAAATCTTCCCATGCCCAGGTTCAGACTTGGCAACCTTGGTCCAATGTGGGATGGACTAGACTTTTTATTGGTAACTGGAATCTGATACCCACAGCCCTTATAGCAGCTGGACTCGCTATTCTGGCCATTATGGTGCTCCCCTGCCTAAAGACTTGTGTGCAGTATTTAATTCAACGGACCCCTCATCAGATCACTATAACCCAAAGGATCCATGTTTCCCAAATTCTGTCTGATGATGCTGAGACTGCAGTTCGTTTACTGACCCACTGGGAAAAAGACCAAGTTTACAAGTAATACATTCCAGTTGAGAATTCATGAAGCGTAGCTAAAAGAAAAGTGAGGATTGTGAGAGATGAGTAAAACTAATATAAAGATATGAGAGATGAAGACAGCTAGTATGGATATATGTGTAATGAATAAAGCCATATGAATTGGATAAGGGTAGATAATAGAATATAGGAGTAAAGTTAGTCTGAATAAGATAAGGGTCTTCTAGCCTTAGACAGAGCAAGTTCTGCATATGTAATTAGTAAGCCCTGAGGGTTGGGAAGGTGTGAATAAGGACAATAAGGATAATGACATGATGGGACAGATACCCCCTGGTCCTCCAAGTTCACAGAAACAGCAGGTAGGCAGACAGGATTGCCTAATGTCAAACTCATCCAGGAGGCAGAAGAATATAAGGGGGAGGGTACTTCTATACTGAAATAAACTGTATAAAAGTTGGGTGAGTATTCCCAGGGTAAGGGGAAGCACCCAACTTTGCATTGTTGTAAAATAAATGTTCTTTGTTCTCAATTTTTGTCTCGAGCAATTTCTGTGAAGGTACTTCTGTTTCTCACACGTGTGATAACAGGAACATTTGCAACTGAAAAAAAACAAAGCTCTTTACAAATTGTATCAGAAATCGTTCAAGCTTATCAAAACAGAAAGAGAACTAAAAGAAACTTGAGAAAAATTCAATCCTCCCTGTTAGAGATAACACTGCTTAGCTCATCCATCTTCTAGCTTTACAGTGGACAGATGGAGGAGCCAGGGTGGGAGTTTAAGAACAGCAATTAGCCATTTGTTCAGAGCAGACAGCAAAGTTGTGTGTCAGCTATAAGGCTGTAAGAGACTAAGTAATAAATGCAAATTGTGAAGCTTCAAATCATAAAATTTCCTCCACACACATCTTATGTGGAGAAAAGTTTAATTTCAGCCTTGTAAATATACTGCACAGAGAGGGCGGAAGCTGCCAATCGTGATTGACTTTAGTTTGATTCCAGTCATATCATTGAGATCCCCAATGATTCCTCCCCTGTGATTCATCGTGGTACTGATGACATTGGCAGGAAGAGAGATGAGATCTTGCAGGTAGAGTTTAAAGCATCCAAAATTAGAGATGCAGTGTTGTCATCTCAGGATGTCTTGCAGATGGAAAGTGTAGCTGTTAAACAGATTAAGGGACGCAGGTTGAATGTACAGGAGAGTAAGAGGCAAGTTAGGAGTCAATACTGGGCCTGGAACTGTTCACAGTATCCATAAACGATTTCGTGCGTAATGCATCAAATTTTGCTGATTACATGAAATTGAGTAGAAAAGCAAATACAATGTTGGCAAATATGAGGATATCCACTTTGGAAGGAAAGATAGAAAATCAGATTATTATTTAAATGGAAAATGATTGCAGCATGCTGCCATGCAGAAGGACTTGGGAGTGCTTGTGCATGAATTGCAAAAGGTTGGTTTGCAGATGCAGCAGGCAATCAAGAAGATAAATATTGGCCTTGATTGGTTGAGGGATTGAATTTAAGAACAGGGAGGTTATGCTGCCACTGAACAAGGTGCTGGTCTCCTGACTTGAACAAGGATGTGTTTTGTTGGTGATGGTTCACCAGTTGATTCTAGAGATGAGGGGGTTAGCCCATGAGGAGAGATAGCTGGGATTGAGAAGAATGAGAGGGGATCTGTCTTGGGTAAACTTATACCTCTCATTTTGTTCATTTTAGATTGGTCACAGTGTTTGAGCTACCGAAAGAAAATAGACACACACACCGAGAGCAGTTCAGTTTATACATATGTTTATTACGAATTCAAAGGCTTATTTCAAACTACAATATGCAAGCCCTTCCCAACTATACTTATCAACGCCTGGACTGGTCCCAACTGCCGAAGCGAGGCAACGACTGCACACTTGTAGTAGGTTGTCAGGGCGCCGATAGCAGCTTCTCCATCTCCCCCGACTGGGATGTTGGCTGGACTCTAGAAGTTCTTCTTCTTGCTGAGAGATGTTGCCACCTCTCGGAGAGTCTCAAACTTCATCAGCGGGTCCATGGCTTATATTACCCAAAAACGGCTTACCCAAGCACCTATTCCCAGCACAGCAAGAAAGATAAGCAAGCAAGCTAGCATGCTAGGCTTCTATCGAATAACAATTTTCAGCTTATCACTTTGAATACAATGGTTTATTTTGCATCAAAGCTAGGCCTCTGACAGTCTGTGACCAAAACAAGCAGGAAGATTAAATGTTCTTGGTACACAGATGTCCTTTCTTCAGATAACTGCATCTCTGGCCCCTTGGTGGAATTTAGCTTATGTCTGCTGATTCTAAAAACAAGCAGGTTCTCAGTCTTGCATAAGCAAAGGCTGCAAAAGTAAAAAAAAAACAGTTAGAATCTTCCATTACAGGATCTTCTAGAAATGTGTAAAATTATGAAAGGCATAGATAAGATTGAGGTGGGTAAATTATTTCCATTGGTGGGGAAACTTGAAGTAGCAGGCAATATTCAGGGTAGAAGATTTTAGATGGAGATGAGGAGAAATTGGTTTTACCAGAGGGTGGTTAATCTATGGAATTCTCTGCCCATTGAAACAGTGGAGATGACCTCAGTAAATATATTTAAGATTAGGTTGGATTGATGTTTACATACAGTAAAAGTCTTAAAATCCAGACTGCTCGGGGATCGGGTCAGGCTGGATTTTCCCGATTCTCGGGCATTATTTGTAAAACTCAAATTTAAGAAGAATAAACAGTTAAATTTTAATAGTTTATTAATGAAACAGTTTTCATATAAAATAGAAAGTACAAAAAGAATCAATATTTTGACTTGCATTTCTGCGATTTCTGCATGGACACTTGTTGCCGCTGGGTCTCTGGCGCTTACGCATGGACGCACGCAAAAGCCGAGTGTTTTTGAGAAGTCCGGATTTTTGAATGGTCTGGATTTCAGCCAAGAGTTTCCTAGAAGTCTGGATTTTAGACTTTGATTGGACTAGTGGAATTAAGGGACATGGGGGTGGGGTGGGGGGGGGAGGCATGTCGGTGCAGATGAGCCAATCATCAGATCAGGCATGATCTTGTTGAATGGCGGAGGAGGCTCGATGGGTCGGATAGTCTACACTTGCTCCTATTTCTTATCCAGCTTCTCTCTCCACAGACACTGCCTGAGCAACTAAGGTTTTCCAGCAGTTTCTGTCTTTATTTAGGGTTTTCATCTTTAATTAGAGTTTCCAGCATCTGCAGATTTATTTCCATCTGAAAATTGGAGCCTGAGGTCAAGGCCTGAACTGAAGTGGGGTTGGTCTGAACTTGCTGGAGTTGGATGGGTGTGATCTGATAGTCTTCTCTTGTGGTTTGCAGATTGATGTGGAGTTGGAGAAGGTGGTGATTGCATCAAACGAGCTGGTCCTTGCTCTCTACCATTCCCATGTGGGTACGTGAACTGACCTGGTCCTGACTGTTCATCCATTGTGGACATCGGTGTCTTCTCTTCCTGCCTGGTGGGCGGTAAACAGTGAGTGTCTGTCAGTATCAGGTTTATTGTCATCAGCATGTGATATGAAATGTGTTGTTATACAGAGCAGTTTTATGCATTCCATGTATAAAATTCCTATAAATTAGGGTTCCATAAATATATTAGAACCAAAGAATGATAGAACATGCAGCACAGAAATGAGGGCATTTGACCTATCTAGTCTTTGCCAAACCATAATCAGCCCAGTTTCACTGACCTGTACCTAGTCCCTATCCTTCCATTCCACTCCCATCCACACACATGTCCAAATTTTTAAAAATCTTTTAAAATAAACCCATATTATCCACTTCAGCTGACAGCTCATTCCAAACTCCCACTACTCTCTGTGTGAACAAGTTCCCTCAAATTTTCCCCCTAAACTTTTCTCTTTTCACCCCTAACCCATGTCCTCTGGTTTGTATCTCACCTCACCTCAGCGGCAAAAGCATTCTTCCATTTATTCTGTCTTTACCTTTCATAATTTTGTATACCTCTGTCAAATCTCCCCTCATTCTTCTACACTCCAGGGAATAGTCCCAACCTGTTTAACCTTCCCCTGTAACTTAGTTCTTGAGGTGCCAGCAACATCGATATTCCCAGATCCCTGTGTTCTACCACAAGTCTCAGTGCCCAACAATTTACCATGTATGTCCTAACTTGGTTTGTCATTTCAAAATGCAACACTTCACACTTGCTGCATGAAATTTCATCTGCAATTTTTCAGCCTATTTTCCATCAAGTCCAATTCCCCCTGCAAGTCTTGAAAACCATGATCGTTCTCCATAATGCCACCAATCCTTGTGTCATCTGCAAAACTGATGGTGCAATTTACCACATTATCAACCCTCCCTCCCCCTTTTCCCCCTCCCCCACTCTTCCACCCTCCACCCAACCCCTTTACCACGCACCCCCTACCCTCACCCCTCCTTGTGCCCCTGCCACATGGCCCTCCTCACACCCCTCTCTCCCACCCCTCTCTCCCACCCCTCCCACCCCTCTCTCCCACCCCACTCCCCGTTCCCACCCCCTCTCTCACCCTCCCCTCTCTCCAAGAGAGGAGCACAAAGTTCCAGAACGAGGGCTGTGGATCTGGGGCTTGCAGCTCCCAGCTTGAGAATGCTTCTCCCTGGGTCCTGGCCCTAGTCCCAGCCTTTGTATTAATTTAACCTGCTGCCCAACTTTCTGGGAGCATCTATCAGGCTGAGCACATGCTGTGTGCCCAGAGCAGGTCAGCATTGACCTGTTCACATCCTCTCGGCCTCTCAGTGATGAACCCGTTTCTGTGCCCCATCTGTGGGAAGAACATTAGATGGTCATATCAGTTAATGAGACATTTATGGGTCCACACTGGGGAGAGGCTCTTTACCTGCCCCTAGTGCAAAAAGGGCTTCACCAAGTTGTCCAGCCTTGAGATACACCAAAGGGTCCATACCAGGGAGAGGCCCTTTATCTGCCACAAATATGGGAAGGGATTCACCCAGTCCTCCACCCTCGTGACCCACCAGTGAGAAGCCCTTCACCTGTCCTGAATATGGTTAGGGGTTTGTACAGATCACCACCTGCTGACCCACCAGCAATTCCACACTGGGGACTTTGTTGTGGGATAGATTCTCCAATGTTATTCATTTCAATCTGGGCCCAAGCTGCTTTTTCACCCCTTTGATAACAGGAGGGCAAGAATCTCAAATGAGCTGCTTTAAAATAATTCTTAAAATTTGGTAATCTTAGTCCACCCTGATCAAATTTCCATGTTCATTTTTCTAGACCAACTCTTGATATCTTACCTTTCCAAATAAATTCTTGCATTTAGCAGCTGCTACAGTAGATGCTACTGAATAAAGGCAAACACACACAAAGGTAGTCAACTCAAGACTGGTTTATTGCAGATATATACAGACCTTTTATTCCCTGCCTGTTAATGAGCTCGTTAGTGAACAGCTGCTGGTCCTGTGGACCAGCACGTTAAAGCTATGAACCATTAGTGCCCTGTGCCTTTAGACAGGGGATGCATCTGATCCACTTGCTGAACTTTGGTGCCCAACACTGCTAGCCTGCTATGTGTCAGGTAAGTCTGTGAACTGGCGGTTCACAATAGGCTGTGTGCCTGCTACAGTATCATTTTATTCAAACTTTTTAAAAATGATTCAGGTACATGAATGGGTAAAAATTGAAATAAATATTGTATTCTTGGAAAGATATTCATCTTAATACAATTCCTAAATATTTTATTGCATTGTTTTGTCACTTAAATTTTATTAATCTTTTATACTGAGAATAGTCCATATCTACCATAGGCATCACCTTAATTTTATCAACATTATCATTATAACCTGATACTAACCCATACTCTTTTAATCTCTCATTCATCTTATTTAATGGTATTTCTGGTCTTGTTAAATATACTATAACCTCATCTGCTAATAGGGTGATTTTAAGCTCTTTATTATCTTCTTCAAATCTCTTAATTTCTCTAACAATTCTAATTAGTTCTGCTAATAGTTCTACTTGTATTGCTAATGTAAATAGAAAGGTTGATAATGGACAACCTTGTCAAGAAGACCTTTCAAACTTAAAAGGTTTTGATATTTGTTTATTCATAATCACTTTTGCTTTTGGCTGGTCATATAATACTTTTATCCAATTTATATAAGTATTTGTAATTCCAAAAGAATTACATGTCTCAAATAAAAAATCCCATTTCAACCTGTCAAATGCTTTCTCTGCATCTAACCCAATTGTGACTGCTAGGATCTTTCTATTTTATGCTATATTCATCAAAGTTAAAAATTCAACAATATTGTCCACTGCTCTTCTATTTTTGATAAAACCAGTTTGATCCATATTTATTAATTTTGGTTAAAAAAATTCAACTAACCTATTAGCTAATAGTTTTGATACAATTTTATAATCTGTATTCAGTGGTGATATAGATTTATATTAAGAAGGTTGTAAACCATCATTCCCTTTCTTCGGAATCAATGTTATTAACACTGTTTTAAATGATTCTGGCAAATCGTATACCTCTTTCATTTGGTCTTAATACCTCCATTAATACCAGTATTAATAATTCCTTAAACTCTTTATAAAACTCTGGTGGAAAACCATCCATGATTATTATTCTGTAAAGAAATTAGATTCTCATTAACTTCTATTTCAGAAATATTATTAGACAACCTTAACATTTTTATCATCTGTCTTGGGTAAACTTATACCTCTCATTTTGTTCGTTTTAGATTGGTCACAGTGTTTGAGCTACCGAAAGAAAATAGACACACACACACACTGAGAGCAGTTCAGTTTATACAAGGCTTTATTACTAAATCTAAAGCTGAATTCACAGTACAATATGCAAGCCCTTCCCAATTATACTTATGAATGCCTGGGCTGGTCCCAACTGCCAAAGCAAGGCGATGACTGCACACTTGTAGTAGGTTGTCTGGGCTTCGGTAGCAGCTTCTCCACCTCCCTGGACCGGGACGTTGGTTGGAATCTTGGTTATTCTTCATGCTGAGAGATGTTCCCACCTCTTGGAGAGTCTCAAACTTCAGCAGTGGGACCATGGCTTATATTACCCAAAAGTTGTTTACTTTAGATCTTATCTCTTCGAACAAATGATTTAATTATCTTCAAGGTCTCCTGACAGTCTGCGACCAACAAAAGAAAACTGCATCTCTGGGCCTCATTGTGGAAGTTGAATAATGTCTACTGATTCATATGCATCCCTGGGCTCGATAGTGTAAATTAGTCTTCTGTTCATCTGCATCCTGAGCCCCATGGTGGAATTTAGGTGTGTCTACTAAATATGCATCCTGGGCCTCATGGTGTAAATTGGATTATGTCTGCTGATTCTAAAAAACAAACAGGTTCTCACCCTTGCAGCTGCAGAAGTAAAAAAAAACACAGTTTAAATCTTCCATTACATTATAATTCCTTAAACTCTTTATAGAACTCTGGTGGAAAACCATCCATGATTATTATTCTGTAAAGAAATTAGATTCTCATTACCTTCTATTTCAGAAATATTATTAGACAACCTTAACATTTTTATCATCTTTTAACACAGGCCATTTAAGTTGTCTTAAATAATCTTTTATTTTATTGTTATCTTTCAAAGATTCTGAATGATAAAGTTTCACATAAAATTCCTTAAAATTATCATTTATTTCCTGTAGTTTATAAGTAATCTGGTCTGTAGGTTTTTAAATTTTAGTTATTATTCTAGAAATTTGTTCCGTTTTTAATTGCCATGTAAAGACTTTATGCGCTCTTTCACCCAACCCATATTTTTGTCACTATCTCATTATATCTATTTCTATTCTATAAGTCTGTATTGTATTATGTCATCATTTCTCTTTAACTTCATATATATTTACTTTTTCCATTTTCTCCTGCAGCAACTGATACATATCCAAAATAAAAACCTTTTTGTCTTTATCTGCAATTAATAATTCAAATTTCATTTGACCTGGTAAAATTATTTCCTTACCATAATTCTTCTTCAAAAAATCTCGAAGCTGATAATAAACAAACACTGATTTTGACTCAGTACCATATCTTTCCTGTAACCTTTTAAACGAACAAAATCTCCCTGCCTCAAAACAATCTATAACATTAACTATTCCTTTAATTTCCAAATCTTTCAAATATGGATTATATAATGAAAAAAGAATTAATTAATGGAGATTTTATAGAAACTATCCCTTTAGGGCTTATACTTAAATCTTGATTATACCAAATATTCATTATATGTTGTAGAACAGGTAATTTAAATTCTTGTAACAATATAGGGTTCCATTTATAAATAAAATGAGTAACATTATTTTCCATAATCTGATCCATCTCTATCTTTGCCCACCTAGGGGATTGATCAGAATCTAATAAACTTCAACTGAGATGCCTCATAATAATTATAAGAACTTGGTAATTGCAAGCCACCTAACTCATAACGCCAAGTCGACTTTTGTAAAGAAAGCCTTGATAACTTACCTTTCCATTAAAAATAATCTAATAACTTTATTTATTTCCTTAAAAAATTTTGGAAGTACACATGGAATAGATTGAAAAAGATATTGTATTTGAGGATAAATATTCATCTTTATACAATTCACTCTTCCCATTAAAGTCAATGGTAAATCTTTCCACTTATTTAAATCATCTTTAATCTTATTTAATAAGGGTACATAATTCAAATTATATAATTCTGATAATTTTTATTTACAACTACCCCTAAATATTTAATTTTACTTGACCATTTAAATTTAATAATTTGTCCTTATAATCTTCTTTAGCTATTGATAAAATCTCATTCTTTTCTCAATTAACTTTTATATCCTGACATTTTACCATAATTATTCAACAAATCTTGAAATGACTTTAATGAAGTTATTGGATTGGTTAAATATATCAAAACATCATCTGCAAACAGACTAATTTTATATTCATTTTCTCTCACTTTAATTCTCCTAATACTAAAGTCTTGTCGAACAGCCTGAGCTAAAGGTTCTATCACTAAAGCAAACATGGCAGGTGAGAGGGAACAACCTTGCCTTGTAGAACTAAACAAATTTAAAAATTTTGAAATTTGACCATTAGTCAATACCCTTGCCCTTGCCTTTACCCAACCTCTGAAAAAAACAGACCAAAATTAAATTTCTCCAATAATTTAAACAAAAACTTCCATTCCACTTGATCAAAAGCCTTCTCACCATCCAAAGTTACAACCATTGGTTGATTATTTTGTTGTTTTCCAACATTAATTAATGAAATCAACTTAACTATATTATCTGCTGAATATTTACCTTTAACAAAACCTAGTTGATCGATGTGGACCAGTTTTGGGAAATAATTTGCTCACCTATTAGCTAAAATTTTCGCCACCAATTTATAATCAACATTTAACAATGATAGCGGTCTATAAGATGACACTTTTAAAGGATCTCTTTTTTTTTAGGTATAACTGTAATCAATGCTCTCGAGCAAGATTCTGGAAATACACCAGTTTCATTTGCTTTTTCAAAACATCTTTATATAACAGAAATAACATCATTAAATTCTTTATAAAACTCTACTGTAAATCTGTCCTCTCCAGGAGATTTCCCATTAGGCATCGATAGCAAAGCTTCCTTCAACTCTAAATCAGTAAATAAAGTATCTAAATTTCTCACATAAACCTCATTCAACAATGGTAAATTCAAACTAGATAAAAATAAATCATTTGTTCCATTTCTTGATCACCCTCTGACCTATATAAATTTTTATAAAACAAAAAATTTATTATTAATATCTTCTCACATAAGTAAACTCTCCATTCTTCCTCATAGCATTAATTGTCCAAGATACTTGCTCAGATTTAAATTGCCATGCTAAAACGTTATGCACTCTTTCTCCCAACTCATAATAACATTGTTTACACTTGAAAATCAAATTTTCATACTTATATGTTTGTAAATTATTATAATGTAATTTCAATTTAAATTTTCTCTCCAAATTTTCAATTTCCATTTCCAAATTTAGACTTTCTAATAAATACTGTTTTTTTTTAAATTTTTGCTCTCCTCTATGACTAATAATTTGTCCCCTCAAATATGCTTTTAAAGCATCCCACAAAATAAATTTACTCTGAACTGAACTCATTTGTAAATAAAGAATAATTTGTTCTCTCATATACTTAATAAAATCTGGTCTCATCAATAGCATTTCATTAAACCTCCAACGATAAGTTGTCTCAGTTACTTCAGTACTTAAACATTTAATTAACAATAGGGAATGATTTGACAATAACCTGCTTTTATATTCTGCAAAATTAAATTTACTTTGTAATTGTGCAGAAATCAAAAATAAATCTAATCTAGAGAAGGAATTATGTCAAGCTGAATAAAAGGAATAGTCTTTCTCAGTTGGATTTAACTTTCTCCAAATTTCCAATTAATTAAAATCTTTAATCATCTCGAGCAGTCTTTTTGCCATTTTAGTTCTTTCAACAATTTTGGGAAATTTATCCAACAAAGGATCCAAACAATTAAAATCTCCTTCTATCAGTATATTTCCATTTGACTGATTCAAATTCAGGAATACATCCAAAATAAATGCTTGATCATCTTCATTTGGTGCATAAACATTCATTAATGTCCAACTTTCAGAAAAAAATCTTACAATTAACTAATAACCTTTTTCCACCATTGGCAGAAAAAGAATCCAAAGTAAAAGATATTTCTTTGTTTACCAGAATTGCCACCCCTCTAACTTTAGAATTGTACAAGGAAAAGATTACATGTGCTACCCAGCCCCTTTTCAATTTCAAATGTTCTTTTTCTGTCAAATGAGTTCCTTGCAAGAGTGTAATATCTTAACTTCTTAATGTAATCTAAAACACTTTTCCTTTTTATTGGATGATTTAAACCCTTAACATTAAAAGTTACAAAATTTAAACTATTCATTACTACTTATGCAGTGGCACTCAATCTTTCACGATTGGCTCAAAACCCCCCCTTTACCAACTACAAAAAAAAACCAAGAACCACCCCCCCAAAAAAAATCCCAAACACCCCTCCACAAAAAAACTGCAAAGCAGTAACCCCCTTTATTAACTGGGTGCGGTTAATGCCAACGGTGGCTGATTACTTCAGATTTAGCTGGGATATCATCTTCTCCCCAGTCGGAGAGCAACAAAGCCTCAGGCACTAGATATTTCCGGAAGTTCTTGCAAATCCGCCAGATGTTCAACTTTCAACTGCTTTTCACCTTTCCCATTTCCAGTTTTGTTTAAGACCACCAATGGTTTTGAGGAAAGGAACTGTATCAACTTAGAATCTGGGAAAGAGATAGGAAAGGTTAAAGCAGCATGTGGATTTTCAAAAAATTGAGATTGATACTGCCCATAAAATATTTTCAAAATTGCAGGGTATCTAAAAGTAGACTGATACCCCTTCTTCCATAAAACTGCTTGAGCAGCATTAAAGTCTTTCCTTCTCATAGCAACCGCCTGACTCAAATCTGCATTAAAAAACTTTACTATTTTGAATTACCATTGGACCATTCATACGAGCCTGTAAAACTGCAGTACGTAAAATCATCTCACAATCTTGATATCTCAAACATCTCACCAAAACTGGCTGAGGTGGTTGACCGGTAGCGGTTTCTTCCTTCATGCATGATGCGCCCCCTCTGTCTCCAAACCCTCTGGAAAATATTCTGGACCATGTATTTCACCGATCCAAACTTAAAAAAATTTAATAGGATTTGTTCCCTCAAAACCCTCTGTCAACCCCACTATTTTAATATTTTTTCGACGACTGATTTTCTAATAAATCCATCTTCTGTAATAAAAAAAATCTTCTCAATTTGCCATTCAGCCATCTCTCCTTCAACTTGATCCACTCTGGATCAAAATTTTATTTTGAACCATATCCACTGCTGTCAGACACTTAACATCCACCTTCATAGAGTCAATCTCACCAGTCATGTCAGTAATTTTAAGTCTAATATCTGCAAATTGTTAATTAACTTTTTCACTTCCATTGTCAATTGCACCAGCGATTGCTGAAAAGTATCCATATATTTCTTCATTTCTGTTGTCTCTTTCATTTTCTCCTGTTTTTTAGTCGAAACTTTCTGTTCCACATACATTTTTTCTTCTTTCTGATCACTGGAGTTGGGGGGCTTCTTGAGCTTTTTTAAAATTACCTCAATTTTCTTCTGTTTTCTGCGCATGCGTGAGGAGTCGTGCATGCGCAGAGTCATTTCTCCCGTGGCGGGCGACCATTGTTGGGGAAGACACTGTACGGTGACATCCAAGGTCTCCCCAGCTCCAGGCTTTCTTCACGAGCTCCCACCTTCCAGACAGCACCAGGATCCTTCTTCAAGGTCAGCCTCTCTTCTTTATCTGTTTCCTTGCCTTGCTCGATTTCTTGAAAAATAGTCATTGTTGTTTCTTCTTTTGTGGCATTCTGTGTTTTGTAGGCCTTCCCACAGCTTTTCTTTCTATTTTTATTTAATCACTTCAGCTTTTCTGGACTCTTTTTTGAAACTTTTTTGGAGAGAGAAGGGATTCCGTCTAATTCCACATCATTACGCTCTCCCCCCCACCCCCCCCGACTCCATTTGTTAACTCTTTATTAGGTAGCAGCTACCTGGAAGAGCTCTCTCCTGCTGTCACACTTGAAGCAGTCTCGTTGGGTCTCCGTCCAACAAAGGGATGCATCAGGTGTCAAGCAAATTAGAAAAAGATTACATCAGTCACAAACGCACGTGATCTCATTACATGTAGGCACGTCGGCACTATCCTTTCCCCCACTCCCAAGCCTGCAGCCTCATAGATTATAACACAAGGTTACAAAACATGTTTACTGAGCTAGACAGTTTATAATTCTTCAAACTCAGTGAAAATACATCTTTCTCATCTCTGCATTTCTGTACTTTGGTCTCATCCCCAGGCACCCCAAGATTGTTCCAGTCAGCACGCGTCTGTGAGACACACTAACACACAGTCCTGCTTTTAACCTTTCACGTCTTCCCGAAACACTGAAATCAAAGAAACTCCAAAAGGTTTTAATATTCTAAGGGTTTTAATATTTCTTTTCATACATTATCACTTCAACTAGATGGGCCAAATGACCTGTTCCTGTGCTGTTCGGTGGTTCAACAGCAGAAAGACAATTCAAATAAATCTAACGAAAGCCCCCGCTGTTCAACAGACAACACACCAGATGTTCAAGGTCCAGGTCATTTATTTAACATGTGCCAAGTACGTTCAGCTGGAGGATAGTTACAGGGGCTGTTAAGATCAGCTGGATGGGACGAGACAGTGGACACAGGCCGACCCTGGTTAGAATGATGGGTCTGGCGTCAGGTCAGCAACAGAATCCGACTCCCTTGTGGACCTTCTGGTGCTTCAACAGGGTGGTTGACTGAGTGAAGCCTTGCCACAGCTGAAGGGCCTCTCACCGGTGTGGACATACTAGTGGCTCCTCAGGAGGGAGATCTGGGAGAAGAAGAGATGAATGGCCTCTCCCTTGTGTCTCAGCAGGCTGGAGGTATGGGTGAAGCCTTGCCGCACACATACCAGGTGAAGGGCCTCTCCCTGGTGTGGACCCGCTGGTGCATCTATAGGTGGGAGTTCTGGGTGAGGCCTTTGCTGGACACTGGACAGATGAACGGCCTCTCCCTGGTATGGATCCTCTGTTGGGTCAGCAGGTTGGAGGTATGGATGAAGCTCTTACCACTCTTGGAGCAGCTGAAGGGCCTCTCTCCGGTGCCTCACCAGGTCGGAGGTCTGGGTGAATTCCTTGCCGCACTCAGAGCAGACGAATGGTGTGGACCCGTTGGTGTCTCTTTAAGTTACCCAGACTTTTAAAGTTCTTCCTGCAGTCAGAGCACTGAAACGGGCTCATCGCTGTGGGGACGAGAGGGTGTGACCAGAGAATAAATCAATGCAGCCCTGCTCTGGGATGCACAGCGGGTGCTCAGCCCAATGAAGGCTCCCTGAGACCACATGATAAAGGTGCCAGGTAGTGGACGCTGTCTGGGTGGTGCTGGGGGATGCTGTCCATGGGGCTGGTGGTGGCCCTGACCAGGGAGGGTGGTGGTGGCCCTGACCAGGGGTGGAAGGGGGTGCTGTCTGGGGGATATTGTCCAGCGCAGTTGGGGAGTGGGGATGCTCTCTGGGTATTTGAGGGGGTCTGAATGGGGAGAGTGAGGGAGCTCTTTCTCGGGGATGGGGATGAGGGGGCTCAGTCCTGGGGGGTTCAGGGGCTCTGATGGGGAGGTGGGTGAGGAGGCTCTGTCTGGAGAAAGGGGTGAGGAGGCTCTGTCTGGGGAAAGGGGTGAGGAGGCTCTGTCTGAAGAAGGGGGTTAGGAGGTTCTGACCGGAGGTGGGGTTAGGAGGTTCTATCTGGAGGGGGGGGGGGTTAGGAGGTTCTGTCCGGGAGGGTGAGGGAGCTCTGTCAGGGAGGGGGGAGTGAGGGAACTCTGTCCCAAAGTGGGGTCTTTCTCTGCTGGGGGTGTTGGGATCACTGTCCATGGGGATGGTGGAGCAGCCAGATGCCATGGTCCATACAGGGATCAATGACATGGGTAGGATGGTTGAGGAGGTCCTGCAAAGAGAGTTCAGGGTGTCAGGTGCTAGGTTGAAGGACAGGACCCCTAGGGTTGTGATTTCAGGATTTCTACCCGGGGCCACGTGTTGGTGAGGTCAGAAATAGGAGGATAAAGCATGTGGCTAAAGACCTGGTGCAGGAGGGAGGGCTTCAGGTTCCTGGATCATTGAACTTTCTTCCATGGAAGGTGGGGCCTGTTGTGATTGGACGGTTTGAATCTGAACTGGAGGGAAGGTTTGCTAGAGTGGCTCCGCTGGGTTTAAACAAGGTTTGTAGGGGGATGGGAACGAGAGGCCAGAGCAGATAAAAGAGGAAACAGATGACGTGAAAATTGCCTGCTCCGCCAGAAGTTAACAGGATGAACGTGGTGGAAATACTCTCAGGTGCATCCATTTCAACGCAAGGAGAACTGGAGGAAAGGCAGAGGAGCTTAGATCGTGGATTAGCAAACGCAATTATGATATTATGGACATTAGTGAAATTTGGTTGCAGGTCAGGCAGCTAGATCAATGTTCCGGGATTCTAGCGTTGGAACTGGGGTGGTGGTGGGGGGGAATGAAAGGAGGAGAAGTGGCATTTCTCATCAGGGAATATATCACAACTGTGCTCAGGCAGAACAGACCAGAGGACTTGTCTACTTGTCTACTAGATGGATGGAGCAGAGGAACAGTGTTGTATTATAGACTGTCCAATAGTCAGCGAAACCTGGAGGGACAAATTTGTAAGGAGATCACAGTCAGCTGCAGGAAACATCAGGTTTTGATAGTGGATTTTAATTTTCCAATATTGACTGGAACTCCCAACTGTAAAAGGGCTAGATGACACAGTTTGTTATATTTGTTCAGGAAAGTTTTCTAAATTAATATCAACTAGAGAGGGAGATCAATACTGGATCTCCTATCAGGAAACAAGACTGGACAGGTGACAGAAGTATGAGTAGGGGAACATTTTGGATCCAATGATCATAATGCTATTAGTTTCAAGTTAGTTATGGAGAAGAATAGTTCGGAGCCTTGGATTCAGATTCTAAATTGGAGAAAGGCCAATTTTGAAGAAATGAGAAAGGATCTAGAATGTCTGGATTGGGATGTTGTTTTCAGGCAAGGATGTGCGAGGGAAGTGGAAATGCTTTAAAGGTGACATTTTCAGAGCACAGAGTTTGTATGTTCCTGTCAGGATTGAAGGCAAGGTTAGCAGGCACAGGGAACCTTGGATTTCGAGGGATATTGTGGCTCTGGTTCAGACGTAGAGAGCGGTGTATAACAGGTTGAGTCAACATGGAGCAAATGAGGTACTTGAGAAGTATGAAAAATGCAAGAGAAGCTTTAAGAAAAGATCAAGAAGGTTGAAAAAAGACACGAGGTTACTTTGACAGGCAATGTGAAGGAAAGTCCTCAGGGTTTCTGCAGCTATATTAAGAGTAAAAGGATATTGTACGGGACAAAATTAGTCCCCTTGTAGATCAGGGTGGTCGGCTTTGAATGGAGACAAAGGAGAAGGGAAATTATCATAAATGTTTTTTTTCCCCATCACTTTCCACTCAGGAAATGGGTTCAGAGTTGTGGGAAATTATGAAAATAAGTAGTGTGGTCATAGAACCTATACAGATTAAAGAGGAAGAAGTGCTTGGTGTCTTAAAGCAAATAAGGGTGGATAAATCCCCAGGGCCTAACAACATATTCCTTCGGACCTTGTGTGAGGCTAGTGTAGAAATTGCAGGTACAATTTACATGGGGTTCGGTTCCACCACTCACATGATAAGGTGAAATGATCATGTCCATGTCTACCTGCTGGGAGGCCGATGTCCCTGCTCAACCGGGGACCCCGAGATGGTGCCTGGTAACTAGAGGCAGCAACATCACTTCACAATCTATGTTGTGATTTGGAACGCGTGCACAGATTGCTGTTTCTCTCTTTCTCGCTTCAATCTTTCTCTCTCTCCCTCTTGAATCTCGCTCTCTCCCTCTTCAATATCTCTCAATCCGTCAATATCTCTCTCTCTCCTCTTCAGTCTCTCTCTCTCTTCAAATTCTCTCTCTCACTCTTCAATCCCTCTCTCTCCCACTTTAATCTCTCTCTCCTTCAATCTCTCTCTCCCGCTTCAATCTCTCTCCCTCTTCAATTTCTCTATCTCTCCCTCTTCAATTTCTCTCTCTCTCCCTCTTCAATTTCTCTCTCTCCCCCTCTTCAATTTCTCTCCCTCTCCCTCTTCAATTTCTCTCTCTCTCCCTCTTCAATCTCTCTCGCTCTCTCCCATCTTCAATCTTTCTCGCTCTGTCCCTCTTCAATCTCTCTCGCTCTCTCCTTCTTCAATTTCCTTCACTCTCTCACTCTTCAATCTCTCTCATTATCTCGCTCTTCAATCTCTCTCTCTGTCCTTCAATTACACTCTCTCCCCCCTCTCTCTCTCTCTCTCTTCTTCAATCGCTCCGCCTTCAATCTCTCCCTCTTCAATCTCCCTCCCTCTTCAATCACTCTCTCTCCAATCTATCTCTCCCTCTTCAATCTCTCTCTCTCTCCCTCTTCAATATCTCTCTACCTCCAATCTCTCTCTTTCTCTCACCCTTTTCAATCTCTCTCACTCTCTTCAATCTCTCTCTCTCCCTCATCAATCCCTCTCCCTCTTAAATCTCTCTCCCTCTTAAATCTGTCTCCCTCTTAAACCTCTCTCCCTTTTCAATCTCTCTCCCTTTTCAATCTCTCTCCCTCTTCAATCTCTCTCCCTCTTCAATCTCCCTCACTCTTCAATCTCTCTCTCCCTCTTCAATCTCTCTCTCTCCATCTCTCACTCTCCCCCTTCAATCTCTCTCTCTCTTCAACCTCGCTCTCTCCCTCTTCAATCTCTCTCTCTCTCCTTCTTCAATCTCTCTCTCGCTCCAATCTCTTTCTCTCTACTTCTTCAATCTCTCTCTCCCTCTTCAATCTCTCCCTCTCCCTCTTAAATATCTCTCTCTCTCCTGCTTCAATCTCTCACTCTCCGTCTTCAATCTCTTTCTCTCCCCCTCATCAATCTCTCTCCCTCTTAAATCTCTCTCCCTCTTCAATATCTCTCTCCCTCCAATCTCCTTCTTTCTCTCACCCTCTTCAATCTCTCTCACCCTCTTCAATCTCTCTCACCCTCTTCAATCTCTCTCACCCTCTTCAATCTCTCTCACTCTCTTCAATCTCTCTCTCTCTCCCTCTTCAATCTCTCTCCCTCTTAAATCTCTCTCCCTCTTAAATCTCTCTCCCTCTTCAATCTCACACTCCCTCTTCAATCTCTCTCCCCCTCTTCAATCCCTCTCTCTCCCTCTTCAATCTTGCTCTCTCCTTCTTCAATATCTCTCTATCCATCATTCTCTCTCTCTTCTCTTCAGTCTCTCTCATCCTCTTCAAACTCTCTCTCTCACTCTTCAATCTCTCTCTCTCCCTCTTTAATCTCTCTCTCCCTCTTCAAACTCTCTCTCTCCCTCTTCAATCTCTCTCCATCTTCAATCTCTCTCACTCTCTCCCTCTTCAATCTCTCTCGCTCTCTTGATCTCCAATCTCTCTTGATCTCTCCCTCTTCAATCTCTCTCTCTTTCCCTCTTCAATCTTTCTTTCCCTCTTCAATCTCTCTCCCCCTCTTCAATCTCTCTCCCTCTTCAATCTTTCTCTCCCCTTCTTCAATCTCTCTCGCTCTCTCCCTCTTAAATCTCTCTCGCTCTTTCCCACTTCAATCTCTCTCGCCCTCTCCTACTTCAATTTCCCTCGCTCTCTCCCTCTTTAAACTCTCTCACTATCTCGCTCTTCAAACTCTCTCTCTCCTTCAATTACACTCCTTCCCCCTCTGCAATCTCTCTCTCTCTTCTTTAATCTCTCTACTTCAATCTCTCCCCCTTCAATCTCTCCACCTGCAATCTCTCCCGCTTCAATTTCTCCCTCTCTTCAATATCTCTCCCTCTTCAATCTCCCTCGCTTTTCAATCACTCTCTCTCCATCTCTCTCTCTCCCTCTTCAATCTCTCTCTCCCCCTCAATCTCTCTCTCCCACTTTAACCTCTCTATCTCCCTCTTTAATCTCTCCCTCTACCTCTTCAATCTCACTCTCCCTCTTCAATCTCTCTCTCCCTCTTCAATCTCTCTCTCCCTCTTCAATCTCTCTCTCCCTCTTCAATCTCTCTCTCCCTCTTCAATCTCTCTCTCCCTCTTCAATCTCTCTCTCCCTCTTCAATCTCTCTCTCCCTCTTCAATCTCTCTCTCCCTCTTCAATCTCTCTCTCCCTCTTCAATCTCTCTCAATCTCTCTTGTCTCTCACTTTCCCTCTTCAATCTCTCTCCCTCTCCATTTTCAATCTTTCTCTCCCTCTTCAATCTTTCTCTCCCTCTTCAATCTCTCTCTACCTCTTCAATATCTCTCTCTCCAATCTCTCTCTCCCTCTTCAATGTCTCTCACTCCAATCTCTCTCTCCCTCTTCAATCTCACTCTACCTCTTCAATCTCTCTCTCTCCAAACTCTATCTATCCCTCTACAATCTCTCTCCCTCCAGTCTCACTCTCTCTGTCTTCAATCTCTCTCACTCCCTCTTCAATTTCTCTCCCCCTCTTCAATCTCTCTCCCCCTCTTCAATCTCTCCCTCTCCCTCTTCAATCTTGCTCTCTCCTTCTTCAATATCTCTCTATCCATCATTCTCTCTCTCTTCTCTTCAGTCTCTCTCATCCTCTTCAAACTCTCTCTCACTCTTCAATCTCTCTCTCTCCCTCTTTAATCTCACTCTCCCTCTTCAAACTCTCTCTCTCCCTCTTCAATCTCTCTCCCTCTTCAAACTCTCTCACTCTCTCCCTCTTCAATCTCTCTCGCTCTCTTGATCTCCAATCTCTCTCTCTTTCCCTCTTCAATCTTTCTTTCCCTCTTCAATCTCTCTCCCCCTCTTCAATCTCTCTCCCTCTTCAATCTTTCTCTCCCCTTCTTCAATATCTCTCGCTCTCTCCCTCTTAAATCTCTCTCGCTCTTTCCCACTTCAATCTCTCTCGCCCTCTCCTACTTCAATTTCCCTCGCTCTCTCCCTCTTTAAACTCTCTCACTATCTCGCTCTTCAAACTCTCTCTCTCCTTCAATTACACTCCTTCCCCCTCTGCAATCTCTCTCTCTCTCTTCTTTAATCTCTCTACTTCAATCTCTCCCCCTTCAATCTCTCCACCTGCAATCTCTCCCGCTTCAATTTCTCCCTCTCTTCAATATCTCTCCCTCTTCAATCTCCCTCGCTCTTCAATCGCTCTCTCTCCATCTCTCTCTCTCCCTCTTCAATCTCTCTCTCCCCCTCAATCTCTCTCTCCCACTTTAACCTCTCTATCTCCCTCTTTAACCTCTCCCTCTCCCTCTTCAATCTCACTCTCCCTCTTCAATCTCTCTCTCCCTCTTCAATCTCTCTCTCCCTCTTCAATCTCTCTCTCCCTATTCAATCTCTCTCAATCTCTCTTGTCTCTCACTTTCCCTCTTCAATCTCCCTCTCCTTCTTCAATCTCTCTCCCTCTCCATTTTCAATCTTTCTCTCCCTCTTCAATCTTTCTCTCCCTTTTCAATCTCTCTCTACCTCTTCAATATCTCTCTCTCCAATATCTCTCTCCCTCTTCAATGTCTCTCCCTCCAATCTCTCTCTCCCTCTTCAATCTCACTCTACCTCTTCAATCTCTCTCTCTCCAAACTCTATCTATCCCTCTTCAATCTCTCTCCCTCCAATGTCTCACTCTCTCTGTCTTCAATCTCTCTCACTCCCTCTTCAATTTCTCTCCCCCTCTTCAATCTCTCTCTCTCCCTCTTCAATCTTGCTCTCTCCTTCTTCAATATCTCTCTATCCATCAATCCCTCTCACTTCTCTTCAGTCTCTCTCATCCTCTTCAAACTCTCTCTCTCACTCTTCAATCTCTCTCACTCCCTCTTTAATCTCTCTCTCCCTCTTCAATCTCTCTCCCTCTTCAAACTCTCTCACTCTCTCCCTCTTCAATCTCTCTCGCTCTCTTGATCTCCAATCTCTCTCTTTCCCTCTTCAATCTTTCTTTCCCTCTTCAATATCTCTCCCCCTCTTCAATCTCTCTCCCTCTTCAATCTTTCTCTCCCCTTCTTCAATCTCTCTCGCTCTCTCCCTCTTAAATCTCTCTCGCTCTTTCCCACTTCAATCTCTCTCGCCCTTTCCTACTTCAATTTCCCTCGCTCTCTCCCTCTTTAAACTCTCTCACTATCTCGCTCTTCAAACTCTCTCTCTCCTTCAATTATACTCCTTCCCCCTCTGCAATCTCTCTCTCTCTCTTCTTTAATCTCTCTACTTCAATCTCTCCCCCTTCAATCTCTCCACCTGCAATCTCTCCCGCTTCAATTTCTCCCTCTCTTCAATATCTTTCCCTCTTCAATCTCCCTCGCTCTTCAATCGCTCTCTCTCCCTCTTCAATCTCTCTCTCTCCCTCTTCAGTCTCTCTCTCTCCCGCTTCAATCTCTCTCTCTCCTTTAATCTCTCTCTCTCCCCCTCTTCAATCATTGTCTTCTTCAATCTCTCCAGTTCAATATCTCCCCTCTTCAATCTCTCCATTATTCAATCTCTCCCCCTCTTCAATCTCTCTCTCTCCCTCTTCAATCTCTCCCTCTTCAATTTCCTTCTCTTCCTCTTCAATCTCTCTCTCCCCTCTTCAATCTCTCCCCCTTTTCAATCTCTCTCTCTCTTCAATCACTCTCGCTCTTCAATCTCTCTCTCCCTCTTCAATCTCTCTCTCCCTCCATCTCTCTCTCTCTTCAACCTCTCACTCTCCATCTTAAATCTCCGTCTTCAATTTCACACTCTCCCTCTTCTATCTCTATCTCCATCTTCAATCTCTCTCACCCTCTTCAATCTCTCTCCCTCTCCCTTTTCAATCACTTTCTCCCTCTTTAATCTCGCTCTCTCCCTCTTCAATGTCTCTCTCTATCTTCAATCTCTCTCTCTCTCCCTCTTCATTCTCTCTATCTCTCCCGCCAATCGCTCTGTCACCCTCTTCAATCTCTCTCCCTCCAATCTCTCTCACCCTCTTCAATCTCTCTCACCCTCTTCAATCTCTCTCACCCTCTTCAATATCTCGCACCCTCTTCAATCTCTCTCACTCTCTTCAATCTCTCTCTCTCTCCCTCATCAATCTCTCTCCCTCTTAAATCTCTCTCCCTCATCAATCTCTCTCCCTCTTAAATCTCTCGCCCTCTTCAATCTCTCACTCCCTCTTTAATCTCTCTCTCCAATCTTCTCTCCCCTCTTCAATCTCTCTCCCCCTCTTCAATCTCTCTCTCTTCCTCTTCAATCTTGCTCTCTCCTTCTTCAATATCTCTATCCATCAATCTCTCTCCCTTCTCTTCAGTCTCTCTCATCCTCTTCAAACTCTCTCTCTCACTCTTCAATCTCTCTCTCTCCCCCTTTAATCTCTCTCTCCCTCTTCAAACTCTCTCTCTCCCTCTTCAATCTCTCTCCATCTTCAATCTCTCTCACTCTCTCCCTCTTCAATCTCTCTCGCTCTCTTGATCTCCAATCTCTCTCGATCTCTCCCTCTTCAATCTCTCTCTCTTTCCATCTTCAATCTTTCTTTCCCTCTTCAATCTCTCTCCCCCTGTTCAATCTCTCTCCCTCTTCAATCTTTCTCTCCCCTTCTTCAATCTCTCTCGCTCTCTCCCTCTTAAATCTCTCTCGCTCTTTCCCCCTTCAATCTTTCCACCTGCAATCTCTCCCGCTTCAATTTCTCCCTCTCTTCAATATCTCTCCCTCTTCAATCTCCCTCGCTCTTCAATCGCTCTCTCTCCAACTCTCTCTCTCCCTCTTCAATCTCTCTCTCTCCCCCTCAATCTCTCTCTCCCACTTTAACCTCTCTATCTCCCTCTTTAACCTCTCTCACTCCCTCTTCAATCTCACTCTCCCTCTTCAATCTCTCTCTCCCTCTTCAATCTCTCTCTCCCTCTTCAATCTCTCTCTCCCTCTTCAATCTCTCTCAATCTCTCTTGTCTCTCACTTTCCCTCTTCAATCTCCCTCTCCTTCTTCAATCTCTCTCACTCTCCCTTTTCAATCTTTCTCTCCCTCTTCAATATCTCTCTCTCCAATCTCTCTCTCTCTCTCTTCAATGTCTCTCCCTCCAATCTCTCTCTCCCTCTTCAATCTCTCTCTCTCCAAACTCTATCTATCCCTCTTCAATCTCTCTCCCTCCAATCTCTCTCTCTCTCTGTCTTCAATCTCTCTCACTCCCTCTTCAATCTCTCTCTCCCTCTTCAATCTCTCTCTCTCTCTCCCTCTTCAATCTCTCTCTCTCTCCCTCTTCAATATCTCTCTCTCTCCCTCTTCAATCTCTCTCCCACTTCAATCTCTCTCGCTCTTCAATCTCTCTCTCTCCCTCTTCAAACTTTCTCTCATTCCATCTCTCTCTCTTCAATCTCTCCCTCTCCCTCTTCAATTTCCCTCTTCAATTTCACACTCTCCCTCTTCTATCTCTCACTCTCACCCTTCAATCTCTCTTCCTCTTCAATCTCTCTTCCTCTTCAATCTCTCTCCCTCTTCAATCTCTCTCCCTCCAATATCTCTCTCTCTACCACCAATTTCTCACTCTCCATTCTCTCTCTCCCTATTAATCTCTCTCCCATCAATCTCGCTCTCCCTGTTCAATCTCTCTCTCTCCCTCTTCAATCTCTCTCTCTTCCCCTCTTCAATCTCTCTCTCCCTCTTCAATCTCTCTCTCCCACCAATCTCTCTCTCACCATCTTCAATCTGTCTCACTCTCTCCCTCTTCAATGTCTCTCGATCTCTCTCCTCTTTAATCTCCCCCCTTTTCAATCTCTCCATAGCTTCAATCTCTCTCCCTCTTCAATCTCTCTTGCACTTCAATCTCTCTCTTCCCCTCTTCAATCTCTATCTCCCTCTTCAATCTCTCTCTCTCTCCCACAAATATCTCTCTCCTACAATCTCTCTCTCTCCCTCTTCAATCTCTCCCTCTCCTCTTCAGTCTCTCTCTCGCTCTTCAATCTCTCTCTCTCTGCCTCTTCAATCTTTTTGTCTCTCCCTCTTCATTCTCTCTCGCACTCTCCCTTTTGAATCTATCTCCCTCTCTGTCACTTCAATCCCTCGCTATGTCGCTCGTCAATATCTCTCGCTCTCTCCCTCTTCAATCTCTCTATCTCCCTCTTCAATCTCTCTATCTCCCTCTTCAATCTCTCTATCTCCCTCTTCAATCTCTCTCTCTCCCTCTTCAGTCTCTCTCTCTCCCTCTTCAGTCTCTCTCTCTCCCTCTTCAATCTCTCTCTCCTTAAATCTCTCTCTCTCCCCTCTTCAATCTCTCTCACTCTCTCCCTCTTCAATCTCTCTCAATCTCTCCCTCTTCAATCTCTCTCTCTCCTTTAATCTCTCTCTCTCCCCCTCTTCAATCATTGTCTTCTTGAATCTCTCCAGTTCAATATCTCCCCTCTTCAATCTCTCCATTATTCAATCTCTCCCCCTCTTCAATCTCTCTCTCTCCCTCTTCAATTTCCTTCTCTCCCTCTTCAATCTCTCTCTCCCCTCTGCAATCTCTCCCCCTTTTCAATCTCTCTCTCTCTTCAATCACTCTCGCTCTTCAATCTCTCTCTCCCTCTTCAATCTCTCTCTCCCTCCATCTCTCTCTCTCTTCAACCTCTCACTCTCCAGCTTAAATCTCCGTCTTCAATTTCACACTCTCCCTCTTCTATCTCTATCTCCATCTTCAATCTCTCTCACCCTCTTCAATCCCTCTCCCTCTCCCTTTTCAATCACTTTCTCCCTCTTTAATCTCGCTCTCTCCCTCTTCAATGTCTCTCTCTGTCTTCAATCTCTCTCACTCCCTCTTCATTCTCTCTATCTCTCCCGCCAATCTCTCTGTCACCCTCTTCAATCTCTCTCTACCTCTTCAATCTCTCTCTCTCCATTGTCTCTCTCTCCTCTTCAGTCTCTCTCTCCCTCTTCAATCTCTCTCTCTCCTTTAATCTCACTCTCTCCCCCTCTTCAATCATTGTCTTCTTCAATCTCTCCAGTTCAATATCTCCCCTATTCAATCTCTCCATTATTCAATCTCTCCCCCTCTTCAATCTCTCTCTCCCCTCTTCAATCTCTCCCCCTTTTCAATCTCTCTCTCTCTTCAATCACTCTCGCTCTTCAATCTCTCTCTCCCTCTTCAATCTCTCTCTCTCTCCATCTCTCTCTCTTCAACCTCTCACTCTCCATCTTAAATCTCCGTCTTCAATTTTACACTCTCCCTCTTCTATCTCTATCTCCATCTTCAATCTCTCTCACTCCCTCTTCAATTTCTCTCCCCCTCTTCAATCTCTCTCCCCCTCTTCAATCTCTCTCTCTCCCTCTTCAATCTTGCTCTCTCCTTCTTCAATATCTCTCTATCCATCAATCTCTCTCACTTCTCTTCAGTCTCTCTCATCCTCTTCAAACTCTCTCTCTCACTCTTCAATCTCTCTCTCTCCCTCTTTAATCTCTCTCTCCCTCTTCAAACTCTCTCCCTCTTCAATCTCTCTCCCTCTTCAAACTCTCTCACTCTCTCCCTCTTCAATCTCTCTCGCTCTCTTGATCTCCAATCTCTCTCTCTTTCCCACTTTAATCTTTCTTTCCCTCTTCAATCTCTCTCCCCCTCTTCAATCTCTCTCCCTCTTCAATCTTTCTCTCCCCTTCTTCAATCTCTCTCGCTCTCTCCCTCTTAAATCTCTCTCGCCCTCTCCTACTTCAATTTCCCTCGCTCTCTCCCTCTTTAAACTCTCTCACTATCTCGCTCTTCAAACTCTCTCTCTCCTTCAATTACACTCCTTCCCCCTCTTCAATCTCTCTCTCTCTTCTTTAATCTCTGTACTTCAATCTCTCCCCTTCAATCTCTCCCCTTCAATCTCTCCCCTTCAATCTCTCCACCTGCAATCTCTCCCGCTTCAATTTCTCCCTCTCTTCAATATCTCTCCCTCTTCAATCTCCCTCGCTCTTCAATCGCTCTCTCCCTCATCAATCTCTCTCTCTCCATCTCTCTCTCTCCCTCTTCAATCTCTCTCTCTCCCCCTCAATCTCTCTCTCCCACTTTAACCTCTCTATCTCCCTCTTTAACCTCTCTCTCTCCCTCTTCAATCTCTCTCTCTCTCTTCAATCTCTCTCTCCCTCTTCAATCTCTCTCTTCAATCTCTCTCTCCCTCTTCAATCTCTATCAATCTCTCTTGTCTCTCACTTTCCCTCTTCAATCTCCCTCTCCTTCTTCAATCTCTCTCCCTCTCCCTTTTCAATCGTTCTCTCCCTCTTCAATATCTCTCTCTCCAATCTCTCTCTCCCTCTTCAATGTCTCTCCCTCCAATCTCTCTCTCCCTCTTCAATCTCTCTCTCTCCAAACTCTATCTATCCCTCTTCAATCTCTCTCCCTCCAATCTCTCTCTCTCTCTCTCTTCAATCTCTCTCACTCCCTCTTCTCTCTCTCTTCCTCTTCAATCTCTCTCTCTCTCCCTCTTCAATCTCTCTCTCTCTCCCTCTTCAATCTCTCTCTCTCCCTCTTCAATCTCTCTCCCTCTTCAATCTCTCTCGCTCTTCAATCTCTCTCTCTCCCTCTTCAATCTTTCTCTCATTCCATCTCTCTCTCTTCAATCTCTCTCTCTCCCTCTTCAATCTCCTTCTTCAATTGCACACTCTCCCTCTTCTATCTCTCACTCTCACCCTTCAATCTCTCTTCCTCTTCAATCTCTCTCCCTCTTCAATCTCTCTCCCTCCAATACCTCTCTCTCTACCACCAATTTCTCACTCTCCATTCTCTCTCTCCCTATTAATCTCTCTCCCATCAATCTCGCTCTCCCTGTTCAATCTCTCTCTCTCCCTCTTCAATCTCTCTCTCTTCCCCTCTTCAATCTCTCTCTCCCACTTCAATCTCTCTCTCCCACCAATCTCTCTCTCACCATCTTCAATCTGTCTCACTCTCTCCCTCTTCAATGTCTCTCGATCTCTCCCCTCTTTAATCTCCCCCCTTTTCAATCTCTCCATAGCTTCAATCTCTCTCCCTCTTCAATCTCTCCTGCACTTCAATCTCTCTCTTCCCCGCTTCAATCTCTATCTCCCTCTTCAATCTCTCTCTCACTCCCACAAATATCTCTCTCCTACAATCTCTCTCTCTCCCTCTTCAAACTCTCTCACTCTCTCCCTCTTCAATCTCTCTCGCTCTCTTGATCTCCAATCTCTCTCTCTTTCCCTCTTCAATCTTTCTTTCCCTCTTCAATCTTTCTTTCCCTCTTCAATCTCTCTCACTCCCTCTTCAATTTCTCTCCCCCTCTTCAATCTCTCTCCCCCTCTTCAATCTCTCTCTCTCCCTCTTCAATCTTGCTCTCTCCTTCTTCAATATCTCTCTATCCATCAATCTCTCTCACTTCTCTTCAGTCTCTCTCATCCTCTTCAAACTCTCTCTCTCACTCTTCAATCTCTCTCTCTCCCTCTTTAATCTCTCTCTCCCTCTTCAAACTCTCTCACTCTCTCCCTCTTCAATCTCTCTCGCTCTCTTGATCTCCAATCTCTCTCTCTTTCCCACTTCAATCTTTCTTTCCCTCTTCAATCTCTCTCCCCCTCTTCAATCTCTCTCCCTCTTCAATCTTTCTCTCCCCTTCTTCAATCTCTCTCGCTCTCTCCCTCTTAAATCTCTCTCGCCCTCTCCTACTTCAATTTCCCTCGCTCTCTCCCTCTTTAAACTCTCTCACTATCTCGCTCTTCAAACTCTCTCTCTCCTTCAATTACACTCCTTCCCCCTCTTCAATCTCTCTCTCTCTTCTTTAATCTCTGTACTTCAATCTCTCCCCTTCAATCTCTCCCCTTCAATCTCTCCCCTTCAATCTCTCCACCTGCAATCTCTCCCGCTTCAATTTCTCCCTCTCTTCAATATCTCTCCCTCTTCAATCTCCCTCGCTCTTCAATCGCTCTCTCCCTCATCAATCTCTCTCTCTCCATCTCTCTCTCTCCCTCTTCAATCTCTCTCTCTCCCCCTCAATCTCTCTCTCCCACTTTAACCTCTCTATCTCCCTCTTTAACCTCTCTCTCTCCCTCTTCAATCTCTCTCTCTCTCTTCAATCTCTCTCTCCCTCTTCAATCTCTCTCTTCAATCTCTCTCTCTTCAATCTCTCTCAATCTCTCTTGTCTCTCACTTTCCCTCTTCAATCTCCCTCTCCTTCTTCAATCTCTCTCCCTCTCCCTTTTCAATCGTTCTTTCCCTCTTCAATATCTCTCTCTCCAATCTCTCTCTCCCTCTTCAATGTCTCTCCCTCCAATCTCTCTCTCCCTCTTCAATCTCTCTCTCTCCAAACTCTATCTATCCCTCTTCAATCTCTCTCCCTCCAATCTCTCTCTCTCTCTCTCTCTTCAATCTCTCTCACTCCCTCTTCTCTCTCTCTTCCTCTTCAATCTCTCTCTCTCTCCCTCTTCAATCTCTCTCTCTCTCCCTCTTCAATCTCTCTCTCTCCCTCTTCAATCTCTCTCCCTCTTCAATCTCTCTCGCTCTTCAATCTCTCTCTCTCCCTCTTCAATCTTTCTCTCATTCCATCTCTCTCTCTTCAATCTCTCTCTCTCCCTCTTCAATCTCCTTCTTCAATTGCACACTCTCCCTCTTCTATCTCTCACTCTCACCCTTCAAACTCTCTTCCTCTTCAATCTCTCTCCCTCTTCAATCTCTCTCCCTCCAATACCTCTCTCTCTACCACCAATTTCTCACTCTCCATTCTCTCTCTCCCTATTAATCTCTCTCCCATCAATCTCGCTCTCCCTGTTCAATCTCTCTCTCTCCCTCTTCAATCTCTCTCTCTTCCCCTCTTCAATCTCTCTCTCCCACTTCAATCTCTCTCTCCCACCAATCTCTCTCTCACCATCTTCAATCTGTCTCACTCTCTCCCTCTTCAATGTCTCTCGATCTCTCCCCTCTTTAATCTCCCCCCTTTTCAATCTCTCCATAGCTTCAATCTCTCTCCCTCTTCAATCTCTCCTGCACTTCAATCTCTCTCTTCCCCTCTTCAATCTCTATCTCCCTCTTCAATCTCTCTCTCACTCCCACAAATATCTCTCTCCTACAATCTCTCTCTCTCCCTCTTCAAACTCTCTCACTCTCTCCCTCTTCAATCTCTCTCGCTCTCTTGATCTCCAATCTCTCTCTCTTTCCCTCTTCAATCTTTCTTTCCCTCTTCAATCTTTCTTTCCCTCTTCAATCTCTCTCCCCCTCTTCAATCTCTCTCCCTCTTCAATCTTTCTCTCCCCTTCTTCAATCTCTCTCGCTCTCTCCCTCTAAAATCTCTCTCGCTCTTTCCCACTTCAATCTCTCTCGCCCTCTCCTACTTCAATTTCCCTCACTCTCTCCCTCTTTAAACTCTCTCACTATCTCGCTCTTCAAACTCTCTCTCTCCTTCAATTTCACACCTTCCCCCTCTGCAATCTCTCTCTCTCTCTTCTTTAATCTCTGTACTTCAATCTCTCCCCTTCAATCTCTCCACCTGCAATCTCTCCCGCTTCAATTTCTCCCTCTCTTCAATATCTCTCCCTCTTCAATCTCCCTCGCTCTTCAATCGCTCTCTCCCTCATCAATTTCTCTCTCCATCTCTCTCTCTCCCTCTTCAATCTCTGTCTCTCCCCCTCAATCTCTCTCTCCCACTTTAACCTCTCTATCTCCCTCTTCAATCTCTCTCTCTCGCTCTTCAATCTTTCTCTCATTTCATCTCTCTCTCTTCAATCTCTCTCTCTCCCTCTTCAATCTCCTTCTTCAATTTCACACTCTCCCTCTTCTATCTCTCACTCTCACCATTCAATCTCTCTTCCTCTTCACTCTCTCCCTCTTCAATCTCTCTCCCTCCAATATCTCTCTCTCTACCACCAATTTCTCACTCTCCATTCTCTCTCTCCCTATTAATCTCTCTCCCATCAATCTCACTCTCCCTGTTCAATCTCTCTCTCCCTCTTCAATCTCTCTCTCCCTCTTCAATCTCTCTCTCCCTCTTCAATCTCTCTCTCCCTCTTCAATCTCTCTCTCTCTCTCCCTCTTCAATCTCTCTCTCTCTCTCCCTCTTCAATCTCTCTCTCTCTCCCTCTTCAATCTCTCTCTCTCTCCCTCTTCAATCTCTCTCTCTCCCTCTTCAATCTCTCTCGCTCTTCAATCTCCCTCTCTCCCTCTTCAATCTTTCTCTCATTCCATCTCTCTCTTCAATCTCTCTCTCTCCCTCTTCAATCTCCCTCTTCAATTTCACACTCTCCCTCTTCTATATCTCACTCTCACCCTTCAATCCCTCTTCCTCTTCAATCTCTCTCCCTCTTCAATCTCTCTCCCTCCAATATCTCTCTCTCTACCACCAATTTCTCACTCTCCATTCTCTCTCTCCCTATTAATCTCTCTCCCATCAATCTCGCTCTCCCTGTTCAATCTCTCTCTCCCTCTTCAATCTCTCTCTCCCTCTTCAATCTCTCTCTCCCTCTTCAATCTCTCTCTCTCCCACTTCAATCTCTCTCTCTCCCTCTTCAATCTCTCTCTCTCCCTCTTCAATCTCTCTCGCTCTTCAATCTCTCTCTCTCCCTCTTCAATCTTTCTCTCATTCCATCTCTCTCTCTTCAATCTCTCACTCTCCCTCTTCAATCTCCCTCTTCAATTTCACACTCTCCCTCTTCTATCTCTCATTCTCACCCTTCAATCTCTCTTCCTCTTCAATATCTCTCCCTCTTCAATCTCTATCCCTCCAATATCTCTCTCTCTACCACCAATTTCTCACTCTCCATTCTCTCTCTCCCTATTAATCTCCCTCCCATCAATCTCGCTCTCCCTGTTCAATCTCTCTCTCCCTCTTCAATCTCTCTCTCTTCCCCTCTTCAATCTCTCTCTCCCTCTTCAATCTCTCTCTCCCACCAATCTCTCTCTCACCATCTTCAATCTGTCTCACTCTCTCCCTCTTCAATGTCTCTCGATCTCTCCCCTCTTTAATCTCCCCCCTTTTCAATCTCTCCGTAGCTTCAATCTCTCTCCCTCTTCAATCTTTCTCTCCCCTTCTTCAATCTCTCTCGCTCTCTCCCTCTTAAATCTCTCTCGCCCTCTCCTACTTCAATTTCCCTCGCTCTCTCCCTCTTTAAACTCTCTCACTATCTCGCTCTTCAAACCCTCTCTCTCCTTCAATTACACTCCTTCCCCCTCTTCAATCTCTCTCTCTCTTCTTTAATCTCTGTACTTCAATCTCTCCTCTTCAATCTCTCCACCTGCAATCTCTCCCGCTTCAATTTCTCCCTCTCTTCAATATCTCTCCCGCTTCAATCTCCATCGCTCTTCAATCGCTCTCTCCCTCATCAATCTCTCTCTCTCCATCTCTCTCTCTCCCTCTTCAATCTCTCTCTCTCCCCCTCAATCTCTCTCTCCCACTTTAACCTCTCTATCTCCCTCTTTAACCTCTCTCTCTCCCTCTTCAATCTCTCTCTCCCTCTTCAATCTCTCTCTTCCTCTTCAATCTCTCTCTTCAATCTCTCTCTCCCTCTTCAATCTCTCTCAATCTCTCTTGTCTCTCACTTTCCCTCTTCAATCTCCCTCTCCTTCTTCAATCTCCCTCTCTCCCTCTTCAATCTCTCTCCCTCTTCAATCTCTCTCGCTTTTCAATCTCTCTCTCTCCCTCTTCAATCTTTCTCTCATTCCATCTCTCTCTCTTCAATCTCTCTCTCTCCCTCTTCAATCTCCTTCTTCAATTGCACACTCTCCCTCTTCTATCTCTCACTCTCACCCTTCAATCTCTCTTCCTCTTCAATCTCTCTCCCTCTTCAATCTCTCTCCCTCCAATATCTCTCTCTCTACCACCAATTTCTCACTCTCCATTCTCTCTCTCCCTATTAATCTCTCTCCCATCAATCTCGCTCTCCCTGTTCAATCTCTCTCTCTCCCTCTTCAATCTCTCTCTCTTCCCCTCTTCAATCTCTCTCTCCCTCTTCGATCTCTCTCTCCCACCAATCTCTCTCTCACCATCTTCAATCTGTCTCACTCTCTCCCTCTTCAATGTCTCTCGATCTCTCCCCTCTTTAATCTCCCCCCTTTTCAATCTCTCCATAGCTTCAATCTCTCTCCCTCTTCAATCTCTCTTGCACTTCAATCTCTCTCTTCCCCTCTTCAATCTCTATCTCCCTCTTCAATCTCTCTCACTCCCACAAATATCTCTCTCCTACAATCTCTCTCTCTCCCTCTTCAAACTCTCTCACTCTCTCCCTCTTCAATCTCTCTCGCTCTCTTGATCTCCAATCTCTCTCTCTTTCCCTCTTCAATCTTTCTTTCCCTCTTCAATCTCTCTCCCCCTCTTCAATCTCTCTCCCTCTTCAATCTTTCTCTCCCCTTCTTCAATCTCTCTCGCTCTCTCCCTCTTAAATCTCTCTCGCTCTTTCCCACTTAAATCTCTCTCGCCCTCTCCTACTTCAATTTCCCTCACTCTCTCCCTCTTTAAACTCTCTCACTATCTCGCTCTTCAAACTCTCTCTCTCCTTCAATTACACACCTTCCCCCTCTGCAATCTCTCTCTCCTTTAATCTCTGTACTTCAATCTCTCCCCTTCAATCTCTCCACCTGCAATCTCTCCCGCTTCAATTTCTCCCTCTCTTCAATATCTCTCCCTCTTCAATCTCCCTCGCTCTTCAATCGCTCTCTCCCTCATCAATCTCTCTCTCCATCTCTCTCTCTCCCTCTTCAATCTCTGTCTCTCCCCCTCAATCTCTCTCTCCCACTTTAACCTCTCTATCTCCCTCTTCAATCTCTCTCTCTCGCTCTTCAATCTTTCTCTCATTCCATCTCTCTCTCTTCAATCTCTCTCTCTCCCTCCAATCTCCCTCTTCAATTTCACACTCTCCCTCTTCTATCTCTCACTCTCACCCTTCAATCTCTCTTCCTCTTCAATCTCTCTCCCTCTTCAATCTCTCTCCCTCCAATATCTCTCTCTCTACCACCAATTTTTCACTCTCCATTCTCTCTCTCCCTATTAATCTCTCTCCCATCAATCTCGCTCTCCCTGTTCAATGTCTCTCTCCCTCTTCAATCTCTCTCTCCCTCTTCAATCTCTCTCTCTCTCTCCCTCTTCAATCTCTCTCTCTCTCCCTCTTCAATCTCTCTCTCTCCCTCTTCAATCTCTCTCTCTCCCTCTTCAATCTCTCTCGCTCTTCAATCTCTCTCTCTCCCTCTTCAATCTTTCTCTCATTCCATCTCTCTCTCTTCAATCTCTCTCTCTCCCTCTTCAATCTCCCTCTTCAATTTCACACTCTCCCTCTTCTATCTCTCACTCTCACCCTTCAATCTCTCTTCCTCTTCAATCTCTCTCCCTCTTCAATCTCTCTCCCTCCAATATCTCTCTCTCTGCCACCAATTTCTCACTCTCCATTCTCTCTCTCCCTATTAATCTCTCTCCCATCAATCTCGCTCTCCCTGTTCAATCTCTCTCTCCCTCTTCAATCTCTCTCTCCCTCTTCAATCTCTCTCTCCCTCTTCAATCTCTCTCTCCCTCTTCAATCTCTCTCTCTCTCTCCCACTTCAATCTCTCTCTCCCTCTTCAATCTCTCTCTCCCTCTTCAACCTCTCTCTCCCTCTTCAATCTCTCTCTCTCTTCAATCTCTCTCTCTCCCTCTTCAATCTCCCTCTTCAATTTCACACTCTCCCTCTTCTATCTCTCACTCTCACCTTTCAATCTCTCTTCCTCTTCAATCTCTCTCTCCCACCAATCTCTCTCTCAGCATCTTCAATCTGTCTCACTCTCTCCCTCTTCAATGTCTCTCGATCTCTCCCCTCTTTAATCTCCCCCCTTTTCAATCTCTCCATAGCTTCAATCTCTCTCCCTCTTCAATTTCACACCCTCCCTCTTCTATCTCTCACTCTCACCCTTCAATCTCTCTTCCTCTTCAATCTCTCTCCCTCTTCAATCTCTATCCCTCCAATATCTCTCTCTCTACCACCAATTTCTCACTCTCCATTCTCTCTCTCCCTATTAATCTCTCTCCCATCAATCTCGCTCCCCCTGTTCAATCTCTCTCTCTCCCTCTTCAATCTCTCTCTCTTCCCCTCTTCAATCTCTCTCTCCCTCTTCAATCTCTCTCTCCCACCAATCTCTCTCTCACCATCTTCAATCTGTCTCACTCTCTCCCTCTTCAATGTCTCTCGATCTCTCCCCTCTTTAATCTCCCCCCTTTTCAATCTCTCCATAGCTTCCATCTCTCTCCCTCTTCAATCTCTCTTGCACTTCAATCTCTCTCTTCCCCTCTTCAATCTCTATCTCCCTCTTCAATCTCTCTCTCTCTCCCACAAATATCTCTCTCCTACAATCTCTCTCTCTCCCACTTCAATCTCTCTCTCTCCTCTTCAGTCTCTCTCTCGCTCTTCAATCTCTCTCTCTCTGCCTCTTCAATCTTTTTGTCTCTCCCTCTTCATTCTCTCTCGCACTCTCCCTTTTGAATCTATCTCCCTCTCTGTCACTTCAATCCCTCGCTATGTCGCTCGTCAATATCTCTCGCTCTCTCCCTCTTCAATCTCTCTATCTCCCTCTTCAATCTCTCTATCTCCCTCTTCAATCTCTCTCTCCCTCTTCAGTCTCTCTCTCTTCCTCTTCAATCTCTCTCTCTCCTTAAATCTCTCTCTCTCCCCTCTTCAATCTCTCTCACTCTCTCCCTCTTCAATCTCTCTATCTCCCTCTTCAATCTCTCTATCTCCCTCTTCAATCTCTCTCTCCCTCTTCAGTCTCTCTCTCTTCCTCTTCAATCTCTCTCTCTCCTTTAATCTCTCTCTCTCCCCCTCTTCAATCATTGTCTTCTTGAATCTCTCCAGTTCAATATCTCCCCTCTTCAATCTCTCCATTATTCAATCTGTCCCCCTCTTCAATCTCTCTCTCTCCCTCTTCAATCTCTCCCTCTTCAATTTCCTTCTCTCCCTCTTCAATCTCTCTCTCCCCTCTTCAATCTCTCCCCCTTTTCAATCTCTCAATCTCTTCAATCACTCTCGCTCTTCAATCTCTCTCTCCCTCTTCAATCTCTCTCTCCCTCTTCAATCTCTCTCTCTCTCTCCCTCTTCAATCTCTCTCTCTCTCCCTCTTCAATCTCTCTCTCTCCCTCTTCAATCTCTCTCCCTCTTCAATCTCTCTCGCTTTTCAATCTCTCTCTCTCCCTCTTCAATCTTTCTCTCATTCCATCTCTCTCTCTTCAATCTCTCTCTCTCCCTCTTCAATCTCCTTCTTCAATTGCACACTCTCCCTCTTCTATCTCTCACTCTCACCCTTCAATCTCTCTTCCTCTTCAATCTCTCTCCCTCTTCAATCTCTCTCCCTCCAATATCTCTCTCTACCACCAATTTCTCACTCTCCATTCTCTCTCTCCCTATTAATCTCTCTCCCATCAATCTCGCTCTCCCTGTTCAATCTCTCTCTCTCCCTCTTCAATCTCTCTCTCTTCCCCTCTTCAATCTCTCTCTCCCTCTTCGATCTCTCTCTCCCACCAATCTCTCTCTCACCATCTTCAATCTGTCTCACTCTCTCCCTCTTCAATGTCTCTCGATCTCTCCCCTCTTTAATCTCCCCCCTTTTCAATCTCTCCATAGCTTCAATCTCTCTCCCTCTTCAATCTCTCTTGCACTTCAATCTCTCTCTTCCCCTCTTCAATCTCTATCTCCCTCTTCAATCTCTCTCTCACTCCCACAAATATCTCTCTCCTACAATCTCTCTCTCTCCCTCTTCAAACTCTCTCACTCTCTCCCTCTTCAATCTCTCTCGCTATCTTGATCTCCAATCTCTCTCTCTTTCCCTCTTCAATCTTTCTTTCCCTCTTTAATCTTTCTTTCCCTCTTCAATCTTTCTTTCCCTCTTCAATCTCTCTCCCCCTCTTCAATCTCTCTCCCTCTTCAATCTTTCTCTCCCCTTCTTCAATCTCTCTCGCTCTCTCCGTCTTAAATCTCTCTCGCTCTTTCCCACTTCAATCTCTCTCGCCCTCTCCTACTTCAATTTCCCTCACTCTCTCCCTCTTCAAACTCTCTCTCTCCTTCAATTACACACCTTCCCCCTCTGCAATCTCTCTCTCTCTTCTTTAATCTCTGTACTTCAATCTCTCCCCTTCAATCTCTCCACCTGCAATCTCTCCCGCTTCAATTTCTCCCTCTCTTCAATATCTCTCCCTCTTCAATCTCCCTCGCTCTTCAATCGCTCTCTCCCTCATCAATCTCTCTCTCCATCTCTCTCTCTCCCTCTTCAATCTCTGTCTCTCCCCCTCAATCTCTCTCTCCCACTTTAACCTCTCTATCTCCCTCTTCAATCTCTCTCTCTCGCTCTTCAATCTTTCTCTCATTCCATCTCTCTCTCTTCAATCTCTCTCTCTCCCTCTTCAATCTCCCTCTTCAATTTCACACTCTCCCTCTTCTATCTCTCACTCTCACCCTTCAATCTCTCTTCCTCTTCAATCTCTCTCCCTCTTCAATCTCTCTCTCCCTCTTCAATCTCTCTCTCTCTCTCCCTCTTCAATCTCTCTCTCTCTCCCTCTTCAATCTCTCTCTCTCTCCCTCTTCAATCTCTCTCTCTCCCTCTTCAATCTCTCTCGCTCTTCAATCTCTCTCTCTCCCTCTTCAATCTTTCTATCATTCCATCTCTCTCTCTTCAATCTCTCTCTCTCCCTCTTCAATCTCCCTCTTCAATTTCACACTCTCCCTCTTCTATCTCTCACTCTCACCCTTCAATCTCTCTTCCTCTTCAATCTCTCTCCCTCTTCAATCTCTCTCCCTCCAATATCTCTCTCTCTACCACCAATTTCTCACTCTCCATTCTCTCTCTCCCTATTAATCTCTCTCCCATCAATCTCGCTCTCCCTGTTCAATCTCTCTCTCTCCCTCTTCAATCTCTCTCTCTTCCCCTCTTCAATCTCTCTCTCCCTCTTCAATCTCTCTCTCCCACCAATCTCTCTCTCACCATCTTCAATCTGTCTCACTCTCTCCCTCTTCAATGTCTCTCGATCTCTCCCCTCTTTAATCTCCCCCTTTTCAATCTCTCCATAGCTTCAATCTCTCTCCCTCTTCAATCTCTCTTGCACTTCAATCTCTCTCTTCCCCTCTTCAATCTCTATCTCCCTCTTCAATCTCTCTCTCTCTCCCACAAATATCTCTCTCCTACAATCTCTCTCTCTCCCACTTCAATCTCTCTCTCTCCTCTTCAGTCTCTCTCTCGCTCTTCAATCTCTCTCTCTCTGCCTCTTCAATCTTTTTGTCTCTCCCTCTTCATTCTCTCTCGCACTCTCCCTTTTGAATCTATCTCCCTCTCTGTCACTTCAATCCCTCGCTATGTCGCTCGTCAATATCTCTCGCTCTCTCCCTCTTCAATCTCTCTATCTCCCTCTTCAATCTCTCTATCTCCCTCTTCAATCTCTCTCTCCCTCTTCAGTCTCTCTCTCTTCCTCTTCAATCTCTCTCTCTCCTTAAATCTCTCTCTCTCCCCTCTTCAATCTCTCTCACTCTCTCCCTCTTCAATCTCTCTCAATCTCTCCCTCTTCAATCTCTCTCTCTCCTTTAATCTCTCTCTCTCCCCCTCTTCAATCATTGTCTTCTTGAATCTCTCCAGTTCAATATCTCCCCTCTTCAATCTCTCCATTATTCAATCTGTCCCCCTCTTCAATCTCTCTCTCTCCCTTTTCAATCTCTCCCTCTTCAATTTCCTTCTCTCCCTCTTCAATCTCTCTCTCCCCTCTTCAATCTCTCCCCCTTTTCAATCTCTCAATCTCTTCAATCACTCTCGCTCTTCAATCTCTCTCTCCCTCTTCAATCTCTCTCTCCCTCTTCAATCTCTCTCTCTCTCTCCCTCTTCAATCTCTCTCTCTCTCCCTCTTCAATCTCTCTCTCTCCCTCTTCAATCTCTCTCCCTCTTCAATCTCTCTCGCTTTTCAATCTCTCTCTCTCCCTCTTCAATCTTTCTCTCATTCCATCTCTCTCTCTTCAATCTCTCTCTCTCCCTCTTCAATCTCCTTCTTCAATTGCACACTCTCCCTCTTCTATCTCTCACTCTCACCCTTCAATCTCTCTTCCTCTTCAATATCTCTCCCTCTTCAATCTCCCTCGCTCTTCAATCGCTCTCTCCCTCATCAATCTCTCTCTCCATCTCTCTCTCTCCCTCTTCAATCTCTGTCTCTCCCCCTCAATCTCTCTCTCCCACTTTAACCTCTCTATCTCCCTCTTCAATCTCTCTCTCTCGCTCTTCAATCTTTCTCTCATTCCATCTCTCTCTCTTCAATCTCTCTCTCTCCCTCTTCAATCTCCCTCTTCAATTTCACACTCTCCCTCTTCTATCTCTCACTCTCACCCTTCAATCTCTCTTCCTCTTCAATCTCTCTCCCTCTTCAATCTCTCTCTCCCTCTTCAATCTCTCTCTCTCTCCCTCTTCAATCTCTCTCTCTCTCCCTCTTCAATCTCTCTCTCTCTCCCTCTTCAATCTCTCTCTCTCCCTCTTCAATCTCTCTCGCTCTTCAATCTCTCTCTCTCCCTCTTCAATCTTTCTATCATTCCATCTCTCTCTCTTCAATCTCTCTCTCTCCCTCTTCAATCTCCCTCTTCAATTTCACACTCTCCCTCTTCTATCTCTCACTCTCACCCTTCAATCTCTCTTCCTCTTCAATCTCTCTCCCTCTTCAATCTCTCTCCCTCCAATATCTCTCTCTCTACCACCAATTTCTCACTCTCCATTCTCTCTCTCCCTATTAATCTCTCTCCCATCAATCTCGCTCTCCCTGTTCAATCTCTCTCTCCCTCTTCAATCTCTCTCTCCCTCTTCAATCTCTCTCTCTCTCCCACTTCAATCTCTCTCTCTCTCCCTCTTCAATCTCTCTCTCTCACCCTTCAATCTCTCTTCCTCTTCAATCTCTCTCTCCCACCAATCTCTCTCTCAGCATCTTCAATCTGTCTCACTCTCTCCCTCTTCAATGTCTCTCGATATCTCCCCTCTTTAATCTCCCCCCTTTTCAATCTCTCCATAGCTTCAATCTCTCTCCCTCTTCAATTTCACACCCTCCCTCTTCTATCTCTCCCTCTCACCCTTCAATCTCTCTTCCTCTTCAATCTCTCTCCCTCTTCAATCTCTCTCCCTCCAATATCTCTCTCTCTACCACCAATTTCTCACTCTCCATTCTCTCTCTCCCTATTAATCTCTCTCCCATCAATCTCGCTCTCCCTGTTCAATCTCTCTCTCTCCCTCTTCAATCTCTCTCTCTTCCCCTCTTCAATCTCTCTCTCCCTCTTCAATCTCTCTCTCCCACCAATCTCTCTCTCACCATCTTCAATCTGTCTCACTCTCTCCCTCTTCAATGTCTCTCGATCTCTCCCCTCTTTAATCTCCCCCCTTTTCAATCTCTCCATAGCTTCAATCTCTCTCCCTCTTCAATCTCTCTTGCACTTCAATCTCTCTCTTCCCCTCTTCAATCTCTATCTCCCTCTTCAATCTCTCTCTCTCTCCCACAAATATCTCTCTCCTACAATCTCTCTCTCTCCCACTTCAATCTCTCTCTCTCCTCTTCAGTCTCTCTCTCGCTCTTCAATCTCTCTCTCTCTGCCTCTTCAATCTTTTTGTCTCTCCCTCTTCATTCTCTCTCGCACTCTCCCTTTTGAATCTATCTCCCTCTCTGTCACTTCAATCCCTCGCTATGTCGCTCGTCAATATCTCTCGCTCTCTCCCTCTTCAATCTCTCTATCTCCCTCTTCAATCTCTCTATCTCCCTCTTCAATCTCTCTCTCCCTCTTCAGTCTCTCTCTCTTCCTCTTCAATCTCTCTCTCTCCTTAAATCTCTCTCTCTCCCCTCTTCAATCTCTCTCACTCTCTCCCTCTTCAATCTCTCTCAATCTCTCCCTCTTCAATCTCTCTCTCTCCTTTAATCTCTCTCTCTCCCCCTCTTCAATCATTGTCTTCTTGAATCTCTCCAGTTCAATATCTCCCCTCTTCAATCTCTCCATTATTCAATCTCTCCCCCTCTTCAATCTCTCTCTCTCCCTCTTCAATCTCTCCCTCTTCAATTTCCTTCTCTCCCTCTTCAATCTCTCTCTCCCCTCTTCAATATCTCCCCCTTTTCAATCTCTTAATCTCTTCAATCACTCTCGCTCTTCAATCTCTCTCTCCCTCTTCAATCTCTCTCTCCCTCCATCTCTCTCTCTCTTCAACCTCTCACTCTCCATCTTAAATCTCCGTCTTCAATTTCACACTCTCCCTCTTCTATCTCTATCTCCATCTTCAATCTCTCTCACCCTCTTCAATCTCTCTCCCTCTCCCTTTTCAATCACTTTCTCCCTCTTTAATCTCGCTCTCTCCCTCTTCAATGTCTCTCTCTATCTTCAATCTCTCTCTCTCCCTCTTCATTCTCTCTATCTCTCTCGCCAATCTCTCTGTCACCCTCATCAATCTCTCTCCCTCCAATCTCTCTCTACCTATTCAATCTCTCTCCCTCTCCATTGTCTCTCTCTCTTCTTCAGTCTCTCTCTCCCTCTTCAATCTCTCTCTCCCTCTTCAAACCCTCTCTCCCTCTTCAATCTCTCTCTCTTTCCCTCCAATTCTCCCCCTCTTCAATCTCTCTCTTCTTCAATCTCTCCTCTCGTCAGTCTCTCTCTCTCTTCAATCTCTCTCCCTCTTCATTCTCTCTCGCTCTTCAATCTCTCTCTCCCTCTACAATCTCCTCTCCCTCTTCAATCTCCCTCGCTCTTCAATCTCTCACTCTCTCCCCCTTCATTCCTTCTCGCTCTCTCCCATCCTCAATCTCTCTCACCCTGTCCCTCTTCAATCTCTATCGCTCTCTCTCCTCTTCAATCTTTCTCTCCCTCTTCAATCTGTCCCCTCTTCAATCTCTCCTCCCTTCAATCTCTCCCCCACTTCAATGTCTCCCTCTCTTCAATCTCTCTTCCTCTTCAATCTCTCTTAATCTCTCCCTCTTCAATCTCTCTTTCTCTCCTTTAATCTCTCTTTCACCCCTCTTCAATCATTGTCTTCTTCAATCTCTCCACTGTTCAATCTCTCCCCCTCTTCAATTTCTCTCTCTCCCTCTTCAATCTCTCCCTCTTCAATTTCTCTCTCTCCCTCTTCAATCTCTCGTCCTTTTCAATGTCTCTCTCTCTTCAGACTCTCTCTCCCTCTTCAATCTCACTCCCTCTTTAATTTCTCTCTCTCTCCCTGTTCAATCTCTTTCTTCTCGCTCTCTTTATTCTCTCTCACTCTCTCCCTTTTCTATCTATCTCCCTCTCTCCCTCTTCAATGTCTCGCTCTGTCCCTCTTCCATCTCTCTCGCTCTCTCCCTCTTCAATCACTCTCTCTCTTCAATCTCTCTCCCTCTTCAATCTCTCTCGCACTTCAATCTCTCTCTCCCTCTTCAATCTCTCTCCCTCTTCAATCTCTCTCGCACTTCAATCTCTCTCTCCCTCTTCAATCTCTCTCCCTCTTCGATCTCTCTCGCTCTTCAATCTCTCTCTCCCTCTTCAATCTTTCTCTCCCTGCATTTCTCTCTCCCCCCTTCAATCTCTCTCTTCTACAATCTCTCCCTCTTCAATCTCTCTCTCTCTCCCTCTTCAATCTCTATCTCTCTCTCCCTCTTCAATCTCTCTCTCTCTCCCTCTTCAATCTCTCTCCCTCCAATATCTCTCTCTCTACCACCAATTTCTCACTCTCCATTCTCTCTCTCCCTATTAATCTCTCTCCCATCAATCTCGCTCTCCCTGTTCAATCTCTCTCTCTCCCTCTTCAATCTCTCTCTCTTCCCCTCTTCAATCTCTCTCTCCCTCTTCAATCTCTCTCTCCCACCAATCTCTCTCTCACCATCTTCAATCTGTCTCACTCTCTCCCTCTTCAATGTCTCTCGATCTCTCTCCTCTTTAATCTCCCCCCTTTTCAATCTCTCCATAGCTTCAATCTCTCTCCCTCTTCAATCTCTCTTGCACTTCAATCTCTCTCTTCCCCTCTTCAATCTCTATCTCCCTCTTCAATCTCTCTCTCTCTCCCACAAATATCTCTCTCCTACAATCTCTCTCTCTCACTCTTCAATCTCTCTCACTCCCTCTTTAATCTCTCTCTCCCTCTTCAATCTCTCTCCCTCTTCAAACTCTCTCACTCTCTCCCTCTTCAATCTCTCTCGCTCTCTTGATCTCCAATCTCTCTCTTTCCCTCTTCAATCTTTCTTTCCCTCTTCAATATCTCTCCCCCTCTTCAATCTCTCTCCCTCTTCAATCTTTCTCTCCCCTTCTTCAATCTCTCTCGCTCTCTCCCTCTTAAATCTCTCTCGCTCTTTCCCACTTCAATCTCTCTCGCCCTTTCCTACTTCAATTTCCCTCGCTCTCTCCCTCTTTAAACTCTCTCACTATCTCGCTCTTCAAACTCTCTCTCTCCTTCAATTATACTCCTTCCCCCTCTGCAATCTCTCTCTCTCTCTTCTTTAATCTCTCTACTTCAATCTCTCCCCCTTCAATCTCTCCACCTGCAATCTCTCCCGCTTCAATTTCTCCCTCTCTTCAATATCTTTCCCTCTTCAATCTCCCTCGCTCTTCAATCGCTCTCTCTCCCTCTTCAATCTCTCTCTCTCCCTCTTCAGTCTCTCTCTCTCCCGCTTCAATCTCTCTCTCTCCTTTAATCTCTCTCTCTCCCCCTCTTCAATCATTGTCTTCTTCAATCTCTCCAGTTCAATATCTCCCCTCTTCAATCTCTCCATTATTCAATCTCTCCCCCTCTTCAATCTCTCTCTCTCCCTCTTCAATTTCCTTCTCTCCCTCTTCAATCTCTCTCTCCCCTCTGCAATCTCTCCCCCTTTTCAATCTCTCTCTCTCTTCAATCACTCTCGCTCTTCAATCTCTCTCTCCCTCTTCAATCTCTCTCTCCCTCCATCTCTCTCTCTCTTCAACCTCTCACTCTCCAGCTTAAATCTCCGTCTTCAATTTCACACTCTCCCTCTTCTATCTCTATCTCCATCTTCAATCTCTCTCACCCTCTTCAATCTCTCTCCCTCTCCCTTTTCAATCACTTTCTCCCTCTTTAATCTCGCTCTCTCCCTCTTCAATGTCTCTCTCTATCTTCAATCTCTCTCTCTCCCTCTTCATTCTCTCTATCTCTCCCGCCAATCTCTCTGTCACCCTCATCAATCTCTCTCCCTCCAATCTCTCTCTACCTATTCAATCTCTCTCCCTCTCCATTGTCTCTCTCTCTTCTTCAGTCTCTCTCTCCCTCTTCAATCTCTCTCTCCCTCTTCAAACCCTCTCTCCCTCTTCAATCTCTCTCTCTTTCCCTCCAATTCTCTCTCCCCCTCTTCAATCTCTCTCTTCTTCAATCTCTCCTCTCGTCAGTCTCTCTCTCTCTTCAATCTCTCTCCCTCTTCATTCTCTCTCGCTCTTCAATCTCTCTCTCCCTCTACAATCTCCTCTCCCTCTTCAATCTCCCTCGCTCTTCAATCTCTCACTCTCTCCCCCTTCATTCCTTCTCGCTCTCTCCCATCCTCAATCTCTCTCACCCTGTCCCTCTTCAATCTCACTCGCTCTCTCTCCTCTTCAATCTTTCTCTCCCACTTCAATCTGTCCCCTCTTCAATCTCTCCTCCCTTCAATCTCTCCCCCACTTCAATGTCTCCCTCTCTTCAATCTCTCTCCCTCTTCAATCTCTCTTAATCTCTCCCTCTTCAATCTCTCTTTCTCTCCTTTAATCTCTCTTTCACCCCTCTTCAATCATTGTCTTCTTCAATCTCTCCACTGTTCAATCTCTCCCCTCTTCAATTTCTCTCTCTCCCTCTTCAATCTCTCCCTCTTCAATTTCTCTCTCTCCCTCTTCAATCTCTCGTCCTTTTCAATGTCTCTCTCTCTTCAGACTCTCTCTCCCTCTTCAATCTCACTCCCTCTTTAATTTCTCTCTCTCTCCCTGTTCAATCTCTTTCTTCTCGCTCTCTTTATTCTCTCTCACTCTCTCCCTTTTCTATCTATCTCCCTCTCTCCCTCCAATGTCTCGCTCTGTCCCTCTTCCATCTCTCTCGCTCTCTCCCTCTTCAATCTCTCTCTCTCTCTCCCTCTTCAATCTCTCTCTCTCTCTCCCTCTTCAATCTCTCTCTCTCTCCCTCTTCAATCTCTCTCCCTCCAATATCTCTCTCTCTACCACCAATTTCTCACTCTCCATTCTCTCTCTCCCTATTAATCTCTCTCCCATCAATCTCGCTCTCCCTGTTCAATCTCTCTCTCTCCCTCTTCAATCTCTCTCTCTTCCCCTCTTCAATCTCTCTCTCCCTCTTCAATCTCTCTCTCCCACCAATCTCTCTCTCACCATCTTCAATCTGTCTCACTCTCTCCCTCTTCAATGTCTCTCGATCTCTCTCCTCTTTAATCTCCCCCCTTTTCAATCTCTCCATAGCTTCAATCTCTCTCCCTCTTCAATCTCTCTTGCACTTCAATCTCTCTCTTCCCCTCTTCAATCTCTATCTCCCTCTTCAATCTCTCTCTCTCTCCCACAAATATCTCTCTCCTACAATCTCTCTCTCTCCCTCTTCAATCTCTCCCTCTCCTCTTCAGTCTCTCTCTCGCTCTTCAATCTCTCTCTCTCTGCCTCTTCAATCTTTTTGTCTCTCCCTCTTCAATCTCTCTCTCCCCCTCAATCTCTCTCTCCCACTTTAACCTCTCTATCTCCCTCTTTAACCTCTCCCTCTCCCTCTTCAATCTCACTCTCCCTCTTCAATCTCTCTATCTCCCTCTTCAATCTCTCTATCTCCCTCTTCAATCTCTCTCTCTCCCTCTTCAGTCTCTCTCTCTCCCTCTTCAGTCTCTCTCTCTCCCTCTTCAGTCTCTCTCTCTCCCTCTTCAATCTCTCTCTCCTTAAATCTCTCTCTCTCCCCTCTTCAATCTCTCTCACTCTCTCCCTCTTCAATCTCTCTCAATCTCTCCCTCTTCAATCTCTCTCTCTCCTTTAATCTCTCTCTCTCCCCCTCTTCAATCATTGTCTTCTTGAATCTCTCCAGTTCAATATCTCCCCTCTTCAATCTCTCCATTATTCAATCTCTCCCCCTCTTCAATCTCTCTCTCTCCCTCTTCAATTTCCTTCTCTCCCTCTTCAATCTCTCTCTCCCCTCTGCAATCTCTCCCCCTTTTCAATCTCTCTCTCTCTTCAATCTCTCTCTCTCTTCAATCACTCTCGCTCTTCAATCTCTCTCTCCCTCTTCAATCTCTCTCTCCCTCCATCTCTCTCTCTCTTCAACCTCTCACTCTCCAGCTTAAATCTCCGTCTTCAATTTCACACTCTCCCTCTTCTATCTCTATCTCCATCTTCAATCTCTCTCACCCTCTTCAATCCCTCTCCCTCTCCCTTTTCAATCACTTTCTTCCTCTTTAATCTCGCTCTCTCCCTCTTCAATGTCTCTCTCTGTCTTCAATCTCTCTCACTCCCTCTTCAATCTCTCTATCTCTCCCGCCAATCTCTCTGTCACCCTCTTCAATCTCTCTCCCTCCAATCTCTCTCTACCTCTTCAATCTCTCTCTCTCCATTGTCTCTCTCTCCTCTTCAGTCTCTCTCTCCCTCTTCAATCTCTCTCTCTCCTTTAATCTCACTCTCTCCCCCTCTTCAATCATTGTCTTCTTCAATCTCTCCAGTTCAATATCTCCCCTATTCAATCTCTCCATTATTCAATCTCTCCCCCTCTTCAATCTCTCTCTCCCCTCTTCAATCTCTCCCCCTTTTCAATCTCTCTCTCTCTTCAATCACTCTCGCTCTTCAATCTCTCTCTCCCTCTTCAATCTCTCTCTCTCTCCATCTCTCTCTCTTCAACCTCTCACTCTCCATCTTAAATCTCCGTCTTCAATTTTACACTCTCCCTCTTCTATCTCTATCTCCATCTTCAATCTCTCTCACTCCCTCTTCAATTTATCTCCCCCTCTTCAATCTCTCTCCCCCTCTTCAATCTCTCTCTCTCCCTCTTCAATCTTGCTCTCTCCTTCTTCAATATCTCTCTATCCATCAATCTCTCTCACTTCTCTTCAGTCTCTCTCATCCTCTTCAAACTCTCTCTCTCACTCTTCAATCTCTCTCTCTCCCTCTTTAATCACTCTCTCCCTCTTCAAACTCTCTCCCTCTTCAATCTCTCTCCCTCTTCAAACTCTCTCACTCTCTCCCTCTTCAATCTCTCTCGCTCTCTTGATCTCCAATCTCTCTCTCTTTCCCACTTCAATCTTTCTTTCCCTCTTCAATCTCTCTCCCCCTCTTCAATCTCTCTCCCTCTTCAATCTTTCTCTCCCCTTCTTCAATCTCTCTCGCTCTCTCCCTCTTAAATCTCTCTCGCCCTCTCCTACTTCAATTTCCCTCGCTCTCTCCCTCTTTAAACTCTCTCACTATCTCGCTCTTCAAACTCTCTCTCTCCTTCAATTACACTCCTTCCCCCTCTTCAATCTCTCTCTCCCTTCTTTAATCTCTGTACTTCAATCTCTCCCCTTCAATCTCTCCCCTTCAATCTCTCCCCTTCAATCTCTCCACCTGCAATCTCTCCCGCTTCAATTTCTCCCTCTCTTCAATATCTCTCCCTCTTCAATCTCCCTCGCTCTTCAATCGCTCTCTCTCCAACTCTCTCTCTCCCTCTTCAATCTCTCTCTCTCCCCCTCAATCTCTCTCTCCCACTTTAACCTCTCTATCTCCCTCTTTAACCTCTCTCACTCCCTCTTCAATCTCACTCTCCCTCTTCAATCTCTCTCTCCCTCTTCAATCTCTCTCTCCCTCTTCAATCTCTCTCTCCCTCTTCAATCTCTCTCAATCTCTCTTGTCTCTCACTTTCCCTCTTCAATCTCCCTCTCCTTCTTCAATCTCTCTCACTCTCACCCTTCAATCTCTCTTCCTCTTCAATCTCTCTCCCTCTTCAATCTCTCTCCCTCCAATATCTCTCTCTCTGCCACCAATTTCTCACTCTCCATTCTCTCTCTCCCTATTAATCTCTCTCCCATCAATCTCGCTCTCCCTGTTCAATCTCTCTCTCCCTCTTCAATCTCTCTCTCCCTCTTCAATCTCTCTCTCCCTCTTCAATCTCTCTCTCCCTCTTCAATCTCTCTCTCTCTCTCCCACTTCAATCTCTCTCTCCCTCTTCAATCTCTCTCTCCCTCTTCAACCTCTCTCTCCCTCTTCAACCTCTCTCTCCCTCTTCAATCTCTCTCTCTCTTCAATCTCTCTCTCTCCCTCTTCAATCTCCCTCTTCAATTTCACACTCTCCCTCTTCTATCTCTCACTCTCACCTTTCAATCTCTCTTCCTCTTCAATCTCTCTCTCCCACCAATCTCTCTCTCAGCATCTTCAATCTGTCTCACTCTCTCCCTCTTCAATGTCTCTCGATCTCTCCCCTCTTTAATCTCCCCCCTTTTCAATCTCTCCATAGCTTCAATCTCTCTCCCTCTTCAATTTCACACCCTCCCTCTTCTATCTCTCACTCTCACCCTTCAATCTCTCTTCCTCTTCAATCTCTCTCCCTCTTCAATCTCTATCCCTCCAATATCTCTCTCTCTACCACCAATTTCTCACTCTCCATTCTCTCTCTCCCTATTAATCTCTCTCCCATCAATCTCGCTCCCCCTGTTCAATCTCTCTCTCTCCCTCTTCAATCTCTCTCTCTTCCCCTCTTCAATCTCTCTCTCCCTCTTCAATCTCTCTCTCCCACCAATCTCTCTCTCACCATCTTCAATCTGTCTCACTCTCTCCCTCTTCAATGTCTCTCGATCTCTCCCCTCTTTAATCTCCCCCCTTTTCAATCTCTCCATAGCTTCCATCTCTCTCCCTCTTCAATCTCTCTTGCACTTCAATCTCTCTCTTCCCCTCTTCAATCTCTATCTCCCTCTTCAATCTCTCTCTCTCTCCCACAAATATCTCTCTCCTACAATCTCTCTCTCTCCCACTTCAATCTCTCTCTCTCCTCTTCAGTCTCTCTCTCGCTCTTCAATCTCTCTCTCTCTGCCTCTTCAATCTTTTTGTCTCTCCCTCTTCATTCTCTCTCGCACTCTCCCTTTTGAATCTATCTCCCTCTCTGTCACTTCAATCCCTCGCTATGTCGCTCGTCAATATCTCTCGCTCTCTCCCTCTTCAATCTCTCTATCTCCCTCTTCAATCTCTCTATCTCCCTCTTCAATCTCTCTCTCCCTCTTCAGTCTCTCTCTCTTCCTCTTCAATCTCTCTCTCTCCTTAAATCTCTCTCTCTCCCCTCTTCAATCTCTCTCACTCTCTCCCTCTTCAATCTCTCTATCTCCCTCTTCAATCTCTCTATCTCCCTCTTCAATCTCTCTCTCCCTCTTCAGTCTCTCTCTCTTCCTCTTCAATCTCTCTCTCTCCTTTAATCTCTCTCTCTCCCCCTCTTCAATCATTGTCTTCTTGAATCTCTCCAGTTCAATATCTCCCCTCTTCAATCTCTCCATTATTCAATCTGTCCCCCTCTTCAATCTCTCTCTCTCCCTCTTCAATCTCTCCCTCTTCAATTTCCTTCTCTCCCTCTTCAATCTCTCTCTCCCCTCTTCAATCTCTCCCCCTTTTCAATCTCTCAATCTCTTCAATCACTCTCGCTCTTCAATCTCTCTCTCCCTCTTCAATCTCTCTCTCCCTCTTCAATCTCTCTCTCTCTCTCCCTCTTCAATCTCTCTCTCTCTCCCTCTTCAATCTCTCTCTCTCCCTCTTCAATCTCTCTCCCTCTTCAATCTCTCTCGCTTTTCAATCTCTCTCTCTCCCTCTTCAATCTTTCTCTCATTCCATCTCTCTCTCTTCAATCTCTCTCTCTCCCTCTTCAATCTCCTTCTTCAATTGCACACTCTCCCTCTTCTATCTCTCACTCTCACCCTTCAATCTCTCTTCCTCTTCAATCTCTCTCCCTCTTCAATCTCTCTCCCTCCAATATCTCTCTCTACCACCAATTTCTCACTCTCCATTCTCTCTCTCCCTATTAATCTCTCTCCCATCAATCTCGCTCTCCCTGTTCAATCTCTCTCTCTCCCTCTTCAATCTCTCTCTCTTCCCCTCTTCAATCTCTCTCTCCCTCTTCGATCTCTCTCTCCCACCAATCTCTCTCTCACCATCTTCAATCTGTCTCACTCTCTCCCTCTTCAATGTCTCTCGATCTCTCCCCTCTTTAATCTCCCCCCTTTTCAATCTCTCCATAGCTTCAATCTCTCTCCCTCTTCAATCTCTCTTGCACTTCAATCTCTCTCTTCCCCTCTTCAATCTCTATCTCCCTCTTCAATCTCTCTCTCACTCCCACAAATATCTCTCTCCTACAATCTCTCTCTCTCCCTCTTCAAACTCTCTCACTCTCTCCCTCTTCAATCTCTCTCGCTATCTTGATCTCCAATCTCTCTCTCTTTCCCTCTTCAATCTTTCTTTCCCTCTTTAATCTTTCTTTCCCTCTTCAATCTTTCTTTCCCTCTTCAATCTCTCTCCCCCTCTTCAATCTCTCTCCCTCTTCAATCTTTCTCTCCCCTTCTTCAATCTCTCTCGCTCTCTCCGTCTTAAATCTCTCTCGCTCTTTCCCACTTCAATCTCTCTCGCCCTCTCCTACTTCAATTTCCCTCACTCTCTCCCTCTTCAAACTCTCTCTCTCCTTCAATTACACACCTTCCCCCTCTGCAATCTCTCTCTCTCTTCTTTAATCTCTGTACTTCAATCTCTCCCCTTCAATCTCTCCACCTGCAATCTCTCCCGCTTCAATTTCTCCCTCTCTTCAATATCTCTCCCTCTTCAATCTCCCTCGCTCTTCAATCGCTCTCTCCCTCATCAATCTCTCTCTCCATCTCTCTCTCTCCCTCTTCAATCTCTGTCTCTCCCCCTCAATCTCTCTCTCCCACTTTAACCTCTCTATCTCCCTCTTCAATCTCTCTCTCTCGCTCTTCAATCTTTCTCTCATTCCATCTCTCTCTCTTCAATCTCTCTCTCTCCCTCTTCAATCTCCCTCTTCAATTTCACACTCTCCCTCTTCTATCTCTCACTCTCACCCTTCAATCTCTCTTCCTCTTCAATCTCTCTCCCTCTTCAATCTCTCTCTCCCTCTTCAATCTCTCTCTCTCTCTCCCTCTTCAATCTCTCTCTCTCTCCCTCTTCAATCTCTCTCTCTCTCCCTCTTCAATCTCTCTCTCTCCCTCTTCAATCTCTCTCGCTCTTCAATCTCTCTCTCTCCCTCTTCAATCTTTCTATCATTCCATCTCTCTCTCTTCAATCTCTCTCTCTCCCTCTTCAATCTCCCTCTTCAATTTCACACTCTCCCTCTTCTATCTCTCACTCTCACCCTTCAATCTCTCTTCCTCTTCAATCTCTCTCCCTCTTCAATCTCTCTCCCTCCAATATCTCTCTCTCTACCACCAATTTCTCACTCTCCATTCTCTCTCTCCCTATTAATCTCTCTCCCATCAATCTCGCTCTCCCTGTTCAATCTCTCTCTCTCCCTCTTCAATCTCTCTCTCTTCCCCTCTTCAATCTCTCTCTCCCTCTTCAATCTCTCTCTCCCACCAATCTCTCTCTCACCATCTTCAATCTGTCTCACTCTCTCCCTCTTCAATGTCTCTCGATCTCTCCCCTCTTTAATCTCCCCCTTTTCAATCTCTCCATAGCTTCAATCTCTCTCCCTCTTCAATCTCTCTTGCACTTCAATCTCTCTCTTCCCCTCTTCAATCTCTATCTCCCTCTTCAATCTCTCTCTCTCTCCCACAAATATCTCTCTCCTACAATCTCTCTCTCTCCCACTTCAATCTCTCTCTCTCCTCTTCAGTCTCTCTCTCGCTCTTCAATCTCTCTCTCTCTGCCTCTTCAATCTTTTTGTCTCTCCCTCTTCATTCTCTCTCGCACTCTCCCTTTTGAATCTATCTCCCTCTCTGTCACTTCAATCCCTCGCTATGTCGCTCGTCAATATCTCTCGCTCTCTCCCTCTTCAATCTCTCTATCTCCCTCTTCAATCTCTCTATCTCCCTCTTCAATCTCTCTCTCCCTCTTCAGTCTCTCTCTCTTCCTCTTCAATCTCTCTCTCTCCTTAAATCTCTCTCTCTCCCCTCTTCAATCTCTCTCACTCTCTCCCTCTTCAATCTCTCTCAATCTCTCCCTCTTCAATCTCTCTCTCTCCTTTAATCTCTCTCTCTCCCCCTCTTCAATCATTGTCTTCTTGAATCTCTCCAGTTCAATATCTCCCCTCTTCAATCTCTCCATTATTCAATCTGTCCCCCTCTTCAATCTCTCTCTCTCCCTTTTCAATCTCTCCCTCTTCAATTTCCTTCTCTCCCTCTTCAATCTCTCTCTCCCCTCTTCAATCTCTCCCCCTTTTCAATCTCTCAATCTCTTCAATCACTCTCGCTCTTCAATCTCTCTCTCCCTCTTCAATCTCTCTCTCCCTCTTCAATCTCTCTCTCTCTCTCCCTCTTCAATCTCTCTCTCTCTCCCTCTTCAATCTCTCTCTCTCCCTCTTCAATCTCTCTCCCTCTTCAATCTCTCTCGCTTTTCAATCTCTCTCTCTCCCTCTTCAATCTTTCTCTCATTCCATCTCTCTCTCTTCAATCTCTCTCTCTCCCTCTTCAATCTCCTTCTTCAATTGCACACTCTCCCTCTTCTATCTCTCACTCTCACCCTTCAATCTCTCTTCCTCTTCAATATCTCTCCCTCTTCAATCTCCCTCGCTCTTCAATCGCTCTCTCCCTCATCAATCTCTCTCTCCATCTCTCTCTCTCCCTCTTCAATCTCTGTCTCTCCCCCTCAATCTCTCTCTCCCACTTTAACCTCTCTATCTCCCTCTTCAATCTCTCTCTCTCGCTCTTCAATCTTTCTCTCATTCCATCTCTCTCTCTTCAATCTCTCTCTCTCCCTCTTCAATCTCCCTCTTCAATTTCACACTCTCCCTCTTCTATCTCTCACTCTCACCCTTCAATCTCTCTTCCTCTTCAATCTCTCTCCCTCTTCAATCTCTCTCTCCCTCTTCAATCTCTCTCTCTCTCCCTCTTCAATCTCTCTCTCTCTCCCTCTTCAATCTCTCTCTCTCTCCCTCTTCAATCTCTCTCTCTCCCTCTTCAATCTCTCTCGCTCTTCAATCTCTCTCTCTCCCTCTTCAATCTTTCTATCATTCCATCTCTCTCTCTTCAATCTCTCTCTCTCCCTCTTCAATCTCCCTCTTCAATTTCACACTCTCCCTCTTCTATCTCTCACTCTCACCCTTCAATCTCTCTTCCTCTTCAATCTCTCTCCCTCTTCAATCTCTCTCCCTCCAATATCTCTCTCTCTACCACCAAATTCTCACTCTCCATTCTCTCTCTCCCTATTAATCTCTCTCCCATCAATCTCGCTCTCCCTGTTCAATCTCTCTCTCCCTCTTCAATCTCTCTCTCCCTCTTCAATCTCTCTCTCTCTCCCACTTCAATCTCTCTCTCTCTCCCTCTTCAATCTCTCTCTCTCACCCTTCAATCTCTCTTCCTCTTCAATCTCTCTCTCCCACCAATCTCTCTCTCAGCATCTTCAATCTGTCTCACTCTCTCCCTCTTCAATGTCTCTCGATATCTCCCCTCTTTAATCTCCCCCCTTTTCAATCTCTCCATAGCTTCAATCTCTCTCCCTCTTCAATTTCACACCCTCCCTCTTCTATCTCTCCCTCTCACCCTTCAATCTCTCTTCCTCTTCAATCTCTCTCCCTCTTCAATCTCTCTCCCTCCAATATCTCTCTCTCTACCACCAATTTCTCACTCTCCATTCTCTCTCTCCCTATTAATCTCTCTCCCATCAATCTCGCTCTCCCTGTTCAATCTCTCTCTCTCCCTCTTCAATCTCTCTCTCTTCCCCTCTTCAATCTCTCTCTCCCTCTTCAATCTCTCTCTCCCACCAATCTCTCTCTCACCATCTTCAATCTGTCTCACTCTCTCCCTCTTCAATGTCTCTCGATCTCTCCCCTCTTTAATCTCCCCCCTTTTCAATCTCTCCATAGCTTCAATCTCTCTCCCTCTTCAATCTCTCTTGCACTTCAATCTCTCTCTTCCCCTCTTCAATCTCTATCTCCCTCTTCAATCTCTCTCTCTCTCCCACAAATATCTCTCTCCTACAATCTCTCTCTCTCCCACTTCAATCTCTCTCTCTCCTCTTCAGTCTCTCTCTCGCTCTTCAATCTCTCTCTCTCTGCCTCTTCAATCTTTTTGTCTCTCCCTCTTCATTCTCTCTCGCACTCTCCCTTTTGAATCTATCTCCCTCTCTGTCACTTCAATCCCTCGCTATGTCGCTCGTCAATATCTCTCGCTCTCTCCCTCTTCAATCTCTCTATCTCCCTCTTCAATCTCTCTATCTCCCTCTTCAATCTCTCTCTCCCTCTTCAGTCTCTCTCTCTTCCTCTTCAATCTCTCTCTCTCCTTAAATCTCTCTCTCTCCCCTCTTCAATCTCTCTCACTCTCTCCCTCTTCAATCTCTCTCAATCTCTCCCTCTTCAATCTCTCTCTCTCCTTTAATCTCTCTCTCTCCCCCTCTTCAATCATTGTCTTCTTGAATCTCTCCAGTTCAATATCTCCCCTCTTCAATCTCTCCATTATTCAATCTCTCCCCCTCTTCAATCTCTCTCTCTCCCTCTTCAATCTCTCCCTCTTCAATTTCCTTCTCTCCCTCTTCAATCTCTCTCTCCCCTCTTCAATATCTCCCCCTTTTCAATCTCTTAATCTCTTCAATCACTCTCGCTCTTCAATCTCTCTCTCCCTCTTCAATCTCTCTCTCCCTCCATCTCTCTCTCTCTTCAACCTCTCACTCTCCATCTTAAATCTCCGTCTTCAATTTCACACTCTCCCTCTTCTATCTCTATCTCCATCTTCAATCTCTCTCACCCTCTTCAATCTCTCTCCCTCTCCCTTTTCAATCACTTTCTCCCTCTTTAATCTCGCTCTCTCCCTCTTCAATGTCTCTCTCTATCTTCAATCTCTCTCTCTCCCTCTTCATTCTCTCTATCTCTCTCGCCAATCTCTCTGTCACCCTCATCAATCTCTCTCCCTCCAATCTCTCTCTACCTATTCAATCTCTCTCCCTCTCCATTGTCTCTCTCTCTTCTTCAGTCTCTCTCTCCCTCTTCAATCTCTCTCTCCCTCTTCAAACCCTCTCTCCCTCTTCAATCTCTCTCTCTTTCCCTCCAATTCTCCCCCTCTTCAATCTCTCTCTTCTTCAATCTCTCCTCTCGTCAGTCTCTCTCTCTCTTCAATCTCTCTCCCTCTTCATTCTCTCTCGCTCTTCAATCTCTCTCTCCCTCTACAATCTCCTCTCCCTCTTCAATCTCCCTCGCTCTTCAATCTCTCACTCTCTCCCCCTTCATTCCTTCTCGCTCTCTCCCATCCTCAATCTCTCTCACCCTGTCCCTCTTCAATCTCTATCGCTCTCTCTCCTCTTCAATCTTTCTCTCCCTCTTCAATCTGTCCCCTCTTCAATCTCTCCTCCCTTCAATCTCTCCCCCACTTCAATGTCTCCCTCTCTTCAATCTCTCTTCCTCTTCAATCTCTCTTAATCTCTCCCTCTTCAATCTCTCTTTCTCTCCTTTAATCTCTCTTTCACCCCTCTTCAATCATTGTCTTCTTCAATCTCTCCACTGTTCAATCTCTCCCCCTCTTCAATTTCTCTCTCTCCCTCTTCAATCTCTCCCTCTTCAATTTCTCTCTCTCCCTCTTCAATCTCTCGTCCTTTTCAATGTCTCTCTCTCTTCAGACTCTCTCTCCCTCTTCAATCTCACTCCCTCTTTAATTTCTCTCTCTCTCCCTGTTCAATCTCTTTCTTCTCGCTCTCTTTATTCTCTCTCACTCTCTCCCTTTTCTATCTATCTCCCTCTCTCCCTCTTCAATGTCTCGCTCTGTCCCTCTTCCATCTCTCTCGCTCTCTCCCTCTTCAATCACTCTCTCTCTTCAATCTCTCTCCCTCTTCAATCTCTCTCGCACTTCAATCTCTCTCTCCCTCTTCAATCTCTCTCCCTCTTCAATCTCTCTCGCACTTCAATCTCTCTCTCCCTCTTCAATCTCTCTCCCTCTTCGATCTCTCTCGCTCTTCAATCTCTCTCTCCCTCTTCAATCTTTCTCTCCCTGCATTTCTCTCTCCCCCCTTCAATCTCTCTCTTCTACAATCTCTCCCTCTTCAATCTCTCTCTCTCTCCCTCTTCAATCTCTATCTCTCTCTCCCTCTTCAATCTCTCTCTCTCTCCCTCTTCAATCTCTCTCCCTCCAATATCTCTCTCTCTACCACCAATTTCTCACTCTCCATTCTCTCTCTCCCTATTAATCTCTCTCCCATCAATCTCGCTCTCCCTGTTCAATCTCTCTCTCTCCCTCTTCAATCTCTCTCTCTTCCCCTCTTCAATCTCTCTCTCCCTCTTCAATCTCTCTCTCCCACCAATCTCTCTCTCACCATCTTCAATCTGTCTCACTCTCTCCCTCTTCAATGTCTCTCGATCTCTCTCCTCTTTAATCTCCCCCCTTTTCAATCTCTCCATAGCTTCAATCTCTCTCCCTCTTCAATCTCTCTTGCACTTCAATCTCTCTCTTCCCCTCTTCAATCTCTATCTCCCTCTTCAATCTCTCTCTCTCTCCCACAAATATCTCTCTCCTACAATCTCTCTCTCTCACTCTTCAATCTCTCTCACTCCCTCTTTAATCTCTCTCTCCCTCTTCAATCTCTCTCCCTCTTCAAACTCTCTCACTCTCTCCCTCTTCAATCTCTCTCGCTCTCTTGATCTCCAATCTCTCTCTTTCCCTCTTCAATCTTTCTTTCCCTCTTCAATATCTCTCCCCCTCTTCAATCTCTCTCCCTCTTCAATCTTTCTCTCCCCTTCTTCAATCTCTCTCGCTCTCTCCCTCTTAAATCTCTCTCGCTCTTTCCCACTTCAATCTCTCTCGCCCTTTCCTACTTCAATTTCCCTCGCTCTCTCCCTCTTTAAACTCTCTCACTATCTCGCTCTTCAAACTCTCTCTCTCCTTCAATTATACTCCTTCCCCCTCTGCAATCTCTCTCTCTCTCTTCTTTAATCTCTCTACTTCAATCTCTCCCCCTTCAATCTCTCCACCTGCAATCTCTCCCGCTTCAATTTCTCCCTCTCTTCAATATCTTTCCCTCTTCAATCTCCCTCGCTCTTCAATCGCTCTCTCTCCCTCTTCAATCTCTCTCTCTCCCTCTTCAGTCTCTCTCTCTCCCGCTTCAATCTCTCTCTCTCCTTTAATCTCTCTCTCTCCCCCTCTTCAATCATTGTCTTCTTCAATCTCTCCAGTTCAATATCTCCCCTCTTCAATCTCTCCATTATTCAATCTCTCCCCCTCTTCAATCTCTCTCTCTCCCTCTTCAATCTCTCCCTCTTCAATTTCCTTCTCTTCCTCTTCAATCTCTCTCTCCCCTCTGCAATCTCTCCCCCTTTTCAATCTCTCTCTCTCTTCAATCACTCTCGCTCTTCAATCTCTCTCTTCCTCTTCAATCTCTCTCTCCCTCCATCTCTCTCTCTCTTCAACCTCTCACTCTCCATCTTAAATCTCCGTCTTCAATTTCACACTCTCCCTCTTCTATCTCTATCTCCATCTTCAATCTCTCTCACCCTCTTCAATCTCTCTCCCTCTCCCTTTTCAATCACTTTCTCCCTCTTTAATCTCGCTCTCTCCCTCTTCAATGTCTCTCTCTATCTTCAATCTCTCTCTCTCCCTCTTCATTCTCTCTATCTCTCCCGCCAATCGCTCTGTCACCCTCTTCAATCTCTCTCCCTCCAATCTCTCTCACCCTCTTCAATCTCTCTCACCCTCTTCAATCTCTCTCACCCTCTTCAATCTCTCTCACCCTCTTCAATATCTCGCACCCTCTTCAATCTCTCTCACTCTCTTCAATCTCTCTCTCTCTCCCTCATCAATCTCTCTCCCTCTTAAATCTCTCTCCCTCATCAATCTCTCTCCCTCTTAAATCTCTCGCCCTCTTCAATCTCTCACTCCCTCTTTAATCTCTCTCTCCAATCTTCTCTCCCCTCTTCAATCTCTCTCCCCCTCTTCAATCTCTCTCTCTCCCTCTTCAATCTTGCTCTCTCCTTCTTCAATATCTCTATCCATCAATCTCTCACCCTTCTCTTCAGTCTCTCTCATCCTCTTCAAACTCTCTCTCTCACTCTTCAATCTCTCTCTCTCCCCCTTTAATCTCTCTCTCCCTCTTCAAACTCTCTCTCTCCCTCTTCAATCTCTCTCCATCTTCAATCTCTCTCACTCTCTCCCTCTTCAATCTCTCTCGCTCTCTTGATCTCCAATCTCTCTCGATCTCTCCCTCTTCAATCTCTCTCTCTTTCCATCTTCAATCTTTCTTTCCCTCTTCAATCTCTCTCCCCCTGTTCAATCTCTCTCCCTCTTCAATCTTTCTCTCCCCTTCTTCAATCTCTCTCGCTCTCTCCCTCTTAAATCTCTCTCGCTCTTTCCCCCTTCAATCTTTCCACCTGCAATCTCTCCCGCTTCAATTTCTCCCTCTCTTCAATATCTCTCCCTCTTCAATCTCCCTCGCTCTTCAATCGCTCTCTCTCCAACTCTCTCTCTCCCTCTTCAATCTCTCTCTCTCCCCCTCAATCTCTCTCTCCCACTTTAACCTCTCTATCTCCCTCTTTAACCTCTCCCACTCCCTCTTCAATCTCACTCTCCCTCTTCAATCTCTCTCTCCCTCTTCAATCTCTCTCTCCCTCTTCAATCTCTCTCTCCCTCTTCAATCTCTCTCAATCTCTCTTGTCTCTCACTTTCCCTCTTCAATCTCCCTCTCCTTCTTCAATCTCTCTCACTCTCCCTTTTCAATCTTTCTCTCCCTCTTCAATATCTCTCTCTCCAATCTCTCTCTCTCTCTCTTCAATGTCTCTCCCTCCAATCTCTCTCTCCCTCTTCAATCTCTCTCTCTCCAAACTCTATCTATCCCTCTTCAATCTCTCTCCCTCCAATCTCTCTCTCTCTCTGTCTTCAATCTCTCTCACTCCCTCTTCAATCTCTCTCTCCCTCTTCAATCTCTCTCTCTCTCTCCCTCTTCAATCTCTCTCTCTCTCCCTCTTCAATATCTCTCTCTCCCTCTTCAATCTCTCTCCCACTTCAATCTCTCTCGCTCTTCAATCTCTCTCTCTCCCTCTTCAATCTTTCTCTCATTCCATCTCTCTCTCTTCAATCTCTCCCTCTCCCTCTTCAATTTCCCTCTTCAATTTCACACTCTCCCTCTTCTATCTCTCACTCTCACCCTTCAATCTCTCTTCCTCTTCAATCTCTCTTCCTCTTCAATCTCTCTCCCTCTTCATACTCTCTCCCTCCAATATCTCTCTCTCTACCACCAATTTCTCACTCTCCATTCTCTCTCTCCCTATTAATCTCTCTGCCATCAATCTCGCTCTCCCTGTTCAATCTCTCTCTCTCCCACCAATCTCTCTCTCACCATCTTCAATCTGTCTCACTCTCTCCCTCTTCAATGTCTCTCGATCTCTCTCCTCTTTAATCTCCCCCCTTTTCAATCTCTCCATAGCTTCAATCTCTCTCCCTCTTCAATCTCTCTTGCACTTCAATCTCTCTCTTCCCCTCTTCAATCTCTATCTCCCTCTTCAATCTCTCTCTCTCTCCTACAAATATCTCTCTCCTACAATCTCTCTCTCTCCCTCTTCAATCTCTCCCTCTCCTCTTCAGTCTCTCTCTCGCTCTTCAATCTCTCTCTCTCTGCCTCTTCAATCTTTTTGTCTCTCCCTCTTCATTCTCTCTCGCACTCTCCCTTTTGAATCTATCTCCCTCTCTGTCACTTCAATCCCTCGCTATGTTGCTCGTCAATATCTCTCGCTCTCTCCCTCTTCAATCTCTCTATCTCCCTCTTCAAACTCTCTATCTCCCTCTTCAATCTCTCTATCTCCCTCTTCAATCTCTCTCTCTCCCTCTTCAGTCTCTCTCTCTCCCTCTTCAGTCTCTCTCTCTCCCTCTTCAGTCTCTCTCTCTCCCTCTTCAATCTCTCTCTCCTTAAATCTCTCTCTCTCCCCTCTTCAATCTCTCTCACTCTCTCCCTCTTCAATCTCTCTCAATCTCTCCCTCTTCAATCTCTCTCTCTCTCCTTTAATCTCTCTCTCTCTCCCTCTTCAATCATTGTCTTCTTGAATCTCTCCAGTTCAATATCTCCCCTCTTCAATCTCTCCATTATTCAATCTCTCCCCCTCTTCAATCTCTCTCTCTCCCTCTTCAATTTCCTTCTCTCCCTCTTCAATCTCTCTCTCCCCTCTGCAATCTCTCCCCCTTTTCAATCTGTCTCTCTCTTCAATCACTCTCGCTCTTCAATCTCTCTCTCCCTCTTCAATCTCTCTCTCCCTCCATCTCTCTCTCTCTTCAACCTCTCACTCTCCATCTTAAATCTCCATCTTCAATTTCACACTCTCCCTCTTCTATCTCTATCTCCATCTTCAATCTCTCTCACCCTCTTCAATCCCTCTCCCTCTCCCTTTTCAATCACTTTCTTCCTCTTTAATCTCGCTCTCTCCCTCTTCAATGTCTCTCTCTGTCTTCAATCTCTCTCACTCCCTCTTCATTCTCTCTATCTCTCCCGCCAATCTCTCTGTCACCCTCTTCAATCTCTCTCCCTCCAATCTCTCTCTACCTCTTCAATCTCTCTCTCTCCATTGTCTCTCTCTCCTCTTCAGTCTCTCTCTCCCTCTTCAATCTCTCTCTCTCCTTTAATCTCACTCTCTCCCCCTCTTCAATCATTGTCTTCTTCAATCTCTCCAGTTCAATATCTCCCCTATTCAATCTCTCCATTATTCAATCTCTTCCCCTCTTCAATCTCTCTCTCCCCTCTTCAATCTCTCCCCCTTTTCAATCTCTCTCTCTCTTCAATCACTCTCGCTCTTCAATCTCTCTCTCCCTCTTCAATCTCTCTCTCTCTCCATCTCTCTCTCTTCAACCTCTCACTCTCCATCTTAAATCTCCGTCTTCAATTTTACACTCTCCCTCTTCTATCTCTATCTCCATCTTCAATCTCTCTCACTCCCTCTTCAATTTCTCTCCCCCTCTTCAATCTCTCTCCCCCTCTTCAATCTCTCTCTCTCCCTCTTCAATCTTGCTCTCTCCTTCTTCAATATCTCTCTATCCATCAATCTCTCTCACTTCTCTTCAGTCTCTCTCATCCTCTTCAAACTCTCTCTCTCACTCTTCAATCTCTCTCTCTCCCTCTTTAATCACTCTCTCCCTCTTCAAACTCTCTCCCTCTTCAATCTCTCTCCCTCTTCAAACTCTCTCACTCTCTCCCTCTTCAATCTCTCTCGCTCTCTTGATCTCCAATCTCTCTCTCTTTCCCACTTCAATCTTTCTTTCCATTTTCAATCTCTCTCCCCCTCTTCAATCTCTCTCCCTCTTCAATCTTTCTCTCCCCTTCTTCAATCTCTCTCGCTCTCTCCCTCTTAAATCTCTCTCGCCCTCTCCTACTTCAATTTCCCTCGCTCTCTCCCTCTTTAAACTCTCTCACTATCTCGCTCTTCAAACTCTCTCTCTCCTTCAATTACACTCCTTCCCCCTCTTCAATCTCTCTCTCTCTTCTTTAATCTCTCCCCTTCAATCTCTCCCCTTCAATCTCTCCCCTTCAATCTCTCCACCTGCAATCTCTCCCGCTTCAATTTCTCCCTCTCTTCAATATCTCTCCCTCTTCAATCTCCATCGCTCTTCAATCGCTCTCTCCCTCATCAATCTCTCTCTCTCCATCTCTCTCTCTCCCTCTTCAATCTCTCTCTCTCCCCCTCAATCTCTCTCTCCCACTTTAACCTCTCTATCTCCCTCTTTAACCTCTCTCTCTCCCTCTTCAATCTCTCTCTCTCTTCAATCTCTCTCCCTCTCCCTTTTCAATCACTTTCTCCCTCTTTAATCTCGCTCACTCCCTCTTCAATGTCTCTCTCTATCTTCAATCTCTCTCCCTCCAATATCTCTCTCTCTACCACCAATTTCTCACTCTCCATTCTCTCTCTCCCTATTAATCTCTCTCCCATCAATCTCGCTCTCCCTGTTCAATCTCTCTCTCTCCCTCTTCAATCTCTCTCTCTTCCCCTCTTCAATCTCTCTCTCCCTCTTCAATCTCTCTCTCCCACCAATCTCTCTCTCACCATCTTCAATCTGTCTCACTCTCTCCCTCTTCAATGTCTCTCGATCTCTCTCCTCTTTAATCTCCCCCCTTTTCAATCTCTCCATAGCTTCAATCTCTCTCCCTCTTCAATCTCTCTTGCACTTCAATCTCTCTCTTCCCCTCTTCAATCTCTATCTCCCTCATCAATCTCTCTCTCTCCCACAAATATCTCTCTCCTACAATCTCTCTCTCTCCCTCTTCAATCTCTCCCTCTCCTCTTCAGTCTCTCTCTCGCTCTTCAATCTCTCTCTCTCTGCCTCTTCAATCTTTTTGTCTCTCCCTCTTCATTCTCTCTCGCACTCTCCCTTTTGAATCTATCTCCCTCTCTGTCACTTCAATCCCTCGCTATGTCGCTCGTCAATATCTCTCGCTCTCTCCCTCTTCAATCTCTCTATCTCCCTCTTCAATCTCTCTATCTCCCTCTTCAATCTCTCTATCTCCCTCTTCAATCTCTCTCTCTCCCTCTTCAGTCTCTCTCTCTCCCTCTTCAGTCTCTCTCTCTCCCTCTTCAATCTCTCTCTCCTTAAATCTCTCTCTCTCCCCTCTTCAATCTCTCTCACTCTCTCCCTCTTCAATGTCTCTCAATCTCTCCCTCTTCAATCTCTCTCTCTCCTTTAATCTCTCTCTCTCCCCCTCTTCAATCATTGTCTTCTTGAATCTCTCCAGTTCAATATCTCCCCTCTTCAATCTCTCCATTATTCAATCTCTCCCCCTCTTCAATCTCTCTCTCTCCCTCTTCAATTTCCTTCTCTCCCTCTTCAATCTCTCTCTCCCCTCTGCAATCTCTCCCCCTTTTCAATCTCTCTCTCTCTTCAATCACTCTCGCTCTTCAATCTCTCTCTCCCTCTTCAATCTCTCTCTCCCTCCATCTCTCTCTCTCTTCAACCTCTCACTCTCCAGCTTAAATCTCCGTCTTCAATTTCACACTCTCCCTCTTCTATCTCTATCTCCATCTTCAATCTCTCTCACCCTCTTCAATCTCTCTCCCTCTCCCTTTTCAATCACTTTCTCCCTCTTTAATCTCGCTCTCTCCCTCTTCAATGTCTCTCTCTATCTTCAATCTCTCTCTCTCCCTCTTCATTCTCTCTATCTCTCCCGCCAATCTCTCTGTCACCCTCATCAATCTCTCTCCCTCCAATCTCTCTCTACCTATTCAATCTCTCTCCCTCTCCATTGTCTCTCTCTCTTCTTCAGTCTCTCTCTCCCTCTTCAATCTCTCTCTCCCTCTTCAAACCCTCTCTCCCTCTTCAATCTCTCTCTCTTTCCCTCCAATTCTCTCTCCCCCTCTTCAATCTCTCTCTTCTTCAATCTCTCCTCTCGTCAGTCTCTCTCTCTCTTCAATCTCTCTCCCTCTTCATTCTCTCTCGCTCTTCAATCTCTCTCTCCCTCTACAATCTCCTCTCCCTCTTCAATCTCCCTCGCTCTTCAATCTCTCACTCTCTCCCCCTTCATTCCTTCTCGCTCTCTCCCATCCTCAATCTCTCTCACCCTGTCCCTCTTCAATCTCACTCGCTCTCTCTCCTCTTCAATCTTTCTCTCCCACTTCAATCTGTCCCCTCTTCAATCTCTCCTCCCTTCAATCTCTCCCCCACTTCAATGTCTCCCTCTCTTCAATCTCTCTCCCTCTTCAATCTCTCTTAATCTCTCCCTCTTCAATCTCTCTTTCTCTCCTTTAATCTCTCTTTCACCCCTCTTCAATCATTGTCTTCTTCAATCTCTCCACTGTTCAATCTCTCCCCTCTTCAATTTCTCTCTCTCCCTCTTCAATCTCTCCCTCTTCAATTTCTCTCTCTCCCTCTTCAATCTCTCGTCCTTTTCAATGTCTCTCTCTCTTCAGACTCTCTCTCCCTCTTCAATCTCACTCCCTCTTTAATTTCTCTCTCTCTCCCTGTTCAATCTCTTTCTTCTCGCTCTCTTTATTCTCTCTCACTCTCTCCCTTTTCTATCTATCTCCCTCTCTCCCTCCAATGTCTCGCTCTGTCCCTCTTCCATCTCTCTCGCTCTCTCCCTCTTCAATCTCTCTCTCTCTCTCCCTCTTCAATCTCTCTCTCTCTCTCCCTCTTCAATCTCTCTCTCTCTCCCTCTTCAATCTCTCTCCCTCCAATATCTCTCTCTCTACCACCAATTTCTCACTCTCCATTCTCTCTCTCCCTATTAATCTCTCTCCCATCAATCTCGCTCTCCCTGTTCAATCTCTCTCTCTCCCTCTTCAATCTCTCTCTCTTCCCCTCTTCAATCTCTCTCTCCCTCTTCAATCTCTCTCTCCCACCAATCTCTCTCTCACCATCTTCAATCTGTCTCACTCTCTCCCTCTTCAATGTCTCTCGATCTCTCTCCTCTTTAATCTCCCCCCTTTTCAATCTCTCCATAGCTTCAATCTCTCTCCCTCTTCAATCTCTCTTGCACTTCAATCTCTCTCTTCCCCTCTTCAATCTCTATCTCCCTCTTCAATCTCTCTCTCTCTCCCACAAATATCTCTCTCCTACAATCTCTCTCTCTCCCTCTTCAATCTCTCCCTCTCCTCTTCAGTCTCTCTCTCGCTCTTCAATCTCTCTCTCTCTGCCTCTTCAATCTTTTTGTCTCTCCCTCTTCAATCTCTCTCTCCCCCTCAATCTCTCTCTCCCACTTTAACCTCTCTATCTCCCTCTTTAACCTCTCCCTCTCCCTCTTCAATCTCACTCTCCCTCTTCAATCTCTCTATCTCCCTCTTCAATCTCTCTATCTCCCTCTTCAATCTCTCTCTCTCCCTCTTCAGTCTCTCTCTCTCCCTCTTCAGTCTCTCTCTCTCCCTCTTCAGTCTCTCTCTCTCCCTCTTCAATCTCTCTCTCCTTAAATCTCTCTCTCTCCCCTCTTCAATCTCTCTCACTCTCTCCCTCTTCAATCTCTCTCAATCTCTCCCTCTTCAATCTCTCTCTCTCCTTTAATCTCTCTCTCTCCCCCTCTTCAATCATTGTCTTCTTGAATCTCTCCAGTTCAATATCTCCCCTCTTCAATCTCTCCATTATTCAATCTCTCCCCCTCTTCAATCTCTCTCTCTCCCTCTTCAATTTCCTTCTCTCCCTCTTCAATCTCTCTCTCCCCTCTGCAATCTCTCCCCCTTTTCAATCTCTCTCTCTCTTCAATCTCTCTCTCTCTTCAATCACTCTCGCTCTTCAATCTCTCTCTCCCTCTTCAATCTCTCTCTCCCTCCATCTCTCTCTCTCTTCAACCTCTCACTCTCCAGCTTAAATCTCCGTCTTCAATTTCACACTCTCCCTCTTCTATCTCTATCTCCATCTTCAATCTCTCTCACCCTCTTCAATCCCTCTCCCTCTCCCTTTTCAATCACTTTCTTCCTCTTTAATCTCGCTCTCTCCCTCTTCAATGTCTCTCTCTGTCTTCAATCTCTCTCACTCCCTCTTCAATCTCTCTATCTCTCCCGCCAATCTCTCTGTCACCCTCTTCAATCTCTCTCCCTCCAATCTCTCTCTACCTCTTCAATCTCTCTCTCTCCATTGTCTCTCTCTCCTCTTCAGTCTCTCTCTCCCTCTTCAATCTCTCTCTCTCCTTTAATCTCACTCTCTCCCCCTCTTCAATCATTGTCTTCTTCAATCTCTCCAGTTCAATATCTCCCCTATTCAATCTCTCCATTATTCAATCTCTCCCCCTCTTCAATCTCTCTCTCCCCTCTTCAATCTCTCCCCCTTTTCAATCTCTCTCTCTCTTCAATCACTCTCGCTCTTCAATCTCTCTCTCCCTCTTCAATCTCTCTCTCTCTCCATCTCTCTCTCTTCAACCTCTCACTCTCCATCTTAAATCTCCGTCTTCAATTTTACACTCTCCCTCTTCTATCTCTATCTCCATCTTCAATCTCTCTCACTCCCTCTTCAATTTATCTCCCCCTCTTCAATCTCTCTCCCCCTCTTCAATCTCTCTCTCTCCCTCTTCAATCTTGCTCTCTCCTTCTTCAATATCTCTCTATCCATCAATCTCTCTCACTTCTCTTCAGTCTCTCTCATCCTCTTCAAACTCTCTCTCTCACTCTTCAATCTCTCTCTCTCCCTCTTTAATCACTCTCTCCCTCTTCAAACTCTCTCCCTCTTCAATCTCTCTCCCTCTTCAAACTCTCTCACTCTCTCCCTCTTCAATCTCTCTCGCTCTCTTGATCTCCAATCTCTCTCTCTTTCCCACTTCAATCTTTCTTTCCCTCTTCAATCTCTCTCCCCCTCTTCAATCTCTCTCCCTCTTCAATCTTTCTCTCCCCTTCTTCAATCTCTCTCGCTCTCTCCCTCTTAAATCTCTCTCGCCCTCTCCTACTTCAATTTCCCTCGCTCTCTCCCTCTTTAAACTCTCTCACTATCTCGCTCTTCAAACTCTCTCTCTCCTTCAATTACACTCCTTCCCCCTCTTCAATCTCTCTCTCCCTTCTTTAATCTCTGTACTTCAATCTCTCCCCTTCAATCTCTCCCCTTCAATCTCTCCCCTTCAATCTCTCCACCTGCAATCTCTCCCGCTTCAATTTCTCCCTCTCTTCAATATCTCTCCCTCTTCAATCTCCCTCGCTCTTCAATCGCTCTCTCCCTCATCAATCTCTCTCTCTCCATCTCTCTCTCTCCCTCTTCAATCTCTCTCTCTCCCCCTCAATCTCTCTCTCCCACTTTAACCTCTCTATCTCCCTCTTTAACCTCTCTCTCTCCCTCTTCAATCTCTCTCTCTCTCTTCAATCTCTCTCTCCCTCTTCAATCTCTCTCTTCAATCTCTCTCTCCCTCTTCAATCTCTCTCAATCTCTCTTGTCTCTCACTTTCCCTCTTCAATCTCCCTCTCCTTCTTCAATCTCTCTCCCTCTCCCTTTTCAATCGTTCTCTCCCTCTTCAATATCTCTCTCTCCAATCTCTCTCTCCCTCTTCAATGTCTCTCCCTCCAATCTCTCTCTCCCTCTTCAATCTCTCTCTCTCCAAACTCTATCTATCCCTCTTCAATCTCTCTCCCTCCAATCTCTCTCTCTCTCTCTCTTCAATCTCTCTCACTCCCTCTTCTCTCTCTCTCCCTCTTCAATCTCTCTCTCTCTCTCCCTCTTCAATCTCTCTCTCTCTCCCTCTTCAATCTCTCTCTCTCCCTCTTCAATCTCTCTCCCTCTTCAATCTCTCTCGCTCTTCAATCTCTCTCTCTCCCTCTTCAATCTTTCTCTAATTCCATCTCTCTCTCTTCAATCTCTCTCTCTCCCTCTTCAATCTCCTTCTTCAATTGCACACTCTCCCTCTTCTATCTCTCACTCTCACCCTTCAATCTCTCTTCCTCTTCAATCTCTCTCCCTCTTCAATCTCTCTCCCTCCAATACCTCTCTCTCTACCACCAATTTCTCACTCTCCATTCTCTCTCTCCCTATTAATCTCTCTCCCATCAATCTCGCTCTCCCTGTTCAATCTCTCTCTCTCCCTCTTCAATCTCTCTCTCTTCCCCTCTTCAATCTCTCTCTCCCACTTCAATCTCTCTCTCCCACCAATCTCTCTCTCACCATCTTCAATCTGTCTCACTCTCTCCCTCTTCAATGTCTCTCGATCTCTCCCCTCTTTAATCTCCCCCCTTTTCAATCTCTCCATAGCTTCAATCTCTCTCCCTCTTCAATCTCTCCTGCACTTCAATCTCTCTCTTCCCCTCTTCAATCTCTATCTCCCTCTTCAATCTCTCTCTCACTCCCACAAATATCTCTCTCCTACAATCTCTCTCTCTCCCTCTTCAAACTCTCTCACTCTCTCCCTCTTCAATCTCTCTCGCTCTCTTGATCTCCAATCTCTCTCTCTTTCCCTCTTCAATCTTTCTTTCCCTCTTCAATCTTTCTTTCCCTCTTCAATCTCTCTCCCCCTCTTCAATCTCTCTCCCTCTTCAATCTTTCTCTCCCCTTCTTCAATCTCTCTCGCTCTCTCCCTCTTAAATCTCTCTCGCTCTTTCCCACTTCAATCTCTCTCGCCCTCTCCTACTTCAATTTCCCTCACTCTCTCCCTCTTTAAACTCTCTCACTATCTCGCTCTTCAAACTCTCTCTCTCCTTCAATTTCACACCTTCCCCCTCTGCAATCTCTCGCTCTCTCTTCTTTAATCTCTGTACTTCAATCTCTCCCCTTCAATCTCTCCACCTGCGATCTCTCCCACTTCAATTTCTCCCTCTCTTCAATATCTCTCCCTCTTCAATCTCCCTCGCTCTTCAATCGCTCTCTCCCTCATCAATCTCTCTCTCCATCTCTCTCTCTCCCTCTTCAATCTCTGTCTCTCCCCCTCAATCTCTCTCTCCCACTTTAACCTCTCTATCTCCCTCTTCAATCTCTCTCTCTCGCTCTTCAATCTTTCTCTCATTTCATCTCTCTCTCTTCAATCTCTCTCTCTCCCTCTTCAATCTCCTTCTTCAATTTCACACTCTCCCTCTTCTATCTCTCACTCTCACCATTCAATCTCTCTTCCTCTTCACTCTCTCCCTCTTCAATCTCTCTCCCTCCAATATCTCTCTCTCTACCACCAATTTCTCACTCTCCATTCTCTCTCTCCCTATTAATCTCTCTCCCATCAATCTCGCTCTCCCTGTTCAATCTCTCTCTCCCTCTTCAATCTCTCTCTCCCTCTTCAATCTCTCTCTCCCTCTTCAATCTCTCTCTCTCTCTCCCTCTTCAATCTCTCTCTCTCTCCCTCTTCAATCTCTCTCTCTCCCTCTTCAATCTCTCTCGCTCTTCAATCTCCCTCTCTCCCTCTTCAATCTTTCTCTCATTCCATCTCTCTCTCTTCAAACTCTCTCTCTCCCTCTTCAATCTCCCTCTTCAATTTCACACTCTCCCTCTTCTATCTCTCACTCTCACCCTTCAATCCCTCTTCCTCTTCAATCTCTCTCCCTCTTCAATCTCTCTCCCTCCAATATCTCTCTCTCTACCACCAATTTCTCACTCTCCATTCTCTCTCTCCCTATTAATCTCTCTCCCATCAATCTCGCTCTCCCTGTTCAATCTCTCTCTCCCTCTTCAATCTCTCTCTCCCTCTTCAATCTCTCTCTCTCTCCCACTTCAATCTCTCTCTCTCTCCCTCTTCAATCTCTCTCTCTCCCTCTTCAATCTCTCTCGCTCTTCAATCTCTCTCTCTCCGTCTTCAATCTTTCTCTCATTCCATCTCTCTCTCTTCAATCTCTCACTCTCCCTCTTCAATCTCCCTCTTCAATTTCACACTCTCCCTCTTCTATCTCTCACTTTCACCCTTCAATCTCTCTTCCTCTTCAATATCTCTCCCTCTTCAATCTCTATCCCTCCAATATCTCTCTCTCTACCACCAATTTCTCACTCTCCATTCTCTCTCTCCCTATTAATCTCCCTCCCATCAATCTCGCTCTCCCTGTTCAATCTCTCTCTCCCTCTTCAATCTCTCTCTCTTCCCCTCTTCAATCTCTCTCTCCCTCTTCAATCTCTCTCTCCCACCAATCTCTCTCTCACCATCTTCAATCTGTCTCACTCTCTCCCTCTTCAATGTCTCTCGATCTCTCCCCTCTTTAATCTCCCCCCTTTTCAATCTCTCCATAGCTTCAATCTCTCTCCTTCTTCAATCTTTCTCTCCCCTTCTTCAATCTCTCTCGCTCTCTCCCTCTTAAATCTCTCTCGCCCTCTCCTACTTCAATTTCCCTCGCTCTCTCCCTCTTTAAACTCTCTCACTATCTCGCTCTTCAAACTCTCTCTCTCCTTCAATTACACTCCTTCCCCCTTTTCAATCTCTCTCTCTCTTCTTTAATCTCTGTACTTCAATCTCTCCTCTTCAATCTCTCCACCTGCAATCTCTCCCGCTTCAATTTCTCCCTCTCTTCAATATCTCTCCCTCTTCAATCTCCCTCGCTCTTCAATCGCTCTCTCCCTCATCAATCTCTCTCTCTCCATCTCTCTATCTCCCTCTTCAATCTCTCTCTCTCCCCCTCAATCTCTCTCTCCCACTTTAACCTCTCTATCTCCCTCTTTAACCTCTCTCTCTCCCTCTTCAATCTCTCTCTCCCTCTTCAATCTCTCTCTTCCTCTTCAATCTCTCTCTTCAATCTCTCTCGCCCTCTTCAATCTCTCTCAATCTCTCTTGTCTCTCACTTTCCCTCTTCAATCTCCCTCTCCTTCTTCAATCTCTCTCCCACTCCCTTTTCAATCTTTCTCACCCTCTTCAATCTCTCTCCCTCTCCCTCTTCAATCACTCTCTCCCTCTTCAATCTCTCCCTCTTAAATCTCTCTCTCTCCTTTAATCTCTCTCTCATTCTTCTATCTCTCTCTTCCTCTTAACTATCTCCCTCTCCCTTTGCAATCTCTCTCTCCCTCTTCAATCTCTCTCTCCCTCTTCAATCTCTCTCCCTCTCCCTCTTCAATCTCTCTCTCCCACTTCAATCTCTCCCTCTTCAATCCCTCTCTCTCCTTTAATCTCACTCTCCCCCTCTTCAATCTCTCTCTCTCTTCAATCTCTCCCCTCTTCAACCTCTCCCCTCCTCAATCTCTCTCCCTCTTCTATCTCTCTCTCTCTTTCTTCTATCTCTCTCTTCCTCTTCACTATCTCCCTTTCCCTCTTCAATCTCTATCTCTCCCTCTTCAATCTCTCTCTCTCCCTCTTCAATCTCTCTCTCTCTCCCTCTTCAATCTCTCTCGCTCTCTGCCTCTTCAATCTCTCTCATGCCATCTTCAATCTCTATCTCTCCTTTAATTTCTCTCTCCCCCTCTTCAATCTCACTCTCTTCTTCAATCTCTCCCCTCTTCAATCTCTCCCCTCTTCAATCTCTCTCTCTCCTCTTCAGTCTCTCGCCCCTCTTCAATCTCTCCCTCTCTTCAATCTCTCTCCCTCTTCAATCTCTCTCTCCCCATCTTCAATCGGTCTCTCCATCTTTAATCTCTCTCCCACTTCCATCTCTCTCTCTCTTTCTTCTATCTATCTCTTCCTCTTCACTATCTCCCTCTCCCTTTTCAATCTCTCTCTACCTCTTCAATCTCTCTCTCCCTCTTCAATCTCTCTCCCTCTCCCTATTCAATCTCTCTCTCCCACTTCAATCTCTCCCTCTTCAATCTCATTCTCTCCTTTAATCTCACTCTCCCCCTCTTCAATCTCTCTCTCTCTTCAATCTCTCCCCTCTTCAATCTCTCTCTCTCCTCTTCAGTCTCTCTCCCCTCTTCAATCTCTCCTTCTCTTCAATCTCTCTCTCCCCATCGTCAATCTCTCTCCCTCTTCTATCTCTCTCTCTCTTTCTTCTATCTCTCTCTTCCTCCACTATCTCCCTTTCCCTCTTCAATCTCTATCTCTTCCTCTTCAATCTCTCTCTCCCTCTTCAATCTCTCTCTCTCTCCCTCTTCAATCTCTCTCTCTCTCCCTCTTCAATCTCTCTTGCTCTCTGCGTCTTCAATCTCTCTCATGCCATCTTCAATCTCTATCTCTCCTTTAATCTCTCTCTCCCCTCTTCAATCTCTCTCTCTTCTTCAATCTATCCCCTCTTCAATCACTCTCTCTCTTCTTCAGTCTCTCTCCCCTCTTCAATCTCTCGCTCTCTTCAATCTCTCTCCCTCTTCAATCACTCTCTCCCACTCTTCAATCACTCTCTCCCTCTTCAATCACTCTCCCTCTTCTATCTCTCTCTCCCTCTTCAATCACTCTCTCCCCCTCCAATCTCTCTCTCTCCCTCTTCAATCTCTCTCTCCCTCTTCAATCACTCTCTCCCTCTTCAATCTCTCTCTCCCTCCACTATCTCTCTCTCATTCTTCTATCTCTCTCTTCCTCTTCACTATCTCCCTCTCCCTTTTTGATTTCACTCTCTCCCTCTTTAATCTCTATCTCTCCCTCCAATTCTCTTTCCCCCTCTTCAATCTCTCTCTCGTCTTCAATCTCTCCACTCCTCAATCTCTCCCTCTCTTCAATCTCTCTCCCACTTCAGACCCTCTCTCCCTCTTCAATCTCTCTCTCCCACTTCAATCTCTCTCTCCCTCCAATCTCTCTCCCTCTTCAATCTCTCTCCCTCCCTCCATCTCTCTCTCCTTCTTCAATCTCTCCCTCTCTCTCGCTCTTCAATCTCTTTTGCTCTCTCCCTCCATTCTTTCTCAATCTCTCCCTTTTCAATCTATCTTGCTCTCTCCCTCTTCAATCTCTCTCGCTCTCTCCCATCTTCAATCTTTCTCGCTCTGTCCCTCTTCAATCTCTCTCACTCTCTCCATCTTCAATCTCTCTCTCTCCCTCTTCAATCTCTCTCTCTCCCTCTTCAATCTCTCTCTCCCTCTTCAATCGGCCCCTCTTCAACCTCTCCTCCCTTTAATCTCTTCCCCACTTCAATGTCTCCCTCTCTTCAATCTCTCACCCACTTCAAACTCCCTCTGCTCTTCAGACCCTCTCTCCCTCTTCAATCTCTCTCTCCCTCTTCAATCTCTCCATCTTCAATCTCTCCCTCTTCAATTTCTTTCTCTCCCTTTTCAATCTCTCTCTCCACTTCACTCACTCTCCCCTCTTCAATCTCTCCCTCTCCCTCTTCAATCTCTCTCCCTCTTCAATCTTTCTCTCCCTCCACTACCTCTCTCTCTTTCTTCTAACTCTCTCTTCGTCTTCACTATCTCCCTCTCCCTTTTCAATCTCTCTCTCCTCTTCAATCTCTCTCTCCCTCTTCAATCTCTCTCCCTCTCCCTCTTCAATCTCTCCCTCTTCAATATCTCCCTCTTCAATTTCTTTCTCTCCCTTTTCAATCTCACTCTCCTCTTCAGTCACTCTCCCCTCTTCAATCTCTCCCTCTCTTCAATCTCTCTCCCTCTTCAATCACACTCTTCCCCTCTTCAATCTCTCTCTCCCACTCTTCAATCTCTCTCTCCATCTTCAATCACTCTCCCTCTTCAATCACTCTCTCCCCCTTCAATCTCTCTCTCTCCCTCTTCAATCTCTCTCTCCCTCTTCAATCTCTCTCTCTTCCCCTCTTCAATCTCTCTCTCCCTCTTCAATCTCTCTCTCCCACCAATCTCTCTCTCACCATCTTCAATCTGTCTCACTCTCTCCCTCTTCAATGTCTCTCGATCTCTCCCCTCTTTAATCTCCCCCCTTTTCAATCTCTCCATAGCTTCAATCTCTCTCCTTCTTCAATCTTTCTCTCCCCTTCTTCAATCTCTCTCGCTCTCTCCCTCTTAAATCTCTCTCGCCCTCTCCTACTTCAATTTCCCTCGCTCTCTCCCTCTTTAAACTCTCTCACTATCTCGCTCTTCAAACTCTCTCTCTCCTTCAATTACACTCCTTCCCCCTTTTCAATCTCTCTCTCTCTTCTTTAATCTCTGTACTTCAATCTCTCCTCTTCAATCTCTCCACCTGCAATCTCTCCCGCTTCAATTTCTCCCTCTCTTCAATATCTCTCCCTCTTCAATCTCCCTCGCTCTTCAATCGCTCTCTCCCTCATCAATCTCTCTCTCTCCATCTCTCTATCTCCCTCTTCAATCTCTCTCTCTCCCCCTCAATCTCTCTCTCCCACTTTAACCTCTCTATCTCCCTCTTTAACCTCTCTCTCTCCCTCTTCAATCTCTCTCTCCCTCTTCAATCTCTCTCTTCCTCTTCAATCTCTCTCTTCAATCTCTCTCGCCCTCTTCAATCTCTCTCAATCTCTCTTGTCTCTCACTTTCCCTCTTCAATCTCCCTCTCCTTCTTCAATCTCTCTCCCACTCCCTTTTCAATCTTTCTCACCCTCTTCAATCTCACTCCCTCTCCCTCTTCAATCACTCTCTCCCTCTTCAATCTCTCCCTCTTAAATCTCTCTCTCTCCTTTAATCTCTCTCTCATTCTTCTATCTCTCTCTTCCTCTTAACTATCTCCCTCTCCCTTTGCAATCTCTCTCTCCCTCTTCAATCTCTCTCTCCCTCTTCAATCTCTCTCCCTCTCCCTCTTCAATCTCTCTCTCCCACTTCAATCTCTCCCTCTTCAATCCCTCTCTCTCCTTTAATCTCACTCTCCCCCTCTTCAATCTCTCTCTCTCTTCAATCTCTCCCCTCTTCAACCTCTCCCCTCCTCAATCTCTCTCCCTCTTCTATCTCTCTCTCTTTCTTCTATCTCTCTCTTCCTCTTCACTATCTCCCTTTCCCTCTTCAATCTCTATCTCTCCCTCTTCAATCTCTCTCTCTCCCTCTTCAATCTCTCTCTCTCTCCCTCTTCAATCTCTCTCGCTCTCTGCCTCTTCAATCTCTCTCATGCCATCTTCAATCTCTATCTCTCCTTTAATTTCTCTCTCCCCCTCTTCAATCTCACTCTCTTCTTCAATCTCTCCCCTCTTCAATCTCTCCCCTCTTCAATCTCTCTCTCTCCTCTTCAGTCTCTCGCCCCTCTTCAATCTCTCCCTCTCTTCAATCTCTCTCCCTCTTCAATCTCTCTCTCCCCATCTTCAATCGGTCTCTCCATCTTTAATCTCTCTCCCACTTCCATCTCTCTCTCTCTTTCTTCTATCTATCTCTTCCTCTTCACTATCTCCCTCTCCCTTTTCAATCTCTCTCTACCTCTTCAATCTCTCTCTCCCTCTTCAATCTCTCTCCCTCTCCCTATTCAATCTCTCTCTCCCACTTCAATCTCTCCCTCTTCAATCTCATTCTCTCCTTTAATCTCACTCTCCCCCTCTTCAATGTCTCTCTCTCTTCAATCTCTCCCCTCTTCAATCTCTCTCTCTCCTCTTCAGTCTCTCTCCCCTCTTCAATCTCTCCTTCTCTTAAATCTCTCTCTCCCCATCGTCAATCTCTCTCCCTCTTCTATCTCTCTCTCTCTTTCTTCTATCTCTCTCTTCCTCCACTATCTCCCTTTCCCTCTTCAATCTCTATCTCTCCCTCTTCAATCTCTCTCTCCCTCTTCAATCTCTCTCTCTCTCCCTCTTCAATCTCTCTCTCTCTCCCTCTTCAATCTCTCTTGCTCTCTGCGTCTTCAATCTCTCTCATGCCATCTTCAATCTCTATTTCTCCTTTAATCTCTCTCTCCCCTCTTCAATCTCTCTCTCTTCTTCAATCTATCCCCTCTTCAATCACTCTCTCTCTTCTTCAGTCTCTCTCCCCTCTTCAATCTCTCGCTCTCTTCAATCTCTCTCCCTCTTCAATCACTCTCTCCCACTCTTCAATCACTCTCTCCCTCTTCAATCACTCTCCCTCTTCTATCTCTCTCTCCCTCTTCAATCACTCTCTCCCCCTCCAATCTCTCTCTCTCCCTCTTCAATCTCTCTCTCCCTCTTCAATCACTCTCTCCCTCTTCAATCTCTCTCTCCCTCCACTATCTCTCTCTCATTCTTCTATCTCTCTCTTCCTCTTCACTATCTCCCTCTCCCTTTTTGATTTCACTCTCTCCCTCTTTAATCTCTATCTCTCCCTCCAATTCTCTTTCCCCCTCTTCAATCTCTCTCTCGTCTTCAATCTCTCCACTCCTCAATCTCTCCCTCTCTTCAATCTCTCTCCCACTTCAGACCCTCTCTCCCTCTTCAATCTCTCTCTCCCACTTCAATCTCTCTCTCCCTCCAATCTCTCTCCCTCTTCAATCTCTCTCCCTCCCTCCATCTCTCTCTCCTTCTTCAATCTCTCCCTCTCTCTCGCTCTTCAATCTCTTTTGCTCTCTCCCTCCATTCTTTCTCAATCTCTCCCTTTTCAATCTATCTTGCTCTCTCCCTCTTCAATCTCTCTCGCTCTCTCCCATCTTCAATCTTTCTCGCTCTGTCCCTCTTCAATCTCTCTCACTCTCTCCATCTTCAATCTCTCTCTCTCCCTCTTCAATCTCTCTCTCTCCCTCTTCAATCTCTCTCTCCCTCTTCAATCGGCCCCTCTTCAACCTCTCCTCCCTTTAATCTCTTCCCCACTTCAATGTCTCCCTCTCTTCAATCTCTCACCCACTTCAAACTCCCTCTGCTCTTCAGACCCTCTCTCCCTCTTCAATCTCTCTCTCCCTCTTCAATCTCTCCATCTTCAATCTCTCCCTCTTCAATTTCTTTCTCTCCCTTTTCAATCTCTCTCTCCACTTCAGTCACTCTCCCCTCTTCAATCTCTCCCTCTCCCTCTTCAATCTCTCTCCCTCTTCAATCTTTCTCTCCCTCCACTACCTCTCTCTCTTTCTTCTAACTCTCTCTTCGTCTTCACTATCTCCCTCTCCCTTTTCAATCTCTCTCTCCTCTTCAATCTCTCTCTCCCTCTTCAATCTCTCTCCCTCTCCCTCTTCAATCTCTCCCTCTTCAATATCTCCCTCTTCAATTTCTTTCTCTCCCTTTTCAATCTCACTCTCCTCTTCAGTCACTCTCCCCTCTTCAATCTCTCCCTCTCTTCAATCTCTCTCCCTCTTCAATCACACTCTTCCCCTCTTCAATCTCTCTCTCCCACTCTTCAATCTCTCTCTCCATCTTCAATCACTCTCCCTCTTCAATCACTCTCTCCCCCTTCAATCTCTCTCTCTCCCTCTTCAATCTCTCTCTCCCTCTTCAATCTCTCTCTCTTCCCCTCATCAATCTCTCTCTCCCTCTTCAATCTCTCTCTCCCACTCTTCAATCTCTCTCTCCATCTTCAATCACTCTCCCTCTTCAATCACTCTCTCCCCCTTCAATCTCTCTCTCTCCCTCTTCAATCTCTCTCTCCCTCTTCAATCTCTCTCTCTCTCCATCTCTCTCTCTTCAACCTCTCACTCTCCATCTTAAATCTCCGTCTTCAATTTTACACTCTCCCTCTTCTATCTCTATCTCCATCTTCAATCTCTCTCACTCCCTCTTCAATTTCTCTCCCCCTCTTCAATCTCTCTCCCCCTCTTCAATCTCTCTCTCTCCCTCTTCAATCTTGCTCTCTCCTTCTTCAATATCTCTCTATCCATCAATCTCTCTCACTTCTCTTCAGTCTCTCTCATCCTCTTCAAACTCTCTCTCTCACTCTTCAATCTCTCTCTCTCCCTCTTTAATCACTCTCTCCCTCTTCAAACTCTCTCCCTCTTCAATCTCTCTCCCTCTTCAAACTCTCTCACTCTCTCCCTCTTCAATCTCTCTCGCTCTCTTGATCTCCAATCTCTCTCTCTTTCCCACTTCAATCTTTCTTTCCATTTTCAATCTCTCTCCCCCTCTTCAATCTCTCTCCCTCTTCAATCTTTCTCTCCCCTTCTTCAATCTCTCTCGCTCTCTCCCTCTTAAATCTCTCTCGCCCTCTCCTACTTCAATTTCCCTCGCTCTCTCCCTCTTTAAACTCTCTCACTATCTCGCTCTTCAAACTCTCTCTCTCCTTCAATTACACTCCTTCCCCCTCTTCAATCTCTCTCTCTCTTCTTTAATCTCTCCCCTTCAATCTCTCCCCTTCAATCTCTCCCCTTCAATCTCTCCACCTGCAATCTCTCCCGCTTCAATTTCTCCCTCTCTTCAATATCTCTCCCTCTTCAATCTCCATCGCTCTTCAATCGCTCTCTCCCTCATCAATCTCTCTCTCTCCATCTCTCTCTCTCCCTCTTCAATCTCTCTCTCTCCCCCTCAATCTCTCTCTCCCACTTTAACCTCTCTATCTCCCTCTTTAACCTCTCTCTCTCCCTCTTCAATCTCTCTCTCTCTTCAATCTCTCTCCCTCTCCCTTTTCAATCACTTTCTCCCTCTTTAATCTCGCTCACTCCCTCTTCAATGTCTCTCTCTATCTTCAATCTCTCTCCCTCCAATATCTCTCTCTCTACCACCAATTTCTCACTCTCCATTCTCTCTCTCCCTATTAATCTCTCTCCCATCAATCTCGCTCTCCCTGTTCAATCTCTCTCTCTCCCTCTTCAATCTCTCTCTCTTCCCCTCTTCAATCTCTCTCTCCCTCTTCAATCTCTCTCTCCCACCAATCTCTCTCTCACCATCTTCAATCTGTCTCACTCTCTCCCTCTTCAATGTCTCTCGATCTCTCTCCTCTTTAATCTCCCCCCTTTTCAATCTCTCCATAGCTTCAATCTCTCTCCCTCTTCAATCTCTCTTGCACTTCAATCTCTCTCTTCCCCTCTTCAATCTCTATCTCCCTCTTCAATCTCTCTCTCTCCCACAAATATCTCTCTCCTACAATCTCTCTCTCTCCCTCTTCAATCTCTCCCTCTCCTCTTCAGTCTCTCTCTCGCTCTTCAATCTCTCTCTCTCTGCCTCTTCAATCTTTTTGTCTCTCCCTCTTCATTCTCTCTCGCACTCTCCCTTTTGAATCTATCTCCCTCTCTGTCACTTCAATCCCTCGCTATGTCGCTCGTCAATATCTCTCGCTCTCTCCCTCTTCAATCTCTCTATCTCCCTCTTCAATCTCTCTATCTCCCTCTTCAATCTCTCTATCTCCCTCTTCAATCTCTCTCTCTCCCTCTTCAGTCTCTCTCTCTCCCTCTTCAGTCTCTCTCTCTCCCTCTTCAATCTCTCTCTCCTTAAATCTCTCTCTCTCCCCTCTTCAATCTCTCTCACTCTCTCCCTCTTCAATGTCTCTCAATCTCTCCCTCTTCAATCTCTCTCTCTCCTTTAATCTCTCTCTCTCCCCCTCTTCAATCATTGTCTTCTTGAATCTCTCCAGTTCAATATCTCCCCTCTTCAATCTCTCCATTATTCAATCTCTCCCCCTCTTCAATCTCTCTCTCTCCCTCTTCAATTTCCTTCTCTCCCTCTTCAATCTCTCTCTCCCCTCTGCAATCTCTCCCCCTTTTCAATCTCTCTCTCTCTTCAATCACTCTCGCTCTTCAATCTCTCTCTCCCTCTTCAATCTCTCTCTCCCTCCATCTCTCTCTCTCTTCAACCTCTCACTCTCCAGCTTAAATCTCCGTCTTCAATTTCACACTCTCCCTCTTCTATCTCTATCTCCATCTTCAATCTCTCTCACCCTCTTCAATCTCTCTCCCTCTCCCTTTTCAATCACTTTCTCCCTCTTTAATCTCGCTCTCTCCCTCTTCAATGTCTCTCTCTATCTTCAATCTCTCTCTCTCCCTCTTCATTCTCTCTATCTCTCCCGCCAATCTCTCTGTCACCCTCATCAATCTCTCTCCCTCCAATCTCTCTCTACCTATTCAATCTCTCTCCCTCTCCATTGTCTCTCTCTCTTCTTCAGTCTCTCTCTCCCTCTTCAATCTCTCTCTCCCTCTTCAAACCCTCTCTCCCTCTTCAATCTCTCTCTCTTTCCCTCCAATTCTCTCTCCCCCTCTTCAATCTCTCTCTTCTTCAATCTCTCCTCTCGTCAGTCTCTCTCTCTCTTCAATCTCTCTCCCTCTTCATTCTCTCTCGCTCTTCAATCTCTCTCTCCCTCTACAATCTCCTCTCCCTCTTCAATCTCCCTCGCTCTTCAATCTCTCACTCTCTCCCCCTTCATTCCTTCTCGCTCTCTCCCATCCTCAATCTCTCTCACCCTGTCCCTCTTCAATCTCACTCGCTCTCTCTCCTCTTCAATCTTTCTCTCCCACTTCAATCTGTCCCCTCTTCAATCTCTCCTCCCTTCAATCTCTCCCCCACTTCAATGTCTCCCTCTCTTCAATCTCTCTCCCTCTTCAATCTCTCTTAATCTCTCCCTCTTCAATCTCTCTTTCTCTCCTTTAATCTCTCTTTCACCCCTCTTCAATCATTGTCTTCTTCAATCTCTCCACTGTTCAATCTCTCCCCTCTTCAATTTCTCTCTCTCCCTCTTCAATCTCTCCCTCTTCAATTTCTCTCTCTCCCTCTTCAATCTCTCGTCCTTTTCAATGTCTCTCTCTCTTCAGACTCTCTCTCCCTCTTCAATCTCACTCCCTCTTTAATTTCTCTCTCTCTCCCTGTTCAATCTCTTTCTTCTCGCTCTCTTTATTCTCTCTCACTCTCTCCCTTTTCTATCTATCTCCCTCTCTCCCTCCAATGTCTCGCTCTGTCCCTCTTCCATCTCTCTCGCTCTCTCCCTCTTCAATCTCTCTCTCTCTCTCCCTCTTCAATCTCTCTCTCTCTCTCCCTCTTCAATCTCTCTCTCTCTCCCTCTTCAATCTCTCTCCCTCCAATATCTCTCTCTCTACCACCAATTTCTCACTCTCCATTCTCTCTCTCCCTATTAATCTCTCTCCCATCAATCTCGCTCTCCCTGTTCAATCTCTCTCTCTCCCTCTTCAATCTCTCTCTCTTCCCCTCTTCAATCTCTCTCTCCCTCTTCAATCTCTCTCTCCCACCAATCTCTCTCTCACCATCTTCAATCTGTCTCACTCTCTCCCTCTTCAATGTCTCTCGATCTCTCTCCTCTTTAATCTCCCCCCTTTTCAATCTCTCCATAGCTTCAATCTCTCTCCCTCTTCAATCTCTCTTGCACTTCAATCTCTCTCTTCCCCTCTTCAATCTCTATCTCCCTCTTCAATCTCTCTCTCTCTCCCACAAATATCTCTCTCCTACAATCTCTCTCTCTCCCTCTTCAATCTCTCCCTCTCCTCTTCAGTCTCTCTCTCGCTCTTCAATCTCTCTCTCTCTGCCTCTTCAATCTTTTTGTCTCTCCCTCTTCAATCTCTCTCTCCCCCTCAATCTCTCTCTCCCACTTTAACCTCTCTATCTCCCTCTTTAACCTCTCCCTCTCCCTCTTCAATCTCACTCTCCCTCTTCAATCTCTCTATCTCCCTCTTCAATCTCTCTATCTCCCTCTTCAATCTCTCTCTCTCCCTCTTCAGTCTCTCTCTCTCCCTCTTCAGTCTCTCTCTCTCCCTCTTCAGTCTCTCTCTCTCCCTCTTCAATCTCTCTCTCCTTAAATCTCTCTCTCTCCCCTCTTCAATCTCTCTCACTCTCTCCCTCTTCAATCTCTCTCAATCTCTCCCTCTTCAATCTCTCTCTCTCCTTTAATCTCTCTCTCTCCCCCTCTTCAATCATTGTCTTCTTGAATCTCTCCAGTTCAATATCTCCCCTCTTCAATCTCTCCATTATTCAATCTCTCCCCCTCTTCAATCTCTCTCTCTCCCTCTTCAATTTCCTTCTCTCCCTCTTCAATCTCTCTCTCCCCTCTGCAATCTCTCCCCCTTTTCAATCTCTCTCTCTCTTCAATCTCTCTCTCTCTTCAATCACTCTCGCTCTTCAATCTCTCTCTCCCTCTTCAATCTCTCTCTCCCTCCATCTCTCTCTCTCTTCAACCTCTCACTCTCCAGCTTAAATCTCCGTCTTCAATTTCACACTCTCCCTCTTCTATCTCTATCTCCATCTTCAATCTCTCTCACCCTCTTCAATCCCTCTCCCTCTCCCTTTTCAATCACTTTCTTCCTCTTTAATCTCGCTCTCTCCCTCTTCAATGTCTCTCTCTGTCTTCAATCTCTCTCACTCCCTCTTCAATCTCTCTATCTCTCCCGCCAATCTCTCTGTCACCCTCTTCAATCTCTCTCCCTCCAATCTCTCTCTACCTCTTCAATCTCTCTCTCTCCATTGTCTCTCTCTCCTCTTCAGTCTCTCTCTCCCTCTTCAATCTCTCTCTCTCCTTTAATCTCACTCTCTCCCCCTCTTCAATCATTGTCTTCTTCAATCTCTCCAGTTCAATATCTCCCCTATTCAATCTCTCCATTATTCAATCTCTCCCCCTCTTCAATCTCTCTCTCCCCTCTTCAATCTCTCCCCCTTTTCAATCTCTCTCTCTCTTCAATCACTCTCGCTCTTCAATCTCTCTCTCCCTCTTCAATCTCTCTCTCTCTCCATCTCTCTCTCTTCAACCTCTCACTCTCCATCTTAAATCTCCGTCTTCAATTTTACACTCTCCCTCTTCTATCTCTATCTCCATCTTCAATCTCTCTCACTCCCTCTTCAATTTATCTCCCCCTCTTCAATCTCTCTCCCCCTCTTCAATCTCTCTCTCTCCCTCTTCAATCTTGCTCTCTCCTTCTTCAATATCTCTCTATCCATCAATCTCTCTCACTTCTCTTCAGTCTCTCTCATCCTCTTCAAACTCTCTCTCTCACTCTTCAATCTCTCTCTCTCCCTCTTTAATCACTCTCTCCCTCTTCAAACTCTCTCCCTCTTCAATCTCTCTCCCTCTTCAAACTCTCTCACTCTCTCCCTCTTCAATCTCTCTCGCTCTCTTGATCTCCAATCTCTCTCTCTTTCCCACTTCAATCTTTCTTTCCCTCTTCAATCTCTCTCCCCCTCTTCAATCTCTCTCCCTCTTCAATCTTTCTCTCCCCTTCTTCAATCTCTCTCGCTCTCTCCCTCTTAAATCTCTCTCGCCCTCTCCTACTTCAATTTCCCTCGCTCTCTCCCTCTTTAAACTCTCTCACTATCTCGCTCTTCAAACTCTCTCTCTCCTTCAATTACACTCCTTCCCCCTCTTCAATCTCTCTCTCCCTTCTTTAATCTCTGTACTTCAATCTCTCCCCTTCAATCTCTCCCCTTCAATCTCTCCCCTTCAATCTCTCCACCTGCAATCTCTCCCGCTTCAATTTCTCCCTCTCTTCAATATCTCTCCCTCTTCAATCTCCCTCGCTCTTCAATCGCTCTCTCCCTCATCAATCTCTCTCTCTCCATCTCTCTCTCTCCCTCTTCAATCTCTCTCTCTCCCCCTCAATCTCTCTCTCCCACTTTAACCTCTCTATCTCCCTCTTTAACCTCTCTCTCTCCCTCTTCAATCTCTCTCTCTCTCTTCAATCTCTCTCTCCCTCTTCAATCTCTCTCTTCAATCTCTCTCTCCCTCTTCAATCTCTCTCAATCTCTCTTGTCTCTCACTTTCCCTCTTCAATCTCCCTCTCCTTCTTCAATCTCTCTCCCTCTCCCTTTTCAATCGTTCTCTCCCTCTTCAATATCTCTCTCTCCAATCTCTCTCTCCCTCTTCAATGTCTCTCCCTCCAATCTCTCTCTCCCTCTTCAATCTCTCTCTCTCCAAACTCTATCTATCCCTCTTCAATCTCTCTCCCTCCAATCTCTCTCTCTCTCTCTCTTCAATCTCTCTCACTCCCTCTTCTCTCTCTCTCCCTCTTCAATCTCTCTCTCTCTCTCCCTCTTCAATCTCTCTCTCTCTCCCTCTTCAATCTCTCTCTCTCCCTCTTCAATCTCTCTCCCTCTTCAATCTCTCTCGCTCTTCAATCTCTCTCTCTCCCTCTTCAATCTTTCTCTAATTCCATCTCTCTCTCTTCAATCTCTCTCTCTCCCTCTTCAATCTCCTTCTTCAATTGCACACTCTCCCTCTTCTATCTCTCACTCTCACCCTTCAATCTCTCTTCCTCTTCAATCTCTCTCCCTCTTCAATCTCTCTCCCTCCAATACCTCTCTCTCTACCACCAATTTCTCACTCTCCATTCTCTCTCTCCCTATTAATCTCTCTCCCATCAATCTCGCTCTCCCTGTTCAATCTCTCTCTCTCCCTCTTCAATCTCTCTCTCTTCCCCTCTTCAATCTCTCTCTCCCACTTCAATCTCTCTCTCCCACCAATCTCTCTCTCACCATCTTCAATCTGTCTCACTCTCTCCCTCTTCAATGTCTCTCGATCTCTCCCCTCTTTAATCTCCCCCCTTTTCAATCTCTCCATAGCTTCAATCTCTCTCCCTCTTCAATCTCTCCTGCACTTCAATCTCTCTCTTCCCCTCTTCAATCTCTATCTCCCTCTTCAATCTCTCTCTCACTCCCACAAATATCTCTCTCCTACAATCTCTCTCTCTCCCTCTTCAAACTCTCTCACTCTCTCCCTCTTCAATCTCTCTCGCTCTCTTGATCTCCAATCTCTCTCTCTTTCCCTCTTCAATCTTTCTTTCCCTCTTCAATCTTTCTTTCCCTCTTCAATCTCTCTCCCCCTCTTCAATCTCTCTCCCTCTTCAATCTTTCTCTCCCCTTCTTCAATCTCTCTCGCTCTCTCCCTCTTAAATCTCTCTCGCTCTTTCCCACTTCAATCTCTCTCGCCCTCTCCTACTTCAATTTCCCTCACTCTCTCCCTCTTTAAACTCTCTCACTATCTCGCTCTTCAAACTCTCTCTCTCCTTCAATTTCACACCTTCCCCCTCTGCAATCTCTCGCTCTCTCTTCTTTAATCTCTGTACTTCAATCTCTCCCCTTCAATCTCTCCACCTGCGATCTCTCCCACTTCAATTTCTCCCTCTCTTCAATATCTCTCCCTCTTCAATCTCCCTCGCTCTTCAATCGCTCTCTCCCTCATCAATCTCTCTCTCCATCTCTCTCTCTCCCTCTTCAATCTCTGTCTCTCCCCCTCAATCTCTCTCTCCCACTTTAACCTCTCTATCTCCCTCTTCAATCTCTCTCTCTCGCTCTTCAATCTTTCTCTCATTTCATCTCTCTCTCTTCAATCTCTCTCTCTCCCTCTTCAATCTCCTTCTTCAATTTCACACTCTCCCTCTTCTATCTCTCACTCTCACCATTCAATCTCTCTTCCTCTTCACTCTCTCCCTCTTCAATCTCTCTCCCTCCAATATCTCTCTCTCTACCACCAATTTCTCACTCTCCATTCTCTCTCTCCCTATTAATCTCTCTCCCATCAATCTCGCTCTCCCTGTTCAATCTCTCTCTCCCTCTTCAATCTCTCTCTCCCTCTTCAATCTCTCTCTCCCTCTTCAATCTCTCTCTCTCTCTCCCTCTTCAATCTCTCTCTCTCTCCCTCTTCAATCTCTCTCTCTCCCTCTTCAATCTCTCTCGCTCTTCAATCTCCCTCTCTCCCTCTTCAATCTTTCTCTCATTCCATCTCTCTCTCTTCAAACTCTCTCTCTCCCTCTTCAATCTCCCTCTTCAATTTCACACTCTCCCTCTTCTATCTCTCACTCTCACCCTTCAATCCCTCTTCCTCTTCAATCTCTCTCCCTCTTCAATCTCTCTCCCTCCAATATCTCTCTCTCTACCACCAATTTCTCACTCTCCATTCTCTCTCTCCCTATTAATCTCTCTCCCATCAATCTCGCTCTCCCTGTTCAATCTCTCTCTCCCTCTTCAATCTCTCTCTCCCTCTTCAATCTCTCTCTCTCTCCCACTTCAATCTCTCTCTCTCTCCCTCTTCAATCTCTCTCTCTCCCTCTTCAATCTCTCTCGCTCTTCAATCTCTCTCTCTCCGTCTTCAATCTTTCTCTCATTCCATCTCTCTCTCTTCAATCTCTCACTCTCCCTCTTCAATCTCCCTCTTCAATTTCACACTCTCCCTCTTCTATCTCTCACTTTCACCCTTCAATCTCTCTTCCTCTTCAATATCTCTCCCTCTTCAATCTCTATCCCTCCAATATCTCTCTCTCTACCACCAATTTCTCACTCTCCATTCTCTCTCTCCCTATTAATCTCCCTCCCATCAATCTCGCTCTCCCTGTTCAATCTCTCTCTCCCTCTTCAATCTCTCTCTCTTCCCCTCTTCAATCTCTCTCTCCCTCTTCAATCTCTCTCTCCCACCAATCTCTCTCTCACCATCTTCAATCTGTCTCACTCTCTCCCTCTTCAATGTCTCTCGATCTCTCCCCTCTTTAATCTCCCCCCTTTTCAATCTCTCCATAGCTTCAATCTCTCTCCTTCTTCAATCTTTCTCTCCCCTTCTTCAATCTCTCTCGCTCTCTCCCTCTTAAATCTCTCTCGCCCTCTCCTACTTCAATTTCCCTCGCTCTCTCCCTCTTTAAACTCTCTCACTATCTCGCTCTTCAAACTCTCTCTCTCCTTCAATTACACTCCTTCCCCCTTTTCAATCTCTCTCTCTCTTCTTTAATCTCTGTACTTCAATCTCTCCTCTTCAATCTCTCCACCTGCAATCTCTCCCGCTTCAATTTCTCCCTCTCTTCAATATCTCTCCCTCTTCAATCTCCCTCGCTCTTCAATCGCTCTCTCCCTCATCAATCTCTCTCTCTCCATCTCTCTATCTCCCTCTTCAATCTCTCTCTCTCCCCCTCAATCTCTCTCTCCCACTTTAACCTCTCTATCTCCCTCTTTAACCTCTCTCTCTCCCTCTTCAATCTCTCTCTCCCTCTTCAATCTCTCTCTTCCTCTTCAATCTCTCTCTTCAATCTCTCTCGCCCTCTTCAATCTCTCTCAATCTCTCTTGTCTCTCACTTTCCCTCTTCAATCTCCCTCTCCTTCTTCAATCTCTCTCCCACTCCCTTTTCAATCTTTCTCACCCTCTTCAATCTCTCTCCCTCTCCCTCTTCAATCACTCTCTCCCTCTTCAATCTCTCCCTCTTAAATCTCTCTCTCTCCTTTAATCTCTCTCTCATTCTTCTATCTCTCTCTTCCTCTTAACTATCTCCCTCTCCCTTTGCAATCTCTCTCTCCCTCTTCAATCTCTCTCTCCCTCTTCAATCTCTCTCCCTCTCCCTCTTCAATCTCTCTCTCCCACTTCAATCTCTCCCTCTTCAATCCCTCTCTCTCCTTTAATCTCACTCTCCCCCTCTTCAATCTCTCTCTCTCTTCAATCTCTCCCCTCTTCAACCTCTCCCCTCCTCAATCTCTCTCCCTCTTCTATCTCTCTCTCTCTTTCTTCTATCTCTCTCTTCCTCTTCACTATCTCCCTTTCCCTCTTCAATCTCTATCTCTCCCTCTTCAATCTCTCTCTCTCCCTCTTCAATCTCTCTCTCTCTCCCTCTTCAATCTCTCTCGCTCTCTGCCTCTTCAATCTCTCTCATGCCATCTTCAATCTCTATCTCTCCTTTAATTTCTCTCTCCCCCTCTTCAATCTCACTCTCTTCTTCAATCTCTCCCCTCTTCAATCTCTCCCCTCTTCAATCTCTCTCTCTCCTCTTCAGTCTCTCGCCCCTCTTCAATCTCTCCCTCTCTTCAATCTCTCTCCCTCTTCAATCTCTCTCTCCCCATCTTCAATCGGTCTCTCCATCTTTAATCTCTCTCCCACTTCCATCTCTCTCTCTCTTTCTTCTATCTATCTCTTCCTCTTCACTATCTCCCTCTCCCTTTTCAATCTCTCTCTACCTCTTCAATCTCTCTCTCCCTCTTCAATCTCTCTCCCTCTCCCTATTCAATCTCTCTCTCCCACTTCAATCTCTCCCTCTTCAATCTCATTCTCTCCTTTAATCTCACTCTCCCCCTCTTCAATCTCTCTCTCTCTTCAATCTCTCCCCTCTTCAATCTCTCTCTCTCCTCTTCAGTCTCTCTCCCCTCTTCAATCTCTCCTTCTCTTCAATCTCTCTCTCCCCATCGTCAATCTCTCTCCCTCTTCTATCTCTCTCTCTCTTTCTTCTATCTCTCTCTTCCTCCACTATCTCCCTTTCCCTCTTCAATCTCTATCTCTTCCTCTTCAATCTCTCTCTCCCTCTTCAATCTCTCTCTCTCTCCCTCTTCAATCTCTCTCTCTCTCCCTCTTCAATCTCTCTTGCTCTCTGCGTCTTCAATCTCTCTCATGCCATCTTCAATCTCTATCTCTCCTTTAATCTCTCTCTCCCCTCTTCAATCTCTCTCTCTTCTTCAATCTATCCCCTCTTCAATCACTCTCTCTCTTCTTCAGTCTCTCTCCCCTCTTCAATCTCTCGCTCTCTTCAATCTCTCTCCCTCTTCAATCACTCTCTCCCACTCTTCAATCACTCTCTCCCTCTTCAATCACTCTCCCTCTTCTATCTCTCTCTCCCTCTTCAATCACTCTCTCCCCCTCCAATCTCTCTCTCTCCCTCTTCAATCTCTCTCTCCCTCTTCAATCACTCTCTCCCTCTTCAATCTCTCTCTCCCTCCACTATCTCTCTCTCATTCTTCTATCTCTCTCTTCCTCTTCACTATCTCCCTCTCCCTTTTTGATTTCACTCTCTCCCTCTTTAATCTCTATCTCTCCCTCCAATTCTCTTTCCCCCTCTTCAATCTCTCTCTCGTCTTCAATCTCTCCACTCCTCAATCTCTCCCTCTCTTCAATCTCTCTCCCACTTCAGACCCTCTCTCCCTCTTCAATCTCTCTCTCCCACTTCAATCTCTCTCTCCCTCCAATCTCTCTCCCTCTTCAATCTCTCTCCCTCCCTCCATCTCTCTCTCCTTCTTCAATCTCTCCCTCTCTCTCGCTCTTCAATCTCTTTTGCTCTCTCCCTCCATTCTTTCTCAATCTCTCCCTTTTCAATCTATCTTGCTCTCTCCCTCTTCAATCTCTCTCGCTCTCTCCCATCTTCAATCTTTCTCGCTCTGTCCCTCTTCAATCTCTCTCACTCTCTCCATCTTCAATCTCTCTCTCTCCCTCTTCAATCTCTCTCTCTCCCTCTTCAATCTCTCTCTCCCTCTTCAATCGGCCCCTCTTCAACCTCTCCTCCCTTTAATCTCTTCCCCACTTCAATGTCTCCCTCTCTTCAATCTCTCACCCACTTCAAACTCCCTCTGCTCTTCAGACCCTCTCTCCCTCTTCAATCTCTCTCTCCCTCTTCAATCTCTCCATCTTCAATCTCTCCCTCTTCAATTTCTTTCTCTCCCTTTTCAATCTCTCTCTCCACTTCACTCACTCTCCCCTCTTCAATCTCTCCCTCTCCCTCTTCAATCTCTCTCCCTCTTCAATCTTTCTCTCCCTCCACTACCTCTCTCTCTTTCTTCTAACTCTCTCTTCGTCTTCACTATCTCCCTCTCCCTTTTCAATCTCTCTCTCCTCTTCAATCTCTCTCTCCCTCTTCAATCTCTCTCCCTCTCCCTCTTCAATCTCTCCCTCTTCAATATCTCCCTCTTCAATTTCTTTCTCTCCCTTTTCAATCTCACTCTCCTCTTCAGTCACTCTCCCCTCTTCAATCTCTCCCTCTCTTCAATCTCTCTCCCTCTTCAATCACACTCTTCCCCTCTTCAATCTCTCTCTCCCACTCTTCAATCTCTCTCTCCATCTTCAATCACTCTCCCTCTTCAATCACTCTCTCCCCCTTCAATCTCTCTCTCTCCCTCTTCAATCTCTCTCTCCCTCTTCAATCTCTCTCTCTTCCCCTCTTCAATCTCTCTCTCCCTCTTCAATCTCTCTCTCCCACCAATCTCTCTCTCACCATCTTCAATCTGTCTCACTCTCTCCCTCTTCAATGTCTCTCGATCTCTCCCCTCTTTAATCTCCCCCCTTTTCAATCTCTCCATAGCTTCAATCTCTCTCCTTCTTCAATCTTTCTCTCCCCTTCTTCAATCTCTCTCGCTCTCTCCCTCTTAAATCTCTCTCGCCCTCTCCTACTTCAATTTCCCTCGCTCTCTCCCTCTTTAAACTCTCTCACTATCTCGCTCTTCAAACTCTCTCTCTCCTTCAATTACACTCCTTCCCCCTTTTCAATCTCTCTCTCTCTTCTTTAATCTCTGTACTTCAATCTCTCCTCTTCAATCTCTCCACCTGCAATCTCTCCCGCTTCAATTTCTCCCTCTCTTCAATATCTCTCCCTCTTCAATCTCCCTCGCTCTTCAATCGCTCTCTCCCTCATCAATCTCTCTCTCTCCATCTCTCTATCTCCCTCTTCAATCTCTCTCTCTCCCCCTCAATCTCTCTCTCCCACTTTAACCTCTCTATCTCCCTCTTTAACCTCTCTCTCTCCCTCTTCAATCTCTCTCTCCCTCTTCAATCTCTCTCTTCCTCTTCAATCTCTCTCTTCAATCTCTCTCGCCCTCTTCAATCTCTCTCAATCTCTCTTGTCTCTCACTTTCCCTCTTCAATCTCCCTCTCCTTCTTCAATCTCTCTCCCACTCCCTTTTCAATCTTTCTCACCCTCTTCAATCTCACTCCCTCTCCCTCTTCAATCACTCTCTCCCTCTTCAATCTCTCCCTCTTAAATCTCTCTCTCTCCTTTAATCTCTCTCTCATTCTTCTATCTCTCTCTTCCTCTTAACTATCTCCCTCTCCCTTTGCAATCTCTCTCTCCCTCTTCAATCTCTCTCTCCCTCTTCAATCTCTCTCCCTCTCCCTCTTCAATCTCTCTCTCCCACTTCAATCTCTCCCTCTTCAATCCCTCTCTCTCCTTTAATCTCACTCTCCCCCTCTTCAATCTCTCTCTCTCTTCAATCTCTCCCCTCTTCAACCTCTCCCCTCCTCAATCTCTCTCCCTCTTCTATCTCTCTCTCTTTCTTCTATCTCTCTCTTCCTCTTCACTATCTCCCTTTCCCTCTTCAATCTCTATCTCTCCCTCTTCAATCTCTCTCTCTCCCTCTTCAATCTCTCTCTCTCTCCCTCTTCAATCTCTCTCGCTCTCTGCCTCTTCAATCTCTCTCATGCCATCTTCAATCTCTATCTCTCCTTTAATTTCTCTCTCCCCCTCTTCAATCTCACTCTCTTCTTCAATCTCTCCCCTCTTCAATCTCTCCCCTCTTCAATCTCTCTCTCTCCTCTTCAGTCTCTCGCCCCTCTTCAATCTCTCCCTCTCTTCAATCTCTCTCCCTCTTCAATCTCTCTCTCCCCATCTTCAATCGGTCTCTCCATCTTTAATCTCTCTCCCACTTCCATCTCTCTCTCTCTTTCTTCTATCTATCTCTTCCTCTTCACTATCTCCCTCTCCCTTTTCAATCTCTCTCTACCTCTTCAATCTCTCTCTCCCTCTTCAATCTCTCTCCCTCTCCCTATTCAATCTCTCTCTCCCACTTCAATCTCTCCCTCTTCAATCTCATTCTCTCCTTTAATCTCACTCTCCCCCTCTTCAATGTCTCTCTCTCTTCAATCTCTCCCCTCTTCAATCTCTCTCTCTCCTCTTCAGTCTCTCTCCCCTCTTCAATCTCTCCTTCTCTTAAATCTCTCTCTCCCCATCGTCAATCTCTCTCCCTCTTCTATCTCTCTCTCTCTTTCTTCTATCTCTCTCTTCCTCCACTATCTCCCTTTCCCTCTTCAATCTCTATCTCTCCCTCTTCAATCTCTCTCTCCCTCTTCAATCTCTCTCTCTCTCCCTCTTCAATCTCTCTCTCTCTCCCTCTTCAATCTCTCTTGCTCTCTGCGTCTTCAATCTCTCTCATGCCATCTTCAATCTCTATTTCTCCTTTAATCTCTCTCTCCCCTCTTCAATCTCTCTCTCTTCTTCAATCTATCCCCTCTTCAATCACTCTCTCTCTTCTTCAGTCTCTCTCCCCTCTTCAATCTCTCGCTCTCTTCAATCTCTCTCCCTCTTCAATCACTCTCTCCCACTCTTCAATCACTCTCTCCCTCTTCAATCACTCTCCCTCTTCTATCTCTCTCTCCCTCTTCAATCACTCTCTCCCCCTCCAATCTCTCTCTCTCCCTCTTCAATCTCTCTCTCCCTCTTCAATCACTCTCTCCCTCTTCAATCTCTCTCTCCCTCCACTATCTCTCTCTCATTCTTCTATCTCTCTCTTCCTCTTCACTATCTCCCTCTCCCTTTTTGATTTCACTCTCTCCCTCTTTAATCTCTATCTCTCCCTCCAATTCTCTTTCCCCCTCTTCAATCTCTCTCTCGTCTTCAATCTCTCCACTCCTCAATCTCTCCCTCTCTTCAATCTCTCTCCCACTTCAGACCCTCTCTCCCTCTTCAATCTCTCTCTCCCACTTCAATCTCTCTCTCCCTCCAATCTCTCTCCCTCTTCAATCTCTCTCCCTCCCTCCATCTCTCTCTCCTTCTTCAATCTCTCCCTCTCTCTCGCTCTTCAATCTCTTTTGCTCTCTCCCTCCATTCTTTCTCAATCTCTCCCTTTTCAATCTATCTTGCTCTCTCCCTCTTCAATCTCTCTCGCTCTCTCCCATCTTCAATCTTTCTCGCTCTGTCCCTCTTCAATCTCTCTCACTCTCTCCATCTTCAATCTCTCTCTCTCCCTCTTCAATCTCTCTCTCTCCCTCTTCAATCTCTCTCTCCCTCTTCAATCGGCCCCTCTTCAACCTCTCCTCCCTTTAATCTCTTCCCCACTTCAATGTCTCCCTCTCTTCAATCTCTCACCCACTTCAAACTCCCTCTGCTCTTCAGACCCTCTCTCCCTCTTCAATCTCTCTCTCCCTCTTCAATCTCTCCATCTTCAATCTCTCCCTCTTCAATTTCTTTCTCTCCCTTTTCAATCTCTCTCTCCACTTCAGTCACTCTCCCCTCTTCAATCTCTCCCTCTCCCTCTTCAATCTCTCTCCCTCTTCAATCTTTCTCTCCCTCCACTACCTCTCTCTCTTTCTTCTAACTCTCTCTTCGTCTTCACTATCTCCCTCTCCCTTTTCAATCTCTCTCTCCTCTTCAATCTCTCTCTCCCTCTTCAATCTCTCTCCCTCTCCCTCTTCAATCTCTCCCTCTTCAATATCTCCCTCTTCAATTTCTTTCTCTCCCTTTTCAATCTCACTCTCCTCTTCAGTCACTCTCCCCTCTTCAATCTCTCCCTCTCTTCAATCTCTCTCCCTCTTCAATCACACTCTTCCCCTCTTCAATCTCTCTCTCCCACTCTTCAATCTCTCTCTCCATCTTCAATCACTCTCCCTCTTCAATCACTCTCTCCCCCTTCAATCTCTCTCTCTCCCTCTTCAATCTCTCTCTCCCTCTTCAATCTCTCTCTCTTCCCCTCATCAATCTCTCTCTCCCTCTTCAATCTCTCTCTCCCACTCTTCAATCTCTCTCTCCATCTTCAATCACTCTCCCTCTTCAATCACTCTCTCCCCCTTCAATCTCTCTCTCTCCCTCTTCAATCTCTCTCTCCCTCTTCAATCTCTCTCTCTTCCCCTCTTCAATCTCTCTCACTCTCTCCCTCTTCAATCTCTCTCAATCTCTCCCTCTTCAATCTCTCTCTCTCCTTTAATCTCTCTCTCTCCCCCTCTTCAATCATTGTCTTCTTGAATCTTTCCAGTTCAATATCTCCCCTCTTCAATCTCTCCATTATTCAATCTCTCCCCCTCTTCAATCTCTCTCTCTCCCTCTTCAATCTCTCTCTCTCCCTCTTCAATTTCCTTCTCTCCCTCTTCAATCTCTCTCTCCCCTCTGCAATCTCTCCCCCTTTTCAATCTCTCTCTCTCTTCAATCTCTCTCTCTCTTCAATCACTCTCGCTCTTCAATCTCTCTCTCCCTCTTCAATCTCTCTCTCCCTCCATCTCTCTCTCTCTTCAACCTCTCACTCTCCAGCTTAAATCTCCGTCTTCAATTTCACACTCTCCCTCTTCTATCTCTATCTCCATCTTCAATCTCTCTCACCCTCTTCAATCCCTCTCCCTCTCCCTTTTCAATCACTTTCTTCCTCTTTAATCTCGCTCTCTCCCTCTTCAATGTCTCTCTCTGTCTTCAATCTCTCTCACTCCCTCTTCAATCTCTCTATCTCTCCCGCCAATCTCTCTGTCACCCTCTTCAATCTCTCTCCCTCCAATCTCTCTCTACCTCTTCAATCTCTCTCTCTCCATTGTCTCTCTCTCCTCTTCAGTCTCTCTCTCCCTCTTCAATCTCTCTCTCTCCTTTAATCTCACTCTCTCCCCCTCTTCAATCATTGTCTTCTTCAATCTCTCCAGTTCAATATCTCCCCTATTCAATCTCTCCATTATTCAATCTCTCCCCCTCTTCAATCTCTCTCTCCCCTCTTCAATCTCTCCCCCTTTTCAATCGCTCTCTCTCTTCAATCACTCTCGCTCTTCAATCTCTCTCTCCCTCTTCAATCTCTCTCTCTCTCCATCTCTCTCTCTTCAACCTCTCACTCTCCATCTTAAATCTCCGTCTTCAATTTTACACTCTCCCTCTTCTATCTCTATCTCCATCTTCAATCTCTCTCACTCCCTCTTCAATTTATCTCCCCCTCTTCAATCTCTCTCCCCCTCTTCAATCTCTCTCCCCCTCTTCAATCTCTCTCTCTCCCTCTTCAATCTTGCTCTCTCCTTCTTCAATATCTCTCTATCCATCAATCTCTCTCACTTCTCTTCAGTCTCTCTCATCCTCTTCAAACTCTCTCTCTCACTCTTCAATCTCTCTCTCTCCCTCTTTAATCACTCTCTCCCTCTTCAAACTCTCTCCCTCTTCAATCTCTCTCCCTCTTCAAACTCTCTCACTCTCTCCCTCTTCAATCTCTCTCGCTCTCTTGATCTCCAATCTCTCTCTCTTTCCCACTTCAATCTTTCTTTCCCTCTTCAATCTCTCTCCCCCTCTTCAATCTCTCTCCCTCTTCAATCTTTCTCTCCCCTTCTTCAATCTCTCTCGCTCTCTCCCTCTTAAATCTCTCTCGCCCTCTCCTACTTCAATTTCCCTCGCTCTCTCCCTCTTTAAACTCTCTCACTATCTCGCTCTTCAAACTCTCTCTCTCCTTCAATTACACTCCTTCCCCCTCTTCAATCTCTCTCTCTCTTCTTTAATCTCTGTACTTCAATCTCTCCCCTTCAATCTCTCCCCTTCAATCTCTCCACCTGCAATCTCTCCCGCTTCAATTTCTCCCTCTCTTCAATATCTCTCCCTCTTCAATCTCCCTCGCTCTTCAATCGCTCTCTCCCTCATCAATCTCTCTCTCTCTCCATCTCTCTCTCTCCCTCTTCAATCTCTCTCTCTCCCCCTCAATCTCTCTCTCCCACTTTAACCTCTCTATCTCCCTCTTTAACCTCTCTCTCTCCCTCTTCAATCTCTCTCTCTCTCTTCAATCTCTCTCTCCCTCTTCAATCTCTCTCTTCAATCTCTCTCTCCCTCTTCAATCTCTCTCAATCTCTCTTGTCTCTCACTTTCCCTCTTCAATCTCCCTCTCCTTCTTCAATCTCTCTCCCTCTCCCTTTTCAATCGTTCTCTCCCTCTTCAATATCTCTCTCTCCAATCTCTCTCTCCCTCTTCAATGTCTCTCCCTCCAATCTCTCTCTCCCTCTTCAATCTCTCTCTCTCCAAACTCTATCTATCCCTCTTCAATCTCTCTCCCTCCAATCTCTCTCTCTCTCTCTCTTCAATCTCTCTCACTCCCTCTTCTCTCTCTCTCCCTCTTCAATCTCTCTCTCTCTCTCCCTCTTCAATCTCTCTCTCTCTCCCTCTTCAATCTCTCTCTCTCCCTCTTCAATCTCTCTCCCTCTTCAATCTCTCTCGCTCTTCAATCTCTCTCTCTCCCTCTTCAATCTTTCTCTCATTCCATCTCTCTCTCTTCAATCTCTCTCTCTCCCTCTTCAATCTCCTTCTTCAATTGCACACTCTCCCTCTTCTATCTCTCACTCTCACCCTTCAATCTCTCTTCCTCTTCAATCTCTCTCCCTCTTCAATCTCTCTCCCTCCAATACCTCTCTCTCTACCACCAATTTCTCACTCTCCATTCTCTCTCTCCCTATTAATCTCTCTCCCATCAATCTCGCTCTCCCTGTTCAATCTCTCTCTCTCCCTCTTCAATCTCTCTCTCTTCCCCTCTTCAATCTCTCTCTCCCACTTCAATCTCTCTCTCCCACCAATCTCTCTCTCACCATCTTCAATCTGTCTCACTCTCTCCCTCTTCAATGTCTCTCGATCTCTCCCCTCTTTAATCTCCCCCCTTTTCAATCTCTCCATAGCTTCAATCTCTCTCCCTCTTCAATCTCTCCTGCACTTCAATCTCTCTCTTCCCCTCTTCAATCTCTATCTCCCTCTTCAATCTCTCTCTCACTCCCACAAATATCTCTCTCCTACAATCTCTCTCTCTCCCTCTTCAAACTCTCTCACTCTCTTGATCTCCAATCTCTCTCTCTTTCCCTCTTCAATCTTTCTTTCCCTCTTCAATCTTTCTTTCCCTCTTCAATCTCTCCCCCCTCTTCAATCTCTCTCCCTCTTCAATCTTTCTCTCCCCTTCTTCAATCTCTCTCGCTCTCTCCCTCTTAAATCTCTCTCGCTCTTTCCCACTTCAATCTCTCTCGCCCTCTCCTACTTCAATTTCCCTCACTCTCTCCCTCTTTAAACTCTCTCACTATCTCGCTCTTCAAACTCTCTCTCTCCTTCAATTTCACACCTTCCCCCTCTGCAATCTCTCGCTCTCTCTTCTTTAATCTCTGTACTTCAATCTCTCCCCTTCAATCTCTCCACCTGCGATCTCTCCCACTTCAATTTCTCCCTCTCTTCAATATCTCTCCCTCTTCAATCTCCCTCGCTCTTCAATCGCTCTCTCCCTCATCAATCTCTCTCTCCATCTCTCTCTCTCCCTCTTCAATCTCTGTCTCTCCCCCTCAATCTCTCTCTCCCACTTTAACCTCTCTATCTCCCTCTTCAATCTCTCTCTCTCGCTCTTCAATCTTTCTCTCATTTCATCTCTCTCTCTTCAATCTCTCTCTCTCCCTCTTCAATCTCCTTCTTCAATTTCACACTCTCCCTCTTCTATCTCTCACTCTCACCATTCAATCTCTCTTCCTCTTCACTCTCTCCCTCTTCAATCTCTCTCCCTCCAATATCTCTCTCTCTACCACCAATTTCTCACTCTCCATTCTCTCTCTCCCTATTAATCTCTCTCCCATCAATCTCGCTCTCCCTGTTCAATCTCTCTCTCCCTCTTCAATCTCTCTCTCCCTCTTCAATCTCTCTCTCCCTCTTCAATCTCTCTCTCTCTCTCCCTCTTCAATCTCTCTCTCTCTCCCTCTTCAATCTCTCTCTCTCCCTCTTCAATCTCTCTCGCTCTTCAATCTCCCTCTCTCCCTCTTCAATCTTTCTCTCATTCCATCTCTCTCTCTTCAAACTCTCTCTCTCCCTCTTCAATCTCCCTCTTCAATTTCACACTCTCCCTCTTCTATCTCTCACTCTCACCCTTCAATCCCTCTTCCTCTTCAATCTCTCTCCCTCTTCAATCTCTCTCCCTCCAATATCTCTCTCTCTACCACCAATTTCTCACTCTCCATTCTCTCTCTCCCTATTAATCTCTCTCCCATCAATCTCGCTCTCCCTGTTCAATCTCTCTCTCCCTCTTCAATCTCTCTCTCCCTCTTCAATCTCTCTCTCTCTCCCACTTCAATCTCTCTCTCTCTCCCTCTTCAATCTCTCTCTCTCCCTCTTCAATCTCTCTCGCTCTTCAATCTCTCTCTCTCCGTCTTCAATCTTTCTCTCATTCCATCTCTCTCTCTTCAATCTCTCACTCTCCCTCTTCAATCTCCCTCTTCAATTTCACACTCTCCCTCTTCTATCTCTCACTTTCACCCTTCAATCTCTCTTCCTCTTCAATATCTCTCCCTCTTCAATCTCTATCCCTCCAATATCTCTCTCTCTACCACCAATTTCTCACTCTCCATTCTCTCTCTCCCTATTAATCTCCCTCCCATCAATCTCGCTCTCCCTGTTCAATCTCTCTCTCCCTCTTCAATCTCTCTCTCTTCCCCTCTTCAATCTCTCTCTCCCTCTTCAATCTCTCTCTCCCACCAATCTCTCTCTCACCATCTTCAATCTGTCTCACTCTCTCCCTCTTCAATCTCTCTCGCTCTCTCCCATCTTCAATCTTTCTCGCTCTGTCCCTCTTCAATCTCTCTCACTCTCTCCATCTTCAATCTCTCTCTCTCCCTCTTCAATCTCTCTCTCTCCCTCTTCAATCTCTCTCTCCCTCTTCAATCGGCCCCTCTTCAACCTCTCCTCCCTTTAATCTCTTCCCCACTTCAATGTCTCCCTCTCTTCAATCTCTCACCCACTTCAAACTCCCTCTGCTCTTCAGACCCTCTCTCCCTCTTCAATCTCTCTCTCCCTCTTCAATCTCTCCATCTTCAATCTCTCCCTCTTCAATTTCTTTCTCTCCCTTTTCAATCTCTCTCTCCACTTCAGTCACTCTCCCCTCTTCAATCTCTCCCTCTCCCTCTTCAATCTCTCTCCCTCTTCAATCTTTCTCTCCCTCCACTACCTCTCTCTCTTTCTTCTAACTCTCTCTTCGTCTTCACTATCTCCCTCTCCCTTTTCAATCTCTCTCTCCTCTTCAATCTCTCTCTCCCTCTTCAATCTCTCTCCCTCTCCCTCTTCAATCTCTCCCTCTTCAATATCTCCCTCTTCAATTTCTTTCTCTCCCTTTTCAATCTCACTCTCCTCTTCAGTCACTCTCCCCTCTTCAATCTCTCCCTCTCTTCAATCTCTCTCCCTCTTCAATCACACTCTTCCCCTCTTCAATCTCTCTCTCCCACTCTTCAATCTCTCTCTCCATCTTCAATCACTCTCCCTCTTCAATCACTCTCTCCCCCTTCAATCTCTCTCTCTCCCTCTTCAATCTCTCTCTCCCTCTTCAATCTCTCTCTCTTCCCCTCATCAATCTCTCTCTCCCTCTTCAATCTCTCTCTCCCACTCTTCAATCTCTCTCTCCATCTTCAATCACTCTCCCTCTTCAATCACTCTCTCCCCCTTCAATCTCTCTCTCTCCCTCTTCAATCTCTCTCTCCCTCTTCAATCTCTCTCTCTTCCCCTCTTCAATCTCTCTCACTCTCTCCCTCTTCAATCTCTCTCAATCTCTCCCTCTTCAATCTCTCTCTCTCCTTTAATCTCTCTCTCTCCCCCTCTTCAATCATTGTCTTCTTGAATCTTTCCAGTTCAATATCTCCCCTCTTCAATCTCTCCATTATTCAATCTCTCCCCCTCTTCAATCTCTCTCTCTCCCTCTTCAATCTCTCTCTCTCCCTCTTCAATTTCCTTCTCTCCCTCTTCAATCTCTCTCTCCCCTCTGCAATCTCTCCCCCTTTTCAATCTCTCTCTCTCTTCAATCTCTCTCTCTCTTCAATCACTCTCGCTCTTCAATCTCTCTCTCCCTCTTCAATCTCTCTCTCCCTCCATCTCTCTCTCTCTTCAACCTCTCACTCTCCAGCTTAAATCTCCGTCTTCAATTTCACACTCTCCCTCTTCTATCTCTATCTCCATCTTCAATCTCTCTCACCCTCTTCAATCCCTCTCCCTCTCCCTTTTCAATCACTTTCTTCCTCTTTAATCTCGCTCTCTCCCTCTTCAATGTCTCTCTCTGTCTTCAATCTCTCTCACTCCCTCTTCAATCTCTCTATCTCTCCCGCCAATCTCTCTGTCACCCTCTTCAATCTCTCTCCCTCCAATCTCTCTCTACCTCTTCAATCTCTCTCTCTCCATTGTCTCTCTCTCCTCTTCAGTCTCTCTCTCCCTCTTCAATCTCTCTCTCTCCTTTAATCTCACTCTCTCCCCCTCTTCAATCATTGTCTTCTTCAATCTCTCCAGTTCAATATCTCCCCTATTCAATCTCTCCATTATTCAATCTCTCCCCCTCTTCAATCTCTCTCTCCCCTCTTCAATCTCTCCCCCTTTTCAATCGCTCTCTCTCTTCAATCACTCTCGCTCTTCAATCTCTCTCTCCCTCTTCAATCTCTCTCTCTCTCCATCTCTCTCTCTTCAACCTCTCACTCTCCATCTTAAATCTCCGTCTTCAATTTTACACTCTCCCTCTTCTATCTCTATCTCCATCTTCAATCTCTCTCACTCCCTCTTCAATTTATCTCCCCCTCTTCAATCTCTCTCCCCCTCTTCAATCTCTCTCCCCCTCTTCAATCTCTCTCTCTCCCTCTTCAATCTTGCTCTCTCCTTCTTCAATATCTCTCTATCCATCAATCTCTCTCACTTCTCTTCAGTCTCTCTCATCCTCTTCAAACTCTCTCTCTCACTCTTCAATCTCTCTCTCTCCCTCTTTAATCACTCTCTCCCTCTTCAAACTCTCTCCCTCTTCAATCTCTCTCCCTCTTCAAACTCTCTCACTCTCTCCCTCTTCAATCTCTCTCGCTCTCTTGATCTCCAATCTCTCTCTCTTTCCCACTTCAATCTTTCTTTCCCTCTTCAATCTCTCTCCCCCTCTTCAATCTCTCTCCCTCTTCAATCTTTCTCTCCCCTTCTTCAATCTCTCTCGCTCTCTCCCTCTTAAATCTCTCTCGCCCTCTCCTACTTCAATTTCCCTCGCTCTCTCCCTCTTTAAACTCTCTCACTATCTCGCTCTTCAAACTCTCTCTCTCCTTCAATTACACTCCTTCCCCCTCTTCAATCTCTCTCTCTCTTCTTTAATCTCTGTACTTCAATCTCTCCCCTTCAATCTCTCCCCTTCAATCTCTCCACCTGCAATCTCTCCCGCTTCAATTTCTCCCTCTCTTCAATATCTCTCCCTCTTCAATCTCCCTCGCTCTTCAATCGCTCTCTCCCTCATCAATCTCTCTCTCTCTCCATCTCTCTCTCTCCCTCTTCAATCTCTCTCTCTCCCCCTCAATCTCTCTCTCCCACTTTAACCTCTCTATCTCCCTCTTTAACCTCTCTCTCTCCCTCTTCAATCTCTCTCTCTCTCTTCAATCTCTCTCTCCCTCTTCAATCTCTCTCTTCAATCTCTCTCTCCCTCTTCAATCTCTCTCAATCTCTCTTGTCTCTCACTTTCCCTCTTCAATCTCCCTCTCCTTCTTCAATCTCTCTCCCTCTCCCTTTTCAATCGTTCTCTCCCTCTTCAATATCTCTCTCTCCAATCTCTCTCTCCCTCTTCAATGTCTCTCCCTCCAATCTCTCTCTCCCTCTTCAATCTCTCTCTCTCCAAACTCTATCTATCCCTCTTCAATCTCTCTCCCTCCAATCTCTCTCTCTCTCTCTCTTCAATCTCTCTCACTCCCTCTTCTCTCTCTCTCCCTCTTCAATCTCTCTCTCTCTCTCCCTCTTCAATCTCTCTCTCTCTCCCTCTTCAATCTCTCTCTCTCCCTCTTCAATCTCTCTCCCTCTTCAATCTCTCTCGCTCTTCAATCTCTCTCTCTCCCTCTTCAATCTTTCTCTCATTCCATCTCTCTCTCTTCAATCTCTCTCTCTCCCTCTTCAATCTCCTTCTTCAATTGCACACTCTCCCTCTTCTATCTCTCACTCTCACCCTTCAATCTCTCTTCCTCTTCAATCTCTCTCCCTCTTCAATCTCTCTCCCTCCAATACCTCTCTCTCTACCACCAATTTCTCACTCTCCATTCTCTCTCTCCCTATTAATCTCTCTCCCATCAATCTCGCTCTCCCTGTTCAATCTCTCTCTCTCCCTCTTCAATCTCTCTCTCTTCCCCTCTTCAATCTCTCTCTCCCACTTCAATCTCTCTCTCCCACCAATCTCTCTCTCACCATCTTCAATCTGTCTCACTCTCTCCCTCTTCAATGTCTCTCGATCTCTCCCCTCTTTAATCTCCCCCCTTTTCAATCTCTCCATAGCTTCAATCTCTCTCCCTCTTCAATCTCTCCTGCACTTCAATCTCTCTCTTCCCCTCTTCAATCTCTATCTCCCTCTTCAATCTCTCTCTCACTCCCACAAATATCTCTCTCCTACAATCTCTCTCTCTCCCTCTTCAAACTCTCTCACTCTCTTGATCTCCAATCTCTCTCTCTTTCCCTCTTCAATCTTTCTTTCCCTCTTCAATCTTTCTTTCCCTCTTCAATCTCTCTCCCCCTCTTCAATCTCTCTCCCTCTTCAATCTTTCTCTCCCCTTCTTCAATCTCTCTCGCTCTCTCCCTCTTAAATCTCTCTCGCTCTTTCCCACTTCAATCTCTCTCGCCCTCTCCTACTTCAATTTCCCTCACTCTCTCCCTCTTTAAACTCTCTCACTATCTCGCTCTTCAAACTCTCTCTCTCCTTCAATTTCACACCTTCCCCCTCTGCAATCTCTCGCTCTCTCTTCTTTAATCTCTGTACTTCAATCTCTCCCCTTCAATCTCTCCACCTGCGATCTCTCCCACTTCAATTTCTCCCTCTCTTCAATATCTCTCCCTCTTCAATCTCCCTCGCTCTTCAATCGCTCTCTCCCTCATCAATCTCTCTCTCCATCTCTCTCTCTCCCTCTTCAATCTCTGTCTCTCCCCCTCAATCTCTCTCTCCCACTTTAACCTCTCTATCTCCCTCTTCAATCTCTCTCTCTCGCTCTTCAATCTTTCTCTCATTTCATCTCTCTCTCTTCAATCTCTCTCTCTCCCTCTTCAATCTCCTTCTTCAATTTCACACTCTCCCTCTTCTATCTCTCACTCTCACCATTCAATCTCTCTTCCTCTTCACTCTCTCCCTCTTCAATCTCTCTCCCTCCAATATCTCTCTCTCTACCACCAATTTCTCACTCTCCATTCTCTCTCTCCCTATTAATCTCTCTCCCATCAATCTCGCTCTCCCTGTTCAATCTCTCTCTCCCTCTTCAATCTCTCTCTCCCTCTTCAATCTCTCTCTCCCTCTTCAATCTCTCTCTCTCTCTCCCTCTTCAATCTCTCTCTCTCTCCCTCTTCAATCTCTCTCTCTCCCTCTTCAATCTCTCTCGCTCTTCAATCTCCCTCTCTCCCTCTTCAATCTTTCTCTCATTCCATCTCTCTCTCTTCAAACTCTCTCTCTCCCTCTTCAATCTCCCTCTTCAATTTCACACTCTCCCTCTTCTATCTCTCACTCTCACCCTTCAATCCCTCTTCCTCTTCAATCTCTCTCCCTCTTCAATCTCTCTCCCTCCAATATCTCTCTCTCTACCACCAATTTCTCACTCTCCATTCTCTCTCTCCCTATTAATCTCTCTCCCATCAATCTCGCTCTCCCTGTTCAATCTCTCTCTCCCTCTTCAATCTCTCTCTCCCTCTTCAATCTCTCTCTCTCTCCCACTTCAATCTCTCTCTCTCTCCCTCTTCAATCTCTCTCTCTCCCTCTTCAATCTCTCTCGCTCTTCAATCTCTCTCTCTCCGTCTTCAATCTTTCTCTCATTCCATCTCTCTCTCTTCAATCTCTCACTCTCCCTCTTCAATCTCCCTCTTCAATTTCACACTCTCCCTCTTCTATCTCTCACTTTCACCCTTCAATCTCTCTTCCTCTTCAATATCTCTCCCTCTTCAATCTCTATCCCTCCAATATCTCTCTCTCTACCACCAATTTCTCACTCTCCATTCTCTCTCTCCCTATTAATCTCCCTCCCATCAATCTCGCTCTCCCTGTTCAATCTCTCTCTCCCTCTTCAATCTCTCTCTCTTCCCCTCTTCAATCTCTCTCTCCCTCTTCAATCTCTCTCTCCCACCAATCTCTCTCTCACCATCTTCAATCTGTCTCACTCTCTCCCTCTTCAATGTCTCTCGATCTCTCCCCTCTTTAATCTTACCCCTTTTCAATCTCTCCATAGCTTCAATCTCTCTCCTTCTTCAATCTTTCTCTCCCCTTCTTCAATCTCTCTCGCTCTCTCCCTCTTAAATCTCTCTCGCCCTCTCCTACTTCAATTTCCCTCGCTCTCTCCCTCTTTAAACTCTCTCACTATCTCGCTCTTCAAACTCTCTCTCTCCTTCAATTACACTCCTTCCCCCTTTTCAATCTCTCTCTCTCTTCTTTAATCTCTGTACTTCAATCTCTCCTCTTCAATCTCTCCACCTGCAATCTCTCCCGCTTCAATTTCTCCCTCTCTTCAATATCTCTCCCTCTTCAATCTCCCTCGCTCTTCAATCGCTCTCTCCCTCATCAATCTCTCTCTCTCCATCTCTCTATCTCCCTCTTCAATCTCTCTCTCTCCCCCTCAATCTCTCTCTCCCACTTTAACCTCTCTATCTCCCTCTTTAACCTCTCTCTCTCCCTCTTCAATCTCTCTCTCCCTCTTCAATCTCTCTCTTCCTCTTCAATCTCTCTCTTCAATCTCTCTCGCCCTCTTCAATCTCTCTCAATCTCTCTTGTCTCTCACTTTCCCTCTTCAATCTCCCTCTCCTTCTTCAATCTCTCTCCCACTCCCTTTTCAATCTTTCTCACCCTCTTCAATCTCTCTCCCTCTCCCTCTTCAATCACTCTCTCCCTCTTCAATCTCTCCCTCTTAAATCTCTCTCTCTCCTTTAATCTCTCTCTCATTCTTCTATCTCTCTCTTCCTCTTAACTATCTCCCTCTCCCTTTGCAATCTCTCTCTCCCTCTTCAATCTCTCTCTCCCTCTTCAATCTCTCTCCCTCTCCCTCTTCAATCTCTCTCTCCCACTTCAATCTCTCCCTCTTCAATCCCTCTCTCTCCTTTAATCTCACTCTCCCCCTCTTCAATCTCTCTCTCTCTTCAATCTCTCCCCTCTTCAACCTCTCCCCTCCTCAATCTCTCTCCCTCTTCTATCTCTCTCTCTCTTTCTTCTATCTCTCTCTTCCTCTTCACTATCTCCCTTTCCCTCTTCAATCTCTATCTCTCCCTCTTCAATCTCTCTCTCTCCCTCTTCAATCTCTCTCTCTCTCCCTCTTCAATCTCTCTCTCTCCCTCTTCAATCTCTCTCGCTCTCTGCCTCTTCAATCTCTCTCATGCCATCTTCAATCTCTATCTCTCCTTTAATTTCTCTCTCCCCTCTTCAATCTCACTCTCTTCTTCAATCTCTCCCCTCTTCAATCTCTCCCCTCTTCAATCTCTCTCTCTCCTCTTCAGTCTCTCGCCCCTCTTCAATCTCTCCCTCTCTTCAATCTCTCTCCCTCTTCAATCTCTCTCTCCCCATCTTCAATCGGTCTCTCCATCTTTAATCTCTCTCCCACTTCCATCTCTCTCTCTCTTTCTTCTATCTATCTCTTCCTCTTCACTATCTCCCTCTCCCTTTTCAATCTCTCTCTACCTCTTCAATCTCTCTCTCCCTCTTCAATCTCTCTCCCTCTCCCTATTCAATCTCTCTCTCCCACTTCAATCTCTCCCTCTTCAATCTCATTCTCTCCTTTAATCTCACTCTCCCCCTCTTCAATCTCTCTCTCTCTTCAATCTCTCCCCTCTTCAATCTCTCTCTCTCCTCTTCAGTCTCTCTCCCCTCTTCAATCTCTCCTTCTCTTCAATCTCTCTCTCCCCATCGTCAATCTCTCTCCCTCTTCTATCTCTCTCTCTCTTTCTTCTATCTCTCTCTTCCTCCACTATCTCCCTTTCCCTCTTCAATCTCTATCTCTCCCTCTTCAATCTCTCTCTCCCTCTTCAATCTCTCTCTCTCTCCCTCTTCAATCTCTCTCTCTCTCCCTCTTCAATCTCTCTTGCTCTCTGCGTCTTCAATCTCTCTCATGCCATCTTCAATCTCTATCTCTCCTTTAATCTCTCTCTCCCCTCTTCAATCTCTCTCTCTTCTTCAATCTATCCCCTCTTCAATCACTCTCTCTCTTCTTCAGTCTCTCTCCCCTCTTCAATCTCTCGCTCTCTTCAATCTCTCTCCCTCTTCAATCACTCTCTCCCACTCTTCAATCACTCTCTCCCTCTTCAATCACTCTCCCTCTTCTATCTCTCTCTCCCTCTTCAATCACTCTCTCCCCCTCCAATCTCTCTCTCTCCCTCTTCAATCTCTCTCTCCCTCTTCAATCACTCTCTCCCTCTTCAATCTCTCTCTCCCTCCACTATCTCTCTCTCATTCTTCTATCTCTCTCTTCCTCTTCACTATCTCCCTCTCCCTTTTTGATTTCACTCTCTCCCTCTTTAATCTCTATCTCTCCCTCCAATTCTCTTTCCCCCTCTTCAATCTCTCTCTCGTCTTCAATCTCTCCACTCCTCAATCTCTCCCTCTCTTCAATCTCTCTCCCACTTCAGACCCTCTCTCCCTCTTCAATCTCTCTCTCCCACTTCAATCTCTCTCTCCCTCCAATCTCTCTCCCTCTTCAATCTCTCTCCCTCCCTCCATCTCTCTCTCCTTCTTCAATCTCTCCCTCTCTCTCGCTCTTCAATCTCTTTTGCTCTCTCCCTCCATTCTTTCTCAATCTCTCCCTTTTCAATCTATCTTGCTCTCTCCCTCTTCAATCTCTCTCGCTCTCTCCCATCTTCAATCTTTCTCGCTCTGTCCCTCTTCAATCTCTCTCACTCTCTCCATCTTCAATCTCTCTCTCTCCCTCTTCAATCTCTCTCTCTCCCTCTTCAATCTCTCTCTCCCTCTTCAATCGGCCCCTCTTCAACCTCTCCTCCCTTTAATCTCTTCCCCACTTCAATGTCTCCCTCTCTTCAATCTCTCACCCACTTCAAACTCCCTCTGCTCTTCAGACCCTCTCTCCCTCTTCAATCTCTCTCTCCCTCTTCAATCTCTCCATCTTCAATCTCTCCCTCTTCAATTTCTTTCTCTCCCTTTTCAATCTCTCTCTCCACTTCAGTCACTCTCCCCTCTTCAATCTCTCCCTCTCCCTCTTCAATCTCTCTCCCTCTTCAATCTTTCTCTCCCTCCACTACCTCTCTCTCTTTCTTCTAACTCTCTCTTCGTCTTCACTATCTCCCTCTCCCTTTTCAATCTCTCTCTCCTCTTCAATCTCTCTCTCCCTCTTCAATCTCTCTCCCTCTCCCTCTTCAATCTCTCCCTCTTCAATATCTCCCTCTTCAATTTCTTTCTCTCCCTTTTCAATCTCACTCTCCTCTTCAGTCACTCTCCCCTCTTCAATCTCTCCCTCTCTTCAATCTCTCTCCCTCTTCAATCACACTCTTCCCCTCTTCAATCTCTCTCTCCCACTCTTCAATCTCTCTCTCCATCTTCAATCACTCTCCCTCTTCAATCACTCTCTCCCCCTTCAATCTCTCTCTCTCCCTCTTCAATCTCTCTCTCCCTCTTCAATCTCTCTCTCCCTCTTCAATCTCTCTCTCCCTCTTCAATCTCTCTGTCCCTCCACTATCTCTCTCTCTTTCTTCTATCTCTCTCTTCCTCTTCACTATCTCCCTCTCCCTTTTTGATTTCACTCTCTCCCTCTTTAATCTCTATCTCTCCCTCCAATTCTCTTTCCCCCTCTTCAATCTCTCTCTCGTCTTCAATCTCTCCACTCCTCAATCTCTCCCTCTCTTCAATCTCTCTCCCACTTCAGACCCTCTCTCCCTCTTCAATCTCTCTCTCCCACTTCAATCTCTCTCTCCCTCCAATCTGTCTCCCTCTTCAATCTCTCTCCCTCCCTCCATCTCTCTCTCCTTCTTCAATCTCTCCCTCTCTCTCGCTCTTCAATCTCTTTTGCTCTCTCCCTCCATTCTTTCTCAATCTCTCCCTTTTCAATCTATCTTGCTCTCTCCCTCCACTATCTCTCTCTCTTTCTTCTATCTCTCTCTCTTCGTCTTCACTATCTCCCTCTCCCTTTTCAATCTCTCTCTCCCTCTTTAATCTCTCTCTCTCCCTCCAATTTTCTTTCCCCCTCTTCAATCTCTCTCTCTTCTTCAATCTCTCCACTCTTCAATTTCTCCCCTCTTCAATCTCTCCCTCTCTTCAATCTGTTTCCCTCTTCAATCTCTCTTGCTCTTCAATCTCTCTCTCCCTCTTCAATCTCTCTCTCCCACTCCATCTCTCTCTCTCCTTCTACAATCTCTCCCTCTCTCGCGCTCTTCAATCTCTTTTGCTCTCTCCCTCTTCATTCTTTCTCGCTCTCTCCCTTTTCAATCTATCTTGCTCTCTCCCTCTTCAATCTCTCTCGCTCTCTCCCATCTTCAATCTTTCTCACTCTGTCCCTCTTCAATCTTTCTCGCTCTCTCCATCTTCAATCTCTCTCTCTCTGTCTTCAATCTCTCTCTCTCCCTCTTCAATCTCTCTCCCTCCTCTTCAATCTCTCTCTCCCTCTTCAATCTGTCCCCTCTTCAATCTCTCCTCCCTTTAATCTCTTCCCCACTTCAATGTCTCCCTCTCTTCAATCTCTCTCCCAATTCAAACTCTCTCCTCTTCAGACCCTGTCTCCCTCTTCAATCTCTCTCTCCCTCCAATCTCTCTCTCCCTCTTCAATCCCTCTCCCTCTTTAATCTCTCTCTCTCCCTGTTCAATCTCTTTCATCTCTCCCTCTTCATTCTCTCTCGCTCTCTCCCTTTTTTATCTATCTCCTTCTCTCTCTCTTTAATCTCTCGCTCTGTCCCTCTTCAATCTCTCTCGCTCTCTCCCTCTTCAATCTCTCTCTCTCTCTTCAATCTCTCTCTCTCCCTCTTCAATCTCTCTCTCCCTCTTCAATCTCTCTCTCTCTCCCTCTTCAATATCTCTCACTCTCTGCCTCTTCAATCTCTCTCACGGCATCTTCAATCTCTATCTCTCCTTTAATCTCTCTCTCACCTCTTCAATCTCTCTCTCTTCTTCAATCTCTCCCCTCTTCAATCTCTCCCCTCTTCAAGCTCTCTCTCACCTCTTCAGTCTCTCTCCCCTCTTCAATCTCTCCCTCTTCAATCTCTCTCCCTCTTCAATCTCTCTCCCTCTTCAATCTCTCTCCCTCACTCTTCAATCTCTCTCTCCCTCTTCAATCCCTCTCCCTCTTCTATCTCTCGCTCTCCCTGTTCAATCTCTTTCATCTCTCCCTCTTCATTCTCTCTCGCTCTCTCCCTTTTTTATCTATCTCCTTCTCTCTCTCTTTAATCTCTCGCTCTGTCCCTCTTCAATCTCTCTCTCTCCCTCTTCAATCTCTCTCGCTCTCTGCCTCTTCAATCTCTCTCACGCCATCTTCAATCTCTATCTCTCCTTTAATCTCTCTCTCCCCCTCTTCAATCTCTCTCTCTTCTTCAATCTCTCCCCTCTTCAATCTCTCCCCTCTTCAATCTCTCTCTCACCTCTTCAGTCTCTCTCCCCTTCAATCTCTCTCCCTCTTCAATCACTCTCCCTCTTCTATCTCTCTCTCTCCCTCTTCAATCTCTCTCTCTCCCTCCATCTCTCTCTCTCCTTCTTCAATCTCTCTCTCTGTCCCTGTTCAATCTCTTTCATCTCTCCCTCTTCATTCTGTCTCGCTCTCTCCCTGTTCAATCTCTCTCTCCTTCATCAATCTCTCTCTCTCCCTCTTCAATCTCTCTCTCTCTCCTCTTCAATCTCTCTCTCCCTCTTCAATCTGTCCCCTCTTCAATCTCTCCTCCCTTTAAACTCTCCCCCACTTCAATGTCTCCCTCTCTTCAATCTCTCTCCCACTTCAAACTCTCTCTCCCTCTTCAGACCCTCTCTCCCTCTTCAATCTCTCTCTCCCACTTCAATCTCTCTCTCCCCCTCCAATCTCTCTCTCCCTCTTCAATCCCTCTCACTCTTTAATCTCACTCTCCCTCCCTGTTCAATCTCATTCGTCTCTCCCTCTTCATTCTCTCTCACTCTCTCCCTTTTCTATCTATCTCCCTCTCTCTCTTTAATCTCTCGCTCTGTCCCTCTTCAATCTCTCTCACTCTCTCCCCCTTCAATCTCACTCTCTCTCTCCCTCTTCAAGCTCTCTCTCTCCCCCCTCTTCAATCTCTCTCTCTCCCTCTTCAATCTCTCTCTGTCTCTCAATCTTCAATCTCTCTCGCTCTCTGCCTCTTCAATCTCTCTCACGCCCTCTTCAATGTCTCTCACGTCCTCTTCAATCTCTCTCTCTCCTTTAATCTCCCTCTCCCCCTCTTCAATCTCTCACTCTTCTTCAATCTCTCCCCTCTTCAATCTCTCTGTCTCCTCTTCAGTCTGTCTCCCCTTTTCAATCTCTCCCTCTCTTCAATCTCAATCACTCTTCAATCTCTCTCACCCCCTCTTCAAACTCTCTCTCCCTCTTCAATCTCTCTCCCTCTTCTATCTCTCTCTCTCTTTCTTCTATCTCTCTCTTCCTCTTCACTATCTCCCTCTCCCTTTTCAATCTCTCTCTCTCCCTCTTCAATCTCTCTCTCCCTCTTCAATCTCTCTCCCTCTCCCTCTTCAATCACTCTCTTGCTCTTCAATCTCTCCCTCTTAAATCTCTCTCTCCTTTAATCTCTCTCTCATTCTTCTATCTCTCTCTTCCTCTTCACTATCTCCCTCTCCCTTTTCAATCTCTCTCTCCCTCTTCAATCTCTCTCTCCCTCTTCAATCTCCCTCTCCCACTTCAATCTCTCCCTCTTCAATCTCTCTCTCTCCTTTAATCTCACTCTCCCCCTCTTCAATCTCTCTCTCTCTTCAATCTCTCCCCTCTTCAATCTCTCCCCTCTTCAATCTCTCCCCTCTTCAATCTCTCCCCTCTTCAATCTCTCCCCTCTTCAAACTCTCTCTCTCCTCTTCAGTCTCTCTCCCCTCTTCTATCTCTCTCTCTTTCTTCTATCTCTCTCTTCCTCTTCACTATCTCCCTCTCCCTTTTCAATCTCTCTCTCCCTCTTCAATCTCTCTCCCTCTCCCTCTTCAATCACTCTCTCCCTCTTCAATCTCTCCCTCTTAAATCTCTCTCTCTCCTTTAATCTCTCTCTCATTCTTCTATCTCTCTCTCCCTCTTCAATCTCTCTCCCTCTCCCTCTTCAATCTCTCTCTCCCACTTCAATCTCTCCCTCTTCAATCCCTCTCTCTCCTTTAATCTCACTCTCCCCCTCTTCAATCTCTCTCTCTCTTCAATCTCTCCCCTCTTCAACCTCTCCCCTCCTCAATCTCTCCCCCTCTTCTATCTCTCTCTCTCTTTCTTCTATCTCTCTCTTCCTCTTCACTATCTCCCTTTCCCTCTTCAATCTCTATCTCTCCCTCTTCAATCTCTCTCTCTCCCTCTTCAATCTCTCTCTCTCTCCCTCTTCAATCTCTCTCGCTCTCTGCCTCTTCAATCTCTCTCATGCCATCTTCAATCTCTATCTCTCCTTTAATTTCTCTCTCCCCCTCTTCAATCTCACTCTCTTCTTCAATCTCTCCCCTCTTCAATCTCTCCCCTCTTCAATCTCTCTCTCTCCTCTTCAGTCTCTCTCCCCTCTTCAATCTCTTGCTCTCTTCAATCTCTCTACCTCTTCAATATCTCTCCCTCTTCAATCTCTCTCTCCCACTCTTCAATATCTCTCCCTCTTCAATCTCTCTCTCCCACTCTTCAATCTCTCTCTCCCACTCTTCAATCTCTCTCTCCCTCTTCAATCACTCTCCCTCTTCAATCACTCTCTCCCCCTTCAATCTCTCTCTCTCCCTCTTCAATCTCTCTCTCCCTCTTCAATCTCTCTGTCCCTCCACTATCTCTCTCTCTTTCTTCTATCTCTCTCTTCCTCTTCACTATCTCCCTCACCCTTTTTGATCTCACTCTCTCCTTCTTTAATCTCTATCTCTCCCTCCAATTCTCTTTCCCCCTCTTCAATCTCTCTCTTCAATCTCTCTCGCCCTCTTCAATCTCTCTCAATCTCTCTTGTCTCTCACTTTCCCTCTTCAATCTCCCTCTCCTTCTTCAATCTCTCTCCCACTCCCTTTTCAATCTTTCTCACCCTCTTCAATCTCTCTCCCTCTCCCTCTTCAATCACTCTCTCCCTCTTCAATCTCTCCCTCTTAAATCTCTCTCTCTCCTTTAATCTCTCTCTCATTCTTCTATCTCTCTCTTCCTCTTAACTATCTCCCTCTCCCTTTGCAATCTCTCTCTCCCTCTTCAATCTCTCTCTCCCTCTTCAATCTCTCTCCCTCTCCCTCTTCAATCTCTCTCTCCCACTTCAATCTCTCCCCTCTTCAACCTCTCCCCTCCTCAATCTCTCTCCCTCTTCTATCTCTCTCTCTCTTTCTTCTATCTCTCTCTTCCTCTTCACTATCTCCCTTTCCCTCTTCAATCTCTATCTCTCCCTCTTCAATCTCTCTCTCTCCCTCTTCAATCTCTCTCTCTCTCCCTCTTCAATCTCTCTCGCTCTCTGCCTCTTCAATCTCTCTCATGCCATCTTCAATCTCTATCTCTCCTTTAATTTCTCTCTCCCCCTCTTCAATCTCACTCTCTTCTTCAATCTCTCCCCTCTTCAATCTCTCCCCTCTTCAATCTCTCTCTCTCCTCTTCAGTCTCTCGCCCCTCTTCAATCTCTCCCTCTCTTCAATCTCTCTCCCTCTTCAATCTCTCTCTCCCCATCTTCAATCAGTCTCTCCATCTTTAATCTCTCTCCCACTTCCATCTCTCTCTCTCTTTCTTCTATCTATCTCTTCCTCTTCACTATCTCCCTCTCCCTTTTCAATCTCTCTCTACCTCTTCAATCTCTCTCTCCCTCTTCAATCTCTCTCCCTCTCCCTATTCAATCTCTCTCTCCCACTTCAATCTCTCCCTCTTCAATCTCATTCTCTCCTTTAATCTCACTCTCCCCCTCTTCAATCTCTCTCTCTCTTCAATCTCTCCCCTCTTCAATCTCTCTCTCTCCTCTTCAGTCTCTCTCCCCTCTTCAATCTCTCCTTCTCTTCAATCTCTCTCTCCCCATCGTCAATCTCTCTCCCTCTTCTATCTCTCTCTCTCTTTCTTCTATCTCTCTCTTCCTCCACTATCTCCCTTTCCCTCTTCAATCTCTATCTCTCCCTCTTCAATCTCTCTCTCCCTCTTCAATCTCTCTCTCTCTCCCTCTTCAATCTCTCTCTCTCTCCCTCTTCAATCTCTCTTGCTCTCTGTGTCTTCAATCTCTCTCATGCCATCTTCAATCTCTATCTCTCCTTTAATCTCTCTCTCCCCTCTTCAATCTCTCTCTCTTCTTCAATCTATCCCCTCTTCAATCACTCTCTCTCTTCTTCAGTCTCTCTCCCCTCTTCAATCTCTCGCTCTCTTCAATCTCTCTCCCTCTTCAATCACTCTCTCCCACTCTTCAATCACTCTCTCCCTCTTCAATCACTCTCCCTCTTCTATCTCTCTCTCCCTCTTCAATCACTCTCTCCCCCTCCAATCTCTCTCTCTCCCTCTTCAATCTCTCTCTCCCTCTTCAATCACTCTCTCCCTCTTCAATCTCTCTCTCCCTCCACTATCTCTCTCTCATTCTTCTATCTCTCTCTTCCTCTTCACTATCTCCCTCTCCCTTTTTGATTTCACTCTCTCCCTCTTTAATCTCTATCTCTCCCTCCAATTCTCTTTCCCCCTCTTCAATCTCTCTCTCGTCTTCAATCTCTCCACTCCTCAATCTCTCCCTCTCTTCAATCTCTCTCCCACTTCAGACCCTCTCTCCCTCTTCAATCTCTCTCTCCCACTTCAATCTCTCTCTCCCTCCAATCTCTCTCCCTCTTCAATCTCTCTCCCTCCCTCCATCTCTCTCTCCTTCTTCAATCTCTCCCTCTCTCTCGCTCTTCAATCTCTTTTGCTCTCTCCCTCCATTCTTTCTCAATCTCTCCCTTTTCAATCTATCTTGCTCTCTCCCTCTTCAATCTCTCTCGCTCTCTCCCATCTTCAATCTTTCTCGCTCTGTCCCTCTTCAATCTCTCTCACTCTCTCCATCTTCAATCTCTCTCTCTCCCTCTTCAATCTCTCTCTCTCCCTCTTCAATCTCTCTCTCCCTCTTCAATCGGCCCCTCTTCAACCTCTCCTCCCTTTAATCTCTTCCCCACTTCAATGTCTCCCTCTCTTCAATCTCTCACCCACTTCAAACTCCCTCTGCTCTTCAGACCCTCTCTCCCTCTTCAATCTCTCTCTCCCTCTTCAATCTCTCCATCTTCAATCTCTCCCTCTTCAATTTCTTTCTCTCCCTTTTCAATCTCTCTCTCCACTTCAGTCACTCTCCCCTCTTCAATCTCTCCCTCTCCCTCTTCAATCTCTCTCCCTCTTCAATCTTTCTCTCCCTCCACTACCTCTCTCTCTTTCTTCTAACTCTCTCTTCGTCTTCACTATCTCCCTCTCCCTTTTCAATCTCTCTCTCCTCTTCAATCTCTCTCTCCCTCTTCAATCTCTCTCCCTCTCCCTCTTCAATCTCTCCCTCTTCAATATCTCCCTCTTCAATTTCTTTCTCTCCCTTTTCAATCTCACTCTCCTCTTCAGTCACTCTCCCCTCTTCAATCTCTCCCTCTCTTCAATCTCTCTCCCTCTTCAATCACACTCTTCCCCTCTTCAATCTCTCTCTCCCACTCTTCAATCTCTCTCTCCATCTTCAATCACTCTCCCTCTTCAATCACTCTCTCCCCCTTCAATCTCTCTCTCTCCCTCTTCAATCTCTCTCTCCCTCTTCAATCTCTCTCTCTTCCCCTCTTCAATCTCTCTCTCCCTCTTCAATCTCTCTCTCCCATCAATCTCTCTCTCACCATCTTCAATCTGTCTCACTCTCTCCCTCTTCAATGTCTCTCGATCTCTCCCCTCTTTAATCTCCCCCCTTTTCAATCTCTCCATAGCTTCAATCTCTCTCCTTCTTCAATCTTTCTCTCCCCTTCTTCAATCTCTCTCGCTCTCTCCCTCTTAAATCTCTCTCGCCCTCTCCTACTTCAATTTCCCTCGCTCTCTCCCTCTTTAAACTCTCTCACTATCTCGCTCTTCAAACTCTCTCTCTCCTTCAATTACACTCCTTCCCCCTTTTCAATCTCTCTCTCTCTTCTTTAATCTCTGTACTTCAATCTCTCCTCTTCAATCTCTCCACCTGCAATCTCTCCCGCTTCAATTTCTCCCTCTCTTCAATATCTCTCCCTCTTCAATCTCCCTCGCTCTTCAATCGCTCTCTCCCTCATCAATCTCTCTCTCTCCATCTCTCTATCTCCCTCTTCAATCTCTCTCTCTCCCCCTCAATCTCTCTCTCCCACTTTAACCTCTCTATCTCCCTCTTTAACCTCTCTCTCTCCCTCTTCAATCTCTCTCTCCCTCTTCAATCTCTCTCTTCCTCTTCAATCTCTCTCTTCAATCTCTCTCGCCCTCTTCAATCTCTCTCAATCTCTCTTGTCTCTCACTTTCCCTCTTCAATCTCCCTCTCCTTCTTCAATCTCTCTCCCACTCCCTTTTCAATCTTTCTCACCCTCTTCAATCTCTCTCCCTCTCCCTCTTCAATCACTCTCTCCCTCTTCAATCTCTCCCTCTTAAATCTCTCTCTCTCCTTTAATCTCTCTCTCATTCTTCTATCTCTCTCTTCCTCTTAACTATCTCCCTCTCCCTTTGCAATCTCTCTCTCCCTCTTCAATCTCTCTCTCCCTCTTCAATCTCTCTCCCTCTCCCTCTTCAATCTCTCTCTCCCACTTCAATCTCTCCCTCTTCAATCCCTCTCTCTCCTTTAATCTCACTCTCCCCCTCTTCAATCTCTCTCTCTCTTCAATCTCTCCCCTCTTCAACCTCTCCCCTCCTCAATCTCTCTCCCTCTTCTATCTCTCTCTCTCTTTCTTCTATCTCTCTCTTCCTCTTCACTATCTCCCTTTCCCTCTTCAATCTCTATCTCTCCCTCTTCAATCTCTCTCTCTCCCTCTTCAATCTCTCTCTCTCCCTCTTCAATCTCTCTCTCTCTCCCTCTTCAATCTCTCTCGCTCTCTGCCTCTTCAATCTCTCTCATGCCATCTTCAATCTCTATCTCTCCTTTAATTTCTCTCTCCCCCTCTTCAATCTCACTCTCTTCTTCAATCTCTCCCCTCTTCAATCTCTCCCCTCTTCAATCTCTCTCTCTCCTCTTCAGTCTCTCGCCCCTCTTCAATCTCTCCCTCTCTTCAATCTCTCTCCCTCTTCAATCTCTCTCTCCCCATCTTCAATCGGTCTCTCCATCTTTAATCTCTCTCCCACTTCCATCTCTCTCTCTCTTTCTTCTATCTATCTCTTCCTCTTCACTATCTCCCTCTCCCTTTTCAATCTCTCTCTACCTCTTCAATCTCTCTCTCCCTCTTCAATCTCTCTCCCTCTCCCTATTCAATCTCTCTCTCCCACTTCAATCTCTCCCTCTTCAATCTCATTCTCTCCTTTAATCTCACTCTCCCCCTCTTCAATCTCTCTCTCTCTTCAATCTCTCCCCTCTTCAATCTCTCTCTCTCCTCTTCAGTCTCTCTCCCCTCTTCAATCTCTCCTTCTCTTCAATCTCTCTCTCCCCATCGTCAATCTCTCTCCCTCTTCTATCTCTCTCTCTCTTTCTTCTATCTCTCTCTTCCTCCACTATCTCCCTTTCCCTCTTCAATCTCTATCTCTCCCTCTTCAATCTCTCTCTCCCTCTTCAATCTCTCTCTCTCTCCCTCTTCAATCTCTCTCTCTCTCCCTCTTCAATCTCTCTTGCTCTCTGCGTCTTCAATCTCTCTCATGCCATCTTCAATCTCTATCTCTCCTTTAATCTCTCTCTCCCCTCTTCAATCTCTCTCTCTTCTTCAATCTATCCCCTCTTCAATCACTCTCTCTCTTCTTCAGTCTCTCTCCCCTCTTCAATCTCTCGCTCTCTTCAATCTCTCTCCCTCTTCAATCACTCTCTCCCACTCTTCAATCACTCTCTCCCTCTTCAATCACTCTCCCTCTTCTATCTCTCTCTCCCTCTTCAATCACTCTCATCCCCTCCAATCACTCTCTCCCCCTCCAATCTCTCTCTCTCCCTCTTCAATCTCTCTCTCCCTCTTCAATCACTCTCTCCCTCTTCAATCTCTCTCTCCCTCCACTATCTCTCTCTCATTCTTCTATCTCTCTCTTCCTCTTCACTATCTCCCTCTCCCTTTTTGATTTCACTCTCTCCCTCTTTAATCTCTATCTCTCCCTCCAATTCTCTTTCCCCCTCTTCAATCTCTCTCTCGTCTTCAATCTCTCCACTCCTCAATCTCTCCCTCTCTTCAATCTCTCTCCCACTTCAGACCCTCTCTCCCTCTTCAATCTCTCTCTCCCACTTCAATCTCTCTCTCCCTCCAATCTCTCTCCCTCTTCAATCTCTCTCCCTCCCTCCATCTCTCTCTCCTTCTTCAATCTCTCCCTCTCTCTCGCTCTTCAATCTCTTTTGCTCTCTCCCTCCATTCTTTCTCAATCTCTCCCTTTTCAATCTATCTTGCTCTCTCCCTCTTCAATCTCTCTCGCTCTCTCCCATCTTCAATCTTTCTCGCTCTGTCCCTCTTCAATCTCTCTCACTCTCTCCATCTTCAATCTCTCTCTCTCCCTCTTCAATCTCTCTCTCTCCCTCTTCAATCTCTCTCTCCCTCTTCAATCGGCCCCTCTTCAACCTCTCCTCCCTTTAATCTCTTCCCCACTTCAATGTCTCCCTCTCTTCAATCTCTCACCCACTTCAAACTCCCTCTGCTCTTCAGACCCTCTCTCCCTCTTCAATCTCTCTCTCCCTCTTCAATCTCTCCATCTTCAATCTCTCCCTCTTCAATTTCTTTCTCTCCCTTTTCAATCTCTCTCTCCACTTCAGTCACTCTCCCCTCTTCAATCTCTCTCCCTCTTCAATCTTTCTCTCCCTCCACTACCTCTCTCTCTTTCTTCTAACTCTCTCTTCGTCTTCACTATCTCCCTCTCCCTTTTCAATCTCTCTCTCCTCTTCAATCTCTCTCTCCCTCTTCAATCTCTCTCCCTCTCCCTCTTCAATCTCTCCCTCTTCAATATCTCCCTCTTCAATTTCTTTCTCTCCCTTTTCAATCTCACTCTCCTCTTCAGTCACTCTCCCCTCTTCAATCTCTCCCTCTCTTCAATCTCTCTCCCTCTTCAATCACACTCTTCCCCCCTTCAATCTCTCTCTCTCCCTCTTCAATCTCTCTCTCCCTCTTCAATCTCTCTCTCCCTCTTCAATCTCTCTGTCCCTCCACTATCTCTCTCTCTTTCTTCTATCTCTCTCTTCCTCTTCACTATCTCCCTCTCCCTTTTTGATTTCACTCTCTCCCTCTTTAATCTCTATCTCTCCCTCCAATTCTCTTTCCCCCTCTTCAATCTCTCTCTCGTCTTCAATCTCTCCACTCCTCAATCTCTCCCTCTCTTCAATCTCTCTCCCACTTCAGACCCTCTCTCCCTCTTCAATCTCTCTCTCCCACTTCAATCTCTCTCTCCCTCCAATCTGTCTCCCTCTTCAATCTCTCTCCCTCCCTCCATCTCTCTCTCCTTCTTCAATCTCTCCCTCTCTCTCGCTCTTCAATCTCTTTTGCTCTCTCCCTCCATTCTTTCTCAATCTCTCCCTTTTCAATCTATCTTGCTCTCTCCCTCCACTATCTCTCTCTCTTTCTTCTATCTCTCTCTCTTCGTCTTCACTATCTCCCTCTCCCTTTTCAATCTCTCTCTCCCTCTTTAATCTCTCTCTCTCCCTCCAATTTTCTTTCCCCCTCTTCAATCTCTCTCTCTTCTTCAATCTCTCCACTCTTCAATTTCTCCCCTCTTCAATCTCTCCCTCTCTTCAATCTGTTTCCCTCTTCAATCTCTCTTGCTCTTCAATCTCTCTCTCCCTCTTCAATCTCTCTCTCCCACTCCATCTCTCTCTCTCCTTCTACAATCTCTCCCTCTCTCGCGCTCTTCAATCTCTTTTGCTCTCTCCCTCTTCATTCTTTCTCGCTCTCTCCCTTTTCAATCTATCTTGCTCTCTCCCTCTTCAATCTCTCTCGCTCTCTCCCATCTTCAATCTTTCTCACTCTGTCCCTCTTCAATCTTTCTCGCTCTCTCCATCTTCAATCTCTCTCTCTCTGTCTTCAATCTCTCTCTCTCCCTCTTCAATCTCTCTCCCTCCTCTTCAATCTCTCTCTCCCTCTTCAATCTGTCCCCTCTTCAATCTCTCCTCCCTTTAATCTCTTCCCCACTTCAATGTCTCCCTCTCTTCAATCTCTCTCCCAATTCAAACTCTCTCCTCTTCAGACCCTGTCTCCCTCTTCAATCTCTCTCTCCCTCCAATCTCTCTCTCCCTCTTCAATCCCTCTCCCTCTTTAATCTCTCTCTCTCCCTGTTCAATCTCTTTCATCTCTCCCTCTTCATTCTCTCTCGCTCTCTCCCTTTTTTATCTATCTCCTTCTCTCTCTCTTTAATCTCTCGCTCTGTCCCTCTTCAATCTCTCTCGCTCTCTCCCTCTTCAATCTCTCTCTCTCTCTTCAATCTCTCTCTCTCCCTCTTCAATCTCTCTCTCCCTCTTCAATCTCTCTCTCTCTCCCTCTTCAATATCTCTCACTCTCTGCCTCTTCAATCTCTCTCACGGCATCTTCAATCTCTATCTCTCCTTTAATCTCTCTCTCACCTCTTCAATCTCTCTCTCTTCTTCAATCTCTCCCCTCTTCAATCTCTCCCCTCTTCAAGCTCTCTCTCACCTCTTCAGTCTCTCTCCCCTCTTCAATCTCTCCCTCTCTTCAATCTCTCCCTCTCTTCAATCTCTCCCTCTCTTCAATCTCTCTCCCTCTTCAATCTCTCTCCCTCTTCAATCTCTCTCCCTCTTCAATCTCTCTCCCTCACTCTTCAATCTCTTTCTCCCTCTTCAATCCCTCTCCCTCTTCTATCTCTCGCTCTCCCTGTTCAATCTCTTTCATCTCTCCCTCTTCATTCTCTCTCGCTCTCTCCCTTTTTTATCTATCTCCTTCTCTCTCTCTTTAATCTCTCGCTCTGTCCCTCTTCAATCTCTCTCTCTCCCTCTTCAATCTCTCTCGCTCTCTGCCTCTTCAATCTCTCTCACGCCATCTTCAATCTCTATCTCTCCTTTAATCTCTCTCTCCCCCTCTTCAATCTCTCTCTCTTCTTCAATCTCTCCCCTCTTCAATCTCTCCCCTCTTCAATCTCTCTCTCACCTCTTCAGTCTCTCTCCCCTCTTCAATCTCTCTCCCTCTTCAATCACTCTCCCTCTTCTATCTCTCTCTCTCCCTCTTCAATCTCTCTCTCTCCCTCCATCTCTCTCTCTCCTTCTTCAATCTCTCTCTCTGTCCCTGTTCAATCTCTTTCATCTCTCCCTCTTCATTCTGTCTCGCCCTCTTCAATCTGTCCCCTCTTCAATCTCTCCTCCCTTTAAACTCTCCCCCACTTCAATGTCTCCCTCTCTTCAATCTCTCTCTCCCCCTCCAATCTCTCTCTCCCTCTTCAATCCCTCTCACTCTTTAATCTCACTCTCCCTCCCTGTTCAATCTCATTCGTCTCTCCCTCTTCATTCTCTCTCACTCTCTCCCTTTTCTATCTATCTCCCTCTCTCTCTTTAATCTCTCGCTCTGTCCCTCTTCAATCTCTCTCACTCTCTCCCCCTTCAATCTCACTCTCTCTCTCCCTCTTCAAGCTCTCTCTCTCCCCCCCTCTTCAATCTCTCTCTCTCCCTCTTCAATCTCTCTCTGTCTCTCAATCTTCAATCTCTCTCGCTCTCTGCCTCTTCAATCTCTCTCACGCCCTCTTCAATGTCTCTCACGTCCTCTTCAATCTCTCTCTCTCCTTTAATCTCCCTCTCCCCCTCTTCAATCTCTCACTCTTCTTCAATCTCTCCCCTCTTCAATCTCTCTGTCTCCTCTTCAGTCTGTCTCCCCTTTTCAATCTCTCCCTCTCTTCAATCTCAATCACTCTTCAATCTCTCTCACCCCCTCTTCAAACTCTCTCTCCCTCTTCAATCTCTCTCCCTCTTCTATCTCTCTCTCTCTTTCTTCTATCTCTCTCTTCCTCTTCACTATCTCCCTCTCCCTTTTCAATCTCTCTCTCTCCCTCTTCAATCTCTCTCTCCCTCTTCAATCTCTCTCCCTCTCCCTCTTCAATCACTCTCTTGCTCTTCAATCTCTCCCTCTTAAATCTCTCTCTCCTTTAATCTCTCTCTCATTCTTCTATCTCTCTCTTCCTCTTCACTATCTCCCTCTCCCTTTTCAATCTCTCTCTCCCTCTTCAATCTCTCTCTCCCTCTTCAATCTCCCTCTCCCACTTCAATCTCTCCTTCTTCAATCTCTCTCTCTCCTTTAATCTCACTCTCCCCCTCTTCAATCTCTCTCTCTCTTCAATCTCTCCCCTCTTCAATCTCTCCCCTCTTCAATCTCTCCCCTCTTCAATCTCTCCCCTCTTCAAACTCTCTCTCTCCTCTTCAGTCTCTCTCCCCTCTTCAATCTCTCCTTCTCTTCAATCTCTCTCCCCTCCTCAATCTCTCTCCCTCTTCTATCTCTCTCTCTTTCTTCTATCTCTCTCTTCCTCTTCACTATCTCCCTCTCCCTTTTCAATCTCTCTCTCCCTCTTCAATCTCTCTCCCTCTCCCTCTTCAATCACTCTCTCCCTCTTCAATCTCTCCCTCTTAAATCTCTCTCTCTCCTTTAATCTCTCTCTCTTTCTTCTATCTCTCTCTTCCTCTTCACTATCTCCCTCTCCCTTTTCAATCTCTCTCTCCCTCTTCAATCTCTCTCCCTCTCCCTCTTCAATCACTCTCTCCCTCTTCAATCTCTCCCTCTTCAATCCCTCTCTCTCCTTTAATCTCACTCTCCCCCTCTTCAATCTCTCTCTCTCTTCAATCTCTCCCCTCTTCAACCTCTCCCCTCCTCAATCTCTCCCCCTCTTCTATCTCTCTCTCTCTTTCTTCTATCTCTCTCTTCCTCTTCACTATCTCCCTTTCCCTCTTCAATCTCTATCTCTCCCTCTTCAATCTCTCTCTCTCCCTCTTCAATCTCTCTCTCTCTCCCTCTTCAATCTCTCCCTCTTCAATCCCTCTCTCTCCTTTAATCTCACTCTCCCCCTCTTCAATCTCTCTCTCTCTTCAATCTCTCCCCTCTTCAACCTCTCCCCTCCTCAATCTCTCCCCCTCTTCTATCTCTCTCTCTCTTTCTTCTATCTCTCTCTTCCTCTTCACTATCTCCCTTTCCCTCTTCAATCTCTATCTCTCCCTCTTCAATCTCTCTCTCTGCCTCTTCAATCTCTCTCATGCCATCTTCAATCTCTATCTCTCCTTTAATTTCTCTCTCCCCCTCTTCAATCTCACTCTCTTCTTCAATCTCTCCCCTCTTCAATCTCTCCCCTCTTCAATCTCTCTCTCTCCTCTTCAGTCTCTCTCCCCTCTTCAATCTCTTGCTCTCTTCAATCTCTCTACCTCTTCAATATCTCTCCCTCTTCAATCTCTCTCTCCCACTCTTCAATCTCTCTCTCCCACTCTTCAATCTCTCTCTCCCTCTTCAATCACTCTCCCTCTTCAATCACTCTCTCCCCCTTCAATCTCTCTCTCTCCCTCTTCAATCTCTCTCTCCCTCTTCAATCTCTCTGTCCCTCCACTATCTCTCTCTCTTTCTTCTATCTCTCTCTTCCTCTTCACTATCTCCCTCACCCTTTTTGATCTCACTCTCTCCTTCTTTAATCTCTATCTCTCCCTCCAATTCTCTTTCCCCCTCTTCAATCTCTCTCTCGTCTTCAATCTCTCCACTCTTCAATCTCTCCCTCTCTTCAATCTCTCTCCCACTTCAGACCCTCTCTCCCTCTTCAATCTCTCTCTCCCGCTTCAATCTCTCTCTCCTGCTTCAATCTCTCTCCCTCCAATCTCTCTCCCTCTTCAATCTCTCTCCCTCCCTCCATCTCTCTCTCTCCTTCTTCAATCTCTCCCTCTCTCTCGCTCTTCAATCTCTTTTGCTCTCTCCCTCTTCATTCTTTCTCACTCTCTCCCTTTTCAATCTATCTTGCTCTCTCCCTCTTCAATCTCTCTCGCTCTCTCCCATCTTCAATCTTTCTCACTCTGTCCCTCTTCAATCTCTCTCACTCTCGCCATCTTCAATCTCTCTCTCCCACTCTTCAATCCCTCTCTCCCTCTTCAATCACTCGCCCTCTTCTATCTCTCCCTCCCTCTTCAATCACTCTCTCCACCTCCAATCTCTCTCTCCCCCTCTTCAATCTCTCACTCTTCTTCAATCTCTCCCCTCTTCAATCTCTCTGTCTCCTCTTCAGTCTGTCTCCCCTTTTCAATCTCTCCCTCTCTTCAATCTCAATCCCTCTTCAATCTCTCTCACCCCCTCTTCAAACTCTCTCTCCCTCTTCAATCTCTCTCCCTCTTCTATCTCTCTCTCTCTTTCTTCTATCTCTCTCTTCCTCTTCACTATCTCCCTCTCCCTTTTCAATCTCTCTCTCTCCCTCTTCAATCTCTCTCTCCCTCTTCAATCTCTCTCCCTCTCCCTCTTCAATCACTCTCTTGCTCTTCAATCTCTCCCTCTTAAATCTCTCTCTCCCTCTTCAATCTCTCTCTCATTCTTCTATCTCTCTCTTCCTCTTCACTATCTCCCTCTCCCTTTTCAATCTCTCTCTCCCTGTTCAATCTCTCTCTCCCTCTTCAATCTCTCTCTCCCACTTCAATCTCTCCCTCTTCAATCTCTCTCTCTCCTTTAATCTCACTCTCCCCCTCTTCAATCTCTCTCTTCAATCTCTCCCCTCTTCAATCTCTCCCCTCTTCAATCTCTCCCCTCTTCAATCTCTCTCTCTCCTCTTCAGTCTCTCTCCCCTCTTCAATCTCTCCTTCTCTTCAATCTCTCTCCCCTCCTCAATCTCTCTCCCTCTTCTATCTCTCTCTCTTTCTTCTATCTCTCTCTTCCTCTTCACTATCTCCCTCTCCCTTTTCAATCTCTCTCTCCCTCATCAATCTCTCTTTCCCTCTTCAATCTCTCTCTCCCTCTTCAATCTCTCTCCCTCTCCCTCTTCAATCACTCTCTCCCTCTTCAATCTCTCCCTCTTAAATCTCTCTCTCTCCTTTAATCTCTCTCTCATTCTTCTATCTCTCTCTTCCTCTTAACTATCTCCCTCTCCCTTTGCAATCTCTCTCTCCCTCTTCAATCTCTCTCTCCCTCTTCAATCTCTCTCCCTCTCCCTCTTCAATCTCTCTCTCCCACTTCAATCTCTCCCTCTTCAATCCCTCTCTCTCCTTTAATCTCACTCTCCCCCTCTTCAATCTCTCTCTCTCTTCAATCTCTCCCCTCTTCAACCTCTCCCCTCCTCAATCTCTCTCCCTCTTCTATCTCTCTCTCTCTTTCTTCTATCTCTCTCTTCCTCTTCACTATCTCCCTTTCCCTCTTCAATCTCTATCTCTCCCTCTTCAATCTCTCTCTCTCCCTCTTCAATCTCTCTCTCTCTCCCTCTTCAATCTCTCTCGCTCTCTGCCTCTTCAATCTCTCTCATGCCTTCTTCAATCTCTCCCCTCTTCAATCTCTCCCCTCTTCAATCTCTCTCTCTCCTCTTCAGTCTCTCTCCCCTCTTCAATCTCTTGCTCTCTTCAATCACTCTACCTCTTCAATATCTCTCCCTCTTCAATCTCTCTCTCCCACTCTTCAATCTCTCTCTCCATCTTCAATCACTCTCCCTCTTCAATCACTCTCTCCCCCTTCAATCTCTCTCTCTCCCTCTTCAATCTCTCTCTCCCTCTTCAATCTCTCTCTCCCTTTCAATCTCTCTGTCCCTCCACTATCTCTCTCTCTTTCTTCTATCTCTCTCTTCCTCTTCACTATCTCCCTCACCCTTTTTGATCTCACACTCTCCTTCTTTAATCTCTATCTCTCCCTCCAATTCTCTTTCCCCCTCTTCAATCTCTCTCTCGTCTTCAATCTCTCCCCTCTTCAATCTCTCCCCCTCTTCAATCTCTCTCTCCCTCTTAAATCTCTCTCTCCCTCCAATATCTCTCTCTCTTTCTTCTATCTCTCTCTTCATCTTCACTATCTCCCTCTCCCTTTTCAATCTCTCTCTCTCCCTCTTCAATCTCTCTCTCTTCTTCAATCTCTCCACTCTTCAATCTCTCCCCTCTTCAATCTCTTCCTCTCTTCAATCTGTTTCCCTCTTCAATCTCTCTCTCTCCCTCTTCAATCTCTCCCTCTCCCTCCATCTCTCTCTCTCCTTCTTCAATCTCTCCCTCTCTCTCGCTCTTCAATCTCTTTTGCTCTCTCCCTCTTCATTCTTTCTCGCTCTCTCCCTTTTCAATCTATCGCTCTCTCCCTCTTCAATCTCTCTCATGCCCTCTTCAATGTCTCTTACGTCCTCTTCAATCTCCCTCTCTCTCCTTTAATCTCCCTCTCCCCCTCTTCAATCTCTCACTCTTCTTCAATCTCTCCCCTCTTCAATCTCTCTGTCTCCTCTTCAGTCTGTCTCCCCTTTTCAATCTCTCCCTCTCTTCAATCTCTCTCCCTCTTCAATCTCTCTCACCCCCTCTTCAAACTCTCTCTCCCTCTTCAATCACTCTCTCCCTCTTCAATCTCTCCCTCTTAAATCTCTCTCTCTCCTTTAATCTCTCTCTCAATCTTCTATCTTTCTCTTCCTCTTCACTATCTCCCTCTCCCTTTTCAATCTCTCTCTCCCTCTTCAATCTCTCTCTCCCTCTTCAATCTCTCTCCCTCTCCCTCTTCAATCACTCTCTCCCTCTTCAACCTCTCCCTCTTCAATCTCTCTCTCTCCTTTAATCGCTCTCTCCCTCTTCAATCTCTCTTTCCCGCTTCAATCTCTCTCTCCTGCTTCAATCTCTCTCCCTCCAATCTCTCTCCCTCTTCAATCTCTCTCCCTCCCTCCATATCTCTCTCTCCTTCTTCAATCTCTCCCTCTCTCTCGCTCTTCAATCTCTTTTGCTCTCTCCCGCTTCATTCTTTCTCACTCTCTCCCTTTTCAATCTATCTTGCTCTCTCCCTCTTCAATCCCTCCCTCTTCAATTTCTCTCTCTCCCATTTCAATCTCTCTCTCCTCTTCAGTCTCTCTCCCCCTCTTCAATCTCTCCCTCTCTTCAATCTCTCTCCCTCTTCAATCACTCTCTTCCCCTCTTCAATCTCTCTCTCTCTCCCTCTTCAATCACTCTCCCTCTTCTATCTCTCTCTCCCTCTTCAATCACTCTCTCCCCCTCCAATCTCTCTCTCTCCCTCTTCAATCTCTCTCTCCCTCTTCAATCTCTCTCTCCCTCTTCAATCTCTCTCCCTCCAATATCTCTCTCTCTTTCTTCTATCTCTCTCTTCCTCTTCACTATCTCCCTCTCCCTTTTTGATCTCACTCTCTCCCTCTTTAATCTCTATCTCTCCCTCCAATTCTCTTTCCCCCTCTTCAATCTCTCTCTCGTCTTCAGTCTCTCCACTCTTCAATCTCTCCCTCTCTTCAATCTCTCTCCCACTTCAGACCCTCTCTCCCTCTTCAATCTCTCTCTCCCGCTTCAATCTCTGCTTCAATCTCTCTCCCTCCAATCTCTCTCCCTCTTCAATCTCTCTCCCTCCCTCCATCTCTCTCTCTCCTTCTTCAATCTCTCCCTCTCTCTCGCTCTTCAATCTCTTTTGCTCTCTCCCTCTTCATTCTTTCTCACTCTCTCCCTTTTCAATCTATCTTGCTCACTCCCTCTTCAATCTCTCTCGCTCTCTCCCATCTTCAATCTTTCTCGCTCTGTCCCACTTCAATCTCTGTCACTCTCTCCATCTTCAATCTCTCTCTCTCCCTCTTCAATCTCTCTCTCCAATCTCTCTCTCCCTCTTCAATCAGCCCCCTCTTCAATCTCTCCTCACTTTAATCTCTTCCCCACTTCAATGTCTCCCTCTCTTCAATCTCTCTCCCACTTCAAACTCCCTCTGCTCTTCAGACCCTCTCTCCCTCTTCAATCTCTCTCCCACTTTAATCTCTCTCTCTCCCTGTTCAATCTCCTTCGTATCTCCCTCTTCATTCTCTTTCGCTATCTCCCTTTTCTATCTATCTCGCTGTCTCTCTCTTTAATCTCTCGCTCAGTCCCTCTTTAATCTCTCTCGCTCTCCCCCTCTTCAATCTCTCTCTCTCTCCCTCTTCAATCTCTCTCTCTCCCTCTTCAATCTCTCCCCTCTTCAATCTCTCCCCTCTTCAATCTCTCCCTCTCTTCAATCTCTCCCCTCTTCAATCTCTCTCCTCTTCAGTCTCTCTCCCCTCTTCAATCTCTCCCTCTCTTCAATCTCTCTCCCTCTTCAATCTCTCTCTCCCCCTCTTCAATCTCTCTCTCCCTCTTTAATCTCTATCCCTCTTCTATCTCTCTCTCTCTTTCTTCTATCTCTCTCTTCCTCTTCACTATCTCCCTTTCCCTTTTCAATCTCTCTCTACCTCTTCAATCTCTCTCTACCTCTTCAATCTCTCTCCCTCTCCCTCTTCCATCTCTCTCTCCCACTTCAATCTCCCCCTCTTCAATCTCTCTCTCTCTTCAATCTCTCCCTTCTTCACTCTCCCCTCTTCAATCTCTCCCCTCTTCAATCTCTCTCTCTCCTCTTCAGTCTCTCTCCCCTCTTCAATCTCTCCTTCTCTTCAATCTCTCTCTCCCCCTCCTCAATCTCTCTCTCCCTCTTCAATCTCTCTCCCTCTTCTATCTCTCTCTCTCTTTCTTCTATCTCTCTCTTCCTCTTCACTATCTCTCTCTCCCTTTTCAATCTCTCTCTCCCTCTTCAATCTCTCTCTCCCTCTTCAATCTCTCTCCCTCTCCCTCTTCAACCACTCTCTCCCTCTTCAACCTCTCCCTCTTCAATCTCTCTCCTTTAATCGCACACTCCCTCTTCAATCTCTCTCTCCCTCTTCAAACTCTCTCCCTCTCCCTCTTCAATCTCTCTCTCCTTCTTCAATCTCTCCATCTTCAATCTCTCCCTCTTCAATTTCTTTCTCTCCCTTTTCAATCTCTCTCTCCTCTTCAGTCACTCTCCCCTCTTCAATCTCTCCCTCTCTTCAATCTCTCTCCCTCTTCAATCACTCTCTCTCCCTCTTCAATCTCTCTCTCTCCCTCTTCAATCTCTCTCTCCCTCTTCAATCTTTCTCTCCCTCCACTATCTCTCTCTCTTTCTTCTATCTCTCTCCTCGTCTTCACTATCTCCCTCTCCCTTTTCAATCTCTCTCTCTCCCTCTTTAATCTCTCTCTCTCCCTCCAATTTTCTTTCCCCCTCTTCAATCTCTCTCTCTTCTTCAATCTCTCCACTCTTCAATCTCTCCCCTCTTCAATCTCTCCCTCTCTTCAATCTGTTTCCCTCTTCAATCTCTCTCGCTCTTCAATCTCTCTCTCTCCCTCTTCAATCTCTCTCTCTCCCTCCATCTCTCTCTCCTTCTTCAATCTCTCCCTCTCTCTCGCTCTTCAATCTCTTTTGCTCTCTCCCTCTTCATTCTTTCTCGCTCTCTCCCTTTTCAATCTATCTTTCTCCCTCCCTCTTCAATCTCTCTCGCTCTCTCCCATCTTCAATCTTTCTCGCTCTGTCCCTCTTCAATCTCTCTCGCCATCTCCATCTTCAATCTCTCTCTCTCCGTCTTCAATCTCTCTCTCCCTCTTCAATCTGTCCCCTCTTCAATCTCTCCTCCCTTTAATCTCTTCCCCACTTCAATGTCTCCCTCTATTCAATCTCTCTCCCAATTCAAACTCTCTCCTCATCAGACCCTCTCTCCCTCTTCAATCTCTCTCTCCCTCCAATCTCTCTCTCCCTCTTCAATCCCTCTCCCTCTTTAATCTCTCTCTCTCCCTGTTCAATCTCTTTCATCTCTCCCTCTTCATTCTCTCGCTCTCTCCCTTTTTTATCTATCTCCCTCTCTCTCTCTTTAATCTCTCGCTCTGTCCCTCTTCAATCTCTCTCGCTCTCTCCCTCTTCAATCTCTCTCTCTCCCTCTTCAATCTCTCTCTCTCCCTCTTCAATCTCTCTCTCTCCCTCTTCAATCTCTCTCGCTCTCTGCCTCTTCAATCTCTCTCACGCCATCTTCAATCTCTATCTCTCCTTTAATCTCTCTCTCCCCCTCTTCAATCTCTCTCTCTTCTTCAATCTCTCCCCTCTTCAATCTCTCCCCTCTTCAATCTCTCTCTCTCCTCTTCATTCTCTCTCCCCTCTTCAATCTCTCCCTCTATTCAATCTCTCTCCCTCTTCAATCTCTCTCCCTCTTCAATCTCTCTCTCCCACTCTTCAATCTCTCTCTCCCTCTTCAATCACTCTCCCTCTTCTATCTCTCTCTCTCCCTCTTCAATCTCTCTCTCTCCCTCCATCTCTCTCTCTCCTTCTTCAATCTCTCTCTCTGTCCCTGTTCAATCTCTTTCATCTCTCCCTCTTCATTCTGTCTCGCTCTCTCCCAGTTCAATCTCTCTCTCTCCTTCATCAATCTCTCTCTCTAACTCTTCAATCTCTCTCTCTCTCCTCTTCAATCTCTCTCTCCATCTTCAATCCGTCCCCTCTTCAATCTCTCCTCCCTTTAAACTCTCCCCCACTTCAATGTCTCCCTCACTTCAATCTCTCTCCCACTTCAAACTCTCTCTCCTCTTCAGACCCTCTCTCCCTCTTCAATCTCTCTCTCCCGCTTCAATCTCTCTCTCTCCCTCCAATCTCTCTCTCCCTCTTCAATCCCTCTCACTCTTTAATCTCACTCTCTCTCCCTGTTCAATCTCTTTCGTCTCTCCCTCTTCATTCTCTCTCGCTCTCTCCCTTTTCTATATATCTCCCTCTCTCTCTTTAATCTCTCTATCTCTCCCTCTTCAATCTCTCTCTCTCTCAATCTTCAATCTCTCTCGCTCTCTGCCTCTTCAATCTCTCTCACGCCCTCTTCAATGTCTCTCACGTCCTCTTCAATCTCTCTCTCTCCTTTAATCTCCCTCTCCCCTCTTCAATCTCTCTCTCTTCAATCTCTCCCCTCTTCAATCTCTCTGTCTCCTCTTCAGTCTGTCTCCCCTTTTCAATCTCTCCCTCTCTTCAATCTCTCCCTCTTCAATCTCTCTCACCCCCTCTTCAAACTCTCTCTCCCTCTTCAATCTCTCTCCCTCTTCTATCTCTCTCTTTCTTCTATCTCTCTCTTCCTCTTCACTATCTCCCTCTCCCTTTTTAATCTCTCTCTCCCTCTTCAATCTCTCTCTCCCTCTTCAATCTCTCTCCCTCTCCCTCTTCAATCACTCTCTCCCTCTTCAATCTCTCTCCCTCTCCCTCTTCATTCACTCTCTCCCTCTTCAATCTCTCCCTCTTCAATCGCTCTCTCCCTCTTCAATCTCTCTCTCCCTCTTCAATCTCTCTCTCCCTCTTCAATCTCTCCCTCTTCAATCCCTCCCTCTTCAATTTCTCTCTCTCCCATTTCAATCTCTCTCTCCTCTTCAGTCTCTCTCCCCCTCTTCAATCTCTCCCTCTCTTCAATCTCTCTCCCTCTTCAATCACTCTCTTCCCCTCTTCAATCTCTCTCTCTCCCTCTTCAATCTCTCTCTCCCTCCACTATCTCTCTCTCTTTCTTCTATCTCTCTCTTCCTCTTCACTATCTCCCTCTCCCTTTTTGATCTCACTCTCTCCCTCTTTAATCTCTATGTCTCCCTCCAATTCTCTTTCCCCCTCTCCAATCTCTCTCTCGTCTTCAATCTCTCCACTCTTCAATCTCTCCCTCTCTTCAATCTCTCTCCCACTTCAGACCCTCTCTCCCTCTGCAATCTCTCTCTCCCGCTTCAATATCTCTCTGCCTCCAATCTCTCTCCTTCTTCAATCTCCTCACTCTTCAATCTCTCTCTCTCCCTCTTCAATATCTCTCTCTCTCTCTCTCTCTCTCTCTCTCTCTCTCTCTCTCTCTCTCTCTCTCTCTCTCTCTCTCTCTCCCCCTCCCCAACAATGTAATCTGCGCATGTGTTCCAAAATCTCTTTTTGTGAAAACAGCATCGGGTCTGATGAAGCACATTTCCTTGACGTTACTACAAGAGGAGCACCGAGATTATAACATTTGGGGTGGTGTAGGCAGGGAGGGAGGGATGGAGTGTGGTGGGAAGCTATTTGCGTGCATTGATTGGACGGAAATATTTCCTTCAGAGAAGGAAGAGCAACCACGTTGATACAGGTCGACCCCGACTTATTCAAAACGGATTCTGATCAAAATATTGTAAGTCAGGATCTAGTTATATATAAAATGTCTCTCAGCCACGGGTGTGGCAATGGAGGATTGGAGGGAAGCTCACGTTATTCCATTATTAAAAAAAGCTCAAACAGTAACCCCGTTAGGTTATCTCTCTTTCTCTCTCAGTCTGTCTCTCTCTCTCTCTCTCTCTCTCTCTCTCTCTCTCTCTCTCTCTCTCTCTCTCTCTCTCTCTCTCTCCCCTTAGCCTGCTTTCTTGACATTGGACGTGTATTATCCCTACCACTAAATACGCTCCCCTTGGGATAAATGTGTATGCACCCATTGTTTTTCATTATTGTACCACTAGTTTCTGCTAAGAAAAGCCATGATTACTGGTTAACTACAAAGCCTTCATCCTCTTCATGTACTGGCACTTCAATTTTATTTGCAGAAATGGACGCAGCACTCAACCCGGAGCATCTGATAATCAACCAATCTTCCCCGAGGGCCAGAGAAATTTTCAACCATTGGATTTATGTTTTGATTACTACATGGCTCAGAATAACATGGTCGATGAGGCGATGCAGTGGGGCCACCTGAATTCCCTACTGGGTAAGATCCCTTTTGCTGTAACACAAGGAGCTACGACTCTGGCTATAGCCCTGGAATGACTGACCGTTTACTATGTGGAGCCATGGAATGTGGTATTTGCTTGACACCAGTTGTTGACAAAACACCAGAAACCTGGAGAAAGCGATGCTGCCTATGCAATGGCCCTCAACTCGCTGGCAAACGAATGCGATGTCAGGCAGTTAATGTGGAACAACACCACAATGCTTTAAAACTGGATGCTTTTGTCAATGGAATTGATTCCAGTTACATCCGTCAGAGGCTACGAGAGTCAGAGCCCCTGACCTATGGCTGGGCAGTTACACTGGCCAAAACACTGAGAACTGCCACACAGTCCAGCAAAATGCTAGAAAACAAAAGTGAAACATCCAGGAGTGCTGGAACCCCGAAGGAGAGAAAGGGGCGAACCCCTGGCAAATGTTACTTCTGTGATAAGGGCTGGCACCCCAGACAGAAGTGTCCGGCTCGATTCGCTACTTGCAACTACTGTGGGAAACATGGCCACTCCGCTAAAGCATGCAGGGTGAAAAATACTCCCACTGAAGAAGAGGAAAAGTGCCAAGAAAATTCATCCTGGGACCACTGGAATGGAAGATGACTACGAAAGGGGGGAATCGTCAGACAAGCCGGCTGAATTGACTTCGTGACGGCAAGGTAAGATCAACACAAAGGTCCCCGGTGATAGCTCAATTGACTATAAAACTTGGGGGTTGTTACAGACTGGAACAGACGACTAGGAAGGGGGAGGTAAATGGTGAGACTGTCGTTTGCTTAATAGACTCTGGCAGCATCGAGAGTTACAATCATGAGAAGATTGCCAAAGCCTTAAATTTGTGGAGATATCCAGCAAACCGTTGGATATCGATGGCTTGTAGTGAACTTAAAAAGACCATACAGGACAAGTGTAAGGTTACTTTGAATTTGAAGGGACATTGTCTTGCTAATGTTTGGCTCTTTGTAATGCCTGATCTCTGCCCTCCCGTGTTACTGGGGTTGGATATGAAAAATGTAGTGTTAAATTTTGATGGGTCACTACCCACACTTACCATCCCCCTCACTAGTTACTGGGGTCTGTCCACACTAAAGATCAAAGCTCCCTCCCTGTTCAGTAATCTATCTCCTGAGTGTCGACCGATTGCCTCTAATAGCTGTTCTTACAGCAAAGAGGACCATGAGTTTATTAAAGATGAGACACAGAGACTACTTAAAGAGAGGGTGATTGAACCTTGCAGGAGTCCGTGGCGAGCCCAGGTGGTAGTTGTTAAAAATCACCCTAAGAAACGAGTGGCTATTGACTACAGCCAGACAATTAACTGTTATACTAACTTGGATGCCTACCCTCTGCCACGCGTCAATGAAATGGTTAACCAGATAGCTCAATATCGAGTATACTCGACTATTGACCTTAAGGCAGCTTACCACCAAATCCCCATGAAAAAAGCAAACGACCCTATATGCCGTTCGAGGCTGATGGTTTAAAAGGGTACCTTTTGGAGTCACTAACAGTGTGTCAGTGTTTCAGAGGGAGATGGATAAAATCATTAGAATGTATGAGTTACAGGGTACGTTCCCCTATCTGGATAATGTCACTATCTGTGGGAAGACCCAGACTGAAAATGATAACCACCTAAAACAATTCTAGCAACAGCTAAAAAACTTAACCTTACATTTAACAAGGGTAAATGTGTTTTCAATGCAACAGAACTACCCATTCTGGGTTACATTGTTTGCGAGGGCGAGATCTGCCCCAATCCCAAAAGAATGGCCCCCTCTTAAATTCCCACCCCCAGACTCAGCAAAAGCCCTTAAGTCGTTCATGGGATTCTTTTCCTACTACTGCAAATGGATACGTGACTACGCTACAAAAGCACGCCCCCTTTGACACAAAATCTTTCCCTCTCTCTCCAGCAGCTCTGAAAGCTTTTGAGAGAATTAAAACTGATATTGCCAAAGCTGCGCTCTCGTCCATCGATGAGGATGACCCGTTCCAAGTGGAAACCGATGCCTCAGATTGTGCCCTAGCGGGAACCCTTAACCAAAAGGGCAGACCAGTGGCATTTTTCTCCCGCATGCTACGCAGATCTGAACTTACATATCCGGCCATTAAAAAAGAAGCCCAGGCTATCATTGAAGCTCTTTGCTACTGGAGACACTTCCGAGTTGGCAGAAAATTCCCCCTCATCACTGATCAGAAATCTGTAGCCTACATGTTTAATACTAAACATGAAAGTAAAATTGAAAACAATAAGATGGCATGCTGGTGAATAGAACTTGTCACTTACAATTGAGATCCTGTACAGATCTGGCAAGTTAAATGATCCCTCTGACACATTGTCATGAGCTGCTGCCAGTGTTCAGCTTGAAAGACAAAAGGAGATCCATAGCAGGCTGTGCCACCCAGGGGTCACAAGATTCTTCCACTATATAAGGGCTAACAACCTTAGAAGTCAGGAAACTGACTAAAAGCTGACCTGTTTGCACAGAATGCAAACCACAATACTTCAAAGCTCCAGAGGCCACTCTCATCAAGGCAACCCAACCTTTTGAGAGGACCAGCTTAGATTTTAAAGGGCTGTTACCTTCTAACAACAAAAATGTATTTTTCCTTACGGTAATCGACAAATATTCAAGATTTCGATTCGCGATACCCTCAACATCTCAACGATGTCTGTCATTAAGGCACTTGACAGAATTTTCAGTAGTTTTCGTTTTCCCAGCAACATTCATACAGACAGAGGCTCAGCATCCATAAGTGCAGAGCTGCGCCAAGCCCTGTTACACAAGGGGATTGCTACAGGCCGCACCATGAGCTACAACCCCCAGGGTAATCGGCAGATTGAAAAGGCTCATGTCACAGTCTGGAAGACGGTTAACCTTGCGCTAAAGATCCATGGTTACCCTGTTACTTGGTGGCAGGAGATGTTGCCTTAGGCACTACATTGTATTCGGTCCAAAACTATGTACAGCAACAAATCAAACATCTCATGAACATATGTTTACTTGTCCTAGGAAATCAGGGACTGTGATGGACTGGGCAGCCTGTCTATCTATCTGAGCCTGGAACCGTGCTGCTGAAGAGACACACTCAGATGTGCAAAACAGACCCTCTGGTCCAGCCAGTTCAGCTACTGCACACTAATTCCAATTATGCCCACATTAAATTCCCAGATGGGAGCACAGATACTGTACCCCTAAGAGATTTGGCCCCGTCTGGTTAACTCCTTCCTCATGCCCCTACGCAGAGTGATCCTGAGAGGTTGGACACACTACCCCAGCCTGTGACCGCTAGTAAGCATTCAGATGCCATGCTGAGGCCCCACTGACTCACACTGGTGATTCTGGAGCGGGTCCAGAAGTTCTGTCATCTCACACTAGAGACCAGGGATCTGTATCAACACTGCCAGTTCCCAAGGTGGCCACTCCTGCAAAACCATCACCTGTCCCGATAAGAAGGTCTTAAGTTCATAAACAACCCGAGAGACTTTAGTATTCATAAACATCTCATTATATTCTGATTGATCTGCTAGTTACTCGCCTTGTTTTGGCTATGTCAGTGAATTCTCAATGCCATTTATTTTATTGTTGTATTATGCTCGCTGTAGATTGCTTGCCTGCTTGAAAGTTACTCTTGCAGCTGTCCTTTTGATTTTAATCCTACTTCTGGCAGGGGGAGACTGTGGTGAATCTATGTTGAGCTGTCAGTCTCTCCCTGTCACTTAGCCTGCTTTACTGACATTGGACATGTATTATCTCTACCACTAAAGACACTCCCCTTGGGTATAACTGTGTATGCACCCATTGTCTAACATTATTGTACCACTAGTTTCTGCTAATAAAAGCCATGATTACTGTTAACTACACAGCCTTCATTTTCTTCATTAACTGGGCACTTCACCCTTGATATTATAGGTCAGTGAGCCTATCAGTGAGTCCCCAAAGTCTTTTGTGATCTGCCTCTGCGTCGAGGTGTTGGTGTCTCCATGGATTCTGCAGGGTCTATGTGGGTAGGCTTGAGTCTATCTGTAGTGAAGACCTTTGGTTTACCACCAATGTCCAGTGAACCTATCAGTGATAGGTAGATTATTGGAAGGTGTTGTAGGAGATCAGATGTACAATTATTTGGATCGTCAGAAACTGATTAGGGAGTGTCAACATCCCTTTGTGCGTGGTAGGTCGTGTTTATCTAATTTTTTCTAGTTTTTTGAGGAGGTTTCCAGGAAAATGCTGTGGATGTTGTGTACATGGACTTTAGGTCAAGGTTCCACATGGGAGGTTCGCCAGTTAGGTATTCATGGTGAATTAGTGAATTGAATTTGACAATGGCTGGACAGGAAGAGTAGTGTTGGATGATGCTTCTCAGACTGGAGACCTTTGACTAGTGGTGTGTTTCAGGGACCATTATTGTTTGTCATCTATATCAATGATCTGGATGATAATGTTGAGGGGGAACATTAGGGGAACTTGTTCACACAGAAAGTAGTGGGAGTTCAGAATGAGCTGCCAGCTGAAGTGATGAATGTGGGTGTAGCCGACTGCTACAAAGAAAAACACACACACACTGTGGCAGGTTAAGCTCACTCTTATTAGGGCTGGAAGGGCTGCTTTTATACTGTTCAAGTTCCCACCGTTTTTGTTGATTGACTGAGTCAGCCATATGAATAACAACAGTGGGCAGCAACCTCCATGCAGGGCCTTCTTCCCCATCCTGTTTCTGCTGAGTTACCTGGGCAGCTTGACCAATGCCATTTTAGGGCTGTTGGTCTGATGTTGCCCCAGCTTCTACCCCACCGGTTCATTGTCCTGGGAGTCGCTTTAGCGATCTCTGCCTGGATCTGCTGCCACGCGATGTGCCGACCCGATCTCCGCAATTGCAGGCTGCCACATGACCCCTCCAGAATTGGCATTACAGTCTTTAGTTTCTGTAGGTATAGTCCCCAAAGTCTTTTGTGATCTGCCTCTGCGTCGAGGTCTTGGTGTCTCCATGGATTCTGCAGGGTCTATGTGGGTAGGCTTGAGTCTATGTGTAGTTAAGACCTTTGGTTTACCACCAATGTCCAGCTCGAAGATGGCTCAGTTGTTCTGGATGACTTGAAAGGGACTTTCGTATGGCTTTTGCAGTGGTGAATGGTGGTGTCCTCTGCGTACAAACACGTACTGTTATAAGCCCAAAGGACCCCAAAACCCAGCAGCAATAGATATTCACCAGGACAAATGGTTACTTAAACAAAAGTTGTTTTTAATTATCATTAAACATGAAAAATGAATCAAACTTTAACTAATCTCTATTAACTTAACTAACCCAAATGAACCCTCTTCTAATTCTAAGCGCACGTGTATGATGTGTGTGTAAATTTAAGAAAAGTTATTTGGTTCACAGTTCAATCTCACTTCTCATTCTTTCAAGTTCACTGGTTGCAGGCAATTCTTATACTGTGCACAGAATGTGCTATAACATGTATGAAGTTCAACCAGGCTTTGGTTCTTGAAAGGTAAATGTTTACCACTCAGGAAGGTTCTTGTAGGGTATGCAGAGAGAGATTTGTTGTTCCAGGATTTCCACAACTAAGGTACCATTGTGAGAGATGGGAAAACTGATCTAAAATTATGAACAGAAGGAAACTAAAATTCATACATCAGTTAATGGCTGTAACCAGTACAAACAGGATGAACTTGGGGATTAGGATGCAGGAAAGCAGAGTCAGCACGATTAACATAAGAATCTTCTAGTCTTTGTGACAAGACCATAAGACTAAGATAAGGAGTGGTAAGGAACAATAGAATGTAGGAAGTTGAGGTAGTCTGGATCAGATGAGGGTCTCCTAGCCCTGGACAGAAGTACCAAGTCCTACATATCTAATTAGCTAACCTTACACAGATTTATACATATTAAATTAGCCAACCCTAGACAGGATGAGCCAACTCTGCATATCAAGAGACTGTAGCCCCGAGAATCAGGAAGGTGTGAATAAGGACAATAACATGAAGGGACACCGACAGGATACCCCCTGGTCCTCCAAGTATACTGAAATTGCACGTAGGCAGGCAGGATTGCCTAATGCCAAACCTCTCCAGCAGGAGGCAGAAGAATGTAAGGGGGAGGGTATTCCTATACTGAAATCAACTGTATAAAAGTTGGGTGAGCCCCAGTATATGTGTGTATTCCCAGGGTAAGGGGAAGCACCCAACTTTGCATTGTTGCTGTAATAAATGTTCTTTGTTCTCAATTTTTGTCTCGAGCAATTTCTTTAAAGGTACTTCTATTTCTAACAAATGGGGGCTCGTCCGGGATCACACTCCCTCCACTGACAGAGTACCCCGACGACGAGAGTAGGTGCACCCCGGCTGATTCAGCTGGACTCACGGACGACGGGTGGCTGGTCAGTGGATGAAGCGAGTGATATTCGAGAAGAGGCATTGAGAACAAACGATGGAAGGAAGCGTGCTAGAGCATTGCTACTGGAACCCGGTAAGAGGAATTTTACTTGCCTCTCAGTATGGGAAATATGGGTAGCAAGGAAGAGAGTCCTGGTTCAGGATGTGAGGATCAGATAACTACATACAGCCCGCCCGGGTTGATGTTATCTGAGTGGGGCACGGGAAGGACCCGTGGAAAGGACAAACTGACCATGGTCAGGTATTGTTGTAGGGACTGGGTTAAATACCCGATAAAAGGGAGCTCCGTGTACTGGCCAAAACTCGGATCCGAGATGACTGGATGTGTCAAGCATTGAACATCTGGCTCTATCAAAACCAGAGAGATAACCTAGAGAGCAGAGAATATGCAGCCTGCTGGCTTAGGGGATCGTTTGATCGATTGGTTTTGAAAGAAAAAGAGTACAAGGACAAGAGAGAGGAGGAACCTTTTGTCCCTGAACCACAAGGGTGGGATGTGTTACATTCCCTCCCTCCACCTTATGTTCCTCCTATGCCGGCTCCTATCTTTCCTCCCCCTCCTATAACCTACCCTTCTGCACCTTCCCCACCTCCCCCACCACTAGAGAAGAGAGCAGGAGTGGTATGATGACTCGCTCACAAAGCACTCGATTACCACCCCTGTTGACAGGAGAGAGAGGTAACTTTAATTCAGAACAGCGTGAGACTCTTCAGGAAGAAAGGGCAGAACCCTTTGATTCATTTCCCAGGGAGCAGGAACCCAGACCTAATAAGCTAGAAACTAACTGGATGAGACCACTGTGGGAAGTTCCCATGGGAGAGGGTCTCGGTTTCGTAAATGTGCCCCTGACCAGTACTGAAGTGCGTAACTTTAAGAAAGAACTGACCTCCCTGATAGAAGATCCCCAGGGATGTGCCGAACAGTTAGACCAATTTTTGGGACCAAATATATATACAATATGGGGGTCTCGACATAGAATCCCCAGCAGGGGAACAATTGGTACTAACTGATTTTGTTACCAACTCAGCCCCAGACATTAGAAGAAAATTACAAAAGACAGAAAATTGGCATGAGCAGGGAATAACCCAGCTTCTACAGATAGCACAAAAAAGCATTTGTCCAGACATCTGAGGATAAGCAGAAAGCAAAGGCTAAAATTTTAATGCAAGCAGTTAAAGGAATAGTAGATGAGTAACATGAAAAAGGCAGGGACTGTGTGCCAGCTCCTGAATGTTGGGAGAAGCGTCGGGAATGGGAGAGTAGAGACCAGAGATAATTTCATAAATCACGACTTCCCACTTCAGTCACTGACCAATATTGATTAAAATTCATGCTAAAAATTAAATGTCATAAATGATCGTTTTTCAATACTGTAGAATTAGCGAATTTAACTACCAGTTAATTCCAATTTATGAAATAAATTGTATTCAAATGTGATTTTGCACAGGGAGTACCTGAGAGTTGAGTGATGTTATAACATTTGCAGGGAGAAATGTTTGCACAAATAGGGTGAGTTCTATACATCTTAACTTTAAGTGTATGTGAGATAAAGAAAGGATCTGATGTGTAAAGTGGCTGGATCAGCCAGTTGAAGGGGGAGTGTGCATGTCCCTTTAAGTGCACTGTGGCACTTGAAATTGAGGCTTCAGGCTCTTGTCTTGCAGTTAGAGGTATGGAGTCCTATCAATACATTTAGTACATTTCTTCTACACATTCAGCAGTCAAGGTCCGTGAGTTGAAAGATCACCCACCTCTGGAGAATAAAGATACCTCTGGGGATTCCTATGGGGATTCCTATAAGTTTAATCATTCATTTCTCTGGTGCATTTTCCTCTGGAGTGAAATTAATGCCTCAGCACAATTTCTCTGTATTGCCACTGTTATTTAATTCATGATAACTTTCCCCCATTCATCAGGTTTATATTTAAATCCGGTAGTGCGGAAGTTACATTGTAAATAATCACGGAGGTAAACCCTGCGCAACTGGATTCAGCTTAATGGAGAAATAAACCTGCGAACTGGTCTATGGTGCTGTGTGAGTACTGCAATAGGTGGAATATGATTTAAATTGGTGGCATAGTTCAGAACAATTGGGTGCATAAGAATAATAATATCATTAAGAACTCACAGATCTTGTACCAGATGCTATTCAGTACATCTTGACTTAAGGACTGGAGAAATTGGCATGTTAGAATGAGATTGGCATGGCACCAATATTTCTTGATTCAATAATGACTCCACAAGCTCCAGGATTCATGTAGCAGAACTTTTAAGTGGAATATAATAGAAACTAGCCTGTACTTAAATGATTGTGTGTGCAATCTTCATAAGAACATCTTTTAACTTTTTTTGGTGCCTGTTTTACAGACTGTTTTAAATAAGGCCAGCTCCTGTGAGCTGTGGCACAAGGCATTTTACTTAAGGCAGAACTAAAGGTTGAATATGTTTCAAGTTCTCTTGCAGGGGCTCTTGTGCTGCAATGTCTGTTATGTACTCACTCTAACAAATTGGAGGGTTGTGCCCCATACAGACAAGCAGCTCCAACTGCATTTTAATAAGATCTAACATATTCAAAACCCATGGAAATATGGTTTGTGTTTCATTTTACAATTTTTACACTAACACAAAGGAAAGTCAGTTTGTTATTCATTTTATTAAAATCTAGTGATTGGTTATATGTAAAAGCATGGCAAGAGGATCAACTAAAACCTGCCTGGGATGGTCCCTACTGTGTAGTTTTAATTACAGACACCGCAGTACAAACAAGAGAAAAAGGCTGGACCCACATTCAAAGAATTAAACCAGCTACCGAACCACAGAATCACGACAGTCAAACTCAACCCTCCACCTGGCGTGCAGTGTCTCATCCTTCTGACCTGAAAGTGACACTACACCGTGAAAAAGTGCTGTAATGTTGTTTTTACCATTTATTGTATTGTTTAATTGTTGCTTCTCCATTTCTGGGACATCACTTAATTACTCACAATGTATTAAGTCCTCCTGGGATAGGGGCAGCAGAGGTGACAATTATTTTCCTTTAGAATGTAGACAGGGCATAGATTTAATGTCTAGTCATAGTGGGGTATGGGTTAACAAGAGATTCCAATGCGGTCCAGGGGAACTGAACAGCTTTAGTGGAGTACATCTAATTTGTATCTTAGCCTACACAGGTATTAAAGACAGGAGTTTTAAAGCGGTAGCACAAAGGACATGGTGGGACAAAGACAGACAGAATGGTAGTCAGGATTGTACATGTCGCAGAGAGAGAGATTAATACATATGCTAATGTACACAGACAGGCTGCAACTCACAAGTTCAATGATACCCATGCTAATGTTAGCAGACAAGCTGCAACACACAGTTAAATCACAAGAAACAATCCTCCCCAGCTTGGTCTCTTCTCAAACATCCTTTGGGTCTCTCATACATTCAAAATGACAAACACCACCCCGTGAAGGGGAGCACCAGTTACAAATGTGAGCTGCTACAGTACTCTAAAGCTGCTTGGCATTTCAATATCAGACTCCAGACAGCCTTCGGAGATCCGTGGCCCTGGGGTTCAGGGCTGAAGAGGAACGGCAGATACGAGCCACAATTCAATGGAACCGCCTGACTCTCGACTATTCGTTCGCTGCTGAAGGCAGCATTTCTCAGAGACTTCTACAGGACAATGCTTACAACAGTCGGGTGGTTAAAGACACTGCTTCAGGACTTCGACAAGAATCTGCCCATGCCCATGTTCAGTCTTGGCAACCTTGGACTGATGTGGGATGGACTAGACTTTTTACTGAAAACTGGAGCCTGATACTCACAACCTTTATAGCAGCTGGACTCGCTACTCTGACCTTTATGGTGCTCCCCTGCCTAAAGACTTGGCTGCAGTTTTTAATTCATCGAACCCCTCGTCAGAACACTATACCCCAAAGAAAGTATGTTTCCCTAACTCTATCCAACGACACAGAGACTGCAATTCGGTTATTGACCAGCTGGGTAAAACAACACCTTACACTTTACAGCATCAGTAATACTGATCTAAAAGAAAAGTGAGGAAGTGGGGGGGGTGGGGGGGGGGGATCAGTCGCACTGAGACCAGTAACCAAAGATCAGTAACACTGATCATGGTGAAAGATCAGTATTATTGATCTAAAAGAAAAGTGAGGATTGTGAGAGATGGGAAAACTGATCTAAAATTATGAACATGAAGGAAACTAAAATTCATACATCAGTTAATGGCTGTAACCAGTACAAACAGGATGAACTTGGGGATTAGGATGCAGGAAAGCAGAGTCAGCACGATTAACATAAGAATCTTCTAGTCTTTGTGACAAGACCATAAGACTAAGATAAGGAGTGGTAAGGAACAATAGAATGTAGGAAGTTGAGGTAGTCTGGATCAGATAAGGGTCTCCTAGCCCTGGACAGAAGTACCAAGTCCTACATATCTAATTAGCTAACCTTACACAGATTTATACATATTAAATTAGCCAACCCTAGACAGGATGAGCCAACTCTGCATATCAAGAGACTGTAGTCCCGAGAATCAGGAAGGTGTGAATAAGGACAATAACATGAAGGGACACCGACAGGATACCCCCTGGTCCTCCAAATATACTGAAATTGCACGTAGGCAGGCAGGATTGCCTAATGCCAAACCTCTCCAGCAGGAGGCAGAAGAATGTAAGGGGGAGGGTATTCCTATACTGAAATCAACTGTATAAAAGTTGGGTGAGCCCCAGTATATGTGTGTATTCCCAGGGTAAGGGGAAGCACCCAACTTTGCATTGTTGCTGTAATAAATGTTCTTTGTTCTCAATTTTTGTCTCGAGCAATTTCTTTAAAGGTACTTCTATTTCTAACACAACCATTAGTCACCTCAATGTCTTGCTGATGAAACTTGCCCCATCAGGGTTCTCCAGATGATAACCTCTTTCTTTCAGGCTAGCACAGAATTCCTTTCTGTTCCTCTTCCAAGAGAAACATCAGACCAATGTCCCCGAGCCCTTTCCAGGTGTAATCTACCCCAGAGGAAGCAAAGTTCTCATGGGAACCGGGAATAAGGGGGAATAAAGCAGCGAAGGGTGAGGGGGATAAATAAAGAAGGGAAACGGAAGTGTGGGATAAAACTGGCCCGAAATGGGGAGAATAGACAGTCAGACTTCATGTTGAGGGTTTTCACAGGAAAACGGTGCCGAAAGTGAGCGGTGAAGCTGCGCTCAGTGAGTGTCGGGCGGGCGGGCTCTGGGCTCAGTGATGGACAATAAGGAGAGAGCAAATCGAGAAAGAAGGTTTAGCATCATCCTGCTCAAACGTTGGTTCGGACACAGCTGGAGATGTGGGCGATGGAATCCGATTTCCGCGCTCCCTCCCTCCCTCCATCATGTTCCCGCGGCTTCAGTGGACGAGGCTCCCTTTCAAGCTCTCCCCGATCCGGTTGAGCTCCCTGTCGCCCCACCTTCCGCGCAGCTTCTCCATTTTCCGGCGCCGTTTCCGCGTTTCTTTAACAATGTTGTTGGTCTTTTCCCACCCCGTCCAAATTCGCCGGGTTTGCTGCCAAATGTGATGCAGTTACAGAATATGCCGGTTTGTGGGGAGCGGGATCGGGAGATTCTGGGAAGTCAAAGGACATTGCGCAGGTCACGGCGCCGGGGGAAGAGTGTGGTCCGGTAACGAGCATGGTGAGCCCCTCTACCACCCCACCGGCTGGGCCCCTCATCCAGTGCCCGAGAGGGAGAGACCCTGGAGAAACGTGGACAGCACCAGGCCGCTTCCTTCTTGTAGCAACAAATCCGGCCACTTCATAAGTGCCTGGTTCAAACTACAGTGACCGCCTCTTGTCCTGCCCCAAGCACCTGCCCCCGAGGAAGGGTCATTGCGGCCTGAGCTGTGGGTCGGTGCCGTCTCTGGACCAGGTGCTTGTGTCTGTGACAGGCGGCTCGGGTTTTTGTGCTGAGTTTGTGTTCCTGTTGCGCGCTGTGTCCAACCATAAGGCCCAGTAATAAGTGGCCGACTGTTCCGCCGTTACTTCGATGACGAGATAGAATTCGAAGCGTTCATTTTCATCAGTGTTGACGGTGTTTCCGAATCCGGATCCCGGGTCACGCTGCCCAGAACAGACACCGACCGATCATCGGAGACAAGGCGAACAGACGCCACTATTGAAAAATGTGCTCTCCCCCTGCACCCAGCTACCCCTCCCCCTCTGTGCCTCTGTGTCCTGTCCTGTGTTCTAAGGGCGAGAAAATGGAGCCGAGTCCCCGGCCGCATCAACCATGGTTGACTGCAGAACAAGCCGATTCTTGCTCCTATTCCTTTTGTATTCTCCAAGAGAGACAGAGATGAGGTTTCCATCAGCCGATGAACTCAGCCAGGGGACGGGACAGAGATAGGACTTGACAACGCAGTAATGAATTGGAGATGTCGATTTTAAAATCCCTGCTGCGTCCCAGGGAATGGAAGTAGAGGTTGTACTGGGGCCAAACACAATGGCAGCATCTTCCCCAGATTCACGTGTGGAAAATTTCTGCTCATTCCCGTGTTGGCTGAACAGTGTTCGCGGCCTGACAGAGTGAAGTGGCCCAGAGATGGTGGAAAGGTCCAGGGGAAAGTGATCAATGGACGCGTGAATCCTGGCTTCGTGTCTGCAAATGTGATCAATCAGGGGCAGCGTTTAGATCAGAAACGGAGAGGGGACCCAGATAGGAGAGGGTCTGATGCAGGTGAAGTTTTAGAAAGTCTGGGTCAGAACGGTCTTTGAGATGACCTGTCCTCAGTTAATGATAGAACTTCGATCCGTATATCCACGTTGTCTGGTGAATTCAGTGCGTTACGTTGTTCATGTTAAGTCCTGTTTTGAACGTTAGTACCAGTCGGACCTGGGTCCCTGGCGCTGTAATAACGTTGCGCTGGTCGCTCCGCTCTGCGTAGCGTTTCAGCAGGTCGAGCAGCATCGGTGGAAGAGAAGAAGAAATGACTCCCCCCCACCCCACCAACGTTGCGGGCCTGCGCCTGCCGACGCCCCCTCTCCTCACGTTTATACAAATGTTCCCTGATATGTTCCGAGGAGGCGCTGGGAAATAATCCTGCAATATTTACTCCCAATTCAACAGAAAAACAATGACTGTTGTCGATATCGATTGTGGTATCTTTCTGTGCATTGATTGAGGGGCCGAGTTTCCTCCATCGGGGCATTCGCTGGGAGATTGATTTGGGAGACACGGTCCAAGTTTAAAGACAGTCTGGTTTAAAGACAGTCGGGCCTAGTTTAAAGACAGTCTGGTTTAAAGACAGTCGCTCAGCGCCTTTCAGCGATTACAATTACCCAGAAATCCGTTCGGCCAAGAAAGTGCCGTATCCACGTATGACAGAAGGGAGGGGCGCAGCTGCTTTTGGAGGGACGTCAGGTGACCGTAGGGGGAACCGCAGGCGATTCATTGCCGGGCCCCGTGGTTTCGGGGCTTGCAACACCGGGTCCCGTGGTTCCGGGGCTTGCAATGCTTCTCCCCGGGTTCCGGCCCTAGTCTCAACCTCGGAGTTGATTTAACCCGCGGCCCAGCTCTCCGGGAACCTCCATCGCGCTGAGCCCGCGCTGTGGCCCAGGGGCAGGACTGCATTGATTTATCCCCTGGTCACATAGTCTCATCCTCACAGCGATGAACCCATTTCCGTGCTCTGACTTCGGAAAGAACTTTAAAAGGCTGTCACCAGCGCGTCCATCCCGGGGGAGAGGTCCTGGAACTGCCCCGAGTGTGGGAAGTTTCACCCAGATCGCCAATGTGATGACCCACCGGTGAGTTCACACTGGGGAGACACCATTCACCTGCCTTGAGTGCAGCCACGACCTGCTGATTCACCTGCGGGTCCACACCAAGGGAAAGATGTTCGCTTTGTTGAGGACCTTTCCTCTGTGCAAAGCAAAGATCTACCAGTACCAACCATGTCGATTCAATGCACCATTTCCACACTGACCTGTCGCTCAGTGGCTTCATTTACTGCTAGTCTGAGGCTACCCGGACATGGGAGTGTGAGAGATAATAAATTATAGGAAGTAAAGTTAGTATGAATAAAATAAAGAATAATAGACTAGAGGAAGTTAAGTAAGTGCTGAATAGGGATGAATTCCGATAAGAGTGTGAGGAAGGGTTACGCAAGTATAATAGAAGAAAGGTCTTATAGTGATCGAAAGAATTAGCAGGTTCTGCATATAGAATTTTAGTAAGTTGAGAGGTGTGAATAAGGACAAGGCAGATTCATGAATAAGGACAATGACATGATGGGACCCAGAGAGGATACCCCATGGTCTTTCAAGTTTACAAACTACACGTAGGCAGATAGAATTACCAATGCCAAACCAATCCAGGAGGCAGAAGAATGTTAAGGGGGGGGGGGGTATCTCCACACTGAAATGAACTGTATAAAAGTTGGGTGAGCCCCAGTATGTGTGTGTGTACTCCCATGGTAAGGGGAACCATCCAACTTTGCACTGTTGTACAATAAATGTTCTTTGTTCTCAATTTTTGTCGCGAGCGAAATCTATGAAGGTACTTCTGTTTCTCACAAATGGGGGTTCGTCCATGATCGCACTCCCTCCAGTGATAGAGTGCCCGACGACGGGGGTAGATGCACCCCGGCTGATTCAGCTGGACTCCCGGACGAAGGGTGACTGGTCAGTGGACAAAGCCAGTGATATCCGAGAGGAAGCATTGAGAACAAACGATGGAAGGACGTTAAGGAAGGACGTTAAGGAAGCGCGCTAGGAATAGTTACTGGATCCCGGAAAGAGGAATTTATTTACCTGCTAGTGGTGGGAGGAGTAAGTAGCAAGGGAAACAGTCCTGGAGAAGGACGGGAACATCAGATACCTAAACATAGTCCGTTAGGATTAATGTTATCTGATTGGGGTGCGAGGAAAACCCATGGGAAGGATAAACAGACCATGGTCAGGTATTGCTATCTGGAATGGGTTAAGAATCCGATAAGAGGGAGTTCGGTATATTGGCCAAAGTTCGGATCCAACGAGGACTGGATGTGTCAGGCATTGAACATCTACAAAAATCAAGGAGGTAATACCGAGAGCAGAGAATATGCAGCCTGTTGACTCAGTGGATCGTTTGATCAAATGATTTTGAGCGAAAAAGATTGTAAGAACAAGAGGATGAGGAACCTTCTGCCCCTGAAATACAAGGACGGGATGTGTTACAATCCCTTCCTCCACCTTATGCTCCCACTGTGCCGGCTCCTATCTCCCCCCTCTCACCTACACTTTACCCTTTTTCACCTTCCCCTCTTCCTCCATAGTTAGAGAAAGAAAAAGAAATTAGGGGTGGTATGATGACCCGCTCACAGAGTATAGGATTACCGCCTCAATTGACACGAGAGGGAGGAGACTTTGATTATGAGGGTCATTCAGAACATCATAGAGGGGGGGGAAAAGCCAGAAATTAACTGGATGAGACCTTTACGAGAGGTTCCCTTGGGAGGGGATGTGGGGGGTCTCGGATTCGAAAATGTGCCTCTGACCAGTACAGAGATGCGCAATTTTAAGAAGGAAATTACCTCTCTGATAGAAGATCCTCAGGGATGTGCAGAACAATTAGATCAATTTTTGGGACCTAATATATATACCTGGGATGAATTAATGTCTATCTTTAAGTCTCTGTTTACTTTGGATTAGCGTGGAATGATTCGCCAGGCAGGGATTAGAGTCTGGGATAGGGAACACCAAGGGGGACCAGAGGCGATACCTGGAGAAGCTAAATTTCCCATGGCAAACCCAAATTGGGATAAGACTACTAATGATGGTCGCATGCGAATGGATGAGTACAGGGTTAATCTAATTAAAGGAATGAAGGAGTCGGTTCCAAAAGGACAGAAATTTAAGAAGGCATTTGCGGTTCCCCAAGGTCCCGGGGAGACCCCCTCCGCATTTCTGAATAGATTACCTGCGCCTATACAGCAATATGGGGGGCTGGATATAGGATTCCCAGCAGGTGAACAGTTGGTATTGACGGGCTTTGTTACTAATTGAGCCCCAGATATCAGGAAGAAATTACAAAAGACAGAGAATTGGTATGAACAGGGAATAACACAGCTTTTACAGATCGCACAAAGGGCAGACATCCAGAGGTCTGAAAATAAACAGAAAGGAAGAGCTAAGATTTTGATGCAGGCAGTCAAGGAAGTTGTGGAGGGACAGCAGGGAAATGTTAGGAGCTGTGTGCCAGCTCCTGGACGTTGGGAGATTGCCAGGAGTGGGTAAGTAGAGACCAGAGCAGAGGCAGGGGTAGAGGAGAATTCCGGGGACGACGACCATCCCCGGGACCCCGTAGAGACCCTGGTAGAAATTGGGAAACAGGAGCATTAGTTTGCTATTATTGTAAAAAGGAGGGACACTTTAAGAGGGAATGCCCAATGCGAGCCAGGGAGACGCGATCTTATGCATTGATGGAGGCAGATTATGAATAGGGGGATCACGGTTCTCAGCCAATACACACTGTGGGGCTGCACGGAGAACCATTGGTAAATTTAAGCATAGGATCCACGGTGACGAGATGACTTTTCTAGTAGATTCTGGGGCAGCCCGGTCTAGTATTTTACAAAGGCCTGAGGGTGTTAAAACAGAAGGGACAGTGCTGGTTTCGGGAGTGGGAGGAAGAGATTTTACGGTCCCTATACTAAAGAATGTAAGGATACAAATGGGAGAAAAGATAATAACAGAGGATATTTTACTTGTTCCCCAAGCTGGAGTTTGCCTGTTGGGATGAGATTTACAAGACCAATTGGCTCATAGAAACATAGAAGATAGGAGCAGGAGTAGGTCATTCGACCCTTCGAGCCTGCTCCGCCATTCAACAAGATCATGGCTGATCTTAAAGTTCAGTACCCCATCCCCGCCTTCTCTCCGTAACCTTTAATACCCTTATACTGAAGAAATATATCTAATTCCCTCTTAAATATATTTAATGAACCTGCCTCTACTGCCCTCTGTGGCAATGAATTCCACAGATTCACCACCCTCTAGGTAAAGAAATTCCTCCTCATCTCGGTCCTAAATGGTTTGCCTATTATCCTCAAACCATGGCCCCGGGTTCTGGATTTTCCCATCATTGGAAACATCCCATCTGCATCTATTCTGTCCAGTCCTGCCAGAATTTTATATGTCTCTATGAGATTCCCTCTCAATCTTCTAAACTCCAGGGAGTACAATCCCAATTTGCGCAATCTTTCCTCATAAGTCATTCCTGCCATTCCAGGTATCAGCCTGGTGAATCGCCTCTGCACTCCCTCCATTGCAAGAACATCCTTCCTTAGATGCCAAAACTGCACACAATACTCCAGGTGTGGTCTCACCAAGGCCCTGACCAGCTGCAGTAAGGTATCCTTGTTCCTAAACTCAAACCCTCTTGATATGAAGGCCAACATACCATTTGCCTTTTTAACCGCCTGCTGTACCTGCATGCTCGCCTTCAGAGACTGATGTACAAGTACCCCTAGGTCTCTCTGCACTTCCCCGTCTCTTAATCTATTGCCATGGTACCAGACCACAGGGTTAAGGTATTGAGGTTCAATTTTATGTACTAACAGAGGAGGATCAGGAACTAATAAATCCTAGAGTGTGGGAAAAAAGAGGGTTAGATGTTCCTCCCCTGCAAGTTACTTTAAAAGACCTGGACCAAGTAATTAGACAAAAACAGTACCAATTCCTATGGCTGGCCGAAAAGGACTACAGCCAGTAATTGACCAGTTGATGAAAAATGGTATACTTGAACCTTGTATGTCACCTTTTAATACCCCAATTTTACCTGTCCAAAAACCTGACGGTACCTATCGATTAGTGCAGGATTTAAGGGAGTTAAACAAAATCATTCTCACCCATTATCCGGTCGTACCTAACCCCTATACGATAATGGGTAAAATCGATCCCCATAGTAAGTTGGCAATAGGCAGTAGGGACATGTTTGTATTTGAGTGGGAGAATCCTTTCACAGGGTTTTACAGAATCACCAAATTTGTTTGGCCAAGTTTTAGAACAGGTACTAGATGAGGCCCCTCGGAGAGAGGATTGTCAATTAATACAATATGTTGATGATTTATTAATCATGGGAAAAACGTATGATGTGGTTAAACAATACACTGTTGAATTTCTGAATTTCCTAGGGAATAAGGAACTTAGAGTGAGCGAATCAAAGTTACAATTTGTTCAATCTGAAGTTAAATACTTAGGTCATCTGGTTAGTCAAGGGATTAGGAAGATAAGTCCAGAGAGAACACACGGTATTCTGCAGATCCCACCTCCAAAGAGTCCTCGAGAACTTAGAAAATTCCTTGGTTTAGTGGGATACTGTAGAATTTGGATTGAGAACTATTCTAGCCTGGTCACATTTCTTTATGATAAACTTGCATCTCTAGGGGGTGAAACTGTTGTCTGGATGGAGGAGGAGATTAAAGATTTTACCTTGGTGAAACAGCATCTTACTAGTGCCCCAGTTTTGGCTTTACCCGACCTAAATAAGCCATTTGATCTATATACCAAAGCGAAAGACGGTGTGGCCATAGGAGTATTAACGCAAGAGAGGGCAGGCTTTAGACAACCAGTTGCCTTTCTGTCAAAAATTTTAGATCCCGTTTGTCGTGGTTGGCCAGAATGTGTGCAAGCAATTGCAGCCACTGCTATTTTAGTCGAAGAAGGACGAAAGATTACGTTTGGTGCCCTGATTTAGTTCATACCCCTCACACAGTCCGCACCATTCTCTTACAACTTTTGAACGGAAGGTGGCTTACTAATTCTAGAATTTTAAAGTATGAAGCGATTCTCATGGATAGGGATGATTTGACACTGATTATGAACAAAGAATAGAATCCAGCCGCCTTCTGGGTTTCTCCAGATTCTGATACTGTCCCTAATAATTTAGAGCATGTATGTTTAGAAGTGATAGATTTACAGACAAAAATTGGAGATGATTTAAGTGATGAAACTTTACGGGAGGGTGAAAGATGGTTTATTGATGGATCTTCCCGCTGCATTGACAGCATTTGTTATAGCGGGTATAGTATAATGGGTGGGAATGAAGGAGTTGTGATTGAAGCCAGTCGGCTTCCTGGTGATTGGTCGGCACAATCCTGTGAATTATATGTCCTCTGCAGAGCTCTCCAGGGTTTAGAGGGAAAGGTGGGCACAATCTATACCGACTCAAAGTATGCTTTTGGTGTAATGCACACCTTTGGAAAGATTTGGAAAGAGCGGGGAATGATAACTGGGAAGTGACAAAAGTTGATCCATGAAAACTTAACTGTTCAATCCTTAGATGTTCTTATGTTACCTGAGGAGATAGCTGTAGTTCATGTACGGGGCCATCAACTTATTGACAGTCCTGAAACACAGGGGAACAGACGGGCAGATGAAGCTGCCAAACAGGCTGCACTCACAGAAAAAATAGACATGCAGCTGTTACTCCCCACTCCACATGAGGTTCAAAAGTCTCCCATCTTTTCACGGGAAGAGGAGGTTTATATGAAAGACCAGGGAATGCGTCGAACTGCCGATGGGTTGTGGTGGACGGCAGAGGGACGCCAAGTACTGAACAAAGCCTTGGCTCGTCAGATTATTGATCAGCTCCACCAGCAGACACATTGGGGAACACAGGCACTTGTTGATGCTTTTGTAGGGTCCTTTAATTGCTCGGGAATATACACCATAGCCAAGCAAAGTACTCGGGGGTGCCCAATCTGTCAGCGAATGAATAAGAAAGTCATGTGCCAGGTAATGCCTGGCAGTCGCGATATAGCCGTACGCCCGTTTCAACGACTACAGATTGACTTCACGGAATTACCTAAGATACGGGTTTATAAATACCTTCTGATGATGGTGGATCATTTTTCTCGATGGGTTGAGGCTTTCCCGACCCCGAATGATCGTGCTAGCACCGTTATCTGGATATTACTGGAGTCTGTTATTCCGCGTTATAGCATTATTCAAACCATTGACTCAGATCAAGGTACACATTTTACCTCTCAGGTACTCCAGGGTGTGTGTAAAATTCTGGGAATAGATTGGCAGTTATATACCCCATGGCACCCCTAGAGTTCAGGCCGTGTTGAACGGATGAATCAGACCCTGAAAAATCAACTCACTCGACTTCATGAGGAAACTGGCCTCTCCTGGATTAAATGCTTACCCTTGGCTTTAATTAGGACTTGCACAGCTCCTCGTAAGGACCTTGCTGTCTCATCATTTGAAATGATGTTTGGTCTTCCTTTCATGGGATTCCTATCCCTGAGTCTAATGACCAGTAAATATTTTGCAGAGACTTTCTACTTCTCTGCATGACTTACGACAGAAGGGTTTATTAGCTCAAAACCCACCCCTGGACTATCCTATTCATTCTATTAAACCTGGTGATTGGGTATATGTAAAAGCCTGGCAAGACCATAAACTAAAACCGATGTGGGACGGCCCTTATTGTGTACTTTTGATTACAGAAGTACACAATTAGCAGTGTGAACAAAAGAAAAGGGGTGGACTCACATACAAAACATTAAACAAGCTAACCCACGAACTAAAGACATTGATAATACACCCTCCACCTGGCGTGCAGTCTCGTGTCCTTCTGGTCTGAAAGTTACGCTACGCTGGGAAAAAGTGCTGTAATGTTATTTTTATTATTTGCTGTGTTGTTCTTCTGCTGGTTCCCAATTTTTGGGAAACCACCCAATTGTACACAATGTATTAAGTCCTCCTGGAATAGGGGCAGCAGAGGTGATAATTACTTTGAGGAATGAACAGGTTTACCTTTAGAATGCAGGCAGGGCACAGGTATAGAGTGTATTCATAGTGGGGTACTTTATTTAGTATGGTTTAATTTAGGATCCCAACATGGACCAGGGAAACAGAACTGCCCTAGGGGAATGGATTGGGTTTGTGTCCCGGCCTCTACAGATAGTAAAGAGATGAGTGCTAAAAATATGGTACAAAGGAGAAGGTGGGAAAATGATAGGCAGAACATTAGTCAGGGCTATACCTGGAGTAGGGATAAAGGGGGTATATATGCTAATGCTCACAGACAAGCTGCTCCTCACAGGTTAGGTAACAATAAACGCTCCCCCCAACTTGGCATCTTGTAAATCATCCTTTGGGTCACGAATATATTCTGAAGGCTAAAGGCAATCACTATAAGGGTGATTTGAGTTGTAAATGGCTCAAGCTGCTCCAGAATACCACAGCTGTTTGGCATTTAAACCGTTTAACCAGACTCCAGGCAGTTTTGAAGATTATCACCAAACAGACAGCGATGGACTTGGATTTATTGGCTGAAGAACAACGATAGATACGAGCTACAGCTTCTCAAAACCGCCTGGCTCTCGATTACTTGTTAGCTGCTGAGGGCAGCGTTTGTGGAAGATCGATTGATGACAACGGTCACAATGGTCAGGCGGTTGAACTTTTTACTGAAGGTGGATACACACAGCCCTTATAGCAGTTGAACTCATTACTTTAGCCATCATGAAACTTCCCTGCCTAATGACTTGTGTGCAGTGTTTAATTCAACGGACCCTTCGTCAGTTCACTACAACCCAAAGGATGTGTTTCCCAAACTCCGTCTGATGATGCTGAGATTACAGTTCATTTACTGACTCGCTGGGAAAAAGACCAAGTTTCCAGTTGAGAATTTACTAAGCATAGCTAAAGAAAAAGTGGGGATTGTGAGAGATAATAGATTATAGGAAGTAAAGTTAGTATGAATAAAATAAAGAATAATAAACTAGACTAGAGGAAGTTAAGTAAGTGCTGAATAGGAATGAATTCCGATAAGAGTGTGAGGAAGGGTTACGCAAGTACAATAGAAGAAAGGTCTTATAGTGATAGAAAGAATTAGCAGGTTCTGCATATAGAATGTTAGTAAGTCCTGGGGGTTGAGAGGTGTGAATAAGGACAAAGGCAGATTCATGAATCAGGACAATGACATGATGGGACCCAGACAGGATACCCCATGGTCTTTCAAGTTTGCAGAAACTGCAAGTAGGCAGACAGAATTACCAAATGCCAAACCAATCCAGGAGGCAGAAGAATGTTAAGGGGAGGGGGGGCGTGTATCTCTGCACTGAAATGAACTATATAAAAGTTGGGTGAGCCCCAGTATGTGTGTGTATTCCCATGGTAAGGGGAAGCACCCAACTTTGCACTGTTGTACAATAAATGTTCTTTGTTCTCAATTTTTGTCTCGAGCGAAATCTGTGAAGGTACTTCTGTTTCTCACAGGAGGAACACCACCGTTAACGCCCTCTCCCAGACTCTCTCTTTCCCATCCCTCTGGCTCCCGTCCAGCTTTTTCCCCCCTTGAGACGATTTCATGAGGTTAGCTCCAGGTTGTGAGCTGTAGAAGTAATTGGAAGACCATTTGTGAGGGGTTCATTTCAAGTTGTGAGCCGTGGGCCTGGTGTATGTCTGTAAAGGGTGGAGGGTCCACTCCAGGTTGTGGGCTGTAAGTGATGCATGGTGTATGTAGGTAAAGGATGGAGGATCCACTCCAGGTTGTGGGCCATGGGCGATGTATGGTGTATGTCGGTAAAGGGTGGAGATTATTGAAACCTATGCCTGGGACAGGCTGTTGTGTCTCACCCGTTGTAATTTGTAACTGGACGTGTTCCCTCACTAAACACACACAGAAATGCTGGAGGAGTCAGCTGGTCTTGCAACATCTGTGGGAGTTAAAGATATATTCCTGATGTTTCGGGCCTGAGCCCTGTGTGTTTTTACTACAATCCCAGCGTCTGCAGACTTTTTTGATTCATTTGTGTTCCTGTACTGATCGGTGCCCTGTACCTGCTTGTTGGAGAGAGGGAGTGGGTATCGTTTGTTTGACCCTTGCTTCACAATCGGGAGGTGCAATTGTCTGTGATTAACCAGTGTCCGATGTGTGTGATTTGTGTGTTGTTGTTTTGTACATGTGTGTGAGTTTATTCCCTGTTGTGAATTCTATAGTTAATACTAACACATGCCCAGGACTTATTACTTCTTGACCCCTTCTAACATTTGCCCCCCATAACCCCTTCACGACTCTCTGTCCTCTTCCCCATCACTTCTCAGCTTCTTTCCCCTCTGCCTTTCTACCTGTATCCACTTTCCCGTCAGTTCTCATTCCTCCACACATCCTCCTACTTACTTCACCAACCTGTCCGTCACCCATTCCTTCCTCCAAGTCCCCATCCCCTCCCCTTCCCCCAAACAGAATGCATCTTTCTCAGCCATCTGCCCCTTTACCCCCTCCTCCCCTCAAGGCTCTTTTGCTTGTTCCTCCTGCCAGCCCATGCCCAATTCAAGGTCTTCACTGATCACAAGATGCTGACCTTCTCCTTCCATGAGGCATTGGACCTGTGCTCGGCCCAACGGAGATGCTTGTCTATGTGTCTGAGTTTACCACGGACATACAGCACATTGTGGGGGAAAAGCAACGAGACAACTGACGCTCTGTCATACCCCACGATGATGTCGGGGTAGTGAATACATGGTCCTCGCCAAAGCGTAGCAGCAGGACCCTGAGATCCCCAAGTATAGGACAGTTGTCCCTGATTTCAGGATGGAAAACATCCCTGACAGCCCATGTAACCTGACACTGCTGTGCGACATCTCTACCAACAGCCCTCAACCCATCAATCCGGCTGCATGGAGGTGTCAGATTTTCGACATCATCCACAACCCGGTGCACCCTGCAATCCAAGCCACAGTGAAGATGGTGTCTAATAAGTTTGTCTGGCACGGCCTCTGTCAGCAGGTCACCCAGTGGGCCAAAACCTGCACAAACCGCCAATCCAAAGTCCAGACTCACACAAGGGGACCCACACAGACCTTTGAACCAGCAGGTTCAGCCACATACACATTGACATAGTGAGGTCACTACCAGTTTCCCGTAGGGTGAGATACCTCTTGAACATGGTTGATCATTCTACGAGGTGGCCTGAGGTGGTCCCGCTGGCTGATACCACCACAGAAACTTGTACCAGGGCACTCATCGACACATGGGTGTCCAGATTTGGGGTTCCAGAGCACCTGACCTCGGACAGAGGGGCACAATTTACTTCTGGGCTCTTGGCAGCGCTGGTTAACTTCCTGGGGACACACGGTATATCACCCTCAGGGGTATTTAACCCACCACACGGCTAGCCAGTGACAAAGACTTATTTTGCGGAGAAAAATATTTAATAACGAAAACTCGGCCGAGGCACCAGGGAGTCGTTTCAGAAGGAATTTTTATTTACGTTATTTTGGAGAACAGTCCCACCAAAACACTGGGGCCGCTCTGCCTGAGCACGGACGAGCCGGTTTAATTTATACAAAGGTATAAACAATAGATACATGACACACTGAAGCCCTGAGAGCGTTAAAAAGTAACAATTCAAAGTCTGTGGCGGAATGCAGAGGGTCTACTGTCTTATTCAGTAGCACACAGCTTAACGTACTGAGCGTCGTTGTACTGATTAATAGACTTAAAAGTGGCAGCGCACAGCTTACTTTTAATTATTTGTCACCCACTAAAACTTTCTTTACTAATTTTTTCTTCCACAACCACCCCTGCGACAACCCAACAAGGGCCCTACAGGGTCATCAGGGAGAACAGCTCCACTTTATGAAGGCATTAAGGAGACATTTATTGTCAATTGGCTGAAACCAGCATATATGGACTGCAACCTGCTCCTCCCCCAAGACATGAGCAGACCACCAAAGTCAGCGGACAAAGGTCCAATCGCACGGAGATATGGATTGGCCCACAAAATAGATGACGAACATGATGACAGCGCGGACCTGGGGTTATCTCTGGCCATCATATCAAGGTGACCTCCTACATGGCAGGAAGATGGGGAACTGTGGCAGTTATGCCAGCCAATCCCAGACCAGTGCTCCAAAGATGCGCGGCCCTGATCTCAGTGCCTACGACCCATAAAAGTGCGATGGCCAGAACAATAAACCAATTTACTCCACCTATTAAAGTGATAGGTGATGTATTCTATCTTTCCAAATCTCTTATTTTCTTTAATAAAAGTGAATAATCTAAATACGTTTTTAAACTCTGGTTCCACATGGAAACTCAAATATTTTATTCCAGCATCTTGGCCATCTGAACTCAATGACTATCTTGCATTGTGCAGAATCTCCATTTACAACTCACTTTCTGACTTAATAATTTCACTCCAATGTCATTGAATTGTCCGACTTGTGTTTTTTCATGTTTTTTATATATTTTTCCCTTTGTTTTTCTTTTAAGTCATCATCTGTACCACATGGCAATGCAATTAGGGAGGGGATAGAGATTTCTCTTTTTTTCCTTTTTTTTAAAAATTTCTCTTTAAAAAAAATGATCTGGATTGTCAATTATGAATGTTTTACAATTTACGTTTGGTTTTGATGTGATAATTGTTTTATTAATTATGTGGAACTGTTCACATTGTATCTCATTATTGTTATAAACTCTCGATTAAAATCAATACAAATATTTTAAGAAGAAAATAACAACCCTCTGGAGTTTTTTCTTGTCCTGAGCATTGGCATCTCTGTACCAGATAGTGATGAACCAGCCAGAACGTTCTCCACAGTTCACCTGCATAAGTGTTGGAGACTCCAGTGACAAACTGAATCTCCTCAAACACCTCACAAAGTATCACCGCTGGCAAATTTTCTTCATGATGGCACTGACATGGGGGCTCCAGGACAGATCCTCAGAGATGTTGACACCCAGGAATTTGAAGTTCCTGGCGCTCTCCACGACTTAGCCCTCGATGAGGACTGGATTGAGTTCTCCTGACTTGCTCCTGAAGTGGAGCCTTGTTGAAAGTGTTTATATCACGGATGGATGGATTTTTAACAGATTGGGGAATTAAGGCTTGTATGGAACAGGTAGGTAAGTGGAGTTCAGTCCATGGCCAGATCAGCCATGATCTTATTGACTGGCAGAGCAGGCTCAATGGGCCAGATGGCTGACTTCTGCTCCTGTTTCTTACAGCACAGCTGACTAGAAGTGGAAGCTCAAAGAACACAGAGAGGAGAAAGGAACAGGAGAGAATCCCAGCAGGGTGAGGGCTGGTATAGAGCAGAAACAATGACTGGAGGGGAGATACCAGAATGCTCCCAGTGTGATCACAGGTGGACTGAATGGCCTTGTCTTTGTTCTCTACATTGAGTGTATTACAGAGATACAAGGGGATGAGACAGTTTTCAAACACAGCTGCTTTATTCGGTTTAGATTCAGGAAATAAAATTCAATTTCTGTATTTTGGTGGCATGGTAACAAAACATTATTACAGCACCAACAACCCCGGTTCAATTCCAGTTCTGTCTTTCAGGAGTCTGTACATTCCATCCGTGGTTGGTAGGTTAATTGGGCAGCATGGGTTTCACGGGCCAGAGAGCCTTCAACCGTGATGCATTGTTAATGTTTAAAAATATTTAATGTGAGTCACTAACATTGACAGAGAGAATCCATTCCACCTCCACTTCCCACTGCCTTGGAAAAACAACCAACATTTTAAAATACTCACCCCTCCCCAGACACACTCCCTCTACCCTCCTCCCCATGGAGGAGAAGATTCCCCAGTGTGAGATCACAACCCACCAGATTCCTTCCCCATGTTATCAGAATCCTGAATGATCCTCACATTTGTAAAATAATGCTTGTTTTGCCTTGTACCCACTGATTGGCCCTGGAACTTGCACTCCTGCACTGACTTATTTGCTGGACTATGTAGAGGATGTCCAGCTGGACTGCTCCAATACAACTCTCTCACTGCTGTTTTGTACATGTAACAATAAACTTGAACCTGAAAACAAATTGCAAATTGACAACAAAACCAAGATAAGACTCCAGTCCCTCCTGGTGTTTGAGTGAGCGATGTTTAAATATTCCACACCCTGCAACTTTCTGTTTCACCAGGCTGTTCAACTGGGTGAACATCTTCCCACATTTGGTGCAGATGAAAGGCCCCTTGCATGGACCTGCTGGTGTCTCAGCAGATGGGATGACTGGGTGAACTTCTTCCCTCACTTGGAGCAGGTGAACAGCCTCTCTCTGGTGTGGGCCTGCTGGTGGGTCAGCAGTTTGGAGTACTGGGCGAATTCGTCTCTGCTGTGAATTTTCTAGTGGGTCAGCAAGTTTGATCACTTGCTGAAGCCTTTGCTGCACTCGGGGCAGGTGACGGACCTCTTCCTCTTGTGCATACATCGGTGTAACTTAAGGCTGGACCTGTTGTTGAAGGCCTTCTCTTACTCAAGGCAGGCAAATGAATATTCCCCAGTGTGGTCCCCCCAATGCATCTGCAGGTTGGAGATCTGGTTGAAGGACTTCCCACACTCAGGGCACACAAACGGCCTCTCCCTATTTTGGATCCACTGGTGGATGAGCAGGTTAGAGGACTGGGCGAATTCCTTTCTACACTCAACTGGCAGTCCAGCAGTTGGGAGGACAGGGCAAACCACTTTCTGCACTGGGGCAGATGAATGGCCTCTCCCTGGAATGGACAGACTGGAAGGTCAGCATATAGGAGGAATGGATGAAACCCTTGCTGCACCCAGGGCAGACTAATGGCCTGTCACTGCTGTGCACGTTCTGGTGGGTCCACAGGCTGGAAATCTTGCTGAAGATCTTGCCACACTTGGGGCAGATGAACGGCTTCTCCCCAGTATGGGCCTGCAGGTGCAACCAGAGGTTGCTGAACTGGGCAAACTCCTTTCCGCACTTGGGTCAGGTGAACAGCTTTTCCCTGGTGTGGACCCGCTGGTGTGCCTCAAGGTTGGACCTGTGTTGAAAGCATTCTCACACGGGGCAGGCAAACAGCTTTACCCCGGTGTGAACCTGCTGGTGGGTCCGCAGGTCAGTGATCTTGGCAAACCCTTTCCCACAATTGGAGCAGGTGAAGGGCCTCTCCCCAGTGTGGACCCGCTGGTGTCTCTCAAGGTTGCATCTCTGGGTGAAAGCCTTCTCGCACTCATGGCAGGCAAATGGCTTTTCCCCAGTATGGACCTGCTGGTGGGTCCGCAGATCAGTGATCTTGGCAAACCCCTTCCCGCAATTGGGGCAAGTGAAGGGCCTCTCCCCAGTGTGGACCCGCCGGTGTGCCTCAAGGTTGGACCTGTGTTGAACGTATTCTCAGACGGGGCAGGCAAACAGCTTTACCCCGGTGTGAACCTGCTGGTGGGTCCGCAGGTCAGTGATCTTGGCAAACCCTTTCCCACAATTGGAGCAGGTGAAGGGCCTCTCCCCAGTGTGGACCCGCCGGTGTCTCTCAAGGTTGGACAAAGTGGTGAAGGCCTTCTTGCAATCAGGACAGGTGAAGGGCCTCTCCCCAGTGTGGACCCTCTGGTGTACCTCAAGGTTGCATCTCTGGGTGAAAGCCTTCTCGCACTCGTGGCAGGCAAATGGCTTTTCCCCAGTATGGACCCGCTGGTGGGTCCGCAGATCAGTGATCTTGGCAAACCCCTTCCCGCAATTGGGGCAAGTGAAGGGCCTCTCCCCAGTGTGGACCCGCCGGTGTGCCTCAAGGTTGGACAAAGTGATGTAGGACTTCTTGCACTCAGGGCAGGTGAAGGGCCTTTCCCCAGTGTGGACCCGCTGGTGCACCTCAAGGTTGGATCTCTGGGTGAAGGCCTTCTCGCACTCGTGGCAGGTGAACGGCTTTTCCCCGGTGTGGACCCGCTGGTGGGTCCGCAGGTTGCAGATCTGGGCAAAACCCTTCCCACACTCAGAGCAGGTGAAGGGCTTCTCCCCGGTGTGGACCTGCTGGTGGCTTTTCAGGCTGGAGGAGAAGGTGAAGCCTTTGCCACACTTGGGGCAGATAAAGGGTTTCTCCCCGGTGTGGACCCGCTGGTGTCTCTCAAGGCTGGAAAAACTGGCATAGGCCTTCTCGCACTCAGGGCAGATGAAGGGCCTCTCCCCAGTGTGGACCCGCTGGTGCACATCAAGGTTGGACAAACTGGCGTAGGCCTTCTTGCACTCAGGACAGGTGAAGGGTCTCTCTCCAGTGTGGACCCGCCGGTGTCTCTTTAAGTCACCCAGACTTTTAAAGTTTTTGCCACAGTCGGAGCACTGAAACGGGTTCATCGCTGTGGGGATGAGAGGATATGACCAGGGGATAAATCAATGAAGTCCTGCCCCTGGGCCACAGCGCGGGCTCAGCCCGAAGAAGGGTCCAGGAGAGGTGGGCCGCGGGTTAAATCAACACCGAGGCTGGGAGTTGGTTCGGGACCCGGGGAGAAGCGTCCTCCAGCCGGGCGTTGCAAGCCCCGGAAACACGGGAGCACCCGTTCCGGGACCCGGCGGTGCGTTCTTGATCCCGACGCTAAATCACCTTCGGTGTCCGACCAGCTACTGACCTGAGAACACCTGCAACCCCTTGCGATGCCTGCGAAGAGCGGCTGCAGCGGCTCGTCATTGTCTATCAACGTCATAACGTTGCCCTGTGGGACGTCCCTGTCCCGCCTTCCTTAAAGGGGGACTTGGTGAAAATGAACTTCCTCATTGAACAGAATTGGAACCATGTGAATGAAGATCTGAGTTCTCATCCAATGTGGAGTTAGGGCTGTTGGAAAGGTTCCCATTTATTGCTTCCACACTGGAGATTAATGCTCCCCTCTGGCCCGGGCGCTGCTGTCGCTGTGCGGAAGGTGGGGCGACAGGGAGCTCAACCGGATCGGGGAGAGGAGACGCGGGTCCGTTTGAAAGGGAGCCGGTCCACTGAAGCCGCGGGAACATGGAGGGAGGAAGGGAGGGAGCGCGGAAATCGGATTCCATCGCCAACATCTCCAGCTGTGTCCGAACCAACGTTTGAGCAGGATGATGCTAAACCCTCTTTCTCGATTTGCTCTCTCCTTATTGTCCATCACTGAGCCCAGAGCCCGCCCGCCCGACACTCACTGAGCGCAGCTTCGCCGCTCACTTTCGGCACCGTTTGCCTATGAAAACCCTCAACATGAACTCTGACCGTCTATTCTCCCCATTTCGGGCCAGTTTCATCCCACACTTCCGTTTCCCTTCTTTATTTATCCCCTCATCCTTCGCTGCTTTATTCCCCCTTGTTCCCGGTTCCAATGGAAACTTCCCCGAGGAAAGATTCCACCTGGAAAGGGACTGGGGAAGACCCTGTGCGCATGCGCAAGGATGGCCCGGGCGCTGCTGCTTTCCTGATTGACAGCTCTTTTTGCCCCTCCTCCTGGTCTGCGGCCGCCCCATCACGTGACGGCGTGACCTGGCTCACAAGAGTTCCGTGTGTGGAAGTGAGACGCCCCGAGTGGGTGGGTCTTGAGTGCGCCCACACAGGAGGGGCAAGAACGGGGTTCTCACCACAGGGCAGGCCGGCTCGCTGGGGGAGGGGTAGGAGACCCTGTCACTGTCCCCGTCTCACATACGGACACCCGGGGCATCCTGTTGGGGGGGAGATCCCTTCTCTTTTTTAAATTTTTTAAAATTTTTCACACTATAAACCATACTGACCAAAATACATACAGACATTTTTCTCTTGAATATATAGTGTCATTTTTTTCCCCCTTCCCTCCCTCCCTCACTCCCCCTTCCCTCCCTCCCTCACTCCCCCTTCCCTCCCTCCCTCACTCCCCCTTCCCTCCCTCCCTCACTCCCCCTTCCCTCCCTCCCTCACTCCCCCTTCCCTCCCTCCCTCACTCCCCCTTCCCTCCCTCCCTCACTCCCCCTTCCTATTTATTCAAACCAATCTATATGATACATTAAACCATTAAACAATGATGTCACTTAAAAATAAACAAGAAATTTTTGTCTTTTACTTTTATATACTGAGTCAGTTCTTTTCGTTATCTTCTCCTTCTGTCATTTTAGGTGGTGGAGGTCCACGGTAGGATTTCTCTATTGTGTTTCATGTATGGTTCCCATATTTGTTCGAATATTGTGATGTTATTTCTTAAATTATATGTTATTTTTTCTTTTATTTATTTCTATGTACCACTGTTGTATTCTCAAGTTGTCTTCTAATTTCCAGGTTGACATAATACATTTCTTTGCTACAGGTAGGGCTATCATAATAAATCTTTTTTGTGCTCCATCCAAATCGAGTTCAAATTCTTTATTTCTTATATTACTTAGAAGGAAGATCTCTGGGTATTTTTGGTATATTGCGTTTTGTGATTTTATTTTATTGGGTTTAGATCTTCCCAATTTTTTTTTACTTTCTCACATGTCCAAATTTTATGTATTGCTGTTCCTGTTTCCTTTTTACAGCGAAAACATCTGTCTGATACTGTTGGGTCCCATTTATTTAACTTTTGGGGTGTGATGTATAGCCTGTGTAACCAATTATATTGTATCATCCGTAACCTCGTGTTTATTGTATTTCTCATAGTTCCGGAGTATAGCTTTTCCCATGTTTCATTCTTTATCTTTATGTTTTGATCTTGTTCCCATTTTTGTTTAGGTTTACAGTTTGTTTCCTCATTCTCCTTTTCTTGCAGTTTGATGTACATGTTTGTTATAAATTTTTAAATTATTATTGTGTCTGTAATTACATATTTAAAATTGCTTCCTTCTGGCAACCTCAGACTGTTTCCCAATTTGTCCTTCAAGTAGGTTTTCAGTTGGTGGTATGCAAACCTTGTATCGTGAGTTATATTATATTTGTCCTTCATTTGTTCAAAAGATAATAATTTATTTCCCAAAAAACAATTTTCTATTCTTTTGATCCCTTTTCTCTCCCATTCTCTGAAGGAAAGGTTATTTATTGTGAAAGGGATTAGTTGATTTTGTGTCAATATTAATTTTGGTAGTTGATAATTTATTTTATTCCTTTCTACATGAATCTTCCAAATGTTGAGCAGATGGTGCAATACTGGTGAATTCCTATGTTGCACCAATTTTTCATCCCACTTATATCGTATATGTTCATGTATCTTCTCCCCTATTTTATACAGTTCTAATCTGGTCCAATCTGGTTTTTCCCTTGTTTGATAAAAATCTGATAGGTATCTTAATTGTGCTGCTCTATAATAATTCTTAAAGTTTGGTAGTTGTAAGCCTCCTTGTTTATACCATTCTGTTAATTTATCTAGTGCTATCCTCGGTTTCCCCCCTTTCCATAAGAATTTCCTTATTATTTTCTTTAGCTCCTTGAAGAAAGACTTAACACTAACACTGATAGGAAGGATAAACTGTATTAAAATGAACATCTTCCCAAGGATACAATACCTATTTCAATCATTACCAATTCACCTATCAGTGTTAGTGGTAAGTCTTTCCAGTGCTCTAAGTCGTCTTGTAATTTTTTCATTGATGGCTGATAATTTAGTTTATATAGATGGCCGAGATTATTATTTAGTTGTATACCTCGGTATCAAATTGCTTGTGTTTGCCATCTAAATGGTGATTCTTTCTTAAACTTTGTGAAATCCGCATTATTCATTGGCATCGCTTCACTTTTATTTGCTTTGATCTTGTACCTGATACCATATGTACCATATTCCTTCAATTTCTTATGTAATTCTTTTATTGATATTTCTGGTTCTGTTAAGCAAATAGACTGATTTTATATTCCTTCTCTTTTATTTTTACCCTTCTTATTTTATTTTCTGTTCTTATCAGTTCTGCTAGTGGTTCTATAGCTAACGCGAACAGTGAGGGAGATAGTGGACATCCCTGCCTTGTTGATCTGCTTAATTTAAATTGGTTTGATATATATCCATTTACTGTCTCTTTCGCCAATGGTCCCTTTAATCCAATTAATATATTTCTCTGGTAGGTTGAATTTTTGTAGTACTTTGAATAAATAATTCCATTCTACTCTGTCAAAGGCTTTTTCTGCGTCTGAAGCAACTGCTACTGTTGGAGTTTTGTTTCCTGGTACTGCATGGATTAAGTTAATGAAAACAATTTTCTATTCTTTTGATCCCTTTTCTCTCCCATTCTCTGAAGGAAAGGTTATTTATTGTGAAAGGGATTAGTTGATTTTGTGTCAATATTAATTTTGGTAGTTGATAATTTATTTTATTCCTTTCTACGTGAATCTTCCAAATGTTGAGCAGATGGTGCAATACTGGTGAATTCCTATGTTGCACCAATTTTTCATCCCACTTATATAGTATATGTTCATGTATCTTCTCCCCTATTTTGTCCGTTGTTCGTCTTTTTTTAATAAATCCAGTTTGGTCTAGTTTTACTATTTTTGGTACACAGTCGGCCAATCTGTTTTCTAATAGTTTAGCTATTATCTTATAATCTGTGTTAAGTAGAGATATTGGTCTAAACGATGCTGGTGTTAGTAGATCTTTCCCCGTCTTTGGTATTACTGTAATTATTGCTGTTTTGCATGAATCTGGTATGTTTTGTGTTTTTTCAATCTGGTTCATTACTTCCAGGAGAGTAGGACTTAATAAGTCTTTAAATGTTTTATAGAATTTTATTGGGAGTCCATCCTCTCCCGGTGTTTTATTGTTTGGTAGTTTTTAATATCTCCTGTATTTCTTCTATTTCAAATGGTTTCATTAATTTATTTTGCTCCTCTGTTTGTAATTTCGGTAGTTCACTTTTAGTTAGAAATTCATCTATTTTGTCTTCTTTCCCTTCGTTTTCAGTTTGATATAGTTGTTCGTAGAATTCCCTGAAGTTTTCGTTGATCTCTGTTGCGTTATATGTAATTTGTTTGTCCTTTTTCTGTCTTAAGCTGCCACGCTAGTAATTTGTGTGTATTTTCTCCTAGCTCATAATACTTCTGTTTTGTCTTCATTATGTTCTTTTCCACCTTATATGTTTGTAGTGTTTCATATTTTATTTTCTTGTCTGTCAATACTCTTCTTTTAGTTGTATCTTCCTTTATTGCTAATTCTTTCTCTGTATTTGTTATTTCCCTTTCCAACTGTTCTATTTCTCGATTGTATTCTTTCTTCATCTTAGTTACATAACTTATTATCTGTCCTCTGATTAATGCTTTCATTGTGTCCCATAGTATAAATTTATGTTTCACTGATTCCGTATTTATTTCAAAGTACATTTTAATTTGTCGCTCAATGAATTCTCTAAAATCCTGTCTTTTAGGTAGCATGGAGTTTAATCTCCATCTATACATTCTTGGTGGGATGTCCTGTAGCTCTATTGCCAATAACAGGGTGAGTGATCTGATAACAATCTAGCTTTATATTCCATTTTCTTAACTCTTCCTTGAATGTGGGCTGATAACAGGAATAGGTCTATCCTTGAGTATGTTTTATGTTTCTAGAATAATATGAATATTCCTTTTCCTTTGGGTGTTGTTTCCTCCATATATCCAAAAGTTGCATTTCCTGCATCGATTTAATTATAAATTTGGTTACTTTGTTCTTTCTGTTAGTCTTTTTTCCAGTTTTATCCATGTTTGAGTCCAAATTAAGGCGATCTTCAAAAAGATATCTTGCATAAATTTTTGATCTTCTTCATTAGGTGCGTATACATTGAGTAAATTCCAAAATTCTGAATATATGTGACATTTTATCATTACATACCTCCCTGCTGGATCTATTATTTCCTCTTCTATTTTGATTGGTACAATTTTACTGATTAATATAGCTACTCCTCTGGCTTTTGAATTATATGATGCTGCTGTTACATGCCCTATCCAATCTCTCTTTAATTTCTTGTGTCCACTTCAGTTAGATGTGTTTCTTGCACGAATGCTATATCAATTTTTTCTTTCTTCAGTAAATTTAACAGCTTCTTCCTTTTGATTTGGATATGTATTCCGTTAATATTTAAAGTCATATAGTTCAACATGGCCATTTCATACTTTGTTTATCTTACCTTTCCGTTCCTCATCGCCACCTTCCCTTCTTATCCATTTCTGTTTTCTTTTTTTGAACACATTGTAAGACAACATTTCTAAAACATAAAATATTTCCACTATTCCCATATCTAAAATTCCTTTAACCACAATAGTCCCTCCCCTCTCTGAGTTGCCCTTTGTCCCTTGTCGGGCAACCACATCTCCCCTCTCCATTTGGATTTGCGAACCCTCTCGCAAGCGTCAACTGATTTTGCAGTGACAGTTATTCTTCCCCACCCAGCCCCCCCAGAAAAGATTTTAATCTTCATATACAACAAAGCTCACTCTCTTAATTCCCTCCTTACTTCCTTTCTTCCCTTTCTTTCCCTTCTTAGTTCTTACTTAGACTTTATTCTTCTTCTTCATATATAGTTTGTTGTCATTTTTGTTCTTGTTACATCTCTTCATCTCTGTCTGTTTTGTAGGTGTTCTGCAAATTTTCGTGCTTTTTCCGGATCCGAGAAAAGTTTGCTTTGCTGCCCCGGGATAACTATTTTAAACACCGCTGGATATTTGAACATAAATTTATAACCTTTTTTCCATAGGGTCGATTTTGCTGCGTTAATCTCCTTCCTCTTCTTCAGGAGTTCAAAACTTGTGTCTAGATAGAAAAAAAATTTTTGACCTTTGTATTCCAGTGGTTTTTTTGTCTTTTATTTTTTTCATTGCCTTCTCCAATATATTTTCTCTTGTCGTATATCTTAGGAATTTTACTAGAATGGATCTAGGTTTTTGTTGTGATTGTGATTTAGGGGCTAATGTTCTGTGTGCCCTTTATATTTCCATTCCTTCCTATAATTCTGGCATTCCTAGGACCCTGGGGATCCATTCTTTTATAAGTTCTTTCATATTTTTGCCTTCTTCTTCTTCTTCCTTAAGGCCCACTATCTTTATATTGTTTCTTCTATTATAGTTCTCCATTATATCTATCTTCTGAGCTAACAACTCCTGTGTTTCTTTAACTTTTTAATCAGATTCTTCTAATTTCTTTTTTAAGTCATCTACCTCCATTTCTATGGCTGTTTCTCATTCTTCCACCTTGTCTACTCTTTTTCCTATTTCTGTCATGATCATCTCTAATCTATTCACTTTTTCTTCTGTACCTTTTATTCTTCTTTTTATTTCACTGAATTCTTGTGTCAGCCATTCTTTTAATGTTTCCATATATTCTTTTAAAAAAAATTTATCCATGTACTGTCCCTTCCCTTCATCTTCCATTTCTCCGTGTAGAGTTTGATGTTCTCCCTCCTTTTCTTCTGAGTCCACTCCAGGATCTGTGTCCTTTACCCCTGTCTCTTCTGATTTTCTTGTTGGGTTGTTTATTTTATTTTGTTGGGTATTTTTGTTTTTATTATTTTTATTAAAGGTATCTTGGTGTTGGTCTTCTTCCTCTGGGTTGGTTATCTGTTGTTTCTCTGATTTCCTATTTTTATTCTCTTCCTTCTTGTTCCCGTTATTTTCTATGTTTTCCTGTTGGGAGTCTTGCTGTCGTGTTATTCTTGTCTGTTTCAGCTGTGGAGATTTACTCCTCAGCTGGTCCCCCCTCCCATCGCTGTTGTTTTTGTCTTGTGCATTGCGCATGCGCGAGGATTTGCGCATGCGCGGTTGCACACTTTTGTTTGGCTCCGTGAGCCATCTGAGTTCAGGGTTTCCACTGACCTGAGGGAGTGGGCTTCTCTCTCCACGGCGGGCCTCCTTGTACAGGTAAGGCCTTCACCTTTCTCTTCCGATGTCTTTCCTTCTTTTCTTCCCGTTGTTTTTGCTTTTTCTTTCTTTGCTGCCATCTTCTCCACACTTTTATTTTTAATTTGTTATGGTTTCTGTGTTTGTGGCTTTGCTTTTTCTTTACTTTTTAAAAATTTTTCTGGAGAGGGCTGGTATTTTCTTACCAGTCACTACTCCGTCACGTGAGATCCTTTCTCAGGGGAAACAGTAGCATCAGCCAGGTCCGTGGCCCCACCACTGGGGCCCATGGGACTCTCTTCCACAGTTAGTGGGATGTGATGAATATGGGCAGATCAGTGGGGTCCTTCCTACCAACAATGTTGGCAACATAAACAAGGTGAGGTTTGTCAAATAAAAATCTGAGACTTTGGTAGCAAGTTAGAAGACCTCAAGTTTTCCGATCTGAGGTTTACTCCACATGCCATGGAATTGAAAAACTAGTCTCTTTTAAACTGCAGCACCTGGGTCCCAGCCATTAAATCATGAACCGGCGATTTAAGGGTGATCACACCCCTATGATGTCGCGGTAAGTGATGCATCATGCACTCGTGGGAACTATCGGCAGTTAGTCTCCCCCGCCCCCCCCCCATTCACCACTCACCGTCATTCACCACCCCCCCCTATTCAGTCATCCTCCCCCATCAGTCACCAGCCCCACTGTCAATCGACACCCACTCCAACGGTCACACCCGCTTCCTCAACTATGTCCTGCTGCCGCGATCCGGAGTGGCATTTGCAGCAGCGGCAGTTAGCAGTCCTCCATTCTCCTTTCCCCTCTTGCAGCAGTGATCCCCACCCACCGTGGCAGCGTCCTCATTGTGGCACTCCCCCACTTCATTGCAGCGACCTCACTGCCCCCAATTGTGGCAATTCTAAGGGGGAGCACACGGAAGTTTATCTCAGCAATGCATTTCATGCTCCAAGCGGAAAGAGCAAAACCCGGCCTTCATAAGTCAAGACAGAGGTGGGAGTCGGACCTAGGAATATCGAATGATGAGCTCTGCCAGTGTGGCCAGTTTGACTGCAATTATTCATGTGCGGTATAGACTGGTACAATACAACTTCTTGCACCAGCTGTAACTGACACGCAAAAATTGAACAGATCTAAACCAAAATTGTTAGACCAATGCTTCAGAGATGGCATTGAGACAGGAACCTTTGTGCATGCACCAAGGTGAGACCTGGGTTGAACTGGGTCAAACCCTGGAAAAAAAAGTTATCAGTAAAGAATTCCCTCAGGACCCAGAGTTATTTGTTGGGAAACATAATGGACCTAAGACTCATGATGAACCTGTCCAAATTTAAAAAAAAACATTGTATGTTATACTTTTAACTTTTCTTTTAAATAATTAAATATTCAAACAAAGTAATTTTACAAAGATTTATATATAAAAAGAACTAAAACAAAAAATTATTTAAAAATCCAAAACAAAAACTCCACCCACCCCTTCAGCTAACCCCTTAAGGGAACCCAAAAATATAAATCATATATATATATATATATATATATATATATATATATAAAAAATATAAATCTTAATAACAGTTCAAAATACATCTAATTTCATATTTTTCAAATATGGAGACCACCACTTATCAACAAAAAAAGACTAATTATCATGTAAATTATAAGTAATTTTTTCCATAACGATACAAGCTTTCAATTCATTATGCCAGCGTATTATATTAATTTCTGCATCATCTTTCCAAGTATTAGCAACACATTCACGCGCTACCGACAACACCAAAAGAACAAAATAATTTGAACTTTATCCAAACCTATTCCCTTTAATGAATACAAATCTCCCAACAAAAAAAATAATTGGATCCAAAGGTAGTTTAAAATTATACAATTTTTCTAAAACTATTTTAATTTCTTGCCAAAATGGTTGGATTTTCACACAGGTCCAAACAACATGAAAAATGTACCAATACATAAACCACATCGAAAGCAAGAATCTGAATTACTAAACCCATTTTTTTTTTTAACTTTTCCAGGGTCAAATACAATTGATATAAATAATTATAATTGACCACACCATATCTTACATTAGTCAATTTAATTACGTTGTCCTGACACTTGTTCGTCCAATCATCTTCAGAAAAAGTAAACACTAAATCAGTCTCCCATTTAAGTTTAGATTTTTACCAATCTAATTTATCCATATTGTCCTGTAATAAATTATACATAACTGAAACATAACCCTTCTTTGGTATAGTATATTCTTTGGTGGTCAAAGATTCAAATTTCGACAAAGTAGGTAAATACATCTCTCTACCATAATTTTCTTTTACCAAAGCCCTAAGATGATAATACACAAATAAAGGTATTTAGAATCATTCTCTCAAATGGATAAAAGAAAGAAATTGTCCCTCTACAAAACAGTCCTGTATTTTCTTTATACCTTTAGAATTCCAAATCTTTAAATAACTATTAAACATTGAAAAAAAAAGCTGATTATTGTATAATGGAGTTAAAATTGGTAATTTATCTTTCAACCCTAAAATTTATTTAATCCAAATCTTTAATAAATGTTTCAGTATTGGCATATCATATTCCTGTAATAAAATCAAATTCCAACAGAATATAAATTCATGTATCTCCATTCTAGGTAGACATGATATCTCCACCTTAGCCCAACTAGGAAGTTATTTTTTTAAACTTTATTTACCCAACTAGGAGGTTGATCCAAATCCATCAATCTACTAATAAACTTCAATTGAGCTGCCTCATAATAATTTTGAAAATGTGGCAATTGTAAGCCACCCAATCCATATTTCCAATTAAGTTTGTGCATCGCTACTCAAGCTAATTTACCTTTCCACAAAAACTCTCATACTGCTTTATTCAAATCTTGAAAAAAACTCTTTGAAAGCAAACAAGTTATTGACTGAAATAAATATTGAATTCGAGGAAAGATATTCATCTTAATACAATTAAAGCGTCCAATTAAAGTTAATGGAAGATCTTTCCATTTAGTTAAGTCTGGTTTAATCTGCCTCAATATGGGTATATAACTGATATAACGATTGATAGTCATTGTCCACAAACTGTAAGGTAAAACATCATGAGATGGGAATGTGTAGGGAGTTACCCTGTACAGGGCAGTAACAAGAAGGGGAGGTGTCCTTGTACTCCTGTTAGGTAAAACATCATGAGATGGGACCGGAGAAGGAGTCACCCAGTACTAAGGAGTAACAGAATGCATCCTTGTACTTACAAGATAAGAGAGACATTGATGGATTGAGAGGCAGGAAGCTAGCAGGGAAAGGATAGCAACAGTTTTAGTCATTGGACAAGTAATGATATGATGATGTTCTAAGCATGTATCCAAGGGTATAAAAAATCACCATTTTGCTGATAACGGCAGAATGCATTCTCCGACTAACTTTGTTAGTCGCCAGTGTTACAATCCGGTAATAAAGAACAAAGAACCCTGATTTCGACTCAGTCTGGTGTTTGTCTCACTCATTCATGAACAAAGCAGACCTAACAATTTGGTGACCCCGACGTGATGGGTGAGTGAACACTGGACGACGGTTTCTGTTTTTTCTGACAATCATCTCAGCCGGCTGATAAAAAGGTCCAGAGAAGCCTGTTTTAACAAAATTCTCTTTTTTTTAAAATCTTTATGATTGTCAGTAAGAACTGGAGATCGGACAAATTAGACGACCACAATTGAAGGTCGCATGCCAGGATTGTAACACGTAAGTGATTACAGACAAGATAAAAGTCCTTAAGGTGTTTGAATGACATTTATTAAGTGCTTCGCAAGAAACTACTAGAGTTTAAAAGTCTTTATTGTGTCGTTGCAAAGTCCAATAGAGTGAGAAGGTGGTCTATAAACAATTGAGGACCTGAGTTTTCTGCCCTAAACTGGTTATTAAGAGGAGAAATCTCCCACGTGAAGGTTGGGCTTTGAAAGAAAACAAAGGTTCAGGCTTATTGGCCTCAATTGTATCTGAGAGACTGACTTATAAATGTCCGGTAGGTATGATAATGTCTGTACACTTGAGAAGTTAAGAATTTATTTCCCCAATTCGCCGTGGTGGAATACCACAGCAGACACTAGAGACCTTGAGACAACAAAAAAAGTACTCAGGGACGCCTGCCTGGTGAACAAGAACGACGACAGAAGGCTGCGACAGCTGTGTCCGGATCAGGTAGGAGATATTAATGAAAAAGTTGACAAACTCCTAAGAGACACCCAGTTTATTCGAAATACTTTTGATAAGTTAAATGAGGGTATTCCCAACATCACCAAGGAGATAAAGTTACGTAAATTCATAGATTGGTACAGGGAAACAGGACAAAAGTATAGCCCAAATATTTGGTTTTCTAGTTGTAATTTAACTTTCAGACCCCTTTGGGAAAACAGAGAGTGGAAAACGAGCAATCAGAGTATACAGGACAATCTGAAGTCAATTGGAGGACAAGACTTAGAGACTGTTCCTTTAAAAGATATTAGTCATCCAGCTTGCAAGGAGACATTTTTAAAAGCAATTTTCGTTGACATAGATCCCCTAAACGGACAAGAACCTAAATTAAAACAGGCATTAGAAAGCGGTCCCGCAGCTATGGCTGTACAGTTGCCTGCTAAGACTTTTGACCAAGTTATTAAGGAAATTAATCAGGAATTAGAGGAGCGAAATACCAGTAATGCGGCATTGGAAAAACAAAAAATGCTCCGAAAATGTGTAGACCGCTGGAGGAAGAGGGGTTGGTTACCCGGGGGCACTGAGATGTTCCTGACAGGTGAGGGAAACAAAATTTTAAAACGTAGAGGCTTAGATAAGCTGGAAGAAACAAAACACAGAAGGGAAAGGAAAAGTGCCTGTTTCCAGTTTCCAGCCACGAAGTGTCCGGGTTTGCTCTCTCCCTCCCTCCTTTCACCCTCCCCCTCTCTCTCTTCTCCCCCCCCTCCTCTCTCACCCACTCCCCCTCCCAATCCCAATCTGTGGCGGTGCTGCCCTGAAATCCCCAGGTTGGGCAGGGCAGAGAAATACAATTTTGTTTTAATTTTGTGCCCACAATTCCAGCTCCGCATCAAATGGGATCCTGTTTTATCCTCTCTCCCTCCCTTTTTCCCGCACCCCCACCATTGCGGGATCAGGGCAGACATTGTGGGCTGACGTGTAGCTCACTCGAGGTGGGAGGGAAGGAAGGAGTGATAGTTCCCAGTGGTGGGAGACCCAATCTGATCCAGACCAGTGATCACAGGATGAGAACCTTTTAAAACCTTTGAAACGAAAGTGTTAATCTGAAGACTTTTCTCCCAGTGGGGCCAGTGCAAGGCATTTTCTCTCTCTATCTCTTGTGCTCTGTGTATCTGCCTCTCTATCTCTTTCTCTCGCTATGCTCTCTCTCTCTCTCTCTCTCTCTCTCTCTCTCTCTCTCTCTCTGACACCCCAGATGGGATCCTGGAGTCACGTCCCTTATATCCAGATATTGAGACACTGGGGTGTGACAAGAACCTCGGGAATAGGGACACATCAGACGAGGTACAGGCCCCTTTAATAAAAATAGAAGGGGGAGTAATAGATGTAGAGACCCCTCTGGAGTCCAAGAAAATAGAAAAGGAGTTAGAGATACAGAAATGGAACATGAAAAAGGTTCAGGATAACATTAAAAACTTAAACAGAGATATTAATGTGCTGGGGCAGATCAGTGAGGATCAAAAAGAATTAATGGTAGGTGTATTGAAGGAAGTGGAAAAGATAACTACAACACTGTCAGGAGAAATTAAAGCTGAAGGAATGGTAATAGGAGTAAAGGACGAAAAGTGTAGTACAGATGAGGAAACGAGATACGATCCACCATGGGAGGAAAGTAAAAGGAAAAGACTCGGGAGGGAGAAAAATAGACATGCCTACCTGGACATAGTTAGAACAAAAGAGAAAGATGTGAAACAACTAAACTATGGCCGAAAAGATTATCTTAGAGATGAACGTGACCAATATACCTTTGACCCTGAGACATTGGAAACTGATAGGGACAGTGACAGTGACAAAGAAGAGTCAGAACAAGGTGGGATAAATAAATGCATGCCAAGAGTAAAGAAGGAGCAGAAATCCCCAAAATTGAGATATCAATGCCCATTACTGATCACGGGACGGGGAACTCAAAAATATTTACCCTGGTCACGAATGGACTTAGAGAGTTTAATGAAAAAACTACCTCCGTTGAGTAATGGGGCTAGTCCATGGATTTCTTGTTTTGAGCGAGAAACCTGCCAAGAACAATTAGCACTCGCAGATGTCAGAACTATCATGATAAAATTAAAGGCAGAAGGGGCCCTGAAGCAAATAGAGAAAATTGTAAGAAGCAGTAAATTGGGGGATGAAATAGAATTTAACCCACTTCGGAATAAATTTTGGGAAGCACTTAGGGAAACATTTCCTATACCCTATAGTTTGGATGCCTTGGTAACCCTTCAACTAAAGGAAGGAGAGACTGCACACGAGTATTTCACTCGAGCATGGGACTTATGGGAAACAGGGACTGGAGAAAGACCTGACCACAGCCCCTTAGGAAGGGCTCACTTTCGTAATGGGATAATAAACGGACTACCTACTACGGTTCAAGCAAAATTAAGGGACATTGTGGGATTAGAGACAATGTCAGAGGATTTGTGGAAAAGACACCTGACACATGCAATCAAACGACATCGTCAATCAGAGCATGCTAAGTCAGAAAGTGCGTCCCAGAAGGAGGTGGACAAGACAACCGATAAATTGGTGAGAGCCATAGAACATATAGGGGTTAAATTAGCGGCCCAACAGATAGTCCCACAGGTCATGGGGCCAGTGATAAATCCGGGACCCCAAGTAAGAAATGGTTGGGAAAGACAGCTAGGTACAATGTATAGAGGGGAACATGCAGTATGCTGGTACTGCCAAAATCCTGGACACTACCAGCGGAACTGTCCGGAGGCTGGGAGAGCAAGGGGAAAAAGATTACCCTCTATTAGAGGCTATCGGGGAAGAGGAGGAAACTTAAGAGGACAAGCAAGGGGTAGGGGTGGACACATTGATGGGCCCCAGAGAATCGGGGGGTGGCAGAGTGATCAACAAGTCCAGGCACCTCAGTGTAATGACTATATTGAGGAAGGTGCTGAATTTGATTATTGAAGGTGCCCTGGAGAATCAAAAATCACGCCTCCCTGGGAGCCACCAAAAATTTTGGGGACGGTAAATGGAGAAAAAATTGAATTTATGGTTGACACAGGGGCAGCAGTTACGACAGTGATTAAAAAACCCCCAGGGAGCACATTTTCGGGCAAAACATTATCTACAATAGGATTCTCCAGGATAAGGGAAACACAGCCCTATACAGATAACATCGACATGACATTTGGACGACAAAGGGTTAAAACGCCTGTCCTGGTTGTGCCAAGTTGCCCCATTAATTTATTAGCAAGGGACATTCTTACCAAACTAGGAATAACCATACAATGTTCTGAGAAGGGCCTTCGGTTAACATACCCAGGGGATACAATAAGAAGGGGAGGACAGTTTATAGTACTGACCCCATCTAACGCTTCAGAAGACTCTGTGGAGGTTAGTATTTTCTGGAGTCGGCTACTGTATGATGAACCAGGCCCAGGGCTGATTAAACAGTTTTTTGAGTGGAGGGCCAGTATTCCTCGGTATGGGGATTACCATTATCCACTAGATCCTATGCATGTTACATTAAACTACACCATCCACCCGGACCAGGAATATGAGGAGAGGTGGGACTCTCTAAAAGAAGGGAAGACAGAAACGATACATTGTCCATTTATCTTTGTAGGTAAGGAGGGAATAGCTGCTATGGTTGTCATGACAGAAGAACAAATGGAGTGGTTCTGCTTAGGAGTAGAAAGTGTGCCTCATGTGACCTTGGGTATTGCCAAAGATCATCACGCTCGACAGCTGGGTCCGATGGTAAAGGAAGCGATAGGGTGTGAATACAGGCAGACAGAAATCCCGGGATATTCCACCTCGGAGGGAGGAAAATTTGTCAGACTGAATATTGAAGCATGGGACCAGGTTGTGAATGAGAAAGTAGAAAGAGACCGAGCCATAGAAGGAGAAAATATTGATCACAGAGACTCAGACAAATATCTTTCTAATCTGAGTCCACATATATGGACAACGGGGCCCTATGATGTGGGAGTAATAAAAGGAGAGGTATTTCTAGAATTGGCCAACCCCGGGCAGAAACCAATATGGAGAAAACAATACCGCTTGTCGCCCAGTCAGGAGGAGGGTATTAAAGGAACGATAGAAGGGTTAATGGAGTCAGGGGTTTTAAGGGCGGCACCTGACAGTATGTGGAACACGCCCATCATGCCTGTTCCCAAACAGGGTAGAAAAGACTGGAGGATGGTACACGACCTCCGGGAGATTAACTTGGCTACCAAGACCATCGGGAGACCAGTCCCAGACCCATATGTAGCACTTAGGGCTCTGAGTCCGGAGCACGAATACTATACTGTCATTGATCTGGCAAACGCATTCTTCTGCTTGAATTTAGCTGAGGAATGGCAAGACTGGTTAACTTTCACTTACCAAGCACATCGGTACACATACACTAGATTACCTCAGGGTTATAAGGACAGTCCAAGACTGTTCAATCAGGCCCTTAGCGAAATCCTAATGAAATTAAAGCTCCCGGAAGATGTTACACTGATTCAGTATGTAGACGACCTACTATTAGCAGGGAAAACGCCACATGGGTGCCTGACAGGGCAGCTAAACAGGTTACTGGTTATCATGAACATATACAGGGGATGGTTTTGAGGTCCCATAACAAAAAAAATGAATCTGAAACTAAGGAGACTTGTAGCAGATTGAATGACTACACAGATGAGTTTTGTGGAGGAAGAGGGCTGTACAACTGGCTCCCCGCTAACTGGGATGGTCGGTGTGCTCTAGTAACCCTTAATGTGCCAGTGCTGATTGTCAAAAGGCAGGAGGGAGACGAGGATTCCCTAGAATTGCGCCACACAGAGAGTTGGCTGTGGAGAAAAAGGAGGAGTGTTGGACTCTTGGGGCCGGGAGGAAGGAACCCTGATGGGGTATGGATTGATGCCATTGGCCAAGCCCGGAATATTCCGGACGAATTTAAATTAGCCGATGAGATTGCAGCTGGGTTTGAAAGCTTTCCTGTTTTTAGTGCAATTTTTCCCATCACTGTAAATAAGAATGTTAATAGGATCAACCTTATTCACTATAATGTCCAGCGCCTTGCAAATTTGACCAGGGACGTTGTTGAGGCAATACATCAACAACTGTCAGAAACTTCCCTTATGACACTTCAGAATAGGATAGCGATTGATATGGTCCTGGCAGAGAAAGGTGGAGTGTGTGCTATGTTTGGAGATCTATGCTGCACTTCTATCTCTAATAACACAGGGCCCGATGGATCACTCACTAAGGGGTTAACGAAACTTAGGGCATTGGCGAAAGAATTAAAAGCCCAGTCTGGAGTCTCCAATCCTGTTTTATCCTGGTTACAGGGAGTGTTTGGGAGATGGAGCACATTGTTAGGACAACTTTTGCTGGGTTTGTTCATTTCTGTATCAATTTTTATCACTTGTGGCTGTTGTTGTATTCCATGCATTCGAACGCTGGTCACGAGGACCATAGAGAGAGCCTTTGCTGACCGTGATGAACTGCCTCCGAAATATCAAGCTGTGCAGGCTGTGGAGCAAGACTATCTCACATTACAGGAGGCGGAGAAAGTTGCTGAGATCGATCTGGAGTCTGATGGGGAATGTGATGGAAAGGAGGGATTGTGAATTAGATTGTTACACATATAATTTTAACCTTGCTTGTAACCTAAATATTATAACCTTGATTGTAGAACAAATATTATAACATTGATTGTAACACAAACATTATTAATCAGATTGTAGACCATATGTTAACTTGGGTATTTACTAATGTACGGGGGGTTAGCTAGTTTTTTGCTTGGGGGCAAATGGGATGAAACTTGTAAATGGGCAATGGGATCGGGGTGACGGATGGGGGGTGTACGCAAAGGAGGGTTGGGGGAGCCCTCGCCCACCAGCCGAACTACCCTGTGAACAGAACCCGTATAGAGCTTGGCAATAATAGGCGAAATAATGTAACGCGGTGGTAGCATAGTCAGGGCGAGATTGTCCTCTAAAGAGGACAAAGGAGGGATTGTAAGGTAAAACATCATGAGATGGGAATGTGTAGGGAGTTACCCTGTACAGGGCAGTAACAAGAAGGGGAGGTGTCCTTGTACTCCTGTTAGGTAAAACATCATGAGATGGGACCGGAGAAGGAGTCACCCAGTACTAAGGAGTAACAGAATGCATCCTTGTACTTACAAGATAAGAGAGACATTGATGGATTGAGAGGCAGGAAGCTAGCAGGGAAAGGATAGCAACAGTTTTAGTCATTGGACAAGTAATGATATGATGATGTTCTAAGCATGTATCCAAGGGTATAAAAAATCACCATTTTGCTGATAACGGCAGAATGCATTCTCCGACTAACTTTGTTAGTCGCCAGTGTTACAATCCGGTAATAAAGAACAAAGAACCCTGATTTCGACTCAGTCTGGTGTTTGTCTCACTCATTCATGAACAAAGCAGACCTAACAAAACACACCTCAGTATTTGATTTTATTCATCCATCTTAATTTTGTAATATTTTAAAATTCAGAATAATCTTCTAATCCAATTGGTAAAATTTCACTTTTATCCTAATTAACTTTATATCCCAACAATTCTCCAAATTTTGATAAACACTCCTGTAACTGTTTCAACGATCGCTCAGGCTCTGTCAAATATATCAACACATCATCTGCAAATATAACCATATAACCATTCAGAGAGCGGAAACAGGCCATGTTGGCCTTTCAAGTCCGCACCGGTTCACTGATTTTGTGCGCCCTCTTCAGGCATTGGTCCCGGTAGATCTTCATTCAATAACGATGGGCATGTGTGAACTTTGAGGTCGGCTCACGAGCTTGGGACCAGCACAGCCTCAGAACTTTGGTGGGTGCTGCCCGAGGCTCGAGAACTGGAGTCACTTCTGGGGGAGTGTGGGGTGTTGACCAACGTCTCATTGCTGGGAGATGAGGGTGGGGAGGGAGTGAATGACATCCACTTGTATGTTGGATTAATTTTATATTCTTCATCCTTAATCCTCATCCCACTAATATCCTCATTTTGTCTAATAGCCTGTGCTAACAGTTCTATAGCCAATGCAAATAGGGCTGGTGACAATAGGCAGTCCTGAAGAGTTGATTGAGTTAATTTAAAAGGTAAAGATATCTGTACATTTGTCACCACCATAGCAATCAGATTCATATATAAGGCCTTAACCCAACCAATAAAGAAAGGGCCAAATTTAAATTTCTCTAATACCTTAAATTGAAAAGTCCCATTCCACCCTATTAAAAGCTTTTTCAGCATCTAATGCAACTACCATAGGATGATTAGGTTGCCGCTGATAAGCATTGATCAAAGTAAGCAATCAAAGAATATTATCTGAGGCATTTCTATTCTTAATAAAACTGTTTGATCAATATGTACTAATTTAGGTAAATAGTTAGCAAGTCTAATTAACTAATACTTTTGCCATAATTTTAGAGTCTAGATTCAATAAAGAAATAGGTCTATATGAAGATATCTGTAAATAATCTCTGTCTTTCTTTGGGATAACAATTATTAAAGCAATCGAACACATTTCCGGTAACTTCTGATCTTCAGTAACTTGATTTAACACTTCCCCAAATATATTAGAAAATTCATCATAAAGTTTATAAAATTCCACAGGAAACTCATCGTCTCCTGGGGACTTACCATTAGGCATTACCTGAATAGCTTCTTTGATTTCAAAATCCTTAAATGGAGATTCCAACTCCTGAATATCTTTCTCATCTAATACCGATAATGTTAATTTAAATAAGTAAGAATCAATAGAACCATTAGCCTGTTTCCCCTCAGAAGTATATAATTTTTGATAAGATGAATAAAACTGGTCATTAATTTCCTGAGGCTTATAGGTTATTATTGAATTCTTCTTAACAGCATTAATAGTCCGAGATGCTTGTTCAGCTTTCAATTCCCCTTTCCCCCAACTCATAATAACATTGTTTAGATCTGTTAATTAAGTGCTCAAACTGGTAAGTTTGTAAAGTATTATAGTGTAATTTTAACTTCATTAATAGGGCTTTTTTTAAAATCTTCTGTTATATCCTTCTGAAAGTCCTTCTCTAGTTCAGTAATCTGATTTTTCCAACTGTAAACTTTCTGCCATATATTCTTTCTTAACTTTCTTAGAATAGCTAATGATCTGTCCCCTCAAATAAGCTTTTAACGCATCCCATACTATAAAATGACTCTTTACAGAATTAACATTTACGGTTAAAAATAAAGAAATATGCTCTTTTACAAAGGTAACAAACTATAGTTTTTTTCAATAACATTGCATTAAACCTCCATCTATATGTCAAACAGACTATCTCCGAACTTTCACAAGAGAAAATTAATAATGAATGATCTGATATAACTCTACTTTTATATTCAGTTTGCAGTAGCTTACCCTGAAGATGTGCTGATACCAAAAATAAATCAATTCTGGAAAACGAGTCATGTCTTGAAGAATAACAAGAAAAAATTTTCTCTGTAGGATTAACTTTTCTCCAAATATCTACCAAATTTAAATCTTTCATTAACGCATTAAGTTGTATTGTCATCTTTGACTTCCTTATACTCTTTGAATTTCTATCTAATAAAGGATCCAAAACACAATTAAAATCACCACCCACAAAAATATTCTCATTAGCCTGATTTAACAAGAAAAAAGCTTCTGAAATAAACCACTCATCATCAGTATTGGGTAAATATAAATTAAGCAGTGTCCAAAATTCCGCTAAAATTTTCCAATTAACTCTTAAAACTCTACCAGCATTCCCTTCAGTAGATTCCAATTCAAATGGTAAGTTCTTATGAATTAAAATCACTACACCTTTTGCATTAGAATTAAGAGAAGTATAAAAAACGACCAACCCAGTTTTCAATTTCAAATGTTCTTTCTCAATCAAATGTGTTTCTTGTAAAAAAGCAATATCAGTTTTCATCATTTTTATATACGACAATGCTCTCTTTCTCTTTATTGGGTTATTTAACCCCTGATCATTAAAAGTTGTGAAGTTCAGTCTTGACATAATTTTAACTATTAGTAAATACACACACTAAAAAATTAAACTCTATAAAATAATGCCCCCTTTGTAATCCTTCAAAGATCAAAAAAAGAGGAAAAAATACCCCTTTTAAAAAAAATCTAAACAAAAATTTAAAAAATCAATGAGGTTGTTATTGACATGGTATTGTGGTGAATTGAGGTTGGTATTGAAGTGGGTTGTGGCTGGTGTTGAGGTCAATTGAAATTGATGTTGATATGGTGTTGAGGTGGATTGAGGTTGGTATTGAAGTGTATTGAGGTGGGTTCAGATTGGTATTGAGATGGATTTAAGTTGGTATTGACATGCTATTGAGGTAGATTGACTTTCATATTGAGGTGTATTGAGTTGGGATTGATGTGGTATTGAGGTAGATTGAGGTTCGTATTGGGGTGTTTTGAGGTTCATATTGACGTGAATTGAGATTGGTGTTGATATTCTGTTGAGTTGAATTGAGGTTGGTATTGAGGTGTATTGTGGTGGATTGAGGTTGGTATTGAGGTGGATTGCGGTTGGTATTGACATGATATTGAGGTGGATTGCGGTTGGTATTGAGGTGTATTGAAGTTGGTATTGCCTTGATATAGAGGTAGATTGAGGTTGGTATTGACATGGTATTAAGGTGGATTGAGGTTGGTTTTGATATGGTATTGAGGTGGATTGAGGTTAGTATTGACATGGTATTGAGTTGGAATGAGGTTGGTGCCGGTATGGTGTTGAGGTGGATTGAGGTTGAGATTGATATGGATTAAGGTTGGTATTGACGTGGTATTTAGGTGGATTGCGGATGTTATTGACAAGGTATTGAGGTGGATTAAGGTTGGTATTTATATGGTATTGAGGTAGATTGAGGTTGGTATTGACATGGATCGAGTTTTGTATTGACATGGATGGAGGTTAGAATTGAGGTAGAATGAGGTTGTTATTTATGTGGTATTGTGGTGAATTGAGGATGGTATTGAAGTGGATTTTGGATGGTATTGAGGTCGATTGAGATTGGTGTTGATATGGTGTTGAGGTGGATTGAGGTTGGTATTGATGTTGAATTGAGGTTGGTATTGAGATGGCATTGAGAATGACTGAGGTTGGTATTTATATAGTATTGAAGTGGATTGAGGTTGGTATTGACATAGGAATGAGGTGGTTTGAGATTGGTATTGATAAGTTATTGAGGTGGATTGAGGTTGGAATTGACATGGTATTGTGGTGGATGAGGTTGTTATTGATATATTATTGAGGTGTATTGAGGTTGGTATTGATATATTGAGGTGGATTGTGGTTGGTATTGAGGTTGGAATTGACATGGTATTGAGGTGGATGAGGTTGGTATTAATATATTAGTGAGGTGTATTGAGGTTGGTATTGACATGGTATTGAGGTGGATTGAGGTTGATATTGAGGTGCATTGAGATTGGTATTGACATGGTATTGAGGTGGATTGAGGTTGGAATTGACATGGTATTAAGGTGGATGAGTTTAGTATTAACATGGGGTTGAAGTGGAATGTGATTGGTGTTGATATGGTGTTGAGGAGGATTGAGGTTGGTATTGATCTGTTTTAAGGTTAGTATTGGCATGGTATTTAGGTAGATTGAGTTTGATATTGACAAGTTATTGAAGTGCATGGAAGTTGGTATTTTTATGGTATTGAGGTGGATGAGGTTGGTATTTATATGGTATTGAGTGGACTGAGCATGTATTGGGGTGGGTTGAGGTTGGTATTTAGGTGGGTTGAAGTTGGTATTAAGATGGATTGAGGTTGGTATTTATGTTATATTGAGGTTGGTATTGACATGGTATTGAGATTGACTGAGGTTGGTATTGATATATTATTGAGGTGTATTGAGGTCTACATCACCTTTGTTGACCTCACCAAAGCCTTCGACACTGTGAGCAGGAAAGGGCTTTGGCAAATACTAGAGCACCTCGGATGCCCCCCAAAGTTCCTCAACATGGTTATCCAACTGCATCAAAACCAACAAGGTCGGGTCAGATACAGCAATGAGCTCTCTGAACCCTTCTCCATTAACAATGGCGTGAAGCAAGGCTGCGTTCTCGCACCAACCCTCTTTTCAATCTTCTTCAGCATGATGCTGAACCAAGCCATGAAAGACCTCAACAATGAAGACGCTGTTTACATCCGTTACCGCACGGATGGCAGTCTCTTCAATCTGAGGCGCCTGCAAGCTCACACCAAGACACAAGAGCAGCTTGTCCATGAACTACTCTTTGCAGATGATGCCACTTTAGTTGCCCATTCAGAGCCAGCTCTTCAGCGCTTGATGTCCTGTTTTGCGGAAACTGCCAAAATGTTTGGCTTGAAGTCAGCCTGAAGAAAACTGAGGTCCTCCACCAGCCAGCTCCCCACCATGACTACCAGCCCCCCCACATCTCCATCGGGCACACAAAACTCAAAACGGTCAACCAGTTTACCTCTCTCGGCTGCACTATTTCATTGGATGCAAGGATCGACAACGAGATAGACAACAGACTCGCCAAGGCAAATAGCGCCTTTGGAAGACTACACAAAATAGTCTGGAAAAAAACCAACTGAAAAACCTCACAAAGATTAGTGTATACAGAGCCGTTGTCATACTCACACTCCTGTTCAGCTCCGAATCATGGGTCCTCTACCGGCATCACCTACGGCTCCTAGAACGCTTCCACTAGCATTGTCTATGCTCCATCCTCAACATTCATTGGAGCGACTTCATCCCTAACATCGAAGTACTCGAGATGGCAAAGGCCGACAGCATCGAAGCCACACTGCTGAAGATCCAACTGTGCTGGGTAGGTCACGTCTCCAGAATGGAGGACCATCACCTTCCCAAGATCGTGTTATATGGCGAGCTCTCCACTGGCCACCGTGACAGAGGTGCACCAAAGAAGAAGTACAAGGACTGCCTAAAGAAATCTCTTGGTGCCTACCACATTGACCACCACCAGTGGGCTGATATCGCCTCAAACTGTGCATCTTGGTGCCTCACAGTTCGGCGGGCAGCAACCTCCTTTGAAGAAGACCGCAGAGCCCACCTCACTGACAAAAGACAAAGGAGGAAAAACCCAACACCCAACCCCAACCAACCAATTTTCCCCTGCAACCACTGCAACCGTGTCTGCCTGTCCCGCATCGGACTTGTCAGCCACAAACGAGCCTGCAGCTGTCGTGGACATTTACCCCTCCATAAATCTTCATCTGCGAAGCCAAGCCAAAGAATTGAGGTGGTATTGACATGGTATTGAGGTGCATTGAGGGTGGTATTGATATGTTATTGAAGTGGATTGTGGTTGGTATTGAGGTTGGAATTGACATGGTATTGTGGTGGATGTGGTTGGCATTGATATATTATTGAGTTTGGTATTGACATGGTGTTGAAGTGGATTGTGATTGGTGTTGATATGGTGTTGAAGTGAATTGATCTGTATTAAGGTTGATATTGACATTGTGTTGAGGTAAGTTGAGGTTGTTATTGACAAGTTATTAAGGTGCATTGAAGTTGGTATTTATATGGTATTGAGGTGGGCTGGGGATATATTGATTTAGGTTGAGGTTGGTATTTATATGGTATTGAGGTGGGCTGGGGATGTATTGAGGTAGGTTGAGGTTGGTATTTAGGCGGGTTGATGTTCGTATTAAGGTGGATTGAGGTTGGTATTGTCATGGTATTGAGATTGACTGATGTTGCTAGTTATATAGTATTGAAGTGGATTGAGATTGGTATTGACATGGTTATGAGGTGGATTGAGGTTAGTATTGATATATTATTGAGGTGGATTGTGGTTGGTATTGAGGTGTATTGAGGTTGGAATTGACATTGTATTGAGGTGGATGACAATAGACAATAGACAATAGACAATAGGAGCTGGAGTAGGCCCTTCAGCCCATCGAACCAGCACCGCCATTTTACAGATCATGGCTGATCACTACCATCAGTACCCCTTTCCAGCCTTATCCCCATAACCCTTAACTCCTTTTCCCACTAGAGTCTTATCTAACTCTCTTTTGAACATAATCAGCGAATCTGCCTCTACCACCCTCTGTGTCAGAGCATTCCACAGATTCACACTTCTCTGGGTAAAAAAATGTTTTCTCATCTCCGTCCTAAAAGGCCTACCCTGTATTCTTAAACTATGCCCTCTAGTCCTTGTCTCCCCCATCATTGTGAACAAGTAATCTGACTTCACCCTGTCTATCCCCCTGATAATTTTGTATACCTCAATCATGTCCCCCCTCATCCTTCTAAACTCCATCGGATACAAGTCCAGTTTTTCTAGCCTTTCAGCATATGTCAACCCCGCCATCCCTGGAACTAACCTTGTAAATCTGTGCTGCACACCCTCTATAGCTAGTATGTCCTTCCTCAAAATTGGAGACCAGAACTGGACGCAATACTCCAGGTGGGATCTCACCAGGGTCCTGTACAACTGCAGGAGGGCATCTCTGTTCCTATACTCCAATCCCCTCTTTATGAAAGCCAACATGCCATTAGCCTTCTTCACAGCTTTCTGAACCTGCATGCTAGTCTTCAGTGACCGGTGAACAAGTACTCCCAGATCCATTTGCTTCTCCCCACTCCCTAGCTTGTTTCCATTTAAAAAATACTCAGCTTTCCTATTATTGCCCCCAAAATGGATAACCTAACATTTGCTTACATTGAACGTCATCTTCCATTCAGCATTCCATTCAGGATTGAGGTTTGTATTGATATATTGAGGTGTATTGAGGTTGATATTGATCTAAGCTTGGTATTGACATGGTCGTTAGGTCGATTGAGGTTGGTATTGACAAGGTATTGAGGTGAATTGAAGATGGTATTTTTATGTTATTGAGGTGGTTTAAGCTGGTTTGAAGTTGGCATTGATATGGCATTGAGATTGATTCAATTTTGTAATATTAAGATGTTGAGGTGGATTGAGGTTTGTTTTGGACATGATATTGAGGTTGATTGAGTTTGGCATTGGCATGGCATTGAGATGTATCGAGATTTGTATTGACATGTCTTGAGGTTGGAATTGAGGTGGATATAGGTTGGTATTGACATGGTATTAAGGTTTCATTGAGGTTGGTATTGACATGGTATTGAGGTTTCATTGAGGTTGGTATTGACATGCTATTGAGGTGAATTGTGGTTGGTATTGAGGTGGATTGAGGTTGGTATTGTGGTTAGTTGAGGTTGGTGTTGACATGAATTAAGTTTGGGGTTGAGGTGTATTGAGGTTGGTATATGAGATGGATTGAGGTTTGTGTTGATATGGTGTTGAGGTGCATTGAGGTTGGTATTGCATTGGATTGAAGTGTGTATTGAGGTTGAGTTGGTGTTAATATAATGTTGAAGTGGATTGAGATTGATACTGAGATGGATTGAAGTTTGTATTGAGGTGGATTGAAGTTTGTATTGAGGTAGATTGAAGTTGGTATTGAGGTGAACTGATGTTGCTATTGACATGGTATTGAGGTTTTATTGAGGCTGGTATTGACATGCTATTGAGATGAATTGTGGTTGGTATTGACATGGATTGAGGTTGGTGTTGACATGGTGTTGAGATGATTTAAGTTTGGGGTTGAGGTGGATTGAGGTTGGTATTGAGGTGGATTGTGGTTTGTGTTGATATGGTATTGAGATTGTTGAAGTTTTTATTGAGGTGGATTGAATTGGTGTTAATATAGTGTTGAAGTGGATTGAGGTTGATACTGAGGTGGATTGAAGTTGGTATTGAGGTGGACTGATGTTCCTATTGACATGGTATTGATGTTGGCGTTGATATGGTATTGAGTGGAATTGAGGTTGCTATTGACATAGTATTGAGGTTTCATTGAGGTGGGTATTGACATACTATTGAGGTGTAATGTGGTTGGTATTGAGGTGGATTGAGGTTGGTGTTGTTATGGTGTTGAAGTGTATTGAGGTTGATATTGAGGTGGATTGAGGTTAGTCTTCTTTGGCTTGGCTTCGCGGACGAAGATTTATGGAAGGGGTAAAAAGTCCACGTCAGCTGCAGGCTCGTTTGTGGCTGACAAGTCCGATGCGGGACAGGCAGACACGATTGCAGCGGTTGCAAGGGAAAATTGGTTGGTTGGGGTTGGGTGTTGGGTTTTTCCTCCTTTGCCTCTTGTCAGTGATGTGGGCTCTGCGGTCTTCTTCAAAGGAGGTTGCTGCCCGCCAAACTGTGAGGCGCCAAGATGCACGGTTTGAGGCGTTATCAGCCCACTGGCGGTGGTCAATGTGGCAGGCACCAAGAGATTTCTATAGGCAGTCCTTGTACCTTTTCTTTGGTGCACCTCTGTCACGGTGGCCAGTGGAGAGCTCGCCATATAACACGATCTTGGGAAGGTGATGGTCCTCCATTCTGGAGACGTGACCCATCCAGCGTAGCTGGGTCTTCAGCAGCGTGGACTCGATGCTGTCGACCTCTGCCATCTCGAGTACTTCGACGTTAGGGGTGTAAGCGCTCCAATGGATGTTGAGGATGGAGCGGAGACAACGCTGGTGGAAGCGTTCTAGGAGTCGTAGGTGGTGCCGGTAGAGGACCCATGATTCGGAGCCGAACAGGAGTGTGGGTATGACAACAGCTCTGTATACGCTTATCTTTGTGAGGTTTTTCAGTTGGTTGTTTTTCCAGACTCTTTTGTGTAGTCTTCCAAAGGCGCTATTTGCCTTGGCGAGTCTGTTGTCTATCTCATTGTCGATCCTTGCATCTGATGAAATGGTGCAGCCGAGATAGGTAAACTGGTTGACCGTTTTGAGTTTTGTGTGCCCGATGGAGATGTGGGGGGGCTGGTAGTCATGGTGGGGAGCTGGCTGATGGAGGACCTCAGTTTTCTTCAGGCTGACTTCCAGGCCAAACATTTTGGCAGTTTCCGCAAAGCAGGACGTCAAGCGCTGAAGAGCTGGCTCTGAGTGGGCAACTAAAGCGGCATCGTCTGCAAAGAGTAGTTCACGGACAAGTTTCTCTTGTGTCTTGGTGTGAGCTTGCAGGCGCCTCAGATTGAAGAGACTGACATCCGTGCGGTACCGGATGTAAACAGCGTCTTCATTGTTGGGGTCTTTCATGGCTTGGTTCAGCATCATGCTGTGTTCTCGCACCAACCCTCTTTTCAATTGAGGTTAGTATTGAGGTTGGAATTGACATGGTATTGTGGTGTATTGAGGTTGGTATTGATATATTATTGAGGTGGATTGTGGTTGGTATTGAGGTGTATTGAGGTTGGAATTGACATTGTATTGAGGTGGATAAGGTTTGTATTGATATATTGAGGTGTATTGAGGTTGATATTGATCTAAGGTTGGTATTGACATGGTATTTAGGTCGATTGAGGTTGGTATTGACAAGGTATTGAAGTGAATTGAAGTTGGTATTTATATGTTATTGAGTTGGTTTAAGCTGGTTTGAAGTTGGCATTGATATGGCATTGAGGTTGATTCAATTTTGTAATATTAAGGTGTTGAGGTGGATTGAGGTTTGTTTTGGACATGATATTGAGGTTGATTGAGTTTGGTATTGGCATGGCATTGAAATGTATCAAGATTTGTATTGACATGTCTTGAGGTTGAAACTGAAGTGGATATAGGTTGGTATTGACATGGTATTGAGGTTTCATTGAGGTTGGTATTGACATGCTATTGAGGTGAATTGTGGTTGGTAATGAGGTGGATTGAGGTTGGTATTGTGGTTTATTGAGTTTGGTGTTGACATTGTATTGAGGTGAATAAAGTTTGGGGTTGAGGTGGATTGAGGTTGGTATATGAGATGGATTGAGGTTTGTGTTGATATGGTGTTGAGGTGCATTGAGGTTGGTATTGCATTGGATTGAAGTTTGTATTGAGGTTGAGTTGGTGTTAATATGGTGTTGAAGTGGATTGAGATTGATACTGAGGTGGATTGAAGTTTGTATTGAGGTGGATTGAAGTTTGTATTGAGGTGGATTGAAGTTTATATTGAGGTGGACTGATATTGCTATTGACATGGTATTTACATGCTATTGAGATGAATTGTGGTTGGTATTGAGGTGGATTGAAATTGGTATTGATGTGGACTGATGTTGCTATTGACATGGTATTGATGTTGGCATTGATATGGTATTGAGTGGAATTGAGGTTGCTATTGAAATGGTATTGAGGTTTCATTGAGGCAGGTTGACATACTATTGAGGTGTAATGTAGTTAGTATTGAGGTGGATTGAGGTTGGTGTTGATATGGTGTTGAAGTGTATTGAGGTTGATATTGAGGTGGATTGAGGTGAATTGAAATTGGTATTGTGGACAGATGTTGGTATTGACATGGTTTTGATGTTGGCATTGATATGGTATTGAGGTGGATGAAGTTAGTATTGATGGTATTGAGATGGATTGACTGTGATATTGAGGTTGGTATTGAGGTGGATTGGGGTTAACATTTACATGGTATTGAGGTAGTTGCAGTTGTTATAGCGGTGGGTTTAGCTGGATTGATGTTGGTATTGATATGGCATTGCGGTTGTTTGAAGTTTATATTGACACTGTTGTAGTGGATCGAGGTTAATATTGATAAGGTGTTGAGGTTGGATTGAGGTTTGTACTGAGGTGGATTGAGATTGGTATTTAGGTGGATTGAGCTTGGTATTGACATGGTATTGCAGTGGATAGACTTTGGTATTGATATAATATTGAGGTGGATTGATGTTGGTATTGACATGTTATTGAGGATGATTGAGTTTGGTATTGAGGTGTATTAAGGTTGATATTGGGTGGGTTGTGGTTGATACTGAGGTGAATTGAGGTTGGTATTGATATGGTATGTGGTGGATTTAGTTTGGTATTGACGGTTTTGAGGTAGATTGAGATTGGTGTTGATGTGGTATTGAGGTGGAATGCCCTTGATATTGACTGTTATTGAGGTGAATTGATGTTGGCATTGACATGCTGTGAGGGTGGATTGAGGTTGGTGTTGACATCGTGTTAAGGTGTATTGAGGTTGGAATTGACATGGTATTTAAGTGGAACGGGGTTGATATCGATATGGAGTTGAGGTATATTGCGGTTAATATTGATAATATGTTGAGGTGGATTTAGTTTGGGATTGACATTTTGTTGAGTTGGATTTAGTTTGGTATTAACATGGTATTGAGCTTGATTGTTTTTGGAATTCAGATGGATTGAGGTTGGTATTGAGTGGAGGATTCAGGTTGGTTTTGACATGGTAATTTGGTGGATTGATGTTGGTATTGACAAGGTATTTAGGTGGATTGAGGTGGGTACTGATGTGGTATTGAGGTAGATTAATGTTTGTATTGAGGTCGTTTGAGGTTGGTCTTGAGGTGGGTTGAGGTTGGTATTACGATGGATTGAGGTTGGAATTGACATAGGATTATGGTGTTTGAGGTGGGAATTGAGGATTATTGAGTTTGGTATTGACATGGTATTGAGGTGGATTGATGTTTTTGATATAATATTGAGGTGGCTTGAAGTTGGTAATGACATGGTATTGAGGTGGATTGAGGTTGGTATTGACATGGTATTTAGATGGATTGCGGTTGGTATTGACATGGTACTGAGGTAGATGTAGATTGATGTGATATGGTGTACAGATGGATCGTGGTTGGGATTGTGGATTGAGGTTGGTAATGAGGTGGATTGAGGTTTGTATTGATATGTTATTGAAATGGATAAGGTTGGTATTGAGGTTGGAATTGACATGGTATTGAGGTGGATTGAGATAGATTGAAGTTGGTATTGATATGACATTGAGTTTGATTGAGTTTTGTATTGATATGGTGTTGAGGTTGACTGAGGATGTATGGGGTGTGTTGAGGTTGGTATTTAGTTAGGTTGAAGTTTGTATTAAGATGGATTGAGGTTGGTATTTATGTTGTATTGAAGTGGATGAAGGTTGGTATTGACATGGTAATGAGGTTGGAATTGATATATAATTAAGGTGGTTGGTATTGAGGTTTGATTTGACATTGTATTGAGGTGGATGAGGTTGGTATTGATATAGTATTGAGTTTGATATTGACATGGTGTTGAAGTGGATTGTGATTGGTGTTGTTATGGTGTTGAAGTGAATTGAGGTTTGTATTGATATGTATTAAGGTTGGTATTGACATAATATTTAGGTCAATTAAGGTTGGTATTGACATGGTGTTGAAGGGAATTGAGGTTGGAATTGATCTGTATTAAGGTTGGTATTGACATGGTATTTAGGTCGATTGAGGTTGTTATTGACAAATTATTGAGGTGCATTGAAGTTGGTATTTATATGGTATTGAAGTGGACTGAGGATGTATTGGGGCGCATTGAGGTTGGTATTTAGGTGGGTTTAAGTTTGTATTAAGATGGATTGAGGTTGGTATTGATGTTGTATTGAGGTTTATTGGTGTTGGTATTGACAAGGTTTTGAGATTGACTGATGTTGGTATTTAAATAGTATTGAAGTGGATTGAGGTTGGTATTGACATGGCAATGAGGTTTTTGAGGTTGGTAATGATATATTATTGAGGTGGATTGTGGTTGGTATTGAGGTGCAGAGGTTTGAATTGACATTGTATTGAATGGAACAGGTTGGTATTGATATATTATTGAGGTGTATTGAGTTTGGTATTGACATGGTATTGAGGTTGGTATTGATATATAATTAAAGTGGATTGTGGTTGGTATTGAAGTTTGATTTGACATTGTATTGAGGTGGATGAGGTTGGTATTGATATATTATTGAGTTTGGTATTGACATGGTGTTGAAGTGGATTGTAATTGGCGTTGAAGTGAATTGAGGTTGGTATTGATCTGTATTAAAGTTGGTCTTGACATGGTATTTAGGTCAATTGAGGTTGTTATTGACAAGTTATTGACATGCATTGAAGTTGGTATTTATATGGTGTTGAGGTGTATTGAGGTTGGTATTGAAATTGTATTGAGGTTGATTAAGGTTGGCATTGATATGGATTGAGGTTGGTGTTTAAATGGTATTGAGGTGGATTGAGTTTGGTATTTATATGGTATTGAGGTGTGCTGAGCATGTATTGAGGTAGGTTGAGGTTGGTATTTAGGTGAGTTGATGTTGGTTTTAAGGTGGATTGAGGTTGGTATTGACATGGTATTGAGATTGACTGAGGTTGGTATTTATATAGTATTGAAGTGGATTGAGGTTGGTGTTGACATGGTTATGAGGTGTATTGAGGTTGGTATTGATATATTATTGAGGTGGATTGTGGTTGGTATTGAGGTGTATTGAGGTTGGAATTGAAATTGTATTGAGGTGGGTTTGTATTGATATATTGAGGTGGATTGAGTTAGTGTTAATATAGTGTTGAAGTGTTTTGAGGTTGATACTGAGGTGGATTGAAGATTGTATTGAGGTGGATTGAAGTTGGTATTGAGGTGGACTGATGTTCCTATTGACATGGTATTGATGTTAGCATTGATATGGTATTGAGTGGAATTGAGGTTGCTATTGACATGGTATTGAGGTATCATTGAGGCTGGTATTGACATACTATTGAGGTGTATTGTGGTTGGTATTGAGGTTGGTGTTGACATGGTGTTGAGTTGAATTGAGTTTGGGGTTGTGGTGGATTGAGGTTTTTGTTGATATGGTGTTGAAGTGTATTGTGGTTGATATTGAGGTGGATTGAGGTTAGTATTGAGGTGAATTGAAGTTGGTATTTTGGACAGACATTGCTATTGACATGGTTTTGATGTTGTCATTGATATGGTATTGAGGAGGATTGAAGTTGGTATTGAGATGGATTGAGTGTGATATTGAGGTTGGAATTGACATGGTATTGTGGTGGATTGAGGTTGGTATTGATATATTATTGAGGTGGATTGTGGTTGGTATTGAGTTGTATTGAGGTTGGAATTGACATTGTATTGAGGTGGATGAGGTTTGCATTGATATATTGAGGTGTATTGTGGTTGATATTGATCTAAGGTTGGAATTTACGTGGTATTTATGTCGATTGAGGTTGGTATTGACAAGGTATTGAGGTGAATTGAAGTTGGTATTTATATGTTATTGAGGTGGATTGAGCTAGTTTGAAGTTGTCATTGATATGGCATTGAGGGTTGATTACATTTTGTAATAATAAGTTATTGAGGTGGATTTAGGTTGGTATTGACATAGTATTGAGGTGAATTAATTTTAGTGTTGAGGTGTATTGAGGTTGGTATATGAGGTGGATTGAGGTTTGTGTTGATATGGTATTGAGGTTGGTATTGAGGTGGATTGAAGTTTGTATTGGGGTTGCGTTGGTGTTAATATAGTGTTGAAGTGGATTGAGGTTGATACTGAGGTGGATTGAAGATTGTATTGAGATGGATTGAAGTTGGTATTGAGGTGGACTGATGTTCCTATTGACATGGTATTGATGTTAGCATTGATATGGTATTGAGTGGAATTGAGGTTGCTATTGACATGGTATTGAGGTATCATTGAGGCTGGTATTGACATACTATTGAGGTGTAATGTGGTTGGTATTCAGGTGGATTGAGGTTGGTGTTGACATGGTGTTGAGGTTGATGAGGTTGGTATTGATGTATTATTGAGTTTGGTATTGACATGGTGTTCAAGTGGATTGTAATTGGTGTTGAAGTGAATTGAGGTTGGTATTGATCTGTATTAAAGTTGGTATTGACATGGTATTTAAGTCAATTGAGGTTGTTATTGACAAGTTATTGACATGCATTGAAGTTGGTATTTATATGGTGTTGAGGTGTATTGTGGTTGGTATTGAAATTGTATTGAGGTTGATTAAGGTTGGCGTTGATATGGATTGAGGTTGGTATTTAAATGGTATTGAGGTGGATTGAGTTTGGTATTTATATGGTATTGAGGTGTGCTGAGGATGTATTGAGGTATGTTGAGGTTGGTATTTAGGTGAGTTGATGTGGTATTAAGGTGGATTGAGATTGGTATTGACATGGTATTGAGATTGACTGTGGTTGGTATTTATATAGTATTGAAGTGGATTGAGGTTGGTGTTGACATGGTTATGAGGTGTATTGAGGTTGGTATTGATATATTATTGAGGTGGATTGTGGTTGGTATTGAGGTTGGTGTTGACATGGTGTTGAGGTGAATTGAATTTGGGGTTTAGGTGGATTGAGGTTTTTGTTGATATGGTGTTGAAGTGTATTGAGGATGATATTGAGGTGGATTTAGGTTGGAATTGACATTGTATTGAGGTGGGTTTGTATTGATATATTGAGGTGGATTGAGTTAGTGTTAATATAGTGTTAAAGTGTTTTGAGGTTGATACTGAGGTGAATTGAAGATTGTATTGAGGTGGACTGATGTTCCTATTGACATGGTATTGATGTTAGCATTGATATGGTATTGAGTGGAATTGAGGTTGCTATTGACATGGTATTGAGGTATCATTGAGGCTGGTATTGACATACTATTGAGGTGTATTGTGGTTGGTATTGAGGTTGGTGTTGACATGGTGTTGAGGTGAATTGAGTTTGGGGTTTAGGTGGATTGAGGTTTTTGTTGATATGGTGTTGAAGTGTATTGAGGTTTATATTGAGGTGGATTGAGGTTAGTATTGAGGTGAATTGAAGTTGGTATTGTGCACAGACGTTGCTATTGACGTGGTTGTGATGTTGTTATTGACATGGTATTGAGATGGAATGAGTGTGATATTAAGGTTGGTATTGAGGTGGATTGGGGTTAACATTGACATGGTATTGAGCTATTTGTGGTTGTTATAGCAGTGAGTATTGATACGGCATTGAGGTTGTTGGAAGTTTATATTGACACTGTTGTAGTGGATCGAGGTTAATATTGATAAGGTGTTGAGGTTGGATGGAGGTTTGTATTGAGGTGGATTGAGATTGGTATTTAGGTGGATTGAGGTTGGTATTGACATTGTATTTAGGTGGATTGAGGTTGCTTAAGGTGGTATTGAGGTTTATTGACATTGGTATTGACATGGTATTGCAGTGAATAGAATTTGGTATTGATATAATATTGAGGTGGATTGACATTGGTGTTGACATGTTATTGAGGATGATTTAGTTTAGTATTGAGGTGTATTAACGTTGATATTGGGTGGGTTGTGGTTGATACTGAGGTGAATTGAAGTTGGTATTGATACCAAGTTGGATTTAGTTTGGAATTGATGGTTTTGAGGTGGATTGATGTTGGTATTGTGGTGATTGAGGTTGGTATTTAATTGTATTGAGGTGGATTGAGATTGGTGTTGATGTGGTATTGAGGTGGAATGTCCTTGGTATTGACATGTTATTGAGGTTAAGTGATGTTGGTATTGACATGCTGTGAGGGTGGATTGAGGTTGGTGTTGACATCGTGTTAAGGTGGATTGAGGTTGGAATTGACATGGTATTTAAGTGGAATGGGGTTGATATCGATATGGATTTGAGGTATATTGCGATTAATATTGATAATATGTTGAGTTGGATTTAGTTTGGTATTAACATGGCATTGAGGTTGATTGTTTTTGGTATTCAGATGGATTGAGGTTGGTATTGAGCGGGGGATTCAGGTTGGTTTTGACATGGTATTTTGGTGGATTGATGTTGGTATTGACAAGTATTGAGGTGGGTACTGATGTGGTGTAGATTAATGTTTGTATTGAGGTCATTTGAGGTTCGTATTGAGGTTTATTGAGGTTGGTATTGACATGGTATTGAGGTGGATTGATGTTTTTGATATAGTATTGAGGTGGCTTGAAGTTGGTAATGACATGGTATTGAGGTGGATTGAGGTTGTTATTGACATGTTATTGAGGATAAATGTGGATAGTGTTGAAATGGTGTTGATGTGGATTGAGGTTGAGATTGAGCTGGATGAAGGCTGTTATTGACATGGTATTTAGATGGATTGCGGTTGGTATTGACATGGTACTGAGGTGGATGTAGATTGATGTGATATGGTGTTCAGATGGATTGTGGTTGGGATTGTGGATTGAGGTTGGTAATGAGGTGGATTGAGGTTTGTATTGATATGTTATTGAGGTGGATAAGGTTGGTATTGAGGTTGGAATTGAAATGGCATTGAGGTGGATTGAGCTAGATTGAAGTTGGTATTGATATGACATTGAGTTTGATTGAGTTTTGTATTGATATGATGTTGAGGTGGACTGAGGATGTATTGGGGTGCATTGAGGTTGGTATTTAGGTAGGTTGAAGTTTGTATTAAGATGGATTGAGGTTGGTATTTATGTTTTATTGAAGTGGATGAAGGTTGGTATTGACATGGTAATGAGGTTGGAATTGATATATATCATTCAGGTGGATTGTGGTTGGTATTGAGGTTTGATTTGACATTGTATTGAGGTGGATGAGGTTGGTATTGATATATTATTAAGTTTGATATTGACATGGTGTTGAAGTGGATTGTGATTGGTATTGTTATGGTGTTGAAGTGAATTGAGGTTTGTATTGATATGTATTAAGGTTGGTATTGACATAGTATTTAGGTCAATTAAGGTTGATATTGACATGGTGTTGAAGGGAATTGAGGTTGGAATTGATCTGTAATAAGGTTGGAATTGACATGGTATTTAGGTCGATTGAGGTTGTTATTGACAAGTTATTGAGGTGCAATGAAGTTGGTATTTATATGGTATTGAGGTGGACTGAGGATGTATTGGGGTGCATTGAGGTTGGTATTTAGGTGGGTTTAAGTTTGCATTAAGATGGATTGAGGTTGGTATTGATGTTGTATTGAGGTTTATTGGTGTTGGTATTGACAAGGTTTTGAGATTGACTGAGGTTGGTATTTAAATAGTATTGAAGATTAGCGTATACAGAGCCGTTGTCATACCCCCACTCCTGTTCGGCTCCGAATCATGGGTCCTCTACCGGCATCTCCTATGGCTCCTAGAACGCTTCCACCAGCGTTGTCTCCGCTCCATCCTCAAAATTCATTGGAGCGACATCATCCCTAACATCGAAGTACTCGAGATGGCAGAGGCCGACAGCATCGAGTCCATGCTGCTGAAGATCCAGCTGCGCTGGGTGGGTCACGTCTCCAGAATGAAGGACCATCACCTTCCCAAGATCGTGTTATATGGCGAGCTCTCCACTGGTCACCGTGACAGAGGTGCACCAAAGAAGAGGTACAAGGACTGCCTAAAGAAATCTCTTGGTGCCTGCCACATTGACCACTGCCAGTGGGCTGATATCGCCTCAAACTGTGCCTCTTGGCGCCTCACAGTTCGGCGGGCAGCAACCTCCTTTGAAGAAGACTGCAGAGCCCACCTCATGGACAAAAGAGAAAGGAGGAAAAACCCAACCCCAACCAACCAATTTTCCCTTGCAACCGCTGTCACTGTGTCTGCCTGCCCCGCATCGGACTTGTCAGCCACAATTGAGCCTGCAGCTGACGTGGACTTTTACCCCCTCCATAAATCTTCGTCCGCGAAGCCAAGCCAAAGAAAGAGTATTGAAGTGGATTGAGGTTGGTATTGACATGGCAATGAGGTTTTTGAGGTTGGTAATGATATATTATTGAGGTGGATTGTGGTTGGTATTGAGGTGCAGAGGTTTGAATTAACATGGTATTGAATGGAAGAGGTTGGTATTGATATATTATTGAGGTGGATTGTGGTTGGTATTGAAGTTTGATTTGACATTGTATTGAGATGGATGAGGTTGGTATTGATATATTATTGAGTTTGGTATTGACATGGTGTTGAAGTGGATTGTAATTGGTGTTGAAGTGAATTGAGGTTGGTATTGATCTGTATTAAAGTTGGTATTGACATGGTATTTAGGTCAATTGAGGTTGTTATTGACAAGTTATTGACATGCATTAAAGTTGGTATTTATATGGTGTTGAGGTTTATTGAGAATGTTATTGAAATTGTATTGAGGTTGATTAAGGTTGGCATTGATATGGATTGAGGTTGGTATTTAAATGGTATTGAGGTGGATTGAGTTTGGTATTGAGGTGTGCTGAGCATGTATTGAGGTAGGTTGAGGTTGCTATTTAGGTGAGTTGATGTTGGTATTAAGGTGGATTGAGGTTGGTATTGATATGGTATTTAGGTGGGTTGATGTTGGTATTAAGGTGGATTTAGGTTGGTATTGACATGGTATTGAGATTGACTGAGGTTTGTATTTATATAGTATTGAAGTGGATTGAGGTTGGTGTTGACATGGTAATGAGGTGCATTGAGGTTGGTATTGATATATTATTGAGGTGGATTGTGGTTGGTATTGAGGTGTATTGAGGTTGGAATTGACATTGTATTGAGGTGGGTTTGTATTGATATATTGAGGTGGATTGAGTTAGTGTTAATATAGTGATGAAGTGTATTGAGGTTGATACTGAGGTGGATTGAAGATTGTATTGAGGTGGATTGAAGTTGGTATTGAGGTGGACTGATGTTCCTATTGACATGGTATTGATGTTAGCATTGATATTATATTGAGTGGAATTGAGGTTGCTATTGACATGGTATTGAGGTATCATTGAGGCTGGTATTAACATACTATTGAGGTGTACTGTGGTTGGTATTGAGGTTGGTGTTGACATGGTGTTGAGTTGAATTGAGTTTGGGGTTGTGGTAGATTGAGGTTTTTGTTTATATGGTGTTGAAGTGTATTGAGGTTGATATTGAGGTGGATTGAGGTTTGTATTGAGGTGAATTGAAGTTGGTATTGTGGACAGACATTGCTATTGACATGGTTTTGATGTTGGCATTGATATGGTATTGAGGAGGATTGAAGTTGGTATTGACATGGTATTGAGATGGATTGAGTGTGGTATTGAGGTTGGAATTGACATGGTATTGTGGTGGATTGAGGTTGGTATTGATATATTATTGAGGTGGATTGTGGTTGGTATTGTATTGAGGTTGGAATTGACGTTGTTTTGAGGTGGATGAGGTTTGCATTGATATATTGAGGTGTATTGAGGTTGATATTGATCTAAGGTTGGAATTGACGTGGTATTTAGGTCGATTGAGGTTGGTATTGACAAGGTATTGAGGTGAATTGAAGTTGGTCATGACATGGTATTGAAGTGGATTGAGGTTGGTATTGAAATGTTATTGAGGTGAAATGAGGATGGTGTTTAAATGGTGTTGATGTGGATTGAGGTTGAGATTGAGCTGGATGAAGGCTGTTATTGTCATGTTATTTAGATGGATTGCAGTTGGTATTGACAAGGTATTGAGGTGGATTGAGGTTGGTATTGACATGGTACTGAGGTGGATGTAGATTGATGTTGATATGGTGTTCAGATGGATTGTGATTGATTCAGTTTTGTAATGATAAAGTGGTGAGATGAATTGAGGTTTGTTTTGATATGGTATTGAGGTTTATTGAGTTTGGTATTGATGTGGCATTGAGATGGATCGAGATTTGATCCATGGCTTGAGGTCGGAATTTAGATGGATTTAGGTTGGTATTGATATGGTATTGAGGTTTCATTGAAGTTGGTATTGACATGGTACTTCGGTGGATTGATGTTGGTATTGACATGCTATTAGGGTGGATTGAGGTTGGTGTTGACATGGTATTAAGGTGGATTGAGGTTGGAATTGACATTGTATTTAAGTGGAACGAGGTTGATTATAGACATGTAGTTCATATTTTATTGAGGTGGATTGAGTTTGGCATTCACATTTTGTTGAGGTGGATTTAGTTTGGTATTAACATGGCAATGAGGTTGATTGTTTTTGGTATTCAGGTGGATTGAAGTTGGTATTGAGCTGGATTAAGGTTGGTATTGACATGGTATTTAGGTCGATTGATTTTGGTATTGACAAGGTATTGAGGTGCATTGAAGTTTGTATTTTTATGGCATTGAGGTGGATTGAAGTTGGTATTGACATGACATTGAGGTTGATTGAATTTTGTATTGATATGGTGTTGAAGTGAATTGAGGTTGGTATTGACATGATATTCAGGTGGATTGAGTTTGGTATTTATATGCTATTGAGTGGACTGAGGATGTTTTGGGGTGTGTTGAGGTTGGTATTTAGGTGGGTTGAAGTTGGTATTAAGAATGACTGAGGTTGTTATTTATATTGAAGTGGATTGAGGTTGGTATTGACATGGTAATGAGGTTGTTTGAGGTTGATAATGATATTATTGAGGTGTATTGAGGTTGGTATTGACATGGTATTGAGGTTGGTATTTATATGTTGTTGAGGTGGATTGTGGTTGGTATTGAGGTGCATTGTGGTTGCAATGACATGGTATTGTGGTGGATGAGGTTGGTAACGATATGTTATTAAGGTGTATTGAGGTTGGAATTGACATTGGATTGAGGTGGATGAGGTTTGTATTGATATATTGAGGTTGATATTGATCTGAAAAAAAGTTGGTATTGACGTGGTATTTAGGTCGATTGAGGTTGCTATTGACAAGGTATTGAGGTGAATTGAAGTTGGTATTTATATGTTATTGAGGTGGATTGAGCTAGTTTGAAGTTGGCATTGATATGGCATTGAGGTTGATTCCGTTTTGTAATAATAAGGTGTTGACGTGCATTTAGGTTGGTATTGACATGGTATTGAGGTTTCTTTGAGGTTGGTATTGACATGCTATTGAGTTGAATTGTGGTTGGTATTGAGGTGTATTGAGGTTGATATTGAGGTGGATTGAAGTTTGTGTTGATATGGTGTTGAGGTGTATTGAAGTTGGTATTGAGGTGGATTGAGTTGGTGTTAATATAGTGTTGAAGTGGATTGCGGTTGATACTGAGGTGGATTGAAGATTTTATTGTGGTGGATTGAAGTTGGTATTGAGTGGAATTGAGGTTGCTATTGACATGGTATTGAGGTTTCATTGAGGCTGGTATTGACATACTATTGAGGTGTAATGTCGTTGGGATTGAGGTTGGTGTTGACATGGTGTTGAGGTGAATTGAGTTTGGGGTTGAGGTGGATTGAGGTCTTTATTGATATGGTGTTGAAGTGTATTGAGGTTGATATTGAGGTGGGTTGAGGTTAATATTGAGGTGAATTGAAGTTGGTATTGTGGACAGACATTGCTATTGACATGGTTTTGATGTTAGCATTGATATGGTATTGAGGAGGATTGAAGTTGGTATTGACATGGTATTGAGATGGATTGAGTGTGATGTTGAGGTTGGTATTGAGGTGGATTGGGGTTAACATTGACATGGTATTGAGGTAGTTGCAGTTGTTATAGCGGTGGGTTTAGCTGGATTGATGTTGGTATTGATATGGCATTGAGGTTGTTTGAAGTTTATATTGACACTGTTGTAGTGGATCGAGGTTAATATTGATAAGGTGTTGAGGTTGGATTGAGGATGGATTGAGGTGGATTGAGATTGGTATTTAGGTGGATTGACATTGTATTTAGGTGGATTGAGTTTGGTATTGGCATGGGTATTGAGGTTGTTTGAGGTGGTATTGAGATTTATTGAGGTTGGTATTTTCATGGTATTGCAGTGGATAGAGTTTGGCATTGATATAATATTGAGGAGGATTGACATTGGTGTTGACATGTTATTGAGAATGATTGAGTTTAGTATTGAGGTGTATTAATGTTGATATTGGGTGTGTTGTGGTTGATACTGAGGTGAATTGAAGTTGGTATTGATATGGTATGTGGTGGATTTAGTTTGGTATTGATGGTTTTGAGGTGGATTGATGTTGGTATTGAGGTGATTGAGGTTGGTATTGATATTGTATTGAGGTGGATTGAGATTGGTGTTTATGTGGTATTGAGGTGGAATGCCCTTGTTATTGACATGTTATTGAGGTGAATTCATGTTGGTATTGACATGCTGTGAGGGTGGATTGAGGTTGGTGTTGACATCGTGTTAAGGTGTATTGAGGTTGGAATTGATATGGTATTTAAGTGGAACAGGGATGATATCGATATGGAGTTGAGGTATATTGCGGTTGATATTGATAATGTGTTGAGGTGGATTGAGTTTAGTATTTATATGGTATTGAGTGGACTGAGGGTGTTTTGGGGTGTGTTGAGGTTGGTATTTAGGTGGGTTGAAGTTGGTATTAAGAATGACTGAGGTTGTTATTTATATAGTATTGAAGTGGATTGAGGTTGGTATTGACATGGTAGTGAGGTTGTTTGAAGTTTATATTGACACTGTTGTAGTGGATCGAGGTTAATATTGATAAGGTTTTGAGGTTGGATTGAGGTTTGTATTGAGGTGGATTGAGATTGGTATTTAGGTGGATTGACATTGTATTTAGGTGGATTGAGGTTGGTATTGGCATGGGTATTGAGGTTGTTTGAGGTGGTATTGAGGTTTATTGAGGTTGGTATTGACATGGTATTGCAGTGGATAGAGTTTGGCATTGATATAATATTGAGGAGGATTGACATTGGTGTTGACATGTTATTGAGAATGATTGAGTTTAGTATTGAGGTGTATTAATGTTGATATTGGGTGTGTTGTGGTTGATACTGAGGTGAATTGAAGTTGGTATTGATATGGTATGTGGTGGATTTAGTTTGGTATTGATGGTTTTGAGGTGGATTGATGTTGGTAATGAGGTGATTGAGGTTGGTATTGATATTGTATTGAAGTGAATTGATGTTGGTATTGACATGGTGTGAGGGTGGATTGAGGTTGGTGTTGACATCGTGTTAAGGTGGATTGAGGTTGGAATTGACATGGTATTTAAGTGGAACAGGGATAATATCAATATGGAGTTGAGGTATATTGCGGTTGATATTGATAATGTGTTGAGGTGGATTTAGTTTGGTATTTACATGGCATTGAGGTTGATTGTTTTTGGTATTCAGATGGATTGAGGTTGGTATTGAGCGGGGGATTCAGGTTGGTTTTAATATGGTATTTTGGTGGATTGATGTTGGTATTGACAAGGTATTGAGGTGGGTACTGATGTGGTGTTGAGGTAGATTAATGTTAGTATTGAGGTCATTTGTGGTTGGTATTGTGGTGGGTTGAGGTTGGTATTAAGGTGGATTGAGGCTGGTATTCACATAGGAATTAGGTTGTTGGAGGTTGGTATTGAGGTTTATTGAGTTTGGTATTGACATGGTATAGAGGTGGATTGAAGTTTTTGATATAGAATTGAGGTGGCTTGAAGTTGGTAATGACATGGTATTGAGGTGGATTGAGGTTGGTATTGAATGTTATTGAGGTGAAATAAGGATGGTGCTGAAATAGTGTTGAGGTGGATTGAGGTTGGTATTGAAATGGTACTGAGGTGGATGTAGATTGATGTTGATATAGTGTTCAGATGGATTGTGGTTGGGATTGTGGGTTGAGGTTAGTATTGACATGTTAATGAGGTGGATTGAGGTTGGTATTCATATGTTATTGAGGTGGATTGTGCTGGTTTGAAGTTGTTATTGATATGGCATTGAAGTTGATTCAGTTTTGTAATGATAAGGTGCTGTGGTGAATTGAGGTTTGTTTTGATATGGTGTTGAGTTTGATTGAGTTTGGTATTGATGTGGCATTGAGATGGATCGAGATTTGATCCATGGCTTGAGGTTGGAATTGAGATGGATTTAGGTTGATATTTAGATGGTATTGAGATTGGTATTGACCATCTATTTAGGTGGATTGAGGTTGATATTGAAATGGTATTGTGGTTGATTGAGGTTTATTGAGGTTGGTATTGACATGCTATTAGGGTGGATTGAGGTTGTTGACATGGTATTAAGGTGGATTGAGGTTGGAAGTGACATTGTATTTAAGTGGAACGAGGTTGATTATAGATATGTTGTTGAGATGTATAGTGGTTGATATTCATATTTTGTTGAGGTGGATTGAGTTTGGCATTGACATTTTGTTGAGGTGGATTTAGTTTGCTATTAACATGGCAATGAGTTTGATTGTTTTTGGTGTTCAGGTAGATTGAGGTTGGTATTGAGCTGGATTAAGGTTGGTATTGACATGGTATTTAGGTCGATTGATGTTGGTTTTGACAAAGTATTGAGGTGCATGAAGTTGGTATTTTTATGGTATTGAGGTGGATTGAAGTTGGAATTGACATGACATTATGGTTGACTGAGTTTTGTATTTATATGGTATTGAGTGGACTGAGGATGTTTTGGGGTGTGTTGAGGTTGGTATTTAGGTGGGTTTAAGTTGGTACTAAGATGGATTGAGGTTGGTATTGATGTTGTATTGAGGTTTATTGAGGTTGGTATTGACATGGTATTGAGGTGGATGAGGTTGGTATTGATATATTATTGCATTTGGTATTGACATGGTGTTGAAGTAGCTTGTGATTGGTGTTGATATGGTGTTGAAGTGAATTGAGGTTGGTATTGATCTGTATTAAGTTTGGTATTGACACTGTATTTAGGTCGATTGACAAGTTATTGAGGTGCATTGAAGTTGGTATTTATATGGTATTGAGGTGTATTGAGCTGGATTGAAGTTGGTATTGATATGGCTTTGAGGTTGATTGAGTTTTATATTGATATGGTATTGAGGTTGGTATTGAAATTGCATTGAGGTTGATTAAGGTTGGCATTGATATGGTTTGTATTGAGGTGGATTGTGGTTGGTATTGAGGTGTTCTTCTTTGGCTTGGGTTTGTCGACAAAGATTTATGGAGGGGTAAATGTCCACGTCAGCTGCAGGCTCGTTTGTGGCTGACAAGTCCGATGTGGGACAGGCAGACACGATTGCAGCGGTTGCAAGGGAAAATTGGTTGGTTGGGGTTGGGTGTTGGGTTTTCCCTCCTTTGTCTTTTGTCAGTGAGGTGGGCTCTGCAGTCTTCTTCAAAGGAGGTTGCTGCCCGCCGAACTGTGAAGCGCCAAGATGCACGGTTTGAGGCGATATCAGCCCACTGACTGTCGTCAATGTGGCAGGCACCAAGAGATTTCTTTAGGCAGTCCTTGAACCTCTTCTTTTGTGCACCTCTGTCACGGTGGCCAGTGGAGAGCTTGCCATATAACACGATCTTGGGAAGGCGATGGTCCTTCATTCTGGAGACGTGACCTACCCAGCACAGTTGGATCTTCAGCAGCGGGAGTCTCCAGGTGGCGCTCATGGAGTGAACACGTTTTGGATTTTGCTCCATAAAATATACTATTTTTAACCTGTATCCACCTTTGAACTAACTTCACAGAAGTCAGAAAGATCTTTATTATTTCTCTAATTATACTTGAGTCTGAAAATTTTGAAGAAATGACTGAAGGAAAAGCTACACGAGCTAAAACCCGGGCAGAAGGTGACGGCCGAGAGAAGAAACAACCAGACATTAAACTAAGTGAGATGACCTTCACTGACTTTTAAAAATTCTTTCGTGATGAATTCAAAGATGTTTGTCGCAAAAAAGACCTAGCTGAACTTCGTACAGCTTTAATTGCCTCAGAAGCTGAAACCAAAAAACAACATACCTTAATTGCAGCTCTTCAAACTGAAGTTCAACAAAAAGAGATTAGACTGACTGAGGTCGAACAGAAACTTTCCAAAGCAATTAAACAGCTAAAAGCGCTCCAGCTGAAAAGCATTGATTCAGAGAACCGTTCCAGAAGACAAAATATTCGTTTGGTTGGAATTCCTGATGGCATTGAGAAAGGATATCTCCTGACGTTTTTTGCTGAGCTTTTAAAAGAAGCATACCCATCCGAATTCCCTGCTGATCCACCGCTACTCGATAGAGTACATCGTATCTGGAACCGAAATGCTGAAGCTTCCAAACCCAGAGTGGTGATGGTCCGTATGCATTACGTGAGTACAAAGGATAGATTGATTCGTACAGCCAGAAGACTTGGAAATGTGACTGTTCGTGGCTTTAGTCTAAGAGCCTATGAAGATTTTAGTCCGGAGGTAGTACGGGCTCGAAGACTGTTTAAAGATCTGATGTCCGAATGTTTGGAGAAGAAACTGAAACCTGCGCTCCTGTATCCTGCGAGGCTCAGGATTTCTCCGGAGAACCAAGCTCGTCAAATATTCGACTCCGTGTCTGCAGCACGGAACTACCTGTCGGCTAATTTCCCGTCTAGCGCGACCTCTCAGCCCGAGTGACCGATAAAAAATGCGGTAGATATCGGTCTTTTTCAGGTTAATAGTCAGATTCTGATTTCTGACCATTCGAAAAGTAATAGATCATTATAGCTCTAATTATTCTGTTCATCTTTAACACATTTTTATATATTTTCTTTCTCCTCTGTGAGAATTTTTTTTTTAAATATATAAGTGTATGTTTAATTTTATATTAATCTATACTAATAATATGATTATATTCTTTACTATTTTATTTCTGAGTTACTGAAAATGGCGATTTTTTATTTTTTGTTTATTAAAACTTTTCATGGTTTTTTTTACATTCGCCATTTTCTCTTTGTCTTTCTTCATAAAGTATTTTTAAAATGATTTAACTCTTTATGACTTTGTTTTATCAGCAGGTACTACACAATTACGATTTTTCTTTTATTTCTTTTTAAATATTTTTCTTTCAATATTTAGCATTTGATTTTAGCTTGAGTTATCCTTTTTATAAGTTTAGGTGGTGGATCTTATCTTAATATTAGGAGCTGCCGTCTGAAGACATGGGGGTAGGTTTAGTATTATCTCTTCTTTTTTCTCTGATCACTCTCTGGTCAGATGGGGGGCTTTGTGGGTGGGGGGTGGGTTTTGTTTTTCTTTCAGGGGTTTTTATGTTTCATTTTCTTTCGTTTTTTCTTGATTTTTCTTTTAGAACTATAGATATGGCTGACACGTCGTCATTTCCGGTCCTTCCTTATATCTTAATTCTTCTTCCAGGCGCATGGGTCCCTGCTTTGGTTAACCCTTTATATACTGGAGGGTTGACCTAAGTAATGAATCAAAACATTAATTTTGTCTCTTGGAATGCTAATGGTCTAAACAACATGTTTAAAAGGAGGAAGGTCTTTAAAGTATTCCAGAGACTGAAAGCACAGATTATTTTTTTACAGGAGACTCATGTGAGGAAGGAGGTTAATCTGCGTTTTTTTAAATCTTGGAAAGGCCCACAATTTCATGCCAACTCATGCTCTAAGACTCGAGGTGTATCTATTTTTATTGATCCCTCTATTACATTTGTTCAACATGACATCACTGTAGACCCTAACGGCAGATTCTTATTGGTTACTGGGTTATTATTCAATATTAAGGTTGTCATGGTTAATGTTTATGCCCCGAATGTAGATCACCCTGAGTTTTTTAGATCTTTGTTTACTATTTTACCCAATCTAAATTAATATCATTTAATAATGGGTGGGGATTCTAACTGTTGTCTGAATCCCCTGCTAGATAGGTCGAAACCTTCACAGCTCCTACCGAATAAATCGGCTACATATATTAACTCTTTCCTTACTAACTCTGGAGCTGTTGATATTTGGAGATTTCTTCACCCGACAGATAAAGAGTTTTCCTTTTTTTTCTCATGTATACCATTCATACTCGAGAATTGATCACTTTTTTATTGATTCACGTTTTATTCCACTTGTAACTGCTTGTAAGTATGACATTATAGCCATTTCGGATCACTCTCCATTACAACTCTCTCTTAAATTCAAAGACTCTGTTTCTACTATTAAGCACTGGCGTTTTGATGTTACATTATTGCAAGATTTAGACTTTGTTAAATTTACGAAAGAACAAATTAACTTTTTCTTTTCAACAAATTACACTACGGAAATTTCTTATGGAATATTGTGGGATACATTCAAGGCTTATATTCGTGGTCAAATTATTTCTTACTCAGTAGCTTTGAAGAAATGCATCAAAAACAAGATTCATCTATTGGTTGAGAAGATTAAAGACAGTGATAAGAAATATGTGACTGATCCTACTGAAGAACTTTACAAACAAAGAATTGAACTGCAGATGGAATATAATTTGTTACTTACATTTTCGATTGAAAACCAGTTAATTAGATCTAAATCTGATTTTTATGTGCATAGTGAGAAATCGGGTAAACTGTTGGCTAATCATCTGAAGAATATTTCAGCTAGACGCCAAATTGTGGAGATTCGCAAACAGAATGGAGAACTGACTGTTAACCAGGAAGAGATAAATCAATCTTTCCAAAATTTTTATACATCCTTATATAGTACAGAATTCCCTCAAGACCTTAGTAATATGTTTAATTTTTTAGAACATTTGAAACTCCCAAAAGTATTACCTCAAGATAACTTAGAATTAAGTAAACCCATTACAGATTCGGAGATCAATAATACTATTTTCTCACTGAACTCGGGGAAAGCACCAGGTTCCGATGGATATTCTGTGGAATTTTATAAAGCTTTTTCTTCTACTCTCTCTCCCTGGCTGATTAAGATGTTTGATGAATCTATCACATTGGGTAAACTACCACAATCATTTTACAGAGCTACGATTTCTCTAATCTTGAAAAAAAATTAAGACCCGACCGAATGTTCTTCTTATAGACCTATTTCTTGTTGAATGTTGATTCTAAGATCTTCTCTAAAATTCTAGCGACAAGGCTAGAGAAGATATTACCATATATTATCTCTGAAGACCAGACTGGATTCATTAAAAATCGTTATTCCTCCTTTAATATTAGAAGATTGATGAATATTATTTACACTCCTTCACATAAGTCTTCAGAATGTGTTATTTCACTAGATGCTGAGAAGGCCTTCGATAGAGTAGAATGGCCTTATTTATTTACAGTTCTTGAAAAATTTAATTTTAGTCCGATATTTATATCTTGGATTAAACTTCTTTATAATTCCCTAGTTGCCTCGGTTTTTACTAATACCCAAAGATCGCCATATTTTCGATTATTTCGGGGTACCAGGCAAGGGTGCCCCCTTAGCCCTTTATTATTTAACTTAGCTTTAGAACCTTTGGCAATTGCTATCAGAGAAGCACCCAATATTACTGGTATTATTCGTTGCAGGGATATTCATAAAGTATCACTATATGCAGTTGATTTCAATCCTGAAAATTCTATTCCTGCAGTTTTATCTTTATTAGCCCAATTTAGTAATTTTTCAGGATATAAACTGAACTTAAATAAAAGTGAATTATTCCCTTTTAATGGATGGGTTCCTATTTATGATAGTTTGCCTTTTAAAATAGCTAGAGACCATTTTATATATTTAGGGATTAAGATTACTAAAAAACATAAAGATTTGTTTAGGACTAATTTTTTCCCTCTATTGGACCTGATCGGCAGTTTACTTACCAATTGGTCACCATTATCCCTATCCATGATAGGCCGAATTAATGCTATTAAGATGATGATCTTACCTAAATTTTTATATATATTCCAAGCTATACCTATTTTTGTTCCTAAATCTTTTTTTGATAAGGTCGATTCTAAATTGTCCTCGTATATCTGGCAAAACAAAAAATATTTACAGAAATCTAAACTAGAGGGAGGGTTGGCATTACCCAACTTTAGAATTTATTACTGGGCAATTAATATTAGTTACTTAAGGTATTGGTTGAATTATTCAGAATTATCTCTAAATCCCCATTGGGTAAATTTAGAAATTAAACCGATACAAAATTTTTCAATTAGCTCTATTTTGGGAGCTGCTCTCCCTTTTACTCTTACTAAATTATATAAACAAATTGATAATCCAATGGCTAAACATACACTACGTATATGGTTTCAATTCCGGAGATTTTTTGGCCTAAGTCATTTTATCTTGGAAACTCCTATTGTACTAAATTTCCTTTTTCATCCCTCTCTAATTGATCAAGCTTATTTACTCTGGAAAGTTAAAGGTATAACATGCTTTTCGGATTTATTCTTGGATAACTCTTTCATGTCATTTGAACAATTATCCATGAAATATGATTTACCTCGATCTCATTTCTTTCGATATTTGCAGATTAGGAGTTTCTTAGTTTCGACTTTACCCTCTTTTCCCAATCGGGAGACTACGACTGTTTTAGAGGATATACTATATTCAAAATTCCCTCCAAAAGGTGTGATATCTAAATTATATAATATAATTACAAAAATAAAATCTGGGACTTTTGAAAAGTTTAAAAACGATTGGGAAAGAGAACTCAACCTTCATATTTCCAATGAAAATTGGAATAAAATTCTGCGACTGGTAAACTCTTCTTCTCTATGTGCAAAACATTCACTAATACAGTTTAAAGTTGTTCATAGAGCTCATATGTCTAAAGATAAACTCCATCGCTTTTATTCTCATATCGATCCTATATGTGATAAATGTCAATTGGAAATAGCTTCCCTTACACATATGTTTTGGTCCTGTCCCTCTTTACAGAATTATTGGAAGGAAATTTTTTCCATTATATCTACTGTTTTGAATATTGATTTACAACCACATCCCATTACGGCAATTTTTGGATTACCTATGATAGATTTGACTTATTTATCTCTTCCTGCGGATCATATGGTTGCTTTTCTTACACTAATGGCTAGAAGATCTATACTATTGAATTGGAAAGAGGTTAATCCTCCCACTGTTTTCCAATGGTTTACCCAAACTATACTATGTTTAAATTTAGAGAAAATTAGAAACTCTGTCTATGAATCCCCTTCTAAGTTTGAGTTAACCTGGCGACCATTTATTCAATATTTTCATTTGTGGTGAGTTGATCTGGCTCTGTTTTCTTTCTATGATTATGTATGATAATTGGGCTGTAAGATGAGATCGGAGTGATCGGCGTGGTTTAGCTATATCTGTAGGTTTTTTTTAAGTTTTTTTAATTCAGATTTGTTTTTTCTCCATTTTTGGGGTTCTTTTTTTCTCTTTTTTTCATATATTGTTATTAATTATATCTTTTTTTTTAGAGAGAGTTCACACCCTAAACTGATCTAAAATTTTTTTTTATGATATATTTTTATTCTGTAATATTATTGTTTAATATCTCTGTATTAATTCATTACTTACTATGTATTTTTTATATCTCTTTGAACTGTATGTGTTTATAAATTATAATAATAATAAAAAGATTGAAAAAGGATCTTCAGCAGCGTGGCTTCGATGCTGTCGGCTTCTGCCATCTCGAGTACTTTGATGTTAGGGATGAAGTCGCTCCAATGAATGTTGAGGATGGAGTGTAGACAACCCTGGTGGAAGCATTCTAGGAGCCGTAGTTGATGCCGGTAGAGGACCCATGATTCGGAGCCGAACAGGAGTGTGGGTATGACAACGGTATTGAGGTTGGAATTGACATGGTATTGAGGTTTCATCGAGGTTGGTATTGACATGCTATTGAGGTGAATTGTGGTTGGTATTGAGGTGGATTGAGGTTGGTATTGAGGTTTATTGAGGTTGGTGTTGACATTGTGTTGAAGTGAATTAAATTTGGGGTTGAGGTGTAATGCGGTTGGTATATGAGGTGGATTGAGGTTTGTGTTGATATGGTGTTGAGGTGTATTGAGATTGGTATTGAGGTGGATTGAAGTTTGAATTGAGTTGGTGTTATAGTGTTGAAGAGGATTGAGGTTGTAACTGAGGTGGATTGAAGTTTGTATTGAGGTGGATTGAAGTTGGTATTGAGGTGCAGAGGTTTGAATTGACATGGTATTGAATGGAAGAGGTTGGTATTGATATATTATTGAGGTGTATTGAGTTTGGTATTGACATGGTATTGAGGTGGATGAGGTTGGTATTGATATATTATTGAGTTTGGTATTGACATGGTGTTGAAGTGGATTGTAATTGGCGTTGAAGTGAATTGAGGTTGGTATTGATCTGTATTAAAGTTGGTATTGACATGGTATTTAGGTCAATTGAGGTTGTTATTGACAAGTTATTGACATGCATTGAAGTTGGTATTTATATGGTGTTGAGGTGTATTGAGGTTGGTATTGAAATTGTATTGAGGTTGATTAAGGTTGGCATTGATATGGATTGAGGTTGGTGTTTAAATGGTAATGAGGTGGATTGAGTTTGGTATTTATATGGTATTGAGGTGTGCTGAGGATGTATTGAGGTAGGTTGAGGTTGGTATTTAGGTGAGTTGATGTTGGTTTTAAGGTGGATTGAGGTTGGTATTGACATGGTATTGAGATTGACTGAGGTTGGTATTTATATAGTATTGAAGTGGATTGAGGTTGGTGTTGACATGGTTATGAGGTGTATTGAGGTTGGTATTGATATATTATTGAGGTGGATTGTGGTTGGTATTGAGGTGTATTGAGGTTGGAATTGAAATTGTATTGAGGTGGGTTTGTATTGATATATTGAGGTGGATTGAGTTAGTGTTAATATAGTGTTGAAGTGTTTTGAGGTTGATACTGAGGTGGATTGAAGATTGTATTGAGGTGGATTGAAGTTGGTATTGAGGTGGACTGATGTTCCTATTGACATGGTATTGATGTTAGCATTGATATGGTATTGAGTGGAATTGAGGTTGCTTTTGACATGGTATTGAAGTATCATTGAGGCTGGTATTGACATACTATTGAGGTGTATTGTGGTTGGTATTGAGGTTGGTGTTGACATGGTGTTGAGTTGAATTGAGTTTGGGGTTGTGGTAGATTGAGGTTTTTGTTTATATGGTGTTGAAGTGTATTGAGGTTGATATTGAGGTGGATTGAGGTTTGTATTGAGGTGAATTGAAGTTGGTATTGTGGACAGACATTGCTATTGACATGGTTTTGATGTTAGCATTGATATGGTATTGAGGAGGATTGAAGTTGGTATTGACATGGTATTGAGATGGATTGAGTGTGGTATTGAGGTTGGAATTGACATGGTATTGTGGTGGATTGAGGTTGGTATTGATATATTATTGAGGTGGATTGTGGTTGGTATTGAGGTGTATTGAGGTTGGAATTGACGTCGTATTGAGGTGGATGAGGTTTGCATTGATATATTGAGGTGTATTGTGGTTGATATTGATCTAAGGTTGGAATTGACGTGGTATTTAGGTCGATTGAGGTTGGTATTGATAAGGTATTGAGGTGAATTGAAGTTGGTCATGACATGGTATTGAAGTGGATTGAGGTTGGTATTGAAATGTTATTGAGGTGAAATGAGGATGGTGTTTAAATGGTGTTGATGTGGATTGAGGTTGAGATTGAGCTGGATGAAGGCTGTTATTGTCATGTTATTTAGATGGATTGCAGTTGGTATTGGCAAGGTATTGAGGTGGATTGAGGTTGGTATTGACTAAGTACTGAGGTGGATTGATGTTGGTATTGACATGCTATTAGGGTGGATTGAGGTTGGTGTTGACATGGTATTAAGGTGGATTGCGGTTGGAATTGACATTGTATTTAAGTGGAACGAGGTTGATTATAGACATGTAGTTCATATTTTGTTGAGGTGGATTGAGTTTGGCATTGACATTTTGTTGAGGTGGATTTAGTTTGGTATTAACATGGCAATGAGGTTGATTGTTTTTGGTATTCAGGTGGATTGAAGTTGGTATTGAGCTGGATTAAGGTTGGTATTGACATGGTATTTAGGTCGATTGATTTTGGTATTGACAAGGTATTGAGGTGCATTGAAGTTTGTATTTTTATGGCATTGAGGTGGATTGAAGTTGGTATTGACATGACATTGAGGTTGATTGAATTTTGTATTGATATGGTGTTGAAGTGAATTGAGGTTGGTATTGACATGGTACTTCGGTGGATTGATGTTGGTATTGACATGCTATTCGGGTGGATTGAGGTTCGTGTTGACATGGTATTAAGGTGGATTGAGGTTGGAATTGACATTGTATTTAAGTGGAACGAGGTTGATTATAGACATGTAGTTCATATTTTGTTGAGGTGGATTGTGTTTGGCATTGACATTTTGTTGAGGTGGATTTAGTTTGGCCCCAGTCCGGGCGAAGGGTAGACGGCGGCGGCCCCGATACGGGCAGGAGCAAGGGGGAGACGGCGGCCCCGGCCTCGGTCGAGTGAGGCAGGCGGAGGCCCCGGTCCGGGCAGGGAGTGGGAGGCGGCGGCCCCAGTCCAGGCACAGGGAGAGCAGCAGCGGCCCCGGCCCCAGTCCGGGCGAAGGGTAGACGGCGGCGGCCCCGATACGGGCTGGAGCAAGGGGGAGACGGCAGCCCCGGCCTCGGTCGTGTGAGGCAGGCGGAGGCCCCGATACGGGCAGAGAGTTGGAGGCGGCGGCCCCAGTCCAGGCACAGGGAGAGCAGCAGCGGCCCCGGCCCCGTTCCGGGCGAAGGGTAGACGGCGGCGGCCCCGATCCGGGCAGGAGCAAGGGGGAGACGGCGGCCCCAGCCTCGGTCGAGTGGGGCAGGTGGAGGCCCCGATCCAGGCAGAGAGTGGGAGGCGGCGGCCCCAGTCCAGGCACAGGGTGAGCTGCGTCAGCCTCGGCCCCGGTCCGGGCAGTATGGACCGACCTAGGAGGGGAGGCAGGCCCCTCCAGCCCGGGTAAGAAACCTGCATAGGAGAAGGCCACTCCGATATAAAACCTACGAAACAAGGACCTCGCTGCCACGTCCCAGGTTGCTTGGCCACGCACACGAACCATGGGTGTAAAGGGTGGGGCCAGTACTGCGCGCACTGCACTCCACCTAAAAGCTCCTTTGCGCAGGCCCGAGGACAGGTCCACGTCCTCCCCCTCCACGTCATCCCCCTCCACGTCCTCCCCCTCCACGTCCTCCCCCTCAAAAGATGCTCACAAACTCAAGCTAGCATGCTGGAACATCAGAACCATGCTAGACAAGGCTGACAGCCACCGACCTGAACGTCGGTCTGCCCTCATTGCACATGAACTCCTCAGACTTGACATCGACATAGCCGCTCTCAGTGAAGTCCGCCTGGCAGATGTAGGCAGCCTCCAAGAACGCGGCGCGGGCTACACACTCTACTGGTCTAGCAAGCCTTCGGATGAACGACGCCTATCTGGTGTAGGCTTCATGGTCAAGAGCTTCATTGCCTCCAAACTCGAAAACCTTCCGACAGGCCTCTCGGACCGAATCATGTCCATGCGACTCCCACTTCAAAACAAGCGTCACATCACCCTCATCAGTGTCTATGCTCCAACCCTCCAGGCGGAACCAGCAGAAAAGGACAAGTTCTACACCGACCTGTGCAACCTCATCCAACGTACCCCTACAGCCAACAAGGTTGTCATCCTGGGCGACTTCAACGCTCGTGTCGGCAAAGACTCAGAAACCTGGCCAGGAATCCTGGGCAAGCATGGCGTTGGCAAGTGCAACGACAATGGGCGCCTCCTGTTGGAGCTCTGCGCAGAACAGAGGCTTGTCATTACAAACACCATTTTTCAGCAGACGGACAGCCTTAAGACTACCTGGATGCATCCCCGATCCAAACACTGGCACCTCCTGGACTACATCCTGGTGCGAAAAAGTGACAAACGAGATGTGCTCCACACCAGGGTCATGCCTAGCGCGGAATGCCACACTGACCACCGGCTGGTTTGCTGCAAGCTCAACCTTCACTTCAAGCCAAAGCCCAGGAACAATAAAGCCCCCAGAAAGAGGTTCAATGTTGGAAACCTGCAGTCAGACGAAGCGAGAGGAAACTTCCAGGCAAACCTCAAAGCAAAGCTTGACGATGCAACCCACCTCACGGACCCGTCCCCTGAAACCCTCTGGGATCAGTTGAAGACTACCATACTGCAATCCACTGAAGAGGTACTGGGCTTCTCCTCCAGGAAAAACAAGGACTGCTTTGACGAAAACAGCCAGGAAATCCAGGAGTTGCTGGCAAAGAAGCGAGCTGCCCACCAGGCTCACCTTACAAAGCCGTCCTGTCCAGAGAAGAAATAAGCCTTCCGTCGCGCATGCAGCCATCTTCAGCGCAAACTCCGGGAGATGCAAAATGAGTGGTGGACTAGCCTCGCCAAACGAACCCAGCTCAGCGCGGACATTGGCGACTTCAGGGGTTTCTACGAGGCTCTAAAGGCTGTGTACGGCCCCTCACCCCAAGTCCAAAGCCCGCTGCGCAGCTCAGACGGCAAAGTCCTCCTCAGCGACAAGATCTCCATCCTCAACCGATGGTCAGAACACTTCCAATCTCTTTTCAGTGCCAACCGCTCAGTCCAAGATTCCGCCCTGCTCCAGCTCCCTCAACAGCCCCTAAGGCTAGAGCTGGATGAGGTTCCCACCCTGGATGAGACATATAAGGCAATCGAACAACTGAAAAGTGGCAAAGCAGCAGGTATGGATGGAATTCCCCCAGAAGTCTGGAAGGCTGGCGGCAAAACTCTGCATGCCAAACTGCATGAGTTTTTCAAGCTTTGTTGGGACCAAGGTAAACTGCCCTAGGATCTTCGTGATGCCACCATCATCACCCTGTACAAAAACAAAGGCGAGAAATCAGACTGCTCAAACTACAGGGGAATCACGTTGCTCTCCATTGCAGGCAAAATCTTCGCTAGGATTCTACTAAATAGAATAATACCTAGTGTCGCCGAGAATATTCTCCCAGAATCACAGTGCGGCTTTCGCGCAAACAGAGGAACTACTGACATGGTCTTTGCCCTCAGACAGCTCCAAGAAAAGTGCAGAGAACAAAACAAAGGACTCTACATCACCTTTGTTGACCTCACCAAAGCCTTCGACACCGTGAGCAGGAAAGGGCTTTGGCAAATACTAGAGCGCATCGGATGTCCCCCAAAATTCCTCAACATGATTATCCAACTGCACGAAAACCAACAAGGTCGGGTCAGATACAGCAATGAGCTCTCTGAACCCTTCTCCATTATCAATGGCGTGAAGCAAGGCTGTGTTCTCGCACCAACCCTCTTTTCAATCTTCTTCAGCATGATGCTGAACCAAGCCATGAAAGACCTCAACAATGAAGACGCTGTTTACATCCGGTACCGCACGGATGGCAGTCTCTTCAATCTGAGGCGCCTGCAAGCTCACACCAAGACACAAGAGAAACTTGTCCGTGAACTACTCTTTGCAGACGATGCCGCTTTAGTTGCCCATTCAGAGCCAGCTCTTCAGCGCTTGACGTCCTGCTTTGCGGAAACTGCCAAAATGTTTGGCCTGGAAGTCAGCCTGAAGGAAACTGAGGTCCTCCATCAGCCAGCTCCCCACCATGACTACCAGCCCCCCCACATCTCCATCGGGCACACAAAACTCAAAACGGTCAACCAGTTTACCTATCTCGGCTGCACCATTTCATCAGATGCAAGGATCGACAATGAGATAGACAACAGACTCGCCAAGGCAAATAGCGCCTTTGGAAGACTACACAAAAGAGTCTGGAAAAACAACCAACTGAAAAACCTCACAAAGATAAGCGTATACAGAGCCGTTGTCATACCCACACTCCTGTTCGGCTCCGAATCATGGGTCCTCTACCGGCACCACCTACGGCTCCTAGAACGCTTCCACCAGCGTTGTCTGCACTCCATCCTCAACATCCTTTGGAGCGCTTACATCCCTAACGTCGAAGTACTCGAGATGGCAGAGGTCGACAGCATCGATTCCACGCTGCTGAAGATCCAGCTGCGCTGGATGGGTCACGTCTCCAGAATGGAGGACCATCGCCTCCCAAGATCGTGTTATATGGCGAGCTCTCCACTGGCCACCGTGATAGAGGTGCACCAAAGAAAAGGTACAAGGACTGCCTAAAGAAATCTCTTGGTGCCTGCCACATTGACCACCGCCAGTGGGCTGATAACGCCTCAAACCGTGCATCTTGGCGCCTCACAGTTTGGCGGGCAGCAACCTCCTTTGAAGAAGACCGCAGAGCCCACCTCACTGACAAAAGGCAAAGGAGGAAAAACCCAACACCCAACCCCAACCAACCAATTTTCCCCTGCAACCGCTGCAATCGTGTCTGCCTGTCCCGCATCGGACTTGTCAGCCACAAACGAGCCTGCAGCTGACGTGGACTTTTTACCCCCTCCATAAATCTTCGTCCGCGAAGCCAAGCCAAAGAAAGAACATGGCAATGAGGTTGATTGTTTTTGGTATTCAGGTGGATTGAAGTTGGTATTGAGCTGGATTAAGGTTGGTATTGACATGGTATTTAGGTTGATTGATTTTCGTATTGACAAGTTATTGAGGTGCATTGAAGTTTGTATTTTTATGGCATTGAGGTGGATTGAAGTTGGTATTGACATGACATTGAGGTTGATTGAATTTTGTATTGATATGGTGTTGAAGTGAATTGAGGTTGGTATTGACATGATATTCAGGTGGATTGAGTTTGGTATTTATATGCCATTGAGTGGACTGAGGATGTTTTGGGGTGTGTTGAGGTTGGTATTTAGGTGGGTTGAAGTTGGTATTAAGAATGACTGAGGTTGTTATTTATATAGTATTGAAGTGGATTGAGGTTGGTATTGACATGGTAATGAGGTTGTTTGAGGTTGATAATGATATTATTGAGGTGTATTGAGGTTGGTATTGACATGGTATTGAGGTTGGTATTTATATGTTGTTGAGGTGGATTGTGGTTGGTATTGAGGTGCATTGTGGTTGCAATGACATGGTATTGTGGTGGATGAGGTTGGTAACAATATATTATTAAGGTGTATTGAGGTTGGAATTGACATTGGATTGAGGTGGATGAGGTTTATATTGATATATTGAGGTTGATATTGATCTGTCTTAAAGTTGGTATTGACGTGGTATTTAGGTCGATTGAGGTTGCTATTGACAAGGTATTGAGGTGAATTGAAGTTGGTATTTATATGTTATTGAGGTGGATTGAGCTAGTTTGAAGTTGGCATTGATATGGCATTGAGGTTGATTCCGTTTTGTAATAATAAGGTGTTGAGGTGAATTTAGGTTGGTATTGACATGGTATTGAGGTTTCATTGAGGTTGATATTGACATGCTATTGAGTTGAATTGTGGTTGGTATTGAGGTGTATTGAGGTTGATATTGAGGTGGATTGAGGTTTGTGTTGATATGGTGTTGAGGTGTATTGAAGTTGGTATTGAGGTGGATTGAGGTTGGAATTGACATTGTATTGAGATGGATGAGGTTTGCATTGATATATTGAGGTGTATTGTGGTTGATATTGATGTAAGGTTGGAATTTACGTGGTATTTATGTCGATTGAGGTTGGTATTGACAAGGATTTGAGGTGAATTGAAGTTGGTATTGAGGTGGATTGAGCTAGTTTGAAGTTGTCATTGATATGGCATTGAGGGTTGATTCCATTTTGTAATAATAAGTTATTGAGGTGGATTTAGGTTGTAATTGACATAGTATTGAGGTGAATTAATTTTAGTGTTGAGGTGTATTGAGGTTGGTATATGAGGTGGATTGAGGTTTGTGTTGATATGGTATTGAAGTTTGTATTGGGGTTGAGTTAGTTTTAATATAGTGTTGAAGTGGATTGAGGTTGATACTGAGGTGGATTGAAGATTGTATTGAGGTGGATTGAAGTTGGTATTGAGGTGGACTGATGTTCCTATTGACATGGTATTGATGTTAGCATTGATATGGTATTGAGTGGAATTGAGGTTGCTATTGACATGGTATTGAGGTATCATTGACGCTGGTATTGACATACTATTGAGGTGTAATGTGGTTGGTATTGAGGTTGGTGTTGACATGGTGTTGAGGTGAATTGAGTTTGTAGTTTAGGTGGATTGAGGTTTTTGTTGATATGGCGTTGATGTGTATTGAGGTTGATATTGAGGTGGATTGAGGTTAGTATTGAGGTGAATTGAAGTTGGTATTGTGGACAGTCAGTGTTATTGACATGGTTTTGATGTTGGCATTGATATGGTATTGAGGAGGATTGAAGTTGGTATTGATATGGTATTGTGGTGGATTGAGGTTGGTATTGATATATTATTGAGGTGCATTGTGATTGGTATTGAGGTGTATTGAGGTTGGAATTGACATTGTATTGAGGTGGATGAGGTTTTCATTGATATATTGAGGTGTATTGTGGTTGATATTGATCTAAGGTTGGAATTTACGTGGTATTTATGTCGATTGAGGTTGGTATTGACAAGGTATTGAGGTGAATTGAAGTTGGTATTTATATGTTATTGAGGTGGATTGAGCTAGTTTGAAGTTGTCATTGATATGGCATTGAGAGTTGATTCCATTTTGTAATAATAAGGCATTGAGGTGGATTTAGGTTGGTATTGACATGGTATTGAGGTGAATTATGTTTAGGGTTGAGGTGTATTGAGGTTGGTATATGAGGTGGATTGAGGTTTGTGTTGATATGGTATTGAGGTTGGTATTGAGGTGGATTGAAGTTTGTATTGGGGTTGAGTTGGTGTTAATATAGTGTTGAAGTGGATTGAGGTTGATACTGAGGTGGATTGAAGATTGTATTGAGGTGGATTGAAGTTGGTATTGAGGTGGACTGATGTTCCTATTGACATGGTATTGATGTTAGCATTGATATGGTATTGAGTGGTATTGAGGTTGCTATTGACATGGTATTGAGGTATCATTGAGGCTGGTATTGAAATACTATTGAGGTGTAATGTGGTTGGTATTGAGGTAGATTGAGGTTGGTGTTGACATGGTGTTGAGGTGGATGAGGTTGGTATTGATGTATTATTGAGTTTGGTATTGACATGTTGTTGAAGTGGATTGTAATTGGTATTTATATAGTATTAAAGTGGATTGAGGTGGGTGTTGACATGGTTTTGAGGTGTATTGAGGTTGGTATTGATATATTATTGAGGTGGATTGTGGTTGGTATTGAGGTGAATTGAGGTTGGTATTGATCTGTATTAAAGTTGGTATTGACATGGTATTTAAGTCAATTGAGGTTGTTATTGACAAGTTATTGACATGCATTGAAGTTGGTATTATATGGTGTTGAGGTGTATTGAGGTTGGTATTGAAATTGTATTGAGGTTGATTAAGGTTGGCGTTGATATGGATTGAGGTTGGTATTTAAATGGTATTGAGGTGGATTGAGTTTGGTATTTATATGGTATTGAGGTGTGCTGAGGATGTATTGAGGCATGTTGAGGTTGGTATTTAGGTGAGCTGATGTTGGTATTAAGGTGGATTGAGGTTGGTATTGACATGGTATTGAGATTGACTGAAGTTGGTATTTATATAGTATTAAAGTGGATTGAGGTGGGTGTTGACATGGTTTTGAGGTGTATTGAGGTTGGTATTGATATATTATTGAGGTGGATTGTGGTTGGTATTGAGGTATATTGAGGTTGGAATTGACATTGTATTGAGGTGGGTTTGTATTGATATATTGAGGTGGATTGAGTTAGTGTTAATATAGTGTTGAAGTGTTTTGAGGTTGATACTGAGGTGAATTGAAGTTTGTATTGAGGTGGATTGAAGTTGGTATTGAGTTGGACTGATGTTCCTATTGACATGGTATTGATGTTAGCATTGATATGGTATTGAGTGGCATTGAGGTTGCTATTGACATGGTATTGAGGTATCATTGAGGCTGGTATTGACATACTATTGAGGTGTATTGTGGTTGGTATTGAGGTTGGTGTTGACATGGTGTTGAGATGAATTGAGTTTGGGGTTTAGGTGGATTGAGGTTTTTGTTGATATGGTGTTGAAGTGTATTGAGGTTGATATTGAGGTGGATTGAGGTTAGTATTGAGGTGAATTGAAGTTGGTATTGTGCACAGACGTTGCTATTGACATGGTTGTGATGTTGTTATTGACATGGTATTGAGATGGATTGAGTGTGATATTGAGGTTGGTATTGAGATGGATTGGGGTTAACATTGACATGGTATTGAGGTATTTGCGGTTGTTATAGCAGTGAGTTTAGCTGGATTGTTGTTGGTATTGATACGGCATTGAGGTTGTTGGAAGTTTATGTTGACACTGTTGTAGTGGATCGAGGTTAATATTGATAAGGTGTTGAGGTTGGATTGAGGTTTGTATTGAGGTGGATTGAGATTGGTATTTAGGTGGATTGAGGTTGGTATTGACATTGTATTTAGGTGGATTGAGGTTGTTTGAGGTGGTATTGAGGTTTATTGACGTTGGTATTGACATGGTATTGCAGTGAATAGAATTTGGTATTGATATAATATTGAGGTGGATTAACATTGGTGTTGACATGTTATTGAGGATGATTGAGTTTAGTATTGAGGTGTATTAACGTTGATATTGGGTGGGTTTGAGGTGGTATTGGGGTTTTTTGAGGTTGATATTGACATGATATTGTTGTGGATAGAGGTTGGTATTGATATAATGTTAAGTATCATTGCTGTTGGTATTGAAGTGGATAGATGTTGATATTGACATGCTATTAGGGTGGTTTGAGGTTGGTTTTGACATGTAATTACGGTGGATTGATGTTGGATTTTACATGGTATTTAAGTGGAACGACGTTGATATAGACATGGAAATGAGGTTTATTGTGATTGATATTGATAATTTGTTGAGGTGGAATGAGTTTGGCATTGACATTTTGTTGAGGTGAATTTAGTTTGGTATTAAAATGGCATTGAGGTTGATTGTTGTTTTTCAGGTGGATTGAGATTGGCATTGAGCTGGATTAAGATTGGCATTGACATGGTATTTAGGTGGATTGAGGTTGGTATTGACAAGGTATTGAGGTGGGTATTGATGAGGTGTTGAGGTAGATTAAGGTTGGTATTGAGGTGGGTTGAGATTGGTGTTTATATGATGTTGAGTTGGATTGAGGTTGGTATTGACATGTTATCGAGGTTGATTGAGGTTTGTATTGACATGGTATTGAGATGGATTGAGTTTGGTGTTGATATAGTATTGAGGTAAATTGAGGTTTGTATTGAGGTGGGTTGATATTGAGGTTATTATTAAAGTGGATTGAGGTTGGAATTGACATGGTATTGAGGTAGATTGAGGTTGGTATTAAAAATGTGTTGAGGTAGATTCAGTTTGGAATTGAGGCTGTTTGAGGTTGGCATTTAGGTGGATTGAGATTGGCATTGATATGGTGTTGAGTTGAATTGTGGTTGGTATTTACATAATATTGAGGTTTTTTGGGGTTGGTATTGAAGTGAGCTGGGCTGGATTGAGGTGCATATTGATATGACATTGATCTGGATTAAAGTTGGTATTGAGCTGGATTGTGATTGGTATTGAATTTGCATTGAAGTGGATTGAGTTTGGTATTGATATGGTATTGAGGTGGACTGAGATTGTATTGAGATGGTTTGAGGTTGTTATTAATGTGTATTGAGTTTGGGTTTGTCATGGTATTTGGGTTTATTGAGGTTGATATTGACATGGTATTGAAGTGGATTGAGTTTGGTATTGATATGTATTAAGGATGGTATTGACATGGTATTTAGGTCGATTGAGGTTGTTATTGATAAGGTATTGAGGTGCATTGAAGTTGGTATTGATATGGCATTGAGTTTGATTGAGTTTTGTATTGTTATGGTGTTGTGGTGTATTGAGGTTGATTAAGTTTGGCATTGATATGGTATTGATAAGGATTGAGGTTGATGTTTATATAATATTGAAGTTGATTGAGGTTGATATTGACATGGTATTGAGATTGAATGAGGTTGGTGTTTATTTATTATTCAAGTGGATTGAGGTTGGTATTAATTATATTATTGAGCTGGATTGAGGTTGGTATTGACATGGTGTTGAGGTGGAATGTGATTGGTGTTGATATGGCATTGATGTGGATGAGGTTGGTATTGATTTGTATTAATGGTGGTATTGATATGGTATTTAGGTCTATTGAGGTTGGTATTGAGGAGCATTGAAGTTGGTATCTATATGATATTGAGGTGGATTGAGGTGGTTTGAAGTTAATGTTATGGCATTGAGATTAAGTTTTTTAATGATAAGGTGTTGAGGTGGATTGAGGTTTGTTTTCATGCTTCATTAAGGTTGGTATTGACATGCTATTGAGGTGAATTTTGTTTGGTATTGAGGTGGATTGATGTTTATTGAGGTTGGTATTGACATGGTGTTGAGGTGAATTGAGTTTGGGGTTGAGATAGACTGAGTTAATGTTAATATGGTATTGAAGTTTATTGAGGATGATATTGAAGTGGATTGAGGTTAGTATTGAGGTGAATTGAAGTTGGTATTGTGGACAGACATTGCTATTGAAATGGTTTTGATGTTGGCATTGATATGGTATTGAGGAGGATTGAAGTTGGTATTGGCGGTATTGAAATGGATTGAGTGCGATATTGAGGTTGGTATTGAGGTGGATTGGGGTTAACATTGACATGGTATTGAGGTAGATGCGATTGTTATTGAGGTGGGTTTAGCTGGATTGATGTTGGTATTGATATGGCATTGTAGTTATTTGAAGTTTATATTGGCATGGTTTTGAGGTGGATTGAGGTTGATATTGATAAGGTGTTGAGGTGGATTGAGGTTTGTTTTGAGGTGGATTGAGGTTGGTATTTAGTTGGATTGAGGTTGGAATTGTCATTGTTTTTAAGTGATTGAACTTGGTATTGACATGGTATTGAGGTTGTTTGAGGTGGTTTTGAGGTTTCTTGAGGTTGATATTGACATGACATGATAGAGGTTGGTATTGATATAATATTAAGGTGCATTGACGTTGGTATTGAAGTGGATAGATGTTGGTATTGACATGCTATTAGGGTGGTTTGAGGTTGGTGTTGACATGTAATTTATGGTGGATTGATGTTGGATTTTACATGGTATTTAAGTGGAATGAGGATGATATAGACATGGAAATGAGGTTTATTGTGATTGATATTGATGATTTGTTGAGGTGGAATGAGTTTGGCATTGACATTTTGTTGAGGTGAATTTAGTTTTGTATTAAAATGGCATTGAGGTTGATTGTTGTTTTTCAGGTGGATTGAGATTGGCATTGAGCTGGATTAAGGTTGGCATTGACATGGTATTTAGGTGGATTGAGGTTGGTATTGACAAGGTATTGAGGTGGTTTGAGGTGGGTATTGATAAGGGGTTGAGGTAAATTAATGTTGCTATTTAGGTGGGTTGAGATTGGTGTTGATATGGTGTTGAGTTGAATTGAGGTTGATATTGACATGTTATCGAGGTTAATTGAGGTTGGTATTGACATGATATTGAGGTGGATTGAGGTGGGTATTGAGGTGGGATGAGGTTGGTATTAAGGTATATTGAGGTTGGAATTTACATGGTATTGACGTCGATTGAGGTTGGTATTAAAAAGTGTTGAGGTAGATTCAGGTTGGAATTGAGGTCATTTGATGTTGGTATTGAGGTGGATTGAGATTGGCATTGATATGATGTTGAGTTGGATTGTGGATGGTATTGACAGTATTGAGGTTGATTGGGGTTGGTATTGAAGTGGGCTGAGCAGGATTGAGGTGGGTATCGATATGTCATTGAGGTGGATTGAGGTTGGAATTCAGATGGATTGAGATTGGTATTGACTTGGTATTGAGGTTGATACTTAAGTGGATTTATGTTGTTTTATTTGGTGGATTGAAGTTGGCATTGAGGTGGAATGAGGTTGGTAATGACTTGGTACTGAAGTGGATTGAGTTTTGTATTGATATGGTATTGAGGTGGACTGAGGATTGTATTGAGGTGGTTTGAGGTTGTTATTAATGTGTATTGAGTTTGGGTTTGTCATGGTATTTGGATTTATTGAGGTTGATATTGATATGGTATTGAAGTGGATTGAGTTTGGTATTGATATGTATTGAGGGGTCTTCTTTGGCTTGGCTTCGCGGACGAAGATTTATGGAGGGGGTAAAAGTCCACGTCAGCTGCAGGCTCGTTTGTGGCTGACAAGTCCGATGCGGGACAGGCAGACACGGTTGCAGCGGCTGCAGGGGAAAATTGGTTGGTTGGGGTTGGGTGTTGGGTTTTTCCTCCTTTGCCTTTTGTCAGTGAGGTGGGCTCTGCGGTCTTCTTCAAAGGAGGTTGCTGCCCGCCAAACTGTGAGGCGCCAAGATGCACGGTTTGAGGTGTTATCAGCCCACTGGCGGTGGTCAATGTGGCAGGCACCAAGAGATTTCTTTAGGCAGTCCTTGTACCTTTTCTTTGGTGCACCTCTGTCACGGTGGCCAGTGGAGAGCTCGCCATATAACACGATCTTGGGAAGGCGATTGTCCTCCATTCTGGAGACGTGACCCATCCAGCGCAGCTGGATCTTCAGAAGCATGGACTCGATGCTGTCGACCTCTGCCATCTCGAGTACTTTGACATTAGGGATGAAAGCGCTCCAATGAATGTTGAGGATGGAGCGGTGACAACGCTGGTGGAAGCGTTCTAGGAGCCGTAGGTGATGCCGGTAGAGGACCCATGATTTGGAGCCGAACAGGAGTGTGGGTATGACAACGGCACTGTATACGCTTATCTTGGTGAGGTTTTTCAGTTGGTTGTTTTTCCAGACTCTTTTGTGTAGTCTTCCAAAGGCGCTATTTGCCTTGGCGAGTCTGTTGTCTATCTCATTGTCGATCCTTGCATCTGATGAAATGGTGCAGCCGAGATAGGTAAACTGGTTGACCGTTTTGAGTTTTGTGTGCCCGATGGAGATGTGGGGGGGCTGGTAGTCATGGTGGGGAGCTGGCTGATGGAGGACCTCAGTTTTCTTCAGGCTGACTTCCAGACCAAACATTTTGGCAGTTTCCGCAAAGCAGGACGTCAAGCGCTGAAGAGCTGGCTCTGAATGGGCAACTAAAGCGGCATCGTCTGCAAAGAGTAGTTCACGGACAAGTTTCTCTTGTGTCTTGGTGTGAGCTTGCAGGCGCCTCAGATTGAAGAGACTGCCATCCGTGCGGTACCGGATGTAAACAGCGTCTTCATTGTTGGGGTCTTTCATGGCTTGGTTCAGCATCATGCTGAAGAAGATTGAAAAGAGGGTTGGTGCGAGAACACAGCCTTGCTTCACGCCATTGTTAATGGAGAAGGGTTCAGAGAGCTCATTGCTGTATCTGACCTGACCTTGTTGGTTTTCGTGCAGTTGGATAATCATGTTGAGGAATTTTGGGGGACATCCGATGCGCTCTAGTATTTGCCAAAGCCCTTTCCTGCTCACGGTGTCGAAGGCTTTGGTGAGGTCAACAAAGGTGATGTAGAGTCCTTTGTTTTGTTCTCTGCACTTTTCTTGGAGCTGTCTGAGGGCAAAGACCATGTCAGTGGTTCCTCTGTTTGCGCGAAAGCCGCACTGTGATTCTGGGAGAATATTCTCGGCGACACTAGGTATTATTCTATTTAGTAGAATCCTAGCGAAGATTTTGCCTGCAATGGAGAGCAACGTGATTCCCCTGTAGTTTGAGCAGTCTGATTTCTCGCCTTTGTGTTTGTACAGGGTGATGATGGTGGCATCACAAAGATCCTGAGGTAGTTTTCCTTGGTCCCAACAAAGCTTGAAAAACTCATGCAGTTTGGCATGCAGAGTTTTGCCTCCAGCCTTCCAGACCTCTGGGGGGATTCCATCCATACCTGCTGCTTTGCCACTTTTCAGTTGTTCGATTGCCTTATATGTCTCATCCAGGGTGAGAACCTCATCCATCTCTAGCCTTAGGGGCTGTTGAGGGAGCTGGAGCAGGGCGGAATCTTGGACTGAGCGGTTGGCACTGAAAAGAGATTGGAAGTGTTCTGACCATCGGTTGAGGATGGAGATCTTGTCGCTGAGGAGGACTTTGCCGTCTGAGCTGCGCAGCGGGCTTTGGACTTGGGGTGAGGGGCCGTACACAGCCTTTAGAGCCTCATAGAAACCCCTGAAGTCGCCAATGTCCGCGCTGAGCTGGGTTCGTTTGGCGAGGCTAGTCCACCACTCATTTTGGATCTCCCGGAGTTTGCGCTGAAGATGGCTGCATGCGCGACAGAAGGCTTGTTTCTTCTCTGGACAGGACGGCTTTGTAAGGTGAGCCTGGTGGGCAGCTCGCTTCTTTGCCAGCAACTCCTGGATTTCCTGGCTGTCTTCGTCAAATCAGTCCTTGTTTTTCCTGGAGGAGAAGCCCAGTACCTCTTCAGTGGATTGCAGTATGGTAGTCTTCAACTGATCCCAGAGGGTTTCAGGGGACGGGTCCGTGTGGCGGATTGCATCGTCGAGCTTTGCTTTGAGGTTTGCCTGGAAGTTTCCTCTCGCTTCGACTGACTGCAGGTTTCCAACATTGAACCTCTTTCTGGGGGCTTAACTGTTCCTGGGCTTTGGCTTGAAGTGAAGGTTGAGCTTGCAGCGAACCAGCCGGTGGTCAGTGTGACATTCCACGCTAGGCATGACCCTGGTGTGGAGCACATCTCGTTTGTCACTTTCTCGCACCAGGATGTAGTCCAGGAGGTGCCAGTGTTTGGATCGGGGATGCATCCAGGTGGTCTTAAGGCTGTCCCTCTGCTGAAAAAGGGTGTTTGTAATGACAAGCCGCTGTTCTGCGCAGAGCTCCAACAGGAGGCGCCCATTGTCGTTGCACTTGCCGACGCCATGCTTGCCCAGGATTCCTGGCCAGGTTTCTGAGTCTTTGCCGACACGAGCGTTGAAGTCGCCCAGGATGACAACCTTGTCGGCTGTAGGGGTACGTTGGATGAGGTTGCGCAGGTCGGTGTAGAACTTGTCCTTTTCTGCTGGTTCCACCTGGAGGGTTGGAGCATAGACACTGATGAGGGTGATGTGACGCTTGTTTTGAAGGGGGAGTCGCATGGACATGATTCGGTCCGAGAGGCCTGTCGGAAAGTTTTCGAGTTTGGAGGCAATGAAGCTCTTGACCATGAAGCCTACACCAGATAGGCGTCGTTCATCCGAAGGCTTGCCAGACCAGTAGAGTGTGTAGCCTGCGCCGCGTTCTTGGAGGCTGCCTACATCTGCCAGGCGGACTTCACTGAGAGCGGCTATGTCGATGTCAAGTCTGAGGAGTTCATGTGCGATGAGGGCAGACCGACGTTCAGGTCGGTGGCTGTCAGCCGATACTTAAGTGGATTTATGTTGTTTTATTTGGTGGATTGAAGTTGGCATTGAGGTCGAGTGAGGTTGGTTATGACTTGGTACTGAAGTGGATTGAATTTTGTATTGATATGCTATTGAGGTGGACTGAGGATTGTACTGAGGTGGTTTGAGGTTGTTATTAATGTGTATTGAGTTTGGGTTTGTCATGGTATTTGGATTTATTGAGGTTGATATTGACATGGTATTGAAGTGGATTGAGTTTGGTATTGATATGTATTGAGGTGTATTGAGGTTGGAATTGTCATGGTATTGAGGTGGATGTGGTTGCTATTGATATATTGTTGAGTTTGGTTGTGGTGAGGTTGAATGTGATTGGTGTTGGTATGGTGTTGATGTGGATTGAGTTTGGTATTGATCTGTATTAATGATGGTATTGACATGGTATTTAGGTCGATTGAGGTTGGTATTGACAAGGTATTGAGCTGCATTGAAGCTGGTATTGATTTGGCATTGAGTTTGATTGAGTTTTGTATTGATATGGTGTTGAGGTGTATTGACGTTGATATTGACATGGTATTGAGGTTGATTAAGGTTGGCATTGATATGGTATTGATGAAGATTGAGGTTGGTGTTTTTTAATATTGAAGTGGATTGAGGTTGACTGACATGGTATTGAGATTGAATGAGGTTGGTATTTATATCGTATTCAAGTGGATTGAGGATGGTATTGATTATATTATTGAGCTGGATTGTGGTTGGTATTGACATGGTGTTGAGGTGGAATGTGATTTGTACTGATATGGTATTGATGTGGATGAGGTTGGTATTGATTTGTATTAACGTTGTTATTGACATGGCATTTAGGTCTATTGAGTTTGGTATTGAGGTGCATTGAAGTTGGTATCTATATGATATTGAAGTGGATTGAGCTGGTTTGAAGTTAGTAATGATATGGCATTGAGATAAATTAAGTTTTTTAATGATAAGGTGTTGAGGTGGATTGAAGTTTGTTTTGACATAGTATTGATGCTGCATTAAGGTTGGTATTGACATGCTATTGAGGTGAATTTTGTTTGGTATTGAGCTGGATTGAGGTTGATATTGAGGTTTATTGAGGTTGGTGTTGACATGGTGTTGAGATGAATTGAATTTGGGATTGAGGTTGGTATTGAGGTGGATTGAAGTTTGTATTGAGTTGGTGTTAATATGGTATTGAATTGTATTGAGGTTGATACTGAGGTGGATTGAGGTTAATATTGAGGTGCATTGAAGTTGGTATTGAGGTGGACTGACATTGGTATTGACATGGTATTGCAGTGGATAGAGTTTGGTATTGAAGTGGAATGATGTTGGTATTGACATGGTATTGCAGTTGATAGAGTTTGGTATTGAAGTGGATTGATGTTGGTATTGACATGCTATTAGTGTGGATTGAGGTTTGTATTATGGTGGATTGATGTTGGAATTGACATGGTATATAAGTGGAATGAGGTTGATATAGACATAGAGTTGAGGTGTATTGTGGTTGATATTGATAATTTGTTGAGGTGGATTGAGTTTTCCATTGACATTATGTTGAGGTGGATTTAGTTTGTTATCAACATGGCATTGAGGTTAATTGTTGTTATTCAGGTGGATTGAGGTTGGTAGTGAGCTGGATTAAGGTTGGTATTGACATGATATTTAGGTGGATTGAGGTTGGTATTGAAAAGGTATTGAGGTGGTAATTAATGAGGTGTTATTGTAGATTAAGGTTGGTATTGAGGTGGGTTGAGATTGTTGTTGAGTTGGATTGAGGTTGGTATTGACATGTTATCGAGGTTGATTGTCATTGGTATTGACATATTATTGAGGTGGATTGAGTTTGGTATTGATATGTAATTCTGGTTTGTATTGAGGAGGGTTGAGGTTTGTATTGAGGAGGGTTGAGGTTTGTATTGAGGTGGGTTGAGGGTGGTATTAAGGTGGATTGAGGTTTGAATTGACAAGGTATTGAGGTTGATTGAGGTTGGTATTAAAATGGTATTGAGGTAGATTCAGGTTGGAATTGAAGTCATTTGATGTTCATATTGAGGTGGATTGAGATTGGCATTGATATGCTGTTGAGTTGGATTGTGGTTGGTGTTGACATAATATTGAGGTTGAATGGGGTTGGTATTGAAGTGGTCTGAGTTGGATTGAGGTGGTTATTGATATGTCATTGAGATGGATTGAAGTTGGTATTCAGAGTTGGATTGAGGTTGGTATTGACTAGGTTTTGAGGTTGGTATTTAAGTGTATGTATTGTTTTTATGCTGAATTGAATTTGGTATTGAGGTGGATTGAGGTTGATATTGATATGGTATTGAGGTGGAATGAGGATTTTATTGAGATGGGTTGATGTTGGTATTTATGTGGATTTACGTTGGGTTTGTCATGGTATTGGGGTTTATTGAGGTTTGTTTTGACATGGTATTGATGTTGACAGAGGTTTGTATTTATATAGTATTGATGTGTATTGAGGATGATATTGAGATTTTATTTAGGTGGATTCAGGTTGGTATTGATATGTTATTGAGGTGTATTGAGGTTGGAATTGATATGGTATTGAAGTGAATGAGGTTGATATTTATATATTATTGAGTTTGGTAATGACATGGTGTTGAGGTGGAATGTGATTGGTGTTGATATGGTGTTGATGTGGATTGTGGTTGTATTAAGGTTGGTATTGACAGTATTTTGGTCGATTTAGGTTGGTATTGACAAGGGATTGAGGTGCATTGAAGTTGGCATTTATATGGTATTGAGGTGGATTGAGCTGGATTGAAGTTGATATTGATATGGCATTGAGGTCGATTGAGTTTTGTATTGATATTGTGTTGAGGTGTATTGAGTTTGGTATTGACATGGTATTGAGGTTGATTAAGGTTGGCATTGTTATGGTATTTATGAGGATTGAGGTTGGTATTGAAATGGTATTGAAGTGGATTGAGTTTTGTATTTATGTGGTATTTAGGTGGACTGAGTATGTATTGAGGTGGTTTGAAGTTGGTATTTAGGTGGTTTGAAGTTGGTATTAAGTTGGATTGAGGTTGGTATTGACGTTGGTATTGACATGGTATTGAGATTGACTGAGGTTTGCATTTATATTATTGAAGTGGATTGAGGTTGGTATTGACATGGTAATGAGGTGGATTGAGGTTATTTATATATTATTGAGGTGAATTGTGGTTGGTATTGAGGTGTATTGAGGTTAGAATTGACATGGTATTGAGGTGGATGAGGTTGGTATTGATATATTGAGGTGTATTCATGTTGGTATTGAAATGGTGTTGAGGTGGAATGTGATTGGTGTTAATATGGTATTGATATGGATTGGCATTGGGTATTGATCTGTATTAAGGTTGGTATTGACATGGTATTTAGATCGATTGAGCTTGGTATTGAGGTGCATTGAAGTTGGTATCTATATGTACTTGAGGTGGATTGAGCTGCATTGAAGTTGGTTTTAATATGGCATTGAGATTGATTTAATTTTGTAATAAGGTGTTGAGTTGGATTGAGGTTTGTTTTGACGGTATTGAGGTTGGTATTGATGTGGCATTGAGATGGATCCAGATTTGTATTGACATGGCTTGAGGTTGGAATTGAGGTGGATTTTGGTTGGTATTGACATGGTATTAAGGTTTCATTGAGTTTGGTATTGCCATGTTATTGAGGTAAATTGTGATTGGTATTGATGTTTATCGAGGTTGCTGTTGACATGGTGTTGACATGAATTGAGTTTGGGATTGAGGTGGATTGAAGTTTGTATTGAGGTGGATTGAGTTGGTGTTAGTATGGTATGAAGTGTATTGAAGTTGATACTGAGGTGGATTGAGGTTAGTATTGAGGTGGATTGACATTGGTATTGACATGGTATTGATGTTGGCATTGATATGGTATTTAGGAGGATTTAGGCTAGTATTGATATGGTATTGAGATGGATTCAGTTTGATATTGAGGTTGGTTTTGAAGTGGTTTTGGGGTAGATTGAGGTTATTGAAGAGTGTTTAGTTGGATTGATGTTGGTATTGATATGGCATTCAGGTTGTTTGAAGTTTATATTGACATGGTGTCGAGGTGGATTGAGGTTGATATTGATAAGGTGTTGTGGATTGAGGTTTGTATTTAGGTGGATTGAAGTTGGTATATAGGTGGATTGAGCTGGGTATTGACATGGTATTCAGGTTGTTTGTGGTGGTATTGAGATTTCTTGAGGTTGGTATTGACATGATATTGCGGTGGATAGAGGTAGGTATTGATATAGTATTATGGTGGATTGATGTTGGTATTGAAGTGTATTGATGTTGGTATTGACACTACTAGGGTGGATTGAAGTTGGTGTTGACATGGTATTACGGTGGATTGATGTAGGAATTGACATGGTATTTAAGTGGAACAAGGTTGATTGAGACATGGAGTTGAGGTGTATTGTGGTTGATATTGACAATTTGTTGAAGTGGATTGAGTTTGGCATTGACATTATGTTGAGGGATTTAGTTTGGTATTAACATGGCATTGAGTTTGATTGTTGTTATTCAGGTGGATTGAAGTTTGACATGGTAATTAGATGGATTGAGGTTGGTATTGACAAGGTATTGAGGTGCATTGAAGTTAGTATTTATATGGTATTGAGGTGGACTGAGTATGTATTGAGTGGGTTGAAGTTGGTATTGACATTGTATTTAAGTGGAATGAGGTTGATATAGACATGGAGTTGAGGTGAATTGTGGTTGGTATTGATAATTTGTTGAGGTGGATTTAGTTTGGTATTAACATGGCATGATACCTTTATCAAATCCCGATCGCGCATGCAGCCATCTTCAGCGCAAACTCCGGGAGATGCAAAATGAGTGGTGGACTAGCCTCGCCAAACGAACCCAGCTCAGCGCGGACATTGGCGACTTCAGGGGTTTCTACGAGGCTCTAAAGGCTGTGTACGGCCCCTCACCCCAAGTCCAAAGCCCGCTGCGCAGCTCAGACGGCAAAGTCCTCCTCAGCGACAAGATCTCCATCCTCAACCGATGGTCAGAACACTTCCAATCTCTTTTCAGTGCCAACCGCTCAGTCCAAGATTCCGCCCTGCTCCAGCTCCCTCAACAGCCCCTAAGGCTAGAGCTGGATGAGGTCCTCACCCAGGATGAGACATATAATGCAATCGAACAACTGAAAAGTGGCAAAGCAGCAGGTATGGATGGAATCCCCCCAGAGGTCTGGAAGGCTGGCGGCAAAACTCTGCATGCCAAACTGCATGAGTTTTTCAAGCTTTGTTGGGACCAAGGAAACCTGCCTCAGGACCTTCGTGATGCCACCATCATCACCCTGTACAAAAACAAAGGCGAGAAATCAGACTGCTCAAACTACAGGGGAATCACGTTGCTCTCCATTGCAGGCAAAATCTTCGCTAGGATTCTACTAAATAGAATAATACCTAGTGTCGCCGAGAATATTCTCCCAGAATCACAGTGCGGCTTTCACGCAAACAGAGGAACTACTGACATGGTCTTTGCCCTCAGACAGCTCCAAGAAAAGTGCAGAGAACAAAACAAAGGACTCTACATCACCTTTGTTGACCTCACCAAAGCCTTCGACACCGTGAGCAGGAAAGGGCTTTGGCAAATACTAGAGCGCATCGGATGTCCCCCAAAGTTCCTCAACATGATTATCCAACTGCACGAAAACCAACAAGGTCGGGTCATATACAGCAATGAGCTCTCTGAACCCTTCTCCATTAACAATGGCGTGAAGCAAGGCTGTGTTCTCGCACCAACCCTCTTTTCAATCTTCTTCAGCATGATGCTGAACCAAGCCATGAAAGACCTCAACAATGAAGACGCTGTTTACATCCGGTACCGCACGGATGGCAGTCTCTTCAATCTGAGGCGCCTGCAAGCTCACACCAAGACACAAGAGAAACTTGTCCGTGAACTATTCTTTGCAGACAATGCCGCTTTAGTTGCCCATTCAGAGCCAGCTCTCAGTGCTTGACGTCCTGTTTTGCGGAAACTGCCAAAATGTTTGGCCTGGACGTCAGCCTGAAGAAAACTGAGGTCCTCCATCAGCCAGTTCCCCACCATGACTACCAGCCCCCCCACATCTCCATCGGGCACACAAAACTCAAAACGGTCAACCAGTTTACCTATCTCGGCTGCACCATTTCATCAGATGCAAGGATCGACAATGAGATAGACAACAGACTCGCCAAGGCAAATAGTGCCTTTGGAAGACTACACAAAAAACAACCAACTGAAAAACCTCACAAAGATAAGCGTATACAGAGCCGTTGTCATACCCACACTCCTGTTCGGCTCCGAATCATGGGTCCTCTACCGGCATCACCTACGGCTCCTAGAACGCTTCCACCAGCGTTGTCTCCGCTCCATCCTCAACATTCATTGGAGCACTTTCATCCCTAATGTCGAAGTACTCGAGATGGCAGAGGTCGACAGCATCGAGTCCATGCTTCTGAAGATCCAGCTGCGCTGGGTGGGTCACGTCTCCAGAATGGAGGACCATCGCCTTCCCAAGATCGTGTTATATGGTGAGCTCTCCACTGGCCACCGTGACAGAGGTGCACCAAAGAAAAGGTACAAGGACTGCCTAAAGAAATCTCTTGGTGCCTGCCACATTGACCACCGCCAGTGGGCTGATATCGCCTCAAACTGTGCATCTTGGCGCCTCACAGTTTGGCGGGCAGCAACCTCCTTTGAAGAAGACCGCAGAGCCCACCTCATGGACAAAAGGCAAAGGAGGAAAAACCCAACACCCAACCCCAACCAACCAATTTTCCCCTGCAACCGCTGCAACCGTGTCTGCCTGTCCCGCATCGGACTTGTCAGCCACAAACGAGCCTGCAGCTGACGTGGACATTTACCCCCTCCTTAAATCTTCGTCCGCGAAGCCAAGCCAAAGAAGAACATGGCATTGAGGTAGATGTTATTCAGGTGGATTGAGTTTGGTATTGAGCTGGATTAAGGTTGGTTTTGACATCGTATTGAGGTGAATTGAGGTTTGTATTGGGGTGGGTTGAGTTTGGTATTGAGGTGGGTTGAGGTTGGTATTAAGGTGGATCGTGGTTGGTATTGACATAATATTGAGGTTGATTGGGATTGGTATTAAAGTGGGCTCATCTGGATTGAAGTGGGTATTGATATGTCATTGAGGTTCAATGAAGTTGGTATTGATTGGATTGAGTTTCGTATTGATAAGGTGTTGAGGTGGATTGAGGTTTGTATTAAGGTGGGTTGAATGGGTATTGAGGTGGGTTGAGGTTGGTATTGACATGGTAATTAGGTTGTTTGAGGTTGATATTGAGGTATATTTTGAGGTTGGTATTGACATGGTATCTATTTGGACTGAGGTTTGTATTGATATCGTATTGAGGTGGATTGAGATTGGTATTGAAATTGTATTGAGGTGGATTGAGGTTGGTGTTGAAATGCTGTTGATGTGGATTGATTTTGAGATTGAGCTGGATTTAGGCTGCTATTGACATGGTATTTAGGTGGATTGAGTTTGTATTGACATTGTATTGAGGTTTGAGGTGGATAGAGGTTGGTATTGAAGTGGATTGATGTAGATATTGATATGCTATTAGGGTGGATTGAGGTTGGTGTTGATATGGTATTTCAGTGGAACGAGGTTGATATCGACATGGAGTTGAGGTATATTGTGGTTGATATTGATAATTTGTTGAGGTGGATTGAGTTTGGCATTGACATATTGTTGAGGTGGATTTAGTTTGGTATTAACATGGCATTGAGGTTGATTTTTATTCAGGTGGATTGATGTTGGTATTGAGCTGAATTATGATTGGTATTGATATGGTATTTAGGTGGATTGAGGTTGGTATTGACAAGGTATTGAGGTGGATTGAGGTGGGTATTGATAAGGGGTTGAGGTAATTAATGTTGCTATTTAGGTGGGTTGAGATTGGTGTTGATATGGTGTTGAGTTGAATTGAGGTTGATATTGACATGTTATTGAGGTTCATTGAGGTTGGTATTGACATGATATTGCGGTGGATTGAGGTGGGTATTGACATGATATTGAGGTGGATTGAGTTTGGTATTGATATGGTTTTGAGGTGCATTGAGTTTTGTATTGAGGTAGGTTGAGGTTAGTATTGAGGTGGGTTGAGGTTAGTATTGAGGTGGGTTGAGGTTGGTATTAAGGTATATTGAGGTTTGAATTTACATGGTATTGACGTCGATTGAGGTTGGTATTAAAAAGTGTTGAGGTAGATTCAGGTTGGAATTGAGGTCATTTGACGTTGGTATTGAGGTGAATTGAGATTGGCATTGATATGGTGTTGAGTTGGATTGTGGTTGGTATTGACATAGTATTGAGGTTGATTGGGGTTGGTATTGAAGTGGGCTGAGCAGGATTGAGGTGGGTATTGATATGTGATTGAGGTGGATTGAAGTTGGTATTCAGATGGATTGAGATTGGTATTGACTTGGTATTGAGGTTGGTACTTAAGTGGATTTATGTTGTTTTATTTGGTAGATTGAAGTTGGCATTGAGGTGGAGTGAGGTTGGTAATGAATTGGTACTGAAGTGGATTGAGTTTTGTATTGATATGGTATTGAGGTGGATTGAGTTTGGTATTGATATGGTATTGAGGTGGACTGAGGATTGTATTGAGGTGGGTTGAGATTGGTATTAATGTGGATTGATGTTTGGTTTGTCACGGTATTGGGTTTTATTGAGGTTGGTATTTATATAGTATTGATGTGTATTGAGGATGATATTGAAATTGTATTGAGGTGGATTGAGGTTGGTATTGATATGTTATTGAGGTGTATTGAGGTTGGAATTGCCATGGTATTCAGGTGGATGAGGTTGGTATTGATATATCATTGAGTTTGGTATTGACATGGTGTTGAAATGGATTGTGTTGGTATTGATCTGTATTAAGGTTGGTATTGACATGGTATTTAGGTCGATTGAGGTTGGTATTGATAAGGTATTGGGGTGCATTGAAGTTGGTATTTATGTGGTATTGATGTGGATTGAGTTGGTTTGAAAGTGGTATTGATATGGCATTGAGGTTGATTTAGTTTTGTATTTATATGGTATTGAGGTGGACTGAGTATGTATTGAGTTGGGTTGAAGTTGGATTGAGGTTGGTATTGATATGGTATTGAAGACTATTAAGGTTAGTATGATGTGACATTGAGGTTGGTATTGACATGGTATTGAGGTAGATCAAGCTTGATATTGACATGACATTGTGGTGGATTGAGGTTGGTATTGACATGATGTTGGACTAGATTGAGGTTGGTTTTGATATGGTCTTGAGGTCAATTGAGGCTGGTATTGACAATGTATTTAGGTGGATTGTGGTTGATATAGACAATGTATTGAGGTAGACTGAGGTTGGTATTGACATGGTATGGAGGAGAATTGTGGTTAGGGTTGATATGGTGTTGAGGTTTATTCAAGTTGCTACTTAGATGGTTTGAGGTTGTTATTTCGGAGGTGGGTATTGACTTAGTATTGAGATGGATTGATGTTGGTATTGATATGGCATTGAGGTAGATTGATATGGTGTTCAGGTGGATTGAGGTTCATATTGAGGTGGATTTTGGTTGGTATTGAGTTTGATTGAGATTGGTGTTGATATGGTGTGCAGGTGGATTGAGGTTGATAATGAGGTGCATTGAGGTTGGTATTAACATGGATTCGAGATGAATTGAGATTGGTATTGGTGTGTATTGAGGTGGGTATTGACCTAGTATTGAGGTGGATTGAGGTTGGTATTGATATAGTACTGAGGTGGATTGCAGATTGTATTGACATGGTATTGAGGTGGATTGAAGTTAGTATTGATGTTCATTGAGTTGGAATTGACATGTTATTGAGGTGAATTGAGGTTAGCTTTGACATGGTATTGAGGTTGGTATTGATATAATATTGATGTGTATGGAGGTTGGTATTGACATGGAATTGATATTGTTATTGATATAATATTCAGGTGGATTGAAGTTGGTATTGAAATGGTATTGAGGTGCAATAAGGCTGGTGTTGATATGGATTGAGGTTGGTATTAAGATGGATTATGATTGGTATTGATATGGTATTTAGGTGGATTGAGGTTGGTATTGACAAGGTATTGAGGTGGATTGAGGTGGGTATTGATAAGGGGTTGAGGTAATTAATGTTGCTATTTAGGTGGGTTGAGATTGGTGTTGATATGGTGTTGAGTTGAATTGAGGTTGATATTGACATGTTATTGAGGTTCATTGAGGTTGGTATTGACATGATATTGCGGTGGATTGAGGTGGGTATTGACATGATATTGAGGTGGATTGAGTTTGGTATTGATATGGTTTTGAGGTGCATTGAGTTTTGTATTGAGGTAGGTTGAGGTTAGTATTGAGGTGGGTTGAGGTTAGTATTGAGGTGGGTTGAGGTTGGTATTAAGGTATATTGAGGTTTGAATTTACATGGTATTGACGTCGATTGAGGTTGGTATTAAAAAGTGTTGAGGTAGATTCAGGTTGGAATTGAGGTCATTTGACGTTGGTATTGAGGTGAATTGAGATTGGCATTGATATGGTGTTGAGTTGGATTGTGGTTGGTATTGACATAGTATTGAGGTTGATTGGGGTTGGTATTGAAGTGGGCTGAGCAGGATTGAGGTGGGTATTGATATGTGATTGAGGTGGATTGAAGTTGGTATTCAGATGGATTGAGATTGGTATTGACTTGGTATTGAGGTTGGTACTTAAGTGGATTTATGTTGTTTTATTTGGTAGATTGAAGTTGGCATTGAGGTGGAGTGAGGTTGGTAATGAATTGGTACTGAAGTGGATTGAGTTTTGTATTGATATGGTATTGAGGTGGATTGAGTTTGGTATTGATATGGTATTGAGGTGGACTGAGGATTGTATTGAGGTGGGTTGAGATTGGTATTAATGTGGATTGATGTTTGGTTTGTCACGGTATTGGGTTTTATTGAGGTTGGTATTTATATAGTATTGATGTGTATTGAGGATGATATTGAAATTGTATTGAGGTGGATTGAGGTTGGTATTGATATGTTATTGAGGTGTATTGAGGTTGGAATTGCCATGGTATTCAGGTGGATGAGGTTGGTATTGATATATCATTGAGTTTGGTATTGACATGGTGTTGAAATGGATTGTGTTGGTATTGATCTGTATTAAGGTTGGTATTGACATGGTATTTAGGTCGATTGAGGTTGGTATTGATAAGGTATTGGGGTGCATTGAAGTTGGTATTTATGTGGTATTGATGTGGATTGAGTTGGTTTGAAAGTGGTATTGATATGGCATTGAGGTTGATTTAGTTTTGTATTTATATGGTATTGAGGTGGACTGAGTATGTATTGAGTTGGGTTGAAGTTGGATTGAGGTTGGTATTGATATGGTATTGAAGACTATTAAGGTTAGTATGATGTGACATTGAGGTTGGTATTGACATGGTATTGAGGTAGATCAAGCTTGATATTGACATGACATTGTGGTGGATTGAGGTTGGTATTGACATGATGTTGGACTAGATTGAGGTTGGTTTTGATATGGTCTTGAGGTCAATTGAGGTTGGTATTGGTATGATATTGAAGTGGATTGAGGCAGGTATTAAGGTGGATTGAGGTTGGTATTTAGGTGGATTGAGGTTTGTATTGATATGGTATTGCAGTGGATTGAAGTTGGAATTGATAATGTTATTGAGGTTGGTATTTATATGGCATTGAGTTAGATTGATGTTGGTATTGACATGGTATTGAGGTTGATTTGGTTGGTATTGACATGTTATTGGGGTTGTTTGAACTTGTCATTGATGTTGCATTGACGTTGGTATTGACATGATATTTGGGTGGATTGAGGTTTATATGGACATTAAAATGAGGTGTATTGAGGTTGGTATTGATAATTTGTTGAGGTGGATTGAGGTTTGTATTGATATGGTATTGAGGACTATTAAGGTTAGTATGATGTGACATTGATGAGGGTGACATGGTATTGATGTGGATCAAGATTGATATTGACATGGTATTGTGGTGGATTGAGGTTGATATTGACATGACATTGTGGTGGATTGAAGTTGGTATTGATTTGGTATTGAGGAGGATTGAGGTTGGTATTGACATGATGTTGGACTGGATTGAGGTTGGTTTTGATATGGTCTTGAGGTCAATTGAGCTTTGTATTGATAAGGTATTGCAGTGGATTGAATTGGAATTGATATGTTATTGAGGTTGATCTGGTTGGTATTGACATGTTATTGGGATTGTTTGATCTTGCCATTGATGTTGCATTGAGGCTGGTATTGACATGGTATTTGGGTGGATTAAGGTTGGTATTGACATGGTATTGGGGTAGATTAAGGTTAGTATTGACATGGTATTGAGGTGGATTGAGGTTGGTATTGATATAATATTGAAGTGGAGTGAGGTTGGTAATGACATTGTATTGAGGTGGATTGAGGTTGGTATTGTTATGGTATTGAGCTGGATTCATGTTCGTATTGACATGGTATCGAGGTTAGTATTGTATGGTATTGAGGTGGATTGAGGGTGGTATTGATATGGTATTGAGGCAGATTCATGTTTGTATTGACATGGTTTTGAGGTGATTATTGGTATGGTATTGAGGTAGATTGAGGTTGGTATTGAGCTGGATTAAGGTTGGTATTGACATGGTATTTAGGTGGATTGAGGTTGGTATTGACAAGGTATTGAGGTGGATTGAGGTGGCTATTGATGAGGTGTTGAGGTAGATTAAGGTTGATATTGAGCTGGGTTGAGATTGGTATTGACATGTTATTGAGGTTGATTGAGGTGACATTGTATTGAGGTGAATTGAGGTTTGTTTTGAGGTGGGTTGAGGTTGGTATTGAGATTGATTGAGGTTGGTACTTATATTATTGGGATTACAGAAACATGGCTGCAAGGTGGGCAAGCCTGGGAACTTTACATATTATAACATATTATAAGGTGGGCAAGCCTGGGAACTATACAATATTTAGGAAGGATCGGCAAGAAAGAAAAGGGGGTGGGATAGCATTGATGGTGAGAGAAGGGACTGACACGATTGACAGGAAGGATATTAACTCGGAAGATGCGGAATCTATATGGGTAGAACTGAGGAATAGCAAGGGGTGGAAAACATCAGTTGGGGTGGTATATAGGCCTCCAAATAGTAATGTAGAGGTGAGGGAAGGCATAAAAAGAGAAATTAGAGAAGTGTGCAATAAGGGAACTGCTGTCATGATGGGAGACTTTAATTTACATTTAGATTGGACTAGCCAAATTAGTAAAAATACTGAGGAGGAGGAATTCCTTGAATGTTTACGGGATGGTTAACTAGACCAATATGTCGAGGAACCAACTCGGGAGCAGGCCATTTTAGACTGGGTATTATGCAATGAAAAGGGGCTAATCACCAATCTTGTTGTATGAGGCCCTTTGGGTAGGAGCGATCATAATATGATCGAATTCTCACTCGACATGGAGAGTGACAAAATTAAAACCGAGACTAAGGTCCTGAATTTAAATAAAGGGAATTATGATGGTATGAGACGGGAGTTGAGTAAGATTGATTGGGTGGTATTTATGGGGGGTTGATGGTGGATAGACAATGGAAAGCATTCAAAGATCTAATGGAACAATTGCAGAAATCGTTTGGCATAAAAATAAACCAAAAAAGATGACTCAATTGTGGATAACAAGGGAAATTAGAGACAGCATTAGGTCCAAAGAGAGAGCATATCAATTGTCAAAAAAAAGTATGAAATCCCAAGACTGGGAACAGTTCAAGATGCAGCAAAGGAGGACAAAGGGATTAAATAGAGGGCAAAAATAAATTACGAATGTAAGCTTGCAGCAAACATAAAAACCAACTGCAAAACCTTTTATAGATATGAGAAGAGGAAAAGATTGGTGAAATCCAGAGTAGGTCCGTTGCAGTCAGAATCAGGGGAATATATAATGGGGAATAAGGGAATGGCAGACCAATTAAATTCTTACTTTAGTTCTGTTTTAATAAGAGAGGATACAAATAACCTCCCAAGGATGTTGGGAAACAGAGACTAATGCAAGGGAGGAGCTGAAAGAAATCAGTATCTCTAAGCACATGGTCTTGGGGAAATTGAAGGGATTGAAGGCTGATAAATCCCAAGGGTCTGATAATCTTCATCCTAGGGTACTTAAAGAAGTGGACATTCAGATAGCAGATGCTTTAAGAATTATTTTCCAGAACTCGATAGACTCAGGATTGGTACCCATGGATTGGAGGGTAGCTAATGTTACCCCACTATTGAAAAAGGGGGGGGATAGAGAAAAAGCGGGGAATTATAGGCCGGTGAGCCTTACATCAGTAGTGGGCAAAATAATGGAATCCATTATTAAGGATGTAATAGCGGAGCATATGACTAGCAGAGAAGGGATCGGATAGACTCAACATGGATTTACAAAAGGTAAATCGTGCTTGACAAATCTATTGGAATTCTTTGAGATGGTGACAGGTAAAATAGATGGGGGAGAGCCAGTGGATGTGGTGTACCTGGATTTCCAAAAGGCTTTCGATAAGGTCCCACACAAACGACTGGCTCATGGGATTGGGGGCAAGGTATTGATGTGGATTGAAAACTGGCTGGCAGATAGAAGACAGAGAGTTGGAATAAACGGCTAATTTTCTGAGTGGCAGGCGATGACCAGTGGGGTGCCACAGGGATCTGTACTGGGACCCCAGCTGTTCACAATTTACATTAATGATCTAGATGAGGGGATTGGATGTAATATCTCCAAATTTGCAGACGACACTAAGCTAGGAGGGGTTGTGTGCACTGAAGAGGAAGTCAGAAAGTTCCATTGTGATTTGGATAAATTGGGGGATAGGCAGATACATGGCAAATGCACTACAATGTGGATAAATGTGAAGTTATCCACTTTGGTAATACAAACCGGAGGGCAGATTACTATTTGAATGGCAATAGATTGGGAGATGGGGAAGTGCAGAGAGACCTAGGGGTTCTTGTGCACCAGTCACTGAAGGTGAGCATGCAGGTACAGCAGGCGGTTAAAAAGGCAAATGGTATGTTGGCCTTCATATCAAGAGGGTTTGAGTATAGGAATAAGGATACCTCACTGCAGCTGCAGCTGTTCAGAGCCTTGGTGCAGTTTTGGTCGCCTTATCTGAGGAAGGATATTCTTGCAATGGAGGGAGTGCAAAGGCGATTCACCAGGCTGATACCTGGAATGGCAGGAATAACTTATGAGGAAAGATTGCTCAATTTGGGATTGTACTCGCTGGAGTTTAGAAGATTGAGAGGGGATCTCATAGAGACATATAAAATTCTGGCAGGACTGGACAGAATGGATGCGGAAGGGATGTTTCCAATGGTGGGAGAGTCCAGAACCCAGGGTCATAGTTTGAGGATAATAGGCAAACCATTTAAAACTGAGATGAGGAGGAATTTCTTTACCCAGAGGGTGGTGAATCTGTGGAATTCATTGCTACAGAGAGCAGTTTAGGCAGGTTCATTGAATATATTTAAGAGGTAATGAGATATATTTCTTCAGTAGAAAGGAATTAGGGGTTACGGAGAGAAGGCGGGGATGGGGTCATGATCTCATTGAACGGCGGAGCAGGCTCGAAAGGCCGAATGACTTACTTCTACTCCTATCTTCTATGTTTGTCATGGAATTGGGGTTTACTGAGATTGGTGTTGACATGGTATTGATGTTGACTGAGGTTGGTATTTATTTAGTATTGATGTGTATTGAAGTTGATATTGACATGGTTTTGTGGTGGATTGAGGTTGTTATTGATATGTTATTGAGTTTGGTATTAACATGGTGTTGAGGTGGAATGTGATTTGTGTTGAGATGTTGTTTTTTTTAAAATCTTTATTTAAAATTTTTATAACATGAATACAATAAAGAATTACATTTAAAGAAAAATAGAAAAAAAAAATTAAAAAGGTATGATTACAATATTACGTCAGAAAACTACACAAAATAACCCCCCCCCCCGTTAATTGTAACACAATATTAATAGTCTAACTTAAAATTAGTCCAACCCTCCCCCCAAAATAAAGAGTGAAGAGTTAATAAAATTGACAATATTATATATGAAAAAAAATACCCACTTAAAAAAAAAGAGATAAAACTTAACCTAAAAAAATTCTAACAACAACAACAAAAAAAATTGTCAATACTAAAATATCACACTTAAACATATATTTAAATCAAACTTAAATGCATATAATTAGCAAACGGAGTCCACTTTAACTTATAAAAAGACATCTTATCCTGAATTGAAAAAGATATCCTTTCCATAGTCAAACAAAATTTCATTTCCAAATACCACTTATCTAAAGTTAGTATATTTCTATCTTTCCAAGTAAGTGCTATACATTTCTTAGCCACAACTAAAGCTAAATAAATAAATGAAATCTGATAATCCTCTAAACCTAAATCGATTAATGATTGCATGTTCCCTAATAAAAATATATCGGGATCTAATACAAGATGGATATTATATAAACTGTTAAAAACAGATTGAATACCTTTCCAAAATTGTTGCAATCGATCACAAAGCCAAACAGTATGCAAAATGTATTGACCGTCTGATCACATCGAAAACAAGAATCCAACTTACTAAAACCAAATTTTTTAAATTTCTCCAGCGTTAAATATAGCTGATGAATAAAATTATAATTAATCATCGCTAGTCTAGCATTAATTAATTTCCGAATACTATTCTGACAAATTTCCATCCAAGCTTCTTCAGCTATTTTATGTCCTAAATCTTTTTCCCATTTCAACTTATCTTTATCCCAGTCTTTTTTACTATCAATTCCTTGTAAAATATAATACAAATCAGATATATATCCCTTTTTTGGTATTGAAAGTACATATTCTTCAAAACTAGATTCAGGCAATAAAATCATATGTCGACCACATAACTGTTTTACAAAAGATCATAATTGATAATATACAAATATAGAATTTGCACTACCATATTTCCTTTGTAATTCGTCAAAGGAACAAAAACAACCCTCAGAAAAACAATCAGATAAATTTTTTATTCCCTTCTTTTTCCATTGTTTCAAAGTGGCATTGGAGACCGTAAAAGGAACAAGTTGATTATTATATAATGGCAATCTTCCAGAATATATATTTTTAAGTCCCAATTTTTTAAGTTTACTTGTCCATAAATTCAATAAATGTTTCAATATTGGTACATCATAAGTTCATAATAAATTTTTATTCCATCGAAACAAAAACTCATGAGGAAATTTTTCTAAAATAACCACCATTTCTATCTTTACCCAACTAGGTGGGTCGTCCATATTCATTAATGCATTAAGAAATTTGAATGGAGCTGCTTCATAATAATGCTGAAAATTCGGTAATCTTAAACCTCCAAATTGAAAATCCCACATCAATTTTCTCATTGCTATTCTCGGAAATTTTCCATTCCATAAGAATTCTCTAATCGCTTTATATAAATACTTAAAAAAACTTTTTTTTAAAAAATAAGGAATTGATTAAAACAAATATTGTATTCTAGGAAAAATATTCATTTTTATGGTATTAATCCTCCCTAGTAAACCCAAAGGTAGATCCTTCCACCTAATCAAATCTAATTTAATCCTTTTTATTAAAGAAAATAATTAATTGAATATAATTCTTGAAATTCCGTATTAACATTAATTCCTAAATATTTAATTTGTGTAGTCCACTTCAAATTTGTAATATTTTTATATACTGAATAATCACCTTTACAAATTGGTAAAATTTCACTTTTAGCTCAATTTACTTTGTAACCAGATAATTGGCCATAAATTTCTAAACATTCTTGAATTGCAGGTAAAGAAATATCCGGATCCACCAAATATAATAAAACATCATCAGCAAATAAATTATTCTTATATTCCTCATTCAGAACTCTCATACCTTTAACATTTTCATTTTGATGTATTAATTGTGCTAAAGGTTCAATAACTATAGCAAATAAAGCAGGTGACAACGGACATCCTTGTCTAGTAGATCTTGTCAAACTAAAAGATTCTGAAATTTGACCATTAACAGCAATTCTCGCCTTCGGACTATTATATAAAGCCTTTATCAACCCAATAAATGAAGAACCAAAACAAAATTTCTCAAGTACTTTGAACAGAAACTTCCATTCCACTCTATCAAAAGCCTTTTCTGCATCCAATGAAACCGCTATTGGATAATTCAACTGAAATTTAGATTTATTTATCAAGGTTATTAACTGTAAAATATTATCTGATGCATACCTGTTTTTTATAAATCCCGTTTGATCACCATGTATAATTTTAGGCAGATATTGAGCTAATCTATTGTAATGGACGGTTAAAACCATGTGCTCAGATGCTTCCTTGCTTATGTGAAACTAATGTAATGGAGGGTTAAAACCATGTGCTCAGATGCTTCCTTGCTTATGTGAAACTGACAACACTGGGGCCACACTCAGGTCACCTTACTTTCAGAATTAGCAGATGTAATTAAACTCAGCCATGGGGATTTATCTGAAGATACACTTTGAAATGGAATTCCACCGTGAGGCCCAGGGAAAGCAGTTGTCAAATACGACACTCTGAAATTGATGTATTGGTCACAACCTGTCTTGCTCAAGAAGTTTTAATGAGTCTTTGTATCTACGAGATAAACCAGGATATCATAGCATCCTGCTCCATAATAATTAATCTTCTAAATTGTAGAATAGTATGCTCAGCTTTGATTTTGACTGACAAATGTTAGAGGGAGTGGGTGCATGATTAATTGTTTTTGGGGTATAAAAGTCTGTGGTCCTGCTGCTGAAGTTCAGACTCTCCGAGGGATGGGAACATCCCTTGTCAAGAAGGAAGAACAGCTAGAGTCCGAGCAACGTCCCGGTCAGGGGAGGTGAAGGAGCTGCTACCGGCGCCCCGGCAGCCTACTACAAGTGTGCCGTCATTGCCTCGCTTCGGCAGTTGGGACCAGTCCAGGCGTTGTTAAGTATGATTAGGCAGGCTTGCATATTGTAGTTTGAAACCTGCTTTATATTTGTAATAAACATTTGTGTAGACTGAACTGCTCTCGGTGTGTGTCTCTATTTTCTTTCGGTAGCTCAAACACTGTGACCAATCTAAAACGAACAAAGTGAAAGGTACAAGTTTACCCAAGACAATTGGCGCTGCGAGCAGGGTTGGTCTCAAGATGTTCCGCCGAAAGAAAGAGGTGAGCCCTGAGCAGTTTTTGATTCCGGGATGGACTTCCAAAGATGATGGGTTTGGCATGCTGGCTAATACCCTGTCTTTGTTGGGACCACCCATCAGTTGGGATGAAAGGTTAGAACCCTTAAGTGTGCCTCTGGGAGAGCGGGTTGCCACTCTCCTTCGAGAAAGTAAATTTCCAAAAAAACGGGGGACGCTGACGGACGGTTTTTGGCTGCTGGCCACAGCCTTACGCCACTCCGTTCAGCGTGAAGTTGAATTAGTTCAGCAGCAGGTGAAGTCTGAACATAAGAGAAAACAACTAGAGGAGGAAGTAGAGACTCTGCGACAGCGCTGCTCGATGATGAGCAAAATTGTTAGCACCAGTCAGGATCGAGCCAAAGAATGGGAGGATAAGCATGTTAAAACAATTTGCCGTAATATTAAACTCAGGCAGCAGCTCTGTGCGAATAAGGAAAAGCAAGGGGTAGAACCTGATCCACATCGTATTCGTGCCATGATAAGGAATGGCCATGATCCTGATGTAATTGATGATTGGGACGGGAATATCTGGTATGATGATAATGGTAATAACGCAGATACCCCCCGGCATGTGCCTGGCATACTCCCCTCTCCCTCCGCTGTTCAAGCCCGCCCCGTAAGGCAGCGGACTGTCCAAGCAGATGAAGGTGAAAGGGGGGATGATGTAAGTGTAGAAACTGAAGGGACCAGTGCTCCGATCTCCCAAGCGGACCCAGGGGAAGGCTCCCAAACCCCTGCTTATGCTAGATGGGCTCCCCCCCTCAACGGGATGGTCTCAGCAGCCTCCCGTCCATTGGGTAGAGGGCCCTATGTGCCAGAGTGGTAACAGGGGTCGGGAACAGTCAACAACAATACGTGACTTCACTATAAAAGAGCTGGCCGCCATTGGAGATCGTTTTAGGCAAAAGACAGGAGAAACTTTGGCGGCCTGGCTTCTGCGGGTTTGGGAGCAAGGGGGAGGTAGCATATATCTGACCCCTGAGGAATTGTTGGGGTTAGGATCATTAACTACTGATATTCGAGTCACTGCCGAATTACGTGGCAGAAGGAGAGATGTAGACTATTTACTTGCTACTCTAGGAGAAGCCCTGTTACGGGTGTATCCGTCACCAGTAGATTGGGATCTGCATTTGCAGAACCATTGGGGCACATCAGAGGAGGGTATAGCAGTGATTCGCCAACAGGCCGTGGCCTCTGCTTTGTATGCGGGGCGCCTGAGGCTGTGGATGCATGGGGGGAGCCCTGATGAAGAATTATTCACAGCTGGAATGCATACCCGATTGGTTCGTTCAGCCCAACCTACTATACGGGGACTGGTCCTGTCTGTAACTAGTCCGCTAATTGGGCACCTCGTGTCTGAGGCGGTGCACGCCCTATCTGGACTCCAAGAACTGGAGTTGGGAGGTAAAATCCACTCACGTACAACCCAGGTTAAAGCAGACAGACAGGATGAAAGGAGAGGGGCTGCTGTTAATAATGGACTGACCAGAAAAGAGCTTTTTCTAACTTTGTTAAAGTTAGGCGTACCTAAAAGTGATATTGATGGGAAACCTACTGCAGTCCTGTATGCCCTTTATAAGAGGAAGGCAGGGGAACATCATCCCCAGATGCTGGGTCCTCCCGGCCCAGCTGTGCCTTCTGCTCCCACTGCTGCTTCTATCGAGTCAGCTTCTCCTGCCCCAGTCACCCGTGATGAGGTACAACAATGGGTTAAACAGGCTCTTAAGGATAACAATAGCATGTGGTCCTGGAAACCCCCGAACCCTTCTGAAGCCTGAAGGTGTGGGCAGGATTCCCGTGTCTATTCCATCGAGATACGGCGCACACACGGGGATCCGCGGCCCTACATACCGTTAACAATTCACTGGGGTGGGGGTAATGATCGCCAATACTTGGCTTTGGTTGACACCGGTGCAGAGCACTCGGTGATTCCTGGTAACCCCGACCTCTGGAACGGACCCACATTTCGAATAGAAGGAATGGGAGGGGCAATCACCCTGGCGAAGGAAATAAAAGTCCGTGCCACGGTGGGTGATGGCCCTTCCCCCATATGGTTACATGCGTTGGTAGCTGCCACTGACGAGTGTTTTCTGGGTATTAATATGTTGGCCGGTACAGCCCTTAATACTAGCCAAGGGGGGTTTGCATTCGGAATTCGGACTATTACAAAAAGATTAGTGGTGGGTCAGGCCAAGTTGGATCCCGTGGTGGTGCCACCCCCCTCAAAACCTGTATGCATTCCGCAATATCGCCTCCCTGGAGGGCAGGAGGAGATTACCGCCACCATTGATGCTTTGAAAGAAGAAGGGGTAGTGAGGCCTGCAACGTCGCCCTTCAATAGCCCAGTTTGGCCTGTCCAGAAGCCGGACGGCTCCTGGAGAATGATGGTTGATTATAGTTTTTTAAATAAACATGCCCCACCACTTGCTTCGGCAGTTCCGGACATTGTTACCCTTATTGAAAACATTGCTACTGGGAACTCAGGAACATGGTATGCTGTCATTGATCTCGCTAACGCCTTCTTCAGTATTCTTATAGACGAAGTCTCACAGGATCAGTTTGCCTTTACCTGGAAGGGGCGCCAGTATACCTTCACCCGCCTCCCTCAGGGCTACGTACACTCTCCCACTATTTGCCACGGCCTAATTGCTCGTGATTTGGAGGCAGTACCAGTGCCGCCCTCCCTCTCGATCCACCACTATATTGATGATGTGATGAATCAAGGCGCCTCAGAAGAGATGGTACGAGAAGGTATGGAGAATGTCCAAGGTGCCCTGATGCAGAGGGTTGGGCCATTAACCCCGCCAAGATACAGGGCCCGTCCCAGACGGTTATTTTCCTTGGGGTTCAGTGGCATGCTGGAGAACAGGTGGTTCCTGATAAGGTTCGCAATAAGATCGCAGTCCTAGCCAGGCCTGCGAATAAAAAGGAGACCCAGCGTTTCCTGGGGTTATTGGGATACTGGCGACGTCATATTCCACACTTGGCATTGCTTTTACGCCCCCTGTATAAGGTTACCCGAAAGAAAACAGACTTTGTATGGGGTGACGATCAGGAGAGGGCATTCCAGTCCGCCAAGCAGGCTATTCTTCAGGCCCTGCCCATCTCCCCCCGCATCCCAAATACCCCCTCTGAATTACAGGTCTCCGTCACTGATCGGGTGGCATCCTGGAGCCTCTGGCAGAAACAAGAGGGTCGCCGAGTCCCGCTGGGATTCTGGTCACGAACTATGCCCGAGGCTGCCACTCGTTATTCTGCTTTTGAACAACAGCTACTAGCCAGTTACTGGGCCCTGCTGGAGACGGAAAGAATGACGGGCGATGCAGGTATTCAGTTGCGACCTGTGCTCCCCATAATGAACTGGGTCCTGGCTAATGATGCTAATTTAAAGATTGGACGGGCTCAGCAGTCTTCTATTGTTAAATGGAAATGGTACATTCAGAGTTGCGCCACCAGTGGGCCTGAAGGGGTGAGCCACATACACGAACAGGTGGCTGAACTTCCGTCTCTTCGTGAGGACATTGAACCCGCCCTGCCCCCTCCTTTACCCCCTTCACCAGTTCAATGGGGTAAACCATATGATTCACTCACTCCAGCTGAACAAGAAGATGCCTGGTTTACTGATGGTAGCAGCCGGTGGGTGCAAGGAAAGCAGAAGTGGAAGGCAGTAGCATACCACCCCAAGTCAGGAACTCACTTATCGGAGGAGGGGGATGGTGGCTCTAGCCAGTATGCCGAGTTGAAGGCGGTCACCCTACCACTAGACCCCCATGATCACCCTCTCCGCCTGTATACCGATTCCTGGGCTGTGGCCAATGGACTTGTGGTATGGATGTCTGATTGGCAGCAGAATGACTGGCTGATACATGACCGTCCTGTATGGGGCAAACAACTGTGGCAGCTGTTGTGGGATGCCTCCCACCATCGGGAGATAACTGTATACCACGTTGACGCCCATACTACTGCAATGACAAACATGGCCCAACATAATGCGGTGGCAGATCAGCTTGCCACGATCAGTCGCACTGATACTGTTCCCCTGGCTCGATGGGCGCATGAACAGAGTGGCCATCTGGGGGAGAAGGGATCAGCTATGTGGGCCCGTACCCATGCCTTACCCGTCCATCAGGATGATGTCCGCGAGGTTGTACGTACATGCCCAGCCTGCCAGCTAGCAAAGTCCCGCACCGTTCCGCCTGGTCCGCATGGCCGAATAAGTAGGGGAGCTCACTCTGCTGCAGTCTGGCAAATTGACTATATCGGTCCCCTGCCAGAATGTATGGGTAAGCGTTACGTCCTGGTAATGGTTGACACCTTTTCGGGCTTGGTCTTTACTTTTCCCATCAAGACAGCTGACCAAGCTAGCACTATTCAAGGACTAAACCATCTACTTTCTCGTTATGATGTACCAGAGGAAATTCAGTCTGATAATGGCTCCCACTTCTCTGGGAAGACAATCTGTGATTGGGCAAATGACAACAGTATCCTTTGGGTTCACCATATTCCTTATTACCCACAGGCTGCAGGTTTAGTTGAACGGATGAACGGCTTATTGAAGGAACAAATTCGTTTGTTAACACCACAGGGAACTCTGAAGGGGTGGTGCCATGTGCTGCAGCAGGCAGTCGACAATTTGAATCATCGCCCTTTAAAGGGAGGTACACCTTTCCACCGACTTCTTCACGCTTCTGAACTACAGCCTATTCCAGAGGAACGGTCAGTGCCTCCTTCCCCCATTCCCGAACCAGAGAATGCTGGACAAAAGGTATGGGTGGCACCACCAGGTAGTGGCCCTCCTGTAAAAGGGGAAATAGTGACACCGGCCCAGGGTAACACTCGGTGGGTTGCTATTGCGGGACAGGATGACTTGATGTGTTTAAATACTGAACGCTTACGGCGTCGTGAGTGACTTGTGTCAGAATTCTTTGTTCCAGGTTCTCTGTCCTGTGTTCTTGTTGATCTGGCTTAACAGCTGCTTTGGTGCCAGCAATTGGATTTGCAATGTGGAAGATGTTCCCAAGGAATTGCCTGTGGGGGACACGGCCCAATGCGTTACACCAAAGAAGTCCTCGGTCACCCGCCTCAAGTGCAGCTTGTATAAATATGTTATTGCCGATCACGGTTCCTTTGTTTTGTTTGTGGATGGACCGACTGATGGAGTCGCCCCCTACTTCTGTGATGATCGTGTATGTATCCACTTTGCATCCTGTAATACCTCTGCACCGTCTGTAACTAAATGGTGGGCAGATTCCGGGTCCGTGAAGGATTGGTGGCCTTCATCAAACATTAACATTCCTCCAAATTTGTCCGACAATTCCTTTCTTCATGTTTCCTATGCGTACGCTCACCGATTGAATGTTTCTGATTGTTGGGTTTGTACCATAGGCCCTTTGCATTCCGGTTCAGGTATTCCCATGATCCCCATCCCTTTCACCCGGAAGGAGGTTGCTGCATGGAAATATTTTGATCCCTCCACAGGCAGGGTTGAAATTGATGAAACTGAGCCTGCGCCTGAGGAGGCCCAGTTTTTTAATATACGTGACATTTTGGGTATTTTTCAAGGATGGCGAGGTGGATTGAGTTTGGTATTGATATGGTTTTGAGGTGAATTGAGGTTTGTATTGAGGTGGGTTGAGGTTAGTATTGAGGTGGGTTGAGGTTAGTATTGAGGTGGGTTGAGGTTGGTATTAAGGTGTATTGAGGTTGGAATTTACATGGTATTGACGTCGATTGAGGTTGGTATTAAAAAGTGTTGAGATAGATTCAGGTTGGAATTGAGGTCATTTGACATTGGTATTGAGGTGGATTGAGATTGGCATTGATATGGTGTTGAGTTCGATTGTGGTTGGTATTGACATAGTAGTGAGGTTGATTGAGGTTGGTATTGAAGTGGGCTGAGCAGGATTGAGGTGGGTATTGATATGTGATTGAGGTGGATTGAAGTTGGTATTCAGATGGATTGAGATTGCTATTGACGGTATTGAGGTTGGTATTTAAGTGGATTTATGTTGTTTTTTCAGTGGATTGAAGTTGGCATTGAGGTGGAGTGAGGTTGATAATGAATTGGTACTGAAGTGGATTGAGCTTCAGGTGGATTGAGTATTCAGGTGGATTGAGTTTGGTATTGATATGGTATTGAGGTGGACTGAGATTGTATTGAGGTGGGTTGAGGTTGGTATTAATGTGGATTGAGGTTTGGTTTGTCATGGTATTGGGGTTTATTGAGGTTGGTGTTGACATGGTATTGATGTTGACTGAGGTTGGTATTTATATAGTATTGATGTGTATTGAGGATGATATTGAAATTGTATTGTGGTTGGTATTGAGGTGGATGAGGTTGGTATTGATATATCATTGAGTTTGGTATTGACATGGTGTTGAAGTGGATCGTGACTGGTGTTGATATGGTGTTGAAGTGAATTGAGGTTGGTATTGATCTGTATTAAGGTTGGTATTGACATGGTATTTAGATCAATTGAGGTTGGTATTGACAAGGTATTGGGGTGCATTGAAGTTGGTATTTATATGGTATTGAAGTGGATTGAGCTGGTTTGAAGGTGGTCTTAATATTGCATTGAGGTTGATTTAGTTTTGTATTGATATGGTGTTGAGATGGATTGAGGTTCATATTGATATTGTATTGAGAACTATTGAGGTTAATATGACATTGCATTGAGGTTGGTATTGACATGGTATTGAGGTGAGTATTGTATGGTATTGAGGTTGGCATTGATATGGTCTTGAGGATGATTGAGGATGGTATTGATATGATATTGAAGTAATTTGAGGCAGGTAGGTATTGAGGATGATTGATGTTGGTATTGACATGGTATTGAGGTGGGTTGAGGTTTGTGTTGATATGGTATTGACATGGATTCATGTTCGTATTGACATGGTATCGAGGTTAATATTGGTATGGTATTGAGTTGGATTGAGGTTGGTATTGATATGGTATTGATGTGAAATGTGGTTGGTATTGATATGGTATTGAGGCGGATTCATGTTCGTATTGACATGGTATCGAGGTTAGTATTGGTATGGTATTGAGTTGGATTGAGGTTGGTATTGATATGGTATTGATGTGAAATGTGGTTGGTATTGATATGGTATTGAGGCGGATTCATGTTCGTATTGACGATATCGAGGTGAGTATTGGTATGGTATTGAGGTGGATTGAGGTTGGTATTGACATTGTTTTGAGGTTGACAGACCGGAAGCAAAGAATAGAAATAAATGGGTTCTTTTCAGAATGGCAGCCAGTGACTAGTAGGGAACCACAAGGCTCACCGTGAGACCTCAGTTATTTACAAAACATATTAATGATCTCGATGAGGGCATAGAAAGCAGCATCTCCAAGTTTGCAGATGAAATTATATTGAGTGGCAGGGCCCTTCATCGAATTTGCTACAGAACTTAACTCATTTGGTGATTGTGACGGGCATCACTGTACATTTTAAGCAGTGAATCTTCCCCCCTCAGTTTACCCGTGCCCAGGGTACGTGAATATTTCAATTAAAAAAATAATAATTCGTGGACAAAATTCTTTGAATTCTAAAATAGATTGTATTCTTGTATTTTCAATTGTTTTTGTCTCCAATGAAAAAGTCTCCAACTTTTATTAAAAATGCATTTTAACTAGCTGTTCACTCATAAAGCGAAATACACAAAAATATTAAAACACCTAACCCCGTGCCTATGCTTCCAATAATTAACCATGTGAAAATACATTTTTAAACATTGATTTGCCCAAGTATAAACTACTCCCTGTTGTTAGAAAAAGGCTTTTTGCTCAAAGTAATTTTTAAAAATGTGTTTCACAGTGTCACTTATCACACACACAGAAACGGGGTTAGGTGTTTTAATATTTTTGTGTATTTTTTACATTTTGGGACCCTTTATAACATCTGCTACAGACCCCACACGAGCTAAATCCAGCCCTGCTTCCATACCTCCAGCACCTCACCCGAGGATAAGGATGTTTTAAATATTTCTGTCAAGGCTCCTGCAGTTACTACACTCATCTCCCTCAAGGTCCGAGGCACCATCATGTCAGGCCTGGGGGATTTATCTCCCTTTATTTGCTTTACAAGCAATTCCTGTTCTTTAATCTCTCTTTGTTCCATGCCACTGCTGCTTGTTTCCCTTCCTTCCTTATACCCAATGCCAGTTTCATGCCTAAATACAGATGCAAAATTTTTTTTATCCTTCTCTGGAACTTGCACTCCTGCACTGTGTCTTATTTGCTGGACTATAAACTTGAACCTGAAATCAAATTGTAAATTGACAACTAAACCCAGACCTGCTTTGATTTGTTGCCTCAATAATCACAAGACTTCAGACCCTCCTGGTGTTTGAGTGAGTGATGTTTAAATATTCCACACTCTGCAAACTTTCTGTGTGGACTCACTGGTGTTTCACAAGGCTGTTCGACTGGGTGAATCCCTTGCTGCACTCGGGAGAGTGGAAGGCCTCTCCTTGGTGTGGACCTGCTGGTGGATCATCAGTGTGAATGATGATTCAGTGTTAATCAGTCTGTGTGAATCCCTTCCCGCACTCAGAGCAAATGTACAACCTCTTCCCAGAGTGGTGGGTTAACAAGTGGGATGAGCAGATTAACTCCTTTCCACACTGGGAGCAGATGAATGGCCTCCCCCCAGTGTGGACTTGCTGATGGTTGAGCAGGTTGGAGGATTGAGTGAACCCCTTCCTCACTTGGGACAAATGAATGGCCCCTCCTTGAAGTATACCTACTGGCAGTTCAGCAGGTGGGAGGACTGGATGAAGCCCTTCCCGCACTCGAGGCAGATGAATGGACTGTCTCTGCTGTGAATCTTCTGGCAAGTGAGCAAGTTTGATTGCTCGCTGAAGCTCTTGTTGCCCACAGGTAGGTGAAGGGTTTCTTGGTGGTACGGAACTGCTGGTGTCTCCTCATCTTGCAAGACTCACTGAATCTCACACCACATTCAAAGCAGGCAAAGGGCATCTGTCCCTTGAGAATCCATGGTGAATCTCAAGGCTGGACCTGTTGGTGAGGGCCTTCTCACACTCAGGGCAAATGAATGGCCTCTCTCCAGTGTGGACCCGCTGGTGGGTCAGAAGGTTAGAAGACTGGGCAAACTCCTTGCAGCACTTGGAGCAAGTGAAGGGCCTCTCCCCAGAGTGGACCTGCTGGTGTTTCTTCAAGTTATCCAGACTTACCATAGGTTACAGGACTGAGCAAACTCCTTGCAGCACTCAGGGCAGGTGAAGGGCTTCTCCCCAGAGAGGACCCGCAGCTGATTCTTCAAGTTACCCAGACTTTTAAAGTTCTTCCTACAATCGGAGCACTGAAACGGGTTTATCGTTGTGGGGATGAGAGGATGTAACCAGGGGATAAATCAATGCAGTCCTGTCCCGGGGCCATAGCGTGAGCTCACCCCAATGGAGGGTCCCAGAGAGGTGGGCTGCGGGTTAAATCAACACCAAGGCTAGGAGAAGTTTCCTCTTGCTGGGCATTGCAAGCCCTGGAATCACGGGAGCCCCCCGTTCCAGGACCCGGTGCGGCTCTCAACTCCCGGAGGTGAATCCCCTTCAGTTCCCAACAAGCATTCATCCCGGGAACACCTGCAGCCCCTTGCGGAGACAAGCATTGCGCATGCCTATAAAGGACTTCATGGGCTGCAGCTCCGCATCATCGGACTGGCGAACATGATGATGTCATCCCGTATACGAACCTGTCTCGCCTTCCCCACTCGGTCACCAGGGGTCAGCCCAGTGACCTTGTATATAAAGCAGTCCAGAGCTATAGTCTTGCCTTCCAGGTTCGTCTTGCAGAGAGACAAGACCTCTTAGTGTACATATTAGTTTATTAAAGCTGTCTTATACTTGCACTGCTGTTGTGGTTATTGTCAGTACAATGTAATAAACTGATATTATAGCGACTAGGATAGAAACTGCTTCTGCTCCAATGCGCATTCCCAACCACCTGGAGACTCTTCTTGAGGAAAGGAATCTGGGGATGACTAGCACACACGTGCATCCGAGGACAGAGAGGGCGAGGGACCGCTGTACTGGAATCATGGTGGAATGCAGGGAAGACCACAGAAGTATGGTAGGGCAGGTAAGAAACGGCCAAGAGCCCTGCCTGTCTATGGGTTCGCCAGTTCAAGTGCTGCCAACCCTAAACCCCAGTCCAATTAGAAAGGGGTCACTACAAGCGTAGGTGGAAGGATCTCCACAAGTTGTGCTCCCGATTGCCACGTATGTGCAGAATTCCCGACCACTCCAGAGCCAAGGAGTCACACCACTACCGTCACTCCCCCAGCAGCAGTTTCCCCAGTACCACGGAGACCTGATGGTTCTGCTGGGATCTCCCCTAAGCCCGCTGCAAATAACCCAAAGCCAGAAACTCAGCCTGAAGCGCTCAGGTTACTCCTCCAGTAGACCCAAGCCCCATAGAGGCTCTACCAGCAGCTCCCAGTACCCCAGGGTCCACCTTTGCTACACCTTAGGGACCAGAGACAGTGGCTTAGCCATGTGCTGCAACCAGACAGGCTGGAGCTCGACCCCAGAAATCCCAGAGCCGGTACGCATTTCGGCCACTGGCAGAGATGCTTTCTGAATTACGTGGAGGGTGCTGAGGCATCAGATAAAGAGCTATTAATGCTGTTGTTAGTGCAGCTGGGAGACCACCCTTACACATATACAGCATGCCAGGTCTTACCAAGAGGCAATGAGCACTTTACAGAGGCATTACAGTAAGGGGCATAGCGAACTCCACTCCCGGTACAGGCTCATGACCAGGTCACAACAAGTAGGGGAGTCTGCCAGAGACTTTATACTCTCTCTGAAAGACCTGCAACTTTAAAGCAGTATCAGCTCAGGAGTATGCGGAGGACCTTATTAGGGACAGAATTATTGCAGGCATATGGTCCACTGAGACGAGACATCGATTGCTGTAGAAAGGAATGGTGGGGCTAAATGAGGCAGAGACTATTGCAGAAGCTTTAGAAAGCACCAGGAAAGAATTGGAGGAGTATTCACAGGACCCTGGGGCTGGGATAAACGTCACACTGCTGGACTCTCGAGCCCCACGAAAAAAAAAGTATGCTGCTTCACTGGAATTCACAGCAGCAACAGCACACCTTGAGGATCCCAAGTGCTCTTTCAGTGGACAGAGAAAGTACCCCAGAGCCCTCTGCCCTGCCAGAGATAACATCTGTTCCAACTGTGAAAAACGTGGGCATTATGCAAAAGTCTGCAGAAGCCCCAAGGCCACAGCCAAGGCCCATTCTCATGCTGATAAGAGGCAGGAAAGCTCTTCTTTCTCTCCACAGACAAACAGAACAAGAAGAATGCCATGTGCAGCCGGCCATCTTGGAGAAATGCTACAAAGCAGAGGACAGTCTTCAGGAGATGAATATGACACCGAGTACTATTGGATGGAAGGAAACGAAGGACACGCCAGACTTGCTTCCCTATGCATGAATCAGGCGAGTCCACACAATTTATCTGATGCCTCTGTGTGCATCAAAATTAATAATGTGAGGGTAAATTGCTTAATAGATAGTGGAAGCACTGAAAGTTTTATTGACCAGGGGTTAGTCAACTGCCTTGCCCTCCCCATACGCCCGAGTGAGCATCAGATCCTGTTAGCAGCCTCTCCCTTGCGGCTGAGGTAAAACAGTTTTGCAGGGTTACTCTCGAAATCCAGGGGACAAAATACAAAGGGTTCAAATTACTAGAACTCCATCAACTCTGTGCCCCGGTACTATTGGGGTTAGATTTTCAGTGCCAGTTAGAAAGCATAACAATAGTGCACAACGGGCCTCACCCCCCATTGCGCCTTACGAAGAAACAACCCTGTAGCCTGTCTATCCTGAACGTAGAACCCCCTCCACTGTTCACACACCTGACCCCAGAATACACACCAACAGCCACAAAGAGCAGGAGGTACAGCCCAAGGGACAGAGCCTTCATTAGGACAGTGGTCCGCAGGCTACTACTAGAGCAGAGCACCAGCCCCTGGAGATCCCAGGTGGTTGTAGTAAAGTCAGGAGAAAAACTGTGCATGGTAGTGGATTACAGTCAGACAATCAACACATTTATACAGCTAGATGCCTACCCCCTGCCACGCAACATTGCACAGTATGTGTTCTCCACCATAGACCTGAAGGCAGCATACCACCAACTGCCCATTAGAAACAACGATCGCATTTACACAGCATTTGAGGCAGACGGCAGGTTGAATCAATTTCTGCGACACCCCTTCGGTGTCACCAATGGAGAGTCCCTATTTCAGAGAGAAATGGACCGAATAGTAGATGAGTTCCCACTGAAAGTGGTGTTCCCCTACTTAGACAACATAACAATCTTTGGCCACACTCAGGAGGATCATGACACGAATTTAAAACGGTTCTTCCAGGCTGCTGAGGAAAGCAACCTAACGTACAACAGGGAGAAATGCGTTTTTAGCGCCAGGAAGTTGCCAATCCTGGGCTACGTAGTGCAGAACGGGAAAATCAGCCCAGACCCAGCCTGTATGCGCCCTCTCCTAGATCTCCCAGTGCCACACACGCTGAAAGCACTAAAAAGGTGTTTGGGACTGTTCGCTTACTATGCCCAATGGGTCCCCAACTACGCCGACAGGGCCCACCCACTTATAAAAGCCTCAGTTTTCCCACTGTTCCCAGCAGCCACCAGAGCATTCAGGGACATTATGGACCATATTGCTAAAGCTACTATGTGGTCCATAGATGAGTCGATCCCGTTTCAAGTAGAAGTGGATGCATCCGATGTGGCTCTGGTAGCCACCCTAAACCAAGATGGATGACCAGTGGCTTTTTTCTCGCGAACACTACAGGGGTCAGTGGTAAGACATTCAGCAGTAGAGAAGGAGGCCCTAACCATTGTGGAAGCAGTAATGCACTGGCGACATTATCTGGCCTGCAAACACTTCACCTTCATCACGGCCAACGGTCTATGGCTTTTACGTTCGTTAACCAGAACAGGGGGAGAATTAAAAATGACAAAATCCTGCGCTGGCGGATAGAATTGTCTACATTTAACTACAACATTCTATACCGAGCCCCCGGACGTGGTGTCCAGAGGCACTTGTGCCATCCTTAACCACATGACCCAGTTGCAGAGCTTGCAAAATGAGCTGGGCCACTCAGGGGTCGCTAGACTGTTTCACTTCATTAAAACCCAAAACCTCCCATTTTTGGTAGAAGAAGTGAGGTCAGTGAACAAGAGCTGCCCCATCTGTGCAGAATGCAAACTGCAATTTTACCGGCCAGTCAAAGCCACCCTGATAAAAGCTACCAAACCTTTTCAGCGCTTCAGCCTCGATCTTAAAGGCCTGCTCCCATCCAATAATAGAAATGTCTATTTTTGTCAACGTAATAGATGAATATTCCCATTTCCCCTTCGCAATCCCGTGTTCTGATGTATCAGCAGCCACTGTTCTAAAATGCCTCCAACCCATCTTCAGCATATTTGGGTACCCGAACTACATACACACAGACAGGGGTACTACATACACACAGACAGGGGTGCTGCATTCATGAGCGCAGAAGTACAGCAGTACCTGCACAAAAGAGGGATTGCTACCAGCCATACTACAAGTTACAATCCCAGGGGGAATGGACAAGTCAAAAGGGAAAATGCCACTATCTGGAAAACGGTCCTTTTGACCCTAAAAGCAAAAGACCTGCCTATTACTAGATGACAAGAAGTGTTGCCAGAGCCCCTACACAATATTCTTTGTTGTGCACTGCCACTAACATGACCTCACATGACCATATCTTTTCTTTCACAAGGAAAGCCACAACGGGCACAGTGCTGCCTAAATGGATGATGATACTGGGACCTGTTCTCCTCTGGAAGCACTGCAGATCCCACAAAGTGGACCCACTTGTGGATCAAGTGGAGTTGAGGCACGCGAACCCTCAATACGCCTTGGTCACATTCCCAGATGGAAGAGAAGACTCGGTGGCCACCAGGGATCTTGCGCCTGCCAGATGTGTGAAGAACGTGGAGGAGACACAGATGTCTACAGATCAACAAGGAGCGCAGCAGCAGTCACTAGAACAGTTGTCCATCGAGTCACCCCAGAGGACTATACCACTCAGGACCCTGGGTACGCCCGCCCCACAAAATATCACCACCCTGGACTTGATGGCAGGACCTAATCCCATACAAGAAGATCCCCAGCCCACATGGCCATCTAGTACTTCCCACTCCCACACTTCCACCAAGAAAGGCCGAAAGGCAGACCGCACTCCCCATCCCTATACCACTATCGAGGAGGTCCAGAAGGCAACGGAAGCCACAGAAAATGTTGGACTTATGAACTTACAAACAAGGGAAGGAGGACGGTGTGGGGAATAACATTTTTTTTAAGTGGGGGTGAATGTGGTGATATGTCATTACACCACTATGTCACCAGGGGTCATCCTTCTGGTGACCTTGTATATAAAGCAGTCTAGCCTTCCAGGTTCGTCTTGCAGAGAGACAAGACATCTTCGTGGACATATTAGTTTATTAAAGCTGTCTTATACTCGCACTGCTGTTGCGGTTATTGTCAGTTCAGGGACGAGAGGATAAATCAATGCAGTCCTGCTCCGGGGCCACAGCGCGACCTCACCCCGATGGAGGGTCCCAGAGAGCTAAATCAACACCGAGGCTGGGAGTTGGGCCGGGAGAAGGCAAGTTGGGCCGGGATTGCAAGCCCCGGAACCACGGGAGCCCCTATTCCAGGACCCAGTGCGGCTCTCTATTCCCGGCAGTAATCCCCTTCGGTGCCCGATAAGCGTCTGCGCCTTGAACACCTGCAGCCCCTTGCGGAGACACGCACTGCGCATGCCTGTGAAGGACCATGGGCTGCAGCCCCGCGTCATCCTGCCGTCCAACGTGATGACAGCACCCCGTGGGACGCCCCCGTCAGGCCTTCCTTAAAGGGGCGGAGCTCTGTCATCTGCCTGAACTTGGTGAACATGAGCTTCCTCATTGAACAGAATTGGAACCATATGAGTGAAGATCCGTCATTGATCTGAGTTCTCATCCAATGTGGAGTTAGGGCTGTTGGAAAGGTTCCCATTTATTGTTTCCACACTGGAGATAAATGCCCACCTCTGGCTCCTCTGATTGACAGCTCCCTCCGTCCCTCCTCCCGATCTGAGATCATTGTACGCACTGACGTCACAGGGCCCGTGAGCGTTCCTGACCGCCGTTCCCTCAGCAACTGGGAGGTCTACGGAGGAGGCCGCAGGCGCAAGAGTGAAGAGAGGGAGGGGAGGAGGATCCGCGCTACCCTGAGGTGGAGCTGGTGTTGCCGGGGGGTGAGGACCGCCTTGGGGAGGAGGGCGAGCGGCACCAAGTCCGGTCGGGGCCTCGTCCCCCCACAGTCGGGCCGGTGAGAGAAGGGCAGGGGAGGGGGGGTGAGGGAAGGGGAGGGGGGGTGAGGGAAGGGGAGGGGGGGTGAGGGAAGGGGAGGGGGGTGAGGGAAGGGGGGGTGAGGGAAGGGGGGGTGAGGGGAGGGGGGGTGAGGGGAGGGGGGGTGAGGGGAGGGGAGGGGGGTGAGGGAAGGGGAGGGGAGGTGAGGGAAGGGGAGGGGGGGTGAGGGAAGGGGAGGGGGGGTGAGGGAAGGGGAGGGGGGATGAGAGAAGGGGAGGGGGGTGAGGGGAGGGGGGGTGAGGGAAGGGGAGGGGGGTGAGAGAAGGGGAGGGGGGGTGAGGGGAGGGGGGGTGAGGGAAGGGGAGGGGGGTTGAGGGAAGGGGAGGGGGGTTGAGGGAAGGGACCGCGCCTCCTGTCACACGGGAAGTGGGGGGGGGGGGAAATCAGGGAGAAGGGTCCCTAACAACGCCGTGGGCAGCGAGTGTGCCCAGCTGCAGCCCCTGTTCCCCCACCCCGCCCCGCCGCACGGATGGGCGGGGGCAGCAGTTGGACTGACGGGGCGAGGGGGGACAGGGGCAGACAGTGTCCCTAACAGGAGGGACAGGGACGGGGTCCCCACCACAGGGCGGGCCGGCTCGCTGGGGGAGGGACAGGAGGCCCCTGTCACCGTCCCCGTCTCACCATAGAATGGTGTAACTGCAGCATCAGCTGGGTCCGTGGCCCCACCACGGGGGCTGCGGTGAAGCCGGGTGGCGATCAGGGACTGGGGACTCTGGGGTCTGGGGCACTGACACACACTTGTGTGGGATCCAGCACGGGGAGTTGCCTCCTTGGTGCCAGGATCACGGATGTTTCACAGCAGTTTCACAGTCCAGTATCCTGGACGTGGAGAAAGAGCAGCCGCAGCTGGTGGTGCATAGTACTGATGACATTGGCAGGAAGAGAGATGAGATCTTGCAGGTAGAGTTTACAGCATCCAAGATTAGAAATGCAGTATTGTCATCTCAGGATGTCCTGAACCAGTGATGGAGTGAGGGGAGAAATTGGAAAACCTTCCAGTCAAACATGTGACTAAGGAGCTTCAGATATATGGACCATGGGGCTCTCTTCCTCAGTAGGTAGGGCAGGTACTATGGGGCAGATCAGTGTGCTTCTTCATACCCACAAAATCAGCAACAAACAAGGTGAGGTTCTCCAAAGAAAAATTGGAGACTTTGGTAGCAAGTTTAAAGACTGAGTATTCTGATCTGAGCTTTACTCCACGTGCCATGGAGTGGCAAGGAATTGAAAGATGGTGAAGTTGGTTCTGTTCTGATGAACTGGTGCAGGGTGGGACAGGTGGGCCTGAAGTGGACGACTACCCAGATCACATCAGGGAGATGTGCTGGGACTAGTCTGGCAGGGGGTTGACCCAACCCATCATCTTGCAGGTGAGAAAGCTGTGGCTGATAAACAGATTAAAGGTTAAAAATAAAACCACTTAAATGCTGGAGAAACTCAGCACGTCAAACAGTGCCTTTATGTAGCAAAGGTAAAAATACATCATCATTGTTTCAGGCTTGAGTCCTTCATCAAGGTGACATCACCATCTGTAATTCCCTTCTTAACACAGTGTCCACTTTGCTCACCATAGTAGCGACAATCAATTTTATTCGAGGTCTAGTGACTGGCTTTAATAGAGCCACTCTGACTTTTCCCATTACAAATCCACAACGAATTTACTCTTGATTATTTCACAGTAGTAAATTACTGACAGAACCAAAACCACCTTCACTTGCATCTGCAAAATGGTGTAACTGAGCAAATATGGCAACTCCAAAGTCTTTAGGTTTAAAACATCTGTTGACTTCAAAACTTTCTAACATTTCAAGACTCAATCCAATTCATCCAATCTTGTGCGATGGAATCTTCATCCCATCCAAATTTTCTAATTCTTGCAGAATTTTTTGGTGCTAATACTGGTGCTACTATTCCCAAAGGATCATATATTGAGCTTACGATTGAAAGAATACCTCTTGTCAAAGGTTGTTCTTTCACAATAATTTTGAATTTGAAAACATCAGATTGAACCCACCATTGCACCCTTAGAATTCTTTCACAATCCAAATCGAGGTGTTTTATCTCCTTTGCTCTTTCTACTTCGGAATAACAACCACCACATCTCGACTGTTGCTAATCCATTTCAGAAAGAAGAACCTTTATTACAGAACTCTTTTAACTCATGATAAAGATCTATTGCTTCTTTTTCTGAAACCACTGAATTAAAACAATCATCAACATAGAAATTATTTCTGATGATGTTTTTTATGTTGAGAACAAAATTACTCTTCATTATCTTCAGCACATTTCCTGAGAGCAAAATTTGCACAACTCGGTGATGAAGTTGCTCCAAATAGATGAACTGTCATTCTGTATTCAATCATGTTTTTACTGTAATCACCATTAGGCCACCATAATAAATATAAAAAATCATGATCTTCTGATGGTACTTTCACTTGACGAAACATCGCTTCAATATCTGCAGCAATTACAATAGGCTCCTTTCAAAAGTTTATCAGAATGCCTATTAAAGTACTAGTTAAGTCTGGACTTTGTAGAAGTTGAGAATTCAATGGAAGTCCTTGAAATGATGCCCCACCATCAAATACTACACATAGTTTCTCCTTTTGTGAATGTATAACTCCATGATGAGGTAAACACCATTTTCTACCATCTTTACATTCCAAGATATCTTCTGATACCTTTTCCACATAACGATGATTTAGACGACTTTACATCTTTAGGAACTATTGAAGTATCCTTAATATTTCCAAATGCTTAATATTTCCACGTGCCATTCCAAAAACTGTACAACATCCTCAAAAGTGGCGTTCCTTCTGGGAAGCATCTTAAGCTCTGCAGCATTGTTTCTCCATAATTCCCTCATCTTATTTATTGATCTTTCTTTGGCTTGGCTTCACGGACGAAGATTTATGGAGGGGGTAAATGTCCACGTCAGCTGCAGGCTCGTTTGTGGCTGACAAGTCCGATGCGGGACAGGCAGACACGGTTGCAGCGGTTGCAGGGGAAAATTGGTTGGTTGGGGTTGGGTGTTGGGTTTTTCCTCCTTTGTCTTTTGTCAGTGAGGTGGGCTCTGCGGTCTTCTTCAAAGGAGGTTGCTGCCCACCGAACTGTGAGGCGCCAAGAGCAAGCAATCACCTCTTGCAATTATACACTACTTGTCATTGTGTTACAACATTCTCTAAGAAAGAGTGTATATGCTTGTAAAGCCTTTGAGTCCTCTGATTTTATTACTGACTTTGTGGCCCTTCTGATTTTATGTTCACCACCATAATGATGATGCAATAATTCTTTTGCCCTTTTGAAATCTTGTGTGGTCCCTTTCTCTATCTTGAATCTGTGTTACTTTACAAAGAACACATACTTGTGCGTTGCCAATTTTGCAAACCACACATGGTATTTTGTGTTTGTAATAACATTTCTGGACTTTGAAGAATGAGATGCAAACTCTCTGACTGCTTGGATATTACAATATATGACATCATAGTCACTATGGTAACACTACAAGCAATAATTTTCCTTAAAGGGATAGGCACAAAATTGACAAAAGATTCAAAAACACAAGGTTTTAACCTTTACAGTGGTGTTGCAGAGGTGGTTCACTGTTGATTCTAGAGATGAGGGGGTTAGCCTATGAGGCGAGATTGCTGGGATTGAGAAGAATGAGAGGGGATCTTCTAGAAACATATAAAATTATGAAAGGCATAGATAAGATTGAGGTGGGTAAACTATTTCTTGTACAGACTAGAACTGGGGGACATCCCCTCAATATTCAGGGTAGTAGATTTTGGTTGGAGATGAGGAGGAACTGATTTTCCCAGAGGTTGGTTAATCGATGGAATTCTCTGCCTATTGAAGCAGTGAAGATGACCTCAGTAAATATATTTAAGACAAGGTTGGATCGATGTTTACATGCAGTAAAGGTCCTAAAGTCTGGACCGCTCGGGGATCAGGTCAGTTCAGATTTTCCGGATTCTTGGGCAATACATATAAATCTCAAATTTAAGGAGAATAAAGAGATAAATTTAATAGTTTATTAATGAAACAGTTTTCATATAAAATACGAAGTACAAAAAAAATAATTATTTTGTCTTGAATTTCCACAACTTCTGCATGGACACTTGTTGTCTCTGTGGTGCTTATGCATTCACGCACACAAAAGCCGAGTGTTTTTCAAGAAGTCCAGATTCTCTTTTTTTAAAACTTTATTTAAAATTTTCAAAGTATATACGAAACAATACATAAAGTAAAAGTCAAAATAATCTGCAACTAAATCCAACCCCACCCCACATCTTCAGCACACCCCACAAGGGGAGCCAGAAAAAAAAAAATCAAGTCCAAAAAAAAACTAACTAATATGTTAAGATACTACTAAACCAATGCATTTCAAATAAGGCGACCACATTTGAACAAAAAGATTATATTTCTTATGCAAACTATATTATTTTTTCCATATAAATACAGGATCTCAATTCATTATGCCAACGAGCCATATTCACTTCTACATCATCCTTCCAAGAAATCGCCACACACTTACCAATGCTAAATGAACAAAAGCTATCTGAAACTTACCCAACCCCAGAACATTCAAAAAAACAGTATAACCCAATAAAAAAATTCAGATTATTGAAAATTTGATCTTAAACAATTTTTGAATAAATTCTCTAATTTTTTTCCCAAAATGGTTGAACCTTATCACTGAATATAAGAATGTTCCTAAACATTAGTTAGGAAGGCTAAGTCCTTGGGTATTAATTTGGAGATAGTCAAATGGATTCAATAGTGGCTGGAAGGAAGGTGCCAGAGAGTAGTAGTAGATAATTGTTTGTCATGATGGAGGCCGGTGACAAGCAGTGTATCTCAGGGTTCGGTATTAGGACCGTTGCTGTTTGTCATATATAAATGATCTGGAGGATGGGGCGGTAAATTGGATTAGTAAATATGCAGATGATACTAAAATAGGGGGAACTGTGGATGATGAAGAGGGTTTTCAAAGATTGCAGAGGGATTTAAACTGCTTAGAGGAGTGGGCAGAAAGAATGCAGATGGAGTTTAATGCTGATAAGTGTGAGGTGCTTCATTTTGGAAAGAATATTCAAAGCAAGACATATGTGGTAAATGGGAGGGCATTGAAGAATCCAGTGGAGCAGGAAGATCTAGGAATAACTTAGTATGCTTGCCTATATAAATCAGTGCATAGAATATAGAAGTTGGGAAGTAATGATGAAACTGTACAAGGCATTGGTGAGGCCAAATTTAGAGTACTGTGCAGCTCTGGTCACCGATTTATAGGAAGGATATTAACAAGATAGAGAGAGTGCAGAGAAGATTTACAAAAATGTTGCCTGGATTTCAGCATCTGGAATACAAGGAGAGATTGAGCAAATTAGGTCTTTATTCCTTGGAACGTAGAAGGCTGAGAGGGGATTTGATAGAGGTGTTTATGATAATGAGAGGGATAGAGTGAGTTGATGTGAAAAGGCTTTTCCCATTGAGAGTAGGAGAGATGGATACAAGAGGTCATGGGTTGAGAGTAATATGAGGGGGAACTTCTTAACTCAGAGAGTGGTTACTGTGTGGAATGGGATTCCGGGAAAGGTGGTGGAGGCAGGGTCAATTTTGACATTTACAAAAGAGTTGGATGAGTATATGGATGGGAGGGGGATGGAGGGATATGGGCAGAGGGCTGGTAGGTGGGATTAGAGAAGGGTACTTGCATCAGTGTGGACTAGAAGGGCCAAATTGGTCTGTTTCCATGCTGTAATTGTTATATGGTTATACAATATCCACATCTAAAACACATCTCTGAATCACAAAATCCATACTTCTTCAATTTATTAGGGGTAATATTCAAATTATCTTCCAATTTCCAGGTTGACATAATACATTTTTTTGCTACGGCGAGAGCTATCTTAACAAATCTTTTTTGTGCATCCTCCAAATCAATTCCAAATTCTTTGTTTTTTATGTTACTTAGGAGGAAGATCTCTGGATTCTTTGGTATATTGTTTTCTGTTATTTTATTTAATATCTGATTTAGATCTTCCCAAAATTTTTTTACTTTCTCACATGTCCAGATTGCATGAATTGTTGTTCCCATTTCTTTTTTACATCGAAAACATCTATCAGATACTGTTGGGTCCCATTTATTTAACTTTTGAGGTGTAATGTATAGCCTGTGTATCCAGTTATATTGTATCATACGTAACCTCGTATTTATTGTATTTCTCATCGTTCCGGAGCATAACTTCTCCCATGTTTCCTTTTTTATCTTTATATTTAAATCTTGTTCCCATTTTTGTTTAGTTTTACCATTTGTTTCCTCATTCTCCTTTTCTTGCAGTTTAATATACATATTTGTTATAAATCTTTTGATTATCATTGTATCTGTAATCACATATTCAAGGTTACTTGCCTCTGGCAAACTCAAACTGCTTCCTAATTTATCCTTCAAGTAGGATCTCAATTGGTAATATGCCAGCGCTGTATCTTGAGTTATATTGTACTTATCTTTCATTTGTTCAAAGGATAAGAATCTATTTTCTATTCTTTTAATCCCTTTTTTTTCCCATTCTCTAAAGGAAAGGTTATCTATTGTAAAAGGGAGTAACTTGTTTTGCGTCAATATTAGTTTTGGTAATTGATAATTTGTTTTATTTCTTTCTACATGAATCTTCTTCCAAATATTGAGGAGATGATGTAATACTGGAGAACTTCTATGTTGTATCAATTTTTCATCCCATTTATATAATATGTGTTCAGGTATCTTTTCCCCTGTTTTATCTAATTCTAATCTCGTCCAATCTGGCTTTTCCCTTGTTTGATAAAAATCTGATAGGTATCTTAATTGTGCGGCTCTATAATAATTTTTAAAGTTTGGCAGTTGTAAACCTCCTTGTTTATACCATTCTGTTAATTTATCTAGTGCTATCCTCGGTTTCCCCCCTCTCCATAAAAATTTCCTTATTATTTTCTTTAACTCCTTGAAGAATTTCTCTGTCAGTTGTATTGGCAATGCCTGAAATAAGTATAATATCCTTGGAAAAATTTTCATTTTAATACAGTTTATCCTTCCTATTAGTGTTAGTGGTAAATCTTTCCAATGCTCTAAATCGTCCTGTAATTTTTTCATTAGTGGATAATAATTGAGTTTATATAAGTTGGCCGAGATTTTTGTTTATTTGTACACCTAGGTATCTTATTGCTTGCATTTGCCATCTAAATGGTGATTCCTTCTTAAATTTTGAGAAATCCGCATTATTCATGGGCATTGCTTCACTTTTATTTACGTTTATCTTGTAACCCGACACTTCTCCATATTCCTTCAATTTCTTATATAATTCTTTTATTGATAGTTCTGGTTCTGTTAAGTACACTATAACATCATCCGCAAATAAACTGATTTTATATTCCTTGTCTTTTATTTTTATTCCTTTTATATTATTATCTATTCTTATCAATTCTGCTAGTGGTTCTATAGCTAACGCAAACAATAAAGGTGATAGTGGGCATCCCTGCCGTGTTGACCTGCTTAAGTTAAATTGCTTTGATACATGTCCATTTACTGTCACTTTCGCTAACGGTCCCTTATATAATGCTTTAATCCAATTAATATACTTCTCCAGTAAACTGAATTTTTGCAATACTTTGAACAAATAATTCCATTCTACTCTGTCAAAGGCCTTCTCTGCGTCTAAAGCAACTGCTACTGTAGGTGCTTTATTTCCTTCTACTGCATGAATTAAGTTAATAAATTTACAAATATTGTCTGTTGTGCGTCTTTTTTTGATAAATCCAGTTTGGTCTAAATTTACCATTTTCGGTACATGCTCTGCTAATCTGTTTGCTAATAGTTTAGCTATTACCTTATAATCTGTGTTAAGTAAAGATATTGGTCTATATGACGCTGGTGAGAGTGGATCTTTCCCTTGCTTTAGTATTACTGTAATTATTGCTGTTTTACATGAATCTGGTAAGCTTTGTGTTTCATCAATCTGGTTGATTACTTCCAGGAGGGGCGGAATTAATAAGTCTTTAAATGTTTTGTAGAATTCTATTGGGAATCCATCCTCTCCTGGTGTCTTATTATTTGGTAATTTTTTTATTATCTCTTGTATTTCTACTATTCCAAATGGCTCTGTTAATTTATTTTGTTCCTCTATTTGTAGTTTTGGTAGTTCAATTTTAGTCAGAAATTCATCTATTTTCCCTTCTTTCCCTTCGTTTTCAGTTCGGTATAATTGTTCATAGAATTCTCTAAAGTTTTCCTTAATTTCTTTTGGATTATATGTAATTTGTTTGTCTTTTTTCCTTGATGCCAATACCATTTTCTTAGCTTGTTCTGTCTTAAGCTGCCATGCTAGGATTTTGTGTGTTTTTTTCACCTAGTTCATAATATTTCTGTTTTGTCTTCATTATATTCTTCTCTACCTTATATGTTTGTAGTGTTTCATATTTTATTTTTTTTATCCGCCAATTCTCTTCTTTTAGTTGTATCTTCCTTCATTGCTAATTCTTTTTCTATATTTACTATTTCCCTTTCCAACTGTTCTGTTTCCTGATTATAGTCCTTCTTCATCTTGGTTACATAACTTATTATTTGCCCTCTAATAAATGCTTTCATTGCGTCCCATAGTATAAACTTATCTTCCAGTGATTCCGTATTTATTTCAAAATACATTTTTATTTGTTTTTCAATAAATTCTCTAAAATCCTGTCTTTTAAGTAACATGGGGTTTAATCTCCATCTATACATTCTTGGAGGGATGTCCTCTAGCTTTACTGTCAATATTAAGGGTGAATGGTCTGATAGTATTCTAGCTTTATATTCTGTTTTTCTTACTCTATCTTGCATATTAGCTGATAACAAAAATAGGTCTATTCTTGAGTATGTTTTATGTCTAGCCGAGTAATATGAATATTCCTTTTCTTTTGGGTGTTGTTTCCTCCATATATCCAAAAGTTGCATTTCTTCCATTGATTTAATTATAAATTAGGTTACTTTGTTCTTTCTGTTAATTTTTTTCCCAGTTGAATCCAAATTTAGGTTGAAATCCCCTCCTATTAATATGTTCCCTTGCGTATCTGCTACCTTCAAAAAGATACCTTGCATAAACTTTTGATCTTCTTCGTTAGGTGAATATACATTGAGTAGATTCCAAAACTCCGAGTATATCTGACATTTTATCATTACATATCTCCCTGCTGGATCTATTATTTCCTCTTCTATTTTAAAGGCACATTTTTACTAATTAATATAGCTACTCCTCTTGCTTTTGAATTATACGATGCTGCTGTTACGTGTCCTACCCAATCTCTCTTTAATTTCTTGTGCTCCAATTCAGTGAAGTGTGTTTCTTGCACAAATGCTATATCAATTTTTTCTTTTTTCAGTAAATTTAGCAGTTTCTTCCTTTTAATTTGGTTATGTATTCCATTAATATTTAAAGTCATATAGTTCATCGTAGCCATTTTATACTTTGTTTATCTTCCCTTTCCGTTTCTCCATCATTACCTTTCCTCCTTCTCCATTTCTGTTTTCTTATTTTAAACCCTTTATAAGACAACATTCCTAAAACATCAAACATTTTCCTTATTCTCCTATTTAAAACTTCTTTAGCCCCAATCTCCCCTTCCACTCCTGAGTTGTCCGTTATCCCTTGTCGGACAACCACATCTCCCCTCTCCATTTGGATTTGCGAATTCACTCGCAAGCGTCAGCTGATTTTGCAGTGACCGCAACTCCTCCCCACCCAGCGCCCCCCCAGAAAAGATTTCACTTTTCATATGTAACAAAGGTCACTCTTTTAGTTCCCTCCTTATTCCCTCTATTCCATTTCCTTCCCTTATTAATTCTTGTCTATACTATCTATATTTTCCTCTAAATACGGATACATTCATGTATGCACATTATACATATACACACATATACCTCTTTACCTATATACATATAAATCGTGGTCATTTTTACTCTTATTACATGTCTTCATCTCTCTGGTTGTTTTGTACTTGCTCTGCAAATTTCCTTACTTCCTCTGGATCCGAGAATTGTTTTTTTTTTCCCATAAGATCGTTTTCGATGTATTGAACTCCTTTCTCTTCTTCAGGAGTTCAAAACTTATGTGTCTTTTTAGTTCTCAGTCTTTTGTACTCTCATTACACATCTTCATCCCTCAGTCTATTTTGTAATTGTTCTGCAAATTTTCGTGCCTCCTCTGGATCCGAGAATAGTCCGTTCTGCTGTCCTGGAACAAATACCTTCAATACCGCTGGATGCTTTAGTATAAATTTATACCCTTTCTTCCATAAAATCGCCTTTGCTGTATTGAACTCCTTTCTCTTCTTCAGGAGATAAAAACTTATATCTGGATAAATGAAGATTTTTTGCCCTTTGTACTCCAGTGGCTTGTTGCCCTCTCTTACTTTTTCCATTGTCTTCTCCAGTACCTTTTCTCTTGTAGTATATCTTAGGAATTTTACTAAAATAGATCTTGGTTTTTGTTGTGGTTGTGGTTTAAAGGCCAATGCTCTATGTGCCCTTTCTATTTCCATTTCTTGCTGTAGTTCTGGACATCCTAGGATCCTGGGGATCCAATCTTTTATAAACTCTCTCATATTCTTGCCTTCTTCATCTTCTTTAAGGACCACTATCTTTATGTTATTTCTTCTGTTATAATTTTCCATTATATCTATTTTCTGAGCTAACAGTTCTTGTGTCTCTATAATTTTTTTATTAGATTCCTCTAATTTCTTTTTTAAGTCCTCTACCTCCATTTCGACTGCTGCTTCCCGCTCTTCCATCTTGTCCATTTTCTTTCCCATTTCTGTTAAGGTCATATCTATTTCATTCATTTTCTCTTCTGTGTTGTTTATTCTTCTTCTTAAATCATTAAATTCCTGCGCTTGCCATTCTTTAAATGACTCCATGTATTCTTTAATAAGAGAAAGTATATCCTTTATCTTGCCTTTCGCTTCTTCTTCTATTTCACTGTACTCTTCCTCTTCCTCTTCTTCTTCCTCTGGGTTGGCCATCTGTTGTTTCTTTGTTGCCCTTTTCTTCTCTTCTTTCTTGTTTTCGTTGTCTTCTGTGTTCTCCTCTTGCTGCAGGTTCTGCAGCTGTCATTGCCGGCTGTGGAGATCGACTCCCCAGCTGGTCACCCCTCCCGTCGGTGTTTTTTTTCATGCGCAGTTGCTCACTTTTACTCGGCTCAGCGAGCCATTTTTGTAGTCCAATTTCTACCGACCTGAGGGAGCGGGTTTCTCTCTCCACCGCGGGCCTCTTCGAACAGGTAAGGCCTTCTCCTTCTTCTTCCGTTGTCTTCTCTTCCTCTCTTCTTACCGTTGATTTCGATTTTTCTTTTTTCGTCGCCATCTTCTTTCCACCTTTATACTCACTTTTCTTTAATTTTTATTTCTGTGCCTTTGTGTTTTCCTTTGTTTTTTCCGACTTTTCTGGAGAGGACTGGAGTTCACCGTCCGGCCACTCCCCTCCGAAAAATATTCATCTTAATACAATTTACTCGACCTATTAATGATAGCGGTAAATCTTTCCATTTAATCAAATCTGCCTTAATCTTTTTCATTAAAGGTACATAAATTTAATTTATATAATGATTGAATTTTTACATCAATCATTATCCCTAAATATTTAACTTTATCAGTCCATCGCAATTTAGTAATTTTCCTACATTGATTATAATCTCCATCTGAAATAGGCAATATTTCACTTTTGTCCCAATTTACTTTATAACCAGACAATACACTATATTGTTCCAAACATTTTTGCAAGTTTTTAAAGATAGTCAAATCTTTAAAGATTTTAAAGATTGTTCCGGATATGTTAAATATATCAAAATATATCAAAACATTATCAGCAAAAAAAATTAATCTTATATTCATCATCTAATATCTTTATGCCTCTAATATTCTCATTCTGTCTTATCGCTTAAGCTAACAGTTCTATGACCAATGCAAATAGAGCTGGTGACAATGGACAACCTTGATGTGTCAAACGTGATAATTTAAATAATGAAGAGGTTTAACCATTTGTCACCAGCCTCGCAACTGGATTCTCATATAATGCCTTAAACCAACCAATAAAATGTGATCCAAATTTAAACTTATCCAATACTTTAATTAAAAAATTCCATTCAACTCGGTCAAATGCTTTTTCCGCATCCAGTTGGGTTGCTGACTTAATGCATTGATCAATGAAATCATTCTAAGAATATTGTCAGAAGCATACCTGTTCTTAATAAAACTTGCCTGATCTACATGTTCTAATTGAGACAAATATTTAGGAAGTCTGTTTGCCAATATTTTCGCTATTATTTTATAATCCATATTCAATAAAGAAGCCACATTCAATGGATCTCTATCTTTTTCTGGTATTACTGTTATTATTGCACTTGAACATGATTCCGATAAAGCTTGTTCCTGTGTTACCGGTTGAAGAACATCCATAAATGGAGGAGACAAATCTTCGTAAAATACTTTATAAAATTCAGCAGAAAATCCATCCCCACCATTTGGCATCTGTTGTATAACATCCTTTATCTCAAAATCTGTAAATGGAGAGTCTAATTTTTTCACGTCATCCTCCCCTAATACTGGCAAATTTGAACCAGACAAAAAAAGATTCAATAGAATCATCATCTCAAACTCCCTCAGAAGTATATAATTTCTGATAAAATGATAAAAATTGATCATTAATTTCCTGAGGTTTATAAGTAACTGTTGAGTTCTTTCTCACAAATTAATAGTTCTCAAACTTGTTCTGTTTTCAATTGCCAGGCTAGAACTTTATGAACTGTATCACTTAATTCATAGTAACGCTGTTTAGATCTTTGAATCAAACGCTCATATTGGTACATTTGTAATGTATTATAACGTAATTTTAATTTAGTTAAAGCTGCCTTATTATCTTCCATGCAATTCTTCTGAAATTCCTTTTCCAACTCAGTTATCTGTTTCTCTAACGTCGGACTTTCTACCAAAAATTTCTTCTTATCTTTTGATGAATAAGTAATAATTTGACCTTGTAAGTAAGCCTTTAGGTTTTTTCAATAACAATGCATTAAATCTTCAACGAAAGGTTGATTGCATAACCTCAGATCCAACACAAGAAATAAGTAACAATGAATGATCCGACAGAATTCTACTCTTATATTCAGCCTGAGTAATATGAGCTTGCAAATGTGCTAATACCAAAAATAAATCTATCCTAGAAAATGAATCATGCTGAGAAGAATAAAATGAAAAACCTTTTTCAGTAGGATTTAACCTTCTCCAAATCTCTACTAGATTCAAATCATCTGCCTTCGATTTTTTTAAAGTTTTCAGAAGTTTATCAATAGCGGATCCAATACACAATTAAAATCACCCCCAATTAAAATGTTTTCCTTAGCTTGACTCTATTAGAAAAATTTCAGACATAAATTACTCGCATACACATTTAACAATGTCCATGATTCCGCAAATCATTAAAATTCGACCAGCTGTTTCCAAGAAAGATTCAAGTTCAAATGGTATTTTATTATGAATCAAAATCACCACTCCTTGTGCTTTTGAATTGAAAGAAGATAAAATTACATGACCGACCCACCCAATCTCTCTTCAATTTTTAATGTTCTTTTTTGGTTAAATGTGTTTCCTGCAAAAAAGCTACGTCCATTTTCATCTTTTTATGCTTAATCAATTTATTTAAACCCTGAACATTAAAGTCGCAAAATTCAAACTAGACATTTTATTTTAACAAAAAAAACTTTACAAATCACAAAAAAACAATAGAATAAGGCTCCCCTTGCACAATAATAAAAATAAACTAAACTAATAAACTGCAAACAAGAACCCTGTAATGGAGGATTTAGACCAGCTTATGCAAGAAGGGATGCAGTTGCATCAGAAGACATAATCTAAATTCCACCATGGGGCCCAGGATGCAGTTGAATAGGAAGACATAATCCAATTTACACCATGAGGCCCAGGATGCATATGAATTAGTAGACACATCAAAATTCCACCATGAGGCCCAGAGATCCAGTTTTCTTTTGTTGGTCGCAGACTGTCAGGAGATCTTGAAGATAATTAAATCATTTGTTTAAAGAGATAAGCTATGAAGTAAACAACTTTTGGGTAATATAAGATATGGTCCCACTGATGAAGTTTGAGACTCTCCGAGAGGTGGCAAGATCTCTCAGCTAACGTCCTGGTCGAGGAAGGTAGAGAAGCTGCTACCGGCACCCCGACAACCTACTACAAGTGTGCAGTCATTGCCTCGCTTCGGCAGTTGGGACCAGTCCAGGCATTGATAAGTGTAGTTGGGAAGGGCTAGCATATTGTAGTTTGAAATCAGCTTTTGAATTTGTAATAAACATTTGTATAAACTGTGTGTGTGTCTATTTTCTTTCGGTAGCTCAAACACTGTGACCAATCTAAAGCGAAGAAAATGAGAGGTACAAATTTACCCAGGACAATTGGCGTAGTCGGCAGGATTGGTCTCAAGATGTTTCGCCAAAAGAAAGAGGTGAGCCCTGAGCAGTTCTTGATTCCGGGATGGACTTCCAAAGACGATGTGTTTGGCATGTTGGCCAATACCCTGTCTTTGTTGGGAACACCCCTTAGTTGGGATGAGAAGTCCATCAAGTGCGCCTCTGGGAGAGCGGGTGGCCACTCTCCTTCGAGAAAGTAAATTTCCTGTTAAAAAGGGGATGCTGATGGATGGTTTTTGGCTGCTGGCCACAGCCTTACGCCACTCCGTTCAGCGTGAAGCAGAATCAGTTCAGCGAGAAGTAGAATCTCAGTATAAGAGAGAGCAACAAGAGGAGGAGCTAGAAGCCCTGCGACAACGCTGTTCCATGATGATCGAGATTGTTCGCACCAGTCAGGACCGAGCCGAAGAATGGGAGGATAAGCAAGTCCAAACGATCTGCCGTAATATTGAACTCCGGCAGCAGCTCTGTGCAGATAAAGAATGGCATGGAGTAGAACCCGATCCACATCGTAGTCGTGCCATAAGGAATGGTGACGATCCTGATGTAATTGATGAATGGGATGGGAATATCTGGAATGATGACCATGGTAATAATGCAGATACTCCTCAGCATGTGTCTAACATACTGCCCTCTCCACCTGCTGTTCACACCCACCCCATACGGCAGCAGACTTCTCAAACAGACAGAAGGGGGGATGATGTAAGGGTAGAGATTGAAGGGATAGATACCCCGATCCCCCAAGCGGACCCAGGGGATAATACCCGAACCCCTGCTTATGCTCTATGACCTACCCCCTCTACGGGATGGCCTAGGCCTCGTCCTGTCCACTGGGCAAAGGACCCTGTGGGCCAAAGTGGGAGCAGAGGTCTAGAGCAGTCATTAATATGTGACTTCTCTATAAAAGAGCTGGCTGCCATCAGAGATCGATTTAGGCAAAACGCGGGAGAAACTCTGGTGGCCTGGCTCCTGTGTGTTTGGGAGCAAGGAGGGGGTAATGTATATTTAACCCCTGAGGAATTGTTGGGATTAGGAACATTGACTACTGATATCCGGGTCACTGCTGAGCTGCGGGTTAGAGGAAGAGGTGGATTACTTACTTGCTACTCGAGGGGATGCCCTGCTACGAGTATACCCATCACCAGTAGATTTGGATTTACATTTACAGAACAATTGGGGCACTCCAGAGGAGGATATAGCAGTAATTCGTCAACAGACCCTGGCCTCTGCCTTGTATGCAGGGCATTTGAGGCTGTGGGTACATGGGGGGAGCCCTGATGAAGAGATATTCACGGCCGGAATGCATACCAGATTGGTTCGTTCCGCCCAACCCACTGTACGGGGACTGATTCTGTCCGTAACGAGTCCGATAATTGGGCACCCTGTGTCTGAGGCGTTGCACGCCTTATCTGGGCTTCAAGAATTAGAGTTGGGAGGTAAAATCAACTGACGTACAGCCCAGGTTAAATCAGACAAGCAGGATGAAAAGAGAGGGTCTGCTGCTAATAACAGACCGACAAGAAAGGACCTTTTTCTAACCTTGTTAAAGTTAGGCGTACCTAAAAGTGATATTGATGGGAAATCTACTACAGTCCTTTATGCCCTTTATAAGAGAAAAGTAGGGGAACATCATCCCCAGCTGCTGAGTCCTCCTGGCCCAGCTGTGCCTTCTCCTCCCACTGCTGCTCCTATTGAGCCAGCTTCTCTTGCTCCAGTTACCCTTGATGAGATACAACAATTGGTTAAAAAGGCTCTCATGGATAATAGTGGCATGTGGGCCTGGAAGCCCCCGAACCCTACTAAAGCATGAGGGTGTGGGCAGGGCCCCCGTGTCTACTCTATTGAGACACGGCGGATACACGGGGACCTGCGGCCCTATATACTGTTAACAATCCATTGGGGTGGGGGTAATGACCGCCAATATTTTGCCTTGGTCAACACCAGTGCGGAGCACTCAGTGATTCCTGGTAATCCCGACCTCTGGACTGGACCGACATTTTGAATAGAGGGGATGGGAGGAGCAATCACCCTGGCGAAGGAAATAAAAGTCCACGCCACGGTGGGTGATGGCCCCCTATATGGTTACATGCCCTGGTGGCTGCCACTGACGAATGTATCCTGGGTATTAATATGTTGGCCAGTACGGCCCTTAATACTAGCCAAGGGGGATTTGCATTTGGAATTCGGACTATTACTAAGAGACTAGTGGTGGGTCGGGCTAAGTGGGATCCTGTGATGGACCCTCTCCCCCTGCCCGAAACCAGTATGCATTCCACAATATTGCTTCCCTAGGGGCAAGAAGAGAGATGGCTCCTGGAGAATGACAGTTGATTATTGTTTCTTGATCAAACATGCCCCACCACTTGCTTCGGCAGGTCCGGACATTGTTACCCTTATTGAAAACATTGCTACTGGGAACTCAGGAACATGGTATGCTGTCATTTATCTCGCTAACGCCTTCTTAAGTATTCTTATAGCTGAGGTCTCACAGGATCAGTTCAGCTTTACCTGGAAGGGGTGTCAGTATACCTTCACCTGCCTCCCTCAGGGCTATGTACACTCTCCCACTATTTGCCACAGCCTAATTGCCCGTGATTTGGAGACGGTCTCAGAATCGCCTTCCCTCTCAATTCACCATTATATTGATGATGTGATGATCCAAGGGGCCATGGAAGAGATGGTACAGAAAGCAGAACAAGAGGACGCCTGGTTTACTGATGATAGCAGCCGGAGGGTGCAAGGAAAGCAGAAGTGGAAGGCGGTGGCTTACCATCCCAGGTCAGGAACTCACTTATTGGAGGAGGGGGATGGTGGCTCCAGTCAGTATGCTGAGTTGAAGGTGGTCACTTTACCACTAGACCCCCATGATCACCCTCTTCGCTTGTTTACTGATTCCTGGGCTGTGGCTAATGAACTATTGGTATGGATGCCTGATTGGCAAAAGAATGACTGGCTGGTACATGACCACCCAGTATGGGGCAAACAGTTGTGGCAGCTGTTGTGGGATGCTTCCCATCATCGTGAGATAACTGTATATCATGTTGACGCCCATACCAATACGACAACGAACATGCCACAACATAATGCAGTGGCAGATCAGCTTGCCTCTATCAGCCGCACCGATACTGTCCCCCTGGCTCGATGGGCACACGAACAGAGTGGCCATTTGGGGGAGAAGGGATCAGCTATGTGGGCCCATGCACATGCCTTACCCGTCCATCAGGTCGTGCATACGTGCCCAGCATGCCGGCTTGAGATGTCCCACACCGTTCCTCCTGGTCCGCATGGCCGAATAAGATGGGGAGCTCTCTCAGCTGCGGTCGGGCAAATTGATTACATAGGCCCTATGCCAGACTGTATGGGTAAACGTTACGTCCTAGTAATGGTTGACACCTTTTCAGGCCTGGGTTTTGCTTTTCCCACCAAGACGGCTGACCAAGCTAGCACTATTCAAGGACTAAATCATTTAATTTCTCGTTATGATGTACCAGAGGAAATTCAGTTTGGTAATGGCTCGCACTTCTCCGGAAATAATGGCTCGCACTTCTCCGGGAAGGCAATCTGTGATTGGGCAGCTGACAACAGTATTTTATGGGTCCACCATATTTCCTTATTACCCGCAGGGTTAGTTGAACGAAGGAACAAATTCGTTTGTTAACACCACTGGGGACCTTGAAGGGGTGGTGTCATGTGCTGCAGCAGGCAGTCGACAATTTGAATCATCACCCTTTGAAGGGAGGTACACCTTTCCACCAACTTCTTCACGCTTCTGAACTACAGCCTATTCTGGAAGAAAAACAGTCATTGCCCCCCATTCCCGAGCCAGAGAATGCCGGACAAAAGGTATGGGTGGCACCAGCAGGTAGTGGCCCTCCTGTAAAAGGGGAAATAGTGACTCCTGCCCAGGGTAACACTCGGTGGGTAGCTATTGAGGGACAGGATGGTTTAGTTTGTTTAAATACTGAATGCTAACGGCATTGTGAGTGACATATGTCAGGCTTCTTTGTTCCAGGTCCACTGTCTTGCACTCCTGCTGATCTGGCTTAACAGCTGCTTTGATGCCAGCAATTGGATTTGTAATGTCGAGGACGTTCCGAGGGAGTTGCCCGTGGGGGACACGGCCCGATGTATATCTGATATTGTTAAGCATGTTTCAAAATCTGTTCGTGAGTTTCAGTATCTGGGTATTGTGGGCCACAATGATAGTTTGAGCCTTGATTGGAATCCTTTTTCATGGTTAGCTGGTACATTTGGGGGACTGGGCCACAATATTCTCCGTTGGTTGCTCACATTATTGCTTATTTTTGTGCTTATTATAGTTTTAGTTTCTCTTTTTCGCTCCTTCTGTACTCAAATGGTTGTTAGGTCTCGTAAGTGACAGGCTGCGACCAAGGGGTGGAATGTAATGGAGGATTTAGACCAGCTTATGCAAGAAGGGATGCAGTTGCATCAGAAAACATAATCTAAATTCCACCATGGGGCCCAGGGATGCAATTTTCTTTTGTTGGTCACAGACTGTCAGGAGACCTTGAAGATAATTAAATCATTTGTTTAAAGAGATAAGCTATGAAGTAAACAATTTTTGGGTAATATAAGGCATGGTTCTACTGCTGAAGTTTGAGGCTCTCCGAGAGGGCAAGATCTCTCAGCAAGAAGAAGAACTTCTAGAGTCCAGCTAACGTCCCAGTCGAGGGAGATGGAGAAGCTGCTACCGGCGCCCCAACAACCTACTACAAATGTGCAGTCGTTGCCTCACTTCGGCAGTTGGTTCCAGTCCAGGCATTGACAAGTATAGTTGGGAAGGGCTAGCATATTGTAGTTTGAAATCAGCTTTTGAATTTGTAATAAACATTTGTATAAATTGAACTGCTCTCGGTGTGTGTGTCTATTTTATTTTGGTAGCTCAAACACTGTGACCAATCTAAAATGAAGAAAATGAGAGGTACAAATTTACCCAGGACAATTGGCGTAGTCGACAGGATTGGTCTCAAGATGTTTCGCCGAAAGAAAGAGGTGAGCCCTGAGCAGTTCTTGATTCCAGGATGGACTTCCAAAGACAATGGGTTTGGCATGTTGGCCAATACCCTGTCTTTGTTGGGACCACCCCTTTGTTGGGATGAGAAGATAGATGCATCAAGTGCGCCTCTGGGAGAGTGGGTTGCCACTCTCCTTCGAGAAAGTAAATTTCCTGTTAAAAAGGGGATGCTGAGGGATGGTTTTTGGCTGCTGGCCACAGCCTTACGCCACTCCGTTCAGCGTGAAGCAGAATCAGTTCAGCGAGAAGTAGAATCTCAGCATAAGAGAGAGCAACAAGAGGAGGAGCTAGAAGCCCTGCGACAATGCTGTTCCATGATGATCGAGATTGTTCGCACCAGTCAGGACCGAGCCGAAGAATGGGAGGATAAGCAAGTCCAAACGATCTGCCGTAATATTAAACTCCGGCAGCAGCTCTGTGCAGATAAAGAAAGGCATGGAGTAGAACCCGATCCACATCGTATTCGTGCCATGATAAGGAATGGCGACGATCCTGATGTAATTGATGAATTGTCCTGGGTCAACTTGTACCTCTCTTTTTCTTCGTTTTAGATTGGTCACAGTGCTTGAGCTACCGAAAGAAAATAACACACACACCGAGAGCAGTTCAGTTTATACAAATTCAAAAGCTGATTTCAAACTACAATATGCTAGCCCTTCCCAACTATACTTATCAACGCCTGGACTGGTCCCAACTGCTGAAGCAAGGCAATGACTGCACACTTAGTAGGGTGTTAGGGCACTGACCGGTAGCAGCTTCTCCACCTCCCTCGACCGGGACGTTAGCTGGACTCTAGAATTTCTTCTTGCTGAGAGATCTTGCCACCTCTCAGAGAGTCTCAAACTTCAGCAGTGAGACCATGCCTTATATTACCCAAAAGTTGTTTACTTCATAGCTAATCTCTTTAAACAAATGATTTAATTATCTTCAAGTCTCTGACAGTCTGCAACCAACAAAAGAAAACTGCATCATCTATGGGCCTCATGGTGAAATTTTAGTGTCTACTAATTCATATGCATCCTGGGCCTCATGGTGTAAATTATGTCTTCCTATTCAAATGCATCCCTGGGTCCCATGGTGGAATTTAGATTATGTCTTCTGATGCAACTGCATCCGTTCTTGCATAAGCTGGTCTAAATCCTCCATTACAAACCCTATCAACAGAGTTACACAAATACAAGCAAAGCAGAACCCCAAAACTACAAACGAGTAGTAAATCCCCAATTAACTGGGTGTGGTAAAAAAGAACCCACTAGTGGCAGATGACTTCCAAAAGCTTCAGTGTCATCTAGACGGACTTTCCAACAATCATAAATCTGAATCATATTATATTTGCAATGATTTCAGTCCCAAAGTCATCAATATCAATCAGACTTTTTGACATTTTCCCTTTTCCATTCCCATTTCCATTCTTCTTATCAGACATCTTCCCTATCTGGCAAAGAATTAGCAAAAATTAAAGCATCATGGTCATTCTCAAAAAACTGAGATTGAAAATTACCATAAAAGATCTTCAATACCCCAGGATATCGAAAAGAAAGCATATCCCTTCCTCCACAACACCTCTTTTGCAGAATTGAATTCTTTATGTCTCTTAATAATCTCCTGACTCAAATCAAGATTTAAAAAAGACCCTATTACCTTGAACCATCAATGGAGATTGATGTCTGCGTGCATTTTGCACCGCAATTCGCAAAAGGATCTCCCTTTCTTGATACTTCAAACAATGAATCAAAACTGCTTGATGTGGTTGACCAGGATATGGTTTACTTCTCAATGCCCTATGTGCTCTATCCAACTCCAAACCATCCGGAAAAAATTCAGCACCTAGTACATCAGGGATCCATTGTTTAAAAAAATTTCACTGGATCCAAACCCTTCTGGAACCAATATCTTCTGGAACTCCGACTATTTTCACATAATTCCGCCAACTTTGATTTTCCAAAGAGTCAATCTTCTTCAATAATTCCCTCTTCTGAATTTCCCATCCTACGAACAAATCTTCCACTTTTTCTATTTTTTCTCTATTTCATTCCAGTTGTTATCTCCAATCTTGAAATGCCCCTTCAATTTTCTTAAAATTATCTTGAAGTGTATCCACCATTTTTAAATGTCTATTCACATCAACCTTAACAACAGACATATCTTTCTTCACAGACACCACCTCATCACAAATATTATTCATTTTCACTGTCATATTCATAAATCCTCGATCTATCTGTTAGCCATTTGCTGAGCAATGCTTTCAAGAATTGTAAAAACTGCATCAAAAGTAGGTTCTGTTATCCCTCCTTGAGGTCTCCTTTCTTTAACTTCAGCTGTTGAATAGTGGTAGAGGCTCGACGGTCCTATTTCTTATCTTCTCCTGCTTCTCTCTCCACAGACACTGCCTGAGTGACTGAAGATTTCCACCAGTTTCTGACTTTATATGGGGTTTACAGCATCTGCAGTGTTTTCTTTCCATCTGAAAATTGGAGCCTGAGCTCAAGGCCTGAACTGAAGTGGGGTCGGTGTCTTCTCTTCCTGCCTGTTGGGCAGTGAACAGTGAGTTTCTGTCAGAATCAGGTTTATTGTTATGAGCATGTGTCACGAAATTTGTTGTTATATGGAGTAGTATTGTGCATTCAAGGTATAAAATTCCTATAAATTAGGGTTCCGTAAATATAATATTAGAACCGTAGAACATTCAGCACAGAAAATAGGGTGTTTGGCCCATCTAATCTGTGATGAACTATAATCAGCCCAGTTTCACTGACCTATACCCAGTCCAAATTCCTCCATTCCACTCCCATCCATGCACATGTCCAAATTTTTCTTAAATATTAAAATATACCCACATTCATCACTTGAGCTGGTAGCTCGTTCCAAATTCCCCCTAATGTTCCTCCTAAACTTTTCTCTTTTTACCTCTAACCCATGTCCTCTGGTTTGTATCTCACCACAGCTCCATGGAAAAAGCATTCTTGCATTTATTCTCTCCAGATCTTTCATGGTTTTGTCTCCCTCTGTCAAATCTTTCCTCATTCTTCTACGCTCCAGGTAATAGTCCAAACCTGTTTAACTTTCCCCTGTAACTCCGTTCCTGAGATCCCAGCAACATCGATATTCCCAGATCCGTGTTTTCTATGACTTTCCTCAGTGCCCTACCATTTACCATATATGTCCTCACTTGGTTTATCATTTCAAAATGCAACATTTCACACTTGTCTGCATTAAATTCCATCTGCCATTTTTCCATCAAGTTCAGCTCGCCCTATAAGCTTGGAAAACCTTGATCACTCTCCACAACTCCATCATTCTTTATCATCTGCCAAGTTGATCCAATTTACCACATTATCATCCCTCTTCCCCCCTCCCCTCCCCTCTTCTCCCCTCTTCCCACTCCCTCTGTCCCCATTCCTCCCCTTCCCCATCCACCTCGCTTTTCTCTCCTTTTCCCCTTTCCTCTGATTTCTCTCCCCCCTTGTCACCTCTTCCCCCTCCCCCTCCCTCTCCCTCCCTCCCTTCACCTCCTCCCTCTCTTTTTTCCCCTCTCTCAGCCTCCCCTCTCTCCAAGAACAGAGCACAGCACCAGGTTCTGCAACGAGGGTTCCCATGGTTCCAGAGCTTGCAACGCCCAGCTTGAGGACGCTTCTCCCTGGGTCCTGGCCCTAGTCCCAGCCTTGGTGTTGATTTAACCCACTGCCTAGCTCTCCGGGAGCCTCCATCTGGCTGAGCAAGCGCCCTGGGGCAGGACTGCATTTATTTATCCCCGAGTCACATTCTCTCATCCCCACAGCGATGAACCCATTTCAGTGCCCCGTCTGTGGGAAAAACTTTAAAAAGTCGAATCAGTTAACGAGACACCAGCGGGTCCACACTGGAGAGAGGCCCTTCACCTGCCCTGAGTGCAAAAAGGGCTTCACCAAGTTTTCCATTCTTGAAATACACCGGCGGGTCCACACTGGGGAGAAGCCCTTCACTTGCCCCAAGTGTGGGAAGGGATTCGCCCAGTCCTCCACCCTGGTGACCCACCAGCGGGTCCACACTGGGGAGAAGCCCTTCACCTGCCATGAGTGCGGCAAGGGGTTTGCACAGATCACCAACCTGCTGACCCACCAACGGTTCCACACCGGGGAGAGGCCATTCTCCTGTCCCGAGTGTGAGAAGGCTTTCACCAGGTTGTCCAGCCTTGAAACACACCGGAGGGTCCACACTGGGGAGAGACCCTTCACGTGCCCCGAGTGTGGCAAGGGGTTCACCCAGATAACCAACCTGCTGACCCACCAGCGGGTCCACACTGGGGAAAAGCCGTTCATCTGCCCCGAGTGCAAGAAGGCTTTCACCACGTTATCCAGCCTTGAGATACACCGGAGGGTCCACACTGGGGAGAGGCCCTTCACCTGCCCAGAGTGCGGCAAGGGGTTCATCCAGATGTCCAGCCTGCGGATGCATCAGCGGGTCCATACTGGGGAAAAGCCATTCTCCTGCCCAGAGTGTGAGAAGACCTTCACCAACAGTTCCAACCTTGCGGTACACCAGCAGGTCCACACTGCTGAGAGGCCCTTCACCTGTCCCAAGTGCGGCAAAGGCTTCACCTTTTCTTCCACCCTGCAGAACCACCAGTGGGTCCACACTGGGGAAAAACCGTTCACCTGCCCCGAGTGCAGTAAGGGGTTCGCCAGGTCCTCTAACCTGCGGATTCACCAGCGCGTCCACACCGGGGAAAGGCCCTTTACCTGCCCTGAGTGCAGCAAGGGGTTCATCCAGATGTCCGGTCTGCGGATGCACCAGCGGGTCCACACTGGGGAGAAGCCTTTCGCCTGCCCCGAATGCAAGAAGGCCTTCACCAGGCTGTCCACCCTTGAGACACACCAACGTACGCACAAGGGGGAGATGCCCTTCACCTGCTTTGAATGCAGCGAGAGGTTCAGTGACTCCAGCAAGTTGAGGAGACACCAGCGGGTCCACACCGGCAAGAGGCCCTTCACCTGTCCCAAGTGTGGGAAGGACTTTATCCAGTCATATGAGCTGTTGGCCCACCAGCGGGTCCATTGCAGGAGAGGCTGTTCGTCTACCCAGAATGTGGAAAAGGCTTCATCCAGTACTCTAAGCTGCTGACCCACCAGCGGGTTCACTCAGGAAGAGGCCGTTCATTTTCCCCTAGTATAGGAAAGGCTTCACCCAGTCCTCCCAGATGCTGAACTAAAGCATCAAAAAATGGTGATAAAGCAATCACAGGAGATAACATGAGAAATAACCACATCGGTGAAAGAAGGTCAATGAGAGATTAATTGTCAAATTGAGAAGGTTTAACAAGTGATTTCAGCAATTGAAGAGCATTTGAAAACTGTGGAGGATGGTTTGGTCTGTTAATGACCATATAGATTAGGAATCTCCAAAATGGTTGTTATCAACTCCCAGGGGCAATGGGACCATCCAGGAGTCGATAAATGTAAGTAGGTCAATAATGCGGGAGGGACACTCCCCACAATGACAGAGCCCCCCTTCCCCCTCCCCAGTTTGGCAAGGTGGTGTTGGTGGGGGGGGTGGGGTGGGGGGGGAAGGAGGCTGACCTGCCAGGAACCGTCATGCTCTGCCGTTGCACTTCCCTCTCGACCTGCATGTGCCAGCCAGCCAGCACTTCGAGCATCACCATCACATTTCCCCCTCATCGTGTATGTGCCAGCTGGACACGCACAGCCTGTGGACCCTGGGATGCTGCATTTAACAAGTGCCCTTTCTGCCCATTAATTTGTCCTCTATCTCAGGCTGCAGCATTTACACATCCAAATGGAGGACAAATTAATATCTGGCTCGAGGTGGCCTAAAACTCAATGTCTGGTCACCCTATTCAGCCCCCTCTAGCCATCCAGCCCACCTGTTCAACCCTCTTTCCCACCCCCCAGTCCAACACCAGCATTCCTTCCTTGCTTGGGACCATATAGTCTCCAAAGAGGTCGGAAGTCTCAAAAGTTTGGCCTTCTTGCTAGAAACTCGATGTGAAGTAATGTCAGCCTCCAATTCCAAGTTGGCCTGGAAGATGTTTGATTTGGAGAGTAGGAGCGGATGCCACAATACTCAGATCCTGGGCTGAAAGGAAGATGCTGAAAAAGGCGATTAACTGACTTCTTCTCAAATCTATTCATGGAAGTGTTTGGAAGAGAGATTTTTGCTGCTAAGCCCAAGCTCGACAGAGCATGTCGGTCTCTGGTTCCCAAGGCAACCTCGGAACATCGATTACATTCAGTAATTCTTCATTTTCAATATTACCAAGAAAAAGATCGTGTTATTCGTGAAACTCATCCGATCAGAAATTTTAATGATTAGGGTCAACAAATGAGATCTGTGGAAAATTTATGCCATGAAGTTGTGGAGATGTGGAAAGATTACAGAGAGGTTATGACTAAGCTGTACAAGAAAGGATTTAGACCTGCTTTGTTGTATCCAGTTCATCTGTGGATCACCTTGGAAAACGGCCACAAGAATTTTTTTAATTCAGTGGATGAAGCTTGCAAAGTTTTGGTTGGTTCTGTTCAAACAGCAAGCTTAATATGAACAAATAGTCTGTGTCTGAAGTTTGTTCTATCTTGAAGGGGGGTCTTTTTTCGAGTGGGGGAAGTCTGACCATTTGTTTCTTGTGTCAATTGATTTAATAATGATGTGGTTTTTATTTTCATTAGGCTTGTTTAGTTTATCATTGATATTAAACATTTAATAGATTGTATTAATCTTATTAACGTGGACAGTATTTACCTATGTTACTTCTTCATTTATTAACTCCGTAAGTGATATAATGTATGCAGTTTATTATTAGATGGTGGGAAAGTAGGTGTGTCCAGTTAGTTTATTCTAGGAACATGGGAAAATGTGGTCAGCATTGAAATAATGGATGTTTAATGACTCATTTAAGCAAGGAAATCTTCCAACATCTTTTAATGAAGCTTGTATTTCTCTTATTCTGTTAATGTGTTTCTTATTGGCCTATTTCTTTCGATATATGAAGATTTTTGTCAAAAAAATCAAAAAAACCCATAGACTGAAGAATATTTTATCATTAATAATTCTGAGGATCAATCCAGTTTTATTAAAAATTGTTAATTGAATGCTTCATATTTACTCCGGCCCTTGGATGTGTCCTTTCTTTAGATGCAGAGAAGGCTTTTGATCGGGTGGAATGGGGTTATCTATTTGCCATTTTGGACCATGTTTTATTAAATGGATTAAATTATTATATTTATGTCCTACTACCTCAATTATTTTTGAGATTTATTTATTTGTTCCAAGGAGTTAACAAGGTTTCACAAGGTTTAGGGAAAACTTTATATTATGTAAATATGAGCACCAAATTTTCTAAAAAACATCATATTTATTCCTTAAATTATATGTAACTATCAATTCCTTCATGCCATCTTTCCAAACCTGTGAATCCAATTTCCACATCACTGCCATACATTTTCTTGCAACTGCAAATGCAATTTTCATTCTTTTTGATACAAGTTCAATGTCAATCTTGGTCTTATTGCTGAAATATTACCCAATAAAAACAATATTGGATTCAGTGCCTCAATTCTTGCTAATTTGCAGGAGTCAAAACCATTTAATCTTCAACGGGGCACTAGTCAAGGATGTCCTATAAGTCTATTACTTTTTGACTTGGTATTAGAACCTTTAGCAATTGCTCTTCGTGAAAGTAGAGATTTTACAGGGCATCATAGGTACGGTATTGAACACAAGGTTTCTGTATATGCAGGTGATCATTTGCTTTTTGTATCTAATCTTGATGTTTCTTTACCAAGCAAATTAGCTTTGCTTTCTCATATTAGTCTGTTTCCTGGGTACAAGGTGATTCTTCATAAAAGTTAACTTTCACCTTTAAATAGTTCTATACCAAGTTGGTCCAAATTTTCTTTTAAGATTCTGAGGGATCAATTTACCTATCTCGGTATTATAATTACTAGGAGTTATAAACATCTTTTCTAAGGAAAATGTTTCTACTTTATTTAATCAGGTGAAATTACTGCTATCGAGATGGTCACCTTGATCTATTTCCATCTATTTCATTCTATTAAAATGAACATTTTAACATGAAACATGAATGTTTGTAACTTTTCCAATCTTTACCAATTTTGATTCCCAAATCCTTTTTTGACTCACTTGATTCACTCATATCTTCCTACATATTGCAAATAAAATGCCCTCATTTAAGTAAAGCACATCTTCAAAATGCTAAAAGGAATGGTGGATTGGCGTTTCCTAAGTTTAGATTTTATTATTGGGCTTCAATATACAGAATTTGCTTCTTTTGTTACCTTTTAATAATCTAATTGGCCGCCTTTCATAGATAGAAAAACTTCTTTGTTGTTAATTCTTGGGTCTTTTTTTATCCTCTTTATATAAACTAATTGATTATCTGATGATCAGAGATAGTTTCAGAAAATGGGCACAACTTTTTTGGATTACAGAGTTTTTCTCTTCCCAGCCCTTTTTCAACCTTCTTTGTCAGATACTGTCTTTAATGACGGGCACAGATTGGGTATTAAAAGTTTTAAAGATCTTTTTATTTGAAACAATTTTGCTTTGGTGGTAAAAATTTAACTTGCCAAACACTCATTTTTACAAGTTAGACATTTTGTCCAATCTCAGATCCCTGACTTTCCGTGAATCCCCAAGGTAAATTCATAAATCTCTTATTTATAATGATTTGCTTGATTTAAGAATAGCCTCGTTAAAGTCAAGAATGATTGGGTCAGCTTGTAAGATTTTCTCTTCTAAATTGGTCAACACAATATATAATTGTCCTGTTCAATTGGGTATAATGTAAACATCAACAAAATATTTTAAAAAGGAAGAAAAAAAGGTTTATACTATTTAGGATGTGAATAATGGATCTGATTTACAATTTGTGTCTGTTAGTGATGTACAGAATATTTTATTTAGTTTATGTAATTGTTCATATGATCTTATTGAATTGTACCCTTTTTGTTTGTATGTTCTTTATTAAAATCATTAAAAATATTATAAAAAGAAAGAACATCACTCACTCAAATACCAGGAGGGACTGTAGTCTTGTGGTTATTGAGGCAACATATCAAAATGGGTCTTGGTTTTGTTGTCACTTCACAATTTGTTTTCAGGTTCAAGTTTGTCACATGTGAGAAAGTTTTCTTCTGGAGCAATCCAGCAAGACACCTAGCAAATAAGTCACAGTGCAGGAGTGCAAGTTCCAGGGACAGATCAGTTGGTACAAAGCAAAAGCAGCATTTTACAAGGATCATTCAAGTGTCTGATAACATGGCAAATAAACTGTCATTGAATCTGATGGATGTGATGGTGGAAGGTAGAGGGAGTGTGTCTGGGGAGGGGTGAGTCTTTTACGATGTTGGTTGCTTTTCCAAGGCAGCGGGAAGTGGAGGTGGAATGGATTCTCTCCCTCAATGTTAGTGTCTCCGATTAAATTTAAAAAAAATTAACAATACATCACGTTTACAGCTCTCCAGCCCATGAAACCCATGCTGCCCAATTAACCTGTCAATCACAGGGGGAATTTACAGAGTCCTTACAGGCAGGACTGGATTAAAACCAGAGTCAGTTGAATGAGGTTTGCGAGGTTAATTGAGTGTGATTGTGCAGTGCATGCTTCATTACATTAAACATTACAGCGCTGTACAGGCCCTTCAGTTCTCCATGTTGTGCTGAACCACATTAAAGTGCTAAACCCTTCCTATCCTCTAACCCTCTACTTTCCTTTTGTCCATGTGCCTATCTAATAGCCTTTTAAAGGCCCCAAATGTTTCAGTCTCTATCCCCACTCCTGGCAAGGCATTACAGGCCTCAACAACATCGTGTGGAAAAAAAAAATTAGAACTGATGTATCCCCCTTAATCTTATAGTGATTGTTATTCGCACCCTAGGAAACAGGTATTGACCGTCAAAAATATCAATGCCTCTCATGATTTTGTCAACCTCAGTTAAGCCCCCTCTCATCCTAAGCTCCAAAGAGAAAAGCCCAAGCTTTGCCAATCTTGCCTCATGAGATGCCGTCCAATCCAGGCAACATCCGAGTAAATCTCTGCACCCTTTCCATAGCCTCCACATCCTTCCTATAAAGACTTGTAAAGCTGCAACATGACTTCTCTACTCTGATACACAATCCCCTATTAATGAAGCCAGAATCCCAAAGGCATTTTAAACTATCCTATCAACCTGAGCAACTCCCTTGAGGGATATATGGACATGAACTCCAAGATCCCTCTGTTCATCCATGCTCTGAATTAACCGACTTAACCTGTATTCAGTTTTTCAATTTGTCCTACCAAAATGCATCATCTCACACTCGTCTGGATTGAACTCCATTTGCCATTTTTATGCCCAACACAGGATCCTGTCTATGTTCTCTTGCATCCTCTGACAACCTTCAGCTCCATCTACAATTCCTCCAATCTTTGTTATCCAGAAACTCACTCATCCAACCTTCTGTATCATCATCCAAATCATTTATAAAATTTACAAAGAGCAAGTAACCGAGAACTAATCCCTGTGGCTCTCCACTAATCACTGCCCTCCATGCAGAGAACCTCCCTTCCACCACTACCCTGTCTTCTTCCTGCAAGCCAATTTTTTATCCAGACAGCCAAAGTTTCACTGATCCCATGCCTCTTGACCTTCTGTGGGGGACCTTATCAAATGCCTTACTGAAATCCATACATATCCAATCGTTATCATTTTCTTTTGTTACTTCCTCAAATAACTAATTTAGGCTCGTGAGGCACAACCTTCCCTTTACAAAGCTATTCTTGAGTAAATTATACCTCTCCAAATGCTGGTAGATCCTATCCTTAGAATCCTTTCCAATAATTCACACACCACTGCTGTGAGACTCACTGGTCCATAATTCCCAGGATTTTCCCTATTACTTTTTTTTTAAAAAAACAAAGGGACTACATTTGCTATTTTCTGACACCTCCATAGTCAAAGAGGATTCAAAGACAAAGATGATAGCTTATGCTCCAGCAATTTCTTCTCTTACCTCCCACAACAACCTAGGTACATCTCATCCAGCCCCGGGGACATCAATCTTGATGTTATTTAGAAGATCTAGCACTTCCTCTTCCATAATCACCACATTGTCCACCACATAGTCCTGCTCTATTTTGACTTCATTCTGATCAAGGTCCTTTTCTCTTGTAAATACTGACACAAAGTGTTCATTCGGGACCTCCTCTACTTCCTCATCCTCTCAGCACATGTTGCCTCTTTTAGTGGCCTACCTTCACTCTTGTCATTTTTTTTTTAAACATATGCCTAAGATAACCTTGGGGTTTTCCTTAATCCTACCTGCCAAGGTCTTTTCATTCCCCCTTTGAGCTCTCCTAATTTCCTTCTTAAGCTCTTCCTGGCTTCTATATATTTCTCATGAGCCCGATCTGTTCCCTGCTTCCTATATCTAACATAGGCTTGCTTCTTCCTCTCCACAAGTAACCTTAACTGTTTCCCTTTTCCTACCATTTTTTACAAACCTGTTCTGGATCCAGCTCAATTGGTCCCCTAACTTTCTCCACATTACTTCTGTGCTTCACTCCCCCCCCCCCCCCACCCCAAACATTTCTTTCCAATTTTTATTCCCTAATCTCCCATTTAACCAGAGTTCATCTTTTTCTATAGCTATACTGAAGCTAAGGGAGTTGTCATCAATTTCAGCAAAGTGCTTCCCCATCAAGAGGTCCGCCACTTGTCCCGTTCATTACCCAGCACCAGATCCAGTCTGGCCTCTCCTCTCATCGGCCTGTCCACATACTGTGCCAAGAATCCTTCTTGAACACACCTAACAACCCTTTGCAGTCAGGAGGTCCCAGTCAATATTAGGGAAGTTAAAATCTCCTATGACAAGAATCCTGTATTTCCTGCTCCATTCTAAAATCTGCCTGCTTATCTGTTCCTCAGTGCCCGGGAGAGTATGTGGGGGCCTATAGATAACTCCCAGCCAGTGATTGCTCCCATCCTATTTCCAATTTTCACCTACACCGACTCAGTGGACTCACATTCCTCAGTGTCCTCCTTCTGTACAGCTGTGATACTATCCTTAAGCAGCAATGCCACTCCCCCAACCCCCCTTCCACCCCTGTTTTTTTTTAAACTGCGATACCCTGAAACCTGCATCATCCAATCCTGTCCTTCCTCCAGCCAGGTTTCAGTAACGCCCACATCATCATAGTTCCACGTATTGATCCAAGCTCATCCCTTTTATTCCTAGCATTGAAAGACACATTTCTGACTGGTTCCATTTATGATTTGTCCCCTTCCTGTCTTTCCTCAACTTGTAGCATCCTGCTTTTGTCCTACTACCCTAGTCTCTGCATTCACGATCTGATTCCCAACCCCCACCCCTGTGCCAAACTAGTTTAAACCCTCCCCAACAGCTCTAGCATACCCTCCTGTCAGTATATTGGTCCTCCCAGTTCAAGAGCAGCCCATCTTTGTTATAGAGGTTTGACCTTCCCCAGTAGCAGTCCCAATTATCTAGGAATCTGAACCTTGCACCAACTCTTCAGCCACACCTATAACTTTCTATTAGTGCCCTGTCTAGCACGTGGCATAAGCAGCAATCCTGAGATTACCCCACTTTGAGGTCCTGTCTTTTAACTTCCTACCTAATTCCCTCTCAAGGACCTCATCTCTACTCCCATCTATGTCATTGGACCACAACGTCTGGTTGCTCCCCTTCCCCTTCCAGAAGGCTGTGGAATCGATCTGAGACATCCCTGACCCTGGCATCTGGGAGGCAACAAACTAACCGGGGGTCTCGATACATTCCAACAAACATCCTGTCTGCCCTCCTAACCAATGAGTCCCTGATCATTAAGGCTCTCCTCTTCTCAGCCCTTCCCTTCTGAGCCAAAGTGCCAGCCTCTGTGTTGGAGACTTGACTGCCTCGACTTGTCCCTGGTAGATCCTCCCCACCAACAATATCCAAAACAGCAGTGGGAACATTCACAGAGGTACTCCGCACTACCTGTACCTGCCTTTTTCCTCCCTTACAGTCACCAGCTATCTGTGCTCTATCTATTTGGGATGTCTACCTCCCTGTAACTCTTCTTGATGACTGCCTCAGCCTCTTTAATAACCCACAGTTGCTGAACTCGGTCAGTAAGTACCTGGAGCTGAATGCACTTTGTGCAGGTGTAGTTGTCTGGGACAAGTTTACCTTCCCAGATCTCCCACATCCTACAGCTGGAACAATCCACAGCCCGAGCTGACGCCATTAACTTTGTATGAAAACTCCCTTAATTAGACACCTTTTTAACTTACCTTCTTGGATTCAAACAGCAGCTCTCCTCAGGTGCTGCTTGATGAAGGTGCTGAGAGACAAAGGCACAACTTTAACATCCCACTGTGTCCCTGAGACACTCCTTCACTGGCTGCTCTTGGGCCTCTTCCTCCTTTTAGGTAATGCTACGTCTATGTACACAATTACTGTGCAGCTCTAGACAATTTTCTCAATTCCTCACATCTGTAGCAAATGATCCAATCACTGCCACAACTCAACACGAATAACTTATTTAAATCTTTCATGGGCCAGGAAGGCCTAATGGTGCTATATCATTAAAATTAAACCATGGAAGACCCAAACTTCCTGAAAGGAACCTCTTTGTGGTGCACTGCAGTTTGAAATCTGTTCACCGAGGGTTTGTTTATTCAGTGTGTGGAGGGAGAGAGGAAAAGGGTGGGGGAGGAATTATCATGTACCCAAGGACCATGGGGTTTGGATGGGGCACAGTGGTTAGGACAGAGTCCAGTCATTAAGGTGGGGATTGTGTTAATGGCTGAAGAATGGAATCTAGGGATCAGAGCAATAGATGGGGAGTGAGTTTCTTACCCAGAGTTGGGCAATCAGTAACCAGAGGACATGGATTTAAGGAGAACAGAAACCTGAGGGGTAACTTTTTACAGAAAGAGCAAGGGTTGTAGAAAACAAGCTGCGAGAGGATGGTGGGTGCAGGAAACAAGCTGCCAGAGGATGATGAGTGCAGGAAGAAAGCTGCCAGAGGGCGGTGTGTGTAGGAGACCAGCTGCCAGAGGGCAGTTTGTTCCGGAAACTAGCTGCCATAAGGCAGTGTGAGTGTGTGTGTGAAACAAGCTGCCAGAGGGCGGTGGGTTCAGGAAAATAGCTGCCAGAGAGCATCCGGTGCAGGAAACATGCTGCCAGAGGGTGGTTGGTGCATGAAATAAGGTGCCAATGGGCGCTCGTTGTGTGAAACAAGCTGCCAGAGGATGGTGAGTGCAGGAAATAAGCTGACAGAGTGTTGTGGGTGCTGGAAAGTAGTTGTGAGAAGGTGGTGGGTGTAGGATATAAGGTGCCAGTGGGTGGTGGGTTTGTGAAACAGGCTGCCAGAGGGTGGTGGGTGCAGGAAACAAGGTGCCAGAGGGCAGTGGGTGTGTGAAACAAGCTGCCAGAGAGTGGTGGGTGCAGGAAATGAGCTGCCAGAGGGCGGTGTTTGCAGGAAACAAGCGGCCAGAGGTTGGTGGGTGCAGTATACAAGCTATGAGAAGGCAGTGGGTGCAGGAAAGAAGCAACCAGAGGGTGGTGGTGCAGGAAATTAGCTGCCAGAGGGCTGTGTGTGTGTGTGTAAAACAAGTGGTGGTGCAGGAAACTAGCTGCCAGAGGGCAATGTGTGTGTGTGTGTGTGTGTGTGTGTGTGTGAAAAACAAGTGGTGGTGCAGGAAACTAGCTGCCAGAGGATAGTGTGTGTGTGTGTGAATTAAGCTGCCAGAGGTCAGTGGGTGCAGGAAACCAGCTGCCAGAGGGTTGTGGATGCAGGAAACAAGCTGCCAGAGGGCGGTGGGTACAAGAAAGAAGTAGCCATAGGGTGGTGGGTGTATGAAATAAGTGGGCAGTGGGTGTAGGAAACAAGGCGCCAATGGGCGGTGGGTGTGTGAAACAGGGTGCTGGAGGGTGGTGGGTGCAGGATAAAAGGTGCCAGAGGGCAGTGGGTGCAGGAAGCAGGCTGCCAGAAGGCGGTAGGTTAAAGAAAAAAGGTGCCGGTGGGCAGTGGGTGTGTGAAACAAGCTGCCAGAGGGTGTGGGTGCAGGAAACAAGCAGCCAGAGGGCAGTGGATGCAGGAAACAAACTGCCGGATGGTGGTAATGCGGAAACAAGCTGCCAGAGGAAGGTGTGTGCAGGAAACCATGAGTCTGAGGATGGTTTGTTCAGGAAGCAAGATGCAAGAAGTTGGTGTGTGCAGGAAGCAAGATGCCAGAAGGCAGTGGGTGCAGGAAACACACCGCCAGAGGGCAGTGGGTGTAGGAAACAAGGTGCCAATGGGCGGTGGGTGTGTGAAACAAGGTGCCGGAAGGTGGTGGGTGCAGGAAACAAGGTGCCAGAGCGCAGTGGGTGTAGGGAACAAGCTGCCATAGGGCAGTGGGTGAATGAAAGAAGCTGCCAGAGAGCGGTGGATGCAGGAAATAAGCTGTTAGAGGATGGTGGGTGCTAGAAAGAAGTAGATATAGAATGGTGTGTGTAGGTACAAGGTGCCAATGGGTGATGGTTGGGTGAAACAAGGTGCCAGAGGGCGGTGGGTGCAGGAAACAAGCTGCCAGAGGGCAGTGGGTGCAGTAAACAAGCTCCAAGAGGGTGGTGATGCAGGAAACAAGCTGCCAGAGGTTGGTGGGTGCAGAAAGAAGAAGTCAAAGTGCAGTGGTGCATGAAACAAGCTGGCAGTGGCCAGTGGGTGTGTGAAACAAGTTGCTAGAGGGTGGTGGGTTCAAGAAACCATCAGCCAGAGAGTGGTGGATGCAGGGAATAAGCTGCAAGAGGGCAATGGGTGAAGGAAGAAAGCTGCCAGAGGGCGGTGGGTGTAGGAAAGAAGCGGGCAGAGGGCGGTGGGTTCAGGAAAGAAGCTGCCAGAGGGCAGTGGGTGCAGGAAACAAACTCGCAGAGGGCGGTGATGCGGAATAAAGCTGCCACAGCGGGTGTGTGCAGGAAAGCACCAGCCAGAGGGCGGTTTGTTCAGGAAACAAGATGCCAGAGGGCGGTGTGTGCAGGAAGCAAGCTGCCAGAGGGTGGTGGGTGCAGGAAACAAGCTGCCAGGGGGCAGAGGGGGCAGGATAAAAGATGGCAGTGGGCAGTGGGTGCAAGAAAGGAGCAGCCAGAGGGCGGTGGGTGCAGAAAACTAGCTGTCAGAGAGGAGTGGCTGCAGGAAACAAGCTGCAAGATGGTGGTGTATGTACAAATAAGCTGCCAGAGTGCGGTGGGTACTAGAAAGAAGTAGCCATAGGGTGGTGGGTGCATGAAACAAGTGGGCAGTGGATGTAGGAAACAAGCGGCCAGAGGTTGGTGGGTGCAGGAAGAAAGCTGCCAGAAGGCTGTGTGTGTGCAAAACAAGCTGCCAGAGTACATGGGTGTAGGAAACCAGCTGCCAGAGGGGGGTTTGTTGAAGAAACTAGCTGCCAGAGGTTGGTGGGTGCAGTATAAAGCTATGAGAAGGTGTTGGGTGCAGGGAAGAAGCAACCAGAGGGTGGTGGTGCAGGAAACTGTCTGCCAGAGGTCAGTGTGCCTGTCTGTGTGTGTGTATGTCGCGCGCGCGAAACAAGATGCCAGAGGACAGTGGGTGCAGGAAACCAGCTGCCAGAGGGTGGTTTGTTCCGCAAACAAGCTGCCAGAGGGCGGTGGGTGCATGAATAAATCTGCCAGAGGGTGGTGTGGTGTGTGAAACAAGCTGCCAGAGGACAGTGGGTATAGGAAACCAGCTGCCAGAGGGTGTTTATTCAAGAAACAAGCTGCTTGAGAGCAGTGTGTGCAGGAAGAAAGCTGCCAACAGGCGGTGAGTTCAGGAAAATAGCTGCCAGAGAGCATCCGATGCAGGCAACATGCTGCCAGAGGGCTGTTGGTGAATGAAATAAGGTGCCAATGGGCATTCGTTGTGTGAAACAAGCTTCCAGAGTATGGTGAGTGCAGGAAATGAGCTGAAAGAGTGTTTTGCATGCTGGAATGTAGAAGCGAG